>NC_045959.1:46088698-47381198 GCF_010909765.2 Amblyraja radiata
CACTTTCAATGACTGGTGTACCATGACACCCAGGTCTCGCTGCATCTCCCTTTTTCCTAGTCGGCCACCATTTAGATAATAGTCTGCTTTCCTGTTTTTGCCACCAAAATGGATAACCTCACATTTATCCACATTATACTGCATCTGCCAAACATTTGCCCACTCACCCAGCCTATCCAAGTCACCTTGCAGTCTCCTAGCATCCTCCTCACAGCTAACACTGCCCCCCAGCTTAGTGTCATCCGCAAACTTGGAGATATTGCCTTCAATTCCCTCATCCAGATCATTAATATATATTGTAAATAGCTGGGGTCCCAGCACTGAGCCTTGCGTACCCCACTCTAAGTTGCAGCAGGAGTTAAAACTGGCATGTAACAAAGGTAATGCCACTGTGATGATAGAGGATTTCAATATGCAGGTAGACTGGGAAAATCAGGTTGGTTCAGGACCCCAAGAAAGAGAGTTTGTAGAGTGCCTCTGAGATGGATTCTTAGAGCAGCTTGTAATGGAGCCGATCAGAGAAAAGGCAATTCTGGATTTAGTGTTGTCCAATGAATCAGATATGATACGAGAACTCGATGTAAAGGAGGTAGTGATCATAATATGATTAGTTTTAATCTGCAATTTGAGAAGGAGAACGTTAAATCAGAAGTGTCTGTGATGCAGTTGAACAAAGGGGACTATGAAGGTATGAGAGGGGAGCTGGCCAAAGTAGACTGGAAAGGGATCCTAGCAGGAATGACGGTGGAACAGCAATGGCAGGAATTTCTGGGCATAATCCGGAATTCGCAGGATCATTTCATTCCAAAAAGGAAGAAAGATTCTAAGGGGAGTAGGAGGCAACAGTGGCTGACAAGAGAAGTTAGGGATAGAATAAAACTAAAAGAAAATATTTATAACACAGCAAAGAGTAGCCAGAAGCCAGAGGATTGGGAAACTTTCATAGGACAACAGAAGGAAACAAAATGGGCAATACGGGCTGAAAAGATGAAGTACGAGGGGAAGCTGGACAGGAATATAAATAAGGACAGTAAAAGCTTCTTTATATATGTTAAGGGGAAAAGAGTAGCAAAGTCAAATGTGGGTCCCTTGAAGGCAGACACGGGTGAAATTATTTTGGGCAAGAAGGAAATGGCAGAAGAGTTGAATAGGTACTTCAGATCTAAGGAAGACACAAACAATCTCCCAGATGTACTGGAGGACAGAGGATCTAAGGGGGTAGAGGAACTGAAATAAATTTTCATTAGGCGAGAAATAGTATTCGGTAGGCTAATGGGACTGAAGGATGATAAATCCCCTGGGCCTGATAGTCTGCATCCCAGGGTCCTCAGGGAGGTGGCTCTAGAAATAGTGGACGCTTTGGTGATCATTTTCCAATGTTCAATAGATTCAGGATATGTTCCTGTGGATTGGAGGATAGCTAATGTTATCCCACTTTTCAAGAAAGTAGCGAGAGAGAAAATAGGGAATTACAGACCAGTTAGCCTGACTTCGGTGGTGGGAAAGATGCTGGAGTCAATTATTAAAGAGGTAATAATGGGGCATTTGGATAGCAGTAAAAGGATTAGTCCAAGTCAACATGGATTTATGAAAGGGAAATCATGCTTGACTAATCTTCTGGAACTTTTTGAGGATGTGACAAGTGAAAAGGATGAAGGGGTGCCAGTGGATGTAGTGTATCTAGACTTTCAGAAAGCCTTTGATAAGGTCCCGCACGGGAGACTGGTGACTAAAATTAGAGCACACGGTATTGGGAGTAGGGTGTTGACATGGATAGAAAATTGGTTGGCAGACCGGAAGCAAAGAGTAGGAGTGAACGGGTCCTTTTCAGAATGGCAGGCAGTGGCGAGTGGAGTGCCGCAAGGCTCGGTGTTGGGGCCGCAACTGTTTACAATATATATTAATGATTTGGAAGAGGGAATTAGGAGCAACACTAGCAAGTTTGCGGATGACACAAAGCTGGGTGGCAGTGTGAACTGTGAAGAGGATGTTAGGAGGTTGCAGGGTGACCTGGACAGATTGAGTGAGTGGGCAGATGCGTGGCAGATGCAGAATAATATAGATAAATGTGAGGTTATCCACTTTGGCGACAAAAACAAGGGGGCAGATTATTATCTCAATGGGGATAGGTTAGGTAAGGGGGAGGTACAGCGAAACCTGGGTGTCCTTGTACACCGGTCACTGAAAGTTGGCGTACAGGTACAGTATGCAGTGAAGAAAGCTAATGGAATGTTGGCCTTCATAACAAGAGGATTTCAGTATAGGAGTAAAGAGGTTCTACTGCAGTTGTATAGGGCTCTGGTGAGACCACATCTGGAGTATTGTGTACAGTTTTGGTCTCCTAATTTGAGGAAGGACATCCTTGTGATTGAGGCAGTGCTGCGTAGGTTCACGAGATTGATCCCTGGGATGGTCATATGAAGAAAGATTGAAAAGACTTGTATTCACTGGAGTTTAGAAGGATGAGGGGGCTCTTATAGAAACATATAAAATTATAAAAGGACTGGACAAGCTAGATGCAGGAAAAATGTTCCCAATGTTGGGCGAGTCCAGAACCAGGGGCCACACTTAGAATAAAGGGGAGGTCATTTAAGACTGAGGTGGGAAAAAAAATTTTCACCCAGAGAGTTGTGAATTTGTGGAATTCCCTGCCACAGAGGGCAGTGGAGGCCAAATCACTGGATGGATTTAAGAGAGAGTTAGATAGAGCTCTAGGGGTTAGTGGAGTCAAGGGATACGGGGAGTAGGCAGGCATGGGTTATTGATAGGGGACGATCAGCCATGATCACAATGAATGGCGGTGCTGGCTCGAAGGGCCGAATGACCTCCTCCTGCACCTATTTTCTATGTTTCTATGTTTCTATGATGATGTGTTTCGGGGCATCAATATATGTATTTTTATTGCTGGGTAAAGCTTGGAAACTATAGGCCAGTGAGTCTATCATCTGTGGTAGGCAAATTAATGGTTTCTGTGGGGTAATATATATATATTTATATATTTGGATTGATGAAGCTGATCAGGGATAGTCAGCAGGTTTTGTATGTGGGAGATCATGTCTTATGAATCTGAGTGGGTATTTTGTTGAAGATGCAACCAAAAAGGTTGATAAGGGCAAAGCCACAGACATTGTCAAAATAGATTTCAGCAAGGCATTTGATGAGGTTCCACGTGGTAGGTTTCTCTGGAAGGATCCAAGGAGAGCTGGCTGACTAGATACAGAATTACTGTAGCTTCATGGAAGGAAGCAGAGGGCGATGGTGCAAGATTGGTTTTCGGTCGGGAGGCCTGCGACTAGTGGTGTGCATCAGGGATCAGTGATAGGCACATTGCTGTTTGTGATTTATATCAACAATTTGCATGTGAATGTAGATGGCATGATTAGTAAATTTACAGATGACATAAAATTGGGTGATATTTTATAACCAGCAATGATGGTTATTAAAAATTACGCAGTTTCTTGATCTTTCGGGTAAGTGGGTTGAGGAATGGTTACTGGAGTTTAATGCAGATAAGTGTGAGGTATTGCATTTTGGGAAGTTAAACCAGGGCAGGAATTTCAATGTGATTCGTAAATAGAGCTCTGTGGCGTTTTGTGGAGCAGAGGGGTCTAGGAGTGCAGGTACATCTATCTAATAACTTTTAAAAGTCTGATCTTGGATGTGTATTTATTTGTGTGTGTGTTTGTGTATAATCACCTTCGCGAAAAAACGATTCAGTAACGGTAACATTTTTACATATTCCGGTAGATATTATCCCCGTGGAGTCCAAAACTACATCTGAAAATTTGATGCTTTTTTTCTCGAGTTATTACTGAAAATGTTCAAAAGTCTGACAAAACTGAATTTAAAAACGACTGCCTTTCGCTGATGACGTCACAATGGATCTGCTCCGCGGGCCATTTTTCCACGCGCTTCGAGAGACGTTACCTCCCTCCCCCTCCCCTCACCCGCCCGGTTATTCAAAAGACGCAGAAAGAACGAGTCATCCCCCCACCCCTCCCACCCCCCTTTTATTCAACAGACACTGCTGGAGATGAAGTTGGGCCCTGCACTGAAGCAGCTGAACTCGCAATCATTTGGTCGCTGGCCGACCACCCGCTGCCCGCCGATCCCTCTATGCCCACCTCCCCGCTCCTCCCCCCCTCCTCGCCCCCCCCCCCCTGACCCCTCTGACCCCCCCCCCCCCCCGTTATTCAAAAGACACTGCCGGAGATGAAGTTGGGCCCTGCACTGAAGCCGCCGAACTCGCAGTCCTTTGGTCGCCCGCTGCTCCTTCTCTGCCCTGCCTCTGTGTCCATCTCTGTGTGTCCCTCCCTGTGCCTTTGTGTTGCTTCTCCAAGGCCAACAGCATTATAAAAGACCCCACACATCTCCATCATGGACTGTTCACTCTGCTGCCCTCGGGCAAAAGGTATCGCAGTATAAGGAGCAGAATGGGCAGGTTTTGCAACAGCTTCTTCCCCCGAGCCATCAGACTCTTGAATTCCATATAATGTGCCGCCACCGTTATCTATTTTATGTATTTTATCTTTTTATCCATTTTATCCGTTTGTTGTTTTATGTTGCGCGGTGAGCCAGATGCAACAAAATTTTGTTCAGACTTGCATTTGTTGGTGTATTTTTGAATGACAATAAAGTCTTTGATTGATTGATTGATCTCTGTGCCTCTGTGTCCCTCTCTGTGCCTCCGTGTCCCTCTCTGTGCCTCTGTGTCCCTCTCTGTGCCTCTGTGTTCCTCTCTGTGCTCTCTGTGTCTCTGCCCTCTCTCTCTCTCTCTACCCCCTCCATCTCTAGCCATGCCTGCAAGTTGGGGGCTATGCTTGAGTGGATAGGGCGGGGGATGGGGTAAAAGGAGCACATGAATAATATTAATATAATATTAAGGGGGGTGGTTAGTGTGTGTGTGATGCCACAGGCCGCCCCCCACAACCACGCGTAAAAGGGATGGGATCCAACGGGTCCCACTTGGTCTAGTTGTTCCATAAAGGTGGCGACATATGTAGGGATGGGATCAAATGTAGGCTGGTCAAAAAGGCTTTTGGCACATTGGCCTTCATCTGACAGGGCATTGAGTATAAAAGTTGGGATGTTATGTGACAGATGTGTAACTACTTGGGGAGGCCCTATGTAGTGGCCATTTGGCCTGTTTTGCATGTCATTGATGATGGCATGTGCCTTTAGATTTTAGACTGCCCGTTAAATTGTGGATGGGATTTATGATGTTATTTTGGGCGTGTTTGGAGCCAAGATGCTTGCGCAGAAGTTTAGTTTTTAGTGTCGTTTGGAGAGCGCAGGAAGAAGGTTAACCCTTCGATCATGCGGGCCACATGCTAGCCATGCGGGCCACATGCAAGCCATGCGAGATCTAAAGGAGATCATGCGAAGTGTAACGGAGACACGAGGAGTTTTTAATGCTTGAAGTAATAAGCTGGAGTTCGATGAAAATTGCAGCAACGAGTCGGAAGAAATTTGGATGTTCCTTACTTTCTATCAACAATAAAGCATTTATTCATCAAAAGACTGTGTTTTGAAGCCATATCTGTGAAGAAGCTCTGAACGTCTCTGTGAATGAGCTCGTATGCGTATCGAAGACATTCCCCTTATCCCTGCGCATCCTTTTAGTGATTAGGGAGTTAATTTCCCAAAAGTTATGGAAATCTGCCGCTACACCCAATTTGGAACATTGTGTTCTGTTTAGGTCACCCTGCTCTAGGAAGAATGTTGTTAAGCTGGAAAGAGTACAGATAAAATATACGAAGATGTTGCCAGGACTTGAGGGCCTGAGCTATAGGGAGAAGTTGGACAGTCTAGGACTTTATTCCTTGAAGCACAGGAGGCTGAGGGGTGATCTCATAGAAGTGTATAAAATCATGAGGGGATAGTGAGGGTGAATGCACACAATCTATTGCCCAGAATAGAGGAATCAATGGACATAGGTTTAAGGTGAGAGTGGAAAGATTTAATATGAACCTGAGTGGCACCCTTTTCACACAGAGGGTATGGATATATTGAATGTGCTGCCAGAAGAGGTAGTTGAAGCAGGTACAAAAAACCCCATATAAAATACATTTGGATAGATGCATGGATAGGAAAGGTTTAGAGTGATATGGGCCAAACGTGGGTAGGTGCGATTAGTGTAAATGGGACATCTTTGTCGATATGGGCAAGTTGGACTGAAGGGCTGTATGACTTTATGATTCTATGAATCTTACCAAAATTCAGCATGATGCTCATGTACTGCATGTGTGCATCAGTGAGTAATTACCTAATTGGTTATTTTTGTAAGGAGATGAAGATTCTTTAGATATTTTTGAACACAGTATTTTTGATTGAAAATTGAAAACTATCAACATGATATATTTTGTCATTATCATTGAAACAAAATTATTTGTGGATGATTTTGTTTTCAGCACACACATTCCAGTCGAGAGTGCACCATTAGTGTACATTGTCCTGGTTTGACATGCAGCTAAATTGGACAAGAACCAGCCAGATAGCTGTGCTTGTCCCTACAGATTATTTGCCATGGCATTTACTTTCTGAAGCTTTGTTGGATCGATCCTGATACAGGCCACATTATTGTACCCACTTGCAAACTAGGGAAGTGCATACGTGTTAACTAAGCTTCAGGGACAGATCCTGAGATTCTGCCTAGATTTCTTAGTGGCATTTGGAATCATATTGTAATATCATAGCAGTGCTGGCGGAGATCATTTGGTCCATCATTTAGGGAGGCACAGCGGCGCTGCTGGTTATGTCACTGTCTTACAGCACTAGAGATTCAAGTTTACTTCTCAATTTGGATGTTGTCTGCATGGAGTTTTCCTCTTTTTCCTGTGACAGTGCAAGTTTTGTCTCACATTCCAAAGACATGCAGGTTGGTCAGTTAATTGACCAGTGATAATTGCTCCCAGTATGTATGGGAGTGGTATAATCTTGTGGGACATTTATGAATGTGGTAGGAATAGAAGAAAGATTCATACAGAATTAATATAAATGGATGGTTGACTCAACGTTCACATGGATTCTACCAGAACAACATTTTAATTCCACACACTGGCTCTTTCAAAGGGCCAGTGATGGAAATTCACAATGGAAATTCCATATTCACAATGGAAATTCCATATTCCACCCACATGATGTAGAAAAAAGCTTTTCCTCATACTTTTCCAAATCCACTTCAACTTTATTTTGTACCTTTGACCTGTGTTTCACAAACCCTCCATCAAAGGGAACAAACTCTCAATATTCATAGACACAAAATGCTGGAGTAACTCCCATCCAGAGATGCTGCCTGTCCTGCTGAGTTACTCCAGCATTCTGTGTCTATCTTCAGTGTAAACCAGCATCTGCAGTTCCTTCACACACAACCTCTCACTATTCATTCTGTCCTGAACCCTCATCATTTATCAGATCTGCCCTTGTCTTTCCCTTTATCTAAGAAAAACTTCCAGCCTTTCTAATGTATCATTTTGTAATGCCCCCACAGTCCGTTTGTCCTTTCTCTGTTGTCGTTGGGGCCTAGCACTGTGGAGCGTTGTGGAGCCTGTGGATTTACCATCCTCGGAGCGTGGGGAGCTGTGGTGGCATGCGGCTGCAGCCGGACTTTGGGGCTTCGGAGGCTCCAGCAGCAGGCCTGTGGACAGTGAAATCGGGAGCTCACGAATCCCTCATGGGAGACCACCTTTCGGAGCTCCAGTGATGGCAGAATTTCCCGCCAGAGTTGCAGGGCTGAAAACGACCCAGAGAGGGGCCTGACATCGCCCAGCGCAGCTTTTACGGCCGCGGGACTTGCCATCGCCCACCGGGGGCTCCAACATTAAGACCTGGAGCAGGGCCTTACATCGCCGGCGCAGCCTTAACGGCCGCGGGACTTACCATCGCCCGCCGGGGGCTTTAACATTGGGAGAGGATGGAGAGCAGGGGAGAGACAAGACTTTGCCTTCCATCACAGTGAGAAGGAGGCTCACTGTGGTGGATGTCTGTGTGAATTGAGTTGGTTGTGTGTCTTGTAAAATTGTTTCTTTTTGTTGTATGGCTGCAGAAACCAAAGTTCCTAACAGATAAATAAAGTTCATTGAAATTGAAATTGTAAATCTCTGGACCCTTTCCAATAATTTCACATCCTTCCTATTATTTGACAACCAGAACTGATTACAGTACCCCAGCTGAGGCTAAACCTGTCAGCAAAACCTCCCTCTTTTATGCTCCATTCCACTCTGAGCAAAGAGTTACATGCACTGTAGCAATCTGCCCAAAAACTTCCAGTGATTTGTGCAGACATATCCTCAAGTCTATATTGCTGCTCCACTTTCTTCCTACCAAATTGCATCTTTTAATTTTTTTGTTCTCTGAGCTGTTTGCTTAATGGTTTGATTTAAATTCCATAGCATAGAAGGTTAAGGTGATAGAAAATAGGATCAGTATGGGTAAATACTAAATAGGGTAGGTCAAAGGGCCTGTTTCCATACAGAATTACTCTTTGACATGATATTGTTTCTTTACTCAATAGAGGTCTTATCAAATTCATATTCAGATCTTGACTTGCTTATGCAGTAAGGACTGACCCAAAAAAATATGGTAGGCAGGTCTCGGTACCCTATTTTGTCTCCCAAATCTACTCTCTTAAAGCCATTTTACTACAGCAATTATGTGGTTTGATTTGAAGAAACCTGCAAAATCATTGCGGGATATTTCTTAATTATATTCAGCTGAACAAATTAGTTAAGTGACATTACTAAATATCGTTTGGAGATTTATTGAATTTAGTGCTGATGCTCTGAACAAACATTGTTGGAACTTTTTGAGAATAAGATTTGAAAAGATGAATTTCATAGCTTTTGTGCAAAGGTCAGGACACAGAAAGGGTCTGGACAATCAGCTCTTCCATTCTCTACGTATAGCATAGCTTTAAAGGTCAGCTTGTATAAATGTTATCTAGTGTTAAAACTGGATGCTCAATTCTTCTTTGACCTTCAACTAGATTTAATTAAACATTCTATTTGACCTTTTGGATAAAAATACACATAAATATTGTCAGATCGAGAAATTGATTCTATAAAATAAAAAAATTGGGTGAAGTACCAGTCCTTTAAATGACGATGGCTCGAATCTTGCAGAGGACGTGTATATTTGCTATGGAATGAATGAATATGAATGAATGAATATGTTTATTGTCATTAAACGTATTCATTCATTCATATTAATTCATTCTATAGCAAATATACACGTCCTCTGCAAGATTCGAGCCATCGTTAAACCTTGTAGAGAAGGTTTAATGCATTTAGAACACTATTGGTCAATATTTGCAGAGAACATTTAGGTCAGCATATTGACATAGTTCAATGCTGCTGTCTTACAGCCCCGATTTCGACTATGGGTACTGGCTGTACGGAGTTTGTACATTCTCCCTATGACTACGTGGGTTTTCTCTGGGTGCTCCGGTTTCCTCCCACATTCCAAAGAAGTACGGGTTTGCAGGTTAATTGGCTTCGGTAAGTTGTAGGATAATGTTAATGTATGGGGTGATCGTTGGTTGGCGCGAACTTGGTCGGCTGATGGACCTGTTTCCACACTGTATCTCTAAAGTCTAACATAGAACAGGACAGTACATGAATGGACCCTTTGGCCCACAATGTATTTGTGCCAAACATGATGCTAAATTGATCTCATCTGCTTGCACATGATTCATATCCCACTGTTCTCCGCATATTCATGTGCCGATCTAAAAGCCTTTTAAATGGCCCTGTCATATCGGCTTTCACCACCACCCCTGGCAGTGTGTTTCAGGCTCCCACCACTCTCTGCGTAAAAAATACTTGTCGCACACATGTCCTTTAAACTTTCCCCCTCTTATCTTAAGGTTATGCCATCTAGTGTTTGATATTTTTATCCTGAGAAAAAGGTTCTCTTTACCTTATCTATACCTCATAATTTTGAATACTTTTATCAGGTCTCCCCTCAACCGCGTTCCAGAGAAAATAATCCAAGTTTGTCTAACCTCTCCTTGTAGCTAATACCTCCAAATCCCGGCATCATTTAAATCTCCTCTGGACCCTTCCCAAAGCCTCTACATCCTTCCTGTAACAGGGTGAGGAGAAATACACACATTACTCCAAATGTGGACAAACAAAAGAATCATAAAGCTGTAACGTGATTTCATGACTCTTATACTCAAATCCACAACTGATGAGGACAAGCATTCCCTATGCCTTCTCTAACAACTTGTGTTGCCACTTTCAAGATGTTATGGACTTGGACCCCAAGATCCTTCTGTACATCGATGTTGTTAAGGGCCTGTTCCACTTAGGCGACTGCCAGCGACTATCACAGTTGTAGCAGGTCGCCGAAAAAGCATTGATTGGAAATCCCCCCCACGACAATGTCTAAGACAAGCTACCGACAACCGGTGACCCATTAGGACGTCCACCCATGACCACACATACGACAACCTACGACCACACAGACAACAACCTACGACAACCAAAGCCAACCTCATCCACAAGCTATGACAAGCAACGACCCTGTCGGCGACAAGTGAAGACAACTGAAGACAATTCAGTCGCCGGTACCTGTAGCTGGTTGACGTAGGTTGACGTAGGTTGACAATGGAATTCACCAGTCAGCACCCAGCGACAACCGGCGTCACCTGCCGACAACCTGCGTCATCCTGGCGACAACCTACGACAGCACCTACACAGGAGAAGACAAGCTACGTCAAGCCCACAGTTGCCGAAAAGTTTTGAACATTTCAAAATCCAGCGGCGACCAGAAAAATGTTACGATTCTTTAGGCGACTTGAGGAGACGATTCATGACTATACAGGCGTCACCCCGCGACCATGTGGTGACAGCCAAGTCACTGAAAAAATCGCCTAAGTGGGACAGGGGCTTTAGGGGTCTTGCCATTATCTGTATTCTTCCCCATTATATTCGATCTCTCAAAGTGTAATATCTCACAATTGGTCGGATTAAACTCCACCTACCAATTTTGGTGATGCCTGCAAACTTACTAGCCAACCCATCTACATTTCTGTCCAAGTCGTGCATATATATCACAAACAACAATGGTCCCAGCACAGATCTCTGCAGAAATCTATTGGTCACAGACATCCAGCCTTCCATCACAACTCTATGTCTTCTATCAGTATGCCAGCTCTGAATCCAAACGACCAAGTTACTGTTGATTCCGTGCATCGTATTTTTTTGGGATCAGCCTAGCATGGAGGAGTTTATCAAAAGCTTTAAAGGCCTGTCCCACTTGCCAGTTTTTTTCGGTGACTGCCGGCATCATTGACTGACGTATCAGGTCACCGAAAAACTTATGGCATGATGCAGCTTGACGCGGCTTGATGACATATGATGCATGCTGTTTTTTCAAGTGTCGCAACATTTTTTTTGTCGCCGCTGGATTTTGAAATGTTCAAAATCTTTTGGCAACTCCGATATGATGCCGGAAGTCGCCAAAAAAATCGCCAAGTGGGGCAGGCCCTTTACTAAAATCCATGCAGACAACAGCCACTACCCTACTTTCATCAATCACCCTTGTCATCTCATCCAATAACGAAATCATGTGCATAATACATTGTTTGTAGTGAATAAATCCATGATGACTGTCCCTAATTATCCCATTTATCTTCCAAAGTTTCTCCTGACCAAGTGCAGACCCGTTGGGTCTGTTCCCCCAACGCGCGTTTGCGGGGGGTGGGGCGGCATGTGGCATCACACACACTAACCACCCCCACACACACTAACTGCCCCCCTTGATATTATATTAATATTATTAATGTGCTCCTTTTACCCCATAACCGCCCTATCCACTGACGCATAGCCCCCAACTCGCAGGCGCGTCTAGAGAGGAAGGAGGGGGCGGGGTAGAGAGTGAGAGCAGAGAGAGAATGGGGAGAGACAGAGAGAGAGGCAGAGACAGAAGGGCAAGAGACAGAGGGAGAGGGGGGTTGGAGGGGAGGAAGAGGAGGGTGGGTGAGGGGGGGAGGGTGGGGGCGGAAGCGAGTGAGAGATGGGAGGAGAGAGGGGAGAGGAGAGAGAGGGGCTGAGAGGGAGGGAAGGGAAGGGAAGGGGGAGAGGGGGTAGGATGGGAGGGGGAGAGGTGGGGGGAAGGGAGGGGGAAGGGGGAGGTGGAGGGAAGGGGGTAGGGGAGGGAGTGGAGGGAAGGGGGTAGGGGAGGGGTGGAGGGAAGGGAAGGGGGTAGGGGAGGCACGGAGCGATCTGAGGACAGTGAAAGGCAGCGGGGGACCAGCCAATCGTGGCTTCCGCAAAGCACACCCACCAACATGACAGAGCCGGGCCGGGGGGGGGGACAGACAATCGAGCCTCCCCGGAGAGGAGGTCGTCCCCTGTGATGCGTAGAGAGGAGAGGGGAAAGAGGGAGGGAGGAGAGGGGAGGAGGTGAGAAGAGGAGGGGGGGGGGGGGGGTGTGGTGGAGGGGAGCCGGGCGAGTGAATAGGCTGCGAAATGCGGAGATAGACAGAAGCAGCTTCTGACTCTGGAAACCCACTGCTGGAATGGGCGGGCGGGCGGAGGATGGGAGGGGCGGGGCTTCACGAGCTGCGCCGACAGTGAGGAGAACCTCCTTCAGTGCGTGAGGCGCCTCTGAGCTCGAGATCTGCAGAACAAAGATCCTATAGCGGAGCTGAGCTGTAGGGTCTTTTCTGCAGAACTTTCTCAATCTTTCTGTACCTTTTGAGGTGGGTGGGCTAACGTACCTCGTGGAAAACTGCGCATGCACGTTGACAGCAGCTGCATTAATCTAGAGCAGCGGGGGGGGGGGGGGGGGGGGCCCCAGGAAAGGCATTGTGAGGTCAGTAGCTGGGCCACAATATTTTTGTTAAATGTCAGTTTGGTTATACATTTTAGTAAATATCTCAGGAAATATTGGACCAAATTTATAGAGGATTGGATTTATGAAATCATAAGGAAAATTTCTACCAGAAGATGTAAAACTTTCACTGTTATTTGTTTTTGAGGAGATACGTTTCACATGCAAAATGACACACACACACACACACACGTCCTGTGAGAGGAGAATCTGTGGAATGCGCCAGACATTGTTTCTCAGAGAAATGCACTGCAGAAATTCCCAGGAACATGTGCAATGAGTTAAGATTAACAAGAGATCTTATAATTAAGGATCTTCTCAGAAGCAGTGATCATAATGTGGTAGAATTCAATATATAATTTGAAGTCGAACATCCCTGATTAAAATCCTCAACTTAAATAACGGAAAATGCTAAGGTGTGAAGGAAGAGGTATCCACAGTGGATTAGAACAATAGATTAATTAAGGGGAAACAAAGAAATGTCAGATAATTTAAACCAATACTCTGCATTTGTCTTTACAGAGGCGCACACTGTAAATATCCCAAGGGTAACAGACAGGCTATTATCATATGGAAAGGAAGAACTTCTAGCAATCCCCACTTTGAGGGGCAAAAGGCAAACGGACCAAAAGGGCTGGATTCAAAATATTAATGGAAGTGACTGCAGAGATAGGAGAGCCATTTGTTAATTGCTAGAGTTCTTGGAGGGTAGTAGTATTTGGAAAACTGCATATGTGATAGTGTGAGTGCAGGTAACCAATGGGCCTGTAAGCTTAACACTATTGTTGAGAAGATGCTTGAGTCTCCAGTCAGGGAAGAAATAGCTGGTCATTTAGAAAGCTTAATGCAATTTAGAACGGAAACGAGGAAACACTTTTTCTCACCGAGAGTGGTGAGTCTGTGGAATTCTCTGCCTCAGAGGGAGGTGGAGGCAGGTTCTCTGGATGTTTTCAAGAGAGAACTAGATAGGGCTCTTAAAAATAGCGGAGTCAGGGGATATGGGGAGAAGGCAGGAACGGGGTACTGATTGGGGATGATCAGCCATGATCACATTAAATGGCGGTGCTGGTTCGAAGGGTCGAATGGCCTACTCCTGCACCTATTGTACTTTAGCTAGAGTGTATGATTTCAATCACAAGAGGTGGAAAATGGATGACTGCCAATAGAGTGTGAAAAGTGAGGCCTGTTGTAGTTAAGATTCAATTCCACACCAAAACAGAGGAACTCAGCAATCGATGAAAGCAAAAACAGCCCCAATGTGGAGCCCTATCAGGGCCAGTTAAGACATGGGCGTGAAAAGTAAGATGGTATTTCAGGGATCCATAGTGTATGGATCAGCAGGCGTATATCAGCAGCACCTCGGCCTCGGCGGCGGCACGGCATTGGAGCGCTGGAGCGGAGCGGGCGATGCCTTGCCTGGGTCGCCGCGCTGGAGCGACGCGCTGGAGCTCTGGCGAGCTGGACCGCCGAGAGCAACAACTCCGGGCTGCGGGCTGCGGAGAGGCGGCGCCGACTTTGTCATCTGGAGCCTGGGAGCTCCAAACCGGCGCGGCCTTGTCGGCTTCGGCAGCTGCGGGCTCCAACCAGAAAGCGGCCGTTCCAAGTGGCCCAGCCGCCGAAAGGACTCTCCCGACGCCGGGGCAAGACCACCCGGTGAGAACGGCCAGGGACATCGGGCCTCCGTAGAGGCAATTGCGGTGGCCTCAATAGGCCTGACTTTGGGGTGAACATGGGGTGGGGACTGGACATTGTGCCTTCCTCCATAGTGCTATCCACTGTGGGGGGATGATTTTTTTTGTCTAACTGTAGTCTTGTAGGTCTGTGTCCAAGATGGCTGCCGTGAAGGGAGAGTGGACGCTGGCACGAATTGGTTGCCGCTGCTCTCTCTTCACACTGTGTTTTTGATTTTCTGTTTTTGGATTGAATTCTGTTTTTAATTTGTGTCTCTGTGATGTCTTTATTATTTGTTATATTCCGATTATATGTTATTCCGATTAAATGTCTATTATTGTTATGTCTGTATTCTTTCTTTATGTCCTGCACGGAGAGGACGCTGGCGCTGTTTGTTCGCCGCTTCTCCGTTTGCTATTGTCTGTTACTATTGTAAAGCGACTTTGAGTCTTAGAAAAGCGCTATAAAAATAAAATTTATTATTATTATTATTATATAATAGCTTTTTCTATCCAAATAATTCACTTTAGAAGTTTAACAACCGATATTTCAGTTGTCTCCAGGAATACTTGACCAATCTTTGTTTTTACCATTTACAGAAAGCAACAGATACCTAGGAGCTCTCATTATTAGCTGACCCTGAAACATTTCCGGGTGAAGGCTTCAATATCAGGTGTTCATAAAAGTCCCTTCAGGCTATGATGAGCTGAAGTTCACTCTTGTCCCTCCGGCCGGATAATTTTCATGAATGACCTGAGATTTCATGTCAAATCCATAAAGTTCCCTGAAAACATAACTCCACACGGTGCATGCTGAAAATCACCATCTGGTCTTGTTGGTATCCTGCTCATGATGCAAGTCCCACTTTGCCTTGAATTTGAATATTTGGACATAAATTGATAGGAAGAGTTTAGAGGGATATGAGCCAAATGGGACTAGCCCAGAATGCCAACTTGGTTGGCATGGATAAGTTGGGCTGAAGGACCCTCTTTCACGCTGTATAGTCTGAAAACTCTTCGACTGTATGATTATCATTTCATGAATTTACAGTATGACAGGAACCTAGACTTGGTAGAAACAGAATAGTTCGGCTCTAATTTTAAAGGAATGTTTTTAAAGGAATTACAAACAGCTCTGATTAATGTTATGACCTATTACAATGTTTGGAGCCTTTGAATTAATCACATTAATTTTCATACAAATAGCACAAATTGCCAAACAGTTTATCAGATAAATATGAACATTCCTTTTTGGACACAATTCAAGAGATGGATTCAAAAGCGATAATGGGTTGTTTGGATGTGGAGGGAAAGGTGATGGGAAATCTAGAGTTTTTTATTAACCCTTCACTATCATTACATTCTGAGGTTTCTGGTTCATTTAGCATCTGTGGGATGATGGTATCAAATTCAATGAAATCTCAAACCTATCGTTAAATGGGAATAATCCCAATATCAATAAAATAAATTGGAGCATACGTGCTGCTGAAGTTGACAAAGAAAAAATCTGCGCTTGCTCACACGGTACATTGGTTTGCCTTGGGTACTGTAAGGACCAGGAGGAGATGATTGGAAGGAGGCAGCTTGCTGATGAAGAGGAGTATTAACATAGAAAAATAGAGCGATTGTTTTTCCTTTTTTTTCCCTTTTCTTTCTAGGGTCTTATTTCCTTTCTTTACTTCCTTCTCTGACTTCTTCCCTAAGGGACTTTCTTCTCCCAACACTTTCCTGCACCTTCACGATTCTTGCTCACTTTCCTTACTTCTTTTATTTCTACCTTTTTTAAAGCTCGAAAAACGAAGTGATACAACAAAATGTAATAAGATATATGTGATGTGTATTACTGTAATTTACTGTACTTCTAATAAATTTTTTTTTTTTTTTAAACATAGAAAAATAGGTGCAGGAGTAGGCCAATCGGCCCTTCGAGCCTGCACCGCCATTCAATATGATCATGGCTGATCATCCAACTCAGTATCCTGTACCTGCCTTCTCTCCATATCGCCTGATCCCTTTAGCCACAAGGGCCACATCTAACTTGCTCTTAAATATAGCCAATGAACAGGCCTCAACTACCTTCTGTGGCAAAGAATTCCACAGATTCACCACTCTCTGTGTAAAAAATGTTTTTCTCATCTCGGTCCTAAAAGACTTCCTCCTTATCCTTAAACTGTGACCCCTTGTTCTGGACTTCCCCAACATCGGGAACAATCTTCCTGCATCTAGCCTGTCCAACCACTTAAGAATTTTGTAAGTTTCTATAAGATCCCCCTCAATCTTCTAAATTATAGCGAGTACAAGCCGAGTCTATCCAGTCTTTCTTCATATGAAAGGCCTGACATCCCAGGAATCAGTCTGGTGAACCTTCTCTGTACTCCCTCTATGGCAAGAATGTCTTTCCACAGATTAGGAAACCAAAACTGTACGCAATACTCCAGGTGTGGTCTCACCAAGACCCTGTACAACTGCAGTAGAACCTCCCTGCTCCTATACTCAAATCCTTTTGCTATGAATGCTAACATACCATTCGCTTTCTACACTGCCTGCTGCACCTGCATGCCTACTTTCAATACAATACAATATAATATTTATTGTCATTTGAGCCTCAGTGAGGCTCAAACGAAATTCCGTTTCCACAGCCATACAAACAAAGACAATTTCCTACAGACATACACACAATTTAATTCACACAAACATCCATCATAGTGAACCCACTGTGATGGAAGGCAAAGTCTTTTCTCTCCCCTGTTCTCCATTTCTCTCCCGATGTCCAAGCCCCAGGCGGGCGATGATAAGTCCCACGGCCATTTTAGGCCGTGCCGGGCGATTTACGGCCCTGCTCCCGGGTCGTTCCAACCCCGCGACACGGGCTGGAGAAGTCGCGTTACGGGAGCTCCAGGAAGCGGTCTCTCCACCCGGACCCGCGAGCTCCCGATGTCCCAGTCCACCGGACCTGCGGCTGCATTGCTGGAGCCTCCGAGCCCCAGGAGTCGAGTCACAGCAGCGAGTTACCACCGCTCCCCACGCTCCGAGGCCGGCCAGCCCCACGATGGTGAGTAGTCCGCAGCTCCGTAGTCTCCCGAGCCCCCGGGTCATTCAGGTTGGAGGCCGCTCCACGGTGCTAGGCCCCAACGACAACGGAGACCCGACAGGGAAAAGGTCGGGTCTCCCGGACAGGGAAGAGATTTTAAACAGTTTCCCCCTCCCCCCCCCCCCCTCCCCCCACATATACACATTTAAAACCATTATTAAAAAACACAAACACTACATTTAACTAGACAAAAAATAAAAAAAAGACAGACAGGCTGTAGGGGCCGCTGCAACGGGTGAGTCGCGCTGCCAAATTCAATGACTGGTGTACCATGACACCCAGGTCTCGTTGCATCTCCCCTTTTCCTAATCGGCCACCATTCAGTTAATAGTCTACTTTCCTGTCTTTGCCACCAAAGTGGATAACCTCACATTTATCCACATTATACTGCATCTGCCATGCATTTGTCCACTCACCCAACCTATCCAAGTCACCTTGCAGCCTCCTAGCATTCTCCTCACAGCTAACACTGCCACCCAGCTTCGTGTCATCCGCAAACTTGCATTCAATTCCCTCGTCAAGATCATTAATATATATTGTAAATAGCTGGGGACCCTGCACGGAGCTTTGTGGTACGCCACTAGTCACTCCCTACTATTCTGAAAAGGACCCGTTTACTCCTACTCTTTGCTTCCTGTCTGCCAGCCAGTTCTCTATCCACATCAATACTGAACACCCAATACCGTGTGCTTTAAGTTTGCATACTAATCTCTTATGTGGGACCTTGCCAAAAGCCTTCTGAAAGTCCAGATATAACACATCCACTGGTTCTCCCTTATCCACTCTACTAGTTACATCCTCAAAAAATTCTATAAGATTCGTCAGACATGATTTACCTTTCATAAATCCATGCTGACTTTGTCCAATGTTTTCACAACTTTCCAAATGTGCTGCTATCCCATCTTTAATAACTGACTCTAGCATTTTCCCCACTACCGATGTTAGACTAACTGGTCTGTAATTCCCCGTTTTCTCTCTCCCTCCCTTTTTATAAAGTGGGGTTACATTAGCTACCCTCCAATCCTCAGGAACTACTTCAGAATCTAAAGAGTTTTGAAAAATTATCACTAATGCATCCACTATTTCTGGGGTTACTTCCTTAAGTACTCTGGGATGCAGCCTATCAGGCCCTGGGGATTTATCGGCCTCTAATCCATTCAATTTACCACTTCAACACCACTTCCCGGCTAACCTGGATTTGTAGCCAGAATTGTAGCCAGAAGATCAGAAGCAAAGAAGCGCACTTTAGATCGAGGGTAGGAAGTGGTTAAATGGACGCTTGTCACGCCTCCAGACATTTGAAACTCTTTCCACACTCCACCCCTGAGCTATTAGTAGTTTCACCTGCATTTAATCTGCTCCCCTAATATATCACTTGGTATAAATACCTGAGATCATCACCAATTGGGTGCCAACTAATCAGTTCTGCATTCTGTCGGTTCTGTCGGAACCTTTTGATTCCATTAGTGTTTGGATTTTGGGTTTTCTTCAGTACTTCTCAATAAGCCTGCATCCAAGTCCTTTCCATTTCTGAGCCCTCTGACAGATTAATTCTGACAGTGAGTACATTACCCTAACCTCCTCACTCATCTTTACTATCCACTTATACACTTTCACCCCAGTATATATATTTTGCGATAATTTGAGTTATTCGCCAATGCCTCTTACTCTCAGCCTGGTGCAATATCATGCTGAAACTGCTCATTTATCCCCAGAAAATCCTCGCCATACTTAGGCCGAAAACATACTTAATGCTCATTCATGTTTCTTCTCTCTTGAGTGAAACAGAACCACGAAACACCACATGATAGACGATTGATGCGCATCCAGCTATCCTGCAAATAGTACCAGCGAAGATGAGGCTCTAGATATCATCAGCTTCTTGGTAATATTGGCCTTTGATAGTGGAGAAACAGAAATCTGACAGCTACCCAGTGACAGAATATAATATCTGTCAACCAAGCACATGTGAGTAATTACTCAAGGTAGGCAGTCAGTCGGTTTAAAAAAAAATCTTAAACCGCGCATGCGCAGATTGTTCTCTCTGTAAAAAATAAAAATAAGTAGCAATTCAATTTTCCCAAGGCTTCTAAATCTCCGTCATTTTTTAATTACTGAATGGGTGGGGGGCGGAGGATGAAGGCAGGTGGAGAGATGGTGGGAAAAACGGGAGCACACTTCAGCGCCTTCTGCCGGCCCGCTCACCTCTGGCAGTGCTCTCTGTCTGAACACCTCTCACCTGCCGCTCGCCGGCTTCACTCATGTCAGTCGCTTCCCGTAAATCCTTAAATTCCCACAGCTGAGTAATCTCAATTGGTCCCTTGCGCTGTCGGAATTTAAGGATTTGCGGGAAGCCGGCCAGCGAGCGGCAGGAGAGAGGTATTCAGACGGAGAGCACTGCCAGAGGTGAGCGGGGACCAGCAGAAGGGGCTGAAGTGGCAGCCGGTTCTGCTGTTGGGTCCCAGCGGCCGCTCGCAGCCACCAGAGCTGCTTCCTTCCCCGGAAGTGGCAGCCAGTTCTGCTGTCCATGCCCAGAGCACTGCGGCAGCCACCCGAGCTAATTCACTCCCCGGCCACAATGCGGTGGTTCCGTGCCCGGAGCGTCGCAAGTGGGTTACTGGCCCCGACCCCCTCCTTCACAACACTCCTGCCCTCCCCGCAACTTTACCCCGGGCCAGACTCCCCAAACACTGTGAAAGGAACTCTCCCACCCACCCCGGGAAATACGGTATTTAAAAACATAAAGCACCAAGAAATGTACTTACCACATTATTGGTACACAAACTCCATTCTTCACTCTTTGTTTCCTAAGATACTCTTCAAATAATGACAATCCATATTTTAAAATCCCGCCAAGAAACCTGCGCTGCGCATGCGCAGAAGGGTGCTGTGCCTGCGCAGTACTGCAAAGGCAGAATTTCAGCTTCCTTCAGCCCCGCTTTAAATTGACGGCTTGAAGCAGCGCTGACGGCACGTGGGCTGCACAGACCTTCGTGTGTTGCAAGTGCTGCAGTTGAAAGGCACGGAGAATTATGCCTACCTAAGAGATCGACTTCTTAGATAGGCATAATTCTCCCATGCCTTTACTATTTATATTTAATAATTGCCATTTCATAACATTAGTCAGGGTAGGCAGTGACTACCTTGCCTACACTGATGGCACGTGCCTGCTGTCAACCAACATGGTATAGAATATAAGAAGTACTGTAGGAGTAGATCATTTCAGCAAATATGCTCTTCCATTCAACTCGACCAAGGCTGATCTTTCACCCTCATCTTGAGAGTTAGATGCCTAGTTTTGATTCCACCGCCAGGAAAAGTCAAAGTCAAAGTTAATTTTATTTGTCACATGCACATCACATGCAGTGAAATGAATTTGCCAGCAGCGATGCACTTAAAAAGAACACACAATACACAATACAAATTTAACACAAACATCCACCACAGCATTCTTCACTGTGTTCCTTTGTTCACCTGACAGCCCGGGTCTCTGGTGCTGATAAGTAAAATAGCCAGTATGAAATGTTTTCCATCCATTTCCCTTCACAGATGTTGCTGAACCCATTGAGTTCTTCTCGCTGATAGAAACATAGAGAATAGGTGCAGGAGTAGGCCATTCGGCCCTTCGAGCCTGCACCTCCATTCAATATGATCATGGCTGATCATCCAACTCAGTATCCTGTACCTGCCTTCTCTCCCTACCCCCTGATCCCTTTAGCCACAGGGGCCACATCTAACTCCCTCTTAAATATAGCCAATGAACTGGCCTCAACTACCTTCTGTGGCAGAGAATTCCACAGATTCACCACTCTCTGTGTGAAAAATGTAACGGGGCTAAAAGACTTCCTCCTTATCCTTAAACTGTGACCCCTTGTTCTGGACTTCCCCAACATCGGGAACAATTTTCCTGCATCTAGCCTGTCCAAACCTGATTGTTTCTTTTGCTCCAGATTCCAGCATTTGCATTCTCTGTATCTGCAAGTAGACTTCAAGTGCCTTTAGCGACTCAAAATGTATTTATTGATGCATGCAGTCAAAGAGCAGCGTACTGATTCTGCCTTCAGGCAGCAATCATGGAAATCACTAGGCAGAACCAATATAAAGCTCTGGCTGCGTCCCAATAAATGGACAGTCATCAAGTCTGAATACTCTATTTTAGTAGGTAAAGATTATATTTAATGTTGTTAATAGTTGCCTCCTAAGCCTTTGCATCTGCTTACACTCAATGTGACTATCCAGAATTTTGTCACTGTGTGCAGCATATATGCTTTCAACAAAATGATCTGTTGTTAAATATAAAAAACTTCAAAATTCAGTCCCTTGGGGTCTGAATAGCAATCGAGCAAGACTACAATATTTTACATGTAAAAACAATCTACAATGAGGAGGCTTTTTTGGCAAAAGTAATTCTAATGGGTATGTTACACAATATGTTTATTATATTCAACTTTACTGACATGTTAAGCTAAATTTTAAGCATGATAAGCATGAATCAAGTGCTAGTTTCGTTTAAAGATAGAGTGGAAACAAGCCCTTCAGCCCACCGTGTCCGTGGCGACCAGTGATCCCTGCATGCTGGCATTATCCTACACACTAAGTTCGATTTACAATTTTACAAAACTCGATTAACCTACAAACCTGTATGTCTTTGGAATGAAGGAGGAAACCAGAGCTCCTGGAGAAAACCCACGTGTCATGGGGAGAACGTACAAATTCCGTACAGACCGCACCTGTAGTCAAGATCGAACCGGGTTCCCTGGCGCTGTAAGGCAGCAATTCTCCCGCAGTTCTACTGCACCTTTGTGAATTTTGGAAGCTCTTAGCACTAAAGGAATTAAGGGATACGGGGAAAAAGCAGGAATGGGGTAATGATTTTAGATGATCAGTCATGATCATATTAAATGGCGATGCTGGCTTGAAGGGCCAAATGGCCTGCTCATGCACCTATTTTTCCTATGTTTCTATGTTGGAAGACAAATTGTATGTTGGCCTTCATTGCAGGAGGAATCGATTAATAATGTCATTACAATTAGGTGAGGCATGGGTGAGACCACATCTTGAGAATAATGTGCAATTATTATTTCTGCAGAGGGAGTGCAGCAAAGATTAAACTGACTGTGGAATAACTGGTCTGTAACAAGAGGAGGATCCTGCACCCAAGCCTCCACTTTCTGGCGTTCAGAGATTGAGAGATAAAACACTGAAATGTACATTGACTTGGAGGATGCTTTCCCCAGCGCCCCCACCGATCTCCGTGGAGGAGGTTGGTGGGGACGCTGCGAGGTGGCTGCCCTGCCAACAGCATGTTCATTATTTCTTGGGGTTTGTTTTTTTTTTTGGTGTGTCTAATGTTAGTTTGGATGTCTCTCGGTTTGTTTTATGTGGGGGGTGGTGGGGAGGGGTAAGGGGGAAATCGCTTTTGGCCGCCTCCTCCCCGGAGAGGCCACTTTTTCCATGTCGCCTCCCTCGCGGCCTAACATAATGGATTGGAGCAGCCTTTCCCGGAGTCGAGCCCGGAGCATCAGCAGCAGGCGCAGCGTGGACTTTCCATCGCAGAGCGGGCGAACCCTTACCGGGGGTCGCCAGAGAGGAGTGCTCCGAATGCTGGCCTGATGACTTTGGCACCGTGGGGACTGTGGTCCGCGGAGCTTCTAGCCGCGGGCGTGGAGTGGGTTTATCATCTGGAGCCTGGGATCCCTTGCTGGGGATTGCTGAGAAGAGCTCCGACCAAATCGGGGATCGCCGAGAAGAGCTCCGACCGCCGGCCCATGGCCTATAACATCCTGAAGCCGTGGTCTGCGGAGCTTCTAGCCACAGGCGGGGCGTGGACTTACCTTCCGGAGCCTGGGATCCCTCGCCAGGAATGCCAGAGAAGAGCTCCCACCGCCGGCTTGCGGCCTATAACATCCTGAAGCCACGGATTCCGGTAGGAAAGTGACGATTCGGGGCCTCCATGCCGCGGAGTGTGTTCCACCGCCTGTACATCAGGCTGTCTACAGCGGCGACCACAGAGGGTCTATGGCCCCGACTACGGGAAGCTTGCCAAGATGGATCAGTTGCATGGTCCCAGTACAAAAATGGGTGAGAAGGAGATTTCCCCATCTCCTGGCAGGGGGCACTGGGCGGTGAACAGAGGTGTGGGATGGAGTGCAGGTAGGTAAATGTACTCTACAGTTGATCACTTGAGGTAGCGGAAGATGTAGCAGAATACCAGCATCAAGAATATAGCCCCATGTGGATGGAGGCAGGGCATGAAGCAGTTATTGATACAGTATGGGTTATAGTGAGTTTTGTGTTCTATCAGCTGAAGAGCTACCCTGATTAATTGCTCAATTCATAGAATACCCACTCTCCACCCACCAGCAATCTCTGTTACTGTTCCTACCAGGCAGCTACATGAGTTCTCAACACTCTTGGGGCCTTGATCTGAAACTTGGATGTATTTCAAATATTTCAAGTATTCTTAATATCAACAGTTGCTGGTGATACCAAATGGAATTGGAGCATTTGGAACATAGGTGCACAACCTGGATGTTTAGCTCCAAAATCCCAAGCGGAGAGGACCCAGGTTAACAGTATTGTCAGACCTCTTGTGGAATCATGGAGTCATAAAGTCATACATCGTGGAAACAGGACCTTCGGTCCAACTTGCCCACACCGACTAACACGCCTCATCTGCACTAGTCCCACCTGCCTGCATTTGGCCAATATCCCTCTAAACCTATCCTATCCATGTACCTGTCCAAATGTTTCTTAAACTTTGTGATAATACGTGCCTCATCTCCCTCCACCGGCAACTTGTTCCATACACCTACCACCCTTTGTGTAAAAAAGTTACCCCTCAGATTCCTATTAAATCTTTCCCCCCTCACCTTAACTCTTAGAAACATAGAAACATAGAAATTAGGTGCAGGAGTAGGCCATTCGGCCCTTCGAGCCTGCACCGCCATTCAATATGATCATGGCTGATCATCCAACTCAGTATCCCGTACCTGCCTTCTCTCCATACCCTCTGATCCCCAAAGCCACAAGGGCCACATCTAACTCCCTCTTAAATATAGCCAATGAACTGGCCTCGACTACCCTCTGTGGCAGGGAGTTCCAGAGATTCACCACTCTCTGTGTGAAAAAAAGTTCTTCTCATCTCGGTTTTAAAGGATTTCCCCCTTATCCTTAAGCTGTGACCCCTTGTCCTGGACTTCCCCAACATCGGGAGCAATCTTCCTGCATCTAGCCTGTCCAACCCCTTAAGAATTTTGTAAGTTTCTATAAGATCCCCTCTCAATCTCCTAAATTCTAGAGAGTATAAACCAAGTCTATCCAGTCTTTCTTCATAAGACAGTCCTGACATCCCAGGAATCAGTCTGGTGAACCTTCTCTGCACTCCCTCTATGGCAATAATGTCCTTCCTCAGATTTGGAGACCAAAACTGTACGCAATACTCCAGGTGTGGTCTCACCAAGACCCTGTACAACTGCAGTAGAACCTCCCTGCTCCTATACTCAAATCCTTTTGCTATGAAAGCTAACATACCATTCGCTTTCTTCACTGCCTGCTGCACCTGCATGCCCACTTTCAATGACTGGTGTACCATGACACCCAGGTCTCGCTGCATCTCCCCTTTTCCTAGTCGGCCACCATTTAGATAATAGTCTGCTTTCCTGTTTTTGCCACCAAAATGGATAACCTCACATTTATCCACATTATACTGCATCTGCCAAACATTTGCCCACTCACCCAGCCTATCCAAGTCACCTTGCAGTCTCCTAGCATCCTCCTCACAGCTAACACTGCCCCCCAGCTTAGTGTCATCCGCAAACTTGGAGATATTGCCTTCAATTCCCTCATCCAGATCATTAATATATATTGTAAATAGCTGGGGTCCCAGCACTGAGCCTTGCGGTACCCCACTAGTCACTGCCTGCCATTGTGAAAAGGACCCATTTACTCCTACTCTTTGCTTCCTGTTTGCCAGCCAGTTCTCTATCCACATCAATACTGAACCCCCAATGCCGTGTGCTTTAAGTTTGTAAGCTAATCTCTTATGTGGGACCTTGTCGAAAGCCTTCTGGAAGTCCAGATACACCACATCCACTGGTTCTCCCCTATCCACGCTACTAGTTACATCCTCGAAAAATTCTATAAGATTCGTCAGACATGATTTACCTTTTGTAAATCCATGCTGACTTTGTCCAATGATTTCACCACTTTCCAAATGTGCTGCTATCCCATCTTTAATAACTGACTCTAGCAGTTTCCCCACTACCGATGTTAGACTAACTGGTCTGTAATTCCCCGTTTTCTCTCTCCCTCCCTTCTTAAAAAGTGGGGTTACGTTTGCTACTCGCCAATCCTCAGGAACTACTCCAGAATCTAAAGAGTTTTGAAAGATTATTACTAATGCATCCACTATTTCTGGAGCTACTTCCTTAAGTACTCTGGGATGCAGCCTATCTGGCCCTGGGGATTAATCGGCCTTTAATCCATTTAATTTACCCAACACCACTTCCCGGCTAACCTGGATTTCACTCAATTCCTTCAACTCCTTTGACCCGCGGTCCCCTGCTATTTCCGGCAGATTATTGATGTCTTCCTTCCTTCACCCGTTTCTGACTGCAAGGGACCTACATTTGTTTTAACTAATCTCTTTCTTTTCACATATCTATAAAAACTTTTGCAGTCAGTTTTTATGTTCCCTGCCAGTTTTCTTTCATAATCTATTTTTCCTTTCCTAATTAAGCCCTTTGTCCTCCTCTGCTGGTCTCTGAATTTCTCCCAGTCCTCCGGTATGCTGCTTTTTCTGGCTAATTTGTACGCATCATCCTTCGCTTTGATACTATCCCTGATTTCCCTTGTTATCCACGGATGCACTACCTTCCCTGATTTATTCTTTTGCCAAACTGGGATGAACAATTTTTGTAGTTCATCCATGCAGTCTTTAAATGTCTTCCATTGCATATCCACCGTCAACCCTTTTAGAATTAATTGCCAGTCAATCTTGGCCAATTCACGTCTCATACCCTCAAAGTTACCTTTCTTTAAGTTCAGAACCATTGTTTCTGAATTAACAATGTCACTCTCCATCCTAATGAAGAACTCAACCATATTATGGTCACTCTTGCCCAAGGGGGCACGTACAACAAGACTGCTAATTAACCCTTCCTCATTACTCAATACCCAGTCTAAAATAGCCTGCTCTCTCGTTGGTTCCTCTACATATTGATTTAGATAACTATCCCGCATACATTCCAAAAAATCCTCTTCCTCAGCACCCCTGCCAATTTGATTCACCCAATCTATATGTAGATTGAAGTCACCCATTATAACGGTTTTGCCTTTGTCGCACGCATTTCTAATTTCATGTTTGATACCATCTCCAACTTCACTACTACTGTTAGGTGGCCTGTACACAACACCCACCAGCGTTTTCTGCCCCTTAGTGTTTCGCAGCTCTTGTTCTTGATTCCTCTACTCTTGGCAAAAGATCTTGTGCATTTACCCGATCTATTACTCTCATGATTTTGGACACCTCTATATGATCACCCCTCATCTCCCTGTGCTCTAAGAAATAAAGTCCTAGCCTGCTCAGCCTCTTCCTATTTCTCTGGTCCTCGAGTCCCTGCAACATTCTCAGAAATCTTCTCTGCACCCTTTCCAACTTGACAACATCTTTCCTATAACATGCTGATGAAATCTCAACACAATAATCTAAATGTGGTCTCACCAATGTCTTATACAAATGTAACATGACCTCCCAACTTCTATACTCAATAATCTGACTAATGAAGGCCAACATGCCAAAAGCCTTCTTGACCACTCTTTCTGCCTGTGATGCCATTTACAAGGAACTATGTATCTGCATTCCTAGATCCCTCTGTTCTACAACACACGCCAAAGCTCTACCATTCACAGTCCTGCCCTTGTTAGATTTCCCAAACTGCAACCGCCCACATTTCTCTATGTTAAATTCCATCAACCATTCCTCAGCCCACATACCCAACCAATCAAGATCCTGCTGTAATTTTAGATAACCATCTTCACTATCTACAATACCACCCACTTTAGTGTCATCTGCAAACTTGCTAATCATGCCTTGAACATTCTCATCCAAATCATTGAAATAAACCACAAACAGCAATGGGCCCAGCTCCTTTCCCTGAGGCACACCACTAGTCACAGGATTCCAGTCCGAAAACAACCTTCCACTGCTGCTTCCTTCCAAGAAGTCAATTTTCTATCCATTCAGCTATCTCTCCTTGGATCTCATGCGATCTAATCTTCCAAAACAGCCTACCATGTGGAACCTTGTCAAATCATGCACATGGCCTTTTCAGGACTGACTACCAAACTGACTGACTGACTGACTGACTGACTGATTACAGCATTCTTAACTTCCATATCAAAATTCCTAAGGGTCTGGCAAAAATGATAAATCAACTGCACGCATTACACCTCCAATAATTTATTTCATAGGAAAAAAAAGGTTTGGTATATACTCGACTGGCATTGATGGTTTTATGCCTTTGCTGTAGAGCAGTTTCACCCTTGCCCCCATAACTGCCTACTTATTTTTTGAGGATCTTTTCCCTGGACCATCTGAGACCTTCATAAATTATTTTGGCGTACTGTTGTTAAATCTGCAAATCTGACGGTTTGCTAACAACAAAGCAAAATTCAACTCATTTATATTTCTGCCTATTTTTCATTCCAATTTAATATTTTCAATTTCCAGTTCTAATGATACATGACATCAAAAGCATTTATCAATGTTTTCTGCTTTTTTGAGTGCTGATGCTAGTATTTCCATCATTTGCTGCTTGTTTTTTAAATTTGCAGTGTTCGCAGTTTTATATTTTATTACTTGTAAATTGATGGCAGTATATTATTCATGGACTAGTGCAACATATATCATGTATGAGCTTCCAACTCTCTATATGGTTAAGTGTTGTTAACACCATTACTGCTTGTGCCAAGAATGATAAGTCCAAGTCTCCACAATTTAAATAAATATCATAGCTGTAAACACATTGCTGCATTTTTGCTCTAATCTCCATAAATGATTTAATCTAATCTACATTAATAATCTGCATTTATAATTTCATCTCAAATTGCATGTAGGGAATATATATTCGAACAAAACTAACGTGTTACTTATTTAATTGCCACGCCCAAATAGAGGGGTTACCTTGCGTTTTAATAGCAAATTATATTCAAAAGAGCAAATATTGTAATCCTATTGATGGCGTTATCAGACTGTGGTTGTGCCAAAGAGAAATATAATACAGAACCGAACAATTCTACTGCCTTGAGGCTGCTTACCATGCATTTTTTATGGCTGGAATGATTCTACTTTAGCCCCATCAAGTGAAACATTAATGCATTACAATGAAATGCTCAATCACCAATTTCAATCTTTTACGAACATTCGTTTTATTTTGCAGATTAGCTTTCTTAGAATAAATGCACCAGTAGATTTTTAACAACTGTTACTATTTTCTGATTTATGGTCATTCATCTAACATTTATATTAATGGTATTTACTCATGGTAGTCATTTTACCAGTGCTGCCATGCTAAGTCAGAAAATATATTCACTTGGTAACTTGCTCATATGTTGATCTATGTCTCTTTTTGGCTAACTTTACCTTGCGCTTTCTATTTTTTTCTATAATTGGGGTGAATAATGTATTGCGGGCCGTAGCAACATGTGTGTGCATGCTGCATTTGGAATGATGATTGATGGATAAGAATGGTCTTCGATAGTTCTGTTCTCATGTTCAACTCTCCTCTCCCCATTTTTCATTTTTATACACTCTATATGCCCTATTGGATTCAAATGAATCATAATTTCCTTGCTAGGCATTCACCTTCCTCCTACATGTTTAGCTCTATCATTATTATTATCTTTTCATCATTGAGTATTCATTCAACCCCTCTATCTTTCCCACCTTGATGTGATTTCATTAAGTTTCAATGAACCTTCCTTTCAATAGACAATAGGTGCAGGAGTAGGCCATTCGGCCCTTCAAGCCAGCACCACCATTCAATGTGATCATGGCTGATCATCCACAATCAGTACCCCGTTCCTGCCTTCTCCCCATATCCCCAGACTCCGCTATCTTCAAGAGCACTATCAAGCTCTCTCTTGAATGTATCCAGAGAACCAGCCTCTACCGCAGAGAATTCCCCAGACTCACAACTCTCTGTGTGAAAAAGTATTTCTTCATCTCCGTTCTAAATGGCTTACCCCTTATTCTTAAACTGTGGCCCCTGGGAACATGTTTACTGCCTCTAGCGTGTCCAAACCCTTAATAATCTTATATGTTTCAATACGATTCCCTCTCATCCTTTTAAATTCCAGAGTATACAAGCCCAGCCACTCCATTCTCTCAGCATATGACAGTCCCGCCATCCTGGGAATTAACCTTGTGAACCTACGCTGCACTCCCTCAATAGCAAGAATGTCCTTCCTCAAATTTGGAAACCAAAACTGCACACAATACTCCAGATGGGGTCTCACTAGGGCCCTATACAACTGCAGAAGGACCTCTTTGCTCCTATACTCAACTCCTCTTGTTATGAAGGTCAACATGCCATTCGCTTTCTTCACAGGGTCTTTTTACCCTTACGATTCCTTAGTTCTATCCACACCTGCATGCTTACTTTCATTGACTGATGAACAAGGACCCCCAGATCCCGTTGTACTTCCCCTTTTCCCAAGGACACCATTTAGGTAATAATCTTCCTTCCTGTTTTTGTTACCAAAGTGGATAACCTCACATTTATCCACATTAAACTGCATCTGCCATGCATCTGCCCACTCACCCAACCTGTCCAAGTCACCTTGCATTCTCATAACATCCTCCTCACAGTTCACACTGCCACCCAGCTTTGTGTCATCAGCAAATTTGCTAATGTTACTTGTAATCCCTTCATCAAAATCATTAATATATATTGTAAATAGCTGCGGTCCCAGCACCGAGCCTTGCGGTACCCCACTAGTCACTGCCTGCCATTCTGAAAGGGACCCGTTAATCCCAACACTTTGTTTCCTGTCTGCCAACCAATTTTCTATCCATGTCAGCACTCTACCCCCAATACCATGTGCCCTAATTTTGACCACTAATCTCCTATGTGGGACCTTATCAAATGCTTTCTGAAAGTCCAGGTACACTACATCCACTGGCTCTCCCTTGTCCATTTTCCTAGTTACATCCTCAAAAAATTCCCGAAGATTAGTCAAGGGTATCTTTCCAGTCAACTTTGGCCAGCTGCTCCCTCATGGCTCCATAGTCCCCTTTGTTCAACTGTAATACTGTCACCTCCGATATACCCTTCTCCCTCTCAAATTGTAGATTAAAAGTTATCGTATTATGGTCACTACCTCCTAATGGCTCCTTAAACTCTAGTTCCTTTATCAAATCCAGTTCATTACACAACACTAAATCCAGAATTGCCTTCTCCCTGGTAGGCTCCTGTACAAGCTGCTCTAAGAATCCATCTCAGAGTCACTCCACAAACTCCCTTTCTTGGGGTCCAGTACCAACCTGTTTTTCCCAGTCTACCTGCATGTTGAAATCTCCCATAACAACCATAGCATTACCTTTACGACATGCCAATTTTAACTCTTGATTCAACTTGCACCCTATATCCATGCTCTTCTTGGGGGGCTGTAGATAAGTCCCATTAGGGTCTTTTTACCCTTACGATTCCTTACTTCTATCCACACTGACTCCACACTTCCTGTTTCAATGTGACCCCTTCCAAGGGACTGAATTTCATTCCTCACCAACAGAGCTACCCCACCCTCTCTGCCCACCTGTCTGTCTTTTCGATAGGATGTATACCCTTGAATATTCCGTTCCCAGCCCTGGCCCTCTTGCAGCCATGTCTCTGTAATTCTCACATCATCATACTTGCCAATTTCTAACTGAGCCTCAAGCTCAGCCACTTTATTTCTTATACTTTGCGCATTCATATACAACACTTTGACCACAGTATTCACCTCCCCTCTCACTACGGTCCCTATTGGCCCTGACCTTATTCTCGTATCCCTTTTGTAGTCTTTTGTAACTTTTCCTGTCCTCACTTCCCCTTTAACTCCATCTTTATACTCCCAATTTGTCAATGCCCCCCACCCACTATTTAGTTTAAACCCACACGTGTAGCCCTAGCAAACCTGCCTGCCAGAACGTTGGTAACCCTCCAGTTAAGGAGTAAGCCGTCATTTTTGTTGGTCACCCCTACCCCAGAAGAGATCCCAGTGGTCTATAAAGCTAAACCCTTGCTCCCTGCACCAGCCCCCCAACCACACATTCAGATCCCCTATCTCCCTGTTCTTGCCCTCACTAGCACGATATACTGGAAGCAATCCAGAGATAACCATCCTAGAAGTCCTGCTTTTCAGTCTTCTTCCTAACTTTCTGCACTCACATTGCAGAACCACCTTCCTCTTCTTCCCGATGTCATTTGTGCCCACTTGCACAACTACTTCCAGCTGTTCACCTTCCCTCTCGAGGATGTTCTGAATTTGGTTTGTGATATCTTGTACCCTGGCACCAGGGAGGCAACAGACGATTCTCGAGTCTCGCCTGCCGCCACAGTATCTCCAGTCTGCACCTCGGACAATGGAGTCACCCACCACTGTAGCTCTGCCTGACGTCGATCTCGCCAGTTGAGTCTCATCGCTAGGATTGGAGCCACCAACCTGTCCGCCGCTCGGACTGGAAGCGTCGTCTCCCCCAACAGCTCCCAAGAGGGCGTACCTGTTTTCATTAGGCACAGCCGCCTGGGTCTCCTGCACTCCACGGTTACTCCCCTTTCTCTCAGTCACCCACCTTCATTCTTCCTGTATCCTTGGCGAGACAACCTCACTGTAGGTCCTGTCCAGGAGACTCTCGTTTTCCCGGATGATCCTGAGGTCATCAAGTTGCTTCTCCAGTGCCCCAACACGGTCCTTCAGGAGCTGAACCTGGACACACTTACCACAGTTGTAGCAGCCAGAGGCTCCATTGGTTTCCCTGGTCTCCTACATCTTGCAAGCATCACACTGAATCACCGTGTCCCATCCTCTCCAGCTTTTGGCGTAGTCTCCTCTCCTCAGCCTCCTCGCCGAAGACTCTCGAGTCAAAAACTCGCACTTTTGTCACAAGTCTCTCGAGCCAAAGACTCGCATTTTTCTCACAAGGCACTTCCCTCACAAGGTCATTCCACAACTGGCCGCTCCCCTAGAGCAACCTTGCTTATATTGGCTGATAAATTGCCTAATTTTTAAACTGTCTTTCCCTCTGACTCACCTTCTTTCCCACGGACTTTCAAGCCAATAGTTTCTTCTCTCTGCTTCTGCTTGCTGCTTCTCCTAGCTCCACGTAAGGACTTTGCACTTTTTCATTCTACCTCTTGCTCCAATCAAGGGAGGTTTCCAAACAAGCTAAAATTCACAACTGACGTCAACTAAATGTTGATCATTCGGCTAAATTCAGATGGGGGAAGGCAAAGCATCTTTTAATCTGGTTATGCAGAACCTGTGGAAAGAGAAGTAGTGAAAGTTTCAGGCCCAAGAGCCTTCATAAGAATAAGAAAAGAGAGAAAAGAGAACAGGTTAGTTTTCAGTAAAAGAAAAGGTTAGTGTAGTGTAGACTTGGCAACTGTTTCTCCGAACACTTACGCTTGGTCTGCCGAGGCTTGCTGGATCTCTCGGCTGCTAACCATTTTAACCCCTCTTCCCATTCCAATACTGAACTTTCTGTCCTGGGCCTCCACCATTACCAGAGTGAGGCCACACACAAACTGGAGGAACAACCCCTTGTATTCTGCCTGGGTATATGCCTATTTTTCATACAGAGCCTGGTACATTTATTACTTTGCTGCAAATTTCTACCCTGCTCTCTCTTTCACATCATCCAGTTCTGAATCATCCCTTTTTCTCCATCTCCTCAACCAAAATTCAATATTTCGGGAGGATTTAACTATCCGTGGAGCATCTTAAAATGAACTGAGATCTTAAAAGGATATCTGCACACAAGTTCTCTTTTATGGTGACTGGAAAAATTATAGCCTAGCTGATCAATTCAGTTTCAAGGAGCAATTCTTTATCCAATTCGGGAAAAAAATCCGGGAAATTCCTCCCGACCCCAATCCAGGCGATCGACACTTGTCCAGGAGATCACTCAGGTCTACTATACTAACCATACCTAGGTCCATATCCCTGCCCTCTCCCCGTAGCCCCTTATCCCCTTGGCAGCTAAAAAACCATCTATTTTTGACTTAAATAAATTTAACGTTACTGCTTCCACTGCTCCCTGGGGCAGTGAATTCCACAAACTAACCACCCTCGGGTGAAGAAGTTCCTCCTCATCTCAGCTTCCAAAAGAGCCCCCCCTCACTCTGCAACTATGTCCCCTAGTTCTAGCCTCCCCGATCATTGGGAACATCCTCGGTGCATCCACCCGATCAAGGCCCCTCACGATCTTATACGTTTCAATGAGATCGCCTCTCATTCCTCTAAACTCCAAAGAGTAGAGTCCCAGCTTACTTAACCTTTCCTCATATGTCAATCCCCTCATTGCAGGAATTAATCTTGTAAACCTTCGCTGCACTGCCTCCAGGGCTAGTACATCCTTTCTTAAGTATGGACCCCAGAACTGTACACAGTATTCCAAATGTGGTCTCACTAATACCGTGTACAGCGCATTTAGATAAAGCACTTTCAGATGATTTTTACTACCCTTCCTTTCCGTTTTTGCCCCTTTTACATCTAGAGCTTTATCTTCACACATTCTGGATCCTCCTGTCACATTTTGATTTTCCGCTTCCCTAGCCCCCCTTAGCTCACTGTACCCTTACTAAATCACTGTACCTTTAACCAAAAAGCAGAAATGCTAACCTGAGGTTGCACCCAATCAGCTGCTTCCTCTAGTCTGCTCCCACCAATCAGCGGCTTCCCCAGAAACCCTCCCTATGGAGTGTGGAACGTCACGGGATTTGGTAAGCTCTGACCCTCCACCGCTGTCTCCAACGGTCCTGGGTCTCCGCGAGAACAAGCCCCGTGCCCGATTCAAGCCCTCACCGCTCTGACCCTCCACCGCTGTCTCCAACGGTCCTGGGTCTCTGTGAGAACAAGCCCCGTGCCCGACCCAAGCCCTCACCGCTCTGACCCTCCACTGCTGTCTCCAACGGTCCTGGGTCTCCGCGAGAACAAGCCCCGTGCCCGATTCAAGCCCTCACCGCTCTGACCCTCCACCGCTGTCTCCAACGGTCCTGGGTCTCCGCGAGAACAAGCCCCGTGCCCGACCCAAGCCCTCACCGCTCTGACCCTCCACCGCTGTCTCCAACGGTCCTGGGTCTCCGCGAGAACAAGCCCCGTGCCCGACCCAAGCCCTCACCGCTCTGACCCTCCACCGCTGTCTCCAACGGTCCTGGGTCTCCGCGAGAACAAGCCCCGTGCCCGACCCAAGCCCTCACCGCTCCGACCCTCCACCGCTGTCTCCAACGGTCCTGGGTCTCCACGAGAACAAGCCCCGTGCCCGACCCAAGCCCTCACCGCTCCGACCCTCCACCGCTGTCTCCAACGGTCCTGGGTCTCCGCGAGAACAAGCCCCGTGCCCGATTCAAGCCCTCACCGCTCTGACCCTCCACCGCTGTCTCCAACGGTCCTGGGTCTCCGCGAGAACAAGCCCCGTGCCCGATTCAAGCCCTCACCGCTCTGACCCTCCACCGCTGTCTCCAACGGTCCTGGGTCTCCGCGAGAACAAGCCCCGTGCCCGACCCAAGCCCTCACCGCTCTGACCCTCCACCGCTGTCTCCAACGGTCCTGGGTCTCCGCGAGAACAAGCCCCGTGCCCGACCCAAGCCCTCACCGCTCCGACCCTCCACCGCTGTCTCCAACGGTCCTGGGTCTCCGCGAGAACAAGCCCCGTGCCCGACCCAAGCCCTCACTGCTCCGACCCTCCACCGCTGTCTCCAACGGTCCTGGGTCTCCGCGAGAACAAGCCCCGTGCCCGACCCAAGCCCTCACCGCTCTGACCCTCCACCGCTGTCTCCAACGGTCCTGGGTCTCCGCGAGACTTAGGTTATGTACTGCAGTGCACAAGTGAGAAATTGGTAATAATTTAAATAGCCCAAGAAAAAGTCACCGTTGCAAAGAAAAGTTTTAATTTTTCTGGTGAATGCCAATAATTCCAGGACACCCTGTGTGATTAAGGAGTACTTTATCTTGCTGGCTGAGCTCCGCCAATGATTTCCTGCACTCGATTGTCCATTGGCAATGAGTCAAAGAATAGAGCCAGGCAATGCTGCGTTTCAAGAGTCGAGTGTTGAACTGTCATTTGTACTGGCAACGAAACAATGACATTTCAGGATTGTTCCCCTGTCCATCCACAGCACGGGTAAAGTTATAAAAAGAACAACTACAAACTAATAGTAAAAGCACCATTGTGTCTCCTCTGGCTCATTGCTAGTTACTCTAGCTTCAACTAATGGGTTTTTCAATGTAAGAGCTTCCTCTTCCCAGCAATTGAAATCATTTCAAGATGTCTTGAGTTTTGAATTGAGTGTATTGGGGTCAAGTGTTGTTTTTAAAGCAGTGGTGGAGTATGAGAATGAAATGATAATGTCACATTGATTTCCACAATCATCTTAATCTACACCCACACTCTCTGTCATATAGAATACAATTGTTGTTATATTTGTTGCTTAAATATATGTTTATAAATACTAAACATATTCTAATTACTCAACAGATTTTGGGTTCTGGTGAAAGTGTCCAACTTTATTTCAGAAATTAATTATGATGAGCAATTAAACAATATGTGGATCTAGGTTTCAAAAAGCAAAAAAATAATTTGGAAAATCCATATGCATCTACTAAAATTGGAAAATTACATGCATTATTGTTTGCAATTTACTCCATGTGATATTAATATAGTAAATTAAACTCGTGTTGGGTTACTTCAAAATGCACCATGAGGATTAGGATACGATCCTGTACTCACAGCAGGGAAACAGAATTCTCAGGATCACAGGTCAAAAATAGGACTGCAGCATTCAGCGTTGGTTTTTAGATCTACATAGGGTGCAAATGTGACATTTCACTGATTGTGTGATATCACCTTTCATTTCTTGTCGCTGTTCTTTCTCCTTGAAAAGCGCAAGCACACCTCTTGAAGGAGGCGGGTAGTGGAGCTGGTTAGCAATATGATGATTCTCTAGTATTTTCAATTTTTTACTCCAAAACAAATGATTTCAATGTTTTGTGATCCAAACCTTATAATACTGTTATTTTTCTTATTTCCTTCCTTTCTCCTGGCACTGGAGATTGGATTAGTTGAAGATACTTGTGTACCCTTTTTTAAATTACACATGAAAAGCATTTAGTGTTTATTTCTGGTGCAAGTCAATAGAAAATAGACAATAGACAATAGGTGCAGGAGTAGGCCATTCGGCCCTTCGAGCCAGCACCGCCATTCAATGTGATCATGGCTGATCATCCCCAATCAGTACCCCGTTCCTGCCTTCTCCCCATATCCCCTGACTCTTCTATCTTTAAGAGCCCTATCTGGCTCTCCCTTGAAAGTATCCAGAGAACTAGCCTCCACCACCTTCTGAGGCAGAGAATTCCCACTTAGTGGAAAGTCCCACTTAGTGGAAATTTGGTCTGGCCATGCCCTGATGTGATTCACCCTCATGCTAGATTTATTTTCCTGTCGCATACTATGGATGTGAGAACATCATCAAAATATATGGCATATGTTTCTGAATTACCAGCAGGAACTGGATTTGAAGTTTGTGATCCACGATATTTGTCACTCATAGTAAACATTAATCTTCGTAGATTCATTCATAGATTTGCGAAGCACGGAAACAAGCCTTCAGCATAACCAGTCCCTGTCACCCAAGATGCTTACTTGCGCTATTTGGCTCATATTCCTCTGAACCTTTCCTATCCAATTACCTGTCTAAATGTTATTTTTTGAAACATTGTAATTGTACCTGCCTTTTGCGGCTCATTCCATATATCCATCCCCCTTTGTGTGAAATACTTGTGCCTCTGATTTTCTTTAAATCTTTCCCCTTGTACCTTAAAACTGTGTGCTCTAGTTTTATGCTCCCATACCCTGGGGAAAATCCTTCACATTGAATTCAAAATGGTGGGCTTTTGCTGACAGGCAGCATGGATAAAGATAGAAGCATCTGTGCACTGTGCTGCAATTGTCGTGATCGGGCATGAGTTGGCGCTGAGGCTTTGGTGGGTATGGTGCGCATTTCAGAGCACTGTGCCATTTTAACCTTTATTATATTGCTGTTTACCCCTTCCATCTCTGCTTGCCTTCCCTCCCAAGTTCTTTTTTTCCCTTCCTCCCCATGTGGATGCAAAGATGAGTTTACAGTATTGACCTGGTTTCCATCAGGCCGAATGTATGTGAGATGACAGCTGAAAGTTGCCTGCTGTAAATAACCATTGAAAATTATTTCTTAATCACGAGCGTTCCAATTTGGCATTAGTGCATCAGCAAAAATAGGTAAAAATCCAATTTCTGGGCATAGATAGGGATAGAGATAAATATTGACAATGTGGTTTTACCAGTATTTATTTGATTCAGCATTATTTGATTTGATTTTTTGAATGGGTCTACTTTATACTCAATTGCACCCAAATTAAAACCTTATTCATCAAATGGATGCCCCCTTTCTTAGAGCTGGAGGTGCTATTTATTGAGCATTGTTCTCTGCTGGGTTTATCACTGGAACTGATTCAGTGATCCATTCTGTCCATGTTAAATCTAGTGGCTTGCAACTGCTTTTCTTAGCCCCAGTGTACTTCATAATTGCAATAATAATGTTACCAAACATGTACAATATTACATTATGGATTCCTTTCGCATATAAAAAGAAAACTTCCACCTGTACAATTGTGAATTTTCTATTTCCTGCTCCTGCTATCCAAATGGTTTGCAGAAAAGTAAATATAATTTCCAGTTAGAACTATATGGTATTGCATTTCACAAAACAAATGTATTTTGCACCTCTAAAATTAGCAGGAAAATTGAATTTCTAGCCAGTCAAATGATACTGAATTCAAAAGCAAGGAAGAAAACAACTTGCTTGTTTATGATACCATGGATCCCTTTAAATTCTAAAATATTATTTGTCAAATAATTTTTGTCATTATTAATTTTTTGTTTATTTACCCCAGCAAAGTTCTCAATCTTCGTAGTAGGATAATTCTGACTGACCAAAGTATAAAAGAGATGACTACTAGATCAATCAGCAGTTGCGTGTCTCTTTTCATTTTTATCCTGTTGAATATTAGCCTTTTTATGCAAAGGGAAAATGAAAATGATTTTGAATTATCTTTAAAATGCATTTTACAAAGAAAAGAATAAGTTTTATTCTGGTACAATGGAAGCTTTTATAAATTGAGAAATATTTGTTTATTAAAAAGACTTAGAAATCTGCAAAATATGGTGTATAGTTTCTTGAAAGTAACATTAATTTAATTAGGATGATGAACCAACGAGTTTAACAGAACTGTTGTGAATTTGTTTCCAAGAAGCTAATCGCCTGGTCGTTAGTTCCTGCAAATGATATCAGGCCTACCTTTTAAGTTATGATATTGGTTGTTTCAAGAAATTAAAAACAGAAGATACTGCTTTGTTACTAAATAATATGATACTGATAGATTTGGTTAATCTTTTCAAAGTTTTCCACATTAGCAAGAAATGGGCATTTTCCTTTAATGTTTCTTTTATCATCTGTTATGACCTTGCGACTGGACCAGCTTGTCTCAGCAGATAAAAGTTATCCGCATTCTCAGCTGTTTTGCTCTTCCGTCACCTCATTCATACATTGCTTCTTTTGTGCAATTACGTGCTTTATGAACATGTGATACTTGTCCCTAGCAGTTGTTAGCAATTAATATGGATTATGACAATGTATTCAATTTATATTGGATCTTAATTCTCAGCATTTTATCTCTAATATAATGCAAAGAGAGACTGCATGCAGCAATTAATATTTTAATCATGGGAACTTATGGGCTTTGAAGCTTTAATTCATTTTCTGAAGAAATATTTTCCTCATCAAAACAAAAACAAAATGCTGTAATTTCACCTGCATAATCTGATGTGAATAAAATACTTCATTCACATGCAAGGGGATGGAAATAGCATTTATGTAATTTTGTTTGGGAGGGGGTGTTCCTGGAGAGCTGTTTAGGTAAATCCCACTTTGAAATTTTTGGTCTTCTATGAGACCAAGGACAGAGAGGTTAAAGATATTACCAGGAGCTGAAGGTTACACACGATCAGAATGGTACAGTTCAGCGCGTGAAGAAGGCAGCATGTGCTTCTCTGCGAGATAAACTATTTTATGTTTGCATCATAAATCAATCTACAGATTAAGTCAATGATAGAATCACAGCACCTCTCAATAAAAAAGCTCTCAGCCACAATTAGTACATCCACCTTAAAATGGCACAAAACATAATGCAGGATTGAGGTTATGAGGTAATGAGAATGCATAACGCAGATGCTGGGGATATGAGATATATTAGCTAGATAAGGTGAAGGGGAATAGGGTAAGAGATTCTATAATCATATTAAGAGCAAAAGGTTAACCAGGGAAATCATATGTCCCGTTAAGGATCAATGTTGTTAACTATGTGTGGAGCCACAATGGATGAGGTCTTAAATGAATATTTCTCATCCATATTTACCATAAAGGTCATGGAAGCTAAGGAAATAAGGTAAATGAATAGTGAGGTCTCACAACATATCGACATTACAAAAGAGGAAATGCTGGTGGTCTAAAGCATTTAAAGTGGATAAATCCAGAGTGAACAAATGAATCCTGGGACAATGTGGGAAATTAAGAAAGGTATTGCAGGGCGTCTGGCAAATATATTTGCATCATCTTTGCCCACAGTTGAGGTACTGGAACGCTGAAGCATGGCCTTTATGTAAGAAGAGCTGCAAGGTCAGGCCAGGGAACAACAGACCAGTGAATCTAATGTCAGTGAAGGGAAAGTTACCTCAGTTTCTTTTTCTCTGTATTTAGGGAAGGATATGCATGCATTGGAGGAAGAGTAAATTAACTTAATGATATTGCCTCTTGAGATGAAGGAGCTAATATCTGAAGAGCAGTTATGCAGGTTAGGTCAATACCAATGATAGATACCATTTTTCACACAGAGAGTGGTGAATCTCTGGAACTCTCTGCCACAGAAGGTAGTTGAGGCCAGTTCATTGGCTATATTTAAGAGGGAGTTAGATGTGGCCCTTGTGGCTAAAGGGATCAGGGGGTATGGAGAGAAGGCAGGTATAGGATACTGAGTTGGATGATCAGCCATGATCATATTGAATGGCCGGCATCTTCTTCAGACCCTGTAGATCAATACATTGGAATTTAGAACAATAGGAGGTAATCTTATTGTTGCATGAGTTTCTGAGGGGGATTAAAAGGATGGATCCTAAGTTTCTCTTTGTGGATTTAACTTGTTCTAGGAGGCATAATTTCAGAAAAAGAAGTTTTCATTTAAGGTAGACATGAGGAATTTTCCCTCCTAAAGGACTATGACTATTTGAAATGCTGCATCCCACAGAGATGTGGAGGTTTTATATATTCAAGGCAGAGATTTACAAGCATTGGAACAACCAGTACATTGAGGTTATGGGGATGAGTCATTAAATGGAGGTGGGATGGAAGCCTGAGACCAGGCAGGGTTATTAAACTGTTCAAAGTGGTTTTCTGGGACTGGTTAGGGTCCAACTTAGGTGAATCCTCGAAGTAGGAATGACACAAACCCTGCCGGTTTTATAAAAACCTGGCTCTCCATGGCCAATGGAAGGCGTGAACCACACAAACATGATTAACAATTAGAGACACATATCTCGTCATTCATTGAACGTTGCTGTATACAACTATGCTGATCTGAACTCGTGTATGCATAGGTACTGCAACCACAAGGAGGTTGCAGAAAGAAAATCAGAGATTTTGTGATCCTCCTGGTAAATGCCTACTTTTCAGTTATACTTTGTTTTCCATTTAATTGAGTCACATTTTGTACAAAAATATGTAACAGTTTATAAGACATAGGACTTCTTAACAGAACAGTGGAAAATGGTTTTAACAGTATTATTTCATGAGTTTTATTTGATAAGATGTTATTTTGTTAAACTGAAAGCTAAAAGGTTAGGAGAAAAGACACGAAGAAAAATGAAAACACAAATGCTGTTAGTTCTGACAGCCTAGGATAGTGCGTGAACGTAATGATTTTGAAACTGAAGCCCTAAAACAGGTGGCAGAGGATAGAGTGTGTAAAACAATCTAATGCGTGAACTATGATCAAGCATGTGCGTGTGTGCTGCTATTTCTAGATTGGCATAGTTTTGTTGCAACTAACTGGACTGTCATGGAGAGATAGGATACTATTGACTTATTGAGACAAATCTTTTTGTGCATCACATTTGCTAGTGGTCTGAGTCCTGGGCAATATTTCACCCATCCCGGGCAGTGTAGGGTTTCACCCAGTCCAACTGGTTTGGTACAATGACACAAATAGGGTTGTTAACAGGAGGTTATTAACACGAGGTGGGATGGAAGCATGAGACCAGGCAGGGTTAGTAAATTTTTCAAAGTGGTTTTCTGGGACTGGTTAGGATCCAATTTAGGTAAATCCTCAAAGTAGCAATGACACAAATCCTGCAAGTACAATGAAGACTTGGGTTTCCATGACCACTGAAGGGTGTGAAACACACATGGTTAAAAGTTACAGACGCATATCTGGACACAACGTGACCCTACCACTCGCCACATCTTCCCTTCTCCCCCCCTGTCTGCCTTCCACAAAGACCGCTCCCCCCGTAACTCCCTTGTCAATTCTTCCCTTCCCTCCCACACCACCCCTTCCCCGGGCACTTTCCCTTGCAACCGCAAGAGATGCTACACTTGTCGCTTTACCTCCCTCCACGACTCCATTCAAGGACCCAAGTAGTCGTTCCAGGTGCGACAGAGGTTCACCTGCACCTCCTCCTAGATCAGCCCTAGATGTCAACTGATCTATATCGGTGAGACCAAGCGTAGGCTTGGCGATCGTTTTGCCGAACACCTCAGCTCGGTCCGCATTAACCAACCTGACCTCCCGGTGGCTCAGCACTTCAACTCCCCCTCCCATTCCGTATCCGACCTCTCTGTCCTAGGCCTCCTCCACGGCCAGAGTGAGCAACGCCGGAAATTGGAGGAACAGCACCTCATATTCCGCTTGGGGTGTCTGCATCCTGGTGGCATGAACATTGAATTCTCACAATTCTGTTAGCCCTTGCTGTCTCCTCCCCTTCCTACCTCTCCCTCAGCCCTCGGGCTCCTCCTCCTCCTTTTTCCTTTCTTCTCCCCAACTTCCCCCACCCCTCCCATCAGTCTGAAGAAGGGTTTCGGTCCGAAACGTTGCCTATTTCCTTCGCTCCATAGATGCTGCTGCACCCGCTGAGTTTCTCCAGCATTTTTGTGTACCTTCGATTTTCCAACATCTACTGTTCCTTCTTAAACAATTCATTGAACATTGCTGATGCCATTGTGGTGAGTAAGGCCCTAATATTTACAAGCCACTGAAGATCTTTCAAAAATTTAAATAGTGTTGTAAAGGCTAAAATTATTGTTTTTAAAAGCTAAAGGTTAAAAGCACACATACATATTTAAGACATTTAGTCATCCAAACTATTTAATCAAATCAATTAAAAAGCTTCACTTATCTTTTTCTCTGCACCATTTATCCCATTGATTTTAATGGCCCTGCTGTACTTGAGTCAGATTAACAAAAAGTGACGAAATAAGGAATTGCAGATGCAGTTTATTACACAAAAGGACACAAAGTGCTGGAGTAACTCAGCAGGTCGGGCAGCATGATGATGACTGCTGAGTTACTCTGACACTTGGTGTCCTTTAACCTAAAGTGAATTTAGCGGATAGATTGACAATTAGGGACCCAACTGAGCAGTGCAAAAGTCCCATGGCCACTGCGCTGCTGGGCAGAACACTGTGCTTCAATTTCTAGTTATGGGTTTATCTGTTGGCAGATCTCAAGCAGATTTCCGTGGAAGCTTTGGCTGTCACATTTTAAATTCACAGCCAATGTCTGGACTGGAAATCTGAAAGTGAAAACAAAGCCAGAACTGCCACATCCATAATGCAGACACAAACTGCTGAAGTTACTCAGCAGGTCAGGCAGCATTTCTGGAGAAAATGAATAGGCAACATTTTGTGTAGAGACCCTTCTTCAGACTGACAATCAGGGGGCTCTGACTCTCAGTCTGAAGAAGGGTCTCGACCTGAAACATCACCTATTATTTTTCTCCAGAGATGCTGCCTGACCTGCTGAGTTACTCCAACATTTTGTGTCTATCTTCGGTGTAAACTAGCATCTGCAGTTTCTTCCTGCACATCCATAATGTATATTAGTTTAGTGAATGCTAGGAAGAACTGGGATACTCTACCAGTCCCTTCCCATCTTCCAATTTTGAGCTGGTCTCTTCCCTAGTCATGTTCATAGAAACATAGAAACATAGAAACATAGAAAATAGGTGCAGGAGTAGGCCATTTGGCCCTTCGAGCCTGCACCGCCATTCAATATGATCATGGCTGATCATCCAACTCTGTATCCTGTACCTGCCTTGTCTCCATACCCCCTGATCCTTCTAGCCACAAGGGCCACATCTAACTCCCTCTTAAATATAGCCAATGAACTGGCCTCAACTACTTTCTGTGGCAGAGAATTCCACAGATTCACCACTCTCTGTGTGAATTTTTTTTTCTCATCTCGGTCCTAAAGACTTCCCCCTTATCCTTAAACTGTGACCCCTTGTTCTGGACTTCCCCAACATCGGGAACAATCTTCTTGCATCTAGCCTGTCCAACCCCTTAAGAATTTTGTACTTTTCTATAAGATCCCCCCTCAATCTTCTAAATTCTAGCGAGTACAAGCCGAGTCTATCCAGTCTTTCTTCATATGAAAGTCCTGCCATCCCAGGAATCAGTCTGGTGAACCTTCTCTGTACTCCCTCTATGGCAAGAATGTCTTTCCTCAGATTAGGAGACCAAAACTACGCAATACTCCAGGTGTGGTCTCACCAAGGCCCTGTACAACAGCAGTAGAACATTCCTGCTCCTAACTCAAATCCTTTTGCTATGAATGCTAATATACCATTCGCTTTCTTCACTGCCAGCTGCACCTGCATGCCTACTTTCAATGACTGGTGTACCATGACACCCAGGTCTCGTTGCATCTCCCCTTTTCCTAATTGGCCGCCATTCAGATAATAGTCTACTTTCCTGTTCTTGCCACCAAAGTGGATAGCCTCACATTTATCCACATTATATTGCATCTGCCATGCATTTGCCCACTCACCCAACCTATCCAAGTCACCTTGCAGCCTCCTAGCATCCTCCTCACAGCTAACACTGCCCCCCAGCTTTGTGTCATCCGCAAACTTGGAGATGTTGCATTCAATTCCCTCGTCCAAATGATTAATATATATTGTAAATAGCTGAGGTCCCAGCACTGAGCTTTGTGGTACGCCACTAGTCACTCCCTGCCATTCTGAAAAGGACCCGTTTACTCCTACTCTTTGCTTCCTGTCTGCCAGCCAGTTCTCTATCCACATCAATACTGAACACCCAATACCGTGTGCTTTAAGTTTGCATACTAATCTCTTATGTGGGACCTTGCCAAAAGCCTTCTGAAAGTCCAGATATAACACATCCACTGGTTCTCCCTTATCCACTCTACTAGTTACATCCTCAAAAAATTCTATAAGATTCGTCAGACATGATTTACCTTTCATAAATCCATGCTGACTTTGTCCAATGATTTCACAACTATCCAAATGTGCTGCTATCCCATCTTTAATAACTGACTCTAGCATTTTCCCCACTACCGATGTTAGACTAACTGGTCTGTAATTTCCCGTTTTCTCTCTCCCTCCCTTTTTATAAAGTGGGGTTACATTAGCTACCCTCCAATCCTCAGGAACTACTCCAGAATCTAAAGAGTTTTGAAAAATTATCACTAATACATCCACTATTTCTGGGGCTACTTCCTTAAGCACTCTGGGATGCAGCCTATCTGGCCCTGGGGATTTATCGGCCTTTAATCCATTCAATTTACCTAACACCACTTCCCGGCTAACCTGGATTTCACTCAGTTCCTCCATCCCATTTGACCCCCGGTCCCCTGTTCATTGATATTCCCATGCCAAATATCTGCTCCATTGACCACTTTAGACCAACCCCTCATCCTTCTTCCACACACCGCCATAACTACGTGAAAATAGGTTTATTGCAACGTCCATCATCCTAAACCAAGTAATGATATGGCAGGATACTTCAACTGTTTCCGAGAGCCATGACACTCTCCCATGGAGCTTTTACATTAATAAATCAACACCAGTTCAATTAAAAGTCACAACACATTGGCAGGAAGAAGAAGTCGAGAAAGTCTTCAGTATTCGTCAAGGTATTATGTATACGTGTTGGGACTTTATGTTACAGTTGTTCAAGATGTTGGTGAGGCTGCATTTAGAGCATTATATTCAATTTTGGTCACCGTGCTATAGGAAGAACCTTGTTAAACTGGAAAGCATGCAGAGAAGATTTCTGAGGATGCTGCCAGAACGTGAGACCCTGAGCTATAGGGAGATGTTGGGAAAGCTAGGACTTTATTCCTTGGAGTGTAGCAGGCTAAAGGGTGATCTTAGAGTCATAGTCAAAGAGTCAAACAATGTGTAAACAGGCCCTTTCACCCAACCTGCCCACACCAACCAACATGTCCCACCTGCCTACATTGGGCCCCTATCCCTCTAAATCTATCCTCTCCATGTACCTGTTTAAATGTTTCTTAAGCGTTGTGATAGTACCTGCCTCAACTACTTCCTCCAGCAGCTTGTTCTGTACAGCCACCACCCTTCGTGTTACCCCTCAGATTCTTATTAAATCGTTCCCCCTCACCTTAAACCTATGTCCTCTGGTTCTTGGTTCACCTACTCTGGGCAAGAGACTGTGCATTTACCCATCTATTCCTCTCATGATTTTGTACACTTCTATATGATCACCCCCTCGTCCTCCTGCGCTCCAAGGAATAGTGTCCTGTACTGCTCAACATAAAGCTCAGGCCCTCGAGTCCTAGCAACATCATCGTAAATCTTCTCTACACCCTTTCCAGCTTGACAAAATTATTGAGGTGTAGAAAATCATGAGGGGAGTAGAACAGGTAGACGGGGGGTGAATACACAGAGTCTTTTAGCTGGAGTAGGAAAATCAAGAACAAGAGGACATTGATCTGATGTGATAGGGACAAGATTTAAGAGGAACCTGATGGGCAACCTTTCATACAGAGGGGGGTGGTTTTTGTGAAAAGAGCTGCCAGAGGAAATAGCTGAAGCAGATAGTATAACAGCATTTAAAAAACACTTGCAATGGTAGATACTTAGGAAACATTTAGAGGGATATGGACCAAAAGCGGGCAAATGGAATGAGCTTAGATGGGGCATCCTGTTTGGCTTGAATTAGGTGGGCTGAAGGGCCTGATTCTGTGTTGTATGACTCTATGTCTGTGTGTTAAAGTGCACATGGGTGGCATTTATTTCTTCAAAACCAAGGAGAGTAATGCATTATAATCACGTCTTGGTTCTCATGTTTGTAAACACATATAACTCTAGCATTAGACCCAACCCAAGCAGCAAGATGAACTTTTATCTGTGGTCTTTCACCATAATAGACACCCTTTAAGGGTTCTCAAATGCTACTAACGGGTACTGGGGACCATTTTGCCTTAAGTTGCCTTAAGTGGTGTGTAGGTATTAAGGTCAGATGTACAGTATATGCTTCCAATAGCAATAGATATTGTGCCCTGCAAAAGCATCATCCTGGGGAGGGATGAAGAGTCCCGGCTTTAAACCCACCTATCCATTTTCTCCAGAGATGCTGCCTGACCTGCTGAGTTACTCCAGCATTTTGTGTCCATCTTTGGCATAAACCAGCATTTTCAGTTCCTTTTTATTACATACTGGGAAGGGATTTGGGTGATTGGACAACCACAAGCAGAGAAAACTTACTTCACATACAGATGTCATCAGTTCCATTCAGGAGGATTTAGGTTACAGCTTCAGAGTAGAAAATATTTTTTTCTTTAGTTTACACTTTTAATTTACACCCTTTGTTAAAGCCTATTGTTGTTTTCAAACCTTACACTATTCACGGAAGCCCATTTGCACTGCAGTTTCATGGTTGCAAAGTATGCGTTACATGTCAGGTGATGTTACTGTCAGGTAATGCTTCTATGTTATCAGTGCTGAGTTGCAATTGAGGTCACCCTTCAGTTTCCGATGCTCCACAGAAAAAGTTTCAACCTCTCCCTATAACATCAAAACTTAATAGACTTAAGGGTAGAAATAGCTTGCCCGTATTGAATATGAATTCTTAATACATTCCAAGCAAATTTCTCTCTCCATCAATTTAATGGTGTTCTCCTAAAATAGGTATTAAACATTTATGTGATAAGTCTGCTAAAGGTATTTCTACTTTTCAACTGCCAAGTAAATTTATCAAAAAAAATGATTCTTTTGCTTTGATGAATACAATTAATCTTGAGCAACAAATGCCACACAATATTCCTCATGTTTGGTCAAAACAATTCAAAATACAGCCCTCATAACATTATATAAAGTCATTGTCATCATGCATAAAACAGAACAAACATTAAATAATTGTTACTCTAATTTCTTCAGATTATATAACTTTAGAGCATTTCCATAACATGTTGATATAGCTAGCCTTTATCATGTTTCTGGGAATCTCATCAGAATATTTACTGTAAGCCAATTTACAAGCCAGTAATAACATTATTTGGCTTGAAAGGATGCTATTATATTTCCTAAGTCTCCTATTAATGTGGTTTATTTAATTTAAAGACTATTTGCAATTATATTATTTGGACCCTTATTGGCATTTGTGCACTTATTTGGAGAGTTTTAAATAATTTAACTGAGATATTCAAACAAACTCTTAACAGTAGAATTGCTCGCATGATGGTTTGTCCACAAAACCTATGTATTGAAAATCTACAATGTTTTCATTGTGGACGGTATCTTGACGTTTACATTATAATGAGTATCCAAATATCACTAAAGGTAAATTATTCTCTTCTTGGCTCCCTATGTTAAACTAAATGAAAGCTTGAAGAACACACCATCCATTGATTAGAATTTTATTACATTCCTGGCTCACCATCAATCACGGTGGCACAGTGGTAGAGTTGCTGCCCTACAGCACTTGCAGCCCCAGAGACCCTGGTTCAAACCTGACTACAGGTGCTGTCTGTACGTTCTCCCCATAACATGCGTGGGTTTTCTCCGAGATCTTCAGTTTCCTCCCACACTCCAAAGACGTATAGGTTTGTAGGTTAATTGGCTTGGGTTTGTAAACTTGGTATAATTGTAAATTGTCCCTAGTGTGTGTAGGCTTATGTTAATGTGCGGGCGCAGGTCGGTGCGGATTTGGTGGGTCGAAGATTCTTCCCCGCTGTATCTCTAAACTAAACTAAAGTAAAAGAGAAGGCAGGCACGGGTTATTGATTGGGGACGATCAGCCATGATCACAATGAATGGTGGTGCTGGCTCGAAGGGCCGAATGGCCTCCTCCTGCACCTATTTTTTATGTTTCTATGTTTCTATGTTTTGTTCTATTCATTCACAGAATGTACATGTCACTAGAAACACTTGCATTTAATATCAAAACCATGTGTTCCACTAACCTCTCCCCCTTCATAGGTGGTGGGAAATATTGCAACATGTATGCATTATGCATTACTGATGCATTATGCATCTTTCATATGCATTAGTGAAACTGACATGCTTTGCAATGTTGCAGACTTGATATCAAGACATGGCCTGAACCAAAGGGTGCAAATTGATTTAAATGGATCAGCTGAGGAAGCAGTTGAGAACAATCATATTGGTGGGTCTGAAGTTACAGATAACACTGACTGGCATGGATGGTACATTTCTTTCCTTGAAGGACATTAATGAAACAGATGTGATTTTAGGATGACCCAGTATATTCATGATTTCTATAAACATAACTAGCTTTCTTTGGAACCTCCAGATTCACTTAGTTGCTGGAATAAGTTTGGATTGACCAACCATCTCTGCAGTCTGAAGAAAGGTCTCGACCCGAAACATCACCTATTCCTTCGCTCCATAGATGCTGCCTCACCTGCTGAGTTTCTCCAGCATTTATGTCAACCTTTGATTTTTCCAGCATCTGCAGTTCTTTCTTAAACATCTCTGCATTAATGGTCCACTATTCTAATGCTAGTCCACAATCACTTCATGAGCATATGTCAGGTCACAGTCATTGCTCATGGGATGTCTGGCAATGATTCACTCTTGTGGAACAATCTCTGTTGTCTTACTTTTTTTTATCAACAGCTCCTTTTAACATATCTGATACTTAATCTTCCCTGTCTTCCATTCTAAATAAAACATTCTCTTTCTTCTACTTTTTCTTTGACTGTGCATTTACTTAAAATGTGTTCTGGCTCTAACTTGTTTCACTTCTGATGAAAGGTCATAAACATAAAAAAATGTTTTGTTGTATTCAGATGCTATCTGAAGTACAAATAATCGCAATGTTTTCTGCTTGAATTCAGTTTTTATGTTTTCATGCTGATAATGTTACATCTACTAATCTTTATAGGTAATTCCGTGGGGATGAGGGCAACTTGTTTCTACCCCAGCTCTATGGGTTCTGATGTTGTGCATGAACTCAATAGTGTTCTGGAGACTGGTATAATGTGTTTGATGGGATGGTTGATGGACAGTTTCAGAGATGGAATACTGTCTTCCCAGTTATCACTTTGTGTGGTGCACTGGTTAGTCATGCTGCTTCACACCTCTGGAGACGAGGGTATGATCCTGGCAGAGGGTGTTATCAATTGGAGTTTGTATGTCTTCCTTGTGATGGCATAGATTTTCTTCTGATGCTCTAATTTATTCCCACGTTACAAAGATGAGTAAATTGGTGGGTTAATTAGACATTGCAAATTGCCTCTGGTGTAGGCGGGTAGCAGGAGAATTATAGGGGAGATAGGTTAAGATGGTGTTGGAGTGCGAAAAGGGAAAATGTGGGATTAGTATATATGGATTAGTATAGATGGCGCCACATGAAATATCGAATGCAGCTCATTTTTTCAAGCGTCTTGTTATGAGGCTTAATCATTTTTGACATCGGGGACAGATTGATTGAAGACATTGGTTTTGCAGATATTAAGTGTATGTGCCATACTCTTGCTTCAGTGAACAAGTGATCGATGACTGAGTTTTGGCTCCAAAAGTGCTTACATGATCTGTGGACTGTAATTCACAGATGAGGTGGAGCAAAACATAAAATGGGCAAAACATAAAATGGGCATTCATATAGGTTTGCAGTCAGTAAATTATTTAAAATCACCTATCACAATGATCTATTATTAATAGGATTAAACACTTTATTTTAAATTACATGATGGGAATAAGAAATAACTTTCAAAAGTAAAATGATGCAGATGCTTGAAATCTGAAACAGAAAATGCCAGAAATTCTTAGCAGATCAAAAGCACCATTGTCTGGTCAACATTCAAATAAAATTAGTTAACGATTCAAGTAGATTATCTTTTATCAAAAGTACAAAACATTAGATTTAAATTATAGATAAGGGGGAAGGGGACAGAAAGCATATAATGGAAGGTCAGTGATAAAACTATGAACAATGTACAGAAATGGTCTCAGCTGAAATTGGGAAAGGGACCTGTAGAGGAGGATAAGAAGGTGGAGTTAACTGATGTATGAAATACTAGAAGAAGGGAGAGAGAAAATAAAGACAAGAAATGTGATATACCATACAGGAATGATCAATTTTTCACAGTTGTTGAATTTAATGTTGAGTCTTAAAAGCTGCATTGGGCCAAGTCAAAACCTTGGATGAGTTTATATGAATGAATGAATGAATCTCTTTATTGTCATTGCACATGGTACAATGAAATTTAAAAGTCAATCCCATTGACTTTTATGAAGTTACAATCCTATTGAATTTCATTAAAATAGTATAGGACAAAGAAAGGGAATGGGATGGATTGGCTACTGGAATCGTGGAACAACTTTGCAGGTGTTATGTAAAGTGGCCATCCAATCTGTTTTCGGTTTCTCCAATGTAGGGGAGACTCATTGCGAGCACTAAATGTGGTGTCCGAAATTGGAATCAGTACATACTTTCATGCTTCACTTAGTAGAATGTGTATTTAGACCCCTGGAAGATGGGAAGGAAGTGGGGGGAAAGGACAGGTTTTGAATTATATGCATTTGCATGGTACATTGCCATAAAACAAGTAGATATCTGGAGGTGGAAGGATTAACGGGACAGAATGGGCCTATTGGAATTCTGAAACTGGAGAGCAAGGACAGATCTATCGTGATGCAGTAAAATGTTTGAAATGTCAGAAATTATTTCTGCAATATTCTAAAGGACAAAAGTAAATTTTTTTTTTGCAATATTCTTGAACAAGCTAAGTTAACATATTTGACGAAAGAGATCTCAAGCCATATTATGATATAAGGTGCAGTAAGGAACTGCAAATGCTGGTTTACACCAGAGATAGACACAAAATGTTGGAGTAACTCAGCGGGTCACGCAGATCTCTGGAAAGAAGGAAGGAATGGGTGACGTTTGACAATAGACAATAGACAATAGGTGCAGGAGCAGGCCATTCAGCCCTTCGAGCCAGCACTGCCATTCAATGTGATCATGGCTGATCATCCCCAATCAGTACCCCGTTCCTGCCTCCTCCCCATATCCCCTGACTCCACTATTTATAAGAGCCCTATCTAGCTCTCTCTTGAAAGCATCCAGAGAACCTGCCTCCACCGCCCTCTGAGGCAGAGAATTCCACAGACTGGGTCGAGTTGGACTCTTCTTCAGATCCTTGTCTGAAGAAGGCTCAACCCAAAACGTCACCCATTTCTTCTCTCCAGAGATGCTGCCTGTTCCACTGAGTTACTCCAATATTTTGTGTCTATCTTATGTTTTAAGGTACCTACTAGAAACATAGAAAATAGGTGCAGGAGGAGGCCATTCGGCCCTTCGAGCCAGCACCGCCATTCAGTGTGATCATGGCTGATCGTCCCCTATCAATAACCCGTGCCTGCCTTCTCCCCATATCCCTTGACTCAACTAGCCCCTAGAGCTCTATCTAACTCTCTCTTAAATCCATCCAGTGATTTGGCCTTATATTACTGACAGTAATACAAGGATGAAGATAAGATTTGACCTGTGACAGTGTTGTATCATAGGATGTGTATGTTAAAATATTTCTTTCAGAATTGCTGAAGGCCATTTGGCCCATTAAGTATATGTTGGCTCTGTGCAGAAGCGATGCAGCAGGTTATACTCCCCTTCCTTCCCCTATAGCCCTGGAATTGTTTTCATTTCCAGCACTTAATGGGCATCCGTTTGAATAACCCAAATGAATCGGCTTCCAGGAACAGCCGACCCTCTCGCAATCCATGAAATCAATGCATTCCAGCTGTGTAACAAGGTTTTTCCTTGAGCATACAACACAAAGGGCTGGAGTAACTCAGGGGGTAAGGCAGTACCACTGAGATGCCCAGAGACCCTATCTCACTGGCATTCTCATCTCAACACCCAGAGATGCTGCCTGGCCCACTGAGTTACTCCAGCGCTGTGATTTTTGTTCAAGATTCCAGCACCTGCTGTTCCTAGTGTCTATAGTTTTTTCTTGTGTGGGTTTCCTCTTCTGGCAATCATCTTCATTTTCTGTCCTCTATTTCTTTAGCTTCCTGCAAATAGAAACAGTTTCTTTCCATCTGATCTGTTTAAATGCTTTGTAATTTAATATTCCTTTTGCACATCTTCTCTCAACAAACTCTGCTTCTCCAGTCCATAATCAAAATCAAAATTGAGCTGTTCTCAAATTGTTAAGATAAAACATTTATTCAGGTAAAATCTGTCATCTAATAAAACTGACTTATTCAGCTCATTGTGAAATCATGTAACTAAACAATGATCTTAAAATTTGGTGAAATCTACCTTAATATAAACTGTATTAGACTGTTTATCTGAAATAAGGGACTATTATTCTGGCAACACTATAATATGACATTTAATTAGATTCAGCTCATATTCTGAAAGATTAATGCAATATACATCAAATTACTAGGGTTTTTAAACATACATAATCTATCATAACTATTGGGAACTGTAAAGCACAATTAGGTGTCCATTTAAGTGCCTGGCATGATACCTCATATACTGCCCCAATCGCGGTAGCTTCGATCGCCCGGATGGGGGAGAGCTTCGAACGCCGGCTGCAGGAGCTTCGACTGTGAATGGTTCGATGGAGAATAAAGAGTGAAGAAGATTGGACTTTATTGCCTTCCATTACAGTGAGGAATGTGGGGGAGCCGCTGTGGTGGATGTTTATGTTAACTGTTATGTAGTTGTGTGTCTTGTTGCATTCTTTAGTATGGGTGTTGATGATTATAAAAGACTCCTTAAATGGAAGAGCAACAAGATACATTATTAGGGTTTGATCAATCTTTAGACTTCAGAGATAAAGCGCGGAAACTGGCTCTTTGTAGCGATGTTACAAAACTTACTTTCAGCGGCGTTGCAGTTCTGCCACTGGCCATGTGTGCGACTTTTACGCCTTTGAGGGGGGGGGGGGGGCGGGATTAAAATCCAGTTTTCTACCGCCTGTCTGAGGCAGATTTCCTCGGGCTGCTAGCTGATGCAGAAAAATCGTTCCGACTTCCATTTGCCGATTTTTTTTTTTTAATCGGGAGACAATTTCATAATTATATTAAAATAAAAAGCGACTTCTAACGCCGTCAACACCTACAACGTGACGGATCTCAAGTATGGGACAAAACACGGTGTAAGTCGTGTATTTTACAAATAAACTTGCTTCTTGGGATGACTTTAATCAATCCTCTATAAGCGAAAATGTGATTTGGGCACCATATGAACTGGCTGTGTTTTTCCTGCCGATATGGGGTTCAAATTCACCACAAATGCAACGTACCAATCGATCGCATTCCAGAAGCAAGATGATTAAAATGTCCATTTTTTTGGAGATAAGCAGTCTAAATTGTCTATATTTTGTCTTATTCTCTCTCTCCATGATCATTATTTTTAAACTAATCTAGACTAAGTGGGACCCGTTGGGTCCCATGTTCACACGGGAGGGTTGGTCCCCCGACGCAATATTCCATCTCTCCACCAATTCCAATATTGGTGGCCAGTGGGGGGGCTTTCTGGAGCATTAGTTCTTGGGGTGGCAGCTTAGTTCCTCAAGCCTGATCTGCTGGCAGCTCACTCACGGCTGGTGGGCTGGCAGTTGACTCATGGCTATTCCTTGAAATTCCATTTCAAGCAGGGTGCAAGGCCACCAAATTCAGTGCAGTTTCATTCCATTTTAAGCATGGTGCAAGGCCACCAAATTCAAATGCAGCTTCATACCATTTCATGCAGGGTGAAACCACCATAAGACCACACAAAACACCAAACTCACAGTTCAGTAGACATTCAGTATGTTCAGTTGATTCACAGCTCAGACAGAGTCGTGACCTCTCCCCAATCATGCAGAGACTGAGCCACACCCACACTTCTGGGTTTTATAACCACTCCCCCTCCCACCAGAAAAGGTGTGGACGTCATGGCGTGATTGACAGGAGAGAGATTCTCAACATTTTTTAAACACTAACAACACTTTCATTTTTCATTGATGGGAAGAATTCTCTGCATCTGCTCAGCGGAGGGGGACTGAGTAAGATGGCCAAAAATCACAGCCGTAAGTGGTAGCGTTTTATCTAAAATCAATATACAGTGCAAACAGGAAATAAGTGCATTTGCAGTAGTGCCTTTTAACTTCAAGCCAAAGCACCCAAGCCACCATTTGCAGTAAGTAGTGTCTTTCAACTTCAAGTCAAAGCACCCAAGCCACCATTTGCAGTAAGTAGTGCTTTTCAACTTCAAGCCAAAGCACCCAAGCCACCATTTGCAGTAAGTAATAATAATAATAATGGATGGGATTTATATAGCGCCTTTCTAGAATACTCAAGGCGCTTTACATCGCATTATTCATACATTCCTCAGTCACACTCGGTGGTGGTGAGCTACTTCTGTAGCCACAGCTGCCCTGGGACAGACTGACGGAAGCGTGGCTGATAATCTGCGCCTACGGCCCCTCCGACCACCACCAATCACTCACACACATTCACACACAGGCAAAGGTGGGTGAAGTGTCTTGCCCAAGGACACAACGACAGTATGCACTCCAAGCGGGAATCGAACCGGCTACCTTCCGGTCGCCAGCCGAACACTTAGCCCATTGTGCCATCTGTCGCCTTTCAACTTCAAGCCAAAGCACACAAGCCACCATTTTCAGTAAGTAGTGCCTTTTAACTTCAAGCCAAAGCACCCAAACAACCATTTGCAGGCAGTGCCTTTTTACTTCAAACAAACCATATTTTCATTTTCAAACCACATTAAGGGTACTCACAGTTGAGTAGACATTTGTTCAGTGTTATTCAGAGCTCAGAGAGACGTGAACCTTTGGATTCATCCATCTTGCAGAGACTGAGTGAGGCACACCACTTCCTGGTTTTATAGTCCCAACCCCTCCCTCCAGCAGGGGCAGCAGAGAGAATGGTGACTTATTTAAAAACATTAGTGTCTCTCTGATTTGTCATCGATGGGAAAAATCCTCCGGTCCATGAAGGCGGAGGGGGGCTCTGAGCGAGGTGGCCAAAAATTACGGCCGTAGGTGGCGGCGTTCTCTCGGACATCACAGCACAATGGGCCAAAAGCGATCAAGATCAGACTTTTAGTAATATAGATATTCACAACCGTTTGAGTCACATGTATTGTGCAAAAAATTATAATTTGATTATATTTTGGGTGGATGTTTCCAGATTAATTTATGGGAATTACACATTATATTTCTTCCATCTGCGATATAAATTCATGACAGTGAGATTTAAAAATCATGTTATATTGTGAATTCTTGTGTGAATGGGATTAGTTTGTTATTTGGATACTTAGGCTATTTAAAAAATATATCCTTTTCTTAAGAAATGGAATCTACAGGACATTGTTAATGGGAAAGTAGTGGGCAGAAAGGCATGTCATGTGTGGTTTGAAGAACAAAAACTTGTGGTTTATAATGCCAAAATTACGAGAGAGTACAGAGGAGATTTACTAGAATGTTGCCTGGGTTTCAACAACTAAGTTACAGAGATAGGTTGCATAAGTTAGGTCTTTATTCTCTGGAGCGCAGAAGGTTAAGGGGGGACTTGATAGAGGTCTTTAAAATGATGAGAGGGATAGACAGAGTTGATGTGATCAAGCTTTTCCCTTTGAGAATAGGGAAGATTCAAACAAGAGGACATAACTTCAGAATTAAGGGACAGAAGTTTAGGGGTAACATGAGGGGGAACTTCTTTACTCAGAGAGTGGTAGCGGTGTGGAATGAGCTTCCAGTGGAAGTGGTGGCGGCAGGTTCGTTGGTATCATTTAAGAATAAATTGGATAGGCATATGGATGAGAAGGGAATGGAGGGTTATGGTATGAGTGCAGGCAGGTGGGACTAAGGGAAAAAAATTGTTCGGCACGGACTTGTAGGGCCGAGATGGCCTGTTTCCGTGCTGTAATTGTTATATGGTTATATGGTTAAAATTGAAAAGTTGAGGAAAAACAAGGTGTACAGAGTTGCTTATTCGTTACAATCTGAGGAGTATGATGATGCTACTGATTATGATATGCCAATGTAATAATAATAATACATTTTATTTGTGGGCGCCTTTCAAAAGTCTCAAGGACACCTTACAGAATTTAACAAGAGTAAAAAACATATAATCGGAGTAAAATAAATAATAAAGACATCACCAATACACAAATTATAGACAGAATTCGATCCAAAGACAAAAAAAAAATCAAAAACACAATGTGAAGAGAGAGCAGCAGCAGCTAAACCGCGCCAGCGTCCACTCTCCCTTCCGACAGCCATCTTGGACACAAACTAAAATAATCACTTACACACAAAAATCATCCCCCCACAATGGTTACCACTGTGGGGGAAGGCACAATGTCCAGTCCCCATCCCCAGTTCTCCCAAAGTCAGGCCTATTGAGGCCTCCGCTATTGCCTCTACGGAGGCCCGATGTTCCAGCTAGCAACTGATCTTCTCCATAAAGACTTGGTCTATTGCTAGACATTGTAATTTGTTTACCTATCTGTTACGGATTTACAGCATATAATACAATAATATTAAAGTTCTGATCTTGAGAATATCACATTTTTGAATTTTCAAGGCAGTCTGGGTGTTTATTACTATTTCCATCACAACGGTCAATTTTGTAATTAACTACAATTAGGTAATTAACTAATTATATGCTTTAATTTCAGGTCATCCTAGTAAGAAGTTTTATATTTGTTTCAGAATGCTTCAATCTATAATAACTGAAATGTTCATTCAGTTCTCTTGATTTTTAAGAAAGTTATGGGCTTTTGACTGTCCTCGATCACAGCTTTTTGTGTTAAGTCAATGGAAAAGCAATAGGGAACAAGATGCTAATTTCCGATTATGAAAATGGCCATAACTTTTTAAATACTGAAGATATGAAAGTGAATTGGGTTATCCTGCCACTGGGCTTCACTCGACTGATTTGGCCCACCTCTTAGAAAGTAATGGTCAATGCGAATCCACGCACTAAGCTCTCTCAGGCACTTTTTCCTGCCCTGGTGGATATTGAGACCCTTCTCTGATGTTATCTTTTCCCAGCCACAGATACAACTTCGTAGCTTATGTCCTGCTGGTGTTGCTGCTCTGTCAATTGCTGTGCTATTTGTAATACTCATATTCGATTCCGTTCCTAGGTCTGTTGCCATGTGGTCTATAGATGAGTTATCTAGCGCCCCGATCTCGCAGACTCAAGGGGTATTCTTCGTCTTGTCTTTTTCGTAGCCATATATGGGTGAATCCAAAACGCTGATTAGCAATGGATCATGCTGGCATGAGGAGCTAGCCCATGCCAGCCCCGGTGGGGTCTATTCCCTCCGGTCAGCAGTCTCTCCAGGCCATCACTAGGTCTTTCCCTGGTTGTCAGCTGTCCTTTCTCAGCGGTCACTGGTTTGATCCAGATGTTTAGATTGATTAGTAGGACTGGGTGTTACAGTCCCTAAGATAACATCAAACTTATCTTACCAAAATCTTTGAAATTCAATTGAAAGATAAGCAAATCTCCATCAGTTTTCTTCAGGCATTCCAAGTGGTAAGGTTCTTACTGTACTTCGCTGGCTCCATTGGGTATCATATGCCTGATAGCAAACTCCTGAAACGGACACTCTTTTCCATCTTTTCTCAGGAGATGTGAGGAAAGATGGGATATGCACAAGAGGAAAAATGGAAACTCATTTCAGGAAAGGAAGAGTGTATCTCTGGGGAAAAAATAGAGTGCTCCACTTCAATTTTTTTCTGTGTTTTCTTTATTCTAAATTTCCTTGAAATTTTTCTTCAACTATTCTCATGCCTGATCTACAAGGGTGTATATTAGTTATTCTTATCATATCATCTCATGGTCACTACATAATCATATAATTATAACTTTGACAAATTACTCCATCCGCATAATATTTCCTGTCAACCCTTTCTATTGTAAATACCTCCAGGGTATGTCAACAATTGTAATGTTAGCTGTGTTACTTAATCTTGTCGCGATACTTTTAAAAAGTGAATATAAAAATGAACACAGAATATATGATTTTAAAATACATCCTCGATCAATTATGCTCCACTTTTAAATGCTGTTTCTTCTCCAGCATACACTTCATTATTTTAGAGCACACTGGCTAAAGATGAGCATTTATTATTGGGGAGATTATATTTTAACGGGACATCATTTTCATGCTGAAGCATTGGCAAATCTTAGAATCAGATTTTTGATGTGAAAGGTTTAGGAAGGAAAAAAAATAAGAAATGTAATGGCCTACTCCTGCACCTATTTTTTTATGTTTCTATAAAGCATTGATGGATCATTGTGTGCTACCTTATTAAACTTTTAGGGTTTAGATTACAAAACAAAGAACAAACATTTGGTGACATCTGTCGGTTCATGTTGTTGATAAATACACATTAATTAAAAGCCCAGAAGAGTGAACAATTGACAATGTTACTGGAGGCTAATACAGGAAATTAACTAGAGCTCTGCTATCATGTTCATTTCTGGTATATTTATTTTGTGATAAAAAAGCTGTTAGTAACTGAGCTATTCCTGCAAACATAAAAGGATCATTGTACAATCTGACACGCTTACACGGAAAATGCTTATTTAACCAATTCACCATTGACAGTCACAAAGATAAAATAACTAGATAATAACTCGGAAACGTGTTTTGAGTGGAGGACTCTAAAACCACTTGTGGAAGGACTAGAATACAAAACCAGGGGGTGTAATTCTGAGGCTCTATAAGGTGCTGGTCAGACCTCGCATTTGGAGTATTGTGAGCAATTTTGAGCCCTATATCTGAGGAAGGATGTACTGGCACTGGAGAGGGTCCAGAGGTTTGCGAAAAATATCTCAGGAATGAGGGGGTTTACATATGATGAGCATTTGACAACGCTGGGTCTCTACTCGCTGGCGTTTAGAAGGGTGAGGGGGTGGTGGGAGAGGGGTGCTCAAAGTGAAAGGCTTGGATAGAGTGGATATGGAGAGTATGTAATAGCCTCAGAATAAAAGATCGTTCCTTTGGGGAGGAGATGAGGAGCAATTTCTTTAGTCAGAGGGTGGTGAATCTGTGGAATCCATTGCCACAGAAGGTTGTGGAGGCAGTTAATGGATATTATTAAGGCAGAGTTAGATAGATTCACCCTCCTCCTCCCCTTCCACACAAAATATTTTTTGTGGGGGAAGGACAACAGTGTGTATGACTGTTTGTGGAGGCAGGCACGCGCTCTCCATTCAAGAAGACGCTCATCTGTTTATGGAGGCGCGTGCATAGTGTGTGACTAAAGATCTTATAGCGGAGCTCTCCGCAACAAGATCTTTGTGTGTGACGACACACGCTCCCCCCCCCCCGTTGGTGCAGGAGGCGCGCGCAGCATCTGAACGCTCCGTGATTGTTCGAATTCTTCACTAACCGTCATTCTGACTTTGCTTGTGAAGAGAAAAGTCCTGAATTGCATTAGCTTGATGCAGGAAGATTGTTCCCGATGTTGGGGAAGTCCAGGACAAGCGGGTCACAGTTTAAGGATAAAGGGGAAATCCTTTAGTACTGAGATGAGGAAAACATTTTTCACACAGATAGTGGTGAGTCTCTGGAACTCTCTGCCGCAGAAGGTAGTTGAGGCCAGTTCATTGTTTATATTTAAGAGGGAGTTAGATGTGGCCCTTGAGACTAAAGGGATCAGGGGGTATGGAGAGAAGGCAGGTATAGGATACTGAGTTGGATGATCAACCATGATCATATTGAATGGTGGTGCAGGCTCGAAGGGCCGAATGGCCTACTCCTGCACATAATTTCTATGCTTCTATGTTTCCCTCTCGTCACCCCTCTCCCTCTCCCACCCATCCCTCTCTCCCCCACCCCCCCTTCCCCCTACCCCTCTGTCCCTCTTTCACCACTCCCCCTACCCCTCCCTCCCCACTCATCCACTTCTATCCCCTTACCCCACGCCTCTCCCACCCCCACTCCTCTCTCTTCCCCTCCCTTCCCCTCTCTCCCCCACCCCTTCCCCTACCCCTCTGTCCCTCTTCCACCACTCCTCCGTCTCTCTTCCTCCACTCCCGCTGCCCCTCTCCCCCTCCCTACTCTTCCACTTCTCTCCCCCTTCTCTCCTCCCCCTCTCCCTCTCCTCACCCCTCTCCCTCTCCAATCCCTCTCTCCTCCACCCCCCTTCCCTCTCTACCCCACCCCCTTCCCTCTCTCCCCCCGCCCCCTTCCCCCTATCCCTCTGTCCCACTTCCATCACTCCCCCTACCCTCTCCTCCTCCCTCCCCACTCTTCCACTTCTCTCACCCTTCCCCTCCACTCTCCCTCCCCACTCTTTCCCCTCTCTCCCCCACCCCTCACCCCCTCCCTCCCTCCTCCCAATCTTCCCCATCCCCCCTCCCCCACATCTCTCTCCCAATCTCTCACCCCCTACCCCGCTCTCCTTTCCCTCCCAAATCTATCCCGTTTCCTCCTCCTCCTCTCCCCCCCCCCCCTCCCCTCTTCTCACCCCCTCCCCCCCGCAAACGCCGTTGGGGAAACAGACCCAACGGGTCTGCACTTGGTCTAGTTAATATATAAAACTCTCGTCCCATCCGTCCGGCTGCCGTCCGGCTGCCTTTCTGCCTTTTGATTCGTTTCCATCGTGTGATGTCACAATGCCCAATGCTCGCAGATGTCCAATCGGAATGGATCCATTTACATGTACGGCTTCCGACTGCATTTCTTCCTTTGATTCACTGCAACTCCGAAACCAGATGCAGAATCGCCGACATCTTTTCCATTTCGGTAGAGATTTCACTTTTCTTTCTAAGTATCCGCTCCTCATTACATTTCGTCGTGTTTAAGTACACGTTTTTAATCAAATCTTTCCCCCCCCCCCACCCAATATTTCAAAAATAAACTGGCTTCTCACCCATAGAAGCAGCACCAGCCCCAGCCCCAGCTGCCGCTCGCCTTTTGACCGGAACTCGAAAGAGGGAGCACATTACACCAATTTTGGCCTCCCTTCACTGGCTCCCAGTTCACTTTCGAGTTCATTTCAAAATTATTTTATTTGTTTTTAAATCGTTGAATGGGCTCGCCCCGCCTTACCTCTCTGAGCTGCTCCACCTATATGCTCCTGCCCGGTGCCTCGGGTCAGCTGATCAGCTGCTCCTTGAGGTACCAAGGTCTAAGCGGAAGCTCAGAGGGGATAGAGCCTTTTCTGTTGCTGCTCCGGCACTCTGGAACACCTTGCCGCTGCACATCAGACAGGCCCCCTCACTGTCCATCTTCAAATCCTCCCTAAAAATACATTTTTATTCTTTGGCTTTCGACTGGCTGAGGCATTGCTCCTGTTTTTAGTGCTTTTAATGTCTTTTAATTTTTAGTGTGTTTTTTATAGTCCTTCGTTTTACGGTTTTTAATGGTTTTTAATTGTTTGTAATAGCTTTTTGTTCATGAGTTCTCATGTACAGCACTTTGTGGCAACTGCAGTTGTTTAAAGTGCTTTATAAATAAAGTTATTATTATTATTATTATCGTGTGATGTCACAATGCCCGATGCTCACAGATGTCCAATCGGAATGGACGCATTTACATATGCATTTGCAGGAGCCCCAGCCAATGGTGAACGTTCCATCGTGTAATGTCACAATGCCCAATGCTCAAATACATTGTTGCCATGGAGGGAGTACAGAGAAGGTTCACCAGACTGATTCCTGGGATGTCAGGACTTTCACATGAAGAAAGACTGGATAGACTCGGTTTGTACTCGCAGGATTTTAGAAGATTGAGGGGGTATCTTATAGAAACTTACAACATTCTTAAGGGGTTGGACAGGCTAGATGCAGGAAGATTGTTCCAGATGTTGGGGAAGTCCAGAACAAGGGGTCACAGTTTAAGGATAAGGGGTAAATCTTTTAAGACCGAGATGAGAAAAACATTTTTCACACAGAGAGGGGTGAATCTCTGGAATTCACTGGCACAGAAGGTAGTTGAGGCCAGTTCATTGGCTATATTTAAGAGGGAGTTAGATGTGGCCCTTGTGGCTAAAGGGATCAGGGGGTATGGAGAGAAGGCAGGTACATGATACTGAGTTGGATGATCAGCCATGATCATATTGAATGGTGGTGCAGGCTCGATGGGACAAATAGCCTACTCCTGCACTTAATTTCTATGTTTCCCTCTCCCCAGCCCTCTCCCTCTCCCACCCATCACTCTCTCCCCCACCCCCTTCCCTCTCTAGCCCACCCCCTTCCCTCTCTCCCCCCGCCCCCTTCCCCTACCCCTCTGTCCCTCTTCCACCAGTCCCTCTACCCCTCCCTCCCCACTCTTCCACTTCTCTCCCCTTACACCACCCCTCTCCCTCCCTCACCCCTCTCTTCCCCTCCCTGTCCCACCCCTTCCCCTACCCCTCTGTCCCTCTTCCACCACTCCCCCGTCCCTCTTCCACCACTTCCGCTACCCCTCTCCCCCTCCCTCCATCCCCACTCTTCCACTTCTCTCTCCCCCCACCCCTCCCATCCCTCTCCCCCTCCCAACACACTCTTCCCCCTCTCCCTCCTCATTCCCTTACCGTGCAGTCTCTGTCTTTAAGAAGGAACTACAGATGCTGGAAAATCACTCTTTCCCCTCTCCCCATCCCTCCCTCCTCCCCTCCCTTCCCATCCCCCCTCCCCCACATCTCTCTCCCCATCTCTCACCCCCTACCCCGCTCTCCTTTCCCTCCAAAATCTATCCCGTTTCCTCCTCCTCCTCTCCCCTCTTCTCACCCCCCCCTCCCCCCCCGCAAACGCCGTTGGGGAAACAGACCCAACGGGTCTGCACTTGGTCTAGTTATTATATAAAAGTCTGTGGCTGCCGCCTGCCGTCCGTCCGTCCGGCTGTCGGCTGCCTTTCTTCCTTTTGATTCGTTCCATCGTGTGATGTCACAATGCTCAATGTTCACATATGTCCAATCGGAATGGATCATTTACATATGCCTTTGCAGGAGCCCCAGCCCATGGTGAACGTTCCATTGTGTGATGTCACAATGCCCAATGCTCAAAGACATTCTTGCCATAGAGGGAGTACAGAGAAGGTTCACCAGACTGATTCCTGAGATGTCAGGACTTTCATATGAAGAAAGACTGGATAGACTCGGCTTGTACTCGCTAGATTTTAGAAGATTGAGGGGGGATCTTATAGAAACCGATGTTGGGGAAGTCCAGAACAAGGGGTCACAGTTTAAGGATAAGGGGGAAATCTTCTAGGACCGAGATGAGAAAAACATTTTACACACAGAGAGTGGTGAATCTCTGGAATTCACTGCCACAGAAGGTAGTTGAGGCCTGTTCATTGGCTATATTTAAGAGGGAGTTAGATGTGGCCCGTTTCCTCCTCCTCTCCCCTCCCTCCCCTCTTCTCACCCCCCCCCTCCCCCCACCTGTGTGTTTGGGGGGTGGTTAATGTGAGTGTGATGCCTCAGCCCTCCCCCCCCCCCCCCCGCAAACGCCATTGGGGAAACAGACCCAACGGGTCTGCACTTGGTCTAGTTATTATATAACACTGTGTGACTGCCGGCGTCCGTCCGTCCGGCTGCTGGCTGCCTTTCTTCCTTTGATTCCTTGCAACTCCAAAACCAGACGCAGAATCGCAGAGATCTTTTCCATTTCGGTAGAGATTTCACTTTTCTTTCAAAGTATCCACTCCTGATTACATTTCGTCGTGTTTATGTACACATTTTTAATCAATTCCTTCTCCCCCCCCCCAAATATTTCAAAAATAAACTGGCTTCTCACCCATAGAAGCAGCCCCAGCCCCAGGTGAACGTTCCATCGTGTGATGTCACAATGCCCGATGCTCACATATGTCCAATCGGAATGGATCCATTTACATATGCCTTTGCAGGAGCCCCAGCCCCTGGTGAACGTTCCATTGTGTGATGTCACAATGCCTAATGTTCACATATGTCCAATCGGAATGGATCCATTTACATATGCCTTTGCAGGAGCCCCAGCCCCTGGTGAACGTTCCATCGTGTGATGTCACAATGCCCAATGCTCAAAGACATTCTTGCCATAGAGGGAGTACAGAGAAGGTTCACCAGACTGATTCCTGGGATGTCGGGACTTTCATATGAATAAAGACTGGATAGAATGATTACATTTCGTCGTGTTTATGTACACATTTTTAATCAAATCCCCCCCCCCCCCCCCTCCAATATTAAAAAAAAAACTGGCTTCTCACCCATAGAAGCAGCCCCAGCCCCAGTCCCTGGTGAACGTTCCATCGTGTGATGTAACAATGCCCAATCCTCAAAGACATTCTTGCCATAGAGGGAGTACAGAGAAGGTTCACCAGACTGATTCCTGGGATGTCAGGACTTTCATATGAATAAAGACTGGATAGACTCGGCTTGTACTCGCTAGAATTTAGAAGATTGAGGGGGTATCTTATAGAAACTTACAAAATTCTTAAGGGGTTGGACAGGCTAGATGCAGGAAGATTGTTCCAGATGTTGGGGAAGTCCAGAACAAGGGGTCACAGTTTAAGGATAAGGGGTAAATCTTTTATGACCGAGATGAGAAAAACATTTTTCACACAGAGAGTGGTGAATCTCTGGAATTCACTGGCACAGAAGGTAGTTGAGGCCAGTTCATTGGCTATATTTAAGAGGGAGTTAGATGTGGCCCTTGTGGCCATTTTGTGGCTGGATTGAAGCCGCTGAACACGCAGTTCTCGAGAGAACCCAAGACATGCTGAGAGGAGTGGCCCGCTGTGCACTCTTTTCCAAAGAAGATAAGACCTTTTCTCTTTTCCACGCTTGCGCATCGGCTCGGCTTTCCCGAGAGCAACAGAGGAACCCCTACCCACCCCCAGACTCGCAGTCGACAGGCACTTGGCCGGCCGTCCGCAGCGCCCCGCCCCGCCCCGCCCGCAGCTCAGCCACCCTCCCCCTCCAGGGCTCTGGATTGAAGCCGCTGATCACGCAGTAATTTGGTTGGGCTTCAAAAGTCCCGCGAGGTCCCGAGAGCTGCCGAGCCCCGCTGCCTGCTTGCAGTCAGCCCCGTCCGCGCCGCCAGCTCGCCGAGTTCAAGTCCGGCCCCTCCCTCTCTCTATCTCCCCCTCCGCCCTCCTCCTCTCCCCCATCTCTCTCCCCCTCTTCCCCCCCTCTCCCTCTCCACTTCTCTCTCTCCTCTCCTCCCTCCCCATCCCCCCCTCCTCCTCCCCTCCACCTTCCTCTCCCCCCTTCCCCTCCTCTCCCCCACTCCCACCTCCTTTCCCCCATTTCTCTCCTCTCCCCACTCTTCCCCCCTCTCCCTCTCCACTTCTCTCCCTCTCCACTTCTCTCCCTCCTCCTCCCCATCCCCTCCTCCCCTCCACTCCCCCCCCCTCTCCACGTCCCTCTCCCTTCCCCCTCCCCCTCACTTCCCCTTCACCCCTCCCCCTCTCCTCCTCCCCTTCCCTCTCACCCTCTCCTCTCCCTCTCTCCTCCCCTCTCTCCCCTCCCCTCTCCCCCCTCCTTCACCCTTCCCCCCTCTCCCCCCCTCTCTTTTTCTCTGCCCCTCGAGATAGGGCGGGGATGGGGTAAAAGGAGCCAATTAATAATATTAATATAATATCAAGGGGGGTGATATTAATATAATATCAAGTGCCCCCCCACCCTGCAACCGGGTTCCCCTTGGTGTAGTATATTATAAAGTTGCAATTTGGACCAGTTTGAATTCTACAAAGAAAAAGGAAGTACAGTGATGGTTTTGAGATATTCCCTGGGATCAAGGGAGGGCAAGCTGGCTGGATAGAGAATTGGCTTCATGGAAGGGAGGGTGATAGTGGAAGGTTATTTTTCTGACTGGAGGCCTGTGAGCAGTAGTGTGCCTCAGAGATCGGTGCTGGGCTCATTGCAGTTTGTAGTTTATATTAATGATTTGGGTGAGAAAGTAGAAGGCATGATTAGTAAGTTTGTAAATTGTAATAAAGTGGGGGGTATCGTAGATAGCGAAGATGGTTATCAAAAATTCAGCAGGATCTTGATTAATTGGGTAAGTGGACTGATTATTGGAGTTTGATGCATATAAGAGGACTGGTTATTGGAGTTTGATGCATATAAGAGGACTGGTTATTGGAGTTTGATGCATATAAGTACGAGGTGGTGCATTTTGGGAACTCATACCAGGGCATAGGCTTCACAGTGAATGGTGGGGGCTTGGGGAGTATTGTAGAGCAGAGGGATCTAGGAGTGCAGGTACATAGGGAAAGTGGCTTCACAGATAGTTGTAGTGGACAAGAAGGCTTTTGGTATCATCATCAGGAGGATATTGAGTATAGAAGTTGGGGTGTTATATTATAGATATACAAGATGTTGGTGAGGCCACATTTGGACTATTAGAAACATAGAAAAATAGGTGCAGGAGTAGGCCATTCGGCCCTTCAAGCCTGCACCACCATTCAATATGATCATGGCTGATCATCCAACTCAGTATCCTGTACCTGCCTTCTCTCCATACCCCATGATCCCTTTAGCCACAAGGGCCACATCTAACTCCCTCTTAAATATAGCCAATGAACTGGCCTCAACTACCTTCTGTGGCAGAGAATTCCAGAGATTCACCACTCTCTGTGTGAAAAATGTTTTTCTCATCTCGGTCCTAAAAGATTTCCAATTTATCCTTAAACTGTGACCCCTTGTCCTGGACTTCCCCAACATCAGGAACAATCTTCCTGCATCTAGCCTGTCCAACCCCTTAAGAATTTTGTAAGTTTCTATAAGATCCCTCCTCATTCTTCTAAATTCTAGCGAGTACAAGCCGAGTCTATCCAGTCTTTCTTCATATGAAAGTCCTGACATCCCAGGAATCAGTCTGGTTCAGTTTTGTTCAGTTGTGTTCAGTATTGAGTTCAGTTTTATTCACCCTGCTATAGGAAGGATGTCGTTAAGCTGGAAAGAGTGCAGAGAAGTTTTGTGAGGATGTTGCCAGGATTTGGGGGCCTGAGCTATAGAGAAAGATTGGGCAGGTGAGGAGTGCAGGAGGATGAGGGGTGATCTTATACAGGTTAATAAGATCATGAGGGGAATAGATAGGGTAGATACACAGAGTATTTTACCTAGAGTAGGAGAGTCAAGAACTGAGGGATAAAGGTTTAAGCTTTGTTGGGAAAGGTTATCTGAAGTGTAACCTTTTCACACAGAGGGTATATGGAACAAACTGCCAGAGGGGGTATTTGAGGCAGATACTATAAAAGCATTTAAAAGGCATTTGGATACATACAGTACGTGTATAGGAGAGGTTTAGAGGGATATGGGCCTAATGCTGGCAGGTGGGACTAGTGTAGATGGGACATCTTGGTCGACATGGACAAATTGGGCCGAAGGGGCTGCTTCATGCTGATTCACTTTTCAAACTGCTTTTTTGACGTGGTGCTGGCGTTTTGTGGACCTACAGAGTGATACACTTTCAGGATTCAAGATTCAGGAGAGTTTATTGCCATGTGTCCCTGATAGGACAATGAAATTCTTGCTCTGCTTCAGCTCAACAGAACATAGTAGGCATTTACTACAGAACAGATAAGTGCGTCAATATACCATTATATAAATATATACACACATGAATAAATAAACTGATAAAGTGCAAATAACAGATAATGGGCTATTAATGTTCAGAGTTTTGTCCGAGCCAAATTTAATAGCCTGATGGCTGTGGGGAAGTAGCTATTCCTGAACCTGGTCGTTGCAGTCTTCAGGCTCCTGTACCTTCTACCTGAAGGTAGTGGGGAGATGAGTGTGTGGCCAGGTTGGTGTGGGTCCTTGATGATACTGCCAGCCTTTTTGAGGCAGCGACTGCGATAGATCCCCTCGATGGAAGGGAGGTCAGAGCTGATGATGGACTGGGCAGTGTTTACTACTTTTTGTAGTCTTTTCCTCTCCAGTGCGCTCAAGTTGCCGAACCAAGCCACGATGCAACCGGTCAGCATGCTCTCTACTGTGCACCTGTAGAAGTTAGAGAGAGTCCTCCTTGACAAACCGACTCTCCGTAATCTTCTCAGGAATTAGAGGCGCTGATGTGCTTTCTTAATAATTGCATCAGTATTCTCGGACCAGGAAAGATCTTCAGAGATTTGCACGCCCAGTAATTTGAAGCTCTTGACCCTTTCAACCATCGACCCGTTGATATAAACGGGATTGTGGGTCCCCATCCTACTCCTTCCAAAGTTCACAATCAGTTCCTTGGTTTTGCTGGTGTTGAGGGCCAGGTTATTGTGCTGGCACCATTTGGTCAGTCGCTCGATCTCTCTTCTATACTTTGACTCATCCCCATCAGTGATACGTCCCACAACAGTGGTGTCATCAGCGAACTTGATGATGGAGTTCGCACTATGACCGGCTACGCAGTCATGAGTATAGAGTGAGTACAGCAGGGGGCTGAGCAGGCAGCTTTGAGGTGCTCCCATGCTGATTGTTAATGAGGCTGACACATTTCCACCAATACAAACAGACTGTGGTCTGTGAATGAAGAAGTCGAGGATCCAATTGCAGAGGAAAGCGCAGAGACCCAGTTCTGCGAGTTTGGTAACCAGCATGGAGGGGATGATCGTGTTAAATGCCGAGCTGTAATCAATGAATAACAGACTGACATATGAGGCTTTGTTGTCCAAGTGGTCCAGAGCGGAGTGAAGGGCCAGTGAGATCGCATCCACCGTTGATCTGTTGTGGCGGTAAGCGAACTGCAGTGGGTCCAGGTTTTTGTCGAGATAGGAATTGATTTGCGCCATAATCAACAAAGGGAGGGGAGAAAACTGCAGACGAAATAAACAAGCCAGCTGGGATTCCCTTTTAAAAATTCCCTTCAAAGGGTGGCACAGTGGGAGAGTTGCTGCCTTACAGCGTCACAGACCTGGGTTTGATCCTAACCGCTGATGCTGTCTGAATGGAGTTGGTCCGTTCTCCCAATGACTGCATTGGTTTTCTCTGACTGCTACAGTTTCCTCCCAGACTCCAAAGAAGTACAAGTTTGGAGGTTGATTGGCTTCGGTAAAATTATAAATTGTCACCAGCATGTGTGTAGGATAGTTAAAGTGTACGGGGTTCGCTTGTAGGCGCAGACTCGGTGGACCGAAGGGCCTGTTTCCATGCTGCATCTCTAAACTAAACAAGAATTAATCTAGTCAGGTGACCATCTGCAAAGTGAGAAATAGCATAACACTTTAGACCTTTGATCATACCATTGACCAAATGAATGGTAATTGTACCTATTTCTGTGGGAAGGAACTGCAGATGCTGGTTTACACCGAAGGTAGGCACAAAATGCTGGAGTAACTCAGCAGGATGAGCAGCATCTATGGAGAGAAGGAATGGGTGACATTTCGGGTCATGACCCTTCTTCAGTACCTATTTCTTTCAGGTGGTGCCTGACACAGAATATCTTCACCATTTTATGATTTTTTTTTTCTGATTACTAGCATCTACAATGTTTTGTTTCTGCCAGATATATCTAAAGTTGATCTGGGATTTGTTCAGCAACAGGCTTGTTCCATGTTTTACCACGGGAACTGCTTCAATGATCTAACCAAATCAGAAAGGTTCAGTACACTTACATCTACACAGTACACTCAAACTCTGATAATGCACCTTCCAGTTTTAGTTTTATAGATACAGCATGGAAATAGGCCTTTTGGCCCATCGAGTCCATGCTGACCATTGATCATCCATTCCCACTGTTTCATTATGTTCTGTCTCTATCTGGACTATACATAATGGACGATTAAAGCAGTCTTGCTTACTTGAACTTTATTGTCTTTGTGCAGTCACCATCCGAACTGGGCTGCGCCCCGGTGTCACCTCTAAACCAGTCCCCCGTACAACAGTACTTAAATAAACAATCCTATTGTTACATCTTTCTTTTTCTTTTTTCAAGTTAGTCTCTTTCCCTTAGGTATTATGTACAACACTTGTACCATATGCTCTGCTCATTTACAACAGATCTAACAACATAAGTAATAATAAATCAACAGTTCAAAACATCCGTTTCCAACAAGTGCATAAACAACACATTTTCATTTCTTTTTTTTTTCATAGTCCATACTCTAATCACTGAGTATAGTCTGTCAGGTAGCGGGGTCTGACAACTTGTCGACCTGACCTGGTGACCGTGGTGACAACTTGTCGACCTGACCTGGTGACCGTGTCTTGGTTCTCTGCTGGGCCATCTGGCGGTATGGCCGCCTCAGTCACTGTTGGTGTGGGTGTGTTTTGTGTTGGTGTGAGCGTGGTGAGATTGTGTCTGAGGTGGCGACGATTTAGTCTCAGAACACCTCCTGACTCTAACTCCACCTCATACGATCTATGGCTCACCTGTTGGACCACTCTCGCTGGTCTCCAACCCTTGTGTGTGTCACAGGGCTGTACTCTCACACTGTCCTCTCTTTTCAGAGTGTCCATGTCTTTTGCTGTGCGGTTGTAGTACTTTTCCTGTCTCTGTCTGTTGTATTTCAGTCCCTGTTCGTCGTGTGTCACCTCTGGCTTCAGCAGAGTGTCCTTTGTGGGAAGCAGGGTCCTGGTCCTCCTGCTTAGGAGTCTCTGTGCCGGGCTTGTGTTGAGGCCCTGGCTCGGTGTGTTGCGATGATCCAGCATTGCCAAGTACGGATCCTGTCTCGCTGCTGCAGCCTTCAGCATCAGGCGCTTGGCTGTCTTTACCGCTGACTCCGCCTTCCCATTACTCTGCGGGTATCCCGGCGACGATGTCCTGTGTTCAAAGCCCCACTTCTGGCTGAAGTGCTGAAACTCTTGTGATGCATACTGGGGTCCGTTATCCGAGATAACAATGTCAGGAATCCCCTGTCGGGCAAAGTGGGCCTTGAGTTTTTTGATCACTGTGTTGCTCTTAGTGTCAGGTAGATAATCGACCTCCCAAAAGTTTGAATAATAATCTACTGTTATCGGATAGTCTTTATTGTGAAAGGAGAAAAGGTCCGTTCCTACCTTGGCCCAGGGTCTGCTGGCCATGTCATGTGGATGTAGTGTCTCTCTTTGTTGCTTTGGGTCCACTGACCTACATATGTCACATTTGGCGATGAAGGTCTTGATCTCCTCGTTCATTCCAAGCCAGTATACACACTCCCTCGCTCGCCTCAGACATCCTTCTACTCCCAGGTGAGAGGAGTGGATCCTGTGAGTGATGTCCACCCTGAGTGCGTCAGGTATCACGGCTCTGTCTCCTCGGAACACTATGCCGTCCTGGAAACTCAGTTCATCTTGGAAAGTGTGGTAGTGCCTGATGTCACTTGGTAAGTCCTTTTTTCTCTTGGGCCACCCTGCCAGTATTCTGTTTGCAACATTCTGTAACTTTGTGTCATCTTGTGTTGCAGCCCTGATGGCACTCAGCCTCTCTGCTGAAATGGGTAGGTAGCTGACCATGTTCACAGTCTCTATATCTGTCTCACTCTCTCCCTTAGTGCTCTCTGGTAAGTATGCTCTACTCAGCGTGTCTGCAAGTAGCATGTCCCTGCCTGGAACATAGGTCACACTGACATCATACTGCTGCAGCCTGAGTAGCATTCTCTGCAGTCTCTTAGGTGCACTAAGTAATGGCTTTCTGTGTATATTTTCTAGAGGCTTGTGGTCGCTTTGTACTGTGACCTCTCTACCATAAGTATACTGATGGAACTTTTCCATCCCAAACACTATGGCTAAGCATTCTTTCTCTATTTGGGCATAGCCCCTTTCAGTTGGTGTGAGTGCCCTACTACCAAATGCTACCGGTTTACCTTTCTGTGTCAGGGCAACCCCCAGTCCCGTGTCAGATGCATCACACTGAAGTGTCAACTCCTTTTCCTTGTTGTAGTACTGTAGAACTGGTGCTTTAACGATTTTGAATTTCAGTCTTTGAAACGCCCCTTCTTGGATGTCCGTCCATTCCCACATGTTCTCCTTGCGCGTGAGTTGTCTCAGAATCTCAGAGTCATCTGAAAGGTGGTCATAGAACTTAGACAGATAGTTGACCATCCCAACTAATCTCTGTACCCCTTTCACGTCCGTTGGCCTTGGCATCTCTCTGATTGCCCGTACTTTCTCCGGGTCAACCCTCAGTCCCTCGGCCGTGAGCAGATGACCTATGTAGGGTACCTCTTTTTGTCTGAGCTTGAATTTGTCCGTGTTCAGCTTGATGTTGCGCTCTCTGCACCTGGTTAGAAAGCGTCTGACTTTCTCGTCGTGGTCCTTTCCTGCCTCCTCTTGTGTTGCTCCTTCCCCCGTGATTAACACATCATCTGCTATGACGCAGACTCCTGGGAGGCCCTCCAGGGCCTGCATGAGCTTTCTTTGGAACACTTCAGGTGCTGGCCTTATTCCCATCGGCATCCTTAGCCAACGGAAGCGGCCAAATGGAGTGGCGAATGTGGTAAGGAAGCTCGACTCTTCCTCTAGTTTGACGTGCCAGAAGCCTTGCTTCACGTCGCAGACTGTGAATACTTTTGCCTTTGACATCTCCGGCAGGATGTCATCTATAGTTGGGAGTGGATAGTGACTTATTTTTAGTGCCCGATTCAGAGGTTTTGGGTCTATACAGATCCTCAGCTTCCCATTAGGTTTTCTCACTGCGACCATGCTACTGATCCAGTCAGTGCTGCGTTCCACTGGCGTGATTATCCCTCTTCTCTCTAGATCTTTGAGCTCCTCTTGTAGAGGTGTCATCATAGCTACAGGCACTCTGCGCTTTGGCAGTTTCACTGGCGGTACCCTGTCATCTATCTCTATTCTATATTCACCCTCCATGCAGCCATCTCCGGTGAACACATCTTCAAACTCCTCATTTATTTTGTCCATGGTCACGTGCTTGCCACTTTCTCCCTTTGTCACTGGGCTCGGCTCTTTCTTCACTATGCTGTCTATAGCCAGAATATTCTCGTACTGTACTTTTATCAACTTCATTGCCTCGCTGGCTTTTCTGCCCAGTAAAGGGATTCTGCTACTCTGGTCAACCACTTGAAACTCCAGTCGGTACAGCTTGTTGTTTCTGGGGTTTCTGACCTTAACCTTACATGTACCCAGAGGAGTCAACTTGGTCTTGTTATACATCACTAGCACCTTCTCAGTGTGCTCTAACTGTGTGTCTGGGTTTAGTAGATCGATGGGGATGATATTACAGGTGGCCCCACAGTCTATCTGGAAGTCAACTAACTTTTCCCCTATCTTCATTCCTGCAAAGAGCTGCTGGCCCTGACTGTGGCTGTTTTTAACCTGGTTTACAGTTTCATCCTCTCTATTTGCTTCAGTTATACAGTTGACATCCTCGTAAGAGTCACTGTCACTAGTCTGCTCTGTAACTGCATGCACTTTCTTAGTTTTCCTACTGCTCTCTTGTCTCGATCTGCACTGAGCTGCAAAATGATTTTCCTTTCCACACTTCTTACACTTTTTTCCAAAAGCTGGGCATTTTTTCTTATTCCTCTCGTGTGTTCTACCACAAAACTTGCACAGTATCTCATTGTCTTTTTGTCTCTCTTCTGCCTGTTTCAGTGCATGTACCTCCTCCACTTTCTGTCCTTGCAGTGTTCTGCTATTCTCCCTTGACAGCTCTGTAGCTCTACAAATGTGCAGGCATGTCTCCAGAGTCAGCTTCTCTTCCCTGAGTAATCTCTCCCTCAGTGCTGAGCTATTTGTACCACACACAAGTCGATCTCTAATCAATGAATCTCTAATGTCCCCAAAATTGCAACTACTCGCAAGTATTTTCAAGTCTGTTATATAGCTGTCCACGTTTTCATCCAATCCTTGGTTCCTCATGAAGAATCGGTACCTTTCCACGGTCTCGTTTACTTTTGGGTTGCAGTACTCATCAAACTGTATGATCATTGAACTCACTGTGGTCCTCGCTGAAGGGCTAGCACTCGACAAAGTTGCCCAAAGTTCTCTGCCTTTTTCTCCGATGAGATAGTTGAATAGCTTGACTTTTGTGGTCTCTTCGGCGTCTGGCATGGTAAGGTCTATGTACAGTGTGAACTCCTCCTTCCAACTTTTCCATGACTTTGCCAAGTTGTTGGAGTCCAAAACCAAAGTTCCAGGGGGTTTTAGCCCTTCCATCGCTGTCAGCTAGGTGTTGTTTTTTTCTTTGCCGATGCTGAAGGCTAACTGCTTATCTTTTGTGCTTTGTTGTGTCTTTGGTCTGCTGTTGGCTACGGGCCCACTGAAAACAAGCTACTGGCTTCAATTGTTCAACTGCATTTTTTCTTCTTTGCCGGCTTCTGTAAGGCTAACGTTAGCCTGCTGCTAGCTAGCTAAACATTCACTTTTTTTTAGTTAATTCTGACAATTTTCAACGTCCACCGCTGCCACCATATTTCATTATGTTCTGTCTCTATCTGGACTATACATAATGGACGATTAAAGCAGTCTTGCTTACTTGAACTTTATTGTCTTTGTGCAGTCACCATCCGAACTGGGCCGCGCCCCGGTGTCACCTCTAAACCAGTCCCCCGTACAACAGTACTTAAATAAACAATCCTATTGTTACACCCACTAGTTTTATGTTATCTCACTTTCTCATCGACTCCTTACACACTAGGAGCAATTTTAAAGAGGCCAATTAACCTACAAACATGCACGTCTTTGGGATGTTGGAGAAAACCGGAGGAAATCCACAAGGTCATCGGGAGAACATGCAAACTCCACATAGACTGTACTCGACATTATGATCAAACTCTGGGTCACTGGCGTTGTGAGGCAGCTGCTCTACCAGTTGTGCCACTGTACCACATTGGATAGGATGGACCCTCATTTTATTCATCGGTCTTCCTCTTTGAAAGTCTTGCATTTGGTTTTGTCAACACCATTTTCCTATTTCAAATCAAACCCAACTATCATACATTGCTATCCATCCTTTTTCTGTAAACTTCTTAACATCACCAGCTGCTATACATCCACTGTATACACCTCCATCTACCTTTATAATGAGAGTAAGTCTGAGGTCATCCTTCTCGGCCCCTCGGACTCAATCAAAATGATAGCAGGCAGCCTTGGAAGCCTTACCCCATTACTCAAACCTCACGTCAAAAACCTTGGCGTGATATTTGACTCAACATTGAAATTTGACAAACAAGTCAATGCCGTGGTAAAAGCTAGCTTCTTCCAGCTTCGGACGATAGCTAAAATAAAACAATCCTCGAAAATATCATCCAAACATTTATCTCCTCCTGCCTAGATTACTGCAACTCCCTCTGCACTGGCATCAGCCAATCTTCCCTGTCCCGCCTGCAACTGGTCCAAAACGCCGCAGCGAGACTCCTGACGGGCACCCGAAAAAGGGATCACATCACCCCAATCCTGGCCTCTCTCCACTGGCTCTCTGTGCGGTTCCGAATAAATTTCAAGATCCTCCTTTATGTTTCCAAAGCCCTTAACGGGCTTGCCCCCACCGACATCAAAAGTCTGCTGACCCACCACACCACCTCCAGGTCCCTCAGATCGGCCGACTTGGGGTTACTGAACATCCCGCGGTCTAGGCATAAGCTCAGGGGTGACCGCGCCTTTGCGATTGCAGCTTCTAGACTGTGGAACAGCATCCCTCTTCCCATCAGAACTGCCCCCTCCTTCGACTCCTTTAAGTCTAGACTTAAAACTCATCTTTACTCTCAAGCCTTTCTTGACGTCCTGTTAGTGAGGGCTATATGTATGTATTTATGTATGTACTTAATCTATGAACCAATGTTGTATAACGTTAGTACCTCCACCAATGTAAAGCACTTGTAAAGTAATGTAAAGAGTTGTTTTTTAAATGTGCTATGGAAATAAAAGTGACTTGACTTGACTTTATCATTCTGAAATGTGTTGCCTTCGCCTGATACTTTTGAATTATCAGAAGAATATATGTTACAACGCATATTCATTGCTTTGTTCTTTCCCCAATGGCAGGAGGGGGATCAAAGCGCATCAGTAATATAGAGAGAACTGGAGTTGTGCCTCCATAGATTTCCAATCTTACAAGTAGCAAGAAAAAGATATCAGGAAAATGCTGGCATTCCTGGCATTTGCAGATTGGGAGGCAGGGAGCTCACAGTGATTCAATTAATACCAGGACCTCTCATTTCATACAATACTTCATCATTTTGACTGGTTTGAGTGAAATATAATCAACTTAAAAATGATAGGTTGCATCGTTCTAACCATGCCAATACTAAATCAGTATTCCTGTCTTCATGCACACTGCAGCAGTTGATGGAAATCAGTGATGATAATTCCTCAGAGGAGATGAGCCCTTCCAGTGGCATGCCTGGAAAAGTGGATACCAGCCCAGTTATTTTTGGCTGGATATGAATAATGTACTAAGTTAAACTAGAGGGCTTAAAAAAGTGAACATGGGTAATAAGTTGAAAGATAAATCACGTGGAACAAAATTCTTTGGTATTTTAAGAGAAGTTTTTTCAAGGTTGAAAACTCAATGTGATTACATAATCCAGGGTTGCATTACTTGGAATTTAAAATCTTAGTGAGTCTTTTAGTTTAGTTTAGTCTACTTCAGAGATACAGTGCAGAAACTGCCCTTCGGCCCACCGAATCTGTATTGATCAGCGATCCCCACACATTAATGCAATCCTACACACACTACGGACAATATACTATATTACCAAGCCAATTAGCTCACAAACCTGTATGTCTTTGGAGTGTGGAAGGAAAGGGGAAGAACGTACAAACTCTGTACAGCACTGAACTCGAACTCAGGTCAGAATCAAACTCGGGTCTATGATGCTGTAAGGCAGCAACTCTACTGCAGCCGCCCAGTCAAATGCACAATCTCAAATCTTATTCATTCCTGACATAAAGGATCAACTTTATAGCATTTCCGCACACTATCTCCAGTATATGGCATTTTTATTTCACAATGTTCAGAACAGGATGCTATCCTCAAGGTGTGACCTGACCAGAGCTCTATTTCTAAGATCTTTTGTAATAACAAGGAACTGCAGATGCTAGTCTAACCAAAGATAGACACAAAATGCTTGGGTAACTCAGCGGGCCAGGCTGCATTTCTGGATAAAATGGATGGGTGATGTTTTGGGTCGGGACCATTCTTCAGACTGATTGTAGTAGGGGGAGAGGAAAAAGAACTGGAAGCGAAATGAGGCAGGAGAAATCAAAGTCGGGAACAGATGATCTCAGGCGTGGAGGTTACCTGATAGGCAGATTGTTGGACAAAGGTTGGATATAGAAACAAGTGTGATCCCAACAGGGTTACATAGTTGCAACCTATGAAGATATTTAATGGTCCTTTAGTAGAAGGGGTGGGGGGAGAAACTGGTGCAAAGTCAGCCAGGGGGAAGGAGTGGGGGAGAGGGGGGGGGGGGGATTGTTGAAGGAGAAAGGGGGAGGGGGAAGAGGTGTTCGTAGAAGTTACCTAAAATTGGAGAACTCAATTTTCATACTGTTCGGTTGTAAGTTACCCAAGCGGAAGATGAAGTGTAAAACTTTGTTTGGTTTATTTTCTATTTATCTGGGGTAGGTGGTATAAAATTTTACATTCTGTTTTTCATTAAATTAATAAAAACATGTTGCAACTACTTTAAGGCCCCCTGGCAAGTGGGCCCATTGCAGATTGAGGTTTATATGAATGATTTGGATGAGAATGTAGAAGGAATGATGAGTAAGTTTGCAGATGATGCTAAAGTGGATGGTATCCTAGATAGTGAAGATAGTTATCGATTTAAATCTTTTTATTTGAATTTCACAGCAATTTGCATACATACAATGATAACAGACAGTGACAGTCAAGGCATAATTGTGCAACAGTATGTAAGCGACCCTCAAAGCCCTTACCCTTACCCACCTTCAACCCACCCGAATCAGGTCAGAACCAAACGGGGACAAACAACACTCACATACATACACATCCACACAAATATGGTAAGATAAACTAAACAAAAAGTACTAAAAAAATAAATTTAAAAAAAGGGGTCACTAATAACAGTAAATAAGTAAGTAATTAAAGAAATAAGTGTGGGGAGGGGGGAGGGGGGGTTAAGGGGAGAGCAGCTGCAGTAGAGCAGAACAATGGTGGAGAGCACTCAGTCCTCTTCCGAGTCCGGGGACAAGTTGAGAGAGTTCCAAGAGAGGGTTCCATGTATCTGGGAATGTCTTGGTAGAGCCTTTGAGAGAGAACCTAAGTTTTTCAAGCTTTAAATTGTAAAGCACCTCCTTAATCCAGCGGGTGTGTGTCGGGGGACAGGTGAGCCTCCAGTTAAGCAAGATCAGTCTCCGGGCTAACAAGGTTGTAAAAGCTAGAACCCGTTTCACCGCAACAGAGAGGTTGGTGTTGGGAGGGGTACCAAAAATGGCTGACAGTGGGTTTGGAGGAATAGTCTGGCCGTAGGCTCTGCTTATCAAGTCGAAAGCACTCCTCCAAAAGGCTGCTAGCTTAGGGCAAGACCAAAACATATGGCTATGGTTGGCAGGAGATTGATTACATCTGTTGCAAGTGTCCCTAACAGCGGGGTAAATTCTAGATAATCTTGCATTTGTGTAGTGGACTTTGTGAAGGACTTTGCATTGGATTAGGCCATGACGGGCACATATGGAGGAAGAATGGATCAAATCCAAGGCAGAGTCCCATTGCTGGTCTGTTAGCTGGTATTCAGCTCACCCTCCCACACAGCTTTTAATGAGGTATGAGGTTTCAATATAACCGACCCTAACAAGTTATACAAAACAGAGATGCATTTCTTCCGGTTGGGATCTAGAGCTAAGATGGTATCGGTCAGGGTTTCAGGGGAACGATTTGGGAAATGGGGGAATGTCTTCTTCACAAAGTCCCTAATCTGGAAAAAACAAAAAAGGTGGGAGTTTGGGAGGCTATAGTTGGACGAGAGCTCCGCAAAAGACGAAAAGATGCCATCCTTGTATAGGTTTTTGATACTACTGATACCGTTGCTATGCCAGGTTTTGAATGCGTGGTCTGTACTTGAAGGTTTAAAGATGTGGTTTTTAAGCAGTGGGGTCAAGATGGAAGAGCCTTGTAAACCGAAGTTTTTCCGGAGTTGACTCCATATCTTGAGCGAGAGGGACGCAATTGGGCCTGCACCCACAGATGTTATAGGAAGGGGGAGTTGGGAGCATAGGACAGACCGCAACGGGAGATGTGAACTCGCCTTTTCCATGTGTACCCAGGTCGGTAGGTGGTCGCAATCATCATTCATCCAATACAGGAGTTTTTGCAAGTTAGCTGCCCAATAGTATCGCCTAAAGTCAGGAAGTGCCAAACCGTCGTCACTCTTAGGAGACTGCAGTATCGCCTTTCGGATTCTAGCCGGTTTGCTACCCCATAAAAATTTAGATATTGTCCTTTCTAATTTATCAAAAAAAGATTTAGTGATAAGTATAGGGACGTGCTGGAAAAGATCCAGGAATTTGGGTAGGACGACCATCTTGACCAGATTTATCCGGCCCACGAGGGATAACGGTAAAACTGACCAGCGTTCAAAATCTCTTTCAGCTTTCTCAACCAGAGGCAGAAAGTTTGCGCGAACATATCAGATAAGGGTGTTGTGATAAAGACGCCGAGGTAGCGAAACCCGTCCTCTGCCCATTTGAATGAGGTTAAAGAGCGAGGGAGCTGCTTAGCCAATTAGTTAATCGGTAATAGCTCACTCTTTTGGTAGTTAAGTTTATAACCAGAATACGCGCCAAACCGTTCTAAAATATTCGTAATCACAGGGAGAGAGCTGACTGGGTTCGAGATGTACAGGAGCAGGTCATCCGCATGCAATGAGACTTTATGAGTTGTGTCGAACCGTGTAATTCCTTTAAAGCCCTTCTCTGAGCGTAACCAGAGTGAAGATAGTTATCAAAATTATATAGAGGGATATGGGCCTAAAGCAGGCAGGTGGAATTTGGTTGGCATGGTTAAATTGGACTGAACGGCTTGTTTCCCATGCTATATAACTGTGACTCTAAGATTAGATATACATAACCATTTGAATGTCATGCATGAAGTAATTATTTTTCTTACCGTGCACAATATTTTGCAATAAATTTCATCCATGTTTGGCTTTTCTGCATTTATATTGATAAAGTAATTCATCAGTTGCAGCCTTATGGGCCTGTCCCACTTAGACGATTTTTCAGGCGACCGCCGGCGGCTCTCAAGTTGCCGGAAAAACCGGCGACTAGAACGGTCGGAGTGGAACACACACACACACATCGCTTCCTTCACCAGCCCGTTATGCAGGCGGGGGACAAGGCATGTGGGGGGAGCGCTGTCTGAGTGAAATTCACACGGTGCAAAGCCAATGTGATACAGACATACACCACGATGAACAGGAAGGTTGGCGCTGTAATTAAGACAGTGAAAGCACAGTGTACGGGAAAGGTCACGTAAGTCCTTTAAAAGAGGGGGAAGAGGGGTGGAGATGGGGGAGAAGGAGTGAAGACACCCGCAAATATGTGGCGACCACATAGTCTCCTGCAGTCGCCTAAAAAGTCGCCTAAATGGGACAGGCCCATAACAGTACCAGAGACCCAAGTTCTAACCTTACTACGGGTGCTGCCTGTACGGCGTTTGTACGTTCTCCCCGTAACCACGTGGGTTTTCTCCGGGAGCTTCAATCTCCTCCCACATACCAAAGACCTGCAGGTTTGTAGGTTAATTGACTTCTGTAAATTGCTCCGAGTGTGTAGGATAGAACTAGTGTATGGATGATCGTTGGTCGACGTGGGCTGAAGGGCCTGTTTCCATGCAGTATCTCTAAACTAAACTAAACTATCAGGTTCTGTTCCATAAACATTAACATGTCACTGGATTACAGCTGCTCCCACTCTAAACCAGAAAACCTGAGCTTGGAATAATTTTTATAGCTTTAACAAGTTGCTGTGACATTCAGGTATGTGTTTTTGGCAACAATCCTTCCCTGGCTGATCCATACTAAGGCAGAGCAGTCCATGCCTGTCTGCATAACGTCTTTCCTCGTCCTAAAATGGAATAAGTTACTTGTTGAATGCATTCATGAAAGCCGGCAGAATTCTGAACCATTAAGTCAGAGAAATGGAATATATATCACAGAGAACCATGGAACTGCACACTCTGGTTTACAAAAACAGACTAAAGTGCTGGAATAACTCAGTGGGTCAGGCAACATATCCAAAGAACAGAGATAAGTGATGTTTTGGGTTACGTTAAGGGCCCTTCTTCAGACTGATTGTGGTGGGGGGGCGGAGAAATCTGGAAACGAGGTGGGCACAGGATAACATATGGCAAGTGGGTTCCCATCCCCAACCCTTTTCATCTTCTGCAGAGATTGTTCCCTCAGCAACTCCTTGGTTCACTCATCCCTTTCCAGCGAAACCACGCCCTGCCCATGTACTTTGCCCCAGCAATCGTAGGAGACATACCAACTGTCTCTATACTTTCTCCCTTACATCCATCCAGAGGCCCTAGCAGTCCTTCCAGCTCTTTCTTCATTTACTGCATTTGGTGTTCCCAATGTGGCCCTCTTTGCATTGGCGAGACGAAGCGTAGAATTGGCAATTGATCCAGCGAACACTGCCGCTGGTCCCCCAAAGCCTACCGGATATCTTGCTTGCTAAATATTTTCACTCTTCTTCCCATTCCCATACTAACCTTTCAGTCCTGGGCCTCTTCCAATGCCAGAGTGAAGCCACGTACAAACTGGAGGAACGGCACCTCAAATTCTGTTTGGGCGATGGTGGTGGTGGTGATGGTGATGGCAGGAGCGGCCGGGGCAGCTGTGGTTCTGGTAGTGGTGGTGCTGGCAGCGGCCGGGGTGGTGCAGTGGCAGGAGCGGCCAGAGAAGCTGCATGGGCCGGGGTGATGTCGGAAGCCCAGCTGGGCAGGGAAGGTCAGTCGGTCAGTCCAATCAATTGGAAATCCGTTATAAAGAGGTCCGCAAAAAAAACAAAGGTTTTGTGTATTTTTTATTGTAAATAAGGTATATTTTTTTAATTAAAAAAATTACACCTTCCCTGTCACAATGGCCCTCCCCTTCCTTCCTTTCCTCTCTAATGCCTGTGTGTGTGCAGTGTGCCACATGACGGGCTTGTTAACAGCACCAACCTATTTCCAAGACAGGCTAGGAATGAGGTGGCAGCTGAGAGCTCTGCGGGCAGCTGTTGACTGTGAACATAACGCAGGTTCTTGTGCTGTTAAATGGGAGCAACCAGGATAGAGATTTCTTAAAGCCGGAATGTCTAAGCTAGTGCATTTTTATTTTGCATGATACTCCATTGTGTGCTGTACCAAAGTTAGTGACCAAAAAATGAATTAAATACAATTTGCATGTTAATATTCTCACAGGGTCTTAAGTGCCCTGAACCATAGGGTGCCATCTCATCCACTTCCTTATCACTGCTGGAACTTAAACCAGTCATTTTCATGATGCACGCAGTACTGCCACTTAAAGATCGTGTGTACTTATTTTCAATTTGTCCGAGGAAGTGTTTGAGGCAAGTGCAATAACAACATGTAAACAACATTTTGGATAGGTGCATGGATAGGAAAGGTTTGGAGGGATTTGGGTCAAACGTGGATAAATGGAAAGCAGCAACAATGGGCAAATTTGTTGGCATGGATGGGTTGGGCTGAAGGCTGCATGGACTCCACAACTCTATGGTTGGGTTTCAATTATGTCAACATGGTTTGGCAGCATTTTTAATATCAGGCCTGAAACAAGGAGATCAAAGTGTTCTCTGTGCAAACACAATATAGCAGCCAGAGGCTGCTAAGTGTAGGTGACCATCTGATGTGGCTGTCCCACCCTGAGCATGCTTTTCTGAGAAGTCAAGAAAATTGAGCCTTTTCCGTGAGCTTTGTGACATTGGTGATGTTTCTTTCATGATGGCGTTGGCAGTGGTTTGTTATCATGACATATAGAGAGAAACCTTATCTGCATGCTATCCAGTCAAATAGACAATAGGCAATAGACATTAGGTGCAGGAGTAGGCCGTTTGGCCCTTCGAGCCAGCACCGCCATTCAATGTGATCATGGCTTATCATCCCCAATCAGTACCCCGTTCCTGCCTTCTCCCCATATCCCCTGACTCCACTATTTTTAAGAGCCCTATCTAGCTCTCTCTTGAAAGCATCCAGAGAATCTTCCTCCACCGCCCTCTGAGGCAGAGAATTCTACAGACTCACCACTCTCTGTGTGAAAAAGTGTTTCCTCGTCTACGTTCTAAATAGCTTACTCCTTATTCTTAAACTGTGACCCCTGGTTCAGGACTCCCCCAACATCGGGAACATGTTTCCTGCCTCTAGTGTGTCCAAGCCCTTAACAATCTTATACATTTCAATGAGATACCCTCTCATCCTTCTAAACTCCAGAGTGTACAAGCCCAGCTGCACCATTCTCTCAGCATATGACAGTCCCGCCATCCCGGGAATTAACCTTGTAAACCTACGCTGCACTCCCTCAATAATCATATTATATGTGAGTAAATCAAGTCATGTACAAGTACAATAGATTGCACAATCTACAGGGAAAATACTAGACTGCAGAATATAGCATTACAGCTACAGAGAGAGTGCAAGTAAGAAGTTCAAAGGTTGCAATGAGGTAATTTTGTAGATCAGGACTACACTATTATCTTCCGGGACGACCACTTATCAGTCTGATAACACTGGGGAAGTAGCTGTTCCTGAATTTAGTGGTTAGTTTTCAAGCTTTTGTATGTTCTTTTTGACAGCAAAGGGGGGAAGAGGGTATGGTAAGGGTGTAAATGGTCCTTGATTATGTTGGCTGCTTTTCTGAGGCAGCGTGAAGTGTGGTATTGTCTGCAATGGGCTGACTCAGTACTCCCTCCCGACATTTAGTTGTGTGTTGGACCCCATTCTCTTCATTCACATCTCCAGCCTTCCGCGGCCTGGTTTTCATGCTCTCCAGATGGAGTGTGGTTTGACCAATTATTTATAACACTGGAGTTAATAGCCACTCAGACTTAATGTAGGATGGTTGTGGTCAACTTCTGCATCAGCCCAGATAACTTCCCTGAAAATTGAAATAACATCTCTTGTGGGATCCGGAGGATTGTTAAAAGACTCAAGTATGCAATCTATTAAAACACTTAGCCTCTCAGTGCTGTTGGTGATGGCACATTGCATGAGGACTTAATATTGACTTAATAAAAAGTATCCTCATGCATGGATACTTTTATTCCGAATATCATTCTGCTTCGAGATGCAGTGGTAGGTTTTGGTCACATGGCCCTAGTGATATGAGTTGGTAGTAACACTGCTACCAATTTGAATAGAGGTTTACCCTCCCCCCCAGTCACAACAGGTACAGGGTTGCCCTAGTCCTCACCTTTCACCCCATTAGCCATTTCATACTGAATATAATACTCAGACATTTTTGCCACCTCCTACGGGATTCCGCAGAGACTGTTCCCTCCGCAACTCCCTGGTTAGCTCATCCCTTCCCACCCTTCCCACCCCCTCCCCAGGTAACTTCTACTGCAACCGCAGGATGAAATATTAATTGTTTTTTAACTGGGGTTAAAACCAGTTTCACACCTAGACATTTTGGGGATTACTGGTCAGTTTGTATGTAATGAGGGGAGAATCAAATGCGAAAGATGCAGAACAAGGCGGTAACAACAAATGGATCAGGAGAGAGGTACGGAACAGGCAGGTACAGAATAAGGGGATGTACAACACAATGTTAGAGGGGAGAGAGAGGCACATGTATTATGACAAGATGAAAATGCACCTTAATCATCTTTGCATGAAGAGAAAATATATAAGGAGGATGTAGAGGAGGAGGAGGGTGGAGTATCCATCAACATTGTTGCCACTGACACTGAAGATGGCTTAAAATCACAGATTTCCCCCACAAAGCCTGAAACAAAAAAGATCTATGAGGAATGTGTAGGAAGAAACTGCAAATGCTGTTTTAAACCGAAGATGGACACAACAAGCTGGAGTAACTCAGCGGGTCAGACAGCAACTCTGGGAAAAAGGAATAGGTGACGTTTCGGTTTGTGACTTCTTCAGAGTCAGGTGAAAGGGAACCGAGAGATGCAGTCGGTACATAGGACAAATTAATGATTTGGGCTTGATTCAGGTACTCATTCATTTCAATGGAGAAATTTAGTTAAGCAGGAAAAGATTGCAGAAAAGATTTACATAGATGTTGCCAGGACTTGAGGACCTGAGCTATAGGGAGATGTTGAGCAAGTTAGAGCTTTATTCCTTGGAGCGCACGAGGATAAGGGGTAATCTTACAGAGGTGTACATGATCATGAAAGGAATAGATAGGGTAAATGCACAGTCTTTTCCCAGACTAGGGGAATCAAGAACCAGAGGACATAGGTTTAAGGTGAGGGGGGAAAGATTTAATAGGAACCTGAGGAGCAGCTTTTTAATACAAAGGGTAGTAGGTGCATGGGACAAATGACCAGAGGAGATAGTTGTGGCAGGAACTATTACAACTTTCAAGGAACATCTAGACTAACGTAAATGGGTCTTGGTGGTCGGCATGGGTAAGTTGGCTGAAGAGCCTGATTCCACAATATATGACTCTAAATTTGGCTGCAAAGGACTAGGATTAATCTAGAGCTGCTGCCTCATTGTGTCAGAGATGCAGGATCGTTCCTGACCTTGGGTGTTTGTGTGGAGTTTGCACCTTCTCCCTGTAGTGTGAGTTTCCTCCAGGTGCTCAATTTCCTCCCACACCCCAAGGACATGAGGGTTTGTAGATTAATTGGCTAACTTAAAATTGATCTCTAGTGAGTCGGAAAGTGGGATAACATAGAACAAGTGTGAATGGGTGATCAATGATTATTATTGACCAAAGAGCCTGTTTCCATGCTCTATTCTTGAAAATGTATTATTTGTTTTCATGTGTTTGAGTGTGTATTTAGAGATGCAGCATGGAAACAGGCTCTTCAGCCCACCGAGTCCACACCATCAATCACTCATTCACACTAGTTCAACATTACCCCATCTTCAGTCCCACACGCCAGGAGCAATTTACAGAGGCCGATTAACCTACAAACCCACACGTCTTTGGGATGTGGGAGGAAACCAGAGCATCCGGAAGAGATCAGTTCAACTTGGCATCATGTTTGGAACAAGCATTGTGGGCCGAAGGGCCATTCCTGTGCTGTACTGTTCTATGTTCTATGTTCTCTGAAACCCACGCAGTCACAGGGAGAACGTGCAAACTCCACGCAATCAGCACCCGAGCTCAGGATTGAACACGTGTCTCTGTCAACATGAGGCGGCAGTTCTACTAACTGCACCACTGTGCTGTATTACTTAATTTGTAATTATTTTTATATGTTAATCTGCTGTGAGATTTCTTGGTTGGTTTTGAATGTTTCAGACTAACAGAGATGTATTTTGTTGGGAGACCGGGTGATTGGCAAGGCTCAGAATGGTGCAGAGTTTTTCTAAGTGCAAGTGGACAGGATTATCTCCAGAATAGTTTAGACAGCCACAAGGCACTGGGCCATGCAACTTCATTGTTAAAGATGGCACAGTGATTAAATGTCTGTGAAGGCCTTTGAAAAAATATTCAAAAATAATATTTTTAAAAGGTAATTATTTTTTAGATTAAAATTAAAGCCTGAATACATCTTAAATATAATTAGGCACATTTAAATTAACAGGTTTAAATCAACAAAAATATTATACTTCCTGTTATATGGACAGCTATTTCTTTCCATTAATTTCTGGGGGTACATTGTAATGATGCCAAGTTTAACTTTAAAAGCTAAGGAGATTGGCCACATTTCAAGTGGTAGATGATTCCGACTGTTATGTAGACACAACTCTAGCAACCACATCCTGTGGTTTTGGCTGTTAACGCCTTTTACTCTTTTTTACAGCCCACTTTCCATGACTTTATCCTCTTCTACTCATCTCACCGGACACTCAACTCTGAGCATCATCTGGACATAATTCTTTTAAGCATTTCATCAGATCATCCCAATCATTATACAATGGGTTGCATAATTCATACTCACTTTCTTTGAATACACTACATCAATCAGGTCTACAAAAGAACTCATCTGAACCTATGACCCTCATATCACCTGCTCTCACCATCTCCATAACAGGAGATAGACCATCAACTGATGTCTATTATAAACCTACTGACTCCCACAACTATCTAGACTACACTTCTTCCCACCCTGCCTCCTGCAAAGACTCTATCCCCTACTTCCAATTACTCTGTCTATTCCGCATCTGCGCCCAAGACATCCGAGATGTCCTCTTTCGTTAGGGAACGGAGGTTCCCCTCTTCTATGATAGATGAGGTCCTCACATGTGTCTTCTTGATTCCCCGCAACTACACTCATGCTCCCCCTCCTCCCAGTTGCAACAGGGACAGTGTCCCCCTTGTCCTCACCTTTCACCCCATCAGCCGTCGCATACAGCACATAATCCTCTGACATTTTTGCCGCCTCCTACGGGATCCCACAACTAGTTGCATCTTTCCATCTACACCTCTTTTGCTTTCTGCAGAGACCATTCCCTCCTCAACTCCCTGGTTAACTCATCCCTTCCCATCCAAACCACTTAGTTTAGTTTATTATGTACCAAGATGCAGTGAAAAAAATTATTACAATCGAGTAGCATACAGTATACAGATATAGGATAAAGGGTATAACATTTAATGCAAGAAAGTCCAATAAAATCCGGTGAATGATAGTTCAAAGGTCTCCTGTGAGGTAGATGGAAGGTCAGGACTGCTCTATTTTGCTGGTGGCCTTGCCAAGGCAATGTGAAGGGTAGATGGACTCAATGAAAGGGAGGTTGATTTGCGTTATGGTCTGGTCTACATCCACAACTCTCTGCAATTTGTTGTGGTCTTGGATGAAGCTGTCCTCAAACCAGGCTGTGAGGCATCCCAATAAAATGCTTTCTATGGCATATCTGTAGAAGTTGGTGATGTTGGACGACATGCTCTGAGCCCAGCACATAGATCAATTCACAAAAACAGCATGTCAGTGCTTCTACTTTCTTAGAATTGTAAAGATATTCTGCACGTCACAGAATAGTTTAACAAATGTCTGCAGAAGTACTGTAAAAAATCGGGAATCCCACAGAAAGCCCTTTTCTGTTGCTACCATCAGGCAGGAGGTACTGAGGCCTGAAGTCCCACACCACCAGGTTCAGAACAGTTACTGTCCTATAACTATCAGGTTCTTCAAACAACCTGCACAACCCTAATCCTACCTCGGCAATAGAATACAATGAACCACAATCTGGTGACTTGATTTCTAATGGTTTTTTGCACTAATGTCGTGTTTTTGTAGTCTCTTTCTTTTCACTGTCTTGTATTATTTATGTATAATTTTGTTTGCGTGTGCTGTAGGAGTCTATGTGCCTGTGATGCTGCTGCAAACAAGATTTTCATTGTGCCTGCACCTCACTGTACTTGTGCACATGATAATAAACTCCACTTGGTTTCACTTGTTATAATTGCGTAATATTATTAGGACATTAAGTAGGCGGTGCTGAATTGTAAACACTGGCACCACCCACCAGTATTAAATAGGTCTACCTTCTGCAAACAACGAATAACTGGAAATGTAGCAAGCCTATTTGTGACTGCTGTGCATAAATAGACTCACTCCTCATCAGAACTCTAATACTGCAACATAACCCAAGGTGCTGGAAGATGACTGTTATGTGAGTGTTTTCTTTTCTTTTAGTGGTTCAGGATTTTAAATGTGTGTAATAAATAGATCCTAATATTCAAAGAAAATGTCTAATCTGACTGTGTATTTCACTTACTATCATTTATCAAAATAATAAATTATTTTAGAATGCTGATTAGCGGACCATATGTTTCTTTGAGCCACTTGCACACTGTAACATCATTTTGAGCAAAATAAACATCTCAGCCACCCATTTTTATTATGTCATGTAAACTAAGCAATGCAATTCAGTGGAAGGTTGGTCAAAATAGATTTGAATGTGAATTGATGTTTGGAAATGAGCTCTTAAGTACATTAATGCTTTTAGTGTAAGTTAAAACTTAATTGCAGTTGTAAACTAATAACTACGATGAAAAATTGGTTATTTTTCAACCATGCTGAAAGACATTTCATCAGTAAAATTGGCAGGATTATTCATCTAACTTTTTATTTTGCTTTTCAATATTTCTTTAATTGTCACACAACGGATGAGAAATGTTAAGTGTCTATCGTTCTAGCGAGGAGGATTATACGTTTGAATAAGGTTGTTTTAATTATTTATTTATTGTAGCAACCTGATGCTTGTGGTGAGCAGGTCCATCATGTTAAGTAAAATAATCATAGATTAGTTGTAGCACAAATGAGACCATTCAATTCAATGAATTTATGGCTTCTTGCCCAACATTTATGTCTTCTTCCAACATATCAATTCCCTTTTGAAGGCACTCATTGATTCTGTTTTCCCCACTCTTAGAGGTAGCAATTAATTGTTCTCAAAATAAGATTTTTTTTGTCTCATATTCCCCTGGTATCTTTTACTAAAATTTAAAATCATGATTCCAACAAAATTTAATTTCTAAATGTTAATGTGTCAATTCATTTAATGCCTAGTGGGTGCATCTGAAGAAGGGTCTCGACTCAAAATGTCACCTATTCCTTTTCTCCAGAGATGCTGCCTGACCCGCTGAGTTACTCCAGCTTTTTGTGTCTCTCTTTGGTTTAAACTAGTATCTGCTGTTCCTTCCTACATTTGCTCTCTTTTACCCGTACTGATTCAACAAAACACTGTAGCATTGTAAGCAGACCTGCCTGGTAACCTGAGGCAGACTTAAGGGCCTGTCCCACTTTCACGACCTAATTCACGACCTCTGCCGAGTTTGCCCTTGACTCATACTCACAGTATGGTCGTCACGAGGTCATAGGAGGTCGTAGGTAGGTCGTAGGTAGGTCGTGATGCTAGTCGTAGGTCAGGGCGTTTTTTCAACATGATGAAAACTGTCCACAAGTAAAAAAGGTCGTGAATTAGGTTGTGAAAGTGGGACAGGCCCTTTATAGTTAATAGCAAGGGAAATTACACTTTTTTTTAAAGAATACCCTTTCCAATCGTACATATTTCTGAAACACAGAATATTCAAGGAACTATCCTACCTGCTCAGTAGTGATAGTCTTTTCAAATAATTCACTTTTTTTTACACCTGTTGAACTAAAGACTCAAAAGAACTGGAAGTCCACTAGAGATCCATTATAAGCATCATAGGTTGAGATAGAATATTCAACATTTTACAGCTATTTGATTAAATTCTTGAAGATAGCACTAGAATAAGTGTGTAATTATTAATGCATACAAAACTGCTTCCATTTAAAATTTCCATTTCCAATGGTTGTCATCTCGGAATAATTCTCTGATCGAAGATAGTTGAAAATAACTTAGCTCTTGTTTCTGCAATGTGAGTATTGAGCTAAATGTTCTCACAGTTGAACTCAGAAAATGCATCAAAATAGCGGGTCCACTTGGGAGGCTACGGGGAAGAGTTTGAATTTGCTATCACTAAAAATGTTACGATAAAAAGCTTAGAAAATTGTACAGATTATTTCACATTTCCCAATATCATTCTCTGCATGCTCAGAATTTGCATTTCATTCAACATTATATGCAATCAAAAATTGGCAAGGCTTGAGACTTACGAATACAGTAATATTTGTAGAATAATAAATATTGATGCATAGAGAAATTAATATATATTTGTGACTGGAGCACTGCATTACCCGTGCATTAAACACACAACCACTTGATGTCCATCATCTAAATGGCAAGAAGTTCAATGTCAGGTGAAATTTGGGAGGTCATATATAAAGTGAAAGTATATAGTAAATGGCGAGACACTTAACAGCAATTGATGTGCAGCGGGATATTGGGATATAAGTTCACAACTATCTGAAAACCATGAAAACAGCAATACAAGTAGGTAGAGTAGTAAAGAAGTATTACAACATACTTACCTTCATGGTAAGATAGTTTCTCACAGAGAGTGGTGAGTCTGTGGAATTCTCTGCCTCAGAGGGCGGTGGAGGCAGGTTCTCTGGATGCTTTCAAGAGAGAGCTAGGTCGGGCTCTTAAAAATAGCGGAGTCAGGGGATATAGGGAGAAGGCAGGAACGGGGTACTGATTGGGGATGATCAGCCATGATTACGTTGAATGGCTCGAAGGGCCAAATGGCCTATTCCTTCACCTATTGTCTATTGCCTATTGTCTATTGTCTATTGATTCAATGATATATATAAATGACCTAGACGAAAATGTAGATAGAAACATAGAAACATAGAAAATAGGTGCAGGAGTAGGCCATTTGGCCCTTCGAGCCTGCACCGCCATTCAATATGATCATGGTTCATCATCCAACTCAGTATCCCGTACCTGCCTTCTCTCCATACCCCCCTGATCCCTTTAGCCACAAGGCCCACATCTAACTCCCTCTTAAATATAGCCAATGAACTGGCCTCAACTACCTTCTGTGGCAGAGAATTCCAGAGATTCACATGGCATGCTTACCTTCATTGCTAATGGTATTGGGCACAGAGTCAGGAAGTCATGATGCAGCTCTGCAGGACTTTGTTGAACCCACATTTGGAATATTTCATGCAGTTCTGGTCGCCCCATTACAGGAAAGATATGGAAGCCAGAGAGGGTGCAGAGGAGGTTTATCAGTATCCTGCCTGGATTAGAGGGTTTCAACAACAGGGAAAGGTTGGATAGACTTGGATTGGTTTCTCTGGAACATCAGAGGTCGGGAGTAGACTTGATAGAACTATATACAATTATGAGAGACATAGATAGCGTAGACAGTCAGAACCTTTTTCCCAGGGTGGAAATCTCCAACAGTAAATTGCATAACTAGCTGCAAGGAGAGAGGGGGAAAGTTTAATGGAGATGTGCAGGGCAAGTCTTTTACACAGAGAAGCATGGGTGCCTGGAATGCATTGCCAGGGATGGTGATGGAGGCAGATGCGATATAATAAGCTATCAGTTTATTTTGAGATCTACCAGTGCCGTGCATTGGGAAAGTTCAATGTCAGTTTTTCCCATTATTATTTTTGTCATCATCAAACAACATAATCAAACCAAGGCATTGTTATAGCTAAAGATTTTCATCAAGGATAATGGCTCAATTATCTTTTTTTAAATGCATTGTGCATCATTTTCAAAAGCATCTAACAGCTCGATGCTATAAAGGTGGCTTGCATGCACTAGTTGCATTCCAGCTATTTCAGTCCTTATTGGTTAAAACTAAAACAATTCAAACCCAAACAGTAACTCACGATAATATTCATATTGTGTGTTGACAATAATTTTTTTTTTAAGTTTAACCGCAGGTTGTGTATTGACATTTGAAGTTTTTAAATCCATTTCTCAGCTCCTTAATGATTCAGAAGAAACGCAGGGAGATTATTAGGGACAACCAACTTGTTCAGTGTGAGTTTGAGACTGGACGTCCTCTGCATAAAACAGATTAATTAGCAAGATTAAATAGAAGGCTGACAATTAATTGAACTTGCTTTAGTTTTATTACTTTAAGTCATGAGGCATTCATTATAAATATTATTTGACAAAATTCTGGACAACAGACCAGTGGCTATTTGTAATAAATATTCATCTCGAATGCAATCCATCGTATTATTTCAATATTCTAAAATGACGTTTGAAAATGGAGCGAAGCAGAAAAACCTGGTTAATATTTGGATGTGGTTTTATCATCAGAGCTTACCTTTAAGCATTTGTTTTTGCTATTATTGACTTACTATCCAGCTGGAAACTACTTGGAAATATAGCTTGTTTATTTAACATAATTAAATTGACATTCTCTTGTTTCAACTAATCTCCACTTTGTGCTGGCACCAGGAAGAGCTGTGATAATAAACCAGATTAGCTTCCTGAATGCAGTGTTTTAGTTGGGATCAATGCGGTCACAAAACTTTCAAAATGCTTTCAGTTCATAAGATAATTGTTTGGGGACCCAATAAACTGCAGAAGGCCACTGAGCTCCTCCTGACACCTGCTGATTTCCTCCAGCAGTTTGCTGGGGTTTGGTTCCTTGGCAAATTTGTTTTCCGTGCTACAAAAACATTCATTTTAATACACACAGTATTTGCCTCATTCCAAAAGAATTTAATAATTTCAGGAAAAACCTGAGGTAGATTCTAAAATGCAGCAAATAAATAGTTGACATTTTTAATTTATCATCCAACTTGGCCATGCGAATCATACCTTCAGCATCAAAATTGTTCTTCAGTGAATTAGAAATCTATCATTCCTCCAGTATGTTTTCAGTGCACCGTCACAGCTTATAATGAGGCAGGTTTGTGTCCCCTATAAAATGAAATGGTTACTCCTTCCAAGGTAATTAATTAAAAAGCTGAACATTAAAAAATAATATAGTCTTAGCTCATTGCTGCTGGACCTACGGCAATGCATCAAGGGGTCACAACAATTCTCTGTGAGTTTCTGCACAGAACATGTCCCCAGTGACTCATCTATTATTCACTTTCCATCTGAAAATGATTCCCAATCTGGAAGATGGATCATAGGCAAAGTGACAATGGGGTGACTGGTTAAATCGAAGCTTCATTGTCAATCTAGCAAAATCTTGCCTCACAAATCACTAGACAACTTCTGAGGCCATTTTTGAATGGTTACATTGAATAGTTACTTTTACATTCTTCGATAAAAAATCAAAAATGCTGGAATCCCGCAGCAGCACAGGCTACAAAGAGAAACAGCGCTAACATTTCAGGTCAAAGAGCCTTCTTCAGAAATCTATTAATTTCTAAAATGAATGCATGTGAGACTGCAGATGCTGGAATCTCGGATAAAAACAACAAACTGCTGGAGGAACTCAGTGGGTCAGGCAGCATCTGTGGAGGGAAGCGGACAGGCAGATCTGGAAAATTCTTCAAAGTGATGTAGTAGAGGGGAGACAGCGGGTGGGGAGAGGGGAGGGGAAGGGGTGAGGCAAGAACAAGTAATATGTACATTTAGGTGAAGAGGGTTTGACTGATGGATACGTCAAGTGGGGAAGAGATGGAGGGCAATAGCAACTAAAGCTGGAGATGATGTGGAGCAGTCAAAAGGGTGCAGAGAGTGGAATCTGATAAGGACGGAAGATGGGGAAAGAAATGATGAGCCAGAGGGAGTGATGATGGGTGGAAGGGGAGGGCGGGGGTGGGGGGAAGAAAAATGGGGGACCAGGACTAGGGACGGATAGTAGATGAGCGGATAGAGGAGGGGAATGGAACTGGATGAAGGTGTTGAGGTGTATGGAATGAAAGTTGTCGAGGAAGTGGGGCGATTGGGTAATTGGGAAGGGAGTGGTTACCTGAAGTTGGAGAACTTAATGTTCATACCATTGGGTTGTTAGCTACCCAAGTAGAATATGTGGGGCTGCTTTTCTAGTTTGTGTGTGGCCTTACTTTGTCAGTGGAGGAGGCTGAGGACATAGAGGTTGTTACCGGAATGGGAATGGGAATTAAAATATCCAGCAATTGGGAATCTAGCAGGCCCTGGTGGACAGAGCGGAAATATTCAGAAAAATGTTAACTAGTCTATGCTTGGCCTCATCAATGTGAAGAAGGCCACGCCAAGGGCACCAAACACAATAGATGATAACAAGTTTTATTTGCACCTCCTCCAACCTCATGGAGTATATTGGAAGTGGCATTTACAAAGATTGGCTCATATATTTGTCTGATGGAGTTTATAAAATTTAGTGACAACTGTTCTGTGAGCTGTTTTAAGGTATGCACTTTAGGCATGTGTGGTTATCATTAATGGCATTTTATGCAGGCTTGGTCTCATTTTATGAGTGTGGCTGAAATTCCTGGTGAACGTTGCAATAAAAGTAGCGCAGTATATTTTTAAGTTCAGTCACTGAGAGGTTTCTTCAATAAAAATTTACCACGTTTTGTACATATCTTCTTAAGAACCCCTCTTCAGAAGTGTTCCTTCCATTATGCTTTTGAATTCTTTAAACTCCTTCGCTATTTCCTGTTACTAATTTCTCTTTCATCTTGGGGATACGTTCTGTTACTTCCTAGATTCACTCTCCTTCTTTTCAATATCCCTTTGGGAAAGTTTGGTTTCTACCCCTTCCACTACACGGAAACAAACATAATCAAAATGATATATGACCTTATTATTGATTGCTGCAGAAGCACACAATCACTTCTTACCTTCCTTCTGGCATCAGTTTGTTTTATCTTGTGAATGTTGACTGCACTCACATAAAGTGTCTTCAATTTTATCTTTCTGCCATTTCCCCATTCTAACACTACCTGGAGGTATACTTTTATGGTCGTATTTCTATCACATTTTGATTGATTGGTTATCAGAACTAGTTTTCCTATCCTTCATTAAATGCTTGCTTTCACTCTTAACTTTCTTAACTTCTCCTCACCTTAACTCTTTCCTCGAATATTTAGTTTGAAAGGAAAATAATAAAACTGCATATGACGAAATAAAAACAGAAAAGCTTGATGCAGCAGGTCAAAGAGAAACAGAGTTATCATTTATAGTTCTAGACCCTATGTTGAAACATTTTTCCAACATTTTTTCTATTTAGTTTGAAGTTTATCTACAAACAAGTTTTCTTGATTTGCTAGGACATTAGCTCAGCAAGGTTCATGTGAAGAAACAAAGAACTGTGGATTAGACCAAAGATATACACAAATCTGAAACGTATTTTCAGAAAATTGGGAATCTGAGACCAACACTATTAGTTCTGAGAGGTAGTAAAAACCAATTAATAGAGGCAAAGAGAGGGCATGAGAAAGGATTGGTGGCCAATGTGAAATCTATTCCAAATATGTTTTGCGGTGGTGTAACAATTGATAAGGTTTTAAGATAGATTGGACCAAGCAGAAACTAAAAATGAACGTTACTCATGAAGGCAGAGATAAATTAATATTTTACATCAATTTTTCTTCAGCAAGACAGTTGAGATTCTGGATGACTAAACTTTGTGAAAGAGAAGGTGTTAGAATGGCATTTTAATTGGACAAATTACCAGTTCCAGATGGGATGCACTCTGAAGGAACCAACTGAAGAAATTGAGAAAACCTTAACCTTAATCTTCCTAACATATATAGATTCAGGTGTGGTACCTGAGGACTATAAAATGACAAATGTTGCACCATTGATTAAAAAAACACTGTTGAGAAACACCCTGTTACTACATGGCAAGCAGCTTAACCTCAGAGTTGGAAAACATTTGAGAATTAGGGGTAGAAAAAGTGAATTTCTTACAGGAAGCCAAAAGTTCTTAGTTAAAGGAAATTGTTTGGGCTGCAGGAGAATGGACAGTTGAGATTCCAAGGACAACTGTTCGTCATTGAATATGCTGATAACTTGGACTTGGTTATACAGAACACAATTTACAAGTTTGCAGATGACACAACACCTGGAAGTGTAATGAACAGTTGGGAGGATGGCTATGGATGGTTATGGATTTAAGGAAGATGTAGATATGTTGGTAGAATGGAAGGAAAGGTTGTAAAATGAAACCTAGTGCTGAGAAATGCAAAGTGTAACATTTTGATAGGAAGGAAAGGAAAAAATAAACTACTGAAAGGAGTATTAGTACTGAGAGATTTGAGTTAAATGCACTTAATTTATTGTAAGTTACAAACGAGATTGAGAAAGTAGTTAGAACAACATGCAGGATCCTTACATAAGTAAAGACACATAAGAGCCCTGTCCCACGATGCGAGTCCACCCACGAGTGATCCCGAAAATCACACTCGTGGTTTCCTACGAGATTCCAAGTTTATGTTCACGAGTTTAAACGAGTTCCCATGTGTATGTCTAAGTTTGCCGTTTACTTCTCATTTCTGCGATATACCAAGTTCCTCTCCCGAGTTACTCTTGAGCCAACAACGACTACCGACGTGTGGAAAAATCATCACATGGTAAAAATGATGTCATGCAGTTTTTTTTTACACTATAAAAAGCCTCCCTAGTTTAAATTTCTCAGGGTTACGGAATCAAGGGATATGGGGAGAAAGCAGAAACGGGGTACTGATTTTGGATGATCAGCCATGATCATATTGAATGGCAATGCTGGCTCAAAGGGCCAAATCGCCTGCTCCTGCACCTATTTGCTATGTGTTTATACCCTTTAAATGTTTTGACATGCGTTTCAGGATTTCCAATATCCCTTTCCCTGTATTTCTCTTGGGCTTTTCCTCTCTTTCCCCAACTCCTATCTCCTCCATCTGCCAGTCCATCTGAGTATAGATATGAAGTTCTTCTTAGCTGTCTATCTGTATGTGTGGACTTTCCATTAAAAGTCATCCATGATCATTATCTCACAATCCTTCAGGTGTTTTTGCCACTCATTTCTCATCGAGTCATGGGTTCATACAACACAGAAACAGGCTCCTTCGCCCACCATGCCCATTCCAACCATAGCCTTCCTGACCGTTATTCGAGTTCTGGCCCATATACTTTGTAAACCTGCCTCCGTCACGTTCTCAGATTATGACTACAGTATTTACTGGGTTGAGAAAAAAAATCATCAGATGCCCTCTATTCCGCCTGCTGCTCACGTTAAATCTATGCCTTTTGATGAGTTCAATTAATCTGATTATTGTCTGTCCTCATTCATTTCATTATACGTTCACTTGCTCAGCGTGTGTCACTGCTCCAGGGACCGGGGTTCAATTCTAACCTCTGGTACTATTTTATGGAGTTTTCCCTAAGTGCTCCCTTTCGCTCCCCACACACTGCTTTATTGTATGAATGCTCCCCGCAACTCCTGCTGTGTTGTATAAAGGACTGTTTCCTTCCCCCGATGTGTCGGTGAGTGGTCGAATGGGGCTCAGGTGGGAAATTGATGTGAATGCGGGCAGAAATGAGTTTGAGGTAAATGAGTGTTTGACGGCTGGCTCAGTGGGCCAAAGGGCCTGTTTCCGCTCTTTGGGACATTTTCACCAGGTGTGTGCACTGCCATATGCGAAGCTTCACTATTTGTAAAAGTTTTTTGTCTAATGTACTTTTGTAAACTCACTGAACCCGAGTTTTGGGGGTTTTCAATTTGTTGGCTGACGGTTAGTACATTTCTCACCCCTGTTTATTCATCACTCTGCAGACTGTATTTTGAGGATCTTGCCTCACACCTGTACCATTGGCCACGTTATCATATCCTGCACTGCTTTATTCATGACTGCAGATGGTAGTGAACAACCCCAAAGGATATTCCCCTTCGTGTTGGCAAAGTTTTGCAATTGGTTTATTTTTCACATAAAGGCGATTTATTTTTAAAAGAGGGTGTGGATCATTTCATTTTCAAATAATCTTATTCAAACAAGAGATGGACACAAAAAGCTGGAGTAACTCAGCGGGTCAGACGGCATCTCCAGAGAAAAGGAATAGGCGACGCTTCGGGTCGAGACTCTTTTTTGCAACGATGCTGCATGACCCGCTGAGCTACTCCAGCTTTTTGTGCCTGTCTTCGGTGTAAATCACCACCTGCAGTTCCTTCCTACACTTATTCAAACAGGAATGCACTCACTCACCTTTTTTTACTCACCTTTTTTTTCTCTGTCCAGCTGCCGAGTTAACTCAACGGGTCACGCAACATTTCTGGATAAAAGGAATCGGTGCCGTTTGAAGGAAGGAAGTTTGGAAGGAAGGAATTGCAGATGCTAGTTTAAACCAAAGATAGACACAAAATGCTTGAGTAACTCCACGGGCCAGGCAACATCTCTTGAGAAAAGGAGTAGGTAACGTTTCGGGACGTGACCCTTCTTCAGGCTAAGACCCAGCCTGAAGAACGATCTCGACCCGAAACATCACCTATTTCTTTTCTCCAGAGATGCTGCCTGACCAGCTGAGTTAGTCCATCATTTTATGTCTATCTTTGGTATAAACTAGTATCTGCAATTCCTTCCTTCAAACTTTTAGAGCAGTTTGTTTCAAGAAACAATCCTTCCAAAATTGCTCAAACTTGTTGCATTTGCCTCTTTAATGAACCACATTAAGATTGCATCTGAGAAAGGCTTAACTCGTTTTCCAAAGAAAACCAGGACAACTCAATGAAGCTGCATCAACTCAACATTGTCCTGCATTGAATGTTTGGTTTGATTGAGCTGCATCACTAACTGATCCATGCCCTTCCCTTGGAGTTAGTAATACTAAAAGCCATACTGTGCTAAGACAACGGGTGTCCATTTGAACTGCATTTGTTCAAGGTCTGGCATCAATCATTGAAAGGCATTACTCACTGAAAATGAATTGTTAGATCACTGTAAAATTTTCCATTAAGATCTGACTCTCAGGCACTCAGGCCAAACCCACGAGTTAATACAGTAAACTCACGAGTCACTACGTTAAACTCACGGGCTACCACGGTATTACAACAAGTTTAAAGGTATCAACATTTTCTTTCAAGAGTATATTTGACTCGTGGAAATCTTTCAACATGTTGAAAAATTTTCACGAGTTAACACGTTTCCCGAGTACCTGCGTTACGAGTCGCTAAGTTACGTCCACGAGCTCCGACGTTCCCGCTACGTTCATTCTACGTGATTACCACGAGTTTGATTTGTTTTTAACTCGTGGGTGGATTTGCACCGTGGGACAGGAGTTTAATGAACATTGACAACATATTGTTTGGGTTCCACACTATCAGATAGATTAATAACTTCAGAGTGAGTGTAGAAGAGATTTAATAAAATGAGTCTCGAGATGAGGGACTTAATTTATGTGGATAGACTCAGGAAATTGGGGTTCTTCTTGGAACAACAAAGTTTAAGAGGATATCTCGCAGAGGTATTTATAATTATGATGGATATAGGGAGAAGCCAATGCAGAGAGCATTCCAATTGGCAAAAAAATGTTAAGAAATAAAATGTAGGTGATTGTCAAAAGAACAAGATGTAACATGAGTGAAAACATTTTTATTCAGCGAGTGGTTGGGCTCAGAATATACTGCCACAGGAAGCAGTGCAGACAGACTCAATTGGGACATTTAAAAGAGAGTTATATTATTAGTTTAGTTTATTGGCATGTGTACCGAGGTACAGTGAAAAGCTTTTGGTGTGTGTTAACCAGTCAGCAGAAAGACAATACATGATTACAATCGGAGATAGATACAAAATGCTGGAGGAACTCAGCAGGATAGGCAGTATCTCTGGAAGAAGGAATGGGTGACGTTTCGGGTCGAAACCCTTCTTCAGACTAATCAGACTCCACATGGGTCGCCTTTCAAATTCCAATTCCAGAAATACGGAGTCTGAAGAAAGGTCTCGACCCAAAACGTCACCCATTCCTTCTCTCAAGAGATGCTGCATGTCCCACTGAGTTACACCAGCATTTTGTGTCTTCAATTAAATCTTCAATTTAAACCAACATCTGCAGTTCCTTCCTACACATGATTACAATCGATCCATTTACAGTGTATAGATCCATGATAAGGGAATAACGTTTAGTGCAGTAAAGCCAGCAAAGTCCGATCAAGGATTGTCCGAGGGTCAACAAGGGGGTAGATAGTAGTTCAGCACTGCTCTCTGGTTTTGGTAGGATGATCCAGTTGCCTGATAACAGCTGGGAAGAAACTGTCCCCGAAACTGGTGGTGTGCCTTTTCACACTTCTATCCCTTTTGCCTGATGGGAGGGAGTGACAAGGGTGCGACTCATCCTTGATTATGCTGCTGGCCTTGCCGAGACAGCATGAGGTATAAATGGAATTAATAGAAGGGAGGCTGGTTTGTGTGATGGTCTGGGCTACGTCCAATTCACTGCAATTTCTTGCGGTCTTGGATGGAGCTGTTCCCAAACCAAGCTGCGATGCATCCTGATAAAATGCTTTCTATGGTGCATCTGTGGAAGATGGTGAGATTTGTTGGGGACATGCCGAACTTCCTAAGCCTTCTATGAGAATGGAAAGGTTTGCAGGGTGATGGAGAGATAGTGTAGAGTGGAATTAGCAGGATTTATTTTACTTAAGGCAAATATGGAATTAGTGTGTAGAGTAGCCTTCTTTCATGCTGCAATCATTCAATGATTCTGTGAACATCATTTTGCAAGATATCTCATCAAAATGTTGGGAGTGTTGTGGAGACACAATAGACAGCTGATGCTGGAATCATGAGCTAAACACAAAATGTTGAAGTAATGGCCCTGTCCCACGTAGGAAACCTGAACGGAAACCTATGGAGACTTTGTGCCCCACCCAAGGTTTCCGTGCGGTTCCCGGAGGTTGCAGGTGGTTGCCGGAGGTTGCAGGTAGTGGAAGCAGGTAGGGAGACTGACAAAAACCTCCGGGAACCGCACGGAAACCTTGGGTGGGGCGCAAAGTCTCCAGAGGTTTCCGTTCAGGTTTCCTAAGTGGGACAGGGGCATAACTTAGAGGATCAGGCAGCTGAAGAAGGAACCTGACCCCCATAACGTTCCTTGTCCATTCCCTCACAAATCTAGACTGAGCTGCTGTGCTCTTGGCACTTTGTGTTCTGCTGAGAATATTTTCACTTGTTATTGTTAAAATTCTTGACAAAATAACCTGCTTCTGAAAAGATTTACTAATAATTTTTAGTGTTCTCCGTTTTTTTCCAGCATTAAGACCGTGTTAATGTGCGTGTAAAATAAATTAAACTGCTTGAAGGAAACTGCTTAATTGCCAAGGAATGATGGAAAATATTTTAGTGAGAGGACAGAAAAAGACTTGTTTTTATTCATCAATACAAAATATGGATGAATTAACTTCACAGAAGAATATTAACATATTTAAGGTAAATGTGTTAACTAGTTAAAATATGATTTATTTTTGCTGAAGTAAATCAGATATATTCCTGCAATACTCCAGATTTAATCTCAACAAATGTTTAAATCTCACCGAGGAGAAAAGGTTTTAGCTCTTTTTGTGCAAGTAGGTAATTAAGAAGTGTAATTTTATCTCTTAGCTAGTTGACAGTGGTGATATAACGCTGATTGAAAAGTTAATGGAAGAAGACCATGACTGCCTGAGCAGAATGGATGAAGATAAATCAAGCCCATTGCATCATGCTGCAGGAGCAGGTCACCTTAATATCTTAACATTGATCATTGAACATGCTAACTTTGAAAGTAAGTGGTCATTGTGTGATAATAGATAAAATGAAAGAGGCATAGCTTACATGACAATGCAAAAGAATGTATAATGGAGATATTTTAACATTAACACCTTTTGCTGGGGATGCATTTTTAGCCATTTAAGATCTTAAATTACACAATGTCAAATATGAAAAGGACAACTGAACCGTTGGAACAGAATCCTTACTTAAATTGTAATTTACTGTCGGTTACTCAGGGCATCAGGTAAGTCGGGATGATGAAAAATGTCCACGAGTAAAAAAATAGCCCCGAGTACCTACGGCTGGCATAAGGAGCCGCTACGATATATCCACGAACTCCTACGGCCTCCTACGGACTCGTTACGAACATTCTGCGAGTTTGAAAACTCGGGAGAATTTGTGAATAACTCGGGAAAGTGGGACAGGCCCTTTACTCTGTCCAAACTTTACAACAAATCTTGCAACGGGCAGTATTGTGGCTTGCATAATCCAAGGAAAACCAAAGTTATAGTTTGCTTTTTCCTTTGTGCCTGGGAACTGAACATTAATAATAATAATATATATTTGTATGGCACTTTTCATACAATTGAATGCAACCCAAAGTGCTTTCCACAATAACACAGGTCGAAACAAAATACAAAGGACATAGACAGTTAATAATAAAAAGCACAGATTGATATAAAATTAAAAATATTTTTTTTTAAATTGAGAGTGTAAAAGGAGGAAAAAACCCAAAACACTGAGGTCAAATACAGAGTCCCATATACTATATGAGCACATAAGCTGCTGAATGGATATGCTGAGATAAATACAAGAGAATAAAGGTAATTTTTACAATGTCATCAGAAGAAGTAAAGTCAGTTAAAAGCTTGATTAAAAAGATAAGTTTTTAGCTGCCGTTTAAAAATGTCAATTGAGTGGGCATCTCTCATAGCCCTGGGTAGGGTATTCCACAGCTTGGGGGTGTAATTGAAAAAGGCTGCTTCACCAATTTTCTTATTACTGCGGCATTGCAAAAATAGTAACCAAAAGGACACTCGTGGTGTCCAGTTCCATAATTTGCCGAGCCATAATTTGGATATCCAGTATTAAAATGAGTCCTGCACATTGAGACCAGCTGGCCCTCACCCCTTTTCTGCTTCTGAATATAATAACCTCATCAGTCCAGTGAATCAACTGCTGGGGGAAATTTTAAGCCAGAAAAAGATAAATAAAGATAGCTGGCATTGTTGTATTTTAATCTACAGAGGCCAGTGATCAGCAGGATGAGTTATTCACAATAGCCAAGGCCATTCCTGACAATGGTGCTGCATTGTAAAAGTGACACCACCTATTTTCAGTTAATGTATTTACATTGACTTTGTGTTGATGGAGCACTAGTTTCTCTCACTTCAGTAAGGTCATAAGCCTATCGTCATGTTGTGTGTGTGCACTCATGTTTGTAATCTATGGAGTTTATAGGCTGTGGCATCAGAAATGTGTCTAGAAATCAGTTTTTGTGACCCAAGTCACCAAACTACATGAAATTTTCCACAGATTTAGATGAAATATAATTGAGAAGGATGTCATAACTCGTCATTGCCGAAAGTTGCAAATTAATTAATTAAACTAATTAGAAAATGTGATCGGGAAAGTAAGCGCCATCTAGTGGCCAATGCCCATATTACATGATGGGCAGCCTATTTCCGTGTTGCAGTCCATTTAAACTATATATTATTATACCTATATATATTCTAGATAGTAATATAGGTATAATACTATTATGTTTAGGTATAATAATATTATATTATATATTATCATACCTATATATATTCCAGATAGTAATATAGGTATAATAATATAATATATATATATATATATAATAATAATATAATAATAATAATAATAATATAATAATATAATATATTATTATACCTATATCTAATCCAGATAGTAATATAGGTATAATAATATAATATATTATTTAAAAATCATGATATAAATAACACTTGGAACATTGTGTGCAGTTCTGGTCACTGCACTATAAGAAATATATAATAATAATAATAATAATAATAATACATTTTATTTATGGACGCCTTTCAAGAGTCTCAAGGACACCTTACAAAATTTAGCAAATAGAGTAAAAACATGTAAGCAGAATGAAATAAATAGTAAAGACATCACCAGTACACAAATTAAAGACAGAATTCAATCCAAAGACAAAAATCAAAAACACAATATGAAGAGAGAGCAGCGGCAGCTAAAGCGCGCCAGCGTACACTCTCCCTTCCGGCAGCCATCTTGGACACAGAGTAAAATAATCATTTACACACAAAAAAACATCCCCCCACAATGGTTACCACTGTGGGGGAAGGCACAATGTCCAGTCCCCATCCCCAGTTCTCCCATGACTGCATTGGAGAGCATGCAGAGTAAAGAAGATTCATTTGCGGACATTAGACACAAAGTTCTGGAGTAACTCAGCGGGTCAGGCATATAATATATTATTATACCTATATATATTCGAGATAGATATATTCCTCTGTTTTCCTGAAAACGGCCGTTACGGATGGCACTATGTTCGCGAATCGGCCGCTTTTTAATTGAGACCGTGGCTTCACTATGTTAAATACATAGGCCCCGCGATCGGAGTACCTTTTCCCGGTAAGTTATCGCAGGCAGCTCCGAGATTCGATGATTAAGACTTATTACTCTACAACAAGCTGGCATTAGTGAAAATGTTTAATTTACCTTGTTATTGATACATATAGTTTAGGCCACCTTTATTATTTAGTGAGTGAGTGAGTGAGTGAGTGAGTGAGTGAGTGAGTGAGTGAGTGAGTGAGTGAGTGAGTGAGTGAGTGAGTGAGTGAGTGAATGAAGGAATGAATGAATGAGTGAATTAATGAATGAAGGAATGAATGAGTGAGTGAGTGAGTGAATGAGTGAATTAATGAATGTACAGCCTCCAAATCTCATTTTTTCACATTATAAAGGGTGCAATTAAATTAATTAAAGTCCATACAGATTAATTTTCATAAATTCAGACTTTAGATCTTACCTTTCAATTTGAGTTGATTCACAAAGTTTCACAATTTTGTGCTCAGCAGGGACTTTGCTTTCAAGACCTTCTTCCACTTCTATCCACTTAGCTGCACGTTTTTTAGACTTCTTAATGCTTTTCTCACTAAATTCAATTACCCTGCTGCAAGTTTCCACGACAAAGAACCTTCATCGGAATCTCCAGCAAAACAGGCATCAGTGAAGCCCTCTCAGCTATGTTGTGTGCTAGCCTGAAACAAAGCGCATGATTGGCCAACTGGCAGACAACTCAATGTTAAACGTGCTTTGATTTCTCTAATTTAATAAAAATGTGCAAGTATTGTTCTTGACGAGTTTCAGGGGTGATTTATATAATTTTTTTACCAATGAGTGAAAATTTCATGTAGTTTGGTGACTTGGGTCACGAAACACTGGAATAAAGCTCCTCGGCCCACAGCCTATTACCTCTGACATTCAGTGCACTCTAAATTGAATTCAGTTCTTATGTTCATGGCATTACCTACTGAAGTCAGTTCAAGATATTAACAACACTGAGTACAAAGACGGCAATGGGAACATAGACAATAGAACAGTACAGGAAAAGGAACAGGCCCTTCGCTCCACAATGACTGTTACGAACATGATGCCAATTCTTCCAACATTCATTGTGACTTTGATTCATGGATGTAATACATGCAAAATATATTTGCTCGAAAACGTTGTGCCGCAAGAATATATGAATTATAGGTGCACCCAGATGTGTGTTTTGGAGTGGGGTTGCAGTGGTACACAAATTACCTTTTCAGTGATGGGTCTCCTGTTCAGGGTCTACAGCAAGGGGGTTACACATTTACAAAATTGAAAAGATGCTGCCTGTGACTGAGACTGAGCTTGGTATTGGCAGTGGAGAGGGCAGCCTGCAGCCATGGCCTTGGTTTGGGGGCACTTCTGGGCCGATGCTCAGGAGAGTGGAGTTTGGGAGGATAGGAAGTTTAGATGGCACGGGATGGGGATGCAGGCCGTGGGGATTGGATCCTGGGGTGAGTTGGAGTGACAGAGGGTGCATAGGTGCATGAATATGCAGGGAGTAGAACAATGCAGATCATGGGCAAGTACTTGCAATTAGTTTAATTTGGCATCATGTGCAGCACAGCTATTATGGACCGAATGGTTTATTCCTGTGCTTTACTATATTCTATTTCCACTGTTGTGAGAACAGAGAGGAATTTTCTCTCACCATATTGCATGAATATGATTTTTGAAAATAATTTCAGCTGAACACCTTAATAACAGATTGAAAATAATATCCACTATATAATCGGACACAGAAGCTCTCCGCTACTTATCATTGTCATACTGATGGAGTGATATAGATATTACCTAGCCCATTTCAAATATTCATTAATTATGGAGACAACAGCATTTGTGGCACCTTCAATAAGTGAGGAATGATACTTGGCTGTTTTCAAGGAAGTTTATTACAACCTAATATGCGAGAACACAATTGTATCTTTATTTTGAAAATGGCAATAAAGACAATCCTTGTGTCAAAAACAGAGCAACAGCTTTATTCAAAATGATACAGATAATTTACCATCTAATCACAGAATTTCACTAGCCCGCTGAACATCCAGTTTATCCTGCATGAAAATTGAACTGAAGTGGACTTATTCTCAGAAAAGTAGCCCAATTATTGTATTAATTAATGCTCCTTAAAGGGAGATCACTGAGCTGTATATTTTGTGTGGCATTTATACTTTGCTTCAATCTGCCATCAATCTGGACGTCAACAGCGACCAAAATTATGGGGTTTTAAATTCATACACTTAATAAATTCACAAACCATTTGGCCTACCTTGTTCACATTAGCAAGAAAGCATCCTTTCATATTAATCCTGCCTCCAACCATTTGGTCCAACGCCCGATTAAACTACTCGTTCAGACACTTCTTAATTGCTTTTAGCATCCTGACTTCAACCACTCTCTTGGGCAGTGCAGTCCAGATACTTGCCACTCTCCAAGTGAAAAAGATTCCCATCAGAACCAATGTAAATCTCTTCCCTCTTACACCAATGTCCCCTGTTTTACCTATCACTGACATGTAGAAAGGTTTCCTGCCATTTTCCATATTCATACCCTCATAATTTTAGATACCTCAGTTAAGTCTCCTCATCATGGCTCTCTCTGATTATCCAGGTGATTGTTAGTCTTCTCCTTTGCAATTTTTCCTAGTATCTTTCCCACCATTGAACTTAAGCTTACAGGTCTATGTCGGAGTTTTGATTAAATTTTAAATCATAAGCTTTTATCCAAATCATTTGTTTATTATGTTACATAAAATCTTTTTTTAATTTGTAAATTGGACAGATTTTAGAATATAAAACTTAAGCATTGGTTAAAAAGTTATTCCTTACTATCAGATTAATAACAGTAACCTTTGATTAGTATAGGTAAGAACAGGTTTAGCACAAAAAATAAATATTATTAGTCAATACTTCTCGTCAATCACCTGTAGGTGATTCAATTTTAGAAAACTGAAAATGCTTGAAAAATAAATGCAGATCCTTGTATTAGTTTCATATGTGTATGGTACATAGCTTCTTAATAGAACAAACAATATAAATTCAATAACCATTAAAACCTAATTGACAAGTGGTATTTAGCCACGAACAAAAACACAAATTCTAAGTGCTTCCTCTAAGGTCTGTTCAAATGAACACAATTAGTATTAGTCTCCAGTGCAGCTAATTTTTATCTGAGCAGTGTCTTGTGGCCTGTGCTGGCTACTTATGCAAGCTCTTTGCACATGTATAAAATATTGTGAAAGTCATATATGTGCTGAATATTTTTTGATTTTAGGAGTCAATTATCTTGACGCAGTTGTAGAGTTGCTGCATTACAGTGTCAGATACCTGGATTTGATCCTGTCTATGGGTGCTGTATCCATGGGGTTTGTGTGTTTTCCCTGTGACGTGTGGGTTTTCCCCAGGGTGCTCTGGTTTCCTCCTACACTCCAAGGATATACAGGTTTGTTGGTTAATTGGCTTCAGTAGACAATTGTAAATTGTCCATAGTGTGTAGGATAGTGCTAGTGTGTGGGGATCGCTGGTTGACACGGACTCGGTGGGCAGAAGGGCCTGTTTCTGCGCTGTATCTCTAAACTAAATTAAACTAAACTACATAGGAAATATGACTTCAAACCTATGAAAGCTCATCTCCTTGATGTGTATGTATAGTATGTCCGCACTATCCTGCTACTATTTCATGTTGAAGAAACAGGTTTTATGTAAAGAAGGAATCTAAAATGAAGCTAATCCATACTGAGTAGTACCTGCTCTGAAAAAACAGTGACGTCATTAATTGTCTAATACAATCTGAGTAATATATCATGATCTCTGGTCTGAAGAAGGAAGTGTGTTTTGACAATACAATATGTTGAATGTTCTTCCTTGGCCAGTTCTGAATGTCATTGATTGCAATGGAAACACACCTTTGCACTGGGCTGCAGAAAAGAATCAAACACACATTGTACAAACTCTACTTGACAAGGGTGCCAACCCCAACATCCTGAACAATATATATTTGTCTCCTCTTCATGTGGCCATGTCTTTAAATCATAACGGTGTGGTGAAGGTAAGATCACATTTTATTATTTTATAACTATAATTTTTATGCCTGTTGATAGCTAAGAGCGGCACAGTGGTGCAGCTGGCAGAGATTCTGCCTCACTGTGTTCGATTCTGACCTCGGGTGCTATGTGTGGAGTTTGCATGTTCTCACTGTGACAACATGGGTTTCCTCTGGGAGATCCAGTTTCTTCCCAAATCTCAAAAATGTGTGGGTTTGTACATTAATCAGCCTCTGTAAATTGCACCTGGCGTGTAGGGGGTGGATATCAATTAAGAAGTCCAAGATCATCAAATAAAAAGCAACCTACTTGTTACATTCCATCCAGCTATTCAAAGATTTATGGTTATCCACCAGCAATGCACTGTTAATCTCCAAAATATCGACCACGACCATCTGCCATGGCGTCTCTCATAATACATCTGAATTCCATGACATTTTCGACCTAGAAGGCGGGTGGTGTATGACAACCTCCCTTGTGAATTCTCCTCTGCATTGCATACCATAATAGTTTGATGCTCTGCCTTTACTGAGTCAAAGTTCTGCAAATCTCACTTAACAGCACCGTGTAATGTCCTCAAAATACTACATCAACCATTCCAGAGAATGGATCAATACTATTTTCTAGGGTGGACAGCGCCAACCTTCCTGTTCATCGTGGTGTGTGTCTGTATCACATTGTCTTTGCACCCTGTCAATTTCACTCAGACAGCACTTTCCCCGCTTGCCCTGTCCCCCACCTGCATAACTGGCTGGTGAAGGAAGCAATGTATGTGTGTGTGTGTTCCACTTTGACAGTCGCCATTCCAGTCGACGTTCCAGTCGATGGGTTTACAGCAACCGGCTATGACTTGACAGTCGCCAGCAGTCGCCTGAAAAATCGCCTAAGTGGGACAGGCCCATTACTCCAGCTTTTAGTGTCTATCTTCAGTTTAAACCAGCATCTGCAGTTCCTTCCTTTGCTAGGAGCAAAGAGGTCCTTCTGCAGTTGTACAGGGCCCTAGTGAGACCACATCTGGAGTATTGTGTGCTGTTTTGATCTCTAAATTTGAGGAAGGATATTCTTGCTATTGAGGGAGTGCAGCGTAGGTTCACAATGTTAATTCCCGGGATGGCGGGACTGTCATATGCTGAGAGAATGGAGCGGCTGGGCTTGTATACTCTGGAATTTAGAAGAATGAGAGGGATCTTATTGAAACATATATGATTATTAAGGGTTTGGACACGCTAGAGCCAGGAAACATGTTCCCGATGTTGGGGGAGTCCAGAAACAGGGGCCACAGTTAAAGAATAAGGGGTAAGACATTTAGAATGGAGATGAGGAGACACTTTTTCACACTGAGAGTTGTGAGTCTGGAATTCTCTGCCTCAGAGGGCGGTGGAAGCTGGTTCTCTGGATACTTTCAAGAGAGAGCTAGATAGGGCTCTCTAAAGATATGGGGAGTCTGGGGATATGGGGAGAATGCAGGAACTGGGTACTGATTGTGGATGATCAGCCATGATCACATTGAATGGCGGTGCTGGCTCGAAGGGCCGAATGGCCTACTCCTGCACCTATTGTCTATTGTCTATTCCTATTGCACAGTTGAGATCTATGGTGAAGTGTCTCGCATATTTCATGTTTCTCTTTGAATGATTTTATTAATCCCCCCCAGGCACTAGCCTCACACAAATCTACAGATCTGAATCTTCAAGGCGATCTTAAAAATACACCTTTGATGTTAGCATGTTCCCGAGATAATTCTGAAGGACTGTCCATATTGGTATGTATCCTATTTGTTATACGCACTAACTTTGTCTTTATAGACATGAACGTTAAAATAGAACAAAAGCAAATGCATTATTCTGTTTGTTCATCTACAATCATCTGGCCCATTCCAATTCCAAGGTAATGCAAGTCTCGGAGAGGTGATTTTATATCTAACCCAGACCAATTAGACAAATGTCTCCAAACCTATTTCCTGGAAGGTTCCCATGTAAAATGAGTCTGTACAATTTTAATCAAATTCGCAAGGGTTTAAACTACAAACGATCATTAATATGAGATGCTTTTGGAAATTTCATCTAGAGACCGGACAATATTGGCAGTGGGATTTGAGAAATGTCACAAAAATACAATGGATGTGTTTTTTGGAGCTGAGTTTGAGCCGCATTCCTGGAGTGAGTGAAAGGAGTGTTACTTTGTGCTCACTTCATTGCCAGATGTGACCTGCAATGCTCACTAAACTTTAAGTTCTTTACCAGCTCACACTAACCATATTGAGCATTAAAAAAAAGTCAAATGATATTGTATGGCCTGGGAATGCAAGTGGTTTGTTTTGGTGTGACAGGCTCTTAGTCTGCAGACATTTGTTCCCCACAAAGTGAGGTTCTGATGTTGGCTGAGCAGTCAGGAAAAATGTGGAAAAAAGGTCAGTTACGTACTTCCTGACAAAATGGCAAATCACTAAATAATTTCCATTAGTTAAGGAAGATTTTCTTGCAGTAGAATTATATTAGGCAGCACCTTTGGGACTATGGGAATCTGAAAATGTTATGAGAACACCAACCCGAGGATCCCAGATCCACTAACACAACTCATTACTGACTTTTTATGTAAGTGAGAAGTTCTATTATTTAATCTCGAACACGTGGTTCTAAAGCAAGATTCATATAATGCATGATTTGGACAGATTTTACTATATTGGAACTAGTACATCCATAGCTAGTTCCTGTGTCATTGTTTAAGCACTGGGTGTGGAATTGGAACATAATTTGTAAGATAGGTTGCTGAAATCATAAACCCCCAACATTGGTTGTGATGTATCCAAGCATTTCAACCTGTGCTGCAGAAAAACTTTTATATTCTTATTACTTACTCTGTTCCACCTTTCCACGTGTTATTAGAGTGTAAGTAATGTAGTTTGCAATAAATGGCAGAATGTATGATTTAAATACTGGGCAAATTATCTCTGGTTTCTAAGCCCTTTTATTTCTTTTTTAATGGTCGCTGTTGAGTTGGATGAATGAATGAATGAATGAATGAATGAATGAATGAATGAATGAATAAATAAATGAATGAATGAATGAATGATACATTATTCCCTTGTTAATGGTGTTTGTGAAATGTAATGTTTTGTATTTTAGTATCTTCATGTCATAATAGGTCTCCTAATGTGAGGAAAGATATTCTTGCCATAGAGGGAGTACAGAGAAGGTTCACCAGACTGATTCCTGGGATGTCAGGACTTTCATATGAAGAAAGACTGGATAGACTCAGCTTGTACTCGCTAGAATTTAGAAGATTGAGGGGGGATCATATAGAAACTTACAAAATTCTTAAGGGGTTGGACAGGCTAGATGCAGGAAGATTGTTCCCGATGTTGGGGAAGTCAAGAACAAGGGGTCACAGTTTAAGGATAAGGGGGAAATCTTTTAGGACCGAGATGAGAAAAACATTTTTCACACAGAGAGTGGTGAATCTGTGGAATTCTCTGCCACAGAAGGTAGTTGAGGCCAGTTCATTGGCTATATTTAAGAGGGAGTTAGATGTGGCCCTTGTGGCTAAAGGTATCAGGGGGTATGGACAGAAGGCAGGTACAGGATACTGAGTTGGATGATCAGCCATGATCATATTGAATGGCGGTGCAGGCTCGAAGGGCCGAATGGCCTACTCCTGCACATATTTTCTATGTTTCTATAAGAGCAGAATTAAGCCACTTGGGCCATCGAGTCTACTCCTTCAGTCAATCATGGCTGATTTATCTTTCCCTCTCAATACCATTCTCCTGCCTTCTCTCCATAACCCCTGACACCCTTAAGGGCCTGTCCCACTTACGTGTCCTTGGCACGCAAAGTACGCAACCTCGTGGTCGCGTTGAGGCGCATGGGCATCGTATGGCCGCGCGGGGCCGGTCCCACTGAAAAACGGGGAGGGGTATGGATTTGTGCGTGACATCGCGCGGAGCTCCAAAATTTTTGTAGTGAACGAAATCTTCGTGCGCCAACGGCCTGTCGCGGAACTGACGGCCAAAGTGGGACAGGCCCAAGACCCTGGCGCGACGCAACGTCTCACCTCCAGCTGCAGCAGAAGAAGGCAAACGATCGGCGAGCTCGGCCTGGGTCTCACGGCCGTTGTGGTCCGGATCCGCCCCCACTTCTACTCCCAGAGCGGAGCCAAGAAAATTGAAGATAGACACAAAATGCAGGAGTAACTCAGCGGGACCGACAGCATCTCTGGAGAGAAGCAATGGATGGCGTTTCGGATCAAGACCCTTCTTTTCAGACTGAAGAAGAGCCTCGACACGAAACATCACCCATCGCTTCTCTTCAGTGATTTACTCCAGCTTTGTGTCCATCTTCAAATGACGTCATGCGCTCCAGATGGCTGTGCGGTCGAATTAAGTCGCGTGCGACCTTCGCGGGGCCGTCGCGGCTTAACGCGACCACGAGGTCACGTAATTTGCGTGCCAAGGACACGTAAGTGGGACAGGCCCTTTACTCATCAAGAATCTGTCAATCTCCACCATAAATATACCCAATGACTCGGCCTCCACAACAATAAATTCCACAGATTCATCCCCCTCTGACTAAAGAAATTCCACCTCATCTCCTTTCTAAAGGTACGTTCTTTTATTCTGAGGCTGTGCCTTCTGGTCCTAGACTCTCCCACTAGTGGAAACATCAACTCCGCATCGACTCCATCTATTCTTTGCTCAAGCTGTGCTACAGGATCATGTAGGCTGCAAGAGCTTTTACAATTCTTTTCAATGCAACCTACTGCACCTGTAAAAAAAACACACAAATTTAAATGATAGCTCCCAAACAAATCTGACACCATAACATCCCCAATTAACAGTGTGATCATTGAATAGATCACTGGTGACCTGACACAGAACCTCAGATGTTCAATTAGACCAAAGCTGCAGCAAAGCATTGATAACAGAATTTACTAAATCTTTGCTATCTTCCCTTAGATGAGTCATTTTATAGTCTATTAATGCATCTTCCCATAAAGGAATTATCTGTGTGCTCTTACCCATCCTGGCTTATAGTTTTTGCAACAAAAGCACACATTTCTGTAACGAGAAACCCTGCAGGCTCTATTTTAATTGTATTGTATTCCTTTATTGCCATTCAGACTTTTCAGTCTGAACGAAATGTTGTGCCTTGTAGTCATAACATAGAATAAAATAACAAAACACACAATAAACACAGATTTAACATCTACCACAGTGAGTCTACCAGGCACCTCCTCACTGTGATGGAAGGCAAAAGTCTTAAGGTCCTTGTCTCTTCCCTCCTTGTTCTCCCTCTGCGCTGAGGCGATCCAGGCTTCCGATGTTGGGACCCCACCAGGTGATGGTAAGTAAGTCCCGCGGTTGAATATGAACTACGCGAACGGGCCGATTCAAACTCCGCGGCCCGGGGCGGTTGAAGCTGCCAAAACTGCCGCCCTCCAGTCCAGCGGACGAAGCTGCTGTTGCGGGAGCTCCGGAGAACAGGTTACCAACCTGGGACCTGCGAGCTCCCGACGATGTCGTCCACTGGGCCCGCGGCCGAGCCTCCGAGGCTCCGAAGTCGGGCCGCCGCCGCCGCAACGCCACCACAGCCCCGAAGTCGGCCAGCATCGCGTTGGTAAGTCCTGGCTCTGCCTCCGCAGAGCCTCGAGGTCGGTCCCAGTTGGAGGCCGCCAGCTCCGCCATTAGGACTCAGCGCAGATGGAGACGGGGGATACGACAAGAAAAGGCCGCATCCCCCCCCCCCCCCGAGGGAAGAGACTAAAAACAAGTTTCTCCCACCCCCCCCCCCCCACACATACACTACCAAATAAACTGAAATAAACTAAAACAACAGGACAAAAGAAAACAAAAAAAGAAAAAACAAACGGACTGCAGGCGAGCCGCAGCTGCAGGACAGCTCCGCCACTTCATTAATATAAGTAAGTTTCAATACTGCACTGTGGAAGTTTGATTTAACTCGTAGTGTACTCTGCTTCTTGGGACTGGTGCAGGCCCATATGATGTTCCCCACCATTGAAGAAGTGGCGGCAGGCCCATATGTAGTGAGTTAGGGTCATACTCTATGCTTTATTCACTCCCAGCCTTTTCTTGTTTATCAAGTGATTAATGTAGACCCAGCAATACCACCTGTGCCTCCACCAATAGTTCTTCTAATGCACTTCTATATTCTCACTAATGTAAATGAGAACTGATGACTGTGCAGAAACATGGTATATGGATTGTATGTAATGGTTTTCAAATAGTATTAAAAAGGGAAATATTTTAAATTTCTCTATCAGTAACAAAGGTATAGAGAAGTTAAAACGAAATTGTCCTCTGTCCCATTCTCTTGAAACTGATACATAATCAGCTTGGAGTCCCCTACCATGTTTAGCCTCACCAGATAAATCATTAATTCCCCTCCAGATTACAGAAGGGAAATGTTGACCTCTACTGCCCTGTGAATCCCACTCCCCTCCACTGTGAGGTTGCCTCAACATATCCCCTTCCAGATAGATGGCCAATCCTCTTCGGTCAACTGCTATTTACCTGAAGATCGACTCAAAATGCTGGAGTAACACAACGAGTCATTGTAGTTCAAACGTATCAGCCCTCTGAAGACTTTCTTGTGGAACTGCTGTCCGATTTCACCAGCTTCTCACTGGGAGTTAAATTTAGTCCAATTAAATGTTGTAGCGCCGAAACTTCCTATAAATGTTACTATTCTTCAACTTCAGGTGATTGAAGGCCTTTTAAAAGTTTAAGGTCTTAGCATTATTGATAATTTGTCTGAAAACTTCTAACCATGCTCTTGATATATCTAAATTATTTTTATGAGTAGCTTAAATTTGGATTTTGTTTTGACACATGAACATTATCTATTGTTACGTACTTGATCATTACATTTTGCATCCTTGAGGGCATCTATCAGGCTGTCCTTTACTTTTCTTTTTACTGTACTCAATAAATCTATATTGAACTTCAAGACCTTCAAGAGGGTTTATTTGCCATTTGCATTGGATATGATCTGGAATAATGAAATTCTTACTTGCTGCATATTATCCACAGCAACATCAACAGCAAAACTAATAAATTTTCAGTTATTCTAAATAAACCAGATCATGATAGTACGTAGAGCAACCAAAATGGTCCAAAGTCCGCAGAGGTCCCGTGCTGTGGGAGGGTCATTGTTATGATTGTACGGATGATTCAAGAACCTGGAGGTTGATGGGAAGAAGCTGTTCTTGAACCTGGATGTAATGGTTCTCAGACTCCTGAACCTTCTTGCTGATGGTAACAGTGAGAAGGGAATGGGTTGGGTAATGTGGGCCTTTGATATCAGCTGCCATTTTGAAGCAACACTTCCTTTGATGGTAGAGAGGGCAATGCCCATCTCTTACATTTTGCAGACTTCTTTGCTCTTGAGTGTTTGAATTACTAAACCAGGCCTTGATGCAATCAATCATTATGCTCTATTCAGAATGCTTTTATAACTCTTCTGTAGGGAAATTCCCTAAATTGTATAAAACCACTGGGATTTTCAATTCTCTTTCCTTCCTTCTCATTGAAATATTGATAATTTTTAATTTTAAAATGAATAATACTTTCCACCACATCTATTTCCTGTAGCCATTCTCTAACCCTTTTTGTAGAATGATTTTATAGCCATTGTCCTGGCTGCTGAGTGAATATTAAGTCACGGTGGCAGTGGTAGAGTTGCTGCCTTACAGCAAAAATGCAACGCCAGAGACCCGGGTTCGATCCCGACTATGGGTGCTGTCTATATGGAGTTAGTATGTTCTCACCGTGATCTGCGTGGGTTTTCTCCGAGACCTTCGGTTTCCTCCCACACTCCAAAGACGTACAGGTTTGTAGGTTAATTGGCTTGATTAATTGGCTTGATAAAAATGGAAAATTGTCCAAGTTGGCGATATGCAGAGTACTGCCCTGCCGACTACAACATTCAGAAGGTTCAGAAGGTAAGTGGTACAGTTGGTGGAGCGGCTGCCTCACAATGCCAGAGACCCAGGTTTGATCCTGACCTCGGGTGCTGTCTGTATCGAGTTTGCATGTCTCCCCTTTGACCACATGGGTTTCCTCCAGGTGATCCATTTTTCTCCCATTACAAGCTCCTATTGATAGAAAAACATTCCTTCCTTGCTGTCACATCTTAGGTAGACTTATGATTCTGTTCCTGAAACTGTTTCTTTAACTAACATAATACACCTACTTGTCTATTCTTTCCATTCCACCATATATCTCTCCTTCTCCATTTGTTGTTTGAATAATTTCACTGTCTGAGCTAATTTCATTATTTGGCATTCACATATATTTATCTAACATTATCTGTTGTAACATCGCACAAAATGTTGTTACCTGCTTAGCATCTGTTGTGATTATAGAAACTACATTAGAAGTAGTTGCTTCCGAGAAGCATTTTGCTACACTATGCTACTTACGTGAAAGATAAAACTAGCTTCAGGATTGCTTACAGACTCAGATATTATTTTTGACATCAAGCCCAAAATAGGGCGCCCTCTGTTTACAATCATGATTAATTAGCATGTTGCTATCTCATGCAACCCCTAGCTAATCTGGTAGCACCATGACCACTGAGGCAATGAATGAATGAATGAATGAATGAATAACTTTATTGGCCAAGTATTCACATACAAGGAATTTGCCTTGGTGCTCTATCCACAAGTGACAACATGACAGTGACAGTTAAGAATGATACATAAACCATTAAACATTATGGTCATGGTTCCAGTCCTGCTCCTGAGACTGAAGTACAAAACTCCAATGTGCAGGAAGGAACTGCAGATGCTGGTTTAAACTGAAGATAGACACAAAATGCTGGGGTAATTCAACGGGAGAAAAGGAATAGATGGCGTTTCGGGTCGAGACCCTTTTTGAGTCTGAAGAAGGGTCTTGACCTGAAACGTCACCTATTCCTTTTCTCCAGAGATGCTGTCTGACCCGCTGAGTTACTCCTGATTTTTGTATCTATCTTTGCACAAAACTCCAACACAGTTCATTACTGAAGAAGTGCTGCACTGACAGAGGTGCAGATGAGATGTTAAGATGAGGCCCTATATACTCTCCCATGTGGAAATTAGCAGACCACATGCCACCATTTTGAGCAGGTGCTCAAAGTAAACGTTGGTGTCCTGGCTAAGTTAACCCCTCTAATAACATTACCAAAGTTATTATGTGAGGGTCATTATCATTTATTAGGATCTTTAATATGAAATGCTAACTCTTTTTTTCTACAGATACTGTTTAATGTCACCAATATTTTCATTATAATAGTATGTGTGGACGTTTGCAACCAAAAATTGATTACTCTATTTTCTACATTGCAACAATGGCTACGTTAGGTTTTAATATTTTGTGGTACATTTTGTGGTCATTATAGTTGCTATAAAATGCAAGTAATTTCCTAAAAATGAGCTTCTATCACATCATAAATCATCATAGTTTTGGGAAAAATATCTGCATTGAATTTGCATCTGGAACTGACCGAGGAGTTACCAAGATAAAAATTCTCATGCATCCTGCAGATTTGTTCTTTCTAGAATGTTTAACAATGCAATGGGAACTTAAGCAATATAGTAATGGATGAAAAAGATCATATTATTGCTGACAAATTTGAAACTTCTGTTGTCCTATCTCATTCAGGCTTTATTTCATTCTCTGATTGCATTATGATTTGTCAGAGTGATCTACAAGAAAAGAAGTTTAAAGGCACACATGATAAAAACAAAAAGCTCATCAAATTATGTCCCTAATTTAAAAAGGATTGTTTGTTGATAAAAATGCATGAATGAAATTGTTGGTTAATAACAGTACATAAAATGGAAATACCAGCAAATGTACAAGATAATCGGTGCAAAACATCTTTCTTAAAACATAGAATATACAATAGTGCAGTACCGGAATGAACATCTTGGCCCACGATATCCGTGCTGAACATGATTCCAAATTAAATTAATCTCTCCTGCATGCACATGATCCATATACCTCCATTCCCTGCATATTCAGATGACTACCTAAAAGCCTCGTAAATGCCACCATCAGATCGGATTGAACCATCACCCCTGTCACACACCCCTGTCACACTGTTCAGCCACCCACTACGTTCTGCGTAAAAACAAACTTGACCCACGCATCTCGTTTAAATTTTCCTCTTCTCGTCTAATAGCTATGCCCTCTAGAATTTGTTTTCACCTTGAAAAAATAAGAGTCTGACTGTCTACCCTATCTACACCTTTCATAATTTTATCCAGGTTTCTTCTTGGCCTACAACATACTAAAGAAAACAATCAAAGTTTGTCCTTGTAATGCCATCTAATCCAGGCAGCATCCTAGTAAACCTCTAATGCACCTTCTCCAAAGCCTCCACATCCTTCCTGCACTGGTGCAACAAGAACTACATGCAACACCAGAAATGCGGGTATGGACACCAAGATCCATATGTACATCAATGTTGTTAAGGATCCTGCCATTAACCTATTCTTTCCCCCTGCATTTGCCTTCTCAAAACCTCACATGTTCCTAGATTAAACTCCACCTTCACTTCTTTGCCCATATTTCTGACTGATCGATATCCTCCTGTATCCTTCAATAGTCTTCTTCACTGTCCATAACACCACAAATGTATTGTATCATCTGCACACTTACCAACCAACCCATCTACAGTTTCATAAAATATTTTATTCTTTAAATTGATTTAAACTGACAAGGAAGACCCAAGAAATCTGGAATTTTGTTTCCCCATTTTTAGATTCTATGACCATTGCAGCTTCCAGTCAGTGATTAACGTATTTTGTTAAATAAGTGTATCAATGGCTATGAAGGTAACAAGGGTAAATGGAGGTGAATTGCAGATTGGCCACATAAGAACATAAAGGTGGAGGAACAGCAAGTGTGAAATGAAAACAGAAAATGCTGTAAACAGTTATCACTTTAATCTGTGGAAAGAGAAACTATTTAATGTTGGAAATATTTCATGTTCCAGAATTTCGATGTGAATAGATTTGCTTTCTTATTGTTTTCAATAGGTTACTAAATGTAAAACAAATTGGATTTTCTAAAAATAGCAAAAATAGAATCATGCTTCCTGTGGCCTATAAACAGTGGAGTTCATATCAGAAAAAAATTATTAGCAACTAATTTGGATAATTAAAAAAACATTTTTTAATGCAAAACTGTAAAGTACTTTGTGATGTCTCGCTCCATTCCTACAATTATGAAGCTTGTTATTAAGAGCAGCATTCAGATTTATCTTTCTGAATTTTTTTTAGAACTATAGTAAATTTTCTCTTCAATTCACACTTGAATAGAGTAGTTGTGGAGAGGACGTTTCCACTAGTGAGAGAGTCTAGAACTGGAGGTCATAGCCTCATAACTAAATGACGTTCCTTTAGAAAGGAGATGAGGCGGAATTCTTTAGTCAGAGGGTGGTGAATCTGTGGAATCTTTGTCACAGAAGGCTGTGGAGGCTAAGTTAATGGATATTTTTAAGGCAGAGGTAGATAGATTATTGATTAGTATGAGTGTCAGGGGTTATGGGGAGAAGGCAGGGAAATGGGGTTTGGAGGGAGAGATAGATCAGCTATGATTGAATGGTGGAGTAGATTTGATGAGCCGAATGGCCTAATTCTGTTCGTATCACATGACTTTATGACCTTATGACTGTTTTTTAGTTGAATCATGGAGCATTACTATGCAAACAGAATAGACTGGGTCGTTTTCCTATTCATGAAGCTGCATTTTCAGGAGCAAACAAGACAATGGAAATATTAATTCGGAAAGGTTGGTATAAATATTAATGTAATTGATTGAAGAAGCATTTGCCTTTAGGGATTTATTTACTTCATCTAAGCAATGGCTCACACACTATTTATCTTTAAGGAGAGGAACTGGGTTACTCTCGTGAAATGCATACAAATTTTCTTGATGAAGGACTCCATACCCCACTTCATATGGCTTTACTTGGCGGAAAAATTGAGACAATTAAAACCTGCATTAACAATGGAGCAAAAATTGATTTACAAGAGGTATGTGTTTACAAATGAGTAAAAAGGTGAATCATCTGAATATAAATGGATGTTAGAAGTAGCAAAGGGGAATCCTACAGCCAAACTGATAATAACTGAATAAAAAGCAGAGTTATACTTGAATCAGGATTCTTTACTAGATTAGGAAAGTTCTAAAATAAGTATTTCTCTTGCTGATAATTATGTGTTATCAAAAGAATTGTTATTGCTGAAAATATGTAGCTTTTTTAAATTTAAGATCCAGCTGTGCATCAAATGAAGTGACAACCAAATATATAGGGATTGGAGGTTAATTTTACACAAAGCAATAAGTTGCATTGTCTGACAATTGTGAGGAATAGGAAATAATAGAGAAAAATAATTTACAGAGATGAGAAAATGCAGGATTTTGACCTGAAGTTTCTTGAAATGTATAATTTTAACATTTGATATAATTGTTGCCACAATCTTTTTTTATGGATGAGTAGAATTTTTACTATCAATGCTCGGCCAACTGGTGGCGGACAGTTGAGTCTACCTGATAACTGTAATAGAAACGTAGGAAACAAATTCAAAGGCATCTAAGGAGAGTATCCAGGAAGACTACAAATATATATCTGCTAGTAACCCTGCATCACAACAGATGAATTACTTGCAACAGGGAAAGATTGGAAGCAGAAGATGGAAACAGAATCACCTTAATATTTGGCATGATTTTCAAGTTCAAGTGAGTTTATTGTCATGTGTCCCTGATAGGACAATGAACTTCTTGCTTTGCTTCAGCACACAGAACATAGTAGGCATTTACTACAAAACAGATCAATGTGTCCATATACTATAATATAAATATATACACAATACAATATACAATACAATACGGTTTATTTGTCACATTACACATAAAGTGCAAGTGAAATGAATATGTCAGCAGCAGTACAATTATAAAGAACACACACAAAAACACAATAAAAATTTAACATAAACATCCACCACAGCATTCATCACTGTGGTGGAAGGCACACAATTTGGCCAGTCCTCCTCCATTTTCCCCCGTGGTCGGGACCTCAACCCTCCGCAGCCGTTGCTGCGGGCGTCCAGATGGTAAAAGGACAAGGTACAAGTCCAGAGTCGGCTCTTCCCCACCGGAGACCGCGGCTTTAAGTTGGTGTAGGCCGCAGGCCGGCGGTCGAAGATTTAAAGTTTAAAGTTCCCGCCGCGCCGCAGCCAGAAGCACCGCAGACCGCAGGGCCGGCGGTCGAAGCTCCCCTCCAGGGGTGATGGTAAGTCACCACCGCGCCCGCGGTAGAAGTTGGCCGTGGGCCGGCAGTGATGGCTTCTTCTTCCCCCGGGTCCCCCACGAGGGATCCCGGGCTGTAGACGCCGCGCCAGCTGGAGCTCTGCAGACCGCTTCAGGCTGCCGGCTGCCCCGGGCCAGCGAAACGGAGCGCTACCCTCCGGCGAGCCCCAGCGAGGGCTCCATGCCGAGAGTCCACGCTGCACCCGCCGCTGAAGCCCCGGGTGCGTCTCCGTGGAAAGGCCGCGCCGATCCTTGCTGTTAGGCCACGGGGGAGGCGACCTGGAAAAAGGAGGCGGCCGAAACGGTTTCCCCCTCACCCCCCACACCACCCCCCACACAAAACACACAAAGAAACATTAAAAACATACTTTAAAACATACTAAAAAAATTAAAAAAGTTGAAAAAACTAACGCGCTGCTGACAGGGCTGCCGCCATTGCAGCGCCCCCACCGATACACCATTAATGATGAATAAATAAAATGATAAAGTGCAAATAACAGATAATTGGTTATTAATAATCAGAGTTTAGTCCGAGCCAGGTTTAATAGCCTGATGGCTGTGGGGAAGTAGCTATTCCTGAACCTGGTTGTTGCAGTCTTCAGGCTCCTGTACCTTCTACCCGAAGGTAGCAGGGAGATGAGTGTGTGGTCAGGATGGTGTGGGTCTTTGATGATACTGCCAACCTTTTTGAGGCAGCGACTGCGATAAATCCCCTCGATGGAAGGAAGGTCAGAGCCGATGATGGACTGGGCAGTGTTTATTACTTTTTGTAATCTTTTCCTCTCCAGGGCGCCCAAGTTGCCGTACCAAGCCACGATGCAACCGGTCAGCATGCTCTCTACTGTGCACCTGTAGAAGTTAGAGAGAGCCCTCCTTGACAAACCGACTCTCCATAATCTTCTCAGGAAGTAGAGGCGCTGATGAGCTTTCTTGATGATTGCATTAGTGTTCTCGGACCAGGAAAGATCTTCAGAGATGTGCACGCCCAGGAATTTGAAGCTCTTGACCCTTTCAACCATCGACCCGTTGATATAAACGGGGCTGTGGGTCCCCATCCTACTCCTTCCAAAGTCCACAATCAGTTCCTTGGTTTTGCTGGTGTTGAGGTTATTGCGCTGGCACCATATGGACAGTTGCTCGATCTCTCTTCGATACTCTGACTCATCCCCATCAGTGATACGTCCCACAACAGTGGTGTCGTCAGCGAACTTGATGATGGAGTTTGCATTGTGACCGGCTACGCAGTCATGAGTATAGAGGGAGTACAGCAGGGGGTTGAGCACGCAGCCTTGAGGTGCTCCCGTGCTGATTGTTATCGAGGCTGACACATTTCTGGTAAATGTTGGTAAACTGATCAACAATGTGCAATAGTGGAGGAACATTTTCCAGGAAAAGTGAATAATCAGACTGCAGTTATTTGTCCACCTAGGAAGAGCAGAGTGTTGGAGGATGAATGCATTCTGGCAGTTTCCTGCAAACTAGCATCAGAACATAGAACATAAAAGGTAGAGCAGTGCAGCACAAGAACAAGCCCTTCAACCCACAATGTCTGTACTGAAATGATGCCAAGACCAACTCTTATCTTGCTCCACATCCTTCCATTCCCTGCTTATCCATATGCCTCTCCAAACGTCTCTTAAAATGCCACTATCATATCTCATATTCAGATTCAGATTCAGATTCAACTTTATTGTCATTGTGCAGTGTACAGTACAGAGACAACGAAATGCATCTGCCTCAACTATCACCCCTGGCAGTGCATTCCAGGCACCACGCTCTGTATAAAAACAAAATTGCAATGCACATCTTTAAACATTTCCCCTCTTATCTTGACGACAGATGGCACAATGGGCTAAGTGTTCGGCTGGCGACCGGAAGGTAGCCGGTTCGAATCCCGCTTGGAGTGCATACTGTCGTTGTGTCCTTGGGCAAGACACTTCACCCACCTTTGCCTGTGTGTGAATGTGTGTGAATGATTGGTGGTGGTCGGAGGGGCCGTAGGCGCAGATTAGCAACCACGCTTCCGTCAGTCTGCCCCAGGGCAGCTGTGGCTACAGAAGTAGCTCACCACCACCGAGTGTGACTGAGGAATGTATGAATAATGCGATGTAAAGCGCCTTGAGTATTCTAGAAAGGCGCTATATAAATCCCATCCATTATTATTATTATTATTATTATTATCTTAAAGCTTTGCCCTCTCATATTTCAATTCTCATCCTGGGAAGAAGGTTTTGGCTATCTGTCTAATCTATGCATCTCATAATGCTGTATACTTCTCTCCAGCCTCCCTGCAAACAATCTAAGACTGCCCAACCTCCCCCTTTAGCTAGAAACCCCTAATCAAGATATTCTGTTAAAGCTCCTCTGAACCCTTTCTATTGCCTCCACATCCTTCCTGTCATGGGATAATCAGAACTGCAAGCAGTACGCTACATGTGGCTTAACCAAATCTGTCTCATGTCTTCCTGACTCTTATACCCAATACCCTGACCAATGAAAACAATCATATCATATGCCTTTTTACAACTCTGTACATTTGTGTTGCCACTTACAGAGAATTATGGACTTGGACCCCAAGATCACGATGTATATCAATGGTGTTAAGGGTCATGCCATTCATTGTATATTTTCCCCTTACATTTGACCTCGCAAAGTACGACATCTTACACTTGCTCGGATTAAACTCCATCTGCCACTTCACTGCCCATTTTTGTTGCCGATCTATATCCTGCTGTATACGTTGACAGCCTTCCTCACAGTCCGCAATCCCAGAAATCTTGATGTAATTTGCAAATTTACTAATCAACCCATCTATGTTTACATCCAAGTCTGTTATATATATCACAAACAGCAGAGGTCCAAGTATGGATCCCAATGGAACTACACTGGTCCCAGTCTTCCATCCTGAATATTGTCTTTCCACCAGAACTCTCGGTTTTCTATAAGAAAGCCAATTAGGAATCGTTTTAATCTTTTAATCCTGTGCATTTTTAACACTTTTAACACTTTTAATCCTGTGCATTTTAATATTCTGGATTAGCCTATCTTTGGGGGTCTTTATTAAATGCCTTACTGACATCCATGCAGCCAACTTCCACCCCTACCCTCATTGATCCCCTTTGTCACCTCAAGTTAGTAAGATATGACTTGCTCTGTGCAAAGCCATGCTGACTGTTCCTAATTAACGCATCCATTGATGAAATAGCCGCTGAATGTCATCACAAATGTGACCATGTTCGAGAAATGGAATCCCTTCACATAGATTAGAGTTTAGTTTAAAGATACAATGTGGAAACAGGCCCTTCAACTCATTGAGTCCACACTGACCAAAGATCCCTGCACACTAACACCATCCTACACACACTAGGGACAATTTAAAAATGTTACCAAGCCAATTAGCCTGCAAGCCTGTATGTCTTTGTAGTGTGGGAGGAAATCAGAGCTCCTGGAGAAAACCCACGCAGGCCATGGGGAAAACGAACAATCTCAGTAAAGATAGCACCCGTAATTAGGTCTCTGGCGCTGTAAGGAGGCAACTCTACTGCTGGAATGTACCAGCTGGATTTAGTTGATAATGTATGCCATTGATAGGAACTATCTACACTGTAGAAACCAATAATCCCAAAATGAACAAGATGTCAGTCACAAGCCCTAATATTTTTATGGTTCAGTTTTCAAGTTTCTGCTTCCTCTCTTACATTACAAAAATATTCAAAAGAAGATGATATTTTGATAATAAAAATATGTTGTTGGAAAATAAATGTGGCTTTAGATCTTCATTCTGAAAGTCATAAATTGGCCACTGGCATGTTTGAAGAATTCATCTTTGATGCATAGTTACTCAGAAAATTTCACATGGAACCTGGCTTTCCCCCACATTCTTTGGGGGGGAATGGTGCCTCTTGTTGCTAACAGATATTGACCATGCTGTCTGATTCTGCAGCTCTCTCCCCTTCATCTTCAACATAATTATACCTCACAAAGTATCTTCCTATGGAAATCTATACCTATTTTTGATTTGGGTGAGACTGATTTGCTGAACAAAGCAAAAAAACTGCAATAAAAATACTGAAATATATTTTCCAGCTCAAGTAATCATTAAGCATAGTTTTGAATTGTCAGACTGTTCACTTGTTCTCCATCAGATAGTTGTGGATCTGCTCTGGGTTTTTTTTGTGTAGTTGCAGAAGAGGCACAGAAGCAGGACATTTCTTATGTACTGCCACTGGATGGCAGAAGCTGGTACACAAATGAACATTGTGGAGTTTAGGAGGTGAATCATTGATAGCCTAAAGTAATGTTGGAGGGGAAGTGGGGGAAGAGCAGCAGGGTTTGGTGGACAGTGGACTTGTAGCAACCTGAAGCTATACAAAGATTGAAAATCGCTTCCTTGTAAATTCACTCAGCACTATAAGTATGTCAATGCAAGTGAGGAAGTTTATCTTTTGAAAGAATATCCATTATTATGTAAATTAATACCTTAAAGCTATAAAACTTCATAATAAGGTCAACATTATTTCTGTTTCATTTTAGCAAAAGGATAAATCAACTCCTCTTCACTTCGCCTGCTTGCAGGGGGCTTTTGAGGCTGTCAGGTTCATGCTTTCTCAATACAAAGGAGAGAATGATATACTTCACATTCTGGATGGCATTAAACAAACACCAATACACAAGTAAGATAAACTTAAAGTAAGATAAGATTAACTTGAAACTTAGTAAAATTTAAACTGTTCAGTAGCTTCTAAATGCCAAGATAGTGGTATTAACACATATTGTGTACTTTGTCCTTGCAGGGCTGCAACATATGATTCCTCAGAACTACTAGAATATTTAATTGAACAGGTATCCATTCATCACTCTTCAAACTGATTAAAAAAGTTAAATTTGAGGAGCTTTATTCCAGAGAGAATGAGATGAAAATGTAGAAACAAGGAACTGCAGATGCTGGTTTATACCATAGATGGACAGAAAGTGCTGGAATAACCCAGCGGGTCAGGCAGAATCTCTGTAGATAAACCATGTATGACATTTCGGGTGGGGACAAATAAGATCTGAGGAAGGGTCCCAACCCAAAACATCATCTATCCTTTTTCTCCAAAGATGCTACCTGAACCACTGAGTTACTGCAGCATGTTGTGTCTATCTATGAGATGAAAATGATGCTCAGAGCAAGATAATTTTCAGAAAATTCCCCCAATGTATGAGCGTGTAAGTACAATGAGTGGCTCAGCCACAAAGACAGAGGAACAGCAAATTGTCTCAAGTCTACAATTAATATACTAATCTCAGCTGCACATATGAAGATAATTTGACAATTAGCTACTATTGCCATTCAATGGAGAAGAGAAAGTGTTTAATTTCATAATCTAGTTCCATAGCTGGATATGCATGTTTTTGATAATCATGTGAGAAGAGTCTGAGGTTTGGTCTCGTGCTTTTTTTGTATTTTCCTGACTCTCTAGTTCTTTCACCTCTTCATTGCCCTTAAATAGAATCTTTGGCATTTGGTATGCTATTGTCAATTGAGATTTAGACTTGAGACTTTACATTAGAGATACAGCATGGAGACAGGGCCTTTGGCACACTGAGTCCACGTCGACCACTGATCACCCATAGGGATTACACACTAGGAACAACTCACATTTTACCGAAGCCAATTAACCAACAAATCTGTATGCCTTTGGAGTTTGGGAGGAAACCGGATCACCCGGAGAAAACCCATGCAGTCACAGGGAGAATGTACAAATTCTGTACAGACAGTACCCATAGTCAGGATCGAAATGATCGAGATAATGTGAAAGATCCAAAGGCACTATTTCAAAGAAGAGCGGTGGAAAATGTTAATTTTCTCTCAACTGATTTACTGATCATCATCGCTTTGCTCTCTGAGGTGCCCTTGCTGTGTGCAAGTCAGTGCTGCATTTCCTGGATTTGAATAATGCCTAAACTTTAAAAATAAATCAGAAATGAAAGCAGAAAATACTGAAAACACTCATTATGTCACAATCATCTATGGAGAGAGAAACAGAGTTCAAAGTCTGATGAAGGGACTCAGTGCTAAAATATTAACTGTTTCCTAATCAGTTGATCGTTTCTGGCATTTTCAGTTTTTATTTTAAATTTTAGATTGTAGATGTATTTCTTTAATTTCTTATAAATTCTAGCCATTAACTAGAAAGCACGAGGTGATTTGGAGCAAGGAGACTATATCTTCAACAAAATACTAAACCAGGACCTGTTTGCAATTTTCATTAGTTTAATAGTAAACATATGATACTATTTAATTAATGTGCAAGTACATTTTGTTTTTCTTTATGACAGGGATCAGATATGAATATGGTTGACAGTGAATCCCGCACCCCCCTTCTGTGGGCCACTTCACGTTGTGCCTGGAATTCTGTCAAAATCCTAGTGATAAAAGGTCAGCCCTTTTTATTTGCCCATTTTGTTATACATGTATTCCAATTTCAGTTCTTCAGGTATATTTTCACATAGTGAGATACTGGATTATTGGAATTTTACAGAATTAACAGCCGTCTTAATGCCTTCACCCAGGGAGAGTATCGACCTTGCAAACAAAAATTGCTCTGATTGGGAAAATATCCATTTAATAGCTTAAATATTGTTGGACATCCAACATATTATTTATCATCCTAATAATTTTAACTAACATAAAATTACCGAATGAGAGGAAAAAAGGTACAATTTGGCCCATTCCCATTCTATCCCTGTTGAACAAAAAAGGGATCAATTTAGATATTTCCACTCGGCAGCTCTTGATCCGTGGCCTTGTAAGTTACACCTCTTGAATTGTTCACCCAGATAGTGTTTAAGTGTGACAAGAGTCCCTGTTTTCACCACCCTTACTGCTGATGCGTTCCAGGCCCCACACTTTATTGCCTTATGTTGATTACACAGTGGTAGATGTTTATGTTAAACTTTATTTTTGCTTTTAACTTAGTACTAGACTATGTGGGACCCGTTGGGTCCCATTCTCACATGGGAGGCCTGGTCACCCAACGCAATATTCCACCACTCACCCATATCCCCCAACTGCGCAAGCGCGGCTGATGTGTTCCCGTTGTGATGCTCATGATCCCCCCTCAACCCCCCCCACCCACTCCGCCCCTTGCCATTCCCCTGCCCCCCATGCACTCACTCCATCCCTCCTCAACCCCTACCCCATCCATTCTAAGCAGCTCTCCAGCAGCGCACCCACTGGGTTCCCATTGTGACGTAGAACACACAGGCATTACTGCACAGGCACAGCTGATGGGCATGGCAAGTGGAAAGGGGATTTATTAAAGATTAAAATGAATAACACTTAAAATATAACAACAATTTAAATGTTAAAGATGAGATTTATTCAGTTCGTTTCTTTCTTGTCGTGTCTCTTGTTGCGTTCCACTGCTCACTGCATCTCAATGTCTCTTTGCTGTTGATGGAAAAACAGACACACAATTTTAATATAGAGACATTATTGAGTGGTCAAATTTTAACTTGAAGAAAATCTGAAAATTTACCTCAGAAGTCATCATTCAACGAAGCACGCGTTTAATGACAACATTCTTGGGTCGATGTTCCACCCTTCAGGAAAACGTTGACATTTTCCTTCATCCTTCCTCGGTTAAGAGCCACATATAGTTGTCCATGCTGAAATACCAGTTTCTCGAGGTATATCAACACTTTCTCCATGGCTTGTCCTTGCGCTTTATGGATTGTCATAGCAAAACTTGACTGAATGGGGAATTGGCTCTGCTGAAGGGGAATGTCTTTGCCTTCTGTCAAAGTGAGCGTTATCCTACGAATGAGAACAATGTCATCTTTGAAGGTTCCCACGATGATTCTTGCAATTATCAGATGATTGTGTAGCTCTTCCACAATCATCCTCGTTACATTGCATAGATTTGGGGGTTCCAAGTTTCTCATTAACATGATTGGAGATCCTTTTTTCAATTCCAATTTGTGTGGTGGTAATCCAAAGATCTTGAATGAATCGAGGAATTCTGTTGGGAAGTCAGTAGCATTAGTTCCCTCAGTGACAGCATTGAAAGAAAAGTACTCCTTAATGATTCCAGGGAAGCGTGTGATACATGTAAAATTGATCCTTCTCATCGTATCATTGTGCGGAACCAAGAACCAATTGTCGGAGAATAATTCTGCAGGATTGTCAAATGCGGGATAGATTAAATAAATACAATCCTCCAGTGTTTTTGCTGATAGAACCACGTCTTGTGGCATTTTTATTTCATCATCTTCATTCGTTAAAATGTCGTCTTCTCCAACTTTCACCAAAAATTGAGAATAGTCGCCTTCTCCCTCTCTCAATCGCATATTTGTGTGCAATTGAAATTTGGTGAAACTTGGCACGTAGGATTTCTTGATGCAGGAATTTTCAACATCAGCAACATTTCCCTTTTTCACTATAGGAAGGAGTTGTCGAAAATCGCCACAACAATTGGTAAGAATGCCGCCAAAAGGTTTAGTGTTGCTGCGTACATCTTGAAGAGTTCTGTCCACCGCTTCAAAGCTCTCTCTCCTAATCATTGGGCATTCATCCCAAACAATTAGTTTCACTTGCCTCATCAAACGTGCTGTGTTCTTGTCAATGTTGCAGAATGTATCCTCGGTCACAGATGGGCATCTTGAATCGAGAATGTGCAGTTCTTCCACCAGGCATGAATGTAGTTGCTATCCCAAAGGATGCTACAGCAATAGCCACATCACCTTGACCTCTACCTTTGGAGAGGATCAAATTGGTGTTAAATGTTTTTCCCGTTCCTCCTGGTGAATCAATGTAAAACATTGAAGGAATATTCCTTTTCAGGCAGTTGCACACTTGGACATACACTGCTCTCTGCTCAGCATTCAGGAGAGGCTAATTTTCCTCAACAAATTGATGTTGTTCAGTTCTATTGCATTGCAATTCCTGTATCAATTCTGGATTGTCATCATCAAGGTGCATCCTTCCATTTCTTGGTTGTGGCAAATGAAAGCATTCCATTGTTTTGTTGTAATTCTCAAGCTTGTCTTGAATATACAACAGAGCCTGAACATGATGCTTCTCTTCAATCATGTTATTACGATCACATTGTTCTCTGTTCTTTTTTACGGTAATCTTCAGATATTGAATTCCTGAAGTGATCCCATAATTATTAAGGATTGTTGAACTCAGTATTCATCAGCAAAACAACAAACAAATCTCTCATTGCACTGGGGAGTCTTGTCTTGTCAGCATTTCCCATTGTTTTTTTGTCAATGGTCGTCAGTCTGCAACAAACCTCTTTGTCTGCAGATGTCTTTGAAGGAAGGATTAATTTCTCCATCATGTATCTTCAATGAATCGAAGGATACTGGCCCTTTTACGTGAAGGAGAAGCAGTCTCAAGTAGTAGAGGTCACCACATCTTCGAGACACGGTATACACTCGTCCCAGAACGTTGGCTTTCAAAACATCCTGGAAGATCTTCCACTCTCTTCCCAACCTTCCTTCTTTGCCATCTCTTATTGTTCTATGTGTAAAATGGGGGAACATCAGTGTAATAGAGTGTTCTTGGAAATGGCTCTTGAGAACACAATGCCATGAATTCAGTTAAAGTTATTCTCGCCATATCATCATGATGATCTGGATTTACGATGATTGATGCCTCTGGTAAACCTTAATTGTTTCCTTTGCCATTTTAAATGTTTCAATTTAAGGATTATTTTGTCTTACCAAGCGTTCAAGCATTGCAGCAATTTCCCTTTGAATACCAGCATTTCACAGTATATCCATTTGCAATTCAATGCTATCTTTAGGGTCCATAAAATAGATCTGCAAGAATCGACTTTGCTGGTGTAGGTCCGGCATCACCGAACCAAGGTAATGATGAATCTGGCCTTGAATGATCACTGAAGGATTCCATCCGGGTGCCACTCATTGCTTGACACCGAATAACGTCAGTTGAAACAGACATTTGTATTGTCTAATATTCGCAATGTTACAACATTTTGAGATTTAAAAAATCAAGTCTGCAATTTATCTCAGTTAAGCTAAATGGTTACAACACACATCCATCAACTCTGGAACAAATTCAGCATCTACATTTGTTCTGGTGATTAATTTTTCAGCTAAATGGGAATTTGGATGTGTAGATATTGCACATTATAGAATTTTGTTTTATTTAATACATCGCTTCCTTTTTAAAACTATTTATAATTATTATAACTATATGTTTTTCTTAGGAGCTAATGTCAAAATAAAGAATTCCATGGGCTGTAACTTCCTTCATTTGACTGTCCTGCAGCCGAAAGGACTACAAAACCTCAGTGAAGAAATTTTAAAGGTAAATGCTTACTTAAGTTTACACATTGACAGCTTTTAGACCGCTCACTATATTTTTTTATTATTAGTGAAAAGGCAGCTAGGAGCCAAATATTCAGAGTTTTTTCTAATATTACAGGTTTGTTGGGGTAAGTTTTATCAGCCATTTTGAGGCTTTTACAAAAAAATAATTTTATCTACCTATTCATTTCCAATTTGTTCACTATTTTTTTTTTTTGTATTCCTTTGCAGTCCATTGAAGTGCATGAACTCCTGGATGACAAGGATAATAATGGCTGTACTCCATTGCACTATGTGTGTACACTGGGTCAAACGGATTCGGTGGCTAAAATGTTGGCACTAAAAGCCTGTCTTTACTTGAAAACTAGAGACAAAAAATCATCACTGCATTTTGCAGCAAAGTAGGTTCTCCCATATCTCCCATATCTCCATTCGCTTTGATTGTTAATATTTAGCTCATTTTTGTGCAAGTTGCAATAAATATACTTAGTCACTTAGTTCTCTACCTCCTTCCTGCACTCCGGCTCACCATCATTCATGTTTCGGCCTACCACAGTGATGTCGCCTGAAAACTTGTAGATGGAAATAGAATGAAATTTGACCGTACAGTTGTGAGTGTAAAGGAAGTATAATCAGGAACAGAGAACACATCCTTGCAGGGCACTGGTGTTGAGAGTTGTTATGGATGAGATGTTTCCATCTATCCATACTGATTGATTGAGGTCTATGGGTCAGAACATGTCTGGTATGGTTTGCCATATTGCAATAATAAGCCAATAAATCAATAGATTATGGTTGGAACACTATGGTTGATTGTTTGGTTGGACTTAGGTAATCAAGCTCATTGGGCTTAGAATAATGGGGTATGATGGGGTTAAGAGGTCTTAACTAAAAGACAGGGAATAGTTTGGAGGAGATGGGATTGCCTCAAATGTGAGGAATTAGAGTGGTCTGTGTTTTGACTGGATTGGGAATGATATCTGGAGATGTGGGTCAGAAGAGTCAAGGGCATGCAAGGTATCCTAAGTGAGTAAGTTCCTTGTGCGATGTTCTTGAATAAAATGTGAAAGATAAAATCATTGACACAAATTTATCTTTAATTCCAGTTATGGTCGGCTTAACACGTGCAAACTGCTGCTGCAGGATATAAGTTACACAAAACTACTGAATGAAGGGGATGGGACAGGAATGACGCCAGTGCTGCTGGCTGCACAGCATGGCCACACCGCTGTGGTGCAGCTACTCCTCAGGAAAGGAGCTCTCTTCATGCGGTGAGTGGGGAGGCCACCTTGTGTTTCATACGGTGAGTGGTGAGGCACCTTCACATGTTTTATATGGTGAGTGGTGAGGCACCTTCTCATTCACATCACATCACATCAGCTTCTACCATCCCGACTCATTAATTAGACGAGCAGCAAACTACTGGCTTTGGGAATGAGGATAGAAAGACTTTTCACTTCTCTTGGACATAACAAATATATAGGCCCTGATATTGGCAGAGTTGGGCAGGGCAATATCACTCCATTCCTCACCTCTATCCACTCTACCTGGTTACTCTTCTTTCACCTGATCTGCCAAGTTGGGTCGCATCAAACTGAACTGGCAACACACCAACATCTCAGCTGGAGTTAAACTCAGTAATGGAGTGCAGGGTGGTTCTGTACATAATCAGAGACAATGTCAATCATTGTCTCATGAGCCATTTGGACTCTTCTGCATTTTCATTGTTGCCTTCACCAAATGGAAAGCTCATTAATTTGTTATGCCAGATTCTATTAGAGTGATGGGAGGTGACTGAATAGAGAACCTGAGCTGTGGACTGCTACTTAGTGAGCCCATAACTTGCAAAATGTATACGCTCATTCTGTACAGGTGCTGTCTGTCTGGAATTTACACATTCTCACAGTGATTGCATGGGTCTCCTCCAGGTGCTCCAGTTTCCTCCCACATCCCAAAGACATTACAATACAATACAATACAATACAATTATACTTTATTAGCTAAGTATGTTTTGCAACATACGAGGAATTTCATTTGCCAAGTCAGCCATACAAATAAAAAGCAACGGAACACACAAAATGCATTTTAACATAAACATCCACCACAGTGACTCCTCCACATTCCTCATTGTGATGAAAGGTGAAAAAGAGTTAAATCACTCCCTTCTTTGTTCTCCCCCAATCGGGGGCTTAGACGTGGCGATCTTACTCCCATAGCTGGCACCGTTCAGGCCCTCTGCATCGGGGCGATCACTCCTGCATCCATGCAATCGGACCTCCAGATCAGGGCTTGTCGAACCTTCTGTGTCGTTGGAGCTCCCGACATCTACGGTCTCTACCCGAGACTGCGAGCTCTCGATGGTAAAGTCCACAGGCTGTGGTTGGAGCGATCCCAGGCAAGGGATCAGCTCCGATGGTAAGTCCACGGTCCCGCGGTGGGGCTCAAAGTCAGTCCCGAGCGAGGCCTCCAGCTCCATGATGTTAGGCCGCAGAGCGGCCGGAGATACGACCCAGAAAACAATCGCATCTCTGGCAAGGTAAGAGATTGACAAAAAGTTTCCCCCTCCCCCTCCCACTACCGCACATAAAACAAGCCAGAAAACATTTATACAAACTTTTTAAACTGACCAAAAATAACAAAAAAAGACAATAAAACAAACAGACTGTTGGCGGGGCTGCCAATCGTGCGTCGCCCCTGGTAGACTGTAAATTGCCATCAATGTGTAGGGGGTGGATGCGAATGTGGTATAACATAGAACTAATGTGAACAGGTGATCGATAGTCAGCATGGACTCATCTTTCATGGGAAATTCTGTGCAGATTAAAAAGGGACAGTGGACATTTTTTCTGTGAGTACTCTCTTTCAAAAGTTTAATTTTGGCAAGGGTTTCTCTGAAATCATGGACCATGAACTGTAGTGGGTAATTCCTGGGACAATGTTGGCTTTACTAATGGTGGTGGCAACTTGTCTATATCTTGTTGTCACACCTGGATTATCCATTGAATAATGCACATCAGTGTAGTTTGTGTAGATTTGGTACAGGGTATCTTTCAGTTGTAGGTTGTTGATGATAATTTGCCATGACAGTGGAAGAGATTGCCAAGTTCACCTGTGTAATGTTCCTTTGAGGCCACCTTTGAGTATAACCTATCACTATGGAGTGAATTGGAGGTAGGAGTGAGTGAGGAGAACCAACATTTCCATGAAAATGGCGTGCGGGCCTTTGGATCCAAGGCAATGATCAATCAACGAATTAAAGGGGCCACAAATGGTAGCTTTATGCTTGTTACTTAGTGAACAGAAACATGTGTCAACAGATACTAGATTAACCTGTTCAGTGCCACTCCCGAGTATACTCAGGGCACGGCCAAAAAAAAACTTGGCAGTGAACAGGTTAATACTGACCCACTTGCTTGTGCACCCAGAAATAAGCCACCCTGACTTTCAATTGCTAAATGGGCCATCTATCGACCTCTGCCATCTCATGTTGCAATTGCTAGTCAATAGCTTCCTTATCACTAGTACAGCGTCCTTTCCACTTGCCTCCTCTCCAAGAATGCAGTAACCGAAGAGTAGCCTTCTGCTGCTGGTGTGCGTTATCTTTTCATAAATGAACAAGCCTATCCCTTTGTCCAGAAGCCTAATGGGAAAGTTAGAAGATGTTTTGACGCTCTGCTGTTGAAACCTGTAGGATCAATGTGTTCCCTGCACTATCTCTGTCAGGATCAATATATTTAATAGGTATGAATTCAGTTCATGAAATTTCTAAATTTTGCTTCCTATGTTTCCTTTTTTTCATTCCTTTGAAGTGACTACAAGAGTTGGACAGCGTTGCATTATGCTGCCCTTGGAGGACACTCTCAGACAATGGAAGTATTACTACAAGGTAATATATCTCTGCTTGATCAAGTGGACGAAAAAGGGGTGAGTGAATACATTTTATTTTGTTTTCTGTAGGCAGATCTATTTAGCCCATGCTACTTGGTTTATTTTGGTCAATAGGTGGGATGATATGTTTGTTGAACAATGCTGCTGCTCTGTAAACCAAAAGTACTTCCTTAATTGAATTTGTTGTTTGCAATCCCAAGGCCCTATTGATCTAAATCTTCTCCTTCACAAGTTAGGCTCTCATTTTCCCCTCATTGCTCCACCTGTTCAACTCTCTCTGCCCCCTTTGGCTTCACCTTCTTCATTTTCATCATGTTACCAGATATCCTAAGAGGAGTTAACACCAATTATAAGATGGTGCCATCATTAGTGAAAGAGTCCAGTAATTGATTCAGTAAAGGTAAAGTAAAATTAAAAATATGTGCAAACAGACATTTTTTAATTGGAAGAAATGCATTGATTCATTATGGGCACAAACAATGCTTTTTTTGTAATGGTACCTCTAAAATGTTAAACATCATTACATCTATTTCCAGCTACATGACACACATGTTTATTAATTGTCATATCAGCATCTTTTTGAGGATTAAAAAAAAGCACTGACCACAAATAACAAAGTGTTTATGATAAAACTCCAGCTGCACTTCTAGTACAAAGTTACATTTGTTTGGTTATCAGATGGCGAGGGTAAAACCACAGGGTATTTAATTTAACAAATGGACTCCCTTAACAGGGAGTCTGAAGAAGGGTTTCGGCCCGAAACGTCGCCTATTTCCTTCGCTCCATAGATGCTGCTGCACCCGCTGAGTTCCTCCAGCAATTTTGTGTACCTTCGATATTCCAGCATCTGCAGTTCCCTTTTGAATAATTTAACAAATGTATTGATTTAAGATGCATCAAATATTATGGTGCATTCTGCTGCTCCATGTGATGAAATACAGGAAGAAACATCAGCTCATCTTTGCGGATGGAATGGGCTGGGAGGAACATTGGATACAGTCTATAGTACCACCTACTTCATGCCGATTGTCACCTTAACCAAACAATTTAATCAATGTGATGATTGTTAGTTGATTAAAAATGTAAATGAACCCAGCATATCACTAATACTAATTGTAAGGAGTCAATATGTAATGTTGCTGTGGAAATGATAGAGCATTAATTATTTATTTTTTGTTAATTAATCTTCAACTAATTATCTTTAGTAAGGATTTGCCTATTTGGAAAGAAAGAAAATGAGTATAAAGTTTTCAAACTGCACTGGATCAGCATTTTGTAAAGATAGCCATGCATTCCAGTTGTACGAGTAGCATTATGCTTTTCTTCTAGAGAAAGTGATTCTCAAAAATATCTTTTGTTGCTCACTTTTTAAGAATACTGCTCTCCATCTGGCTGCAAAAAGAGGACATAATAGTGCAGTACGCCTATTGCTGGCCCAGGGAGCTGCGATCGTACTGAACAAGAATGAAGCTTCCTTTCTACACGAGGCAATTTACAATAAAAGAACGGATACCACTTTAATTGTTGTTCAAAACGAAAGGTATGAATGTGATACAATACGATATGATGCGATAAACTTTATTCATCCGCGGAGGGAAATTGGTCTGCCAACAGTCACAACACACACCCAAAAAGTGAAAAAAAAAGGACAAGCGACTGTTGACTGACTGCCGTGTGCACAGCGCCTTCACCAGAATGAACCGGAACAAACAAACCAAGAAACAAAAACCCTCGGTAGAGGATTCTAAAACTACAGTGCTCCCACCCCCTCCCCCACACTGGGTCCCCCTTTGTCCTCCCACCGTCCCTCATGGTGTTTCCCCCACGTCGTGTCCTCCATTGTTCTTCACGGCGGTAACCCCACGCCACGTACCCATTGTCTTCACCTCCCCTTATCCCTCACGCTCCACCGCCACTGAGGTTTCCGCTGCCAATGCTCCATTGCCGCTGAGGTCCCCGTTGCCGCTGAGGTCCCATCACTGCCGAGGATGACGTTGCCGTAGTCGAGGCTCCCATCGCCGCTGCCGCTGAGGCTCCTTCGGCCCAGACAGGCCTCACCGCCCGGCTTCTCAGCAGTTCCCTGGGAGGCCTGTGGGGCGGGTTAGGCCTACTGGGGCGCATTCCGGTCATCGGCGCCACGGTTGTTCGGCGGGTGGGTTTGGCCAGCGTGGCTCACCGGAACACGCTAGAACCGCTAGAACCCTGCACGCTGCCCAGAGAGGACGCTGGCGTTGATTGTTCGCCGCTTCTCTGCCCACCGTTCCCCCCCCCCCTCTTTTGTTACCTGTCTGTTACCTGCCTGTTTGTTACCTGCCTGTGCCTGTGCCTGTGCACCATCGACGCTGGACACCTCCCTGCACCAGTGACACTGGATCCTCTCTGCACCCGCACCGCTGGACAACCTCTCTGCACCTGCACTGCTGGATACTCTCTGCACCCTCATCGCTGGACTACCTCTCTGCACCTGCACCGCTGGACAACCTCTCTGCACCTGCACTGCTGGACAACCTCTCTGCACCTGCACTGCTGGATACTCTCTGCACCCTCATCGCTGGACTACCTCTACACCTGCTCTGCTGGACAACCTATCTGCTCCCTCAATGCTGGACACCTCGCTGCATCTGCACAGCTGGACACCCTCTTTGCTCCCTCACTGCTGGATACTCTCTCCACCTGCACCGCTGGACACCTCTCTGCACCCTCACTGCTGGACACCCCTCTTCACCTTCTCTGCAGGACACCTCTCTGCACCCTCACCCTCAGAGACAACCTCTCTGCTGCTTCCTGCAGCTGCTCGGGCTCCTCATCATGCTCAAATACTCAACTCTGCAACTGATTGTTCTCTTCAACAACTACATCCCATCCTGCATCCAAGTCATTAAACAGCTTAGACTTCTACGTCGACCCCGTTTCATCCACAGAGGCTCTCGACGCAAGCTTGTTTACTTCAACCACGGACATTCCATTCCATCCATCTGCTCACTACCACGCTCTGCCCCCCCCTCAACCGCGTCACCCCCATCCCAGCTGACCGCACGCACTGTCAACTGGGACAACCTCAGATCTCTCCAGCCTGCCCCCATCCCTCCACCCTCTCATAATGCCACCTTTGCCCTCCTCAGCACCAGGTCGCTCAACAACAAAGCCCTTGCCCTCCATGAACTAATCCTTGACAACACTCTGGACTTCCTTCTGCTCACTGAAACCTGGCAACAACCCAATGTCTTCTTCTCCCTCAATCAAGCATCCCCACCTGGATTTAATTACATCTCCAAACCCCGCCCCTCCCGCCATGGAGGTGGCCTCGCTGTTATTTTCAACCAGAACTTTCCGATCACCGAACTCACCCTCCCCCCAGTAGCATCATTTGAATTCCTCGCCTTCAAAGCCCTTTCCTCCATGAGTCATCCTCATTTACCGGCCACCTAAACCAAATCCCTCCTTCCTATCTGAATTCACTGAACTCCTCACACTTGCCTCATCCCTCTGCCCACGTCTGCTGCTACTTGGTGACTTAAATATTCATATGGACTCCCCCACCTGCAAGCTCGCATCTGAATTCGCCTTTTTACTTGACAACTTCTCTCTCACTCAGCACGTCACCTTTCCCACCCATGACAAAGGTCACATCCTTGACCTGGTCTGCTCCACAAATCAACCGGTACTCGACCTCCATCCATGCCTCTTCCCCCTCTCTGATCATAAGCTTATACGGTTCACCATCCCTTCTCCGACACCTCGCCCCCGCTTCCTCCGAGAAATCACCTTCCGTAATCTAAAATCCATCGATCCCCACCATCTCTCTTACCTGCTCCCCCTGGACTCAACCCATATCTCACCTGATGATCTCACAAACCATCTCAACTCCACCTTGTCTACCTCCCTTAACATTCTGGCCCCCCTCAAAACAAGAACCGTAACTTTTAACACATCTTCACCCTGGTACACACCTGCACTTCATAAGCTGAAACAGACTGGTCGCCGACTTGAACGACTCACAAAGAAATCATCTTTTACAGTCCACCATGAAGCTTACAAACTCCACCTCATTGCCTACAAAGATGCCCTCATTGCTGCAAAATCTGCCTACCTCTCCTCCATATTCACCGACCCCTGCCTAAACCACAGAACCCTCTTCTCCACAGTGGGCAACCTCCTCAAGCCTCGAGCCAACACTCTCCCTACCTCTATTCCGGATCTCTGCAACTCATTCCTCCACTTTTTTCCAAACCCACTACCTGCACCCTCGACCCTCTCCCCACTACCCTGCTGAAGTCCTGCCTCCCCGTTCTCTGCCCCTACCTCACTAATCTCTTCAACTCCTCATTGTCCCAAGGAATTGTCCCCTCCGCGTTCAAAACTGCTGCTGTCACACCAATCTTAAAGAAACCTGGTCTTGATCCCTCCTCTCTCATTAACTACCGCCCAATCTCAAACCTCCCCTTTCTTTCAAAAACCCTGGAGCGTATCATTGCGGCACAACTTCATTCCCACCTCCTTGCGTATAACCTATTCGAACCCCTCCAATCTGGCTTTCACCCACTCCATAGCACAGAAACTGCTCTCCTCAAAGTCCTCAACGTCCTCCTCACCTCTGCTGACACTGGTTCCCTCAACATCCTCATCCTCCTCGACCTGAGTGCAGCCTTCGATACAGTGAACCATAACATCCTGCTTACCAGACTTGGGGACCTTGGCATTGAAGGTTCTGCACTCAGCTGACTCTGTTCCTACCTTTCCAACAGATCCCACTTCATCTCTCTCCATAACCACACCTCTGCTACAGCCACAGTCACTCAAGGCGTTCCCCAAGGCTCCGTACTCGGCCCCCTCCTCTTCATCATCTACATCCTCCCCCTTGGTCAGATACTCCGCCACTTCAACCTGGACTTCCACTGTTACGCTGATGACACCCAGATCTACCTCGGCACCAAATCCCCCCATAACCCCCCCCCCTCCCCCCCCCCTCTCCCATATCAACTCCTGTTTGTCAGTTATAAAAACCTGGATGCAACATAACTTCCTCAAACTCAACAGCGATAAAACAGCATTCCTTCTCATAGGCTCCAAATTCACACTCAGCAAAATCAATAACCCCACTCTCACCATCGACGGCACCACTGTCTCCCCATCTCCCCAGGCCCGCAACCTTGGCGTGATCTTTGATTCCACCCTCTCCCTTGAGACTCACATCTGCCATGTCATTAAAACCTCGTTCTTTCACCTCCGCAACATCGCCAAAATCAGACCCTCTCTCACACCTCCCGCTGCTGAAAGACTCATCCATGCCTTCATCTCCTCCCGACTGGACTACTGCAACTCACTTCTCCTTGGCATCAGCTCCACCTACATCAACCGACTCCAACTGGTCCAGAACGCAGCCGCCCGACTCATCACCCACACCAAATCCTGGCATCACATCACTCCAGTCCTCAAGCAACTTCACTGGCTTCCCATCCCCCACCGGATCACTTACAAAATCCTGGTCCTCACCTACAAAGCCCTCCACCATCTGGCCCCCCCATATCTCACTGACCTCCTCTCTCCCTACCAACCCTCACGGTCCCTCAGATCCACATCAGCCAGTCTCCTCTCCATCCACAAATCCAACCTCCGCAGTTTTGGGGACAGAGCCTTCTCCAGGGCAGCTCCCAGGCTCTGGAACTCCCTCCCCCAACTGATCCGCAATCCGTGTCCCTCACCATCTTCCAGTCCCGCCTCAAGACCCATCTCTTCACCTCTGCCTATCCTTAGCCCCACATCCCCCTCCCTTTTCATCTGTGCTTGAATTGCCTCATATTGTGTTTTGAATTGAATTCTGTCTTTAATTTGTGTACTAGTCATGTCTCTACTATTTATTTCATTCCGCATACTTGTTTTTCCTCTACTTGCTAAATTTTTGTAAGGTGTCCTTGAGACTCTTGAAAGGCGCCCATAAATAAAATTTATTATTATTATTATTATTATTATTATTATTAAAAGATACAAAGTGCTGGATTAACTCTCCAGGTCAGGCAGCATTTATGGAAAACATGGATCAGTGACATTTTGGGTCGGGATCCTTTACCTTGTTTCTACGTTTTACCACTTATTTAGTTAAATATCATCCCTAAAAGTTTAAAGCAAATTTAAATGTTGCAGCAGTATGCCAAAATGTCATCATTGATAAAACGAGATATTGAGCCAGATTGTCCTCCACAGCAGGTCCAAATTATGACCTTTATAGAAACTTAAAGAAAGTTCTGGGTGGTAAGATCTACTGTGTGTAGTAAATTGAATGCAGGTGATGTTGAGTGAAAGCAAAGGAAGTAAAATTAATTGAGAGATGATTTGGAAATTTTGGCTAAACTAAGATCCTGCAAGAATGAGTAGATGAGACTTGCATTAACATTTACGTAGAAACAAGGAACTGCAGATACTGGTTTACAAAAAAGACACAAATTGCTGGAGCATCTCGGGAGAACATTTATATAACGTTTTAGGTTGCGACCCTTCTTGGGGTGGAGGGGTAGGGGTGGGGGATGAAAGCTGGAGGAGAGGAGGGTCAGGACAAAGGCTGGCAGGTGATAGGTTGATATGGGTGAGGAGGGTTTTGATAGGTAACTCTCTATGGGTGAATACCAAGATCAGAATGTGGAAACATGGATCTGCAGATGCTGGTTTATAAAACAAGGCACAGCATGCTAGAGTAACTCAGTGGGTCAAGCAACATCTCCGGAGAACATGGATAGATGTCATTTCAAGTCGGAACCCTTCTTTAGAGTGAATTATTCTGACCAAGTACAGAATATCTCATTCAAAGATGCATGTAACAGTCCATATATTTGTCATGGGATTCACAGTTTGATTTTTTTTTAATTTACATTTCCTGTTTAGATTTGATGAATCTGTACAAGCCTTTATACATGGCTCTGCAATGCAGTGCCCATTATTGGAAATGATTGAACACCTGCCAGAATCCTTTGCTGTAAGTCAATTTCTGCACTTATCTTGAGATTGAATGGCACAGTAGACTTGATTAGCCGAATGGCCCAATTTTGCTCTTAAAACTTATGAACATGTGATGCAGTATTATTAGTTAGACTGTTCACTGATTTTATCAAACCATTTAAATATTTTTGCTATAGGTTTACCTTTAGTTTCCCTATGGTAAAATACCATCTTCTACCTAGTGCACAGAATCCTTTGTTAATGAATTAAAAGCAAAGAGTACAGTTTTTTGAGGTATGTGTATGCTGAATACCATTTCTAGCAAATACACAAGGCTAGTAAATGTGTGTTTGTTCAAGGAGTAGGTTCCTTGTCAATTCATTGTTATAAAGGTGATGTTAAATAATGACTCTTCTGGATAATTGCAGGTGATTTCAGTGATCACCATAAATTATTTCTAGCCATTTTTTATATAATAGGCTCAAATCTATAGTGTCAATTTTATTCCAGATGGCAAATTGAAAATCTATCCATAAAGTTGTGTTATTAAAGTTTAACAATCTATTGTGTTCAGGGCAAAATCAATGAAGATGCTTAATACCCAATGAGAATAGTCATCAACTCTACAAAAGCAACGATGAGGTCAAGATTTTAATGTGTTTTCATCTTCATTTTCTGATGTTAGTGGACATAAAATGAAGGCTGACGACATACAGTGACCACTGACTTTTCATTTTTGCAATGTTTCACTTATTCATCACCCAGCATTGTATAACATTCTGCCGGTCTCCTCCAAATATATTTGACAGCAAGTGAGTAGGCCTTGGTAAACTTTATCAACACAAAATCACTGGTTTGATAGAGAAATTATTAAACGTTTGTTCACTATTGATTATTGGGCAATATTAACATCAGCTTTTTGCTGCTCCACTTACTTCCCTTGTTAGGGTTTCAAAAGACGTTTCAATTTTATTATCTCTACAACGTCAATGCTTAACTGTGTAAGGAAGTTGCTGAAGAATGTAAGCTGTTACAGTGAGACTGTTGCAGCAGGCTGTGATACCACTGACTACATAGTCTGTATATGTAATTTGCCCTAACACAGGAAAATGGGTTGGGCTCTCAGCAGCGATACATTTGGCAAGAATCTTGCAGAGAGCAACAACAACAAGTTGATTTTGTATACCACCTGAATTCTAATGGTATTGTTAAATTGCACCAAATCCCATAGAGCTACTTTAAAGCAGATGTCGAAAAGTTGATCATGAGGTAGAATTGAAGAAATATTTTAAAGGAAGAGTTTGAGATAAAGTCAAAAAGGTTTATAAAACAAGGTCCTGAAATTAGAGCCTGGACATGGCCACGGTTAGAGGAAGACTGAGGTTTCAGAGAGTTTGTGATTCACTCCATGCTCAGAACCCTTCGAGAGATGGAGAGAAACAAGGATGTTGAGGAATTTGAGCAATGATGTGAATATTAAATGGAGAGGTAAAGTTAGACCAAAGAAGGTCAGAGAGGTGACCTTGATGAATGAAAACACCATCTTCTTGCTTTAGAATGTGCTCTGTCTTTTTATTCATATACGATTGCTGGATAGAAAAATGTGCTCCACAGTAAGTCTAATCTGCCAGAAGCTTTTACTTTATGCATGTTTACTGCAAGGCGACTTTGGAAGATATACAGCACAGCTAATTTTAAAGATAACTTTAGCCTCTTAATACTTTTCTGCATTTTAAATTGATAACACATTTAAAATTGTATACAAATTGATAATGAACATACCTTGGGACTTTGTGACATTGCCGTAATTGATCCCATACTTTCCCTTCCCTCTTATTTCGCTCAGTTCCTATGTTACAACACAGTCTGTAATGTTACAGATTTAACATTAATGGTCAAGTGCTTCATAAGATGCCTATGTAGAATCTTTCTTTCTTTCTTAACATAAGGTTTCCCTAACACTCCTAGTTTATTGTTCTATTTACCCCCTCTCACATCACACTTATCTAAATTCCTTTGTATTTCATTGTTTTTATTTACATTTTTTTTTTTAATTTATTTTTTTTTTAAATTAGAAGTACAGTAAATTACATTAATACACATCACATATATCTTATTACATTTTGTTATACCACTTCGTTTTTTGAGCTTTAAAAAAGGTAGAAATAAAAGAAGTAAGGAAAGTGAGCAAGAGTCGTGAAGGTGCAGGAAAGTGTTGGGAGAAGAAAGCCCCTTAGGGAAGAAATTGGCCCTGTTTCAACCAATCTTTCCACCACCACGCACAAGAAGCACAAGAAGCGCAAGACAGACACCATTGTGCAGATGCCGAGAAGTGTGTTCAGCTCTGGCTGAACAACTTCTAATCTTGTGTGTGGACTCGATAAGAAGAAGAAGGAGGGAAGAAATTAGAGAAGGAAGTAAAGAAAGGAAATAAGACCCTAGAAAGAAAAGAAAAAAGGAAAAACAATCGCTCTATTGTAACCCAAAACTCCGCAAAAAAGGATGTACCAACCGTGTTTTTATTAAAAATTTATTTTATACCCTCCGTTACCAGATCCTGGTACCATTTATATTTTAAATTACTATTGCACCTTATGCTTGTAATAGTTCCGTAATGCAGACCACGTCTTTTGGAAATGGTCTGCTTTGCCTGCTAGGAGGAGTCTCATCTCTTCCAAGTGTAGTGTTTCGAACATGTTTGAAATCCACATTTTTATTGTTGGTATTGGAGCATTTTTCCAAAATTTGAGTATAAGCTTTTTTCCCATTATTAGCCCGTAATTAAGTAAGTTCTTTTGAAACACATTTAATTCAGGGTTACCTTCCGATATTCCAAAAATGATCCATTCTGCTTTTGGTACAAGTTTTATTTTAAATAATTTTGTGAAGATTTCAAATATTTCGTCCAGAAGTTTTGAATTTTTATACAGAAAACAAAAGAGTGCGCTATGTAGCTTCTTGTGACTGACATTTATCACAAATGGGTGAAACATTGGGGAAAAGTTTATTTATTTTAGTTTTTGAATAATATAGTCTATGTAATGTTTTATGTTGGATTAGAGTATGTCGTACGTTGATCGAGCATTTATGCACATATAGTAAGTGTTTATCCCAGCTCTCTTTTGAAATTTTTATAGCTAGTTCTTGTTCCCAGTCTCTTCTAATACCATCGGTTGTAGGTATTTCTATATTTAAAATAATGTTATATAAGTATGATATTAGATTTGCTGATTCAGCCTTTGTCTTCATGGCTTCATCCAATAAGTCTGGGGGCATGTTATGATAGTCTTTTGTGTATTTTTTCAGATAGTCACGGATTTGGAGATATTTAAAATATTGATTATTTTTCAAATTATATTTCAGTTGTAATTGTTGAAATGATAATAATTTTCCTAATTCATACAAGTCTCCGAGCATTTTGATTCCCATTCTTTCCCATTGTGTAAATTATTTATCTATAATTGAGGGTTTAAACGACGGGTTATTGACTATTGGCATTAAAAGAGATAGATTTCTTAATTTTAGATTCTGTTTTATTTGTTTCCAAGTTCTAATTGTGCTAGGTATCATTGGATTTTTATTATAATTTTTGTTATTCAGATTCATTGGTGAGAGGAGAGTCGCTCCTGTATTACATGGAGCGCAGTCCTCTCTCTCCATTACAATCCAATCCACCTGCTGGGCAGAGTTGTCCAGCAGGTGAATCATATTTTTAATATTTACTGCCCAATTATAGTACATAAATTAGGAAGCGCTAGACCACCCATCTCTTTTGGTTTACTAAGGTGTGCTCTTTGCATTCTGTGGGATTTGTAATCCCATATAAAATTTGTAATGTCTGAGTCTAGTTTTTTGAAAAACTTTTTTGGAAGATATATTGGAATTGATTGAAATAAATATAGGATTTGTGGTAAAAAGATCATTTTTATAGCATTTATTCGACCTATTAAAGACATCGGAAGCGTTTTCCAGAATTTAATTAGATTATTTAGTTTCTTAAGTAAGGGGCTATAATTGGCATTAAACATACCGTGATAATTTCTAGTGATTTCAATTCCCAAATGTTTAAATTTTTCTGTGGCTATTTTAAAGGGGAATTTCAAGAGATGTGTTGAGTCTTTTGGTTTTATCGACATAATTTCACTTTTGTTCCAGTTTATTCTGTATCCTGAGAAAGATCCAAAGTCCTCAATTAGATTTAATATGTTTGGTATACTGATTTGGGGTTTTGTGATATACAGTAATACATCGTCTGCCTATAAGGATATTTTGTTATTTGAATATTTTGTATTATAACCGTAAATATCCGGGTGTGTTCTAATTTTTTCAGCTAAAGGTTCAATTACCAGAGCGAATAACAGCGGTGATAATGAACATCCTTGTCTATTACCCCTTGTTAATTGGAATTTCATAGATAGTATATTATTAGTTAATATTCTAGCCGTGGGTTTGTTATATAATAATTTTATCCATGCGATGAAGCTCTCTCCCATTTGAAATTTTTGCAATACTTTAATCATATAATCCCATGCTACTTGATCAAACGCTTTTTCTGCATCCAATTAAATAATAGATAACTCTTGTTCTTGAGATTTGTGAGAGTGCATTATGTTAAACAGACATCTCAGGTTATTAAATGAGTGTCTCTTAGGTATAAATCCCGTTTGATCCTCATTTATTAATTTACTGACATATTGACAGTCTTCTAGCTAGTGTTTTCGCTAATATTTTTTGATCCGTATTTAACAAAGCAATAGCTTTATATGAGCCTGGTTCTTCTATATCTTTATCTTTTTTAAGTATTAATGTGATCGTTGATTCTGCTAGTGTTTCAGGTAAGGTTTGTTCTTTAAAAGCATATGTATACATTTTCTGTAGATGTGGGGTCACTATGTCGTAAAAACATTTATAAAATTCATTACTGAATCCGTCTGGTCCTGGTGTTTTTCCATTCTTAAGTGTGTTTATTGTGTCTTCTATTTCCTTAGCTGTAATTTGTGCTCCCAGTTCCTCTTGTTCCTTCAATTCTAGTTTAGGAAGGTTACAATTGTCCAATAATTCTGAAACTTTATTATTGTCTATTAGCGTTTTCGATGTGTATAAATTCTTATAATATTGAGCAAATCTTTTATTGATATCATTAGGTAGTGTTAATAATTCCTCTATATCTGATTTGATCTTTAAAATTACATGATCTTTTTCCTGTTTTTTCAGTTGGCGTGCCAAATGTTTATGGGGTTTATCCCCAAATTCAAAATGTTCTTGTTTTGTAATTTGGAATAATCTTATAATCTTCTCTGATAATAATTTATTTAGCTTAAATTTCAGTATTAAAATTTTATTATGTTTATCCATAGTTGGGTCTTTAGCATTATCTATATCTAGATGTCTGATTTGTTCTTCTAATTGTCTTTGTTCATTCTTATTCTTTTTGTTTTGAAAAGCTTGATACGAGATAATGATTCCTCTAATAAATGCTTTGAAAGATTCCCATAATAAAGTGGGCGATATATCTGGTGTATCATTTATCTCAAAAAATAGGTCCATCTGTTTTTTTAGATATATACTCCCTTGTGGGTCTTTCAGAATTTGCGAGTTAAACCTCCAGAACGATTTGTTCGTAGAGATTCCTTCCAATTTTAAAACGAATGTTAGCGGGGAGTGATCTGAAATCGTATTGGTGTGATATTTAGGGTTCATAGTATAAGGGATTAGTTTTGTATCCACTAGGAAGTAGTCTATACGTGAGTATGTTTTATGTACCATTGAATAAAACGAGTATTCCCTTCCAGTCGGATTCGCGATCCTCCAAACGTCTGCTATATTTGTATTTTTTATATATGTATTTAAGAGTTCACTAGTTTTAGATTTCATATTACCTCTTTGTTTTTGCATCGATTTATCTAAGTACGGATCTAAAGCACAGTTGAAGTCTCTTCCAATTATAATGTTTTGGTAGTTAAATTCTGCGATTGTATTCAGGATTTTATTAAAAAATTGAGGATTATCAAAATTGGGCGCATATATGTTTACCAAAGTGATTGGCGTAGGATGAATCTCTCCTGTAACTATAAGGTATCTCCCTTCCTTATCTGATATAATATTCTTTGATTTGAATGGTATTCCTTTGCGAATAATAATTGCGGTGCCTCTGGATTTCGAAGTATATGAGGAGTGAAATGTTTGGCCTATCCAATTCGCCCTCAATCTCATCTGATCTTGATGTTTAAGGCGCGTTTCTTGTAGAAAAGAAATGTCCGTGTTATATGATTTCAACTGAGCTAGTATTTTGCCCCTTTTAATTGGTTCATTAATACCCCTTATATTCCAGCTACACAGTGTGATTCCTCCCATTTTCTTTTGTTTATCATCTTGCATTTTCTATGACTTTAGTACCCTTATTTATTACGGTGCATCCATACCTCAGGACTCTGGATATTTGGGGGGCGTTTATATTATTAACTTCCTTGGTAGATCCCTTTTGCGATTGTCCTTGAAAAAAAAACCACATAATAGTGACATATTGTGATTAAAAAAAAAATTGAACAAGTAAAATTACAGTGTCTGAAGTATTCGACACTGTAGTGCGTGTCCCACGCGTCTGTGGGGTCCAACATCTATTCGACTTCCGAAGTTGATGTTGTACAATTAGCTCCGCTCCTTTTATTACTCTAACCCTAAGAAGGCGGTGCCATTTCAAAATCAGTTATATTTCACCCAATTACACTATATATATATATATTACACTATATATATATATATATATATATATATATATTTCATTCAGACTTATCAGATCTGTGTTCAGCTACTGTGAAATTTATTTATCTAACACTTTATTTATTTATCTAACACTTTCATCTACTAATTATTTATAATTAGTTATATCTTTGATAATAGTAAGCTGTTAGCTGTAAGGGTTAACCAGAAACAGGCTCCTGGAATTATGCCAGGTGCCTGAGTCTCCTCCCTTCTTCACACGAACTACATAACACTTAACCTTTCAGTACTATCTACTTTAATTCTAAAATTTATCATCTCTATATACGAGCTAGTCAGTCTTATTAGCAGATTATTACATTTTGCCCATTATATAGTTCAGGTTAGTTTCCATTTATATTTCTATATTAGTATTGTTAATTATAATTAATTCTCTATATTTTGTAAAGCTGTTTTAAGATCTTAAACCGCCATTTGTCCTTGTGATGTTTTCTTCATTCGGCTCTGCTGTTCATCTCTGCGTTGCTTATCAGTCTTTCCTTCATTTTGAACAAAGAATGTCCTTGAGTTGAATTCCAAAGCGTCCAAAGGCGATAAGGTGTCTAGACCATCGCACGTGGAAATTCTCTTCCATTTTAAACTTTTAGAGAGTGGCGTTTCTTCCTTTGTCTTCAGGTGTTCTCTGTGAGGTAATAAAAGGCAAGAAACTGTCCATATCATCCCGCTGCCGTGATTAATCTTCTGTTTCTGCCACAATCTCTTGGGCATATTTATAAGATGCGTCCGAGTTAGTGAAAGTTTTCTCTTTTCCCTTGAAAGTAATGCGCATTCTGGTCGGATAAAAAACGCCACATCTAACATCTTTAACTCCATGGAGAATCTGTCTTGTCTGTTCGAAATTTATTCTCTTTTGAACGATCTCATAGGGATAATCCCGGAGGAATTTGATAGTGTCTTTTCCAAAGGTCATCTTCACTCCATATTTGATTTTTTTCATCAGCTCTTCAAGTGCTGAAATGTCCCGAAGTTTGACTATGATCTGTCGTGGGTGGGCTGGATCTGCTTGTGATCTTGGCTTAAATCTAGGTATTTGATGTGCCACTTCAATTTCCGGTTCCACAGGTAGATTGAGTACATGTTTGATTAAGTTGGCAGTGAACTCACGAGCGTTGTTCCCCTCTGCCCCTTCTGTTACTCCCAATATTCGTAGATTTTGGCGTCGTGAGCGAGCTTCGAGATCAAGGCATTTATCTGAAACTTTCGCCAGTTGACTCTTGAGGCTGTCTAGTTCTAGCTTCATTCCCTGCATATCTTCAGCCATTTGTTCAACAACTGTTTCCATGTCTTTTATTTTGGTTACGTGTGAAGAAACAATTACATGCACAGCCTCAAACTTCTTCTCAATTTCGTCTTCGCCTTTCTTAATTCTCCCCATTAGCTCTTCATGCACATCCTCAATTCGTTTTTGTATAATGCCAATGCAGTCAATAACTTTTTGATTACCAGCATTAATGTTTGACATATTTTCCATTGATTTAACATTAATATTTTCCATCATTTTTGAGTTTCCAGCCTCAATATCCTTTCTCAATTCTCTTACCGAATTCTTTATCTCCTCCATTTCATTTTTCTCCTTAGTAGCCATCTCAGTCTTGGATCTTGTAGCCATTCCAGAATCCACTTCAGAGGTCTAAAAGTTGCGACTGCTAGTCCAGCATGGCGCCACCGGAAGTCCTATTTACATTATTTTACAACGTTTTTTGTAAGTTACCGTTTTTGTGATAATGGTATGGTGCTACCCTGAAAAAAAGTACAGCTTTCGTTAGGAGCATTTTCTGTTTATTTTAAGGGTCTTTTGGACATATGTATGACAGAATCCTCAGAAGACAAGAAAAGTACTGACTTCTCGGTAAGTGAATATTTTATCTACATCTGGGATCGGCTTTGTTATAATGATGACATACTGTAGCCCTAACTATATATTTCTACCATACAGATTGAATATAACTTCAAATATCTACAATGTCCACTTAAGTATAAGAAACTTGTAAACGAGGACAAGCAAATTGTGTATACACCACTTGCAGCTTTAAATGTAAGTACATTTTAGATTTGATATTTTGTAGCTAAGTATAATATTCTACGGATTTCGATATATAGAAAGTCTTTCTATACTACTCAACCATAACCCTTCAAAAACCTGGAATTAATAGGAACGTAGCTGCGTTGAAATAATAGTTAATTCCATACTCATAGTAAAGAAAATATTCTGGATTTACTTGGGATCTGATTGTTATCATTTGTTGTGGTTTATAAGTTCATAACTCATAGGAGAAGAAGTAGGCCATTCAGCGCATTGAGTCTACTCTGCCATTTAATCCTGGTTGATCAATCTTTCCCTCTCAACCACATTCTCCTGCTTTCCTATAACCCTTGACACCCTTACCAAACAAGTATCTGTCAATTTCTGCCTTAAAAATACCCAATGACTTGGCCTCCACAATCAAGGAATAGTACTTAAGAAACATAGAAATATAGAAACATGGTAAATAGTTGCAGGAGTAGGCCATTCGCCCCTTTGAGCCAGCACCACCATTCAATATGATCATGGCTGATCATCCAAAATCAGTACCATGTTCCTGCTTTCACCCCATATCCCTTGATTCCGTTAGCCCTCAAAGCTAAATCTAACTATCTCTTGAATACTCTGATCTGTTAAACGTTGCCAGTGTCATGGTGGGCAAAGCCTTTCAGATTTTGTATGCAAAACCAGGCATATAGAACTTAGTACTTAGAACAGTACAGTACAGGAACTAGCACGTCAGCCCACAATGTCTGTGCCAAATATGATGCCAATTTAAAGTGATCTCCTTTGCTTGCACATGATCAATATCCCTCCATATCCATTGGCCAAATAAAAGCCTCGTAAATGGCACAATCTATACCTACTCCCGCCACCTCCTTGTAGCATGTTCAAGGTGCCCGCCAGTCTCTGTATTAAAAATACTTGCCCCACACATCTCCTTTAAACTTTCAATTTCTCACCTTAAAGCTCTGAGTCCAAGGGAAAGAGGTACAGGAACCTGAAAACTTTAAGTCCATGTTCAGGAACAGCTTCTTCCCTACAGCCATTTAGCTATTAAACACTACAAATTCAAATAATCTTTGAACTACATAGACTATTATTGATATTATTGCCCTGGTATTGTTTATTTTTGTGTGTGTGTGTGTGTATTGTGGCGCCACCTGGTGGTTAGGCCACTTACTATGCAAACCCTCAGCAGTCGGGGGTAGGGTCACATGAGGTGAAAGCAGGAGTTTTCACGAGGTATAGGGGTGTGCCCTAATATAAGTATGAGCCCCAGGTCAACCTTCCCCCATTTGCGTGTGTGCTGTTCTCTTTGCTTTGACAATAAAGATCTCTTTGATTCACCATGCGTGGTTTGCTTATTCACCTGCCATATTGGTGACCCCAACGATCCAAAACAGTCATTTTGGATTTAAACGATATTTGCAGCCAACGATCAACCTCAACAGCCCAAGGTCGCTGAAAATGCAGCCCAGCAGAATGCTGTCTCCCTGAAGCTGCCTGTGTTCTGGACATTGCAACCCCAGGTGTGGTTCCAAAAAGCCGAGGCCCAGTTTCAAGTTCGACGCATCACGGCTGATGACACCTGGTACTACTATGTGGTTGGCGCGCTGGATCTGGAGCTAGCCGATCGTCTGGTCACTCACCTATGCATGCCACCGGATCAGGACAAATATGACGGCCTGAAAGCCATGCTCTTGTGGACCTTTGGGCTCAGCCTTGGTGCCTTGGAGGTGCCTTGGAGGGCCCAGAGACCAGGCCCTGTGTCCATCGGGAGTTCAGCTGCACTGCCTGTCCCAAACAACCCCTGTAAGGGGAAGTGCTGTTACTACCACCAACGCTGGGGTCCCGCAGCCCGTCAGTGCCGCTCACCCTGCTCATATCCGGGAAATGTCGGGATCGGCCGTCAGTAGTCGCTGCGGCGGTCGGTCTGAAACATCGCCTCTACGCTTGGGATCGACACTCAGGACGACGGTTCCTGGTTAATATGGGCATATAGGTTAGCGTTTTATCCCCCGTCCGGAGTCGACACTCGTTTTGGAAAGCGGGGACCTTCTCTGAATGTAGTCAGTGGCAGCTCCATACGGACGTATGGGGTTCGCTTGATCCCGCTCTCCTTTGGCCCCAGCCATTTTACCTGGACCTTTACGGTGGCCGACGTTTCCCAGCCGTTGCTGGGTGCAGATTTCCTCCGGGCCCAATCCCTATTGGTGTATGGTGCCTCCGCTTATGGTTCCGGGGGATTTTGTTCCGGCGGCGCGTGGGTCGCAGGAGCCGCCCTCCTCTGTGTTGGTCCATTTACGGGAGAAGGTGGGCACACTTGCTCCTGTTCCGATGTCTCGCCATGGGGTGGTGCCTTCCCACGTTCCATCTGCTCTCCAGGTCTGTTTCTTGTGTTCCTGCGCCATGACGTGCATCGCACGCCGGTGCAGCGGCCATACGAGGAGCCCTTCTGGGTGCTGCAGCGGGGACTTACAACTTTTTTTTTTGACATGCGGAGTCGGCGTTAGACTGTGTCAGTGGTTGAAGCCTACTCATGTCGACCCGAGTCAACCTGTACTGATGAGCCAGCCTCGTCGTCTGATGCGTCCATGGTCCCGCCCACTCCCGCCTTCGCCTTCCTCGGGAGTGTCCCCTGTGGGGGGGGGGGGGGGGGATGTGTGCACAAGGTCCGGCCGCCTCATTCGTCTACCCTTTCGGTTTCGTGCCTCAGGTTCTGGGGGGGGGGGGGGGGAGTCCTATGGTGCCACCCAATGGTTAGGACACTTACTATGCAACCTCTCGGCAGTCGGGGGTAGGGTCACGTGACTGGGCAATAGCGGGAAGGAGTTGTCACGAGGTATAGGGATGTGCCCTAGTATAAGTATGAGCCCCACATCAACCTTCCCCCATTCGCTTATGTGTTGTTCTCTTTACTTTGACAATAAAGATCTCTTTGATTCACGACGCATGACTTGCTTATTCGCCCGTCATCTCTATATAACTAAAACTCTTGTTTGTGCCGACGATGTGTCAATCTGCTTTTCCTATCTACTTCCAAACGCTAGGCCGCAGCCTTCCCATTTTCATATATTCTACTCACATTTTTCCCATTATGGCAATAAACATCTTCCTGTCAAATTCCCACCTATATTTCTGAAGTTATTAATCGTGTTTTGGGGAACTCTTAATTTCTTGCACCCACACATCCACATTTATATTGACTTTAGAAAGTTCTTTGCAATCGTAATGGAGGAAGAGTCGCAGCAGCTGTGTGCTAAGACCCAGGAACTCCAACAAATATAAGCAGAGAATGACTTTACGCTACATAAAAAAGTGAGTTGTGTGGAAGACATAAAATGTCCACAAGCAGGTGATACCAAAGATGCAACAAAATATTTAGGTTGCTGCACTGGTGAACAACGTAACTTTCAACCACGACAGTGGTGTGGCAACAGTCCTACTGCCATCATGAAAATTCTGAGCCAACATCTCAGCATGCATTGTAAATAACTGGAATGTGTTTCCAATCTGAGATCATTTCATAAACTATTGAGATGCTGCCAATTCCTGAAGTTGTAAAGCATCTGTGCACTGCACCTCTGGAATAGTGTGTATTAAAGTTTGTATAGTATTAGACTTCAGCAGTTTAGTTTAGTTTAGCTTATATGGCATGAAACAGGTTCTTCAGCCCACCAAGTCCATGCCGACCATCAATCACCCATTCACACTAGTTCTCTATTATCCCACTTTCGCACCCACTCCCTACACACTAGGGGCAATTTTACATTGGCCAATTAACCTACAGGCCGACATGTCTTTGGGATGTGTGAGGAAACTGGAGCACCTGGAGGAAACCCACAAGGTCACATGGAGAATGTGCAAACGGATAATTTTGTTATTTCTTTGTGAAACAGTACATAAATACAAATTTTGCATACCATTCTTTACCTCACTTTATTTTATCCTTTTTGTTAAGGCCATGATACACTTCAATCAAGTTGAACTTTTGAATCATCCCGTTTGCAAAGAGTTTCTGAAAATGAAATGGTATGCAGTTAGTAGATTAAGCAAACTGGTTATCAAAATGTCATGAATAATCTGCATATTCAATTCATAACTGAAATTTAATGCTGGTATGCTACTGTGATATATACAATTATATGCCTATTCTAGATGAACTTAAGTAATCTTTACCATGTTGCCATACATGCATTTATTTATATTGCCTGCTGAAATCTTAAACTGGAGTAATTTATCGTTTTTGGTGACCTTTCCCCAGGTTCATGGTAAGAGTGGAAATAAAGATCATCTGAAATTTAAATCTCTGAGAAGATATAAAATAATTTCATGTCCTAAACTCTTGACAGAAACAATAATGGATAGATTTTGTCCGCATAAGTCTAAGTATGTATTTGTATTCAAAATAAATCCAAAGTATTGCTTCAACATTTAGTTTTAGAGTCATGGAGTCATATACAACATGGAAACTTGTATGGTTTACATACTGCGCAATTCCAATATGTCTGCATTTGTCCCTTAATATTCTAAACTGGTCCAATACATATATCTGTCCAGATGTGTTATAAATGTTATATTTGAATCCACTTCTATAACTTCCTCTGGCAGCTCATTCCAGATGTGCACTATTCCTTGAGTTAACAAGTTGCTCGTGAGGTCTCTCTTAAATCTCTCCCCTTTCAGCTTAAGCCTATGCCTTTTAGTTTTAAAATCCTCTGCCCAGCGAAATTGACTGTGAGCATTCACTTTCTCTATGTCCCCCATGATCTTGAACAACCCATAAAGTCACCTCTCAGGGTCCTACCGTACAACAAATAAAGACCTAGCCTATCCAATTTCTCCCTACAACTCAAGTCCACAAGCCTGGATAATATCCTGATGATTCTCATCTGCACCCTTTCCAACATAATGACACCCGTCCTGTAGCTAGGCAACCAGAACCGCATACGGTACTCCAAGTGTGGTTTCACCAACGATTTGTACAGATGCAACATGATGTCCCAACTATTGTATATAATTTTTGCACTCAATGTCAAAGTTAGGCGGAGAATGAAAAATGCTAAAATAACTTAAGCCAATAAAGTAATGTATCTCTTTACTGACAAAAGCAATAAACAATTAGAATACATTCCTATCTAGGATACTAGACAAAAAAGCTGAGATGTTCATAATAAAATTGGGAACTAAAATATAGGAATTTTAACACATTACAATAAAATTTACAGTCACAAGTTCTTTAGAAATATCATTATCCTGTGATGCTAGAAATTAATCATCAAGTTTGCGCAAAACAAGGTCCCATGAAGAGAGATTAGAAAAATTATCAAGTGATTTGGTTTAATGGTATTAGTTGGGGTATAGTGGTAGGGCCAGAATATTTAGAGGTGGGGGGGAGGGGGAGGGGGGGGGGGGGTTCTTGTTGTCCAACAGTGCCATGAGATTTGAAAGGGTTTATCCTTGCAACCAAGAGGCAGCAGAAACTTTATTTAGATGGTCCAGAAAATGAGGTGCTGGGATCACAATACATAATTAAAACTCGCACATTTCATTTGGTTTGGTGCCATGAGTTGGTGCTGAATGCAGCCTAATGTTAATACTTGATACTACACAGGAGAGTGGAATACACATTTTTTGGGTAATGTGGCTATGGCTCAGGTGTGGAGGGGAGAAAGTGCAAGCAGACTCCAGTCTGAAGAAGGGTCTCGACCAGAAATGTCACCTATTCCTTTTCTCCAGAGGTGCTGCTTGACCCGCTGAGTTACTCTAGCTTTTTGTCTCTATCTTCGGTTTAAACTAGCATCTATAGCTCATTCCTACTCATATTTGGCCTTCTTGTACAGTGCAGGATCATCTTCTTGAAAGTCTTGGATCTGACCTCAGTTGAGAGTAAATCTCCCTGTTTATCCAAGGTTTCTAGATAGGATGGACCCCGATTGTCTTTGTTGGAACAAGTCTTCAAAGCATTTCTTAATGAAACCGGTGACGTAAGGAGTATTCACTCAGGCTGGATGAAGTGGTTCCAGTTCACAGTCACAAGACAGTCCTGAGGTCCTGCTATATTGCTCAGTGTGTCGATACCTCGCGCTTCAATCCCTGTCTATAAGAAGCAAGAGCAGCACTGACAGATGATCAGACTGATCGAAATGAGTGCAAGGGGTGGAGCATTAGGGATAAAGCTGTGTTCTGAAGAATTAAAACACCTTATAGTGCAGGTGACATTCTGATGGGTATCTGACGAGTTTGTTCCTGAATAGGCAATGATGAACAGTGTTTGCTGTCTCAAAAGAGTTGCCCACTGAGTATAATTTGTCCAGTGCCATTTGGCATTAGCTTGGAGTGGAAGGGAGACCACTGACAGAGATGGAGGTGAATGTCCTCAGTGGCCAAAGGGACAGTATACTCCGGGTCTGGAGAACAGAATTAAGACACAACCTTCACATTGATGCACTACAAAATATTGATCATAAAGCAGATATAGCATTAATAGCATAAATATAACTTAATGGGCACCACCTAACAGCCAATATCCAGATGTAGCTACAAAGTGGCCAAGAGTGCAAATTAAATATTTCAAGATACTTATTTTGGAAAAGAGGGACAAAATGAAAGGTGCAAAAGTTTAGTTTAGTTTAGAGATGCAACGCTGCGACACACCTTTTGGCCCACCAAGATCGCGCTGTCCAGCAATCCCCGTACACTAACATTATCCTACACACACTAAGGACAATTTACTATTACTACCAAGTCAATTAACCTACAAATATGTACATCTTTGATGTATGGGAGAAAACCCACGTGGGTCATGGGGAGAACGTATAAACTCTGTATCGACAGGCACCTGTAGTCGGGATCGAACCTGCTTCTCTGGCACTGTAAGGCAGCAACTCTACCACTGCATCACTGTGCCGCCCTAAAGTTTAGCCCTGAAAATAAAGATTTGATAAAGACAATAAGCAAGCAATTTAAAGAAAGCAATTCACCTCAGAAAAGCCGTAAAGCAGATGTATGGATGGAGTTATGAAATGACAAAGGATAGAAAACATCGGTGTCCATAAAATCTGAAGTAGTAGTGGAAATGTGGAGGAAAGTGCAAGTTAAGAAAGTTAATGCTAATCATGAGACGTTAATCTACATAGCACTGCTAAATTTAATTTGCCCAGGATGAATTCATGGAGCGTGTGTGATTGTCATGATCAATAGGTTAGGAACCACTGAGGGAAAAGGCTATTTTAGTCTTAGTGTTATGTAATGAGAAGGTGTTGATTAATGATCTAGTAGTTAAGAGGTCTTTAATGATCAGATCATAATATGATAGAATTCTATATGAAAATTGAAAACTATTTAGTTCAACCGGAGTGCTAAATCTGAATAAAATAAATTATGGAGGTATAAGGAATGAATTTGCTATGGTAGATTGGAAAACTATTTTAAGAGGTATGAAAATAATTGAGCAATGGCAAATATTTTAAAGAAATAATACAATAAGAAAAACAATCTAACTGTAGTTATTAATAAAAATTAAAGATTAGATTATTTCAAATGAAAAGACTCACAAAGTTGCCAAAGAAGCAGCAAAACGGAAGATTAGAAACTTTTCAGAATTCAGCAAAAAAAAGATCTAGACATTAATTAGTAAAAACACGTAGAATAGTGAAATAGTCTAGCAAGAAAGATAACATTGGCTGATAAGAGCTAATGCAAATGTGTGGAGAAGAAAAGAATGACTAAAGTCAATGTCTGTTCCAAAAAATGGTACTTGTGAATAAGGAAATGAAAGAGAAATTATACATTTTTCAATTAAAAAGACTCAGAAAACCTTCCAGAAATGGAGCAGTGAATGAGAATCTCGGAGGAATGTTCATTATTATGGTCAGCAGCAAAAGGAAGTCGCAGTGTATGTAACAGTTAATTGCAAGTGTATCAACCAATATCATCAGCAGCATGAGTTGCTTAAAGTTGACATGGGCAGAAAGAAGCTGTCGAAATTGCCTGCTCCCTCCTCCCTTCCTCCTCCTGCCTCTGCACCTCCTATGTGTCTTTGCCTTTGTTACAGCTAATGGCTGATTTGTACTATTCTTATGGCAAAATTGCATCCCATATAACAGATCACCGCAAATCTAAACACTCACAACACTGGAGGCTGCAATGATCATCCAGAGAGGTACAAGGAACTGGATTATTGTGTCTGGACATGGCAACATGTCATTTAAAGTATAATTCTGAACCATATTATCAGTTTACTATCTTGTTACCTGAAGCCACCCCAGTCTTATAGTTCAAATACAGATGGTACAATAGCAGCAACAATGGTAATTCTGTAAAATGTTATCTGGTTATCGGGCACTGATTTCCATTTCACATTGCATCTTGTCACACGCCAGCTTTTTGGCGAGGAAATGGGATACATTTCAGTTGACGGGCCCCATTTACAAAATCTGAAGAAGGGTCCTGACCCGAAACGTCACCCATCTATGTTCTCCAGGGATGTAGCCTGATCTACTGAGTTAGTCCAGCACTTTGTGCCTTTTTTCGTAAACCAGCGCCTGCAGTTCATTGTTTTCCCATCTAAAAAGACATAAAGGTATGTAGGTTAATTGCCTTGGTAAATGTAAAAATTGTCGCTAGTGGGTTTAGGATAGTGTTAATGTATGGGGATCACTGGTCGGCGCAGACCCGGTGGGCGGGAAGGGCCTGTTTCTGCGTTGTATCTCTAAACTAAACTAAAAGTATCAGGTGTGAACGTCAGTGGCACCCTGAACCCAAGACTCAAGAATGTTTTATTGACATATATCCCAGATAGAACAATGAAATTCTTACTTGCACCAGCACAACACAATATTGAAGCTTTCTTGTTTATTACATTGTAAACAATGTAATAAACGAGAAAGAAACAAAAGTTCAGTGTGTGTATATATACCCATGCAGAAAACTAAAATCCTCACGCAGCCACAAACTCAGACTGCCTCTTCTCTGGCAAGATAGGATGACATTTTATCTCTTGTCCTGGAGTGCAATGGTGGGTGACAAACTCTGAAGTTAAATATCACCAAATCCAGCTGGATAAAATTCCAACATGTATAACAGTCCTTGAAACAATTTAACAAATTTTCATCAAATTGGTTCTATGTTCTTTGGATTTTATAGAAATGAAAGATCATTTTTTTTGAAACACTGGAGGTCAGTAAGGAACATCTTTGTTATAAACTATCATCAGCAGTTCATTCCTGCACAAGAAGATCACCAGTTCAATATTGAGATGTTGCAATCGTAATTGTAATAGTAATTGATTTATTAGCCAAGTATGGAAGAACATACAAAGAATTTGATTTGCCATACAATCATACCAAAAAAGCAACAAGACACACAACTACATAAATATTAACATAAACATCCACCACAGCGGACTGTGATGGAAGGAAATAGCATGTTATCTTCGTCCCTCCTATACTCCCGCAGTCGGGGCAGTCGAACCATCCGCTGTCGGGGCGATCGAAGCTGCTACAGCCAGTGATTGAAGCTCCCGCGTCGGAGCGATCAAAGGCCCCGATCAGGGCAGTCAAAGCTCCTGCGGCCTGGAGCTCCCAAAGTAATTCCCTAACCAAGGGACCACGAGCTCCACGATGTTAAGTCCCACAGGCTCCCGCGGTTGGAGCTCCCAAAGTCAATCCCCAGCAAAGGGACCGCCAGCTCCATGACGTTAGGCCGCAGTGCGGACGGAGATACGATATGGAAAGAGTCGCATCTCCAAGGAGGAAAGATAAAAAAAAATGTTTTCCCTCCACCCCCCACATAATACAACACTAAAGGTACACTAATATGTACATTAAAAACAACAAAAGAAAGAAAAGGACAAGACAGACTGTTGGCGAGGCTGCCATTGTACGGTGTCACCCACTATTGGGAAAGTCTCGAATAAGGGGACATAGTTACTCTATGGGGTGGGGTGCTGGGGTTGTTGATGAGGTGTTTCATTTCATACTGAGGTACATAGAAATGTTTTCTTGTAGTAGGTGGCGAATATCTTGAATACTGAGTATTGTGGAGGCTTAATAATTAAAGATATGTAAAGAGGAGGGAGGTAATCTTTTGAAGGATCACGTATTTGAGTGCTATGTGAAGCTGGCACAAAGAGGAGTTCTGGCTGGGTAGGCCAGCCATGATCTTGTTGAATGCCAGCATAGGCTTGAAGGGTCAGGCGATAGATTCCTGCTCATATTCCTTGCAGTTTTGTTTATCAAGAGCTGAGTAGAATCATAGTGCCATTATCCAATTTACTTGCATTGACTTGTTAAGAAATGCCTACTTAGACCCTGACATCACCAGAAGGCTCTGTCAGCTAATTTGTTTTATAAAGCTCTTAGCTGTAGTTCACTGGGGGAATCAAGCTTATAATGCTGTATATGAAGACATCTGGAACCTCAGGCACTGGAAAGACCGACTGTGTATCTCATTAACCAGTGAGATCGTGTGAAATAATTGAAAGAATGGCAAAGCGTGAATTCAATGCATTAGACTTAATTTAGTTACAGGATAAGATTTAAAGAGAAAGAAAATTGACCTGAAAGGAAAAGCGTGATATAAATGTAAAATATTTAAGTTGATCCTTTTTGAAATCCCTGACACCAATTTGTCGGAAGGATAGTGACTCCACGGATTAAAACATTCTAATTCTAAGCCAGAAATATTGAATGCTACAGTATTAATGGCCACATTGCTTTAATAAAAGGTTTACACTGTTAATTACCATGTCATTTACTGTAGGCAGGTTTAATGGAAAGTGTAAATGAATATCCTTTGGAAGTAATGTGAGGATAGAGTAAGGTGATGTCTGTGTAAAGCAAACTATAAAATGGTATACAAATGCCAGTATGTTTCTGAGATTTGTAGCTGTTAGATTTGTGGCTCCTCTAGAGATTATGAATCATAATCATAATCATAATTATAGTCATATTTTATTAGCCAAGTAGGTTTTGCAACATACGAGGAATTTGATTTGCCATACAGTCATACCAATAAAAAGCAACAAGACACACAAAATATATTTTAAAATAAACATCCACCACTGTGACTCCTCCACATTCCACATGAAGGAAGGCAAAAAAAAAGTTCAATCTCTTCCCTTCTTTGTCCTGCTGTGGTCGGGGGCCTCGAGCCTTCCGTTGACGGGATGATCTTGGCTCCCATAGCCGACGGTCGAGCCCTCTGCATCGGGACGATCAAGTTCCCACATCGGGGGGATCTCAGCTCCCCCGCGCCGGGCGATCAGACCCCGGGTCGAGGTTAGTCAAACCTCTTGCGACTTTGCAGCTTCCCGACATCAGTCTATACCCGAGACTGCGAGCTCCACGATGTTGAAATTCGCAGGCCGCGGTTAGAGCGTCGATCCCAGGCAAGGGATCGCAGGCTCCGATGGTAAGTCCATGGCCCCGCGCTGGGGCTCAAAGTCAGTGTCGAGCAAGGATGCCAGTTCTATGACGTTAGGCTGCAGAGTGACCGGAGGTATGATCCGGAAAACAATCGTTTCTCCAGCAAGGTAAGAGTGAAAAAAAGTTTCCCCCGACCCCCACCGCTCACCCTACATAAAACAAAGCAGAGAATATTAACACAGACTTTTTAAAACACGCGAAAAATAACAAAAAGGATTAAAAGACAGACAGACCGTTGGCGAGGCTGCCATCGCTGAAGGCGCCACCTTCAGTTATCTGTTAATATAACTGGAGATCTGTTAATAACATATTAACAGACCATTGTCCCTCCCACAAAGATCCAGCACGTTTAGTCTAAGGTAAATATGAATCTATTGATGACATCAGCATCAATTTTACTTCGGAGTCACGTGAGTGACTACGTGAAGAACCCGCCAGGACGCATGCGTTTCATATCGCTTCACGCATTGCGAAACGTTCCCCTGCAGCAGTAAATTTGAAACCGCAACCGACAGGTAAGTGAATTACTCTGCGGTCATTTTTTGTTTCCCGCGCTGTTTTTACAGGGGGAAACTGGACAAAAATAGAGTCCACAAGGGCTGCGTCTAAAACTGGCTGAGTTGCGGGCAGCCAGCAGCAGCTAAAGGCACCAGCATCACCTTGAGTGGGATCAGCTGTGCCCCCGACTTGGCACCCGCACCGGCCAGATCAACACCACGGCCGGGCGGGAAGACAACACAGACAGAGCCGTTGACTCTGACAAGTCAAAACGGCAGGCGGGGGGGAGTATTCCCCTGCAGTGGCAAGTTTTTTAAAACCAAGACCGACAGGTAAGGGAATTACTGCGGTCATGCTTTGTTTCCCGTGCTGTTTTTCACAGGGGGAAACTATGGACAGGAGTCCACAAGGGCTGCACTGGCTGGGAAGAACTACGGAGTTGCGGACAGCCAGCAGCGGCTGACGGCACCAGATCACCGTTAGTGGGATCAGCTGTGCCCGACTTGGCTGACAAGTCGAACTGCAAAGAAATGCCGCGAGGACCAGCGTTACTGGGGCCAAATGGAGCGGCTTATGGAGCACATGCTCCACTGTGACAGACTCTGGGAGATGGAGTCTAGTCACAATGGGTATATAATACACCCATGGCAGCACCTTATCAGGGCTGCACAGTGCATCTCCCTCGACAGAGGGGAGTACTGGGAGCCAATTCTGGGCTAGCTCTGAAGAGGGGTTTTGCTGAAGGAAGAAATCAGTGTGCAGGGGGTGCAAGAACAAGGAAACCTCCTGGAAAAGGAGTCCAAGTTTGTACATCTAAAAACAACTACAGGAACATGGCTGTAATAGACACTACTGCCAAATATTTGGCACCGGAAAATGGGTATCCCTCAAAAATTTCCCACGGTGAACAGTTACATCTGAAAACACATTGGAACAGGAGTCAGAAGGCAGGATGTTTAGCTAAGACGCTGTGGCATTATTCTGCAATATGGAGTAGGAGATTAATAGTCTCAGGAGAATGCCATCCGCCCAGCTGTACTGAACTGAACATTCGTGCCTTCACGATAAGAAAAACTGGAAGCGCATGCTGAACTGGAGAGGCTAGATGCTAGGGAATCATGGGGAAATCCCAACACGACTCTTTGGAATTCGTGTCAATATCTTTACGAAAAACAAAAAGATGTGGTTACCAATCATTCAAGTCTGACAAACCTGAATACATTGTGCAGTAAATTCGTTCGAAATTGGAAACTTTTGTTACTGCCAAACAATTGATTCCATAGGCTACTTTATGGATTGCATCCATTAAAAGATGCTTACTATACGGTGCCTATGCGGAAGGATTATAGACGTTATTAATTCTAAGCTAACACCTTCCACCACTAAGGACTACTTGGGGTTCACCTTTGACTTAGTCTACATGTGGGTAACTTATCAAAGGAAGGTACAGACTTAACTGAGGCCAACAACCTCATTGACATCAGTAAACCACCTATTTGACTGGTAGCAAGGGTAATTGGCAATACTGTGGCCTTTCCAGCCACACTGTTTGACCTTTGTATTACCAATAATTACAAGGACAAAGGTATAAGCACTTAAAATCAATACTGGTCATGTGTAGAGACCAATGAGACCAATCTAAGCAATCACAGAATTACAATGATAGGGGAAATATTGGGCATTGTTCAAACCCTATCATTGTCAGCAACCATTCAGTGGTGCTACAAACTGATGCCAGTGTTCATGGTTGGCGTGTTACTAACCCCATCTCTAGTTGTGGATATAGATGGGATGCACAAGAAGCATCATTGCTTCAGATACATGTCATAAACTACTTGGAAATTTTGGGTGCGTTCTATGGACTAAAATCATACTGTTCAGAAATGCATCACCTGCATGTTAGACTACAGATTGATAACACCACCATGGTGACATATACTAACTACATGGGTGGAATCAAATCGGTATCATGTGATAATCCGGCTAACACAATTTGGCAATGGTGTATTCAGAAAAACATTTGAATATCAGCTAGTTACTTACCAGGTAACCTCAAATTTAGTGGCAGACACCAGGTCACGCAAATTCATGACAAACATCGAATGGATATTGGACCGCAAAGTGTTTGCTGATATTGTAGCATGATATGAAACACCAGAGATTGATCTATTGCATCTTGGCTTAATCACCAGTTGCCTATCTGTGTTTCTTGGGAATCAGACTGGGGCATCAGCGATGGATGCCTTCTCGCTGCATTTGGGGGGGGGGGGGGGGGGGGGGGGGGGGGGGATTGTTCTTTCTATGCATTCCCTCCTTTCTGCCTCATCAGTCAGGTATTACGCAAAATACAACTAAACATGGCTCTCCGTTCCAAAATAACCAGATTGTTGGTTCATCCCGTAACGGGCGGGAAAATCATCCCTACCATAATAGGACAAAAGTGTTCGTCAGCAGAATCTTAAGTAACCATTTCCGGACCTGGGACTAACGAACCGAACAATGAACATACAGTATACAGCGGCTCACAGGCAGTCCACGAAGAAACTATATCGGGTCCACATCAGGAAGTGGGAAATATTGTTCTAGGAACAACATCACTACTGTACGACGAACATAACTCTGTTCTGAAATTCTAGCCTCAACTATGATGAGGGGCTCAGTTTAATAATAACTTTATAATAATAACTTTATTTATAGAGCACTTTAAAAACAACCACTGTTGCACAAAGTGCTGTACATGACTAATCATGAACAAAAAACATTTATTACAAGACAATAAAAACATTAAAAAAGAGAGTAAAAACAAGAAAAAACATTAAAAACACTAAAACAGGAGCAAAGTCTCATGCAGGGTCCAAAGCCAAGGAATAGAAAAGGGTTTTATGACTGGTTTTGAAGATGGACAGTGAGGGGGCCTGTCTGATGTGCAACGGCAGAGTGTTCCATAATGTCGGAGCAGCAACAGAGAAGGCTCTATCCCCTCTGAGCTTCCGCTTAGACCTCGGTACCTCCAGGAGCAGCTGATCAGCTGACCTGAGGCACCGGGCAGGAGCGTGGGGATGAAGCAGCTCAGAGAGGTAAGGCGGGGCGAGGCAATTTAAAGATTTAAAAACAAATAAAAGAATCTTAAAATGAACTCGAAAGTACACCGGCAACCAGTGGAGGGAGGCCAGAATTGGCGTTATGTGCTCCCTCTTTCGAGTTCCAGTTAAAAGGCGAGCAGCAGCATTCTGAACCAACTGGAGACGAGCCAGGGAAGATCGAGTAACTCCAAAATAGAGTGCGTTACAGTAATCCAGCCTAGACGTGATGAAGGCATGGATTACTGTTTCAAAATGCTGCCGCTCAAGAATGGGCTTCACCTTTGCCAGCTGCCTTAAATGAAAGAAGCTGGACTTAACTACCGCGCCTATTTGATGATCTAATTTAAAATGACTGTCCATCTTAAAACCTAAGTTTAAAACTGTTGGCTTCACATACAGTGCCAGGGGACCCAAGTCAACAGGGGGAGGTTCACGGCAGCCATTGGGACCAAACACTATCACTTCTGTCTTCTTTTTATTAAAACCTAGAAAGTTTAGGGCCATCCAGGATTTAATGTCATCAAGACATAACAGAAGTGATTTGACAGAGAAAGCATCTTCCTTCCTCAGCGGCATATATAGTTGGCTATCATCAGCATAACAATGAAAAGAGATGCCATGCTTTCTAAGAATGGAACCCAGAGGAAGTAAGTACAGTGAGAAAAGCAGGGGCCCTAAAATTGAGCCCTGTGGAACCCCATATGACAGAGGAGCGGAGGAGGATTCAAAACCAGCAAGGCTTACACACATAGTTCTGTCTGCCAGATAAGACCTGAACCATTCCAGGGCACTGCCACAATTGCCCACTAGGTGCTGTAACCGAGATACTACGATACCATGGTCCACTGTATCAAAGGCGGCAGATAGGTCCAGCAGGACAAGAACCACATAATCACGAGAATCATTAGCTAGGAGGATGTCATTAAAAACCCTTAGCAATGCTGACTCTGTGCTATGCATAGTTTTAAACCCAGACTGGAAAACCTCCCGAATATTATGCTCGTCCAAGATGAGTTTTAGCTGAGCATAAACAACTTTCTCCAGAATTTTAGAAATAAAAGGCAACTTGGAGATCGGTCTAAAATTGGCCAGAACAGTTTGATCCAGGCCAGGTTTCTTAAGTAGTGGTTGCACTACTGCATGTTTAAAACTACGGGGACAACCCCAGAACACAAGCTGCTGTTGATAATGGCAAGAACCGACTGCCCTATACTGGGGAAAACCTCTTTAAAAAGATGAGGTGATTAGTGCCACAAACTGCGCCAGTAGTGCCTTTTCAGTATTCTGGGGCAAGGATCAGAGCGTCATTCTGTCAGGTCTCACCCCCTGGTGACTAAACTCATGAGGGGAATTTTTAATATTATCCCCAAGGACTAGTTTCCCTTATATGGTATATGAGTATAGTCCAACATTACTGAGGAATTGGTCACCAGCTACAGCTCTGTCCCTGCATAGACTTGCACATGACATGGTCATGCTTATGGCATTGGTCTCAGCACACAGAATTCAGTCTTTACATAAATCGAGGCTGGATAGTAACACCTCTTCTACGAGTAAAATAACTTTTTACATCCACGAATGAGTTTAACAGAACAGACCGGGATCGTCAGGCCTCATATCGAGTTCAGTGCATACCCAATAGATGATTGCCTATGCATTATGAGACATTTGTTCTTATACATAGAGAACTCTAAACAGCACAGAGGCAATGAGATGTGACATTGCAGAATCAAAATTAGATCTGTATCATGATTATCCCATAAGACAGGGGCTATAATTGTTGTTAATAGTTCATCATGGAATTTCAATGTCGGATTAATGTTTGAATACGTTAACACTATTTCCTCCCTTAGTCAATTAAGGCAGTGGTGAGGCATGGAATCATTTCCACGGCATGAAATCACAGAGCTTTGAAATCTTCACGTAGTCACTCACGTGACTCCGAAGTAAAATAGTAAGATTAAACGAGAACTTACCAGTTCGAAGTTTGATTGTTATTTTATGAGGAGTAACGTTGAGGGATTACGTGCCCTCCGCTCCCACCCTCGATCATAAAGTTCAACTGGTATCCTTTTTTCTCTAATCTTACTACAGGTGCACAACCTTTTATCCGGAGTTCCGGAAACCGAAAAGCTCCGAAACCCGGACATTTTTTCCAGGATGTCGTCTGCACACCAAAGCTCGCGTTTGGCGCCAAACTTGACCCGAAACGACCCACGGTCAACCCAGGTCTGTACTACTGTAGTGGCTGCCTCCTCCCCGGAGACCGGGGAGACACTTAAACATCTGTAAATCATTGCTTAAATGTTAGTCAGTTAGTTTGGAAGGCTTTTATATGAAGGGGGAAACTTTAATTCTTAGTCCCCTACCTGGTCGGAGAGGCGGGGAGCGGGCAATGCCTTACCGGGTCGCCGTGCAGTAAGCTCCGGAGCGCTGTGGCCGCCGACTCCCAACATCGCGGAGCTGGGGCTGCGGGTGTCCGGCCGCGGGCGGCGCTGGTTGTAGCTCCGACCCCGGCAACTCTACCCCTGGCTGCGCGGCGCTCCAAATCCAGCGCGGCCCGCAGCCAGACGCCCGCAGCCCCAGCTCCGCGATGTTGTGTGTCGGCGGCCACAGCGCTCCGGAGCTTACCGCACGGCGACCCGGTAAGGCATTGCCCGCTCCCCGCTGGTATCCCAGCGCTGAGACGCCGCCGACTCCCAACATCGCGGAGCTGGGGCTGCGGGTGTCCGGCCACAGGCGGCGCTGGATTTGGAGCGCCGCGCAGCCAGGGGTAGAGTTGCCGGGGTCGGAGCTCCAACCGGCGCCGCCCGCAGCCCCCAGCTCCGCGATGTTGGGAGTCGGCGGCCACAGCGCTCCAGAGCTTACTGCACGGCGACCCGGTAAGGCATTGCCCGCTCCCCGCTCTCCGACCAGGTAGGGGACTTAAAGTTTCCCCCTTCACCCCCCCCCCACCACATAAAATCCCTCCAAACTAACTGACTAACATTTAAGCAATGATTTACAATGATTCCCCGGTCTCCAGGGAGGAGGCAGCCGCTCCAGACTTTTCAAGCCGCCCGCGCTACCTACCTAATCTACGCTAAAAATCTTCCATTCGGAAATCCGAAAAATTCCGAAATCCGAGAAGTGTCTGGTCCCAAGGCTTTCGGATAAAAGGTTGTGCACCTGTATGTTCAGGTCATTACTGTTATCTGTGATTTCACACCGCTGCTTTGAAGAATGACACGCATGCGTCCTGGCGGGTTCTTCACGTAATCCCTCAACGTTACTCCTCATAAAATAACGATCAAACTTCGAACTGGTAAGTTCTCGTTTAATCTTACTATTAAACTTGAATGTTCTTTTAAATTACATGTGATCACTAATTACATAACAATCTGCAAACTACTTAATTTTTCATTCACTAACAAAAATGTGTTATCTAATTATCACAGGAAGAGAATATCTATATGGTAAGATGATTCTGTTTATATCTTAATTCAATGTATTTCTCTTTTCTAGGCGAGCCTACGGACTACGAGCACATGTTTTTAACATGGCTCTCTTTTCATTACTACTGCTACCAATAACATACATTGTTATTACTTCACGACCCTTTGCTTTCATCAATGAAACACAGAATGCCCTCAATGCTACGGAGGGACTGGTGGTGCTTGAGAAAAAAAATCAGGTATGGCTGTTCTCAGGTTCAAGATAGGAATGAGCCCTTTACCTCATTTTGTCCAGATTTTTATGACACAATAATATCACGCAATTGGACTATGAATATTTTTCCATCTCCTTTTTTACTTTCTTCATTGCCACCTTGATTTAGTAGCTCCTCCTGGTTTGGTATCATCATCAAATATAACCACTTTGCATTACCTCTCTAAATCTGTTTAGTTTGAAAGTGAGCCTATAGGGCCTGTCCCACTGTACGAGGTAATTCAAGAGCTCTCCCTAGTTTAAAAAAAAAATCAAACTCGTGGTAAGTACGTAGAACGTACGTAGCGGGTACGTCAGAGCTCGGGACGTCTCTTAGTGCCTTGTAACGCTAACAGATTCAGATTCAGATTCAGATTCAATTTTAATTGTCATTGTCAGTGTACAGTACAGAGACAACGAAATGCATTTAGCATCTCCCTGGAAGAGCGACATAGCAAATGATTTAAATAAATAATAATAAGTGATAATAAGTGTCCGGGGGGTGGGGGGGCGATTGGCAGTCACCGAGGTACGTTGTTGAGTAGAGTGACAGCCGCCAGGAAGAAGCTGTTCCTGGACCTGCTGGTTCGGCAACGGAGAGACCTGTAGCGCCTCCCGGATGGTAGGAGGGTAAACAGTCCATGGTTGGGGTGAGAGCAGTCCTTGGCGATGCTGAGCGCCCTCCGCAGATAACGCTTGCTTTGGACAGACTCAATGGAGGGGAGCGAGGAACCGGTGATGCGTTGGGCAATTTTCACCACCCTCTGCAATGCCTTCCGGTCGGAGACAGAGCAGTTGCCATACCATACTGTGATGCAGTTGGTAAGGATGCTCTCGATGGTGCAGCGGTAGAAGTTCACCAGGATCTGAGGAGACAGATGGACCTTCTTCAGTCTCCTCAGGAAGAAGAGACGCTGGTGAGCCTTCTTGATCAGAGTTGAGGTATTGTGGGTCCAAGAGAGGTCATCGGAGATGTTGACTCCCAGGAACCTGAAGCTAGAAACACGTTCCACCTCCGTCCCGTTAATGTGGATGGGGGTGTGCGTGCCACCCCTGGACTTCCTGAAGTCTACAATGAGCTCCTTGGTCTTCTTGGAGTTAAGGGCCAGGTTGTTGTCAGCGCACCATGCTGCTAAGTGCTGGACCTCCTCCCTGTAGGCCGACTCATCGTTGTTGCTGATGAGGCCAATCACCGTTGTATCATCTGCATACTTGATGATGGTGTTAGTACCATGTACAGGTGTGCAGTCATAGGTGAAGAGGGAGTAGAGGAGGGGGCTCAGCACACAGCCCTGTGGAACGCCGGTGTTCAGGGTGAGGGTTGAAGAGGTGTGCTTGTCTAACCTAACAGACTGGGGTCTGTTGGTTAGAAAGTCCAGTATCCAGTTGCAGAGGGAGGGGTCGATGCCCAGGTTACCGAGTTTGGTGATCAGTTTTGATGGTATAATGGTGTTGAATGCTGAGCTGTAATCGATGAACAGCATTCTTACGTAAGTGTCTCTGTTGTCGAGGTGGGAGAGGGCGGAGTGAAGTGCCGTTGAGATGGCATCCTCCGTACTCCTGTTCTTGCGGTAGGCAAACTGATAGGGATCCAGTGTGGGGGGTAGGCAGCTTTTGAGGTGTGCCAGGACCAGCCTCTCGAAGCACTTGGTGATGATGGGGGTAAGTGCAACTGGGCGGAAGTCGTTGAGGCTTGCCGCAGTGGAGTGTTTTGGCACTGGCACGATGGAGGTGGATTTAAGGCACGTGGGGACAACTGCTTGGGCAAGTGACAGGTTGAAGATGTCAGTCCAGACGTCTGTCAGCTGCGCAGCACAGGCCCTGAGCACGCGCCCGGGGATGCCGTCAGGGCCAGCAGCTTTACGTGCATTAGTCCTACTCAGTGCCACGAATACGTCACGAATAACGGCAGGTACTTGAGAAACACGGTAAGCTCGTGAAGATTTTTCAACAAGTTGAAAAATGTCCACGAGAGCCCCGAGTACCTACGAGCGGCTATTACCGTAATTCTCCGAATTCGAATCAGGGGAAACTCGGGAGAACTCTTGAATTACCTCGTACAGTGGGGCAGGCCCTTTACTCTGAAAAATACAGAGGGTCCATGGAAATGAATGAATGTATCTAATAACAGCCCCAGATTTCTGAAAACCTTGTTCAAACAATTAACTGAGACACTGAGATTCTATTCTACTAGAGCCACATATAGAAAAGGGCAATACCGCTACAGATGATATGCCACATTACTGGAATGGTTATTGTGAAGCGGTATTTTAACAGAAGTAGGCCTCTGGAGTTCTCAGCTCAACTTTGTATGCAACTCATTCTGTTCTTGTTCTGTGTCTCTAGACGCAATTAGAATACTTCAAAATAGTAACATAAACAGGTTGTAGCTAAATCTTTTCAATTCCAACTTTATGCAAAGTTTGTACCCAAAGTGAAATTATTATTATGTTTTACTTGTGTTAGATAGGATATTGACAGGACTGAATTGTTGTCTATTTTAATCTATTCTTCCTTCCACAGGGCATTTCATTCCACACAATATGCACAATAATTATATTTGCCATGTGCATCCTAGGCATATGCAAAGAGGCTTTCCAAATTGTACAACAGGTAAACTGTGCACAAAATTTTAAGTAATTGTAACAGAAACCTGATACCAAGAAAGGCTGCTGTGGGTTTTTTTAAAAAATCATTGAAGTCAAAGGATATCATGGCCAGAGTTCTTCAGGATGGCATGCTTGGCCTATGCTTGGCCTATGCTTGCCCTAATATTTCAGATGACTCTGCAATTGTGGGCTGCATCAGTGAGGAAAGGGAAGCTGAATACAGAGGTGTAATCAATGACTTTGTTGAGTGGTGTGGGCTGAATCATCTCCAGCTCAACATCGATAAGACTTAGTGATGGACTTTAGGAGGAGAGAAACTCCCCATTTTGATTATCTGTGGTAGCACCAGTGGTTTTAAAATGGTTGCGGGGAGGGTGAATGGGAAAGAAAATGAAGAGTTAATTTAAAACAATACTTTGCAACAGTTTTCATTGCAATTGCCCCAAGGATAGTCGATGTATTATTGTCAAATAAGTGGAAATAACTTGTAACAATCTTAGTCTTAAGGGATGAAGTATCAGAAAAGTCAACGGGACCAACCACAGACAAGTTGTCAGAATCCAATAACCTGCATCCAAGGGTTTTAAAGGAAGCTGCTGCAGAGATAGTAGACCCATTGGTTGATGTTTTTCTAAACCAATTGTGTTCTGGGAGAGTAATTGTAGGATAGAAAACTGTGAATATGACTTTTTTGCCCAAAAAGGAGTAAATTATAAGGCCGTTAACTTAACATCTATTATTGGGAAGATGCTGGAATCTATAATCCAGGAAGAATTGGCTTGTCTATTATAATGCCTTAATGCAATCGAACTAAGTCGAGACAGTTTTATAAAAGGGATTCCATGTTTGACAAATTTGCTAGAGTTCTTCGAGAATACAATGAGCAAAGTTGATCGATGAGAACCAGCGAATATGGCGTATTTTCCCAAAAAGCATTTTAATAGGCGCCACATCAAGATTAGATTCAAAATGCCCACAGTATTGAGGGTAGCTGTTAACATAGAAAAAAAAGTATTAAAATATTGTCTTTTTCACTTACTCCTAATAAGATATAATCCAAGATGTCTCAATATTATGCAAAATAAGAAAAAGTATCTGAAAAGTTAAGACATTTGACATTTAGTCTGAAATGGAAAAGTTACACATCTAGAAGATGGTGAATTGCGGACACTCCAAACTGATCAATCCCCACAGTAATTCATTGAGTTAAGAATAAAGTATAAGTTACTTTGACCTCAATAATTGCTGCTGAACAATTTTTTTGTTGTTGTCTTAATAAACAGCGATGGCAATACTTCCATGATTCATCTAATCTTCTAGATGGGACGATGTATGTGGCATCCATTCTGTTTGTAATTCCCTGGGTTTTCGATGTCTCTCACCCGCTGCAATGGCAGTGTGGTATGATCTCTGCATATACGTCGTGGGTGAACTTCCTACTTTATCTTCAAAGGTATCGCTTATTTTACGTTTTTGCAAAAATATCAGATCTTATTAGTAAATCTTTTCTCCAACTAGGAAATAACAGAAGAAATTATAGTCTATGTTTCAGTACTTCCCTGTATATTCAGAAATCCCTGAGAACATGGTTACAGGCGGTCACGGTGGCGCAGCGGTGTAGTTGCTGCCTTACAGCGAATGCAGCGCCGGAGACCCCGGTTCGATCCTGACTACGGTTGCTGTCTGTACGGAGTTTGTACGCTCTCCCCTTGACCTGCGTGGGTTTTCTCCTAGAGTTTCGGTTTCCTCCCACACTCCAAAGACATACAGGTTTGTATGTTAATTGGCTTGTTAAATGTAAAAATTGTCCCTAGTTGGTGTAGGATAATGTTAATGTGCAGGGATGGTTGGGCGGAGCGAACCCGGTGGGCCGAAGGGCCTGTTTCCACGCTGTATCTCTGTATCTGTATCTCTAAACTTGGGCAATGCATGAGAGCTTCCAGAGTTGATCTGGCCACTGCTGTAGTAGAAAGCTCTGGGTGTGAAGCCAGAGTGCATAGGAGTATGTAGCAGTGTACGATTTGTACGACTATTGAGTAGAAATTAACTTTGTGGTGTTCATTTCATTAGTGTAAGGTGGATATGATGACAATAAATTTACAAGTGGGGTATCCTCTGCCTAGCTTGGCTTCTCTGAGTTATACTAACAATTAACTTCAGAGGAAGTCCAAGGTAAATTGAGCCGAAAACAATTAAAAGCCAACATTTTCCTATGGGGCCATTGGTCTTCAGTCAGCTCAATATCATCTCAGCACTGAATCCTTGAAACTTGGAACTCAGTATTTCCAGGCAGTATAACATTGTTTTGAACTACAACAAACAATGATATTGGCATCCCGACTTGAAACGTCACATATCCATTTTCTCTGGAGATGCTGCCTGAATGAATGAATAAATTAATACTTTATTGTCACATGTGACAAGTCACAGTGATGTTCTTTGTTTTGCATATCCAAGGTACGCAAAGAGTCACCAGGTCTTTAAAGGGTGCCACCAAAGTTACAAAGAACTGAGTTACTCCAGCATTTTGTGTCTATCAATGATGATTTGCAATGAATATACACAATAGCAATTGACTTGGTGCAAGTTCTGTGATTGTCCCTGTTTCTTTCAGATTCGATATTTGTGGGATCTATGTGGTGATGTTTGCAGAGATTCTGAAAACCTTGCTTCATATTATGAGCATATTTGTCTTTCTCATCTTTGCTTTTGGATTGGCATTCTACATTCTTTTATATGAGCAGGTAAGTGACTGGTCAGGTTCTTAGTGAAGTACAGGTTGAACACCGATTTTCCGGCAACTGATTGTCCGCCCACCTCTATATTTCGGACCAAATTACAAGAGCTCAGTTGAAATTCCCTGAGTGGCCATAGATGGCATTGCGAGTGGCGAGCGCTCTTTCCGATCCCTCCATCATGAAAGAATCAACTAATTTCCTAATCTTCTCTCCTAACTGTTTCGCAAAGACAATACAGTGAACTCTTGTTTTAATGACCCCCGGATATAGTGGACGGACCTGCCAACCCATCCCCGGTTCACACCGTCTACCCGGCCGTTTAGAGCATTGGCTTCCGACCCCACTCCCGACTCATAAGGTGCACCAGTAAGCCCTTCTTCACCTGTCCTGGAGTAATTCAGCTGGTCAGGATCTCTGGAGAACACAGATAGGTGACATCAGGACCCTTCCTCAGACTGATTCAATGTGCTGAGTTACTCCAGCACTTTGTGTCATTTAAAATGCCACAGGTTTGCAGCGGTTCACATGGCTGTTGTTGCTGCTCACATTGTAGCCCCTGTGTACAGTGCATTCTTCCGTGTGCGCCCACCAAGAGAACGTGCTCTGTCGCTTCCAACTAAGGTCGAGTATTTTGATGACTGCGGGGGAGAAGGAGCATGCGGTGGTAGTGGGGCAGAGAATGGGGGGACGGGGACTGGGTGAGAGTAAAGAGGAGGGGGTGACAACCAAGGGCTAATAACATGAGCCATGACAACAGGACAGCACGGTGGCACAGTGGTAGAGTTGCTGACTTGCAGCATCAGAGACCCGGGTTCAATCCTGACTATGGGTGCTGTCTGTAGGGAGTTGGTACGTTCTCCCTGTGACCGCATAGGTTTTCTCTGAGATCTTTGGTTTCCTTCCACACTCTAAAGACGTACAGGCTTGTAGGTTAATTGGCTCGGTATAACTGCAAATTGTCCCTAGTGTGTGTAGGATAGGTTTAATGTGCATGGATCGCTGGTCGGTGCGGACTCAGTGAGCTGAAGGGCCTGTTTCCACGTTATATCTCAAAACTAAACTAAACTAAACAGCATGTGAACCGGTGAAGATGGGCTGGAGTAACTAAGCTGACTGAATCAGTCTGAGGAAGGGTTCCAATGTCACCTATCCTCTCCAGAGATTCTGACCCGCTGAAGTACATCTGCACAAATGCCACTGCTTCACGTTATGGGGGAAAAGGGATACAAATTTGCCAGAAATCCTCTATCCTGTAATGCGTGGGTAACCTGTACTGATGCTGGCATGTGGAAATAATGCCTTTTTAGTAGAAATTAAATTTAAATGATTTTTTCAATGGCTAGACATCATGAAGCAATATGAAGTTCAAGCGACGAGCAACTCCTGATTATCTGTGTCCTAAAGCTCTAATTCTAAATAAAATTAAATATTTATATTACATTTTCTGGCAGTCAAGTATATATATGCTGTACATAGTACATATATTATTTTCAAAAATAACCCTAATTTATACGTCTGACGCCTTGCATCAACTTCCTTAGTACATTAGTTTTCATAACTAATCATTAATGAATACATCCATAAGTATTAAAAAATATGCAGCCTCACGTTCAGAAACAATGTACATTTGTACCGTTTGTCAAACAATTGTTTTTAACTGCAGATTGTTATAGAATGTGTGTGTCTCCCTGGAAATCAGGCAAATATAGATTACATAATATTTATTAGATTAAAACAACTTGGCCATTTATGTAAGAAGACACATAGTGCTGGAATAACTCAACGGATAAGGCAACATCTCAGGAGAACATGGATAGGTGACGTTTCGGGTTGGGACCCTTCTTCAGACTGAATATATAATTCCCCTAATATCCAACCCATCCCTATTAATTTCAGAGATGTAAGGAGATGTACAGTAAGTCGAAAAAATACTGATGATGTATTTTATCTTTTCAGAAAGCATTCAGAAATCCATTTCTTTCTTTGATGAGGATACTTGCAATGATGCTGGGAGATATTAACTACAATGATAACTTTCTCGTCCCGTTTTATGAAAATAAGATGCCATTCCCGCTTCTGACATTTACCATGCTGACCTCTTTCATGCTGTTCATACCAATCCTCCTCATGAATTTACTGGTAAGTATATTTGCCAGAATTAGTGTAATTATTTCATCAAATCTTAAAAAGTCATTTTCATTTGTGATTCTGCTCAGAGATAGGACAAAGTTTTAATTAATGTAATTGAAATTTATTTCATTTAAAAAACAGAAAATGGTGGACACATTAGTAGTTCAGGCAGCATCTGTGGCCAAAGAAACAAACATAATGTTTCAAATTCAAGATTTGTTATTCGATTTGAAATGTTAACTCTGTTTCTCTTTCCACAAATGCTGATTGTTTCCAGTATTTCTAAATTTTAATTTTAGATTTCTGGCATCTGCATATTTTTCTGACTTTCGTTAAAATTTACGTTAAGCTGTTTTTGTACAAAGGAAGTGAGAACAAATGAAGTGAGTCTATGGGCTCATTTCAACCTATGCATCCATATATATTTTTTTACTTTTATTTTCCATCTATCCTCTTTATTTAATCCATTTTCTCTTCGTTTTTCATTTTTGTTTCCTGGAAATGTTCATACCCTCAGCAGTAGTTGGAGTAGTAGTTCAGTTTTAAACATTTTCACCATTGCTTTTAATGCCAGATGAATTCATTGTTTTTAGGAACTGGAATGTTGAAATTGCACTAAAGAAGAGCACCTCAACTTACAGGAAAGTAATAGCACAGAACTATAGAAATAGATAGATGATGAATGCCCGCCTGGTTCATGAGCAAACATGTAGAATGCCAAAATAAAAATATAAGATAGAGATGTAAGGAGCTGCAGACGCTGGAGTCTTGAGCAAAAAATAAAGTGGTATTTTTAGTGTCAAAGTGCTTTGCGCATCAGGTAGCCTCTGCGGAGGGAATGGGCAGACTGTATTTCAAGTTGTGGCCTTTCTCCTGAGTGATCCACCGAGTTTCTCCAGCACTTTGTTTTTGCCAAAAAATATAAGATGTTTGACATACTCAGGAAGTCAGCCGGTATCTGCAAGGAGAGGGGAATAAATGTTTTAGATTGACAAACCTGCATCAGAGCATCATGAGAACTGGCAGGACTCTTTGTAAATATGCATATTGGGCTAATAATATAATTTTGTCCTGTTTGCTCTGCTCAAATGTATTATGTACAAGGGAGAAATTGTATGTTCCACACCAGGCCACATCAGGAATTAGGACCAGAATCCAAAGTTAGAGTTGTCTTTAAAAGTTCCTGTTGGACGAGAATAAACTGAAATGCTCCAGTGGGTCCCATTCTTGCACATCCCTTCTCCTGCTTTCTTAACCCCACCATGACTGTTTCTGCCCTTGCCTTTCTATCCCAACAGGCTGATCCACAGCTTGCAGGCAATAGTTTTTTAAACCATGCAAGGGCCTTTTTGATCAGAAACATGGCGAAAAGAGTGGGACTGTAGACAAGCTCCTCTTCATGAAGCTGTTGCTTGCTGCACTTTTTGCCTGCTCAGGGGATAATATTAATGCAGAGCCCATACACTGGTAAATTGGTAACTCGGGATACAGACTCAGGAATTTGACTCAAAGGGCAAAATGAAAACTAGATTTCCTCCCCCTCCCCCCACCCAATGTTTATTAGGTGATGGAACTCTACGATAGTTGGCATTGAGAAATTCTAAAAGCCCGGTACTTCTGTTGGATTGTGAGCCCCGGGCTATATTTTTTGCCAGTTTGTCAAGGTCTTCTCACTCATTTGTGTGTGGGTAATAACACTGTGCAAGGCTTTGTCTCACGCAGGACATTGTCTAACAGAATGTGGATGTTCTTCTAGACACAAGGAACTGCAGATGCTAGTTTACAAAAAAGACACAAACTGCTGGAGTAACTCAATGGGTCAGGTAGCAACCATGGATAGGTGATATGGACTTGTACATTAATCCTTACCAATATGGATTAGGTTTTGTTTAGTTTATTTCAGTTTAGTTTGGAGATGTAGCGTGGAAACAGGCCCTTTGTCCCACAGAGTCCGCACCGTCCAGCAATCCCGCACACTAACACCATCCTACACACACTAGGGACAAATTACATTTATACCAGGCCAATTAACTTCCAGACCTGTACATGTTTGGAGGTTTGTGATAGCAATTACTCTGCAAACTCCAGGCATAAGTTTTTGATATTGATACAATCTGCAAAATTAGCACCTAAATTTGCAGATGCTACTTTACAAAAAAGACAAAGTGCTGGAGTAACTCTGTGGGTCAGGCAGCATCTCTGAAGAACATAGATAAGTGATGATTCAGTTCAGAACCCTTCTTCAGACTTGAAGAAACATTACCCATCTATGTTCTCCAGAGATGCTGTCTGACTCGCTGAGTTTCTCTAACATTTAGTGCGTTTCTTTCTGTTTTTAATTCCTGGAGCATAAGAATAGAGAAATTGTCCAGTCAAGGAGAAAGCAAAGCTGTAATTTCATATCCAATATAACCAGAAATTGAAAAGTTGATTAAAAGCATGTGTTTGGAAGGCAGACTTTGATAGTGTCTGCTCATATGACTTTATTGGTGTAAATACTTTCTGACAAGACCTCTTTCTGATTTAGATTGGTTTGGCAGTGGGAGATATCGCCGAGGTCCAGAGAACTGCATCCTTAAAGAGAATGGCAATGCAGGTTAGTCTTCATGGTTCAGTGAGGATGTTCAACCTTTCTGAAAAGGGAAGAAATTCAGAATGATCTTAAACACATTTCCAATGTATCAATTCTGTTCCACAGATTTATCTTCATACCAGTCTAGAGGAGAAGCTCCCCTATTGGTTCCTTAATAAAGTTGATGAAACAAAAACAACAGTATATCCGAACAAGCGAAAATCTGGTATGATAAATGTAAGTAAGCAAATAATGGCTACAAAGTTGGTGATAATTGCACTTGGCAGGACAAATAAGTAAGGGTGTAGTGTAATGATGCCTAAATGGATTTACTTCTGATTTTGAAAATGCAAGAATTTTAATCATCATTGTTGCATCTTCATTGATGTTCATCTCGAGGAATACATTTCTCAATCATTTAGAAAGTAATTCAAGTTTCTGACCATTGAATTCCCTCTGTGTGAACTAACTAGGAAAGAAAATCAGGGTTTTTTTAATTTACTGTATTTTATATTCCACTAAGCGGTAAATGATCTGAATATCGGATTATCACACTGTTAGTTACACAGAACCAAAACCATCAAATGTTTTTTTTTTCTCTTATCAATATGTCCTCAATCCTACGAGACTGCCTGAAAAAATTAATCTTGATGACTACACCATAGTGAACTAATACTGTGGTATACCAAGTTATTTATTCATTGTGGTGGCTTTCAATAGTGTTGACTTAACAACAGTTAATAACCACAGGGTGTCAATGGGGGGGGGGGGGGGGGGGGGGGGTGATGGGGGGGAGAAAAATTAAGATGGATGCATACAGATGAACATGCACATGTTGCTCTCTCTGTTCTTTCAAAGATGGAAAAAAGTAAAACTGTTCTGATCTGGGTACCATTAACATCCTGCACATTGATTTTAAGTGTGTGAATCACCGGCAATTATTTGTTGTGGCAATTCACACCCACTATTGAAAAAGTCTCTGCAGGTTGATATAGACTGAAAATGGAACATGTACCACATTTTGAGGGAGGCAAAAGAGGACTTTGATTTTGGTCACACTATGCTGAATGTTGGATAGTGGCAAATGGCATTGCAAATTAGAAGAAGAGAATAAGGCAAAATATATTCCTCACTATTTTTGGACACTACATATTTCAAAATTATCAAGAAAAAAATAACTGCATTAAAGAAATTGATAGTGTTGTTTTGTGCAGAGCTTAATGAAACATTCAAAAGGTTGCAAACCAAGCCAATTCTCATTTGCACAACAGTTCATGTGTCATCATCATCTTGCTGAAACTCCTGCTGACAACATGGTTGTGAGACTGGGATGTTGATGTTCTCCTTGATGATGCCCCTGAGAGTTTGTCAGTGGTCTCTAAGGGGAACTTTTCACAAACAGTTTGTCAAGGCTTTGATGAGGCTCCCTCAAGCACCTTTTGTGATGTTAAATGCACTTTGTACTTGAGAGTTGTTATGGTATCATATCTTTGTTCTTGAGAGCAAAGATTGCATTAGAACTAAATCGTCAGCAAGATCATTTTGGGTTGTCAGCGTATATATTTCTCTTCTATTACTCTGTGGAGTCATAGCAGGGATTCCAACTTCCTCGAAGCAAAAGCTGCCACATAGTGTGAAAGAAATATGTTTATGGAAAAGTCTCTCTACACTAACAGTTATGTATTATTGCCTGATCTTCATGTGAAAATGCTAGTCTTCAACATTTTTGCCCATTTGCAATCCAATTTAATACATTTTCAGAGCCTAATAGTCCAAAGTGATATATCGTTCTGCTTAGATAAAGTACCATAATAAACACTCTTGATATTGTTCCATTCATCGACCTGAAAGGCTTGATCTTTGTCCTTGACCTTTGTCCCTTTGATCTCTCATTTTCACATCTTACCCTTCCATAACTCTATGTCTCCCACTCTCAGTCCGAAAAAGGGTCTCGACCCGAAACGTCACCTATTCGCTCTATCCAGAGATGCTGCTTGTACCGATGAGTTACTCCAACATTTTCTGTCTTCCTTAGCTGAAATGTTTAATGACTCTCAGATCAAGTGGTAATGCAACTTTGCTGTCAATGCAGTTACTGAAGCAGGAAGGGCAAAGAAAATCCATTGATCAAACTCATTATTGTTATTGCAGGCTATGCTCCACAGTTTTACAGAAACGCAAAACTCTGAAACGCACTGTGAAATGAACAATCAGGCAACTGATCTGAAGAAGCTTGAATTACAAATGGAGAAACAGAAGTATAGGTCTGTAATTATTTTTTAATAATTCAGATTCTGTCTCTTTACACAATTTTCTGTCATGCTTATTCCTTTCCATTTGTTAAACCTGCAGGTTGAAGGACATTTCTGCAGGAATGCAGAAACAGCATGAGCTGCTGATGCTCATCATTCGGAAACTGGGAATCCCTTCTGAGGGAGAGGACCATGACCAAGATGAACATTCTAGCTATGTCAAAGCCAAAAGGCAGCAATTCAAGAAAGCTAGAAGCAAGTGGGATCTTGCATTGAAGAGCATGCAATGTAGACAGAAGCAAATATCACCTTGTTCATTCACTCACTCTAATGAACCTGACAACAACAGCACTTTGTAGGATGACGGTGCAATAACATTTTAGTTGAAAGAGAACAGCAACTCTTCTGTCTTTCAATTTACATTTAACTGCTTAGTGTTTTACATCTTGAGTAAAAATCAAAGTAGGAAGCTTAAAATACAATAGCATTGATGGTAGATATTGGATACTAAATTATACATTTTATTTATTATATTCAATTTAAATGTGTAAACAATATTTAATGCATCTGCATGCAGTTTTATGCATTTAGTTTCAGGGATTATAACCATCCAAGTAAAAGAGGTCATCTAAAAATAACAATTAAAAGGAACAGAATTGCCAAAAGGAGGACCTGGCATGGTGGAACCTCCGAGAACTAAGGGGGACCACAAATGGAATGTGTTAAAAATGGCTTGTGTAAAATGGAATACTTCGTAACTTAGTCAACGTGGCGACTCTTTGCATATCTTAGGTATGCAGAACAAAGAATATCAATGTGACATGTCACGACAATAAAGTGTCATTCCATTCATTCATTCCAATATGCTAAAGATTATCAGTATTAATCTATTCTGAATATGGATATTATATGTGCCTGGTATGAACTCTAATTTGGCCTCTCTATACTGTGGCTACTGATATCTAGAAGACATTTAAAGAGAAGAAATCTGGACCAGTGGGATAATTTTCCATCAAGGTCGTTGGCTATAGCTTCACAGCACAAGCTGCATAACCTTGACAAAACAGCTTTGACTGAAATTGATTCCTTGAGTATCAGAATCATTGTGGAAAAGAATTATGGGACTTTCACTGCAACAGATTATTAACTAATTAGACAAAATTAATGTTGTGATAAAATGTTCAAAGTAGCTAGCAGTTCATTGATCTGATGAGGTCAACTCAGGGGGAGTTGACCATCACAAGATACAATTATCTTTAAATGAGGAAATTGTTTCATTATGTTAAGTTAACACAATAATATATCTGAATACATTTGGCTTATTTGGTGCAGCAAGTTCTTGAATGAACTTTGGAGTTGTCCAATGTGGAACAGGTACTGAAATGTATTGACTATGTTCAGTCTGAAGATGGGTCCCAAACCGAAACTCCACCCATTATTTTTCTCCAGAGATGGCGCCTGACCCGTTGAGTTACTCATTGAGTTAGCTATTGAATGTACTGTTGACCTATTAAATCACAGTTTGATCTTTAACTGAAACTCTATTTGTCTGTTTTGAGTCGGTGTCACTTGGTGCTTTAATACAACAAAAATGTGTTGACTTTGGTCCTGCAGATTTCAATTAATCCAAATTCCTGTACCTGCTTAACATGTGCAGAAAAGTTATTCAATGTTTTGCACCAATTCTAACTTTAAGATTGTCTCTTTTTTTTCTAGATTTTCTCACCAATGGAAATGTGTTTTTCTTACATTTTTTTAACAGCCATTTTTTTAACAGCCAATAAGGACACAAAATGCTGGAGTAACTCAGCAGACCAGGCAGCATCTCTGGAGAGCATGGATAGCTTGGGTCAAGACCAAAACATCACCGACCCATGTTCTCCAGAGAATCTACCTGACCTGCTGAGTTACTCTGACACTTGGGATAGGAAATGGAGATGTCATGAGGACAATCTTTACTATGGTTGAGTAAGTGCTGGATGTCTTAAGGCTTATGAAGGTAGATAAATCTCCTGGGACTGATAAGGTGCATCCAAGGACACTGGAAGCTAGAGAAGAAAATGCAGGAGCCTAACTGAGATATATGAATCATTTTTAGACACCGGTATGGTGCCTGGAGGGTAGCTAATATTGTGCCTCTACTTAAGAAGGGCTGCAGGAAAAGCCAGTGAGCCTAACATCTGTGATAGGTAAGAAACTGGGGAGGATAACATGTATATGCATTTGGATAGACAGAGGCTGTTTAGGGATAGTAAAGATGGTTTTGTACGTGGGTTCCACATGGTAGGTTTCTCTGGAAGGTTAAATCGCTTGGCATCCAGGGAGAACCACTGCCTGGATACAGAATAGGCTTCATGGAATGCAGCAAAGAGTGGTGGTAAAAGGTTGATTTTCAGATTTGAAGCCTGTGACTAGTGGTGCCTCCGAGATTGGTGCAGGGCCCATTGCTGTTTGTGGTGTGTATCAACGATTAGGATGAGAATGTTTTGTTTCGGTCACTCTGCTGAGGAAAGATTCATTAAGCTGGAAAGAGTACAAAGAAGATCCACGAGGATGTTGCCAGAACTTGAGGGCTATAAGAAGAGGTTGGGCAAGCTAGGACTTTATTCCTTGGAGCGCAAGAGGCTAAGGGGTGATCTTACAGATGTGTTTAAAATCACGAGGAGAATTGTTGGGTGAATGCGCAGTCTTTTACCCACATTAGCAGTATCAGGAACCACAACACAAAAGTTCAAGGTGAGATGGATTTAATAGGACCCTGAGGAGTGGCCTCTTCATTCAGAGGTGGTGGGTGTATAGAATTAGTTTACAGAGGAGGTAGTTGTGGCAGGTCCAATAACAACATTTAAAATACACTTAGACAGGTACATGGATAGGAAAGGTTTGGAGGAAAATGAGCCAAATACAAGCAAATGGGACTAGCTTAGATGAGGCATCTTGGTTGGCATGGTTGAGTTGGGCTGAAGGGCCTGTACCGACTCAATGAGTGCCCATATTATTAGAGTCACACAGCATGGAATCAGGTCATTTGGTTCACACTGGCACCCATCTGTATTAATCCCATCTTCATCACTTTGATCCATATCTTTCTACCACCAGGAAATTTAAGTTCTCAGCTAGTAACCTTTTTAAATACTGCCAGTGGCATTGCAACGACTTTTCTCTCTGGATGTGCGTACCAGATACTCACAACACTCTGGTGGGAAAGGTCCCTTCAGGTGCCATCTGCAACTCTTACCACTTACTCTAAATCTAGTCAAGTCAAGTCAAGTCACTTTTATTTCTATAGCACATTTAAAAAACAACTCTCGTTGACCAAAGTGCTTTACATTGGTGGAGGTACTAACGTTATACAACATTGGTTCGTAGATTAAGTACATACATAAATACATACATATAGCCCTCCCTCACTAAGAGGACGTCAAGAAAGGCTTGAGCGTAAAGATGAGTTTCAAGTCTCGACTTAAAGGAGTCGATGGAGGGGGCAATTCTGATGGGAAGAGGGATGCTGTTCCACAGTCTAGGAGCTGCAACCGCAAAGGTGCGGTCGCCCCTGAGCTTATGCCTAGACCGCGGGATGTTCAGTAACCCCAAGTCGGCCGATCTGAGGGACCTGGAGGTGGTGTGGTGGGTAAGCAGACCTTTGATGTAGGTGGGGGCAAGCCCGTTAAGGGCTTTGTAAACATAAAGAAGGATCTTGAAATTTATTCGGTACCGCACTGGGAGCCAGTGGAGAGAGGCCAGAATCGGGGTGATGTGGTCCCTTTTTCGGGTGCTCGTCAGGAGTCTCGCTGCGGCGTTTTGGACCAGTTGCAGGTGGGACAGTGAAGATTGGCTGGTGCCAGTGTAAAGAGAGTTGCAGTAATCGAGGCGGGAGGAGATAAATGTGTGGATGATCTTTTCGAGGTCGTCAAACTGGAGGAATTGTTTTATTTTAGCTATCGTCCGAAGCTGGAAGAAGCTAGCTTTTCCCACGGCATTGACTTGTTTGTCAAATTTCAACGCTGAGTCAAATATCACGGTAAGGAGTTTGACGTGAGGTTTGAGTAATGGGGTAAGGCTTCCAAGGCTGCCTGCTATCATTTTGATTGAATCCAAGGGGCCGAGAAGGATGACCTCAGACTTACTCTCGTTTAGTTGCCCTTCAGTTGCCCTCTATGCCCTTTAGTTTTATCCTCCTCTGTTAACTGGAAAAGATTATTTGAGTTTACACAATTTATACCCCTCAGAACTATGTATAATTTAAACATTTTCTCCTAATCTCTATCACTCCAGGGAAAATATACCTAGCCTTTCCAGTCTCTCCTATTCAATAAAATACTCCATCCTATGTAATATCCTGGTAAATCTACTCTACATCTTTGACAGTGCTATCACATATTTCCCATAGATTGGTGACCACAATTGCACATAGTACTCACAGAGACACAAGAAACGGCAGATGCTGGAATCTTGAACAAAATATAACGTGCTAAATGAAGTCAGTGAGTCAGGCACCATCCGTGGAGGGAATGTCAAGGTAGCATTTCTGGTTGGGGCCCCTCCTTCATACTGCAGCTGATTTTTGACCAATGTTTTATACAAACCTAGCTCTTGTATTCAATGCCTTGACTAATGCAAGCCAGCATGTCCTATAATTTCTTAACCATGCTGTGAACTAGCACTGCCACCTTCAGGGATCTTTGGACTGCACACCGAGATACCTCTGTTATTCAATTCTCCCCAAAACCTTACAAAGTCCCCCATGGGAGGCAGGTCCAGAAGATTAACAGGGGATTAACAGTGATTTGGTCATTTGGATTCAGAACTGGCTGATTGTTAGAAGACAGAGGGTTGTGACGAAAGAACAATATTCAGGCTGGACGTCGGTGACCAGTGGAATTATGCAGAGGTCCATGCTGGGAATTCTGCTGTTTGTAATATATAGAAATGACTTGGACATAAACATAGATGGGTTAGATAGTAAGTTTGCAGATGACACCAAGATTGCTGGGATCACAAACTGAGAAAAGCTATCAAAGTATACAGTGGGATATAGTTCAACTACAGAAATAGGTGGAAACATGGAAACATAGAAAATAGGTGCAGGAGTAGGCCATTCGGCCCTTCGAGCCTGACCCGCCATTCAATATGATCATGGCTGATCATCCAACTCAGTATCCTGCACCTGCCTTCTCTCCATACCCCCTGATCTCTTTTGCCACAAGGGCCACATCTAACTCCTGTAGGGGTTTCGTATCCCTTTACTCCACTTCGGGCCCAACTGCCCGTTATTCTCTCCCTTGTCGGAGGGTTAAACGACCACCACTCCACTCGAGCGGTTTCCAAGAGAGAGAATACAACAAAAGGGATTCCCCCAGGTTCTAGACCTGGGAATTATGGTGGGATATGAATTGACCAGAGTGTGCTGATGAGAGAAAACAGAAACCAAGATAGACTCAAAGCAAGTCTAAAATTTACAGGCTTTATTAAATAATGAGAAATCGAATCTCACCAACACTACATAATACGTGGCTAAACTTATGCTTTAAACTAAGACTATGGACGGAAAACTATCGGGCACGTCGTAAAACTTACTTTACACAATTTTACCCGCCTTTTCCCTTTCGTCTCTCAACTATCCTATTTCGGGAACTTCACCAGGTCACCGGGATACTTACAGTTGGGCTCACGTTCATAATCTTGTCAGCGATGTTCATCCCAGTCCTGACCTCACACAGAGCCCATTTTCTCCAAAGGCAAGTTACTCATATAAATGTCACATTAATTCTTGCAGAATTGCTGAACATGCACACAACACAGGAGAAAATTAGGAATAAAGGCAATTTATCGAGCATGTGTTTAGTTTATGAGAAGCAATATATGTCCCTGAATGTGATAATTTGGTAATTCAAAATAGAACATATTTTCCTTGCATTCACAGAAATGTACTTTGCTTTTAGAAATTTCACACAGTGACGTGTTAATTAAGTTTCATGGAATGCTATAATCTTGTTTTTAAATATTTATTATTACTCTTTACTGGCAAACATGAGATTGTGCAAAAATTATTTTGAAATATGCAATTCAATGACACGAAGTGAATATAGACAGACGATAGCCATGAGGTACAATGTTACTAAAACTCTGTTGTATGATTACATTATTCATCCAATCCAGTTAACTTGTAGCAAATTAGATAAGAGGTGACTGCTAAATCCTGGTGTCATGTTGTAGCCTCATATCAGATTGTAGCTTTAAAGGCACTTAAAACATGAACAGACGGAATAAAGAGATATCAACAACGTGGAGACTGATGTGCAATTTAAATGGGCATTGCAGTCTGCACAGATATCATGGGCCGAAGGGCCTATTCCAATGCAGTGCTTGTTCTAAGTTTCATATAAAAATTGGGGTGTGCCCAATGTTGACAATCAGCCTAGTATCTACAAGCACTGGATCTGCTGTGTTCGGGTTTGCCTGGAGTGGACGTGACCTGACAGAAAATGAAAGTTAATTTGTTTGTGCTCCTGGCTCCCCAGCATAGTTGGGGGGTGTATATAGGTGTTATCATCTTTATTGTCCTGTCCTTGTCCTTTACCCCATCTTTGCTCTTGGCTGAAAACATAACCTTTGCATCAAGTGAATAACAGTGGGATTGTTTACTGAGCACTGCAGAATATTTTATTCATAATAAAGATAGCACAATGGTGCATAATTTAGGTCGGCACCAAAGGTGCAGCTGGTTGCATCATTGCACCAGAGACCTCAGTTTGATCCTGACTTCAGGTGCTATCTGTGTGGAGTTTGCACTTTCTCCTTGTGACTGCATGGGTTTCTTCTGGGTGCTCTGGATTCCCCCCAAAGACTCGCAGGTTTTGTAGGTTAATTGGCCTCTGTAAATTGCCCTTGGTGTGTAGGTAATGAATGAAACAGTGGGGTAACAGAATTAATATGAATGAGTGATCAATGATGGGTGTAGACTCGGTGAGTCAAAGGGCCTGTTTGCATGCTGTATCTCTCAATGTTTCATGAACTAGCTATCCATTCCTTTGTTGACACTGGACTACTATTCCAACACACTGCTGTGTGGCATTTACTTGAAAAATAGATCATTTGACATTTTTTTCCACATCTTCTTACTGAGTCTATTCACCCATCTTATACAGTTGTAAAATTCTGCTACTTATTTTTCAAATTCTTGCTTCTTCATATCTCTGTCATTCCTTCTGGCCATATTTTCCAATTCTAACCTTCCTCATCCTGAAGAAGGGTCTCGACCTGAAACGTCACCCATTCCTTCTCTCCAGAGATACTGCCTGTCCCGCTGAGTTACTCCAACATTTTGTGTCTATCTTCCACATCCTTGATGTCAATCAGTTCACCAGTGAATGTGCAGTTACCAAGCTCCGAAACGGTGTGAAACTCACTCTGCACTGATTTCTCCATACATGGCTTTGTATTAAACTGTGTTTGAAAACACTTCTGGGATATTTTATTGCTTTTCATGAAGACATATATTTATATAATGTAAGGGAGCTATAATGTAAAGGAGCTATAAAATACAAACTGTTGGTAAATGCTGTTACCCACCATAAGGGAACACTCATGAATCCCAAGGATATCCACTCATCCAATGTGCATATCCTCTCTGATTCTGCATGGGATAATACAAATAACATGTGTGACTTTGTGACGGAATCTCAGCTGATACAATTCCCTTTCTCAAGTCATTGATCGGGATCATCTCACTATCACATAACTTTGTATGTTTAAGTCTATGGACTCTCCAACCCCTGAGTACTAACAATATTCAAGCCACCTATTTCCATCCACTCCACAACAGAAATGTAACAAAGAGTGATGTTGGATAATGGGATGTGGGTAAGAGAAAAGTAAAATGGACGAAGGAGCAGGATATGCTCTGATATTGAAGAGTTCCTAAAGCTTCTTTGACACTTGAAGGCAATGGAAAGATTGCTTGGTAAAAGAGAAAAATAACATTTTAGACAAGGAATAAAGAGCAATAGAACGCAAAGAAAGAAAGAAGGAAAGAAAAAAAATAACATTCGCTACCTCAAGATAAAGCAAAGCACTTCATGTGCAATGCAATGCTCCCATAATGGCAGGCAATTAGTTTAGAGTTGTGAACCTCTAACAGCAACGTGTTAGAGAAATGCTTCTAAAATGGCGCCTAACCCAGATGACTATTTGCATGCTAACCACAGAAGTAGATCTACAATTACATATGACAATCGCTCCACATTCCTAAACCTCTATTTTTACGTTGTAAATGGCTCAATTGTAATCATGTATTGTTTTTCTGCTGACTGGTTAGAACGCAACAAACGCATTTCACTGTACCTTGATACACCTGACAATAAACTATACTAAACTACACATGATAATGATCAGACAATCTGATTTTTAAAGGTGTTTACTGAAGGATATGTATTGGTTGGAACAGCAAGACAAAATCCCCCGCTATTGATTCAAATAACTGTTGTGTTATCTTTTTTGTCCAAAAATGTGCTATTATAATGTCTAAATGGAAAGATAGTTCTTCTGCTAGTGCAGCCTTCCCTTAGAGCAATTCTGTTATGTCAGCAGGATTATGGATTAGAAGGTAAGGGATAAGAAGAAGCAGCAAGGAAGCAAGCAGCAAGGAAGCAAGCAGCAAGGAACCAAGCAAGCAGCAATGAAGCCTCTATTGAGTGAAATAATCTATCAAATGAAAAAGAAAAAGAAGATTGAACAGGAGATCTTATTCATTGAGGGCCATGAAGGTACCCCCTTCCCTCCCTCCTCTGCCTCAACTTCACTGAGAAACAATGCACAGAATATTTTAGTTCTATCACAAAGTTGTCGCTGAGTTATGTCACATTCCGGAGGAACAGAAATCAGAGTGCAAAATGTGCAAGTCAATGTTTTGGGTTGAGCCCCAAAGTTCTTCTGGTGTTCTGTTTTTGTTCCAGTTTCCAGCAGCTGCAGTCTCTTTTGTCCTCATGTCACCTAGTTCTAGTATTCTTACATCTGTTAATCATTACTCTAGCCCATGGAGCTTGTCCTCACCTCATTATAAAGTCAAGAAACAATACAAATTCAGAGCCGAAATATCTAATTTACCAAAACAAATCATCAAGACATGACTAATCATCCTCGGCTTACTTGTACCTGTTAACCTCCTATATTGGAATAATATTCTTCAGTGGGGTGTGTAGTCTGTTAATGAGCATTTCAAGCAACAGTGTGCTGCCAAACAATATTGATGTTAAAATATTAGTACGCAATATCTATGTTTTGAAACAATCGAACTTCCTTTGCACAGACAAATAAGGTGGCTAATGCCTTTTTACATCTCCCCCTGAGACTGCTTTGTCATAAGACATGGCCAGGATCAGGACATGGTTCAGGAGGAACTGTAGTGCCTAATAGTGTGCCTTAGCTACCTACTCCCTACCATGACCTTCATTTCCACATCTGCCTCTGGTTTCTTTGGGGGCCACATAACTTGTTCTGGAAACTCTTCTGCAATAAACCATAAGATTCAATTTACTGTTTTATTTTGTTTCAGAAAGTTAGCAAGCAGTTTGTTAACAGTGGCCAATTTGCAACCGTGGTACTATCTTCTAATTCAGAACTTACTGCTTGTAGCAAGCTACTTGCATTATTTGAGTTTGCTTCGATATTTTTAATTCCACAAAAGCCTTACAAACTTTTTAATAATTTCAATAATTTTAAAGATAATTTTAGTTTCATTCCTTTTAAAGATTTTTCAATATTATTGAATGTCTCTTGGTGATCCATTGTTGTGAAGGTGCTTACAGAAGCAGAGCCTTGGCTGACCTAACACCATCATATGGACAAGCTCCATCCACTGAGCATCTGCAAAATTCTTTGAGGTACGCTTGATGTTCAGAATTGCTCCTGCAAAACCCGTAGCATCATTGTGTAGAAATCACAGGCCACATTTTAACTTATTTTTAAAAATGTTTCCATGCAAACAATTTGACTGTTTCCAAATATTTTAGCAAAACACTAAGACTGGTGCAACCATACTGTAAGACATTAGGATTTTTTCAAACACGGTACCTTAGAAGCCACAAAGCTACAGTAAAGGCTGCAGAGAAAACACATCTGTCTGAATACCCCATTTCTTATGTTTAATTTAATTTTCCCAAGAAAGGACATCAAAATATTAAAAAAATAAACTGCTTATCTTGCATTTGAAAATGTTTTATTAACACAGCTGTGCTGAGGGACATTACCAGATGCTGTGCCACTAACACACTATCTGTTTTGTTTAAGTCATCTGAACTTATAGCCTCTTTGACAAGGATTAAATCTTAGAGCACTAACAAAGCCACTTGGCTAGTTTGGATGGTTCTCATTACATCCTAGATCCACAAATGTTTGTTGAACTCATAGCATTTATTTTTGGTAATCCTGGTAATTAATTCTGTACTATAAGTTAATTCTTTAATCCGGGAATTATTTCCATCCTAATAACTTTACCTTCATCTGACCTCAAGATCCACTGAGCTATATTTTCATCATAACTTACATTTCTGTCGAATCACAGAAATACGTATTTCAAAAAGGCATTAACTTTTCTCAGCTAATCCTGGGTAGTCATAAATCCTAACTATTAAAGATCCCTCTGCCTTCAAAGATTTAATAAACGATGTGAATCTGAAAATGTATTTCAGTTGTGTAAACACACTCACAATGATATTTATATTAAGCTACAATGCCTTTGACAGTGATATTGGATATATATTGCAATATAAATGTGTCCTCCAAAGATTCCTTAGATACAAATCTTAAACAAAGGGGCTTGCTACATTTTTGAAATGATTTTATATGGTTGTATATAAAGAATTTCGGAATGTTAATTCATTCACTTCTAAGTATTAAAACTGATCAATCGTAGCAAGTTATATTTTCCAAGGAAATGTGATCATATATTTCCTTTCATTTTGAACACTTGTCCATCGTGCATTCATTCTGTTTATGCAGATCAAACACTGAGCTGGAGAAGTGCGCCCTCTACTGGAGTATGCTATTGTCAAGCTCAGCTTAAAGCATACCTTGTCATAATAGAGTACATTCATCCATGTGGGACTCCCAACTAAGTAGCTCAGGTGCTTCGTTGAGTCTATATGTATCTATTGTGGATACATGTTAAACATGTCTCCTTTTTGACAGCACTGGCCCTCATGGACATTTCTGTAACAGAAGGGATATGAAAAAGGTTTTGGGGAGAGTGTTTTGGTGAACACCATTGCTATGTATGGAATCTAGGAAATTTGTGGAAACAGATAACATAATTTCATTAAAATTAAGAACAATAACGTTTCTTAGAATGATTGTGCTGTGTTATATTGAATAGGGACACATTTTCCCCATCTTCAATAGCTATACAGTGCTAGATTTGGGAATGATTTCACATTTTACAATGCAGTTGGTAATGCACAGCTGGAAAGGCAATTTTCTGGGAATTATTCCACAAAATGACATACTTCTGGACACTCACCATAAATGATACACAATCAAACATTAAAGTGAAAATAGTTTGATAAAAGTATCTTTGAAAACATATGCTAAGCATGTACATCCTTTTTGAAATGGTCAATGCTTCAATCCAGCTGTTGAATGTACAAATTAGAGCATGAATAGAGAAAGTAGGGCATGGAGAGACCTGCATTCCTGATGAAATCCTTCATGTTGTGAGTGGCAGGAAGCAGCAGAGACATATTTTCTGTGGGGCATTTGCAGAAGGACCAGCTAAGGTGATAAGCCATGCAAGTCTTGGTCTGGGACATTTTCCTGTGCGAGTGCTTCTGCTCTGTGCAAGATTAATCACACCCATTCATAATCCTTAGAGCCGAGACAATGTTTATATTCCAATATCTGTTGAAATACAAGATATATTTTTCAAGTGCATGCTTCCAAGATGATGCCATGCCAGCTGGCTCTGCAGCTGAGCAAACAAAGTCATCTGGATGCTGTTCTATCCTTATTCATTTTCATTTATCGACATTTTGTTCATGAAAGTACATCTTAACAGCAATTGATTGTAATAAGCAACTCTACTTTCTTAGAAGTTTAACAAGATTTGGCATGTCGCCCAATACTCTAATAAACTTCTACAGATGTACGGTAGAAAGAATCCTGACTGGTTGCATCATGGCCAGGCACAGCAATTCAAATGCACATGAATGCAAGAGGTTACATAGAGTGGTGGACACAGCAGTCCATCACAGGCACTGCCCTCCCTTCCCTCGAAAGCACTTACCTGAGGTGTTGCATAGCGAAAGCAGCATTGATATCAAGAAAACCAACATCAAGGCCATACCTCTTCTCACTGCAACCATCGGGCAGGAGAAATTCCTGAGGTCCCACACCATCAGTTTCAGGAACAGTTAATTGAAGGGTTTCGGCCCGAAACGTTGCCTATTTCCTTTGCTCCATAGATGCTGCTGCACCCGCTGAGTTTCTCCAGCATTTTTGTGTACCTTCGATTTTCCAGCATCTGCAGTTCCTTCTTAAACAATTTCCCACCACTATCAGGTTGATGAACTAACTTGCACAACACTAAACCTACCTCGACAATTAAACATTATGGCCCACATATTACCATGCACTAATGGTTTTGCACCAATGTTTAGATTTTTGTATTTTTTCTTTCTTTTAAGAAATGTTAAGAGTAATCTATGTATAATTAAGTATTATTTGGGTCTGATTGTTTGTTTGAGTCTATGTGCTTGTGATGATGTTGCAAGCACGATTCTTCATTTTTGCTGTACGTCACCATGCACATGACAATAAACTTGACGGATTATAATGCTGGCCATTAACATGGCATTACATCCGCACTCAGAAATGCTGAAGTTTAGATACAGAAGTGTGCCGAGATGCCAATATTGCAACTGGGACTTCAAGACTGTTTCATTCATTGATTTACCTCCGTAATAAATTAAAGCAAATGATAGGGAAAGAAGCAAAGCAAAGATTAAAAGGGAAATGGGGTGAATTAATCAAATTAATTAAAGAGATTGGAAGACAAATGAAAAGGCAAAGAAAAAGAGTGATACAAGGATGAGAACAATCCAAAGATCTAACAGAAACATAAAACATTGCAATGCTGTTGATTTTTAAAGTTTCTATATCAGCTCTTAAGAAGTTAATTAAACAATATGCAAACGTTCCCAACCCATGGAGGTCACAGTCATGATCAGAAGCAAAAGAAACTCATGTGAGTCTTTCACTAACTTGCTTTTTCAGCAATTGGTAGACAAAACAAGACCATTATTATGATTGCTTTAATTCATTAGGGAGCCTCATATATTTTTGAGAAGGTATATTTTTGGCTTTAACGAACCAATATGTGTGGTGACACAAATCCAAACTGAAGGCACTGGAGATTGCTTTAGATTAAATATCTTGCAGGCTTGGCTTCTGCTGAGAGTCAATAACCGAGTGACATATTTTGTCAACGCTGGTGCTGCCAGAGGTGACAAAGTTGGATACAGCTCTGGTTTTTCAGATTTCAAACTCATTCAAAGTTACAACAGAGAATATCAATGACCTAGGTTAATCCAAAGCACTCTGATACCAGGGCAATAACATCATATTTTCCTAGAAAACTGCCATAAGTGAAGCCACCAAAGATTCCTATAAAATCACCGATGCGCGTTTCAGTACATTACTTCACTGCACAACACTATGATCTAGTAATACATTCCATATCCTTGTTGAACTGCAAGCAGTCGCGCCAACAACAAGTATGTGAACAGGGACGGCCCTCACAATTTATTCTCCGAGTATATTGAATCTGCACAATGGCCTGCTAAAGATTTTGAAAGCAGGATCGAGGTGTGGAGCCATGGAATTTGCATGAGAACTTTCCGCCTGTATTTACTGTGAAGGAGGACATTTTTTTGTCTAGTTTAGAGATGTAGCATGGAACAGGTCTATCAAGTGCTTGCTGACCACTGATCACCCATTCACATTAGTTCTATATTATCTCACTTTCTCATTGACTCCCTACACACTAGGAGCAATTTACAGAGGTTAATTAATCTACAAACCTGCATCTCCATGGGATGCGCTACGGTGGGGGCCCAGACATGGAAGCTTGTGAATTCAGGGAAGAGACCAGTGATATCCTGAGGTGATCAAGTGCATAAAGGTGGATACATCCCTGGAGCTTGATCAGTTGTATCTGAGAATGTTGTGGGAAGGAGGAGACTCTGGGGCCCTGGTAGTATTTTTTGTATCTTTGATAGCCAGGGGTGAGATACCAGAAGAAGACTCGAGGATGGCTAAGGTCGTGCCATAATTTAAGGAAGGTTTCAATGAAAAGCCAGGGATTTACAGTAAGGTGAGTTTTACATCATGGTGAGAAAGTTACTGGAAAGAATTCTGAGAGACAAATGGTATTTGCATTTGGAAAGGCAAGGATTAATTAGAGATAGTCAGAATGGCTTTGTTTGTGAGAGGTCATGTCTCTCAAATTGAACTGGGTTTTTTGAGGAGGTGACCAAGAGGATCGATGAGGACAGGGCTGTGGGTATTGTCTACGTGAATGTTAGCAAAGCTTTTGACAAGGTCCTACGCAGTAGGCTGGTCCAAAAGGTTATAACACATGGGATCCGCAACATAAAAAGTGAGAGTTCAGGGCCAACATGTTTCCATGAAGGGTAAGATTAGTAAATCCAAAGAATCCTGGATGTCAAAGATATTGAAGATTAGATTTTTTTAAAGCTGGCAAATGGTAGATATAAAATATGGGGAGTTCTACAGTCATAGCAAAGTTGTAGACAGGGGGGGGGGGGCAATTAAACATGAAGAGGGGGGAAGAGCAGGGTATAAAATACCACAGGCCTTGACAAAATAAAAGTAAACCCAAAAACATTTTATAAATATATGAAGGGAAAGTGGATAATTAAGGGTAGACTATAGGCCAAGTGCTGGAAGAATCTGATTAGTATTTTGGGCACTTTATAGTCAGCATGGAAACAGTAGGCAGAAGAGTCTGTTTCTGTGCTGTGTGATTCCATGATTTGTGAGAATTTCTTCTAATATACATAGAAAGCAAAATTTGCTACTTTTAATAAGTACATTATTTTAATTTTGTATTTTAAACACAGCTGTTGCCAACAGCATCTATTTGTATTGAACACTTAATTATTTTGGCAACTGCCCATTCTATTGGTCTGAAGAAGTGTCTCGTCCCATAACGCCACCCATTCCTTCTCTCCAGAGATGTTGCCTTTCCCTCTGAGATACTCCAGCACTTTGTGTCCATCTTCGGTGTAAACCATAATCTGCAGTTCTTTCCTACACATCCTATTGATATTGTGTTCTCCATACCTATAATATGTGCGAAACACAGATATTTATGTCTTCAACTTCGAAGATAATGATTTTAGTTTAGTTCAGAGATGCAGCGTGGAAACAGGCCCTTCCAACTACTGAGTCCACGCCAACCAGCGATCCCCGCACACTAATGCTATCCTACACTAGGGACAATTTACAATTTCTACCAAATCAATTATCCTACAAACCTGTAAGTCTTTGGAGTATGGGAGACAACCGCAACTCCTGGAGAAATCTCATGCAGGTCACGGGGAGAACATACTAACTCCGTACAGACCTCACCTGTAGTGAGGATCGAACCCAGGTCTCGGGTGCTGTAAGGTGGCAACTCTACCTCTGTACCACCATGCCACCCCAATTTTGAGTGGCATATTTTAGCATCTCAAGGATTTCAAATGGTGGGTCAATCCTGCCACACCTGACATAATAACATGAAACAAATCAATTAAAGTAAGTTCACTCCTGTAGACTTTATTAAAATATCTCAACAGACTTTTGCTCTCATTGCAACAAGGCAATAAAAATGATTTAAAAACTTCAAAATAAGTTCCCTTAGTTGCCGTAGATGTACTAGTTTCCAACATGCCACTGTCAATTTTCTCACTAAGATGCATCAAATCCTGGGTATCATCATTCCATTACTCAATCACAATACCATTTCTTTCTCACAGCTGAGAATGGGCTGTAAATGTTTTTTGATGGTTTTTGTTTTATAGTTATCAGGCTGCTGGCAATCTTCAGAAGACAGCTGTGAAGTTCTTGGATATATGATGCAGGCAATAACCCGTGACTGGAAAATTTCAGATAAAGATCTAGATCCAGCTAGCAGTCATCAACCTCAGCAACAGCTGAGGAGCTTACACTGAGGCATGTCAACATCTACATCATAGGCAATTTAATGGCTGATAAGAAAATGGGCAGAGGCAAATAACTACCCTTCACCTTCCTCAGAATCTCCTCAGCAGAATGAGCTTGCTTTCTTCATCCACTGTGCAATCTGATAATATTCTACGCAAAAAAGTCACTTCTTACTTAAAGTTACTAAATAAATCTGGTGGATTTCTTGGGAAATGCTCCGGGTCAGCCAGCTTGACTTTGGTTGAAAGATAGGAGTAGCTCGTAAGGAATTTCTGGTGTTTTTTCCATGAAACTCCCCTTACGGTAGCAGTAAGTTTTACTTGGCAAGGTTACAGCTCCCATTGAAATCAAGCTGCCTCCAGGGAAGGTAATAAACTTTGGCCAGATCTACTGAGGGCGTGGGGTCTCAGGAGATCACAATGGGCATGACATGGCATGGGCATACACAACAGTGTAATATGGAGCACTTTCATAATGTAAATCTGCAATTCTGTGCCTCATCCTTATATGGTTTCCTTGCAATCGAAATGGGGAGACCTGGTTGTCATTGTACACCAGTCATTGAAAGTTGGCGTGCAGGTACAGCAGGCATTGAAGAAAGCTAATGGAATGTTGGCCATCATAACAAGAGGATTTCAGTATAGGAGTAAAGAGGTTCTTCTGCAGTTGTATGGGGCTCTAGTAAGACCACATCTGGAGTATTGTGTACAGTTTTGGTCTCCTAATTTGAGGAAGGACATCCTTGTGATTGAGGCAGTGCACGAGATTGATCCCTGGGATGGCGGGACTGTCATATGAGTAAAGATTGTATTCACTGGAGTTTAGAAGGATGAGGGGATTTCTTATAGAAACATATAAAATTATAAAAGGACTGGACAAGCTAGATGCAGGAAAAATGTTCCCAATGTTGGACAGAACCAGGGGCCACAGTCTTAGAATAAAGGGGAGGCCATTTAAGACTGAGGTGAGAAAAAAAAATTTCACCCAGAGTTGTGAATTTGTGGAATTTCCTGGACAGGAAAGTGGCAGTGGAGGGCAGTGAAGGCCAAATCACTGGATGGATTTAAGAGAGAGTTAGATAGAGCTCTAGGGGCTACTGGAATCAAGGGATATGGGGAGAAAGCAGGCACGGGTTATTGATTGGGGACGATCAGCCATGATCACAATGAATAGCGGTGCTGGCTCGAAGGGCCGAATGGCCTCCTCCTGCACCTATTTTCTATGTTTCTATCTTTCTATCTTTCCAGGGACCACTGGATATAAAACCATTCTGCCCAATCTACCAGCATCTTATCTCTCATTGCCTCTAATTATGAAGGTGACTGCTCGGTCCAAGGTTCACCAAGATGGCAAAACAGATTCATCCTTCCATGTATTGTTAGCTCAGATCAGCTATGCAAAGGGTTTTTTTTGTTATATATTGGTAAATTTATTCTATTTGGTTATATATTTAAAATTACTTCTAGTTTGTTATGTATTGGTAAAACAGAGAGTTATTATGGAGTCAATACGAAGATAAGTGTAGGGGTAGGTAGTGTAGAGAAAGCTGGGATGCTGCAGAAGGACATTGACAGGTTGGAAGAGCGGGCAAAGAAGTGGCAGATAGAACACTGCATAGCAAAGTGTGCAGTCATGCATTTTGGTAGAACAAATAAAGAATTAGACTATTTGCTAAATGGGGAGAGGATTCAGAAAGCAGAGATGCAAAGGAACTTGGGAGTGCTGTTGCAAGATTCCCAAAAGATCAATTTGCAAATTGAATCGTTAGTAAGGAAGGCAAATCTAATGTTAGTATTTATTTGTAAAGGACTAGATTATAAAAATAAGGATGTAATACTGAGGCTTTATAATGCACTGGTCTGACAGCATTTGGAGTATTGTGAACAGTTTTGGGCCCCATTTCTGAGGAATGGTGTGCTGGCTTTAGAGAGGGTCCAGAGGAGGTTTACAAGAATAATCCCAGGGATGATTAGATTAACGTATGATGAATGTTTGACGGCACTGGGCCTGTGCTTGCTAGAGTTTAAAAAGATGAGGGGGACCACATTGAATCTTAACGAATAACGAAAGGCCTGGATAGAGTGGTTGTGGAGAGTATGTTTCCACTAGTGGGAGTGTCTAGCTTCAGAGGACACAGCCTCAGAATAAAGGGATGTACATCTAGATAGGAGATGAGAAGGTATTTGGTTAGTCAGAGTGTGGCGAATCTGTGGAATTCATTGCAACAGATGGCTGTGGAGGCAATGTGGGTATTTTTAAGATGGTGATTGACAGATTTTTGATTATTAAAGGGCCTGTCCCACTTTCACGAGGTAATTCACAAATTCTCCTGAGTTTTCCCTTTGATTCAAACTCGTAGAATGTTCGTAACGAGTCCGTAGGAGTTCGTAGATATATCGTAGCGGCTCGTTATGCTAGCCGTTGGGTACTCGTGGCTTCAGGTAAGTCGGCACATTTTTTCAAGCCTGATAAATAATGTCCACGAGTAAAAAAATGGTCGGGATGAAAGAAATTCCAACTTTTTACTCGTAAGGAGGGCATCAAAATAGTAGTGGGAATTCGTAAACATACACGTAGGAGTTCGTAGGAGTTTGTGAACATAGTCGTGGAAGGTCGTAAGAGTTCGTAGATTACCACGATCTTGATTTTTTTTTTTAGGTTCTTTAAACTCGGCAGGGATTTTGAATTAAGTCGTGAAAGTGGGACAGGCCCTTAAGGGTGTTCAGAGTTTTGGCGAGAAGGCATGGAATAGGGTTGAGTGGTAAAAATAGATCAGCCATGATTGAATGGTGGAGTAGACTCGATGGGCCAAATGGCCTAATTCTGTTCCTATAACTAATGACCTTATGAACTAAAGAGTCACACTACAGAGAAACAGGCTCTTTAGTCCAAATTGTACATACCGACCAAGATGCCTCACCCAAGGTTGCCCCATTTACCTGCATTTTCCCCAAATTCTTCTAAACCTTTACCATCCAGGTACCCGCCCAAGTGTCTCTTAAATGTTGTTATCATACCTGCCTCGTCCACCTCCTCCGGCATCCAAAGTTGCCCCACAGATTCCTATTAAATCTTTCCCTTCTCAATTTAATTAAACTTCCTAGATCCCTCTGTTCTGCAATGCCCCCCAGTGGTCTACCATTTTCTGTGAAGGTCCTGCTCTGGTATGACTTTCCAAAATGTGAGCACCTCACACATCTGCATTAAACTCCATTAGCCATTCCTCGGCCCACTTGCCCAGCTGATTATGATCCTGCTGCAATTGTTAATAACCATCTACAGGGTCCACAATACCACCTACTCTAGTGTCACCGCTCATCTAAATCATTGATATAATCACAAATAACAATGGGTACAGCACCAATCCCTGAGGCAGACCACTAGTCATAGGCCTCCAGACAGCAAAACAACCTTTCACCAATACCCTCTGCCCAGGCAGCTAGCTCTCCCTGGATGCCATGCGATCTAACCTTCCAGAGCAGCTGAACCTTATCAAGGTTGCAGAACCTTATAAGGTTGCAGAACCTTATCAAAGGCCTTGCTGAATTCCGCGTATTAACAGCCATGCCTCATCAACCTTCTTGGTTACTTCTTCAAAAAAACTCAAATTGATAAAATTTGGCATCTAGAATTTTTAATCAGTACATTCCAACTATGTATCGGCAACTGTCAATTCAACTTACTTGTCAGGCCCTCACCAATGTTAGTTCATGTTAAGGCCAAGGGATAACCATCGTGAGGTGATGGGGATCAAGAGAGAAAGTGAATGGGATTGCAGCTCTAATAGTTGTGGTTGGGAGTCTGGAAGAGTGGTTCCACACCTCCCCAGCCTCTCCCCGCTTCCAAAGTTGGCAGCCAAATAGCAATCAAATATTGCCGAGTTCTAACTTGTCATGCTCTCACCTAAATACAGTATCATCAATCTAAAATGTTATGTCCATTTTACTCTCCGCAGATGCTCTGATCATATGAGCATATCCAGTATCTTCTATTTTTATTTCAGATCTCCAGCAGGACTTTGCTTTGTTTCACCCTTTGTTTTCCCAATGCGTGCTACTGAGGTGGGAGCATCTTCTGCCAACAACCAGCTTCACACAGCTTCCCTTGTATCAGAGTAGGCATACTTATGTCATGTTCAATAAAGTTTAATCTCCTCCACCAGAAATGTTACCCACTACCATCAGACTACACATCACATCCTCACAAAGAAAATCTTTGTTTATGGACATCTTAAATATGAAGGAAATCCTGGACTTTCCTTTTAAGGTAAATTAAACTGTCTACCCTTCAAGTTTGCAAATCTTCGTTCCCATGTCCCACTCATGTTTGCTGCAGCAATTCTCAGATGCAGAATTGTTCTGAGACAATCACATTACCTCCTAATCAATGACATTACAAGGGTAGCTTTGAGGTTAAGAAATCTCAACGTGATTGAGTGAATTTACATTTTTTTCAATAAAAATCAGATAAAAAAGTACTTTCAATAAATGGATTGACACTGGGTGTGTTGCCATGTGACCCTGAGAACAAAGCCACAAAGGAAGGTGCAATTAACATAGGACATTCAGCCTCTAATATTTTCTGCTTCTGAAAGAGCATAGTTACATGAGAGAGCCTATGATGCAGTTCTATTCAATGGTACTTTTAGAATACTTAATTGTCATATGTACTTGTGAAATTGTTATTTTTTTGCATGCAATATAGAAAAATCTTACTATACAGTCACACCCAAGTACAAGAGGGGAACGATTATAGTGTAAGAATAGCAGATTACACTGAGGCAATACACAAAGAGTCGCCACATACTGCGATTATAGTTACGACTAGCCAACTATTTCCACACTACTTGCGTTGGAAGTTAGGCCATTCTGCTCCTGTGCTGCACTTTTCTATGTTCTAAAGCCATGCATATTGTATATATACAGAATACAACTTGGGCATATAGTTCTTCTTTAATCCACTATCACCTTTCTTGTAAGTCTCCATTAAAAGCATTTCACTTAGCACTTTGTCCTAGTGATTTGTTTCTCAGTATTATGGAAACATAGAAACATAGAAAATAGGTGCAGGAGAAGACCATTCAGCCCTTCGAGCCTGCACCGCCATTCAATATGATCATGGCTGATCATCCAACTCAGTATCCTGTACCTGCCTTCTCTCCATACCCCCTGATCCCTTTAGCCACAAGGGCCACATCTAACTCCCTCTTAAATATAGTATTATGAAAAGGGAAGTTTCAGAAACCAATTGTAACCTCTAAATTCAGTGATGTAAAGTTTATTTATTTCTTGCTAACCCCTTCTGCTAATTACTCAAAATGAGAGGTAGACACTTTGGGCTTGAAGTGCATGCCCTATTAAATGCGCTGCAATATCTAATTCAGATATTAAGTTAATCAAACTAACAGAAGACTGGACACTTATCTGAGATTCTGTTGCTAAAATGGGAAATACCCAGTGACCTTCTGCTCATCAAAATCCTAGGCTAGCCCACTGATTTATTTACATTTTTGGCCAATTTGGCTAGAAGATAACAGGAATAATTCAGAAGTGGCCCTGGAGTTAACGCCTCGTGTTTTATGCTACAAAGGAATGGATGGATTGTAATTTGCATATATCTCATCAATCTATGAATAGTAAAATACTTTCCCTAAACTTTGTTTTTTGCATTGCTAAATAATCTCAACGATCTTAGAATGGAAGAGTCTCATGTCAACTTTCACAATTAATTTTCTCCTGAACACAAGGAATACAGATCTCCTTTTCGTATAATGAACCTCTCACCATTGTGTGGCAGGCTGCCTCTATTTAAAGAAGAAAATGTCAGTGTTATTTTATCTATTCAATGTATTTTGACATAAAATAAATGAATCCTCATGTGTTGCTACAAACAATCTCTCCCATGTCTGTGATCTCTACCATCATAAAGGATTTTGACAGGAATATCAGCAGGTCCATTCAGCTCCAAGTTATGCACTGAACAGAACTGATTTGGAAATCTGTCAGTATTCATTCACTATTGTTAGGTCTGACCACCAGAGTCCCTTTCTTTCGAGCATCAGGGGAGTACCTTCACTGCATGTATTAGAAATGTTCAAAATGGCATCTCATTACATCTTTCCTAAGGGGAACTAAGATTGGGTTAAAAATATTTTCTTACATAGTAACACACATATCCTGTGAAAGAATATATACACATCATAAATGAGCAACATACAATTCTTTAAACTTCAGTTTGCCAAGGACCGATACATGTGCATTCCCTTACAAGAGAAAAATCCTGGGTTTTGCAAAATGTAACTTTAGGATATTCCCCCATTTGATAAATTAAACTCTGTAACTTAGTCACTGGGAGAAGGTAATGTTTATAAATTGCTCTGTCTTTGTGTTTGTGACTTTCAATGACAACTTTGAAATTCTGTCCTGGCTATTTATTTTTCTCAACAGGATTCAAAATAATAAATCCGAATACAATTATGGGCTATCACCCTCCCACCCCCCCCCCCCCCCCTCCCCCCCCTTTAAAAAATTAAATACAACCTCAAATGCGCTCTTCATCATGGTTTATAGTTTCCATTTTCAGTGAAAATTGGCCTTGTTAAATGGTTGCAGAAAGAAAATAAACATTGCAATTTTAACCTTTGCAAATCTTTCCATTATCATACTGTACGTATGTTCAAATTCCACATTATAAAGATTAAGTCACATTCTTTCTGAAAGCGAGCTTGCACACATGTCATCTTGTTAAAGAAATGTGGGAATCTAATTTGACACCAGAAAATAAAAAAGCAGCATAACATCATCTAATATGAAAATCTGATCTCATGTTGGATTTTTTCCCAGGAATATTTCCCTACATTCATTAATATGTGTAGAAAACATTCCACAGAGCAGGCACCTGCAAACTGGTTGGTTTTCGACACTGGCTGCTTATACAAATGACGCATTCAATAACTTTCTCAGAGACCACCATCTGTCAGGAGATGACATGTGCATCAGGATGTTACAGCCCTCAGTTCTCCACAACATCGCTTTATTTTACCCTTGGGTAAACAGTAGTAATGGGCAAATAATTCAGAATTGGATTTGCCACAGCTACCAGCTGAGCTGTAACAGCCAAACTGTATGTTGCATTCAGACTGCCGGAAAATACTCTCACTTTGGGACTATACATATGTGCTTGATTAAAATGTTGCATGGGAAATTATTCAAAACAAACTGCAAAGAAATTGAAGAATTCTCCAAACTTTTAACCAATCTTTTTGTATTTAAATGCTGACTGACATAGAGTGAAGTTCCAGGGATGTAAATCCTGAGACAGTAAAATTCTAGACTTATGACAGTGATCACTATATTAATGCATTCCAGCTGATGTATAATATAATATATGTAGCATTAATAAATTAAAATGATAGCTGCAGTGATTTATTTTGGCAAAAGCAAAGCAGCATTTCACTCCACATCAATTCCAAATGACAACTGTTCTTTCAAGAAATTATTCATTATTTTCTCAATTGTCTGGAGACAATTTTAATTTATAACTAAATCTAACTGTATTAGTTGATGTTAAATTTGTATAAGATAGTTGAAATGTGTTAGTGATTTCATTTTTGATTGCCTAATTCAATACCCAGGGATTTGGCTTTAAACAGAACAATGTCTCATATATGAGTAATTAATGGTATGTTTTAATGTGGGAGGCATTTTTGAATATTTGTTTCAAATTTCCTGAAAGGTTATTCTGAAGCAAAATGCTGTAAGATACTATAAATTTTGATCCATTCAATACCTCCAATTGTACACATAATTAAGTAGTTAAATATCGCCACCTCATTCACACTAATTTTACAGAAAAAAACATGTCATAAGTGGTATTGCTATAAATCCATTCAAACTATTTAATCATACTTTTCAGAGGGTTTATAATAAATCAGCATGTTTTCGTGCATGCATATTATTGGATAATGCCTATGAAGGCTGTCAAACTACATTTAAGAATTTCAACTTTTTAATATATATGCAAGCTACTTACACAAGTAAAAACAGAATTAAGTCATATTATTTTGCTATTTATTTTACTAGTTTCATAACTCAATGTATGGCATGGTGGGAGGTCAAAGTTTATAGGTCTGGCTGTAGATGGAGATTAGTGATAAAGTTGCTTTCAGTAGAACATAGTGTAAAGAACACCTGGTTCTGACTCCCAGCAGTGCATTAGTTAGAAACTGCAGAGCGAAACAATCCTTGGACTAATGAGCCCCAGATGAAAATAGTGTTTAACGAGAATGCTTCACTTTTTAAAACTCTTGTTTTGATTGATAAGCAAATTGCTTGGTATTTCAAAAATGCCTCCCACGTTAAAACATGCCCTTATTACATATATCAGACATTGTTATGTTTAATTCCAAATCCGTGGCCATTGAATTAGACAATCAAAAATGAAACCAATAACTCATTTCAACTACCCTATGCAAATCTAACATCAACTTCTGAGTTAGTTTTTAGCATTGTTACAAATCTAAATAGCATACATGTATATCAATAGATATATCTAAATTAGCAATTGTATGAATATTATTTTATCTTTATTTAAACAGAAATAATCATCAGTATTAATTCTAGAATTAATTCTAATTAACCAGGATAAAGCGACCCATGTATCTATAGCGTGTTAGATTCCATCTGCTATTTCAATAACTCATCAGATCAAATCGGAATAAAAGTCAGGACAATGCAACAGCAAGTGTTATAATCTTTTACAAAATTAATGCATCTTTGCATTATCTATGTACTAATAAGAAACAAATACCACCTAGTGGCAAAATAATGGAATATTTTGGGAATGAACTGTTAAAAATGCATGTTAAATAATATAGTAGTGTAAAGGTTTAGTCAGAAATGAGTGATTCTATGGGAAAAATAATAATTTTCCATTTGACTCTAAATGCACATTACATGTGAGGTTAAGGACTGGAACTTTAAATGTACACTAAAGTTGTTCTGATACGTGAACCTGATATTTAAGGGGAAGGCGTCAAAACAACGGAAGATCCTGGCAAGACTGGGATACGGTAGTGCTGCTGATCTTAATAGCAAGTCCGTGTTTACGTGTTGGGACACAGTCTCACATCTGGCAACAAGCAAAGCGGACAGGCGACTGACAGGCAGGAGTGATCATTAGCAGCTCCAGGTTGCTCTCTGGAAACCTTGGGGATAGATTACGTTAATAGTCCTGATCCGCAACACGGAGGCGTGTTGGTGCCACGGTAGAGTTGCTGCCTTACAGTGCTTGAGACCCTGGTTCGATCCTGACTATGGGCACTGTCTGAATAGAGTTTGTACGTTCTACCTGTTACCATATGGGTTTTCCCCGGTTTTCTCCCACATTCCAAAGGACATACAGGTTTGTAGGTTAATTGGCTTCGGTAACATTTGTCCCTAGTGTGTAGGATAGTGCTGGTTGTTGGCGATTGCTGGTCGGCACAGACTCGGTGGACTCAAAAGGCCTGTTTCCTTGACATATTTCTAAACTAACCTAGCCTAAATGAAACACATTCTGATTGATTTTATATCCTGACAGTTGATCCGAGGCTTGAGTAAATTACTTAGGCAGGCTTTCGCTGAAGAAGTGAAGGGTCAACACATTGTCGACAATGCTTTCTTTTGGCTGAGTCGACAAAGTCAGATGTTGCTTACCCTCTCAGGAGAGTTAAAAGATTCCAGATCAAAGAGCTGGAAGTTCTGCCAAAGATCACCAATTTCAGATTATTGTATTGTTTACAGAACTTTGCAGTCATCAATTTGTAATTAATTTTTCTGCACTACAACACCAACAGTACAGAGTTACACAGCAATTCACCCACCCAGTGAGCCAATGAACAACTTGCTCACCCAGGCCTGCACCAGAGATGCTGCCTGAACCACTGAGTTACTCCACCATTTTGTGTCTATCTTTGGTATAAACCAGCATCTGCAGTTCCTTCCTACACATTTTGGCCGCACAACAATTAATGGTGCTGCTTCTCAGCACCAGGGATATGAGTTCGACCTCAACCTCAAGTGTTGTCTGCCTGGAATTCGCATATTCTCTCCATGATCTTGTGGTATTCCTCCAGTGCTCCAGTTTCCTTCCACATCCCAATATGTGCTAGTAAGTTAATGGCAACTATAAATGGCCCCATGGTGTAGGTTATTAAAATAATCAAAAGGAAATTAGACACAACATGCTGGAGTAACTCAGCGGGACAGGCAGCATCTCTGGGGAGAAGGAATGGAAGAGGGTCGAGACCCTTCTTCAGACAGAGTCAGGGAAGAGGGAGACTAGAGATATGGAAGGGTAAGGTGTGAAAACGACAGATCAAAGCAGATGATGATCAAGGAATTGTAGAATGGTTCATTGTTAGCTGAGGAGAAGGTGACAACGAGGCATATAATCAGTAAAATTAATCAGGATGGAGAACTGGGGGGGGGGGCAGGGAGAGAGCTGGAAAGCAAGGGTTACTTGAAGTTAGAGAAATCAATATTTATACCGCTGGGTTGTAACTTGCCCAAGTTAAATATGAGGTGCTGCTCCTCCAATTTGAGTTACCATCTGCTTTGATCTGTCAGTTTCACACCTTACCCCACCCCCCCGTATCTCTAGTCTCCCTCTCCCCTGACTCACAGTCTGAGGAAGGGTCTTGACCCAAAATGTCACCCATTCCTTCTCTCCAGAGATGCTGCCTGTCCCACTGAGTTACTCCAGCATTTTGTTCTATCATCATATGTCATGTCTACCTGACTTCCTTCATCATAAAACAATGGGCCTGACTCAGATTGAAATTTTCAGGCTTCCTTTATTTTGTGTCCAGCCTAGGTGTAAAGCAGCATCTGCAGTTCCTTCATACACATTTCATCCAAAGGAAATGAATGGGCATGTGTGAGAGAGAATATGTTACTGAGTCGCATGACAATAAGGAGAGAAAGTGTGAGATGATACTAACCCAACCAAAAATGAATCAACTGGGCTTATATTAAAGAATGGACCGACTGGCCTTATATTCATTGGAATTTAGAAGGATGAGGGGGATCTTATAGAAACATATAAAATTCTTAAGTGATTGGACAGGCTAGAAAATGGAAAAAAATGTCCGATGTTGGGGGAGTCCAGAACCACGGGTCACATTGTAAGAATAAGGGGTAGGCAATTTAGGGCTGAGATGAGCAAAACCTTTTTCACACAGAGAATTGGGAATCTGTGGAATTCTCTGCCACAGAAGGCAGTGGAGGACAATTCACTGGATGTATTCAAGAGAGAGTTAGATACAGCACTTAGGGCTAACGGAATCAAGGGATATGGGGAGAAAGCAGGAACAGGGTACTGATTTTGGATGATTAGCCATGAGCATATTGAATGGCGGTGCTGGCTTGAAGGGCCGAATGGCCTACTCCTGCACCTACTTTCTTTGTTTCTATGTTTTTAAGTCTGTGTCTCACTGTTGTCACCTGCATTTTATCTGTGGTTCTACATGATCTTGATGACCAATTATCTTCCAATGCAACTGCCAGTATTGCCACTGTGACCATTTCATGGTGTGTCATCCTTGTCCTTGGGTGGCTCTGATGGCCTTCGATGAACTTCTTCTGTCAAAGGACTTTTCACAATTTCTGAATGTCTCTGTCAAGGGCAGCATGGTGGTGCAGCGTTAGAGTTGCTGCCTTACAGTGCTTACAGTGCCAGAGACCCAGGTTCGATCCTGACTACGGGTGCTGTCTGTACGGAGTTTGTACGTTCTCCCCGTGACCGTGTAGATTTTCTCAGAGATCTTCGGTTTCCTCCCATACTCCAAAGACGTGCAGGTCTGTAGGTTAATTGGCTTGGTATAATAGTATAAATGTAAAATTGTCCCTAGTGTGTGTAGGGTTGTGTTAATGTGCGGGGATCACTGGTCGGTGCAGACTCGGTGGGCTGAAAGGCCTGTTTCCGCGCTGTATCTCTAAACTAAACTAAACTAAACTCTAATACTCAGAGGCATCTGCAAACATTTGAAAACATCTCATAACAGTTGATTTTATTAAATTCTAAAATTATTTAAAAACACGACATTGGTTGTTAATTACTTAAACACATAGTTGTATATAAGAAAGAAACAGAAGAACAAAATTGCCTAAACTTGCTCTTAAGAGCCGTTGGAAATTTTATTCAAATGAATATTGCTGCATTGCAGACCTTGTCAGCATAACCCCGACAAGACTAATGTGAAGTGTATCCTATGATAGTGTAGCCTCATATGACTTCCAGACTGAATGGTGAGCCCAGGGGCACATAGAGTGATCATTTGCACTCTCATGAAACAGTCTGTGTGTTCCTTGCTGTAGCACTGTCATGTTGTGGCTGAGAGGTCAGTACTGTATGCACTGCAGCCAGCTGACACCTCTCTGCAGACTAGAAAAGTACCTCTCACCATTTTTCTTCCAAAACCTATCTTTTTGCGATAACCAACTATAACCTATTAGGTTTCACCAAGGTAATCACCAAGATTAAAATACCAAGAAAATTATTTTGAAATGTTATACTTTAATCAGATTACATTTCAAACTGTAACCAGTTGCGTGACTTCATGGGCAAATTTAAAACCTGCAGTGTATGAATTGGATTGGTGAGGAACGTATGGATAAAAAAGTGATCGGCGGCATCTTTATATAAATCCAATGGCTAGATTGAAAACAAAACAATATTGCTTCCTCTCCTTCTCAGTTCTGATGAAGAGTCTTCAGACCTGATCAAATGCCTTTTACTGAAGTCCATGTGGACAATGTACTCTTCCACCTTCATTGTTAACTTCTCGAAAAACTCAATCAAATTAGTGAGACCTTGTCGGATCTCATTGTCTTTGTTGAATTCAATTGTTTCAGTCCCATAGACAGTATGGATTGAATTGGATGGACACTGTCCTCAATAATGGGGAGACCATGAAATGAATCATCGGAGAAACCTAGAAAAAAAAAGAAAATGTTGTTCAAAATACTTTGCTGATCTCTTTTACAAAAATTTACTATCTTCAGTTTTTGGCCAAGAGTTTCCAGACCGACACCAGAAATAAGAAGTCGATTTAAACATCCTTCAAAAGGCAGGTGCTATAGTTTTAAGGCTTTATTGATCCTAAGGTTGTATTTTTCTACAAGTAATAGTAAGTGAAACGTATTAGAGTGTATTTAGCGAACGTTGCCTGATTTTGCTTTAACAAGTATGATGGGCGATTGTTGATAGAATGCCATTTGAAAGTCTGACCTAGAATGGTCTAGCTTTCAAATAACAGGACTAAAGAAAAGTGTTACAGCAAAATTGGTTAATAAGGAAATTTCACATGAAGCAAAACATTGTGAGCCATTTCAAGACAGTATATACTGGTAAATGCAAACCGACAGTCTGACATGTTTAATGTTAACAAATTAACAATGAAACAACCATAACCAGAACTAAAATATTTTTTAAACACAGCTGTACCATCTTTAAAATTGTTACTCAAAACTCTCCTTAACTCTTGAAGTTGATACAACCTGTAGTAAACATATCCAGCTGTAAAAGACTAATGGTGCATTAAGTCAGCTTTTCAAAGGGAACATTCTCAGTGTTGTAAAATTGCATGGGACTGGATGTACTGTGGGGGTCTTCATTTGTAAGTTTATTGTTTGCTGCTTTAAATAAACTCTCAGCTAATACTCATCTATCAGAGACATCGTCTGGGGAGCAAAGGCCAAGATTCCTTTGCAACAGCACTTGTTCCAGATTACTTTATTTTACAACTATTTACAGAACAGAAAGCTGCAACTATGCTGGAAGTAAGTTCAATTCTGACTTCTCCCTGCAGCCCAGGAAAAAAAATTGAAAGTAGTTGATTTAATTTTCTACTACTAAAACTGAATGACGAAAAGTCAAACGGTATCAAAATGAATTACTTTAGAAACGTTAATTCGCATTGCTAGAGACTCAAATTCAAACAATTAAAACGGTTAATTATTTCAACTATTCTTCATAGCTAGGGAAGCCCATTCCTTCTCTCCAGAGATGCTGCCTGTGCCGCTGAATTACTCCAGCATTTTGTGTCTATCTTTGAAGCAAGCCAATACTTAAGAGCACTTCACAAAGGAAATTGTCATTACATTTTTTATAATAACCAATTTTTTCGTGGCTGCATAATAATAGTATTGTTATGTAATGTGCTCGTCAAATGACATAGATTCGCAGCAAGGGATCAGGAGAATAAAGGAGTAGAATAGTTTGGAGCTCGTAGAAAGGCAGTGAAATCATGACTCGTGGAAATGTGGAGCACAGAAACGGGACATTACAGCCCACCTAAGCCATGCAACTGTGGTGCGTATCTGCCTTCATCCTATTTGCCCGCAATCGGTCCGTATCCCTCTACTCCTTCCTTATCCAAGTACCTTTCCAAATGTATTTTCAATGTTGTTTAAGCAAATCTTTAAGGTGATGGTAGAGACAGATATGATAGCGGCATCTAAGAGGCTTTTGAACAAGCACATGGATATGGAAAGATATGGATCAAGTACAAGCAGAGATTAGACAATATACCTCCTCCCTTGCCCCAATTCAGGGACCCCAGCAGTCCTTCCAGGTGATTCACAGGTTCATGTGCACTGCCTCTAACCTCTTCTAGTGTATCCGGTCTTCCCGATGTGTCCTGTACACCACCAATACCAAGCGAGGTCTTGGCAACTGTTTCGCCAAACATTTGCCTCGGTCCTCCCAGCTGTTAACCATTTTATCCCCCTTCCCATTCCCATACTGACCTTTCTGTCCTGGGCCTCCTCCATTACCAGAGTAAGGCCTCACGCAAACTGGAGGAACATCTCATGTTTAAGAAGGAACTGCAGATGCTGGAAAATCGAAGGTAGACAAAAAAGCTGGAGAAACTCAGCGGGTGCAGCAGCATCTATGGAGCGAAGGAAAAAGGCAACGTTTCGGGCCGAAACCCTTCTTCAGACTGATCGGGGGTGGGGGGGCGGGGAGAAGAAAGGAAAAAGGAGGAGGAGCCCGAAGGCTGGGGGATGGGAGGGGACAGCAGGAGGGCTGAGGAAGGGGAGGAGACAGCAAGGACTAACAAAATTGGGAGAATTCAATGTTCATTCTTTAAGAAGGAACTGCAGATATTGAACAATGAATTCTCCCAATTTTGTTAGTCCTTGCTGTCTCCCCCCCTTCCTCAGCCCTCCTGCTGTCTCCTCCCATCCCCCAGCCTTCGGGCTCCTCCTCCTTTTTCCTTTCTTCTCCCCACCCCCCCCACCCCCGATCAGTCTGAAGAAGGGTTTCGGCCCGAAACGTTGCCTTTTTCCTTCGCTCCATAGATGCTGCTGCACCCGCTGAACATCTCATCATATTCTGCGCATGTAACTTACAACCCAATGGTGTGAACAACCTCAGGCTGGTTCCATCAGGCAACTGAGTCATGTTACACCACAGTGTCATTCATGCCTGTGGAAGACAGGTAAAGCATACCAAACACATACTTTATTCCATGGATGCCAGCACTCCGTACCAAAGAGCTTTGCACCTTCCTACAATAATAGTCATTGCCCATAATGAGATTGTGATTGAATGCTCATGTAGCCAACACAGCACCCCTGAATAAACCAACCACTTTAATGAATAGAAAGGACTTACACTCTATTAACATCATATCAGGCATATACTCTCTGTACCTGACAGATAACACTTGCATGATTTCAACATTTGGCAGCTGAATGGTGACATAAATTGAATGATCCTTGGAATTAAAATGAACATATCACTAATTTAATCAAAGAAAGCGTTCACTATGCACCTCAGCCCTTCATGTAACACAAACTTCAGAAACTACTTTATTGAGGTTGTTTAGTAATTACACGATGAATTTTCAACAGATACAGTACCTGCGGTCTACACAAGATCTTCCTCGGTCTTCATTTTCTTATGTAATTATAAATTATCCTGCATTCTCTATCATGATCTTGGAGGAAGAATTTAGTCTATAAAAGACAATTGTCATCACTTCCAAAGCTAAAAGTTCTCAGCCTGAATGGATAAAAACATTTTCATATTTACTATAGTGTATTAGCATCCGATTCCACATCAAATTGATGGTGAATTAAGTCCTTTCTTAGCAGAAAGAAAATTCTTATCAGGAATGCAAAAATAAGATTCCCTACCAATTCTCTTTATTCACTTCTCTATCTCTATTTCTGGTCATTGGTGAAGGATAAATATATTCTATAAATCCTTTTATACCCACACCTTTATTGACAACCCTCATCGCATCCCACTTTCTATACATGTAGTTTTCTTCCAGTCTATTGAATAAAATGGGGGTGAGGGGTCGCTCCCTCCAACAAGCAATCAAATCATTATCAAATTCAGCAGAAAAAAAAAAGCAATTGGCTTTGGATCAAAACAAAAGACAACAATTGGGCTGCAAGATGAAGACAGATGGGTATGGGATTGAGGGGGGTGTATCTGGGACGACAGGTATTACCATTGAGCCCTCTGAAAACGTTGTGGGCTTATCAATGAAACATCAAAGAAGGAGGGTGCCCACCTGATGACCCTGATGACGTACCTACCCTACCTTTCACCACTCCAATCCCACTGCCAATATCAAGAGTGCCGACTTACTACAGGGATTGAAACATCAAGTCCTATTAGCTCTACTCTACGAGTCTCCCAGTTTCTATTCATCCGTTGCATTTCTTTTGATGATGCCATTGTCCTTTCATGTCCTTCTAATATCTTTCTTCAATCCAGGATTTTCTTTGCCATGGCTGACTGTCAATCATAATCTCTATTTCTTGTATCTCTGCTCTCATGTACAGTACTCCATTCTATGTTCCTCACAAAGTCTAGATGCACACCAAATGCTGGAGTAACTCAGTGGGACAGGCAGCATCTCTGAAGAGAAGGAATGGGTGACGTTTCGGGTCGAGACCCTTCTTCAGACTTATGTCAGGGGAGTGCGCATGACAGAGATAGAATGCAATCAGAGGCAGTACGTGGTGGGAGAACTGGGAAAGGGGAGGGGATGGAGAGAGAGGGAAATCAAGGGTTATTTGAAGTTAGAGGTCAATGTTCATACTTCTGGGTTGTAAGCTACCCAAGCGATATATAAGTTGCTGTTCCTCCAATTTGCGCTGGGCCTCACTCTGACAATCCTGGGACACCCAGGACAGAAAGGTCAGATTGGGAATGGGAGGGGGAGTTAAAGTGCTGTGCAACCGGGAAATCAAGTAGGTTAAGGCGGACTGAGCGGAGGTGTTCAGCGAAACAATCGCCGAGCCTGCGCTTGGTCTCGCCGATGTACAGAAGTTGACACCTGGAACAGCGGATAAAGTAGATGGTTGGAGGAGGTGCAAGTGAACCTCTGCCTCACCTGAAAAGTCAGGATGCAGTTCTCCACGACTGCAGCTTCCAACCTAACAGTCTTTATATTTAATTTATCTCCCTCTTGCATCTTTACTCGAAAAGACCGATGCATTTTAATATCTGAAAAGCAAAAACTATAGATGGTGCAAATCTGATATCGAAAAGAAAAATGCAGGAAATGTTCAATAGGTTTGTCACCTTCTGTGGAGAGAGAAATAGAACTAATGCTTCATATTGATGATCTTTCATCAGATTGTCTCGTGAAGGATTATTAAACTAAACTTTAAACACTGTTAATAGACACAAAACTGGAGTAACTCAGATCCTTCTTCAAAATTCTCGACCCAAAGTCAACTATTCTTTCTCTCCTGAGATGCTGCCTGACCCGCTGAGTTACTCCAGCATTTTGTATCTATCTTTGGTGTAAACCAGCATTTGCAGTTCCTTCCTACACATTTCTCTTTCCTCAGTTGCTGCCTGAATTTAGCAACTTCTCTGTTTATATCTTCATCTTCCTTCTCCCAATTTTGCAATGAGATGATCATCCCAGCAATACTCCATTTCTTCCTGCCTATAAGAGAAAGATTGAAGGAAAGACCTTGCATTTATTAACCATATTTCACATTCTAAGAATCTTTTACTGTACTCCACAAGCAAAGACATGTTTTGTAATAGTCGTCAATGTGTTTAACAGAAGAAAACAAAATGGGCCGGCAGTTGTTTGAAGTCATTACGCAGAGAGAAAGAAAATAAATGTATATGATGGAGAAAGGCATTGTTATTAATTTGTTATTCAGTCTTTTAACAATAATGTAAAGGAAGTGGGTGGCCACTTGTAAAGCCACTGCCTCACACCACCAGTGATCCGAGATCAATCCTGGTCTTCAGTACTGCCTGTAACCATGTGTACTTCCTCCAGGTGCTCTGGTTTCCTTCCATGTCTCAAAGATGTGGAGGTTGATAGGCTAATTGGCTGCTGTAAATTCCCTTTAATGAATAGGTGAATGGAAGAACGTGGAAGGAGTGTGGGGAGAATTACATGGGACTAGTGTGGGTTTAGTGTAAATAGGTGCTTGATGGCCACCATGAACTTGATGGGTTGAATGGCCTGTTTCTGCCCTTCATTCTATGAGTGTAACTATCCAGGTAAAAGATAGCAAAATAATATATCCCCACTGAGATACTATGCTATCATTTTGTTAGAAATTAACAAAATCTATAATATGCTTTGTGAGTTCAACATATGTTAATAATTAAAGATATCGGACATAAAACCATTGCAATGTTTTGATCTTATTGTCCATCTGTAATAAAATACTTTGTCCACGGCTAAAATGTGCAATCAGTATCATTTTATCAAATTGAGTGAGATGTAATTCTGTAAATGCTTGTGTTTATATATATATGTGTTTATATATATATTGTATCATATTATAAAAAGGTGAATGAGTTTCTGCTTGATTGCCACAATTAAATTATCAATAAATGACACATCCAGAAGCAATTATAGCTTCTAGGTGGAAATATATACCTGAGCAAGATCAAATGTAAAAGGAACTGACAAAAAACATTAATTTCCCGCTGAACACTGTTTGCTCTCATCAAAAGAGAGGACGAGAATAGTTGTGAATGAGGGAAACTATAATGGATCTGACTACACAAGATCTGGATCTATAAGTAGCTACTAATGTCAGATTAACAATTGTTATAGAAATCAGGTTAGGGTTAGGATTTATTTTATTTTTTACAACATTTAATCTGAACAGATTCAATAGAATTTGTTAAACTAACACAAAGGGAAACATTGAACTCAGATGAAAATGGTAGGTTAAAAAAGAGAATATGTACTAATGCAGCTGAGAAGCATCTAAATTCTAAATGCAATTTAGTTTAGTTTAGAGATACAGCGTGGACACAGGCCCTTCGGCCCACCGAGTCTGCACCGACCAGCGATCCTTGCACACTAACACTATCCTACACACAATAGGGACAATTTACAATTAAACAAAGCCAATTAACCTACAAACTTGTACATCTTTGGAGTGTGGGAGGAAACTGAAAATCTCGGAGAAAACCCACGCTGGTCACAGGGAGAACGTACACACTCTGTACAGACAGGCAGCCGCAACCTGGGTCTCTGGCACTGCAAGGCAGTAGCTCTACCGCTGCACAACCATGTGACATTTATATGTGATAATTTGAAATCTAGTATGCTTGTGTAGTCGGAGCACATCAATGGATTGCAAGCTCTCAAGCCCACATCTAGCCCTTTGCATGCGGAAGTGTCCAAACGTCTTTAATGTCACGCAGGCTTTCAGAAGTTTGAATGAGGTTGACCTTGGGTGGAATATCGGGAAAATGTAAGTGGCCAGCTGAATCTGCAGAGACTTTTGAGAAACATCACAAAAGCGAAATACTGCAAATGCTACAAATCTGAAACAAGAAAAGTAAAATGCTGGAAATATCCTGCAGTTTAGGCAGAGAAAGAAATAAAGCTTAAATTCTCATCAGAATAAAGACAAAATAAATATGAGGGGAGAATAGAGAAAAAAAAGTGATAGAAGAAGAAGAAGAAGAAGAAGAAGAAGAAGAAGAAGAAGAAGAAGAAGAAGGAGAAGGAGAAGGAGAAGGAGAAGGAGAAGGAGAAGGAGAAGGAGAAGGAGAAGGAGAAGGAGAAGGAGAAGGAGAAGGAGAAGGAGAAGGAGAAGGAGAAGGAGAAGGAGAAGGAGAAGGAGAAGGAGAAGGAGAAGGAGAAGGAGAAGGAGAAGGAGAAGGAGAAGGAGAAGGAGAAGGAGAAGGAGAAGGAGAAGGAGAAGGAGAAGGAGAAGGAGAAGGAGAAGGAAGAATAAAGAATAAAATGTATCCTGGAGGAACCGAGTAATTATTTGGTCATTACCAAAACCTGCAAATATCCTGTAAAGCTGAACTGAAAACGTTAAAAATTGAGATAATCCAAAAATGTTGAACATTATATTGAATGTGGAAGAATGTAATGTGTTCAGTCAGAAAATGAATATTATTCATTGAGTTTCTGTGGTGTTTAATTTCAACAGTGTAGGATACCAGAGCGGTCAAAAATATAGGATGGAAAATTAGACACAAGGTGCTGGAATAACTTAGTGGGGTGGGTCAAACAGCATCTCTGTAGGAATAGGATAGGTGGTGTTTCGGGTTGGGATCCTTCTTTAGACTAACACATGGTCCCAACCCAAAACATCACCTTTCCTTTTCCTCTAGTGATGCTGCCTGACCATTGAGCTACTCCAGTACTTTGTGTCTATCCTTGGTATAAACATGCATCTGCAGTTCTTTGCTTCTTCAGGATGGAAAATTAATTTGACAGGTCCATTGAAGCTTGTGCTCGTACTTATTTACCATATGAAAGTGTTCAGCAAAATGTCACCTAATCTACTTTTCATCACCTTTACTTTAGACATCAGAGGCACAGCACGGAAACAGGCCCTTTGTCCCACTAAGTCAGCACCGACCAGCGATCACCCCATACACTAACACTATCCTACACACTAGAGACAATTTAACAATTTTCTTGAAGCCAATTAAGCTACAAACCGGTATATCTTTGGAATGTGGGAGGAAACTGGAACACTGGAGAAAATGCACAGGGAGAACGTACAAACTCCCTCCAGACAGCACTCGTAGTCAGGATCAAACTCAGGTCCCCGGTGTTGTAAGGCAGCAACGCTATAGCTGCACCACTGTGTCGTGCCCTAATTACAAAATGACCCTCATTGAGATTAGCAAATAATATATACTAGATTTGGCAAAGTGGTAAACTTGGAAACTCAAGAGGCTACAGATGCTGGGATATTGAGCAAAACAAAGTGCTGAAATAACTAAATGGGTCGGGCAGCATCGGTGAAAGAAAATGGTAAGACAACATTTCGGGTCAGGACTCTTCTGCGCCATCTGCGCTTAAATGGCATCCTTTTTCTTGGGACATTCAAAAAATATTATTTGCTTTTCACTGCAGTAAAGTGGGAGATACGGCAGTCAAATAGCCGTGTACAAAGTTCCACAAACAAACAGATATCGATTTTGATGACCTTAGTTCAGGGATAAATATTTGCCCTATTTAATATTCGGCACTCCACTGAATTGTGAAGATTGATTTTGTCTGGAGTACTGTAGAATGATTCCAAAACTCTCTGGTCCGGAGAAGAGCCCAGCCATGCCAGAGTTGACTGTGGTAAATAGGCACAACCAGGTAGAAGCACCAGAAGTCTAACTCCTGCTCAATGTAACCAGAAAGGAATTAACCTGTTCACTGCCAAGTTTTTTTTTCACTGACGGCCCTGACCCGAGTATACTCGGGGTGGCACTGAACACGTTAAAGTCAAGTCCCTCCAATTTCCACTCTATTCTTGCCCGACATTAGTTCCAAACCAGCATTTGAAAATGTCTATTCCAGGCAGTTGAAGTGCCTGCCTTATTCTGATGAGAGTCACATTCATAAATATTAATTAGATTTCACAATGAGTAAAGGCCTTAGATTATATTTTAGTGGGTTTCTAAATGGATCATCCATTAGCAGCTGAAATGAAGTAATCAAGCAGAAGCACATAAAATTTTATTAATAATTTCGATGAAACTCATGATTCTGTTGCATAAGATCGATCATAAGCTCATAAGACATGTTTTGTTCATTTTGGCTTGCGAACATTTCTGGTTACAATCAGTTCCCAGGAACACAACCCAGTCATAACCTATATTTGCATCGTGATAGTGGGCAACCACGCTGGTAGTGGTGTTGGTCTATTATATGAGAAGCGAAGGCGTGCATGAATTTGGGACAAATAAAGTCAGATGATTCATTTACTTTTGAAAAATAGATGCGCTATCTCAGTACAAAATGCAGGAGTAAACGACGATGACTAAATAATGCTTTTGTTTTGTGGTCTTTTAATTTCCTATAATAACTACAATCAGGACATGTCCATGTTAAGACAACTTTATGGTTGGTTTCAATAAAACATGATATTTATATGTAATGCAGTGAGTCTGAAAGTTGGTTTAATGTAGAATCTCAAATTGACAGTGAAAGAAGACTTTAATCCCTATTGTGAGGTCAGGGTTCAAATATCCATGCAACATGATTCACTCGGCAAACATTCTGCTATGTCGGCCAGTCTGATGTTACTATCCAAATAAACAAAGCGATTGGCACCACATTTGCTGAGGATACACTTTTAATTCACTCCTAAGACATACAGGTTTGTACGTTATTTGGCTTGGTATAAATGTAAGTTGTCCCTTGTGTGTGTAGGATAGTGTTAGTGTACAGAGATTGCTGGTCAGTGTAGACTCGGTGGGCCGAAGGGCCTTTTTCTGTGCTGTATCTCTAAAACTAAAAACTAAAACTAAGTATTTCCCCAGTAAAAGGAAGACGTGAACTGGGCACTGCACTGAGACTTTACTGTATGGCAGGCTTCCAAACATGTCTTAAGCAATGACAACATTCCAATACTTACTTACTTACTCATGATGATGCTACGGTCTGTGTCAATTCCCTGCAGAGCAATGCCTTCAGTCATATTCCCTTTCCACTATTCCCCTTAATTCCGATTCCCTCTTACATGTCCATTGATCAGGGCCGGATTTAGATGAAGAGAGGCCCTAAGCTGTTCCACTTGTAAGGCCCCTCCCAATCCCCCACCCCCACGACTAGAGTAAGATGGTCCACCAGATTGAAACCGATTTGCAGCCGAGCATGGCCAATGAGATAAGGGGCTGAAAAGCTGTGCTTTAAAAAAAAATGTATTTACATATTTATTGCCAGTGCTAGTGTCGAGTTATTGGCTTAAAACACTATTATTCTGAAATGGAGGGCAAAGGAAAATTACTGAAGGGCTGTTCAGAGACCACAGTGCGTTGTGACAGCATATGTAAGAAATGCCTATGACAGTGTCAAAAATATTATACACCTTGCGGGGGTCTCACTTAATTTTTTTTCACTGTTGTCAGCCGGGCAACCTTGGTAGCTTTTTAGGTTGCCGAATGACAGTTTAGGTGGTAATTTAAGACGGCTTGCATGACGCGTGCGATAATGTGCTCGGACGAAGTGCGTAGTTACCAGTTGGAATTATGCTGAATGAAGCATTCACATATTATTTCTGCTTCAAATAAAGTCACAAACTAAACATATTCACCAATCAAGACATGATATATACCACAATGACATGCAGCAAAATTACAATACAGTATCTCAATACACTATTTTTACACATTGCAAGGAATGCAATTTCTATTATTTCTTTCCACTTCCAAACAAAAAAGTGGTTGGATTATTCAGCGTATGATCAACTTCGGTGAGACCAAGCGCAGATTTGGCGATCGCTTCGCACAACACCTCCACTAGGTTTGCAATAACCAACCTGATCTCCCGGTGGCTCAACACTTCAACTCCCCTCCTCATTCCAAATCTGACTTTTCTGTCCTGGGCCTCCTCCATGGCCAGAGTGAGGCCCACCGCCTATTGGAGGAGCAGCACCTCATTCTTCCTTGGGTAGTTTACACCCCAACGGTATGAACATTGGCTTCTCTAATTTCAGGTAGTCCTTGCTTTCTCCCTCCTTCCCCTCCCATTCCCAGCTCTCCCACAGCCTACTGTCTCCGCCTCTTCCTTTCTTTTTTGTGTCCCCCCCAGACATCAATCTGAAGAAGGGTCTCAACCCGAATCGTCGTCTATTCCTTCGCTCCATAGATGCTGCCCTACCCACTGATTTTCTCCAGCTTTTTTGGCTACCAATGGGATCCCACCACTGGCCACATCTTCCCATCTCCTCCCCTGTTGGCTTTCCGCAGAGACCGCTCCCTCCATAACTCCCTGGTCAATTCGTCCCAACACACCCAAACCACCCGCTCTCCTGGCACTTTCCCTTGCAATCGCAGGAAATGCCACACTTGTCGCTTTACCTCCCCACTTGACTCCATTCAAGGACCCAAGCAGTCTTTCCAGGTGTGGCAGAGGTTCACCTGCACCACCTCCAACCTCATCTATTGCATCCACTGCTCTAAGTGTCAACTGCTCTACATCAGTGAGACTAAACGTAGGCTTGGCGATCACTTCGCCTGCCACCTCCGCTCGGTCCGCAATAACCAACCTGATCTCCCGGTGGCTCAGCACTTCAACTCCCCCTCCCATTCCGAATCCGACCTTTCTGTCCTGGGCCTCTTCCAAGGCCAGAGTGAGGCCCACTGTAAATTGGAGGAGCAGTACCTCATATATCGCTTGGGCAGTTTACACCCCACCGGTATGAACATTGACTTCTTCAACTTCAGGTAATCCCTGCTTCTTCCCAGCCTCCCTTCCCAGCTCTCCCTCAGCCCACTGTCTCTGCCTCTTCCTTTCTTCTTCCCGTCCACCCCACCTTCACATCAGTCTGAAGAAGGGTCTCGACCTGAAACGTCGCCTATTTCCTTCACTCCATAATGCTGCCTCACCCGCTGAGTTTCTCCAGCATTTTTGTCTACCCATTCACACAAGTTCTGTTATCCCACTTTCCTCACCCACTCCCTACACATTAGGGGCAATTTTACAGAGACAAGTTAACCTACAAAGCCAATGCGTCTTTGGGATGTGGGAGGAAACCCACAAGCTTGCAGGGAGATTGTGCAAATTCAACACAGACAGTGCCCAAGGACATGATTGAACACAGATCTCTGGCGTGTGCGGCAGAAAGTCTATCAGTTGTGCCACTATATTTTGTTTTCCAACACTCAAAAAATTATACGTTGATAACTTTGGTTACTAAAAAAATGAAAATATCCTTTTTCAGTTTAAAATCTCCAAGTGACGCTATGTCCCCCTTTACAGCTACTGTATGTTTTAATTAAGTTCAAGACTATGGGGCAGTACATTGGCCATAAAAGTTGCTGCCTAAAAGTGCCAGAGAACCGGAATTAATCCTGAGTATGGGTGCTGTCTGTATAGAGTTTGCTCCGTTTCCCTTTGATCGATGGGTTTTCTCCGGGTGCTCTTGTTTCCTTTCACATTCCAAAGGTATGCAGGAACCTTTTTCAGACCCAACCCAAAACATAATATTTTCCTTTTGTCCAGAGATTCTGTCTGACCTGTTGAGTTACTCCAGCTTTTTGTGTCTATCTTCAGTTTAAACCAGCATCTGCAGTTCCTTCCTACACACACGATACTATACGATAGAACTTTATTAATCCAAGGAGGGCAAGTGTGTGTGTGTGTGTGGTATATATATAATACACACACACACACACTGGGATGTGAGAGAATAAAACACTCTTGACTCTTGACTTACTCCGCTAATGTGTGGGATAGAACTAGTGTACAGGTGATCGGTGGTCGGCGTGGACTAGGTGGGCCGAAGGGCCTGTTTCCACGCTGTATCTTTAAATTAAACTAAAAACACTAAAACCAGAGGGAGTGTAATGAAGGGTCTCCACCCGAAACATCACCCAATTTCTTCTATCCAGAGTTGCTGGCTGCTCCATGGAGTAACCCCGCACAATTAAAGCATGGAATAGTCTTCACCCTAACATTGTTACCCAACCAGATGCAACTAAATTTAAGGTACCTCTTTTTTCCCCAAGAACCCTTTTTTGCTTAAGTCCAAGTCGCGAGTCAAGAGAGTTTTATTGTCATGTGTCCCAGATAGGACAATGCAATTCTTGCTTGCTGCAGCACAACAGAATATGTAAACATCATACAGAACAGGAGATAAAAGTTCAGTGTGTTTATATACCACAGACCATATATATACACAATAAATAAACAGATAAAATGCAATAGGCTGTTATTGCTCAGCCCTCCACCACCTTCAGTTTAAATTCCATTTAGAATATTTATTGAGGACCAGGAAACCAGAAGCAAGAGTTACTCCAGGGAGTTACTCCAGATCCAGGGTCAGGGAGTGATTCTGTGTTGGTTTTCAGCGGTCGCGGCGAGGCGGCGACGGGACAGCAATGGCGGCCAGATCTCCCACAATTCAAAGCGAGGGAGAAAGTGCCCAGCGTCGACCAGTTGCCGTGGCAGTGCGCATGCGCAGGGCAGCCGATGATGTGGTGGCCGTGGTTGTGCGCATGTGCAGGGGGGAGGATGTGCTGGCCGTAGCAGTGCGCATGTGCAAGGTGGCCTGCCGTGCCGGCAGATGAGGAGCGAGCGGAGAGCGGAGACCCGGCGGCACAGACACGGATACGGATGACGGGCGGTGATGGAGATTGACAGAGAGAGCTAGAGAGAGGGGCCCGCCCAGAGTTGAACGACAGGTGTCCTGCCTTGGCTGGAGGCCCCCTAGATTTCGAGGCCCTAGACTGCAGCCTATGAAGCCTAGTGGTAAATCCATCTCTGCGAGACCCCCCTAGATCTCGAGGCCCTAAGCTTAAGCTTGTCAAGCTTATACATAAATCCGGCCCTGCCATTGATTACCCTTTAATTATGCCATCACTTATGCAATAGGGTAATATAACTATAACAATACCGCCCCTTCTCTTCCCCCTCCACCCCCACCCTGGAGCATACATATCTCCCACCACCTCATCACCTTGTTCCTTTCCCCTCCTGCTTATGCTCATCTCCACCCTCCCACCTCTGAGTTCTCCATTTCCCTTTTATTCCCCCTTTTCCCTTCCCCCTGTACCATTCCAACCATATTCCTCTCTTTGGCTTTATGTTTCACTCCTCCTCTCTTCACTTCTATTGTTCAATCAAATGTTTCAGAACAGAATGAAGTGTTGAACTGTTGTGGCAGTTGGCAAATTGAAGTGGGTCCAGTAAGTGGGCAGGAATGGATGACATTTCGGGTCGAGATCCTTCTTCCGAAACGTCACCCATTCCTTCTCTCCAGAGATGCTACCTGTCCCGCTGAGTTGCTCCAGATTTTTGTGTCTATCCGGTTATAACCAGCATCTGCAGTTCTTCTACCCTCTATATACATATACATATTATACAAATAGTGCATAAATACATGCCCTTTCCATATAAACACGTGAATTGCACCAGAATTGTCTCGGAAACACATATTGCTTCTCCCAATAAAAGTAAAATACCAATTGTGCATGGGTCTGAATTTTTATTGGATGGCAGGCTTTCCAAAGGCTTCGATATGTATTGAAACCCTCAATGTAAAACAACTTTATTTCTCAACACTGACATGCTCAAGCAATAATTAGTTTAAAATTTCCATTTAAATGGGCAAAGTAATAATAGTCAGGCAGGTTCTCATTTCACTCATTTACGGACAAGAAAATGGATCAGGTTTATTGCAAAATGATATGATTTCTCCCTTAAAATTACAAATGACAAAATATAAAAATTGACTTCAAATGAATAGTAATTAAGATCTTGTAGAGTTGTTATGAAAGGTCCAGTGACTGTGCAGTGATTTTATTCTGGGTGTCCCAAAACTGTAAGAAAATCATTTTAAAGGGTTGAAGACATCAGAAAGTGCAGATGCTGGAATCTTGTATAAAAAGCAAACTGTTAGAGGAACTCAGTGGGTCAGACAGCTTCTGTGGAGGAAATGGACAGAAGACAGTTCAGGTCGGGTGCCTCATTCAGATTGATGGAGTGGAGGAGAGATCACTGGTGGGAAGAGGTGAGTCAAAGTGGTGGTACGAAAGCCAGCAAATGAAAGGCAGATCCATTATGAAAGGACATGTAGGTGTGATAGGGATCCGGGTGACAACATGGTCTAAGAGGTTGAGAGGCTTAGGAATCACAGACGGTTAGCAGTGAGGGAGGGTCTCACAGAACGTCTGTTCGGGAGGGCATCAGCGACAGCATTTGTGGAGGTGAAATGGACAAGAACCGAAGAAGTGAGGAAGTGAAGAAGGGTCTTCTTCAGACTGAAGGGACTCGACCTGAAATGTTACCCAGTCCTTCTCTCAAGAGAGTTACATTACTCTACCACTTTTTGTCTATCTTCAGTGTATACCAGCATCTGCAGTTCCTTCCTACATAAGAGTCTGTTAATTTCTCTCCACAGAAGCTGCCTGACTTAATGTAGTTCCTCCAGCAGTTTGTTCTTATACCCATTGTTAAAGAGTTTACTGATTAAGTTAGTGTTAAAAGTTCCTAGAATATTTTAGGCTTCGCCGAGTCATGTTTTAGAGATACAGAGCGGAAACAGGTCTTTCGGTCCATCGAGTCCATGCAGATCAGCAATCCCCACACAATCCTATGCACACTAGGGATAATTTACAATTACACAAAGCCAATTAACCAACAAACCTTTACGCCTTTAGAATGTGGGAGGAAACAAGAGCACCTGGAGAAATCCCATGCAGATCACGGGGAGAACGTACAAACTCCATGTCTGGAGTTTCTATGAGAAAACCTAATGTTGTTCGTGCTGCAGCTCTAGCAAGCACCTTTTGCACATTTTCTTTATGTTACTAACTAAGTGAGCAAAATTTCACGACACAATTTCACTACACAAATTGGCTTTGACCAAAAAGTGCCTGATCATATAAATGAGTGGATTTATAAAACATTATATCCATTGATGGTCTGCAACATATGAAATGAAAGTGTTTCCTGTTTTCTTTACTTGACTATTGTGAGCTCAGGGTTAATTGTTCACAGAGAAGACAAAGGTAAGCGATCTAATTAAGATATACAAATAGTGAGGTTTTGTTTGGTACGCTGATCACAGAATTTAAAATAAGTGTTTAACGAACAGCAAGGGAAATGTGAAATAGAAATCTGCAGCCCTAGTCATAGTCATAGAGTGATAGTATGTAAACGGACCCTTTGGCCCAACTTGCCCACACCGGCCAATATGTCCCAGCTGCACTAGTTCCACCTGCCTGCGTTTGGTCCATATCCCTCCAAACCTGTCCTATCCATGTACTTGTCTAACTGTTTCTTAAACTTTGGGATAGTCCCTCGTTAACTCCTCTGGCAACTCAAGTCAAGTCAAGTCAAGTCTTATTCGTCACTTGCACATAAAAGTGAAATTAATTTGCCAGCAGCGGTACAATTAAAAAAAACACACAATACACAATAAAAATTTAACACAAACATCCACCACAGCATTCATCACTGTGGTGGAAGGTACAAAATTAGGTCAGTCCTCCTCCATTTTCCCTCGTGGTCGGGACCACAACCTTCCGCAGTCGCCGCGGCCGTGGGCCAGATGTGCAGACAACGTAAGTCATGAATCGGTGCTTCCCCACCGGAGACCGCGGCTTCAGGTTGGTGTAGGCCACAGGCCGGCGGCCGAAGTTCTAAAGTCCCTGCCGCGCCGCAGCCAGAAGCACCGCAGACCACAGGGCCGGCGGTCAGAGCTCCTCTCCAGAGATCCCCGGCGAGGGATCCCGCTCCAGATGGAAGTCCCCGCCGCGCTCTCGGTTAGAGGTAGGCCGACGGTCGGAGCTCTTCTCCTCCGGCATCCCCAACGAGGGATCCCAGGCTCCAGACGCCGTGCCAGCTGGAGCTCCACAGATCGCGGCTTCAGGCTGCCGCAGGCCAGCGAACAGAGCGCTCCCCTCTGGCGAGGGCTTGCCCGTTCCGCAGCAAAAGAGTACTCGCAGCGCCCGCTGCTAAAGCCCCGGGCGCGTCTCTGGGAAAGGCCGCACCGATCCTCGATGTTAGGCCACGGGGGAGGCGACATGGAAAAAGTTACCTCTCCGTGGAGGATGCGATCGAAGCGGTTTCCCCCTTACCCCCACACACCACCCCCCACACAAGACATACCAAGAAACATTAAAAACATACATTGAGACACACTAAAAAACCAAAAAAAGTAGAAAAAACTAACACGTTGCTGGCTGGGCTGCCGGCTCGCAGCGCCCCACGACTTTTGCTAACTCACTAATAAACACATTAATATGCACAATATGTCACTGGCTAAATCTTTTTGGAAAAGTGTGACATAGGAATGTGGTAGCCTACATCTGCTAAACTGGAAACGGGACTGTTCACAGGCATGGGTTCTGAGTTCTGCAAAATATGGATGTACTCGCCATTGACTTTGAAAAAATCTACAAACAAACACATGATAATTGCTCAGGCATTGGTTTAATCCTTTCCTGACATTTGCTGGCAATCAGTTGCCTCTTTAAAGATTCTAAGATATCCCACAACAGTAACTTATGAAACTTGATGAAGATTCAAACAGTTTGATGAATTATTGCAGACAGAAATCCAAGAAAAAATATCACAAATTTTATGTTGCTCTTTAAACATTATGCAGAAAGAGAAGTAAAGGCATTAATGCATGAGAAGAAGGTAGAAACATTAATACCACAAACAAACTTTAAAACTGATGAGCTTAAAGCAGGTGTGTTTTTCCCTAGGCCATGACATTTGACACAGAAATAATTACATTTTCAAGGCCTGTGTGTTCAGTAAGTAGTGATATTGGAAGACTACACCATGGAAATCTTAGTTACATCACATTCAATGAGGTTTAACAGTTTTAATGTTTTTTTGCAAAGGGGATAGTGTGTAAAAGTTAAAGTTCATATAAAATAATTGATTTTGTTTTAGCTGTAATTACAAAGGCACAACAATGATCCCTGTGAACAATGGAGTAGCATTGGCAAAAATCTTTGATAAGGTGGGCTGGTCTAGAAGGCTAGGTTACATGGGATCCAGAGTGAGATGGCAAATTGGATACAAAATTAGTTTAGAGGTAGGATGCAGAGGGTGATTGTGTAGATAGGCATCTTAGTCAGGAGGATCGTGCAGCCTGGCAAGTTGAAGTGGAGGATTGTGTAGATAAGCAGGTTGGGCTGAAGACCTGTTTCTTTCCGTATAACTATATGAATCAATTAATTTATGTTCCCCGTTTAACTAACATAGTTATTGTCTGTTGTTGTCAGTTTCGCAAACTAATAAGGTGACTGCTGACAGTTTCATAAGTTTTGGGCAAATAATATTGGCTATAGGTTACATCAAGTTTCCTTTCGCACTGTTCACAAAATCCCAGGGAATACCTTCTTATTTAACCGCAGGAGAATTTTCCATCAGGGGTAGAGGTAGGTTAGGCAAAAACATTTTTTCACGGCTATAGTCATAGTTTTAGATGGATTAACTAGAAAGAGAGTTAAAGTACAAGTCTTTCTGATGACCGAAAACTGGTCTGCAAAGCACTTACAGTAGGTGAGTGGAGATAATCATAGTAGCAAATGAGATATGAAAAGCCAGGAGAATGAATGATTGCATTGAGACATATGACAGGACTGAGCAGTAAGAAATAATTAGAAGTTACAACACTGGAAAGTGGTGTACTTGAGAGCTCAAGGCCAGTGGACAAAAACATGGTAATGTACCCATTGTTGAGTGTTGGTTGGTGATTGTATGCATCCCCACACTTTGGATTCCACTAGAGAAAATAAAGAAAGAAGTGGTATAGGCAGCTGGAACTCAATGCACATGTTTTGAAGATTCAACATTTAACTTCTTCCCTGCAACATCTTTATGGATAAGGCGAATAATCAAAGAGGAGCTATGATGCTGCAGTAGTATATTATAGTCCAGCAGGTAATGCAAGTTGGAGACACAAGAAACTGCACAAGCTGAAATCTTGAGCCACAACAAATCTCAGTGAATTAGGCAGCATTTGTGGAGGGAATGACCATGTGATGGTTCGGTCGGGACCCTTCTTGTTGGGAATCCTGAATAGTTCCTCCACCACTTTGTGTTTTGCTCAACTAATAAGTTGAAAGTCAGATCTACTTTTATGGAATTTTCTGAATTAAACACACAGAATAGTGATAACGGGAGTACTTAATTTAGCCCAATGCAAGAAAATGAATGGACTTGGTATAGAAAGCATTCTTTCACTTTGCAGTTGAAATGAAATGCAAAATGTAGTGCAGAATTAGGATGTCACTGTCATAAATCATATCAACTGAAAAATAGGAAATAACATATATTTGTGCAATAGCTGTATACATACAGTAACTCTTTAACAAATTAAACCATGTACTTAACCTACTTTGCCATGTATCCATTTACTCAAAGAATACTCTCCTTGTCATGTGGTATGGACAGTTTTTATGAAACAGCGCCTGTGGCTAGAAACACCATTGGACATTTGCTGCTCATATCTTAACAGTTTTTGAAAGAAAACATCCAATCTCCCAGAAATATATTTTGTAGCATTTAATTTCTTTCATTAAATTTTTCCCATACAAAAATTGCAGATGGCATAAAATTAGTTAAAGCAGTACGTAAGTAAAATAAGCAAAGAAATAACTACACTTAGAGAATAACAAGAAGAGCATTTAGGAAAACATTAACAATTTAAAATATATCTGCCAAAAATGTAGGAATGAAACAAGGTGTCAATTTGTTCATTTTTTGGGTCAGAGAGGTTGAGTGATATTTAAGGAGTATAAGGCTCTCCATTAGAAAAAAAAATAAAGGCAGTTAAAGGCACTTAGACACTCGGTCCGAACTTTCTAGGCTGAGGTTTATATTCAAATACAGAAATGGCATGAAGCTAAGGGCAAGTTGTAATTTTCTTGAGACCAGCAGTGCCATTATGAAAATTGTCATCTCCTTTGTGTCACACCATGCCAAACAACTGGTGCAGTAATAACATTTAATTCACAGTTAAATAATGTTATTTTGGTAGCAAATTCCGAGTCATTAAATTTTTCTGCAGCAGCATTTTTATAAAAAGGTTGTGGCTTGTACAATCACTGATACTGTATCTAATGAGTTCAAGCAGCAGAGAAGGAACAATTTTCATCGTTCATACAATATTTCTCATCATTCATTTTCTCATTTTGTGAGAGTGTATTTTATTTCAAGAGCAGAGATTGATACATTCATTAATCTTTGTGATCCAAAATGTGGTTTAAATGGTTTGTAATGAAAACATGAAATCAATAGATTTCATACATTCCAGTTTTTTTTTCCAGTAAAACAATTAGCCTTGAAAGGTATTAGTTTCCAACATTCTCTGAACTCTATCATCTTGAAAACATAGGCATATATCAACTGAAAAATGGAGAGCTAAATCTATTGTTTATCATGGCGTCCCTTTTTTAGTTACTACCTACAAACTGCTTTGTCCTACTAAAATTTGTCAGTTACATGTATATATTTAGATATTTGCAAAAGCATTAGAAGTTGCATGTGATATCGCTATCTTTCTGTTATTCACTGAACCTCATCCAAGTAGGCATCTTGAATTCCTTTATGTTAACATAAAAGGGGCACGGTGTGTGCAGTAGAGTTTAGCCTCTGAGGGACAGAGACCCCTCTTTCATCCTAACTATAGGTACTGTCTGTACAGAGTTTGTATGTTCTCCCATGACCGTCGGAATTTCTCCGGGTGCTCTGGTTTCCTAGCACATTCCAAAGACATGCAAGTTTGAAGGTTAATTGGCTTCGGTAAAATTGTAAAATTGTAAAATTATCCCTAGTGTGTAGGATAGTGCTAGTGTACGTGGATAGCAGGACGGCATTGTCTTGGTGAGCCATAGGGCCTGTTTCCATGCTGTATTTCTAAACTTAATAATGAACAATGGATTCTTTAATGTCAGTGTGCTTTGGCATCTAAAATGGCACTATGTTCCTAATCTGAGGAAAGACATTCTTGCCATAGAGGGAGTACAGAGAAGGTTTACCAGACTGATTCCTGGGATGTCAGGACTTTCATATGAAGAAAGACTGGATAGACTCGGCTTGTACTCGCTAAAATATAGAAGATTGAGGGTGGATCTTATAGAAATTTACAAAATTCTTAAGGGGTTGGACAGGCTAGATGCAGGAAGATTGTTCCCGATGTTGGGGAAGTCCAGAACAAGGGGTCACAGTTTAAGGATAAGGGGGAAGTCTTTTAGGACCGAGGTGAGAAAAACATTTTTCACACAGAGAGTGGTGAATCTCTGGAATTCTCTGCCATAGAAGGTAGTTGAGGCTAGTTCATTGGCTATATTTAAGAGGGAGTTAGATGTGGCCCTTGGGGCTAAGGGGATCAGGGGGTATGGAGAGAAGGCAGGTACAGGATACTGAGTTGGATGATCAGGTATGATCATATTGAATTGCGGTGCAAGCTCGATGGGCCAAATGGCCTACTCCTGCACCTATTTTCTATGTTTCTATGTTTCTATGTGGAATTATGTTTATTGTGTGAAATTCTTTTTTCTGCTACTTAACAATGAATTATAACAGGTAGACAAAAATGCTGGAGAAACTCAGCGGGTGAGGCAGCATCTATGGAGAGAAGGAAATAGGCGACATTTCGGGTTGAGACCCTTCTTCAGATGATTTATAATAAATGAGGGCAACTTGTGGTGCAGGGATCCCATGAACTGTTGCAGACTGAAGGATGATTATTGTTGCTCTTTTGTGGGTCCAGTCAAAATTACAGTTACCTCTCAATGTCCCCATGAATTCCAAAAATATTGCAGCTTTTTTGCGCATTATTTGCTGATTAAATTTCTTGAAGGAAATAATGATCGTTCGGATTGTAAGAGTCTTTTAAATGAAGAGATTTAAGGTTTCCGCAGTACCTCTCCATCGGCCTGGACTTCTAACCAGACAACTGGTATTTGCAGATACAGCAGTAGCATTTAGCTTCTTTTCCATTTGGATGAGAGATCTCAGATCATCAAGCTGGTGGCCTTCCCACCATTTGCTTGCCGGTGAAATTCTGTCGACCTGTTTGCTGAGGAGCTGGTCCATTGCTGTGCCGCTGGGAGCTTTGACTTTCCTGGCCTGTGCAACAGTGATTGACCTCCAATGGCAGCAACCCAGGATCTACCAAGATATTTCACCGGACCTGGACTAGTGAGTAACTACCCTCAGGCAGAATGAGACCAGGGAGAGGTTCTCTGGAGATAGTCACAAAATGCTAGAGTAACTCAGCAGGACATGAGAAGGAATGGGTGACGTTTCAGGTCAAGACCCTTCTTCCCAGTCTTCTTGATTAGTACGGGTGTCAGAGGTTATGGGGAGAAGGCAGGAGAATGGGGTTAGGAGGGAGAGATAGATCAGTCATGACTGAATGGTGGAGTAGACTTGATGGGCTGAATGGCCTATTTCTGCTCCTATCACTTATGAACATATGAAGAAGGGTCGCGACCCGAAACGTCACCCAAACCTTCTTTCCGGAGATGCTGCCTGTCCCGCTAGTTCAGCATTTAGTTCTATCTTCGGTTTAAACCAGCATCTGCAGTTCAATCCTACACAAGAGGTTGTCTGGGTCAGTCTGCAGGTCATGGTGGAATGCGGGTGGCAGGTCGTTGAGGAGCTACATTGCAGGATTGGTATACTAAATTACGTGAGAGGCAGACTAACAATCAATGGCAGATTTTGAAAAATAAAAGTTTAAAAAGTAAAATAAAATCAGGTGTTTGCAATTGACACTCATTCTGATAACGTCCCAAGGCAAAGGGGGAATTTGTTTCAATGTTAGCTTTAATAGGTGATTAACTTTCCCTAAACAGAAGCAATTAGTAGCCATAGGATCTCAGATTTAACTAATTATAGTGCCTCTCCCAAGGGAGAAGATGGGCAGTTTCTCTTTATGGTCGATCTACTTCCTTTCATCCGATACAACAAATACAAGAAAAGCATGGAGAGACCATCCATAGAGTGATCCAGTGTGGAAACAGGCCCTTCAGCCTAACTTGCCCACACTGACAAACATGTCCCAGCAACACTAGTCCCACCTGCCTGCATTTGGCACATATCCCTCTAAACCTGTCCTATCCATATACCTGTCTAATGGTTTCTCAAACGTTGCAATCATACCTGCCTCAACTACCACCTCCGGCAGCATGTTCCATACACCCACCACCCTTTGTGCGAAAAAGTTACCCCTCCGGTTCCTATTAAATCTTTCCCCCCCTCACCTTAAACCTATTTCCTCTCGTTCTCGATTCCCTTACTCTGGGCAAGGGACTCTGTGCATCTACCTGATCTATTCCTTTCATGATTTTGGAGACCTCTATAAGATTACCCCTCATCCTCCTGCACTCCAAGGAATAGAGTCCTAGCATACTCATCCTCTCCCTAAAGTTCAGACCTTCGAATCCTGGCAACGTCCTTGTAAATCCTCTCTGCACCCTTTCAAGCTTAACATCATCTTTCCTATTATGTTGTGTGCAGAACTGAACACAATACTCTAAATGTGGCCTCACCAATATCTTATATAACTGCAACATGACCTCCCAACTTCTATACTCAATACTCAGAGTGATGAAGGTCAATGTGCCAAAAGCCCTTGTGACCACCTTAGCAACCTATGGTGCCACTGTCAACAAACCATATCCCTGTACTCCTAGATCCCTCTGCTCTATACCACTTCATAGAGCCCTACCATTCAGTGTGTAGGTCCTGACCATGTTAGTTCCCAAAATGCAACACCTCATATGTATCTGTATTAAATTCCACCAAACTTTCCTCAGCCCATCTGCCCAATAGATCAAGATCCTGGTGTAATTTTCGACAACCATCTTCACTATCTACATTACCATCCACTTTTGTGTCATACATTCTCCCCCAGGGTTTTCTCCAAGATCTTCCGCTTCCTCCCACCTCCAAAGTCATACAGGTTTGTAGGTTAATTGGCTTGGCATAAATGTAAATTGTCCTGAGTGTGTGTAGGATAGTGTTAATGTGTTGGAATCGCTGGTCGGTGCAGACTTGAGGGGCCGAAGTGCCTGCTTCTGCACTATCTCTTAACTAAACTAAATAATAACTAGAGCCAGGATTTTGCCATAAATGCCATAAGTGCCTTTTCATGCTTTTTTGATGATTTCAGGAAGATAATGCCTTTTTCACGATTGAGTGTCTAAATCAGCCTTTTTTGCCGTTTTAACGTAACTTATAAGAAAATTTACACCACTGGGGCGAAACCCGGCTGTAAGTGGGTTTTAAGTGGTGACTGAAGAGAGGAAAGAGTCCAGTCTTTGCAAACTGGAGTCATGCTTTAAGTTGGTGTGAAGTGGTGATTGGGGAGGAGTAGGTGGGGATGGGTCCAGTCTTTTCAAACTGGAGTCAAGCTGTGAGTAGGTATGAACTGTTGGTTGGGGGTACCAGGGTTAAGCTTCTGTTTATCAGAACTGCAGTAGAACTCGTTCAGGTCGTTGATCAGCTGACGATTGTCCAAGGCGTTTTCCTCTTGTAGCTTGTGATTTCTTGCAAACCCTTCGACACTAAAGAAGAGTCATTTGCTGAGAACTTGCTCCTCAACTTCTCAGAGTACCTTTCCTTGGCAGCTCTGATTCTTCTTCTTAGCTTGTACTTGACCTGCCTGAAGAGGTCTGCATCCCCGCTCCTGTAGGATCTACCCCTGCAAGCGTCAAAAATGCCTAAAGTCAAGTCAACACCTTGTAAAAAACTAAACGATTTGGTGAGAGTGTATGGGAGTGATATATTCTCTACAGACAACTGTGTGCTGTTTTGCAACGAATGTGAGAAAACAGTGAATCATGAGAAAAAATATTTCATCTCCATGCATGTATAGACAGCTAAACACAAGTTGGTGGCAGAGAAACAGAAGGTAGGAAATACGCAAGCTTGTCTCCTCACAACATTTATTGCCGGCTCCAATCGCATATCTGAGTTTTCGAATGATCTGTGCAACGCATTCATTGATGCTGGAATTCCACTGTAGAGATTGGAAAACAAATCTCTGAGGTTTTTTAGGGAAATACACAGAGGAACATATACCAAGCGAGTCATCATTACGGAAAAATTATGTTGACAGCAACATCAACATTGTTCTGCAGAAAATTAGAGATGAAGTTGCATGCAACAAAATATGGATCTCAATAGACGAGATAACTGATGGTGTGGGGAGATTTGTTGCCAATGTGGTCATTGATACACTGGAGGCAGGTCAACCATCAAAGGAGTATTTCTTGACATCGGAAGTATTGGAAAAGTCAAAGAACTGAACTAATCCTCAGTTGTTTACATCTTCATTTGCTGTACTTTGTACTTAAAGCTCCTGGTGATGTAGGTGAAGACATATAAGGAAAATGTGAGAGTGTGATTTTAGCTAACAAAGATTTTGAAGAAATACAAAACCTAGCTAAAGTTCTCAAAGGTAGTTGTAATGCACAAGATATCGACATGAATGTAGAGTTTGTAGCTTGTTTCAGGTATGCATCAGTGACCACAGCTGGGGTAGAAAGAAGTTTTTCACAACTGAAGCATATTCTGTCTGACAGACGGCATCGTTTAACACCAGATAATTTGAAAAAATGCTGGCAGTTCTGTGCAACCAGGCAACTGGTCATTTAATGTAGGATGACAGATGGCACAATGGGCTAAGCGTTCGGCTGGCGACCGGAAGGTAGCCGGTTCGAATCCCGCTTGGAGTGCATACTGTCGTTGTGTCCTTGGGCAAGACACTTCACCCACCTTTGCCTGTGTGTGAATGTGTGTGAGTGTTTGGTGGTGGTCGGAGGGGCCGTAGGCGCAGATTGGCAGCCACGCTTCCGTCAGTCTGCCCCAGGGCAGCTGTGGCTACAGAAGTAGCTTACCACCACCAAGTGTGACTGAGGAGTGAATGAATAATGCGATGTAAATCGCCTTGAGTATTAGAAAGGCGCTATATAAATCCCATCCATTATTATTATTATTACCTTTATAATTATCATGTTTAACCATATTCTGGTGGTGGAAATAAATGCCTTTTTCGTGCCTTTTTTGTAATTTTATTATGCCTTTTTGCCTGCCTATTTCAGAGATTTTTAGCGCCTAAACATCCTGGCTCTAATAATAACATTAAGGTATTTTGCTTCAATTTTGGTCTGTTTTCAAAGAAATGTCATTGGATAGGCAACAAGGTGCAACCAGTCTCCTTACTTATTTAACCAAAAAGGTTCTTCAAAACATCTAGCATGTCAGATGTCCAATCAAAGGTATGTGCAGCCAATGTGCAAATGAACTTGAATAGAAAGGGTCTGAAGAAGTCTCGATCCGAAACATCACCCATTCCTTCTCTCCAGAGATGCTGCGTCCCGCTGAGTTACTCCAGCATTTTGTGTCTATCTCAATTTAAATCAGCATCTGCAGTTCTTTCCTACACAACCTGAATAGAAACATAGAAACATAGAAAATAGGTGCAGGAGTAGGCCATTTGGCCCTTCGAGCCAGCACTGCCTTCAATATGATCATGGCTGATCATCCGAAATCAGTACCCCATTCCTGCTTTCTTCGCATTTCCCTTGATTGCATTATTCCGCTCGTCCGTTGATAGCTCCCGAAGAGCTATATCTAACTCTCTCTTGAAAACATCCAGGGAATTGGCCTCCACTGCCTTCTGTGGCAGAGGCTTCCACAGATTCACAACTCTCTAGATGAAAATGGTTTTTCTCAGGTCTGTCCTAAATGGTCTACCCCTTATTCTTAAACTGTGACCCCTGGTTCTGGACTCCCCCAACATTGGGAAAAAATTTCCTGCTTCTAGCCTGTCCAATCCCTTAAGAATTTTAAATGTTTCTATAATTCTTTAATGAATTGATGGCAGGGTGGCCATTCTTTGTCTATCACACAGCAACATTCAGCTCTCCCACAGTATACTCATGCTTCATCACTACTTAGCATTGTAGCAGAAGGCTTCCAATATGGTTTTGTTGGCATTAAAACATACTTGCTCTCTTGCTGGTGTTACTATTAAGTGAGCCATTTCACCTTCTTTTTGTTTATAGAATTAACTGTGCTGTAATTCCTTGTATAATTTTCAAGTCTGCAAGTGTAGTTGCACTGTACATACAAAAACATATTTACATTCCATAATTTTAAAGGAAGCAGTATGTTGCCATTTTTGATAATTGGATGAATGTTTGATTTCCTAAATCTTCCTACATTTTGTGATGGAATGTAATACTGTTCCATTTCCAAGACCCCAATCAATTAAAATAAACATTTGGATGGCTGAAGCCTGGTACATTTTCCCCCAGATTCCATATTAATAAAGGGCATAAAAGGATCTGTATTCTTTAGAAATTGGAAGAATGAGGGGTGATATTATTTAACAAGCAGGATCCTGAAGCAGAAGAGTGGATGTAAAAATGTTTCCATTAGTGGGAGAGATTTGAACAAGGAGACATAATAGTAAGATTAAACGAGAACTTACCAGTTTGAAGTTTGATCTGTATTTTATGAGGAGTTACGATGAGGGATTACGTGAAGAACCCGCTCAGTGCGCAGGCGCGGCATACTTCCAAGCAGCGGTGTGGAATCACAGATAGACACAGTTATTTTGAAGTAAACATAGTAAAGATAAGGAGACATCAATTTATTAGTTTGATCCATATAATGAGGGTGGGAGCGGAGGGCACGTAATCCCTCATCGTAACTCCTCATAAAATACAGATCAAACTTCAAACTGGTAAGTTCTCGTTTAATCTTACTATTTTACTTCGGAGTCACGTGAGTGACTACGTGAAGATTTCAAAGCTCTGTGATTTCAAACCGTGTAACAGTTTCATTTCACTCACTGCCGAAGTTCTTGAGGGAGGAAGTGTTATCGTAATGAACCAATGAGTCTATTTGTAGAAAAACACAATGGTATTTTTTAAACAATAACAACAAAGAATTAAGTTGCTCCCCTGGGCTTAAATTAAATATTTGCAGTTCGTAAATCTTTACTGCAAATAAACCAGGTTTTGCCAACGGCTTATTATAAAATTTCTGAACGGTCTTTTCCCTTCCCACCATCCTGCTGTAGCCAGGATGTGGTGTATAGGCATGTCCATTCTTTAGCCGTCGACATGGATGCTGCCCTGGTGGAATAAAATTTGTACATGTTAGTGTTTATCCCAGCAGTTTCTAGCACCTGCTTGAGCCATCTCGCAATGGTTTGGCTCGTACCCCACCATAAGGTTTTTGTGACTGACCCACAAGGCTTTTCATCTCCCTCGAATATTCTGGTCGTGTCTATGTAGGATAGTAGGTAGGTCATGGCACATAACCGTGGTTCTGGTGGGTAAGCCACGACTGGATTAGGTGTTCCTGGTCTGCTCTGTTTGACCAGTCGCTGGATAACGACAGATCTGGTCTGGAGCTGTGATCATGTTGTCCAGTCACAATAGGTGTAGTGACTGGACCCTCTGAGCGGATACAAGTGCCATCAACCTAAGCGTCTTTAGTGTAGCTTGCTCGAGGCCGGGGGATCTGGCTGGTGGCCATTCCCTGAGATATGTCAGGACCACACTGATATCCCAAATATGGGTATACCTGGGCTTAGGGCTTGATATTGTAAATGCCCTTCATCAGTTTTACCACCAGTGGATGGGATCCCATCGCCTGTTGTCCTGCCGCTGGTTTGAGATAAGCAGAAAGAGCACTCTGCGCTGTGTTGATGGCACTGTAGCTGATCCCTACATCGTGGTGTAGATGGCCAGGAACTCCAATATGTTGGTGGCTGTAGCTGTTGAGTATGTTGTCCATGTTTCCTGGCAGTACTTCTCCCTTTTTTGATGCTGGTTAAGTACTGCCTCTTGGTGGATGTTCGAAGGGATGCCGACATGGTGGTGATGGTTTGTTTGGACAATCCCAGTTCCAGGTAAGGTCTGTTCAAACTTGCAACCCAGACGTTTAATTTTCTCATGGCATGGGTGTTTAGCTTACCTGGTAGGTAAGTAGCTGATAGCCAAATATGTCTTTCGACATACCATTGCCAAATCATGTTGACCAATTTGTCGCATGATAATGATTTTATGCCACCCATATGGTTAATATAAGCCATCACCGTAGTATTTATCAATTTGTAACCGAACATGCAAGTGCTGCATATTAGATACATATGCTTTTAAACCATAAAAGGCGCCCAACATCTCTAGATAGTTAATGCCCAGTGTAAGTAGTAATGATGACTCTAGTTTAGTCCATCTACCACTTGTGCTGGATATGGAGTTAGTCGCTCCCCAGCCTTGAGCACTGGCATCTGTTTGAATAACTAAAGTAGGGTTAGTGATAAAGATAGGGCTGAAACTATGCCAAACGTTTTCTGCCCACCACTGTAGCTCTGATATTGCTTCAGTGGGTAAGTTCATGACACGATCATAGTGACCTGTATGTCGTTTTATTGCCCGTACCTTTGCTCTCTGTAAATTTTTTGATAGTGCAAAGGTCCGAATTGTGTAGCCGGAAATGCTGCTACCATTTCCCCAATTACTCTTGCTACTTGTCGAATAGTTGGTCGCTTGTTGACCATTAATTTGTTGCATGATTGTGCTAATTCAACCATTTTTGCCTTTGGCAAGGTAACAGTCATATGGACTGAGTTAATTGTGAAGCCCAGGTAGTCCATGATAGTGGATGGCTTCAACTTAGATTTATCTGGATGTAGGACGAACCCCAGAGTTTCGAGGAGCTGTTTTGTAGCTGATACTGCTGCCACAGCCAATTCCATCGTTTTACCTACTATGAGAATATCCTCCAGATATGCCATGACAATATGTTTTTGTTTTCTTAGTATTGCCATGGCTGGGTTCAATATTTTGGTGAATAATCTTGGGCTGAAGTTCGCCCATAGGGCAATGCTTTGTACCATCCAGATAAATTTTAGGTATCTGCGATGATCCTTGTATATGGGTACTAGATAGTAAGCATCTTTAAGATAAATGCTTGCCATGAAGTGTCCTTTGGAATTCAGTTGTTTGGCAGTAACATATGTCTCCATTTTGAAATGTATATACTTAACAAATTTGTTTAGTGATGTTAAGTCAATGATGATGCGACAGACACCATCTTTTTTGGTTTTAGTGAATATATTCGATACAATTTCCAAAGGTTCATGTTTGGTCTTTTCGATGACCCCCTTTGTGATAAGTCTCACCAGTTCAGCTTGTCCCTCACGTTTCTCTTTGACGGAGGGAGAAATACCCTTTGGGGCCATTGTTGAACTGGCGGCGTTTTTTCTGACATGAATTGTATTTTATATCCTGTAATGTTGTTGAGTATATACTTGTCACTCGTGACCATACCCCATGCTTCTTTAAACAAGTGTAATCTCCCCCTTGTTAATAAAGCACCCTTATTCTCTATATGCTGGTAGCGACCAGACCCACCTACCTCTATGGTTATTGGCGATTCTGTTTCTTCATTTTCCTGAAGATTTTGTTCTGACGTGCTGGCGATGTTGGGGGGAGGCGCATTTTCCAGAGGGTCCGCTGCGGGCCCTGATCTGAAAGATCTTTGGGGATAATGTGCGGACCCCAAGCGTTCACCAGTCCCATATTGCGGACGTCGACTGGTGGATGCCGTGGGGTGCTGCCACTTGGGTATCGGAGGTCTTGGTTTTGCTCGTCCCGGGGCCTGCCCTCATTAGGCCGAAGGTTTTTGATGCTTCCTGCATCTCCTTCAGTTTTTATTGAAATCTTTCCCAAATAGCAGCGCGTCCGTCTCCGCAGCTGGGGCTTTACACAAGCCAGCAAATTTGGGATTGAGGGCAGGTCTTATGTTTCCCTCCGTAGATTGTTGATCTCAAATTGTGTGGTACACATTAATGCCAGCACATCCTGCTGGCAGGTATCCATCTCCGTGGTCTCCACGGAACGAGCAAAGGCTGTGATGGCTGACGTCAGGAGCCTTAGGATCCGCTGTAGCTTGAGTTCTTGGGTCTGGATGTGTGACCCACATGCCCCCAGATTTGGCTGTTGACACTTTTTACTTTGAGGGCCTCACCGTTTTCTGGTGCTGTGTTGTTTCAGCACCTCAGCGAGCACCTTTTCCAGTAATGGTTGATGCTGGCCGCCATTCTTGGTTCCAGCGGTGCTCCAGCCCGTGGGGTTGCTACAAGCGGTCCATCACACCCAACAGCTCTTCATGTTCCTGCACCCCTGGCATACTCCCGAATTCGTCCGCCTGCCCCTGTTCCAGACCAGCCCAGCCCTGGTCACCAATGCTAGCCTCCAGTAATGAGGGAGCAAAGGGCAGTGCATGAGGCACTGTGGAGGGGGTGCCTGACCTCCCTCCGCGAGAGCGCTCTTTCTGCGCATCTCGCTGGAGCTGCTCCAATTGCTGTTGGATGCAGCTCAGGCGGCTGTCTCTCCTCCATTTAGGTTGAGACATGTCCCCGTCCGACGAATCGGACGCCACCGGCCGGATGCCTGTTCGGATGGCTAGACATCCAGCCCGCAGTTCAGGCACTAGCGGGACTGGGCTCGGCGCGGTGATGGGGATAGCGGGGCGACCGGTATTTGTTCCTACCGCCTGTTGCTGCCCCCCTTGCAATGGAACGCTCCTCCGCTAGAGTCGAGCGGGGGACAGGTTCTTCTGGAGCTTTTGTGCCTTGTGTAGCGAGAGCGCCCCTCAAGCAGCGCGTCTCGCAGGCATCTGCTCCGTGAGCCGCTCCAGCGGCTCAGGCGGCTCTCTCTCCCCCCGTGCGGGTGGAGAGACGTCCCGTCCGACATCGGGAAACACCTGCCGGATGCCTCTCGAGTGGCTATGCGTCCAGCCAGCTGCTTCAGGTACTAGCGGGCTGGCCTCGGCACGGTGTCGGGGAATTACGGAACACCGGTCGCTCCTACCACCGTTGCTGCCCCCCTCCCCAACGGGAAAACGGGGGACAGTTTTATCCAGAGCCTTTTTCTCTGCCTGTAAAACACAAGCAGAAAAAGGCTCACCTGTAAAGAAAACCCGACCTCAGGGTACTCACCTGACGGTCCGGTTCATGCTGTAACGGGACAGCCTGACTCCCGTGACAGCCGCTGTTGCACTGCTGGCGTAATGCCGCGCCTGCGCACTGAGCGGGTTCTTCACGTAGTCACTCACGTGATTCCGAAGTAAAATTACAGGATGAAGCCCCTTAAAACTGTTTTGCACAGGAATTACTTCTTGTGGTGGGTGATGAGTGTCTGGACGGATGTAGAGGCTGGATCAATGCAATTATTTAAAGAGAAGGTAGGGGATTGAGGGCCATCTGGAACTGTCAAAGAAGCAGAGTTGAGGCCTGGTCCGATCAACCATGAAAATATTGATCCCAGGGTAGGGATTAAGGTCCAGGTGGCTTCTCCTGTGTTCCTCTGTTCTTGTGTATATCTCCGTTGTTGAAGGGACTGTTTTGGGGATTCTCTTTTGAAGCTTGCATCATCAGTGCATGTGAGGGCCACTCACACGTCCTTCTACATCTAAGAGATTTTGGTTTTAGTTTAGTTTAGTTTAGAGATACAGTACGGAAACAGGCCCTTCGGCCCATCAAGTCCATGCCGATCAACGATCCCCACACAACTACGTTATCCTACACACACTAGGGACAATTTACTATAATAACAAGCCAATTAACCTACAAACCTGTACGTCTTTGGAGTGTGGGAGGAAACCGGAGTCCCCTGAGTAAACTTACGTGGTCATGGGGAAAACGTACAAACTGTGTATAGACGGAACCTGTAGCTAGGATTTAATCGGGTCGGTTCTTTTGCATGTGTCAGTAAGGCAGCAACTCTACCACTGCGCCATTGTGCCACCCTATTTGCCAGAGAGAGAGAGAGAAACTCTTCAGACGTGTTTGCAGTTAGGCTGGGTTGCCGTACTTTCTTATACTCAGGTAGGAAATCAATGAATATTACAGCCCAGAAATGAATGGGAAGTCTCATTTCTAATTGTAAATGCTCGTGCATGATATCTACTGCATTGTTTGGTGTTGTGCATGCTTTCTGCTCCTAGGTCAAAGGATTCTCTCAGGTTTCAAGAATCCATCCAATAATATATTAAACTTATAGATCTTCTTTTGTAAGTTGCTTTAATATAGATTTTAGATCTTTTAACTCCTGCTCCTATCCTCACACACAGTGCATTCAGGAAGTATTCAGACCCCTTCACTTTTCCACATTTTGTTAGATTACATCCGTATTCTAAAATGGATTGAATTCTTTTTTTTAATCATAAATCTACAGGCTGTGTGCTTAGGGTTGTTGTCCTGTTGGATGGTGGACCTCCAACCCAGTCTGAGGTCCAGAACGCTGTGGAGTAGGTTTTCATCAAGGATCTCTCTGTACTTTGCTCTGTTCATCTTTCTCTAGACCCTGACTAGTCTCCCATTACCTGACACTGAAAAACATCCCCACAGCATGATGCTGCCACCACCATGCTTCACCGTAGGTTTGGTATTGGCCAGGTGAAGAGCGGTGCCTGGTTTCCTCCAGACGTGACGCTTAGCATTCAGGCCAAAGAGTTCAATCTTGGTTTCATCAGACTAGAGCACCAGAGAAAATGACCCTTTTGTCAAACTCCCAGCGGGCTGTCATGTGCCTTTTACTGAGGAGTGGCTTCCGTCCGGCCACTCTACCATAAAGGCCTGCTTGGTGGAGTGCCGCAGATATAGTTGTCCTTCCGGAAGGTTTTCCCATCTCCACAGAGAAACTCTGGAGCTCTGTCAGAGTGACCATCGGGTTCTTGGTCACCTCCCTGACCAAGGTCCTTCTCCCCCGATTGCTCAGTTTGGCCGGGCGACCAGTTCTATGATGGTTCCAAAGTTCTTCCACTTAAGAATGACGGAGGCCACTGTGCTCTTCGGGACCTGCAATGCTGCAGAAATTGTTTTATACACTTCCCCAGATCTGTGTCTCGACACAATCCTGCCTCGGAGGTCTACGGTGGTTTTTGCTCTGACATGCACTGTCAACAGTGGGACCTTATATAGACAGGTGTGTGCCTTTCCAAATCATGTGCAATCAATTTCATTTACCACTTGTGGGCTCCAATCAGGTTGTAGAAACATCTCAAGGATAATCAATGGAAACAGGATGAACCTAATCTCAATTTTGAGTCTCATAGTAAAGGGTCTGAATAGTTATGTAAATGTGATATTTCATTTAATTATTTTTAATTACTTTGCAAAAATTTCTGAACACCTGTTTTCGCTTCTTCATTCTGGGGTATTGTATGTAGATTGATGATTAAAAAAAAGAATTTAATCAATTTTAAAATAAGGCTGTACCGTAACAAAATGTGGAAAAAGTACAGGGGTCTGAATACTTTCTGAATGCACTGTACCTGTGTGAGATAATCTAGTACCGTTCTCATACCTTTAGCTTCCTTGTATATAATACAGCAGAGCTGGGGATTTAACTTATTTTAGTTTTTCTAATTCATCTATTTTATCTTATTATTATTTTAGCTTCATCCTTCAGTGAAGGTTCTATGTCAATAATTCATTTACAAGATGCCAATTGCTTTGAAAATAAATGAAATAAGATTGGCCTTAACTCTTTGGTACGGTGGAGTAAGAGGTGATTTTATAAATCAGCAGGTGTATCATCAATGAAGAAAAGTGAGCCAGTTCCTTCAGCAGCCATACACGCCCAGAGCATAACACCCCCACCACCGTGTTTCACATATGAGGTGGTATGCTTTGGATCTTGGGCATTTCCTTCATACTTTGCTCTTCCCATCACTCTGATATAAATTAATCTTCATCTCATCTGTCCACAAGCCCTTTTTCCAGAACTGTAGTTGCTCTTTTAATTACTTCTTGGTAATCTGTAACCTGGCTATCCTATTTTTGTAGCTAACCAGTGGTTTGCATCTTGCAGTGTAGCCTCTGTATTTCTGTTCATGAAGTCTTCTGCGGACAGTGGTCATTGACAAATCCACACCTTACTCCTGAAGTGTGTTTCTGATCTGTCGACAGGTGTTTGGGGATTTTTCTTTATTCTAGAGAGAATTCTCCTGTCATCAGCTGTGGAGGTCTTGCTTGGCCTGTCAGTCCCTTTGCGATTAGTAAGCTCACCAGTGCTCTTTCTTTTTAATGATGTTCCAAACAGTTGATTGGAACAGGCTGATGTCTCTAACAGTTTTATTCTTGTTTCACATTCTCATGATGGCTTCTTTAACTTTCATTGGCACAAATTTGGTCCTCATGTTGGTCCTCAAAGTTTCCAAAGGTGATGGAAAGACTGGAGGAAAGACTAGGTGCTGTGAGCTCTCTTATATCTGCATTAAGGAGGCAATTAAACATACCTGAGAAATTACAAACGCCTGTGAAGCCATGTGTCCCAAACATTATGGTGCCCTGAAATTGGGGAACCATGTATAAACACAGCTGTAATTTCTACATGGTGAAACCAAAATATATATAAAAATGGCCTTTAATAAAAATCTGACAATGTGCACTTTAACCACATGTGATTTTTTTTCTATTACAAATCTCAAATTGTGTAGTACAGAGGCAAATAAATAAATGATGGGTCTTTGCCCAAAACATTATGGAGGGCACTCTATCTTTCCCACTCAATCCCATTCACCTGTTTTCTCCCCATATCCCATGATACCCAAACTAATCAAGGGGAATTTGATGACAATTTTTCACTGTGACCTTGGGTGGAAGTTTGGAAGCTGCCTGAGTGTCTGGTGGAGGTTAGAACTCTCACAATGTTTGACACATACGTATTTAGGTTAGCACTTCCAGTGTCCTGTTCACAGTTTATGCAGAGGATAAATGCTTTCATTGAGAGGTGTTGTCTTCACACAGCATGTTAAACCCAATGTAGAGTTTAAAATGTTTGTGGAAATCATATAATGGATGGTACATGATTAAACATCTTGTAAGTAGACATCACATTGGCAGTGATTAGGCATTATTTTGTTAAAATCGCATGGATCAACCTCCAGAATTGCCTCCAATGTGTTGATAATCCTACATTGAACTGATATTCTGTGGTTTTAAGCAAGTCTTATAAATTTTAACAAAATGTTCCCTCTCTGAGTTTACTATCTGTGGTTCTTGCCGAAACAAGAAGATTTAATAGGCACGGTACAAAATAATACAAATTGTACATTGTCCATTGCAAGAACTGACTGTCCTCTCCTTCTTTTGCTCTTCTTTAAGAAAAATGTTCCCACATTTTCCAAGAACATGACTTGACAACAGCTGGAAAGTCAAAGAATCACCTTGTAGGCCGTTTGTAGGTCATTACCATCTCTCCGCAGAGAGGAATTAAAAAGTAGACGGTGGAAATATCTTGGTGGTGCAAAATCCATCTCCATTGTGTCAGATCTTAGCTGAGAATCTGGTGTTTAGCAGCTGGAGCAAGCCCCATCTCCACTGGATCCTACCCTCCACTCTCCACCAATACTATTTGAACCAAAAGTCAATTTTATATACATGGCGAAAAATCTGATAAATTACTTGCTAATCAATTGAAAGCGGTGTCGGCCAAGCGTCAGATTACTAAAGTGAGTAAACGGGATGGTACAGTAACAGTAGACCATGCCGAAATTAATAAATCCTTTCAGGAATTTTATACCTCCCTATACCAATCAGATTTTCCTACTGATTCCAATATAATGCATGAGTTTTTAAAGAAACTGAACTTACCAAATTTACCATATAATGAGTCTCTGGTGTTAGATGAACCCATCACGGAAGAAGAAATACAGAAAGCAATTTTTTCAATGAATTCTGGTAAAGCTCCCGGTCTAGATGGGTTTACAGTAGAATTTTTAAAGTATTTTTTTAATTTATTGTCTCCATGGCTATGCAAGGTATTTAAAGAAGCCTTTTTAAGGAATAGTTTACCACAATCTTTTTATGAAGCTTCTATTTCTTTAATTCTTAAAAAAGAAAACGATCCTACTGAAGTGACATCATATAGAGAGGCCCGGGGAGCCGTTGGTGCGAGGAGGAGTTACCTGGAGCTGTGAGTATAAAAACAGCGCGGGGCTTGCTTCTACAGAGGCCCGGGGAGCCGTTGGTGCGAGGAGGAGTTACCTGGAGCTGTGAGTATAAAAACAGCGCGGGGCTTGCTTCTACAGAGGCCCGGGGAGCCGTTGGTGCGAGGAGGAGTTACCTGGAGCTGTGAGTATAAAAACAGCGCGGGGCTTGCTTCTGCAGAGGCCCGGGGAGCCGTTGGTGCGAGGAGGAGTTACCTGGAGCTGTGAGTATAAAAACAGGGTGGGGCTTGCTTCTACAGAGGCCCGGGGAGCCGTTGGTGCGAGGAGGAGTTACCTGGAGCTGTGAGTTACCCAAATCTGCAATGTTCCATCTCACTTCCAGAGAAGGAGTCTGGTGGAAGCCTCTGATTGGTGGAAGAGGACCAAAGGAAGCAGCTGATTGGCTTGTATCCCGGGTAAGGCTTTATTGTATTCGAATAAGGGGGAGAATGAGGGCCAGGGCAGTTTACTGTTCTGGATGTCAGATGTGGGAGGTCATGGAGTCTGAGTGCCCTCCAGATGTCCACATCTGCGCCAGGTGCGTCGAGATGGGGCTCCTAAGGGACCGTGTTAGGAACCTGGAGCAGCAACTCGATGACCTCTGTCTGCTCAGGGAGAGCGAGGGGGTCATAGAAAGGAGTTACAGGTAGGTGGTCACTCCAAGACCACAGGAGACAGAAAACTGGGTCACAGTTAGGAAGGGCAATGGGCAGAGGCAGGGACTGGTGAGTACCCCGGTGGCTGTACACCTTGAAAATAAGTACTCATGTTTGAGTAAGGGTGGGGGAGACAGCCTACCTGGGGGCAGCGACAGCGGCCAGGCCTCTGGCACAAAGACCGGTCCTGTTGCTCAGAAGGGTAAGGAAAAGAAGAGGAGGGCAATTGTAATAGGGGACTCTATAGTCAGGGGGTCGGATAGGCGATTCTGTGGACGCAGACAGGAGACCCGGATGGTAGTTTGCCTCCCTGGTGCCAGGGTCAGGGATGTGTCTGAACGTGTCCAAGAAATCCTGAAATGGGAGGGAGAGGAGCCTGAGGTTGTGGCACATATAGGTACCAACGACATAGGTAGAAAAAGAGAAGAGGTCCTGAAAGAAGAATTTAGGGAGTTAGGTAGAGAGTTAAGGAGAAGGACTGCAAAGGTAACAATTTCAGGATTACTGCCTGTGCCACGCGACAGTGAGAGTAGGAATGGAGCGAGGTGGAGGATATATGAGTGGATGAGGGACTGGTGCAGTGGGTATGGATTCAAGTTTCTGGATCATTGGGACCTCTTTTGGGGAAGGTACGACCTGTACAGAAAGGACGGGTTGCACTTGAACTCGAGGGGGACCAATATCCTGGCGGGGAGATTTGCAAAGGCTACTGGGGAGACTTTAAACTAGTATGGTTGGGGGGAGGGACTCAAATTGGGAAAGCTAGCAGTCAGTGTGTGAGGCAGGAGGCAGAGAATGGTAGCACTCTGATCCAAAATGTAGGGGAGAGAGAAGAAAAAGACAATAAACAGAGAATAAGAGAGGGTGGGTTTCTTAAATGTGTATATTTTAATGCTAGGAGCATTGTAAGAAAGGTGGATGAACTTAGAGCCTGGATTGACACCTGGAAGTATGATGTTGTGGCGATCAGTGAAACATGGTTGCAGGAGGGCTGTGATTGGAAACTAAATATTCCAGGATTTCGTTGCTTCAGGTGCGATAGAATTGGAGGGGCAAGAGGTGGAGGTGTTGCATTGCTTATCAGGGAAGATATTACAGCAGTGCGTTGGCAGGATAGATTAGGGGGCTCGTCTAGGGAGGCTATTTGGGTGGAACTGAGAAATGGGAAAGGGGTAGCAACACTTATAGGGGTGTATTATAGACCGCCAAATGGGGAGCGAGAATTGGAAGAGCAAATATGTAAGGAGATTGCAGATATTAGTACAGGTGCACAACCTTTTATCCGAACATCCAAATAACGAAAACCTCCGAATAACGGAAATTTTTTCGGTCCTTGAACAAAGGTCCTTGAAGACGTTCAACGAGGGCGGCCCGCAGAGGTGACAGCGGAACCTCCGGTCGGTCCTCGAAGAAAGGGGAACTAAATCCCCATTCATAAAAGAGAAGGTGAGGGTATATTGCGCGGGAGGGTTAATAATTGACAATCTGCTGCTGCCTGCCCACTGAGTTAAAAAGTTCCCACGGTAGACTCACGATACACAGTGTATCGTGAGTCTTGCGTGGGAACTTTTTAACTCAGCGGGCAGGCAGCAGCAGATTGTCGCTCCCTTCAGTTTCACCTCACCTACACCCCTCTGCTTCCCGGCCATGTGTGTGACCCCTTCCCTCCCCTCTCCAGCTCCCCGCCCATTGCACCGGTGCGGGGGATTTGCACTGTCTTCACGTCGGCGAAGCCAGCAGGTCAGTGCCAGTCACCGGAGACGTCAGGACCAACGGGACACCGATCCCCAGGCCCACTGCAAGCACGGAGATCCCAGAGACCCACAGCCAGCAGCAGCCCAGCCCCGTTCCAACTCCAGAGGAACACGCTCCCCGTAGGGACAGAAGCTGATGGTGTGCAAGGTACGTCTTGTTCTTGGGGTTGCGGATGAGGGGGCGCAGCTCGGGCTGTGACGTCTCCGGCCACCCCCCTGTACAGGAGCTGAGACTGGGAACTGTGGGGTTGTTTGCAGTTGCAGAGGGAGGGGGCAAGGGCGGTGCAGTTCCCAGTCTCAGCTCCAGTCCAGGGGGGTGGCCGGAGACGTCAGGACCAACGGGACACCGACTGCAAGCACGGAGATCCCAGAGACTCACAGCCAGCAGCAGATCTAGCCCAGCCCTGCTCCAACTCCAGAGGAACCTGGGTTGCGGATGAGGGGGCGCAGCTCGGGCTGTGGGCGAACTGCCACTTGTCGCTGTAGCAGCCCATCGGGGAGCGGGTTCCTGTAGGTCCTGACGTCTCCGGCCACCCCCCTGGACAGGAGCTGAGAGATGTCAGAACCACCAGAAGCCACTCCCCGATGGGCCGCTACGGCAACAAGTGGCAGTTCACCCACAGCCCGAGCTGCGCCCCATCACCGGGACACCGACCCCCAGGCCCACTGCAAGCATGGAGATCCCAGATCAGCAACTCCAGCCCAGCCCCGCTCCAACTCCAGAGGAACACGCTCCCCGTAGGGGCAGAAGCTGATGGTGTGCAAGGTACGTCTTGTTCTTGAGGTGGCGCAGCTCGGGCTGTGGACGAACTGCCACTTGTCGCCATAGCGGCCCATCGGGAACGGATTCCTCTGGAGTTGGAGGGACAGAGAGACACAGCGGCTTTTGAGAATGGTGGGCAATCACTTCCAAAGTTCTGCCGAAAAATTCCGAATTACGAAAAGTGTCTGGTCCCAAGGCTTTCGGATAAAAGGTTGTGCACCTGTAGTAAGCACAAGGTAGTGATTGTGGGAGATTTCAATTTTCCACACATGGACTGGGAAACACATTCTGTAAATGGGCTGGATGGGTTGGAGTTTGTAAAATGTGTGCAGGATAGTTTTTTGCAGCAATACATAGAAGTACCTACTAGAGATGGGGCGGTGCTGGACCTCCTGTTAGGAAATGAGACGGGTCAGGTGGCAGAGGTATGCGTTGGGGAACAGTTGATCACAATACCATTAGTTTCAATATAATTATGGAGAGGGTCAGAACTGGACCTGGGGTTGAGATTTTTGATTGGAGAAAGGCTAACTTTGAGGAGATGCGAAAGGATTTAAAAGGAGTAAATTGGGACAGTTTGTTTTATGGGAAAGATGTGGAAGAGAAATGGAGGACATTTAAAGGTGAAATTTTAAGAGTACAGAATCTTTATGTCCCTGTTCGGTTGAAAGGAAATAGTAAAAATTGGAAAGAGCCATGGTTTTCAAGGGAAATTGGACACTTGGTTCGGAAAAAGAGAGAGATCTACATAATTATAGGCAGCATGGAGTAAATGAGGTGCTTGAGGAGTATAAAGAATGTAAAAAGAATCTTAAGAAAGAAATTAGAAAAGCTAAAAGAAGATATGAGGTTGCTTTGGCAAGTAAGGTGAAAGTAAATCCAAAGGGTTTCTACAGCTATATTAATAGCAAAAGGATAACGAGGGATAGAATTGGTCCATCAGAGAGTCAGAGTGGACAGCTATCTGCAGAGCCAAAAGAGATGGGGGAGATATTGAACAATTTCTTTTCTTCAGTATTCACCAAGGAGAAGGATATTGAATTATGTGAGGTAAGGGAAACAAGCAGAGTAGCTATGGAAACTATGAGATTCAAAGAAGAGGAAGTACTGACACTTTTGAGAAATATAAAAGTGAATAAGTCTCCAGGTCCGGACAGGATATTCCCTAGGACATTGAGGGAAGTTAGTGTAGAAATAGCAGGGGCTATGACAGAAATATTTCAAATGTCATTAGAAACGGGAATAGTGCCGGAGGATTGGCGTACTGCGCATGTTGTTCCATTGTTTAAAAAGGGGTCTAAGAGTAAACCTAGCAATTATAGACCAGTTAGTTTGACGTCAGTGGTGGGCAAATTAATGGAAAGGATACTTAGAGATAATATATATAAGCATCTGGATAAACAGGTTCTGATTAGGAACAGTCAACATGGATTTGTGCCTGGAAGGTCATGTTTGACTAATCTTCTTGAATTTTTTGAAAAGGTTACTCGGGAAATTGATGAGGGTAAAGCAGTGGATGTTGTATATATGGACTTCAGTAAGGCCTTTGACAAGGTTCCTCGCGGAAGGTTGGTTAAGAAGGTTCAATTGTTGGGTATTAATGGTGGAGTAGCAAGATGGATTCAACAGTGGCTGAATGGGAGATGCCAAAGAGTAATGGTGGATGGTTGTTTGTCAGGTTGGAGGCCAGTGACTAGTGGGGTGCCACAGGGATCTGTGTTGGGTCCACTGTTGTTTGTCATGTACATCAATGATCTGGATGATGGTGTGGTAAATTGGATTAGTAAGTATGCAGATGATACTAAGATAGGTGGGGTTGTGGATAATGAAGTAGATTTTCAAAGTCTACAGAGAGATTTATGCCAGTTGGAAGAGTGGGCTGAAAGATGGCAGATGGAGTTTAATGCTGATAAGTGTGAGGTGCTGCATCTTGGCAGGACAAATCAAAATAGTGCGTACATGGTAAATGGTAGGGAATTGAAGAATGCAGGTGAACAGAGGGATCTGGGAATAACTGTGCACAGTTCCCTGAAAGTTGAATCTCATGTAGATAGGGTGGTAAAGAAAGCTTTTGGTGTGCTGGCCTTTATAAATCAGAGCATTGAGTATAGAAGTTGGGATGTAATGTTAAAATTGTACAAGGCATTGGTGAGGCCAATTCTGGAGTATGGTGTACAATTTTGGTCGCCTAATTATAGGAAGGATGTCAACAAAATAGAGAGAGTACAGAGGAGATTTACTAGAATGTTGCCTGGGTTTCAGCAACTAAGTTACAGAGAAAGGTTGAACAAGTTAGGGCTTTATTCTTTGGAGCGCAGAAGGTTAAGGGGGGACTTGATAGAGGTCTTTAAAATGATGAGAGGGATAGACAGAGTTGACATGGATAAGCTTTTCCCACTGAGAGTAGGGAAGATTCAAACAAGGGGACATGACTTGAGAATTAAGGGACAGAAGTTTAGGGGTAACATGAGGGGGAACTTCTTTACTCAGAGAGTGGTGGCTGTGTGGAATGAGCTTCCAGTGAAGGTGGTGGAGGCAGGTTTGTTTTTATCATTTAAAAATAAATTGGATAGTTATATGGACGGGAAAGGAATGGAGGGTTATGGTCTGAGCGCAGGTATATGGGACTAGGGGAGAATACGTGTTCGGCACGGACTAGAAGGGTCGAGATGGCCTGTTTCCATGCTGTAATTGTTATATGGTTATATGGTTATATAGACCTATATCAATGTTAAATGTAGATTTCAAAATTCTTTCCAAAATATTAGCTATGAGATTGGAAAAGATTTTACCGCAAATTATCTCTGAAGATCAGACAGGTTTTATTAAAAATCGTTACTCATACTTTAACATTTGGAGATTAATGAATATTGTATATACAGCATCTAATAAAACCCCAGAATGTGTCATCTCACTTGATGCCGAGAAGTCGTTTGATAGAGTAGCATGGGAATACTTATTCAATACACTTGAAAATTTTAAGATTGGTCCAAAATTTATCTCTTGGATCAAGCTGATATATCTCATGCCTCAGGCTTCTGTGTTTACTAATAATCAGAGATCCCCTTTTTTCTTGCTCTTTCGAGGTACTAGACAGGGCTGTCCCTTAAGTCCTTTACTATTTGATATTGCTTTGGAACCTTTAGCCACCGCTATTAGGGAATCCCCTAATATTTTTGGTATTTTTGGTATTGTCCGCAGGAATAAGACACATAAGCTATCTCTTTATGCAGATGATCTGTTATTATTTATTTCTAACCCTGAGAAATCTATTCCGGCAATAGTAGCATTGCTTAATCAATTTCCCTAGTGGCGGCGCGGCTCTGGCTGCAGCGGCTCTCCGGCAGTCCTGTTTGTTTTGTGTTTTTTGGGTTGTTTATTTTCGTTTTGGTTAGTCTAGTTTTGATTTTTAGTTTGTGTTTTGGGGGGGGGGGGGGGGGTTGAAACGGGGCTTGCTGTCTCTCCCTGCGGGGGAATGCGACTTTTTTGTCGTATTCCCCTTCTCTGCCTCCGTCTGCGCTGAGGCCTAATGGCGGAGCTGGCGACCTCGAGGCTCAGGAGGCAGAGCCCGCCAGGACTCGCACTGAGCTCGCTCCCGTGAGGACGGCCCGGCTCGGGGCTGGAACAGGGCTTTCGTGAGGGGCTGTGACGGCCGGCCCGTGTTCCCGTCGGAGTAGCCGAGCTCGGGGAGGTACGGCGTTCCCAGCCCGAGGGAGGAGCGGCGCCCAGTCGGGGCGGCCCAGCATGAGGGACGAGCGGTGCCCAGTCGGGGCGGCCTGGCGCGAGGGAGGAGCGGCGCCCGGTCGGGGCGGCCTGGCCCGAGGGAGGAGCGGCGGCCTGGCGCGAGGCTGAGACGGTGGCAGTACTCACGAGAGGGCGATCCGGCTCGGGGCTGGAACGATGCTCCGGGGGCTGGGACGGCAGTTCTGGCGGCGGTGGCCTGAGACCGGGGGTTCGGCCGCGGGCCAGCGGCTGCGTCAGCAGGTCTGGTGAGCGGCAGCTTCGACTACCCCGGGCCGCGGTGTTTGAGCCGCGAGGACAGGTTTTAACATCGCCCGGGGGGTATCGCCTCAGCGCAGAAGGAGAAGAGGAGGGAAGAGACTGCAGCCCTAAGACTTTTGCCTCCATCACAGTGAGGAGATGTTGGGTGGACTCACTGTGGTGGATGTTAATATGTGTTTATTGTTGTTTTTTATTGTATTGTATTATATGTATGACTGCTTAAATTTCGTTCAGACTTCGGTCTGGATGACAATAAAAGGCTATTCTATTCTACATTTCATTTCAAGCAATTTTCTGCAAAACTGAATATTCTTACAATCGGCAATAAAACCACTGCTTGAAGTAAAAGGTTTCACTTTGCTACTTCTGTGTTCACTGGGGCTAGAATTGGAAGAGGGATTAGTTGAAATGCCCTGAAATAGAGTTGGGGCAGATTTGACGGACTAAATGGCCTCCTTTTCCACTGCAGCCTCCCTACCATTTTATTCATGAATGTGTTCATATATTTTAAGTTTGGCATACCTTTTTCAGAGAAGTTATGGATTATTATCTTGGAGCCGGAGTGTAGGAGGAAGTCTTTATTACACTTGTACATAAACAGGTATAATTCTGGTAGGGATGCTGCAACATCAGTGGTTCTTGATTTTTGAGATTCACCTTTCCTCTTTGCATCATCTATCCTAACTTGCTCGTATGAACAATCACCACTTTTTATGGGAGTCCGCCTATCCAATCCTTGGTGTTCCCAATGTTGAAACTCTTCAACGATGTTCTGAGAGCGCCTTTGAATATCTTTTACTGACCACCACGTGATCATTTGCTCTCAGTCAGCTCTCTATAATGTAAAGTAGCTGCTTTGGTATTCAGGTATTTGGTATTCCGGTCTGAAGTAGGGTCACGACCCGAAACGTCATGCATTCCTTCTCTCCAGAGATGCTGCCTTCGTCTTCTTCTTCTTGCGTATGGCGTGCACAACTTATTCTATTTGATCTGATTTTATTGTGCAGCCGGGTTGATTGCATTCGTTGAAACAGGGCGGACCACGTGAAGGTTGCAATCTCCCATCCCAGATGCTGCCTGTCCCTCTGAGTTCCCTCTAGGTTTTTGTGTCTATCATCCAACTCTCTGTTTTCTACGTGACAACCAGTTTTCAGTCCATTCTTTCTCAAATATTATGGGCTCTTAAATTATGCAGCAGCCTATAATGTGGCATCTCATTAAATGCCTTTTGGAAATCCAAATGCATCACATCTGCAGGTTCCCCTACATTGATTCAGTTTGTTACGCACTCAAATGATGGCAGGAATAGTACCAAATATGTTTTCCCTTTCGTAAAACATGTTTGACTTTGTTTCATCACATTTTGTTCCCCTAAATGACCAGCTATTTTTTTTCAATGATGGTGGAATCCAGAATCATGTCAACAACAGGTATTAAACTAACAAGCCTATGTTTCCTGTTTTATGATCTCCATTCCTTCTTGAAAAAAGGAGTCGCATATGTAAAAGAGGCACTTATGGAAACCACTGTAATCCAGTAGGGAGTTACATTAAGTTCAACGGAAAACAAAATAGGCCACAATATTGCTTCCCAAACATACTAACCCGGCAGGGGGTAATCGGTGGTCAAGCTGGTCACTCTCCCAAGGCAAGGCTATCCCATTGCACTTCAGGTGTGCAAACACCTGTGATTCCCACATATGCAGGGTACTCAACTGCAAAATTTGTGGTAGTGGAGGACTGCGTTCATGTATAATTTTTATTTTAGATTGGCACAGTGTTGCAGCGGTAGAGTTTCTGCCTTGCAGCACCAGAGGCCCAGGTTCAATCCTGACTACACGTATTGTCTGTACAAAATTTATATGTTCGCCCTGTGTGCATGGGTTTTCTCCGGGTGTTACGGTTTCCTCCCACATTCCAAAGACGTACAAGTTTGTAGGTTAATTGGCTTCTGTAAATTGGAAATTTTCCTAGTGTGTTGGATAGTGCTAGTACATGGGGTGATCGCAGGTTGGCACTGACTCGGTGGGCCGAAGGCTAGAGTCTAAAGTGAATTGACCTGCTAATTCATATTTAACATGTTCAGTGCTCATAGCTTAGACCAATTATTCCACCATGCAGATCTCCAGGGTAGCTTGATGAAGCTGTACTCTACATTTAACAAATGCTGTAATTGAAACATGAAATGTTAATCATGAAATTGGCACAGTCCTAATCCAAAGTCAGAAAGAGTTTCATTCCCTGACACAAATTAATTGAGTTTCAAAATATAGAATTGCTTTATATGCAACAGGACTGTCAACAAATAATTTTTGTGTGCTTTTGTGATAGTGGAAAAATAAATATTGGTTCCTATAACAAAACCTTATTTCGGTGGCTGCTCATAGAATCACAGACGGTTAGAGTAGAAGAGGAGGGTATTCTGCTTGTTGAGTCCATATGGGCTCTGTGGAGTTGAATTAAATCATATTGGAATGAATACCAAAACGATTCAGACTGAAAATAGATACAATTATTTATTTTGTGTACTTGCACATCCCATGTGTATATTTGCTCACGGGAGATATCGGGGCCAGATATGTTATGTCAAAGGTGTGATAAGATTTGCTATTCATAATGGATGGGACAGCCCACAGGGACGTTTGACATCTGTATCCAATTCACAAAATATTGTTGTGACTTGCCAGACTTAGTATAAAATTCCCAAACAAGTAAATGAATCAAGCTGATGGATTTTCTGATTGATCAATCTGTGCAATTATCACAGATATGAAACCTGCATGAAAATTTCCTGGTCCATTCTGCCAATTTGTTTATTTTTAATTTCCAGCACAATTCACGTCAAATCATTGAAATGTGCCCAAGAATTTACAGCATTTTAAGTTAAATTTGGATTTAATATGGACTGCGTTTCCAGGATATTTTATGTGCTCCAAAAATGTCATACTAAAGCTGATTTTGCCTACAAAAGTGGCTATTCTTCACCTCAAATTAATCACCATTGTGAATTCCCATCACTTAAACCTCAGAGAGGCTCTTAAAATAATTCTTGTTTGACGTGCAAAGAATCAAAGATTCCTTTTCTAAGTTATTGGTTTTAGTTTACTAGAAATCTGACTGTTGTGCATAAATTAACTGTCAAAAGATGCTCTATAACTTGTTGAAATGATTTAAAGTTATTTTTAATCATATCATTCAAAGGCACATGCAATCCTATTTATGATTAAACTATATTAGCAGAATGAACAAAATTGCAACAAATAACCAATTTGAACAAAATCGAGGAAAACATTTACAGCAAAAAAACTTTTTAAATAAAAATTGGGGTTAAAATGTTGCCACGTTCCAATGGTTCCCGAAAACCTTTGAATGTAGTGATACTGAAGCACATTTGGGAGAAATTACAAGGTAAAATAAATGTATACTGTTGTAATCTTGAGAGCAATTGGCAGGTAGATCATTAATTGTGTCACATGTCAAAACTCTTGAATTTATCATTCCTTAACTAAATGTTAAGCTTTCCCTAGTGCCACAACCAATCGAAGTGTTTGCATTCTTAGTGTCTCATCATGAAGACCACTGCATTAATCGGATAAATATTTTTTTTATCTGTCCAATGTTCAGAAACAATCTAGAGGAAAGGATGAAACAAAGCAGAATTCTTGTATTAATTAAAACATGATTAGAAACCTGGTCAAATTTCCCTGGGAATTCACTTTTCTAATTTAGTGTGGCTAATCTTTTTCACTTGGTTCAATTCTAAATTCAGCATTTTCCAGTGTTTAGAGATCGCTCTTAAAAACAATCCTTTGTTTTTCTTTGTGATTAAAAGACACCTGGATGCCACAAATGAAGAAAAACAAGTAATAAGTTCCTCAGATATGTTTTCACCTAATAAATCTTCAAATAGTACAAACGGATCTGGTGCTAGCAGAGGTAGGGCATAGTTCAGGAGATGTATGAAATATTTCTTATTAAGATGGTTGTGAAAACTACATAGCAAAAGTATCAGGATAGATTTATAGGGACTGTAGAAGAATTCAGTCTGATCAATAATCATAATAGACTAGAGTGATGCGGAGTGACCGTGCTTATTAAAAGTTAGGATAACCTTTAAAAACTGTATCTGGTTTATTTTTTCTCCTGCAGTAATATCACACAAAGTCAACTTGTTTCCCGTAATTATTCAATTGTTGAGCATCATTCAGACTTCTTTATGGTCATCAAAATCATTGAGATCCTATAATACATCCTGTATTCCTGAATAACCACCTAAAATAATTCACAAAAAACAACATTTACTTATCTTGCAAAGGACTAAGCCTATATGAGTGCAGTTAATTTAACTCTCAAACAATTAGGTCATAGTACACACAATACAGCTCGCCTTTGTTTCAGGGCAACTATTTATACACTTATCATCTAGAAATGCAACTGAAAGTTGCACGCATCTAAATTACAAAGTCATTTTTATCTTGCTCTATCTTTTCCGCAGTATAACATATCATTTCCCATTTGAGATTGCGAAAGATTGAAACACGAGACCTTGTGTAACATGTCATTTCCCACTGCTTGCAGTTTGTTGAACTCAAGTAATTATTTCACTTGTAGCTGTTTGTGTGGTTCCAGTTATCACAGACCACCAGAGCCTCAATGCACTGCTACAACTTAAAATTGCCAGCCATCAAACTCAGTCTAAAAGAGAACAAATTTAATTTTTCATACATATGAACCCCTTTATTCTACATCAATAGAAAAAAAAATGGTATCAAGATCCAAACAGTTGACTGACAAAGTGAAGAGAACCTGAGTTTTAACACCGAGAGGTATCTATTACATGGGAACTTTCTTCTGGCGCCGTGAGGTATTTAGGCCGTTTGCTCTACAATTCCACTGGGGAATGTGTGCTGAAACTTGTTGATACCTGAGCAACATAACCAAGTTTCAGAAAGTAAATGAGCTCGAACAATTATTATAAGTCATTTCCTCCAAGGTTGTTGAATTTTGACTGTGGGGAAAGCTAATTAATATTTTAACCAGAATTTGCTCCTGGCATAAGAATACTTTGTCAAGGTAAAGGGATAGAGAACAACTTTGGAAGTACGGCTCTACTAAGTCAAAGGGTCATTATCTGCATGGAAAATAACATTGTGGAAATATTTGACAAATACTTCATTTGTTAATTTGAATGTTGATGATAAATAATGCAGTTTCCATATTTTCTATATTCCATATTTTTTCAGCTTAAGGACCTTGTAGCTGGCACAGCTATATATACTGAATGCTGTCGTACAATCTTCTCCATCAAGGAAGCCTCAATAAGATTTTCCACTTGGGTTACAAAGTTGTCAAAAACCACTTTTAATTATAGAAAATTGATTCATTAGAAAAAAGCTTTGTGACATTAAGCTATTTAAGTCGTCCATTAGAAGAGAATTTCAGCTCCCTAGGTCAGATTCCTAGATTTCAAAATAGTCCGAGTTTCAAAAAAGGGTAGTTATACTTCACTACTTGTGCTGATGTCAAACTGGGCATGAATGCACATTACGTAGTACAAAACAAGCATAGAGTCACATGGAATTTAGACAAGGAATATATGACAGGGGATAATCAAACACTTGTTTATCTTCACATTAAACTAGAGCCCAATGTGAAACTATGGCTTTGAAAATGATATTTATATATTTGCATTTCCTTTTTTTTATATCACTGAGAGCAGCTATTCTGATGGTTTTTGTCAAAGATTGAAATTAAGCTGTCACTTGGGTAATCATCATATGCATATATAGAACTTGATCTTCCCATGCTAGAAAATGACAATTATCTGGTCAAAATATTCATTGGCTTTGCACACAGTCAAAATTCAATAACCTTGGAGAAAATTACATAATAATTGTTCAAGCTCATTTACAAAGTTATCAAGTTGTCACATGTTATTATATGTGTTGGTTGGACCCATATTATCTAAGCATGTTACAGTCATAGTCATACAGTGGAGTAACAAGCCATTTGGCCCAACTTGCCTATGCTGACCAACATGCCCAATCTTCACTAGTCCCACCTGCCTGTGTTTGGCCCATATTCTTCTAAATCTATCCTATCCATGTACCTTTCCAAATATTTGTCAAATGTTGTGATAATACCTGTCTCAATTATCTCCTCTGGCAGCTCATTCCATATACCTACCACTCTTTGTGTAAAAAAGCTGCTCCTCAGTTTCCTATTAAATCTTTTCCCCCTCAACTTAAACCTATGCCCTCTGGTTCTTGATTCCCCTACTTTGGGTAAAAGACTCTGTACATTTACCCTATCTATTCCCCTCATGATCTTATACACCACAAGATAACCCCTCATCCCCCTGCACTCCAAGGAATAACGTCCTAGCCTGCTCAACACTTTCTCTACAGCTCAGGCCCTTGAGTCCTGGCAACATCTCTGCACCATTTGCAGCGTAACAATATATTTCCTATAACAGGGTGACCAAAGCTAAACACAATACTCTATATGTAGCCTCATTAATGTATTGTACAAATGCAACATTACCTCCCAACTTCTATACTCGATACACTGACCGATGAAGAGCAATTCACCAAAAGCCTTCTTGACCACGGTATCCAACTGTGATGCCACTTTCAAGGAACTATGTACCTGCACTCCTACATCCCTCTGCTCTACAACACTCCATGGAGTGCTGTCATTCACTGTGTAGGTCCTGCCCTGGCTACAATTCCCAAAATGCAACACCTTGCTACAATACCATCTATTTTAGTGTCATCTGCATACTTGCAAATCATGCCTTGCACATTCTCATCCAAATCATTGATATAGATGACAAACAGCAATGGGCCCAGCACTGAACCCTGAAGACACAGGCCTTCAGTCTGAAAAACAACCTTCCACCATCACCCTCTTCTTCCTTCCATGCTGCCAATTTTTTATCCATTCAACTATCTCTCCGTGGATTCCATGCGATCGAACCTTGCAGAGCAGCCTACCACGTGGAACCTTATCAAACGCCTTGGTGAAATCCGTATAGAAATCCATATATACACTGTCCATGGTTCTGGCCTCATCAACGTTTTTGGTCACATCTTCAAAAAATGTATAGAGTTGTGAGACACAATCTCCCATGCGCAAAACCATGCTGACTATCTCTAATTAGCTCTTAGCTATCTCAATGCATGTACATCACGCATGTTGTTATGGTTTTGTATTTTTATACTAGATATCCTCATGGAATGAGCATCTCTATCTTTTTCCACTGGTGAACTTCACATGGACTGTGATCCAAAAGTGTAACATTTTCCTGACCAAAATCTAATAAGGGGTTAGAAGATCTTTGAATCATAACCAAAACCCTTACTTTGTACAATGTGTACTGAAATCTGTCTTGGAAAGACGACCGAACATGCTTTCTTAACAAATCAAAATTGGGTTGATGGGGATCCTGCCAGCAGCTTGTTCGTTATTTCAACTTTTTTGTTTTTTTGGTGTGTCTAAATGTTAGTTTAGGTGTATCTTGATGTGTCTTGTGGTGTGGGGAGGGGGAAAAGGAGGAAACCGCTTTTGGTCGCCTCCTCGACGGAGAGGCAAATTTTTCCATGTTGCTTCAGCAGCGGGCACAGCATGGACTTTTACATTGCGGAGCGGGTAAACCCTTGCCGGGGGTCACCAGAAAGGAGTGCTCCGATCGCTGGCCTGGTGACTTTGGCATCATGGGGCTGTGGTTCGCGAAGCTTCTAGCCGCGGGTGGGCCATGGACTTACCATCCGGAGCCTGGGATCCCTTGCCGGGGATCGCCGGAGAAGAGCTCCGACCGCTGGCCTGCGGCCTATACCATCCTGAAGTCGCGGTCTCCAGTATGGAAGTGCCAATTCGGGCACTCCAAGCCGCGGAGTGTGTTCGACCGTCCCGACGTCGGCGTTTTGATCATCCCGACGAGATGGCATGTGCATCCGGCCGTCCGTAGTGGCAACTACGGAGGTTTCGTGGCCCGACCACGAGTGAACAAAGGAGGAGGACTGACTGAACTTTGTTGCCTTCCACCACAGTGAAGAATGCTGTGGTGGATGTTCGTGTTAAATTCTATCGTGTATTGTGTGTTCTTTTTTTAAGTGTATCGCTGCTGGCAAATTCATTTCACTGCACCTTCGGGTGCATGTGATTAATAAAATAGACTTTGACTTTGAAATTATGCTTTAAACCTAGGTTTTAAAATACAAATTACTAAGAAAGAACAATAAAAGGCACATCAACTTTTAAATTTCACACCTAACGTAAAGGTAATAGTTTCTCTCTAAACACAGTTATTAGCCGTGCCTTCTCGAGGATTTCATCAGAGCTGGCAGTCAAACTCACTACTTTAGGACAGGCCTTCATCCATAGGTTAAAGTGAAATAGGATGACCTCACATACAGTATCTGCCACTTCAGACGCAAGAAGCTGCAGGTACAGGAATCTTGCATAGTTGAGGAGTAATTCCGTGGGTCAGGCAGCATCTCTGCAGGAAATCCCTTCTGAGCTCCCATCCTCCCTCCATATACCTCCTCAGAGTCTGGGTCTAACCAACCCAAGGCCCAACCCCTGTCACGTTTTCACAACCCCATCTCACACTCCCCCCTTCCCCTCCTGACTTCCCCCCACCTCCAACACAGAATGGTCTGTCCTCAGCAGAGACCTTACATTTGTTGCCCTACACCCACACCTCAACGTGTTCCAAGCTCTCTTCCTGAAGTCCTGACTGATAGCATTGCCTAATCATGTCCTCCATAGAAGCTGCCTGACCCGCTGAGTTATGCCCCTGTCCCACTTAGGAAACCTGAACGGAAACCTCTGGAGACTTTCCGCCCCACCCAAGGTTTCTGTGCGGTTCCCGGAGGTTTTTGTCATTCTCCCTACCTGCTTCCACTACCTGCAACCTCCGGCAACCACCTGCAACCTCTGGGAACCGCACGGAATAACATATTATGTTGAAATACAGGTTTAACAGCAATTTTCTGGCAACTGGTGGTCCAGCGCCTCCTTTAATGACAAAATTACTTTTTTGCGTCCCCTTGAAAATAGCTAGAGCTGGCCGTTCCCGTAGCCGACTTCCGAGGCCAACTTTGCAGGGCGGTATCTCAGCTCCCCCAAGACCATGACCTCTGTTGGTGCAGCAAAATGGGTATTCCAGCAAGGCTCTGGAACCAAGGGTGTTGGAAAATCAGCAGTGGACCTATACTTCCAACTGCAGAAAATAACAACAACAAGTGATCTATTTCAACCCCATGTGTTTATTCTACATTAAAAATCTATTAAATTGAAAAAAAGACAAAAGTACTGTTTTGCAATTGATGGTCTGTGAAGCAACTTTTGAATTTACCCTCTTGTTAGGATCTTCAAATGCAGGTTGTGCAATGGCAATTTTGAATACATGCCCTCATAATAATTGTTCCATATCTGGAATTTCCAGTGAGAAACCTTGCTTGAGGGATGTGTGATTTTGTAAAGTTCCTTTTACGGTATAATGTCCTTAAAATACCTACTTTTGAAATTTCACTCTTGTACAATATTATAATTGATTGCATTTCTGGTTTTACTATTAAAATATTATTCGCACTGGAAATCAACAAAGAATAACTTTTAAAAACAAATGTTAAGCAAAATGTATACCATATAACCATATAACAATTACAGCACGGAAACAGGCCATCTCGACCCTTCTAGTCCGTGCCGAGCACGTATTCTCCCCTAGTCCCATATACCTGCGCTCAGACCATAACCCTCCATTCCTTTCCCGTCCATATAACTATCCAATTTATTTTTAAATAATAAAAACAAACCTGCCTCCACCACCTTCACTGGAAGCTCATTCCACACAGCCACCACTCTCTGAGTAAAGAAGTTCCCCCTCATGTTACCCCTAAACTTCTGTCCCTTAATTCTCAAGTTATGTCCCCTAATTCTCAAGTCATGTCCCCTTGTTTGAATCTTCCCTACTCTCAGTGGGAAAAGCTTATCCACGTTAACTCTGTCTATCCCTCTCATCATTTTAAAGACCTCTATCAAGTCCCCCCTTAACCTTCTGCGCTCCAAAGAATAAAGCCCTAACTTGTTCAACCTTTCTCTGTAACTTAGTTGCTGAAACCCAGGCAACATTCTAGTAAATCTCCTCTGTACTCTCTCTATTTTGTTGACATCCTTCCTATAATTAGGCGACCAAAATTGTACACCATACTCCAGAATTGGCCTCACCAATGCCTTGTACAATTTTAACATTACATCCCAACTTCTATACTCAAAAGTATGTAGTAGATTAAGAAGCAAATATTTACTGGTATTATCTTGATCCTGAAAACTTCTGCAGTTGTACAGGGTCTTGGTGAGACCACACCTGGAGTATTGCGTGCAGTTTTGGTCTCCTAATCTGAGGAAAGACATTCTTGCCATAGAGGGAGTACAGAGAAGGTTCACCAGACTGATTCCTGGGATGTCAGGACTTTCATATGAAGAAAGACTCGGCTTGTACTCGCTAGAATTTAGAAGATTGAGGGGGGATCTTATAGAAAATTACAAAATTCTTAAGGGGTTGGACAGGCTAGATGCAGGAAGATTGTTCCCGATGTTGGGGAAGTCCAGAACAAGGGGTCACAGTTTAAGGATAAGGGGGAAATCTTTTAGGACCGAGATGAGAAAAACATTTTTCACACAGAGAGTGGTGAATCTCTGGAATTCTCTGCCACAGAAGGTAGTTGAGGCCAGTTCATTGGCTATATTTAAGAGGGTGTTAGATGTGGCCCTTGTGGCTAAAGGGATCAGGGGGTATGGAGAGAAGGCAGGTACAGGATACTGAATTGGATGATCAGCCATGATCATATTGAATGGCGTTGCAGGCTCGAAGGGCCGAATGGCCTACTCCTGCACCTATTTTGTAGGAGGATATATCTTTGATGTGAATAGGCCATGAATGTTATCTTTCCCACAGGGCCAAACTGAAACTCCATCTATTATTTTCAGCCATAAGCTTATTGCATTGAAACATGATCCCAACGTTTAATTCTTGGCATTGTTGTGAGGGATATACCCTTAATAATTTTCTATATTTATTCAGCTGAGCCAGCACAGTGGCCTTAGCTCATCAACACACATCGTTCCATCCAATAAAGTCAGATCTAATGCAGTGTCCTTGTGACATTGGATACTTGGTGAATGTACTTGTATTGGTCAGGACAGAAGCTGCCTAACCTGCTGAGTTACTCCAGCACAATTTGTTTCCAGCATCTGAAGATCCTTGGTCATCCTAATTATGGTCTTATGAAGTGGTAAAAGCAGAAATAACCTTGTAATCCTCAGTGCAGTGATTATGTTCTTGTAGATGGGCAGAAGAAGTGCGAGAAATTCAATGGAAAATTAGTGCAGGGTTGGAACTGGCTCAGAGTTGGTATAGACTTTACTCTAAGTGTGACTCCTTGCATGTAATAAGGAAGTATGAAGGTAAATCATTTCAGTAGAGAGTGGGGGAAATGTGTACTTCGGAAACCTTATTAGTGATTTTCTGCGATTATTAGTAGCTAGCTCAGAAGAAAGCAGATATTTCTAGTTCTTTGTCTTCAATCAGAAATAATGTGCATGGTAGAGAGAAAATGTAAAAGGAGGGAAGAAAATTCAGCCACCAATGTAAAATTGTTTCAAATCAGTGAACACAATATCAGTAGTTAGAAATAGTAAGATTAAACGAGAACTTACCAGTTTGAAGTTTGATCTGTATTTTATGAGGAGTTACGATGAGGGATTACGTGAAGAACCCGCTCAGTGCGCAGGCGCGGCATACTTCCAAGCAGCGGTGTGGAATCACAGATAGACACAGTTATTTGAAGTAAACATAGTAAAGATAAGGAGACATCAATTTATTAGTTTGATCCATATAATGAGGGTGGGAGCGGAGGGCACGTAATCCCTCATCGTAACTCCTCATAAAATACAGATCAAACATCAAACTGGTAAGTTCTCGTTCAATCTTACTATTTTACTTCGGAGTCACGTGAGTGACTACGTGAAGACTTCAAAGCTCTGTGATTTCAAACCGTGTAACAGTTCATACTTCACTCGCTGCCGAAGTTATTCGAGGGAGGAAGTATGTTATCGTAATCAACCATGAATCTGTTTGTAAAAACAATAATGGTGTTATTAACAACAACAAGACCAATTGCTCCCCCGGGCTTAAATTATATATTTTTTGCAGATTCTTTTTCTGCAAACGATACAGGTTCTGTCAGTGGTTTGTTATAAAAGTTTGGAACGTATACTCCCTAGACCACCCTGCAGTAGCCAGGATGTGGTCCATAGGCTCGTCCATCCTCTTAGTTACTGACGTGGAAGCTGTCCTGGTGGAATAAGATTTTATACACGTTAGTATTTACTCCAGCAACTCCCAGTACCTGCTTGAGCCACTAGAGATAGTTTAGCTCGTCACCCGACCATGAGGTTTCCTGTGGCTGACCCATAAGGCTTTTTCCTCTCCCTCGGTATTCCTTATTGTGTCGATCTCTAAGTGGGTCATGACACATAAAACGTGGTTCAGGTGGGTATGCCCGGAATTTCATGACTGGACCTGATGTTCCTGGTCTGTTCTGTTTGGCCAACCCTTGAATGGGCATGTGACACTATCTGGTGTTATAACCATGTTGTCCCATCGCAGTAGATGGGAGAGCTGGCTCTTTGTGTTGATGTAAGGCCACCAGCATGTCCATCTTCAGGGTAGGCTGTTCCAGGGTGAGTGACCTGGCTGGTGATCATCCCCTAAGGTATGTCAGGATTTCACTGACATCCCAATTTGGGTGTACCTATTTCTGGGGAATGGATTGATATACCTCTCCTGTATCTGATCACCAGTGAGCAGTACCCAAGTTGAGTAGGCTGACAGAACATGTCCTTCATTGTGGTGAAGACCTGCCAGGAGCTCCAGTACAGTTTTTGTTATAGTTGAATGTGTAATTCCTGTTTTGGAAAACAGTGTACCATTTCTTGATGCTCCTCAGGTATGTTCCCTAGGATATGCGACGGAATGCTGTCATCAGGTTGATAGTGCTGCTGATCCAAGCACAGCAATGGTCTTCCCAATTCTGCAATTATTTTAATGACCATGTCGAGGATCACTGGGAACCATGCTTGTGGACTTGGTCCACTGTAATTTGCGTAGTACCCGACTGATGAAGCCGTAGTACCTATTGAAGAGGTAGAAGGAAAGGAAAACATAGAGATTAGGTTCCCCCCACCCCTCAATACGCGGGAATGTATCCATTGCCGCTGCCTTGAGATTGGTTTCATGTGACGTAAGTTAGTACGTGGTGATTTAATTGGATATAAGGAATCGATATCTGGTGTCCATATTGCTTAGTAATTTCAGCAAATATTTTTGGTTTAAATGTATGTTTACAGTATTTAGCTCACCTGATAGGTGAGTTACTGATGGTCAAACATGTTTGACGACGTACGGTTTCCAATTGTTAATAAATTGTCACCTAATATCGATGTTCTCCGCCCAAGTGGTTTGGTACATGCCACCACTGTGATGTTGTTATCTTATAAACGAACATGCAAATTTGGTGGATTACTGAGCAAATGCTTCACTAGAATTAAGTAAGTTAATATATAACATGTTTAAGTCAATTCATATTGGCATTAAGTATTACAAGCTCAGTAACACATCAGGACACATAAGATGTTACTCAAAACAGGTGGAAGTGTACAACCATAATCCTTCCTGCCGATAAATTCCATGATAGCACTACAGATTAATCCATTTGCCCCCATATTACAGGTATGGAGATAGTTTTGAACACTAGTATCTCATCTCATAGGAAAGGTACAAAGTTCAGTAGCTGGTAATGCTGCTATATCCCAATTACTTTGCCACGTAGTTGATTGGTGGTTAATGCACCATGACTGATAGTCTTAATGAATACCAGATAACAAAGTTGTGGATGGTCAACGTAAATATCTGGATATATATTTTGTGCACCGTTCCCAGAGGCACTGCAATACTGGGTCGATGCGTGGAGTGGACGGAGCAAGCCCCTATTCCATCTCCCTGTTCCAAATTTCAATTTAATATATGGTCCCTAGATAAGGGACGTATCAGATTATTAAACTGATAAGAACAGATACTACACTTGATCTTAGCCAAAAGGCCGAGAAGCGATGCAGCTAAAGCTGTATCCAAGGATAGTTTGTCGTTAATATATAGACATGCCATGACGGAATGTTTCTAAGTGTCAGGGCTAGTTGATTCTGGATAACTTTGACTTAAATGCCGCAACGCTCATCATGGTTACTCCATCCAGGTAATTGCGGTATATCCGAAACTTATATGAGAAGGTACTGAATAGTGTGCATCTTCAAGGTCGATGTCTACCATAAAGTATCCTTGGATCCATGGTAGTAGTTACAAATCCCATGAATGGGTATACCTGGTGAAATACTCAAGTGGTTTATCAATGATGGTGCGACATTCACCATCGTGGGAGGGTAGACCCCTTGGGGTGCTTGCTGAATTGGTGGCAAGATATTAATTCTATTCCCCTTGTATTTATTTTTTGGTATACAACTACCAAGAGTGATAGCTTCCTAACCAGGCGTGATTCACCCACCCCTTGTTAGTACAACCCTTAACCTTTATGTGATGGTAGGAACCATACTTATCTGTCTTCATTGTTGTTTTCTTCGGTTTCTGGTTCCTTGTTCTTGTAGGGACGATGTTTGTTGGGGGGTGGCGCATTTTCCCTGGGGCCTGCTCTGGGCCGTGGCCTAAAATGCTACGGGTTTGGCATGCAGGCCCCGAGCTTTCACCAGTACCATGAGGTAGACGCACCTGGTGGACACGTAGAGGTACTGCTGTCTGGTTTAGTGTGGTGCTCATTCCAGACTCTGCCCTCTTGTGCCGAATAGTTTGAACGCTTCGTCCAGTTTTTTAGGACTGGTTTGGTAAGTGCCAGGTAGCAGGATCTGTGCTTGTGAGGTCGGCGTTCTCATAGTCCTGTTAATTTCATAGATTGAGGGCAGGTTTGTGAGTTCATTTGAGAAGTTATGAGGTATACCGTTGAACAGTAGGGTCAGGTGTTTTGCCATACTACCCTGCCCTTCTGGAATGAGCAGGTGGACATGATAGCCGACGTCATGGTACCAAATGCATTTTTAAAATATTTAGGTTAAATGCGCCCCTCAAGCAGCGCGTCTCGCAGGCACCTGCGCCGAGAGCCGCTCCAGCGGCTCAGGCGGCTCTCTCCCCCCGTGCGGGTGGAGAGACGTCCCGTCCCAAATCGGGAACACCTGCCGGATGCCTCTTCGGGTGGCTATACATCCAGCCCGCTATCGGGCTGGCCTCGGCACGGTGTCGGGGAATTGCGGAACACCGGGTCGCTCCTACCGCCTGTTGCTGCCCCCCTTCCCCCCCGACGGAAAACGTTCCTCCTCGAACAAGGGACAGTTTTGTTCCAGAGCCTTTTTCTCTGCCTGTAAAACACAAGCAGAAAAAGGGGCTCCCCTGTAAAAGAAAACCCGACCTCAGGGTACTCACCTGACGGTCCGTTTCATCTGTTGCGGGAGAGCCTAGCTCCCGCTGCCGCTGTTGCACTGCTGGCGTAATGCCGCGCCTGCGCACTGAGCAGGTTCTTCACGTAGTCACTCACGTGACTCCGAAGTAAAATTAACATTCAGCACAGTTACATACAACCAACATCAGTGGCGCAAAACACAAGAAATGATTATGGCCACAATTCATAAAATGACCAGAATTTTTATTCTTTCTAGGGAATAGAAATTAAGTGGCAAATGCAGAGGTGTAGTGCGTGGGTCTCAAAAGGAAGCACGAAGTCCAGTGTTTTGAGAGGCACCTTTTATTATGTTCCTCCCGGTTGTAGGGAAGACCAAACAAGAGAAAGATGGCACCCAAACCCCTGCCTTTAAACCCTCTGGCTAAGGGCCGCCTCCGGGTGTGCCGGCTTCAAACGGTCAATCGACACTGCCTCCGGCCGGCCCCCCATGTCCAGGACAAAAGTCGACTGCCCGTGTTCCAGCACCCGGAACGGGCCCTCGTACGGCCTCTGGAGTGGCGTCTGGTGGGCATCACGGCGCAGGAAGACGTATGGGCAGTCCTTGAGGGCTGATGGCACGTGTGGGCGAAATGTCCCATGGTGGGACGTCGGGACGGGTGCGAGCCTGCCAACTCACTCGCGAAGGCGCTTTAGGGTGGATGAGGGCGTTCCCTGCTGCCCCGGCGCCGACGGCACGAACTCCCCGGGCACCGTGAGTGGCGACCCGTACACGAGCTCCGCCGATGATGAGGCCAAGTCTTCTTTGGGAGCAGTCCGGATGCCCAGCATGACCCACGGCAACTCGTCCATCCAGTCCGGGCCGGAGAGTCGTGCCTTCAGTGCTGCCTTTCGCTGCCGGTGGAACCTCTCCACCAGACCGTTAGCTTGCGGGTGGTAAGCCATGGTGTGGTGTAGCCGCACCCCCAGCAAGCGAGCCATGGCTGACCACAGCTCGGAGGTGAACTGTGGCCCCCGGTCTGAGGAGATGTGCGCCGGCACCCCGATGCGAGCAATCCAGTGTGCGGACAACGCACGAGCACACGTAGCCATTGAAGTATCGGCCAGCGGAATGGCCTCCGGCCACCGCGTGAAGCGGTCCACCATTGTAAGAAGGTGGGTGATGCCCCGGGACGGCTGGAGAGGCCCTACAATGTCTACGTGGAGATGGTCGAATCGCCGGTGAGGTAGACCAAACTCCTGGAGAGGCGCACGGACATGGCGCTGGATTTTTGCCGTCTGGCACGGAATGCAGGTGCGAGCCCAATGGCCAACCTGCTTGCGCAGACCGTGCCACATGAAACGAGCGGCCACTGGCACCGTTGTCGCCCGGATTGATGGGTGAGCCAGTCCGTGGATCACCTCGAACACCCTCCGGCGCCAGGTGGCAGGGACGATGGGGCGCGGCTGACCGGACGACTCATCTCACAGGATTGTCACTCCCCCAGGACCGAGAGGGACATCCTCAAGGCGGAGGCCGGAGATGGTAGGCGGGCACCTCATCGTCCGTGAGCTGTGCCTCTGCCAGAGCAGAATAGTCAATTCCGGGCGCCACCTCGAACACGGCGTTGATAGCGGGGCGGGACAATGTGTCGGCCACCCGGTTCTCTTTCCCCTCGATGTAGCGGATAGATGTTGTATACTCCGAAATGTAGGCCAATTGCCGCTGCTGTCGTGCGGACCAGTGGTCGGAAACCTTCGCCAGGGCGAAAGTGAGCGGCTTGTGGTCCGTGTAGGCGGTGAATAGGCGGCCCTCCAGGAAGTAGCGAAAATGGCGCACTGCCAGGTACACAGCCAGGAGCTCGCGATCGAACGCGCTGTATTTCGTCTGCGCACGGTTGAGGTGCTGGCTGAAGAAGGCCAGGGGCCGCCAACCTCCGCCCGTCAGTTGCTCCAGCACAGCACCAACCGCCGACTCCGAGGCGTCCACCATGAGAGCAGTCGGGGCATCTTCCCGCGGGTGCACCAGCAGTACGGCCCGAGCAAGGGCCTCCTTCGCGCCGTCAAAAGCTGCCCCTGCCTCGTGGGTCCATTCAACGTTCTTGTTCTGCCCACCCGCCAGAAGTTGATACAGAGGCCGCATGATGTGGATGGCACGAAACGATGGTAAAACGCCACCATGCCGACAAACTTCTGCAGGCCACGCACCGTGCGTGGGTGGGGAAACCGACGGATGGCGTCAACCCTGTCAGGCAGGGGAACCGCGCCTTGCGCAGTCACGCGGTGGCCGAGGAAGTCAATCTCGGTTACACCAAAACGGCACTTGTCGAGGTTGATGGCCAAACCATGCTCGCTGAGCTGCTGACAGAGCTGCCGAAGGTGGGCGCAGTGCTCCTCTGCGAGCGGCTGGCCACCAGGATGTCGTCCACGTACACAAACACGAAATCGAGGTCGCGACAAACCCCGTCCATTAGGCGTTGAAAGGCCTGTGCAGCATTCTTGAGGCCGAACGGCATCCGCGTGAACTCATAAAGTCCGAATGGCGTGATGATCGCCTTCTTGGGGACGTCATCCGGATGAACTGTGATCTGGTTATAACCCCGTACCAGATCCACTTTTGAAAATATTGTGGCCCAGCCAAATGGGCGGTGAAGTCCTGGATGTGGGGTATGGGGTATCGATCCGCTGTTGTTGTGGCGTTTAGCCGTCGGTGATCCCCGCAAGGTCGCCAGCCCCCGCTCGACCTAGGGACCATGTGGAGTGGGGACGCCCAAGGGCTGCTCGAAGCGCGGACGATCCCCAAGGTCTCCATTGTGCGGAATTCCCGCTGTGCCAGATGGCAGTCGGCGTGCTCGTGCATGGAGTGGTGGGCCGGTAGTCTGGATAAAATGTACCACTCCATGGCTGGGGGTCGATGATCGAAACTGTGGGGTCAGAATGTCTGGGAACGCGGCCAAGATCCGTGCGAAGCGGGAGTCCACGGACGCCAGGGGCCGTCCCACCAGTTGATACAAATGCAACGTGATCGGCTCCATCGTAGCGGCGTTGACCAAACACTGACGCCTGACGTTCACCATGAGGGAATGCGCCTGGAGGAAATCGGCCCTGAGCAATGGCTGGGAGACGTCGGCAATGGTGAACCGCCACGAGAAATGGCAGGAGCCGAACACGATCGGAACCATGCGCACTCCATATGTGCGGATGGGGCTGCCATTCGCCGCGGTGAGGACGGGCCCCCGCTTACCGGAACGAATGTCGGCCAGCGAAGGGGTCAGGACGCTGAGCTCCGCTCCAGTATCCACGAGGAAGTGGGTCCCGGAGCGCCGATCCCAGGCGAAAAGGCGGTGAATTTGGCCGGCCGCCGCGGGGACTATTGGCAGCCGGCCCAGGCGTTTCCCGGGAACGTGCACGGTTGGCGGCATTGTCGTGCTGCAGCACCCCAGCGCTGATGGAAATAGCACCAGCGCCTCATGTTGCTGTTACTTGGAGCTTGCTTGCTCCTGCTGGTGGTGCCTGCAGCTTGCTGGCGCTGGACTGCAGGTGCAGTACCCCTCACTGCCGCTGGGGGCGATCGTACGGGCCGTCGGGCTGGAGCTGTCACTCCTTCCACAGCTCCCCCGCCCCACCGGAGGAAATCGGGAGCTGCCGGGGTGACGTCATCGGCGCACCTGCCGACGGCCATCATGCTGACGTCATCAGGGCGCGCCATCCACAGCACGTCGGCGCGCCTCCCGAGGGCCCTGAGGTCGGCAAACGAGGCGTCCGTTAGCTGCAGACGAATGTAGGCCGGCAGCAGATGCAGGTAGGTGTACTCGAACAACAGGCACGGCGTGTGCCCATCCAGAAGAGCCACCATCTCCTTTAGGAGGCTAGATGGCCGTCGGTCGCCTAGGCCCTCCATATGCAGGACCCTAGCAGCACGCTCCATCCTGCTTAGGCCATAAATCTGGTGCAGGAGCTCCTTAAGGCCGAGATACTTATCAGTGTCCGGGGGGGCTGCGAGGAAGTCCGTGACCTCTTCAACCGTGTCCTGGTTGAGGGCCCCCACCAGGTAATAGAAGCGGGTGGCATCGACCGTGATGCCCCACAGGTTGAACTGGGCCTCCGCCTGCTGGAACCAGATGAGCGGCCGGGTGGTCCAGAAGTTGGGCAGTTTCACCGAGACCGCGTCCAGAGACAGGGCCGGGCCAGCCTGTGAGGAGGTAGGGCTTTCTCTTCTCTCCATCATGACGCCAATGGAGCATCGGGGTCACCAATGTAGTGCGTGGGTCTCAAAAGGAAGCACGAAGTCCAGTGTTTTGAGAGGCACCTTTTATTATGTTCCTCCCGGTTGTAGGGAAGACCAAACAAGAGAAAGATGGCACCCAAACCCCTGCCTTTAAACCCTCTGGCTAAGGGCCGCCTCCGGACTGAACCACTCCCGTGCCGAGGGGTTCGACAGTATGATGGCACGACCCTTGGGAGCCGCCACAGAGGTACAATATATGTGGTGTATGTACAACAGTTCTGCTTCAAGTCTGTTGCTTCCAAATTCAGTGCAGTACCACTTGGGACCAAGGCATTGAACTCTACTGAATTGATCTTACAAAAGGACAGGCTTTTCCTCCTCCCACTGTGCCTGTGCAGAGGAAGCCATGAGGAATGGGTAAGTCTGATCAATCTCAGGGGAAAGAGGGAAGGGGAATGGGAATTGTCTCAGATCAGAAGATGAATGGATGAAGATAGGACATTGCTGATGGGCAGCAGAGGTAGTGGAGTGTTGGCCTTCATGATTGTGGTTGTGGAGGTGGTGAATCAGCACCCTGATGTAGCATTTGTGGTTTTGAAAAGTCTGTTACTTTGTTACTTCTCGACATAAATTGGCCAACATCTTCCTCATTTTAAATTCTTTTTTTTTTTTTTAATTTATTTATTAGAAGTAGACATATTATACAATGTAATTACATATTATAGTAGAAAAAAAACTTTTCATATACATCAGTCATACATTATTAAAATTTTCCATTATCAATTACTTCTGCTTCTAGTATTTTTATTTTTTATAGAAAGCGAGAAAAAGAGAGGGTAGAAAGTTACAAATAAAAGAGGAAGCCAAAAAAAAAAACAAAAAAAAAACACAACAGAAAAACAAGGAAGGTGGAATGGGTTACCTGTGATACATCAATGGAGATAGGTTCGTAGGTTATAAAGTATAGAGTATAGTTTTTCATCTGTTCCTGAGTTCAAGTTTCAGCTGGGTCCTCGTGCTGTGCCAGTCTATCCCTTCAGATAGTTAATGAATGGAGCCCAAATTTTATGGAAAAGATCTTGTTTGTCCATTAAGACAAGTCTAATTCTTTCTAAGTATAGGGTCTCCGACATTTCCGTAATCCACATTTTGATTGTGGGGGTTGTAGGGCCTTTCCAAAATTTTAATATTAATTTTTTTCCGGTTATTATACTGTAATTGAGGAAGTTTCTTTGGTTTGTTGTGAGTGTTAAGCTTTGTTCTGATATTCCAAGTATTATTAATTTTGTGTCTGGGTCCAATTTTGTATTAATAACTTTTGAAGTTATTTCAAAAATATCTGTCCAGAAATGTTTAAGTTTTATACAGTTTGCAAAAGTATGTGTTAAATTAGCCTCTAAATGTAGACATTTATCACAAATAGGAGAGATTTGTGGGAAAATTCTATTTAGTTTTATTTTAGAGAAGTGTAGTCTATGTAAGACCTTGAATTGTATTAAAATATGTCTGGCATTTAATGAACATTGATGTATTTGTTGTAAACTTTCGTCCCACATATCTTTCGTGATAGGATGACCTATTTCAATTTCCCATTTGTATCTATGTAGTTCGGTCGGTGGTACCTCGTTATTTAGTAGGGTGTTATAAATATAAGCTATTAGTTTTTCAGTATTAGGATGCTTGTTCAGACACTCATCAAGAATTTCTGATTCCCTATTCTTGTAAACTTGTGTATTAGATTTAACATAATCTCTAATTTGTAGATATCTGAAAAAATTATTTGAGTGCAGTCCATAATTCAGTTGTAACTCTTGAAATGAAAGAAAAGTACCTTTCCCATAAAGATGTCCTATATTTTTGATTCCATGATTTTTCCATTGTGTGAAACCTTTGTCCATAAAGGATGATTTGAACAAAGGATTATTTACAATGGGAAGGCAGAGTGGTATATTATTCAATTTTAAATCTTTTTTTATTTGTTTCCAAATTCGTATTCCACTATGTATTATGGGGTTTTCTTTATAGGTTTTTTTGTGCTGTTTTGTGGGGGCAAATATGATCGGTCCAATTTCAAAAGGTAGACAATCTTCCTTTTCCATCATTAGCCAATCTGGTTGTTGGTCCATTTCTTCCAGCCAAAAATTCATGTTTTTAATATGGACTGCCCAAAAATAAAATAAGAAATTTGGCAAAGCCAGACCTCCATTTATCTTTGATTTACATAAGTGTTTTTTACTTATTCTATGATTCTTATAATCCCAGACAAAACTTGTAACAATGGAGTCGACTTTTTTGAAAAAAGTTTTTGGGATATATATCGGAATTAATTGAAGTAGGTACAGTAGTTGCGGTAAAAAAATCATTTTTATAGCATTAATTCTCCCAAGCATTGAAATGGGGAGTGTTTTCCAGTATTGAATATTCTTATGTAGTTTATTCAGTAAGGGTGGGAAATTTAGTTTAAATAAAGAGGTATATGTCTTAGTTACCCAGATTCCTAAGTATTTAAATTTATCTTTAACTATTTTAAAAGGGGATTGTTGTATTGTATGTAAATTAAATTTTGTTATTGGCATGATTTCGCTTTTATTCCAATTGATTCTATATCCCGAAAACTGACCAAATTGAGTTATTAGATTTAATAGGTTTGGAATACTAGTTTCTAATTTTGTAATATATATTAGTATATCATCTGCATATAAGGAGATTTTATTCCTTGTGTCTCTAGTATTGTATCCAAATATTCCTGGATGGTTTCTAACGCTTTCTGCTAGGGGTTCAATTGCAAGAGCAAATAATAGTGGGGATAGTGAACATCCTTGTCTACAGCCTCTAGAGAGATTAAATTTAGTTGATAACATTTTGTTTGTTAATATTCTAGCTGTTGGGTTAGAATATAACAATTTAACCCATGTACAGTACTTCTCTCCTAGTTGAAATTTTTCCATCACCGAAAATAAATATGGCCATTCTACCTGGTCAAATGCTTTTTCAGCATCTAACGAGATAATTGCTAGCTCTGCGTTGGGGATTCTATTGGAGTATATAATATTAAATAATCTTCTCAGATTAAAAAATGAATACCGTTTGGGGATAAACCCTGTTTGGTCAGGATGTATTAATTTACTGATCACTAAGCTCAATCTATTAGATAGAATCTTAGTTAATATTTTCTGATCAGTATTTAAGAGGGCTATAGCTCTGTATGAACCTGGGTCTTCAAGATCCTTGTCCGTTTTTGGTATAAGTATGATTGTTGATTCATTTAGAGTTTCTGGGAGTTTCTGTTGAGTATAAGCATATTTGTACATTGTCTGTAGGCGTGGGGAAAGCAAGTCATAAAATTTTTTATAAAATTCCGAATTTAGTCCATCGGGTCCTGCCGACTTTCCATTTTTTAAGGACTTTATTGATTCTTCAATGTCTTTTATCGTAATTTCAGCCCCTAGCAATTCTCTCTCTTTCTGATCTAGACCCGTAAACTTACAATTCTGTAAAAATGTTTCCATTCCCGTTGATTGTTCTGTTATTTTAGATGAATACAATTTTTGATAGTATTGTAGAAATCTATCATTAATATCTTTAGGCAATGTTAATGTTTCTCCCTTATCTGTTCTAATTTTGTATATTGTTTTTTCCCCGTCCAATTTGCGAAGTTGACGCGCTAATAGTTTTTGTGGTTTGTCACCAAATTCAAAATTTAATTGTTTTGTATGTTGATAAAGTTTTATAACTTGGTCTGAATAAATTTTGTTTAATTTATATTTCAATACTGCAATTTTATTGTGTTTTATCGTGGATGGTGCTGCTGCATTTTCTGTGTCTAATTGCTTTATTTCCATTTCCAGTTTATTTTGTTTGGCCCTATTCTCTTTATTAAAAAATGATTGGGAAGAAATTAATGCTCCTCGTACAAATGCTTTAAATGTTTCCCAAAGAAGCGAGGCAGAGATTTCAGGGCTATCGTTAGCCTCAAAAAACATTTTAATCTGTTTTACTAGATATTCATTACATGACTTATCTTTTAAGATTTGGGGATTAAATCTCCATTGTGACTGTGTCTCTGCCATTCCGTTTACTTTGATCATAAATGTTAATGGGGCATGGTCTGAGATTATGATGTTGTGATATTGTGAGTTATAGGTGAATGGGATAAGTTTTGAATCTACCAAAAAATAGTCTATCCTTGAGTAAGTTTTATGTACTGGTGAGTAAAATGAATATTCTCGGCCCGATGGATTTTCAATTCTCCAGACGTCCTTAATATTAGTGGTATTAATGTATGAATTTAAAAATTCACTTGATCGAGATTTTAGTTTTCTTTGAGTTGATGATCTGTCCAAACAAGCATCCAATGTACAATTTAAATCTCCACCAATTATTAAGTTTTGTTGTGTACCTTCCGGGATATTGTTAAGAATTCTCTTAAAAAACAGAGGGCTATCAAAATTTGGTCCATACACATTGAGGAGAGTCACCTTTTTTAAGTATAACTCCCCTATTATTATAATATATCTGCCTTCAATGTCTTCTATCGTTGATATATGTTTAAAGGGTATACCTTTACGAATTAATATTGCCACACCTCTTGATTTATGTGAGAATGAAGAATGGTACGCTTTAGCAATCCATTTTGCTTTCAGTCTATGTTGTGCTTCCTTTTTAAGATGTGTCTCCTGGAGAAATATTATATCTGTTTTCAATGATTTTAAATGTGCTAACACTTTGCCTCTCTTGATAGGTTCATTAATTCCCTTAACATTCCAACTACAGAATTTAATTCCCTTACCCCCAATTTTTATATTCATGTCTTGCATCTTGTGATTAAGTGGTAGAGCAGATGATTCAGCACACTCAGCCCTACCTTATACTTGAACTTCAGGAAGATGAATTTTAGGTCACGTCTGTTTTCCATCCGAACGTATCTCCTTAAATAAAATATGCAATTCCATTCCATATACAAAATATAATGTGATATAAGATAAAAAAGGTGATAGCTAATAGGGTTAGTAAAGTGTGGAAAGTAAGAAAGAAAAGCAACTACAACTACAATTAGTGCAGTTAGTGATAGCCACCCTAATGTGGCTAAGCATCTATGGACTTCCGTAGCTTTTGGTTTATAAAAATACTAGCTCCGTGCTTTCCTTAAAAGGAAAGTTTCCAATTCGATGCATACAATTTGTGGGGGGGAAAGAAATATTGATTATATTCCATTAATGGTATAATTAATAGTCTCAAATTGAGATATTAGTTTTGTATAATCTAAACATTTATCAAAGAATAATCAAAAACGAAAACATCAGGGCAAGGGCCATCAGACATTTCTCATTATAAAATACCTGAATCATACTTTACTTATATTTCATACTTTTAATTAATTCTTAAATAATCTAAATAATCTTGTTATCATTAGTTAGTGTTAGTTAATATTCTTGATTATTAATAGTTGTTAGAGGTTAGAGGTTAGTACTAGAATGTTAGTTTTATATATATCCGTTGTAGGAAATATACCCAATTCTTATTGCGAATTTTAGGCAACTCTTAAATATAATAGTTTAAAGTTTAGAGTTCCATATCTTCTTTGCGAGATAGGTGTTAAGAGTTGAATATTTTTCAATCTTCGATCTTGTCCTCGACGTTCTTGGCAAATTCAAATGCTTCCGTGTGCTTGATGAAGAAGTATTCCTTCTTCTCGTAACTGACTCTCAGTGTTGCGGGGTATAACAGTCCATATCTCAGATTCTTTATGTTCTTCAGTATTCTTCTTGTTTCTGTGAACAACGCTCTTTTCTTAGCAACTTCCACGGGGTAATCTCTGAATACGCTAATCTTGTCTCCTTCATATACAAGATTTCTGCTTTTACCAATTTTCCTCATCATGTCATCCAATACATGGTCATATTGGACCTTTACTATCATTATTCTTGGTCGGTCGCCCACCTTTGGGCGACCCACTCTGTGCGCTCGGGCAAGTAATGGCGCCTGATCCAGGTTCAAAATTGTTTTCAGTACTTCTGCAGCAAATTCACGGGGGTCACGAGTCCCCTCTCTGCCTTCCTGGATGCCCACGATTCTTAAATTCTGACGCCTCTGTCGTCCCTCCAAGTCTGTACATTTTTCAGTTATTTGATACAATAACTTTGATAGGCGTTGGTTCTCAGTGATGAGTTTTTTTGTAGTTGCGGTGCTTGTCTCAGCAAGTTCCTCAAGTTCTTTTACAATCTTGTAGTGTTGGTCTAATGTCAGGAGAATAGGTTCAAGTTTAGAATCAAATCTGGATTCCATCTTATTCAGTTTTTCATTTACTTCTTCAACATTTTGGGTCATATCTCTTTCCATATCTAATTTCCAGTCTTCAAGGACTTCGTGTACCATCTCTGTAACTTCTTCTTTAATTTGGTCTTTCATTTCTTTTTTAAAAGATGCTAGATCCTCTTTAAAGTCCTGTCTAAGATTTTTAAGTTCCTCCTTAAGGAACGTTTTTAATTCTTCCATCTCAGTCTTTTTCTTCTTCTTTGAGATGTCTTCTCGGGATGCTGTTAAACCTGAGGCCGAGGCTTCAGTTGGGCCTACCTCTTTAGTCTTGCCGTTTTTTGCCTTGTGGGGGGGAGTATGTTGAGTCGACATACTGCCGGTGTCGCGCGCCTGATGACGTCACGGGCTTAGTTCAAAACAATCGGTCCCGGGTTCTGCAGGTAGGAGCTGTCTTTTCCTCCCGTTTTTTCGGATTTTTCACGGAGCTAGCTGGCGCGAGTCTCTCCTACTCCATAGCGCCACCGGAAGTCCTCATTTTAAATTCTATGCCTCATATTATCCAAAGCTCTGTTCCTGGTGTCCAATCAAATACTGTCTGCTATTTTTAATTGTTCAATCCTGCATTTGCTGACTTACATTGGCCACTGCTTAAGAAATATCTTTACTTAAAAATTCTTATCATAGCTTTTAAATCCTTTTATAGCCTCAAATCTATCTGTTTTAGTCATCGCTTTAACCTTGCAGTTGTTGCGCTGCTCCAGATTCAGCTTTTCAATCATCCTTCATATTAATCACTAGTTATTGTGTTCTTGGCTCTGGAATTCCTTTGAAACTCCCTGCCTCTCTTTCTCACTCTCTTAAAATGTGCCTCAAAACCCAGCTTTTTCGCCGTGCTTTTGATAAGGTTCCTCTGAATCATATTGGGCTATTATTCACAGAAGGGACTTCATTCATATTGTTTATTGTTATTGTTGTAGATGCGATTTAAAAATAGATTCAATTGTGAGAGTGTGGATTTTTTTCCAAATGTATTTTTAAGAGAAAAAAGATTGGAGTTTATGTTGCGGCAAATCTAGAAGGCTTTATTAAGGCTTTAGTAAGGAGGTCGTGGAAATTCCAGAACGTATCAAGAAAGCATTTTATTCATTGCCATTACAGAAAGCTCTACAGCATCAGTTGTGCGTAGAGATTTAAGAACGTCAAAAATGGCAAAGGGAAAGACAAATTAGATCTATGCAATTGTGCAAACTAAAATTTGTGTTCTTATTATGTTCCATAAAACTGCTATATAACTTCTGATACGTAATGGTGACTGAATGTGTCCCATACCTTTTCACTTTGGTTTCTTTGTTTATTCTGTTGATCAGCTACGTAGATGAGAATTAATTGGACTTTGCCCTTGATAATTAAACTCTGTAATTCAAAGTTACAGGGATCGGCTGGCCACCTGGCAAACTCAGAGATTTCTCAAGCACTTTTGTGCCATGGTACTGTTATGCTAGTGCCCCATTTTCACATCAGAATTCCAAGAAATCCTCTGCACTCCTGGGGGATCTAGCCCGCCCTTGAACAGTTGACTGATCCATGTATCAGAATCAAGATTAATAATTCTCCACATCAAACCCCCGCCCCTACAGCTGAAGATTACATGTGAACCTTCAGTCTTACTGTTTGTTCAGAGATGGTGACTGATATCTTGGTAAATTGTGAAATTAATTTTAATATATCCACCTAAACATGTACCATGGATAATCAACAATGTTTATGTCATGCGGCTACAAAGAATCATAATATAAAAAGACACACATAAGATCATTTTTTTAATGCAGGTCATCTTTTTTAAATGGCTACATACTGTATTACTGAACCATTTAAAGAAAACAAAGAAAGTTGCACTAAGTTGTTTGTGCTATTCAATCTATTGCAGCTGTAATTCTAGCTTCAGTTAAATAAATTGAAAAGTTTGGATCAGTCGTGTTGGATGGAGCACTGGGAGAGCTTCAGCTTTTCTTTGATCAATAAATGTAATTTACCATTGCCTTGTAATGGAGATAATGGAAACTTGAGCCTGTGCCTCAATCCCCTGTGTCGAAAGATTACATAAATTCCATCTCATTACCTTGCACTTGTTAAATTGGCTACATGCTGAAAAACAACGAAACTTTGGGATGGATATGCAGATTGCCTTCAAACAAACTGGGTAACATTATGACTAATAAAAATGTTATTATGTCATTTGTTTAATGCCCAAGCCTATAAACAAACTGTACTGCAGGAAAATTAATGGACTTGAATAAGGCTATTAGGTTTAAATCTACAAAGATTATTACTCTTTTGCTAAGTGAAACTCTAATTATACTGCAAATTTGGCATTGAATTTAAATTATTTAATATGTTGCATTATTTGAAAATGACACACATCTTGAAAGTCATGTCAACATGCATCCATTGGGATGATTTTCAGTAACTGTGCTGAGTGGCTGGTACGGTGGTGCAGGGGTAAAGTTGCTACCTTACAGCGCCTGGGACTCGGGTTCAATCCTGAGTGATTACGGGTGCTGTACAGTGTTTGTACGTTCTCCCGTGACCTGCGGGGGTTTTCTCTGGAAGTTCTGTTTTCTCCGGGAGTTCCGTTTTCCAAAGATATACAGGTTTGTATCTTAATTGGCTTGGTAAAATTGTAGATTGTCCCTAGTGTATATAGGATCGTGTTAGTGTGTGGGGATCATTGGTCGGTGTGGACTCAGTGGGCCGAAGAGCCTGTTTCCACGCTGTAACTTTAAATTAAACTAAACTAAGCTGTGCTGAATCTTATAATTGCAAAAAAAATGCGACAGGCACAGTACGACTTCTGAATGGAGCAAAACTATGTATTCAAAATTGTCTTGTGAAGTTCGTCAAGTTGAGTTTATTGTCATGTGCACAAGCATGTTGAGGTACAGATACAACAAAAATGTTGCTTGCAGTAGCATCATAGGTAGATGAAGCACAAAAAACAAAGTATTCATAAATTGCCCATCAATTTTACAAAAGGTCTGTGCAAAATATGGTGCAAAAATGCACAATTATAAAACAAGTGCATAGTCGAGGAAGAGGTGTTCTATTACCAAGGCAGGTTTGTGAGGTTGGTTTATAAAACCTGATAGTTATATAAAAGCGGCTATCCTGAACCTAATGGTGTGCAACGTCAGACTTCTATACCACCTGTCCAACGGTAGACGCAGTGAGAAGAGGGTCTAACCCGGATGATGGATGCCGCTTGAGATAGTGCTTCGTGTAGATGGTTTCAATGGTGAAGAGGGCAGTGCACATGATGGACCAGGCTAGGTCCACCTCTGTCTGTAGCCTCTCAGATTCCTGCGTGTTGGAATTGGTTATCAGAGTATATGCAACAACCAGGATATCTTCTACAGCGCGTCTGGAGAAGTTTGAATATTTGGTGACATCTGAATATCTTTAAACTTCTAAGAATGCAGAGGCACTGGTGAAGCTTTGTTGTGATTAGGTCTATTGGCTGGGCCAGGACTGGTCACCTGAATTATTGTTATCCAGGAACAGTGCTTAGGAAGAGTAGAAACTCTGGCACCTGCTTCACTAACATGAAAACACAGCCAGATGAGAGCGGAAGTTGCACATTTCCATTCACAAAGGCATACAGTTACCGAGCCCAATGTGACAATTCAGCATTTGCCAATTGAATATGTCTCTGTCTTAGAGCTGTAAAATGGTATAATACAATTTATTTTGTAGCAGGTAGACAGCATAGTGAAGAAGGCTTTTGGCATATTAGTCTTCATCAGTCAGGGCACTGAGTATAGAAGTCAGGAGATTATGTTGCAATTGTATGGGATGCTAATGAGGCCACACTTGACGTTTTGTGTTCAGTTTTGGTCACCCTGCGTAGGAAAGATGCCATTATGCTGGAAATAATGCAGAAATTATTTCTGAAAATGTTGCTGGGTTTAACAGAAATGAGTTTCAGGGAGAGGTTTGGCAGGCAAGGACTATATCTTGTAGAGTAGATGACTGAGGGCTTATCTAATGGAAATGCATAAAACCATGAGGGGCATTAGAATGCGTACTGTCTTTTTCCCCAGAGTTGGGGAATCTGGAAATAGCAGGCATAGATTTAAGGTGAGAGGGGAGAGATTTTTAGGCAGCATTTTAACTCAGAGGATGGCATATATATGGTGGTGTGTATAGTCCCGGGCTAAGGTAAGCACCTTATTTCCAATTGAAGTTATTTTATTGCCTGAGATATAAATCATGGCACTGATTTCACTTTTGCGCCAGGTTTGAACATTAATCAGGAGCACTCGATGATTCAAAACATTTTCTCCTACTTAAACCTTTTAAGCATACAATGCTACATAATGTGGAACAAACAAAATGGTTCTTGGTTGCACTTGCTTGCATTGAAACATATCTTCAATACATATATCCCCACTGTACATCTCATTCACTCCGCACACTCCTTTACCCAAGGTCCAAACATCTAGATTTATTCTTGTTTCATTGACCAGCAGCGGGACTGCTTCCCCAATAACTTTATTCTGATCTCTTATAAAGTTGGTAGAAACAAAAGGATGTAACATGACTTGTTTATCATTACATTCTATCCAAATCATTCTGCCAAATATCTGCCCACAAAAGCACAACGATTCACAAGGACTCTGTAACATGGGTTTTTTTTAATATTCGTCACTGCTTGACCTCTAAGTTCAAAAGTAATTTGGATATATGTGGATCAATCTTCATTGATTCAAAATTACTTAATGTTACATGGGCTTTATAGGCCTTGGAGGAAAGTAGTTTTCACAAATAAAGATAATTAGACACCAGTTCTGTTGCACAATCATTATGCTACAGTTGAATAGTTGGCATTGGTTGGTACATTTCGCTAAGCAGGTTCTGGCCACAGCTTAGGGCTTTACTACTGAAGGTTCGGCTGAGTTGAGAGCACAAATTGACATTGACGGATGTACAAAAGATAAATTCTTGCCTATCTCATAGGTCAGTGGCAGGATATCCATGAGACTTTGAGCAAGAAATGCTGCTTGCATGGTTGCAAAATTTACATTGCTTGGGCTTCTGTCCTGATTCTGCATGGTTCCTCTGTCCATTAACCAGCTCCAATGATTCAAAGACTTTACCTGGTGGAAAGATCATGAGCAAGATATTCCCCCAAGCTCTGGTTCTATGTTGAAGGATTTTAAGGATGGGTTAAGGGAGTGTTAGGAGCTTTTGTGGACATGGCCTGTCCAGCTCATCTGTGCTTACTCATCAGCCAGGCACAGATGTAAAGAATGTTTGCCCACTTGTGCTCCTCATATATCATGTCTACTTGACTTCCTTCATCAAAAAACAATGGGCCTGACTCAGGTTGAGTTGTCAGGCTTCCTTTATCAGAGACTAGGTTAAGCTTCTCTTCATGTAAAACATTGCTATAATTTGTGTTAAAATTACCTGCCTATAATTTTCTAGTTCTAATTAATTCACCTTTTTATACAATGAAAGACTTGACCATGTTGCTCCTTTTCTAAGCTCAGATTGTTCAAAAGTACTTCACAGCCAGTTAGATGTTTTGGTTTAGGTTTTAGGAAATGTACCATGAAATATTTCACAGCAAGATCCCAGAGACCGCATAGAAAGAATGACAAAACAGCGTTTGATTGGCCGCCAAATAAAATTGTCAAATCTGTAACAAAAATCGCTGGTCGGTGCGAATTCAGTGGACTATCTGGTTGTATCTCCAAACTAAACAGTATAACATGCAGGTACATTCATTTAAAATTAAATTCAGTGATTATTTCACATGATTTCTTACTGTGTAAAGCTCAATATCTGACCAATTTCTGTTTAACACGTTTGGTCTGCCGTGAACATTTTTCTCTCCCAAAACAGTTCATATCTAGCAAACCGATCAACGAACCAGACAGCAGTTGGACGCAGTCATAGAAACATAGAAAATAGGTGCAGGAGTAGGTCATTCGGCCCTTTGAGCCTGCACAACCATTCAATATGATCATGGCTGATCATCCAACTCAGTATCCTGTACCTGCTTTCTCTCCATACCCCCTGATTCCTTTAGCCACAAGGGCCACATCTAACTCTCTCTTAAAAACTGGCCTCAACTACATTCTGTGGCAGAGAATTCCAGAGATTCACCACTCTCTGTGTACAAAATGTTTTTCTCATCTCAGTCCTAAAAGATTTCCCCTTTATCCTTAAACTGTGACCCCTTGTTCTGGACTTCCCCAACATCGGGAACAATCTTCCTGCATTTAGCCTGTCCAACCCCTTAAGAATTTTGTGTGTTTCTATAAGATCCCCCCTCAATCTTCTTAATTTTAGCGAGTACAAGCCGAGTCTATCGAGTCTTTCTTCATATGAAAGTCCTGACATCCCAGGAATCAGTCTGGTGAACCTTCTCTGTACTCCCCCTATGGCAAGAATGTCCTTCCTCAGATTAGGAGCCCAAAACTGTACGCAATACTCCAGGTGTGGTCTCACCAAGACCCCGTACAACTGCAGTAGAACCTCCCTGCTTCTATACTCAAATCCTTTTGCTATGAATGCTAACATACCATTCGCTTTCTTCACTGCCTGCTGCACCTGCATGCCTACTTTCAATGACTGGTGTACCATGACACCCAGGTCTCGTTGCATCTCCCCTTTTCCTAATCGGCCACCATTCAGATAATAGTCTACTTTCCTGTTTTTGCCACCAAAGTGGGTAACCTCACATTTATTCACATTATACTGCATCTGCCATGCATTTGCCCACTCACCCAGCCTATACAAGTCACCTTGTAGCCTTCTAGTTTAGAGGGGTTTAAACGGTTTAGAGATGTTTAGAGGGCTTCAGATGGGTTTAGAAGTGTTCAGAAGTGTTGTAGAGGGAAATAAGGGGGGGGGGGGGAATAGATGGGGTTTAGAGGTGTTCAGATGGTCCCAGAGGGGTTTAGAGACGTTATAAGCCCCCCGTGAGAAATTGTATTTCTCTGAAATTGAAGATAGACATAAAGCTGGAGTAACTCAGCAGGACAGGCTGCGCAGCGACTTTGGAGAGAAGACCCTTCTTCAGACTGAATTGAACTCTCGTCGGTGAGAGTACTTGTGATTGTCTGAAGAAGGGTCTCGACCAGAAAAGCAACCCTCTCCCCAGAGCCGCTGCCCGTCCCGCTGAGCCACCTTCAACTTCAGAGCCAAACAAAAAACACAGAGTGCTGGAGGAACTCAGCGGTCAAGGCGGCTGCCTCACCCGCTGGGTTTCTCCAGCATTTTTGTCTACCGCTAAACGTCAATGATTCCGGGAATGCTGAGGCAACAGGGTGAGAGAGCTAGAGAGAGACGAGATGGGGAGTGGGAGAGAGAGCGAGAGAGAGGGAGGGAGGGAGGGAGAGAGCAAAACACAGAGAGACACAACGTGGTTCGGTAGGTGAATGACTAACCTGTACACCAGGAAGAAGCCCCTTCTCACGGTCCGGGGCCCTCACTCATGATGGTGAGTTTAAAGAAATTCTCAATGTGTCATCGATCTACATTCCTCAGTAAATGTAATTGTGTTTTAAACAAGTATTATTGACGCCGCGTGAATTTTATTCAAAGGAACACGGCGTCATTAATACTCATTCAAAACACAATAACATTTACTGAGGAATGTGGATGGATGCAGATTGATATAACAACTTGTTAACAACTTCATGTTAAGAAGTGCTAACAGTACTAGTTAACAAATCGTTTGTGTCTGATGGCCGTGCAGCAGTTGTTATACATGGTCGAATTAAAAAAAAAATCTTTATTTAACAAAGAGAATTTGTATTTCCGTACGAAATACGGAACATTAGTGCGGGGCCCCCATTAGGCGCGGGGCCCAATTGGGGGCAATCGGTCAAATCGGCTTAAGGCCGGCCCTGCCCCATAGTATTCATTACATCCATGAGATCCTTTACATCTAAATGAAGATAGGGACATATTTTAATGTCTGAGTCATCACAGTATTGTTTAACCAGTACGACGTTGAAATACCTGCCCAAATTTTGAACACACAAACCTTCCAGCTCATATGCATGAGTTCTAATACAGGTGCACAACCTTTTATCCGTAAGCCTTGGGACCAGACACTTCACGGATTTCGGAATTTTTCGGATTTCGGAAGATTTTTAGCGTAGATTAGGTAGGTAGCGCGGGCGGCTTGAAAAGTCTGGAGAGGCTGCCTCCTCCCCGGAGACCGGGGAATCATTGTAAATCATTGCTTAAATGTTAGTCAGTTAGTTTGGAGGGATTTTATGTGGTGGGGGTGGGGGGGGGGTGAAGGGGGAAACTTTAATTCTTAGTCCCCTACCTGGTCGGAGAGGCGGGGAGCGGGCAATGCCTTACCGGGTCGCCGTGCAGTAAGCTCCGGAGCGCTGTGGCCGCCGACTCCCAACATCGCGGAGCTGGGGCTGCGGGCGTCTGGCCGCGGGCGGCGCCGGTTGGAGCTCCGACCCCGGCAACTCTACCCCTGGCTGCGCGGCACTCCAAATCCAGCGCCGCCCGCCCGCAGCCCCAGCTCCGCGATGTTGGGAGTCGGCGGCCACAGCGCTGGGATACCAGCGGGGAGCGGGCAATGCCTTACCGGGTCGCCGTGCGGTAAGCTCCGGAGCGCTGTGGCCGCCGACTCCCAACATCGTGGAGCTGGGGCTGCGGGCGTCCGGTCGCGGGTGGCGCTGGATTTGGAGCGCCGCGCAGCCAGAGGTAGAGTTGCTGGGGTCGGAGCTACAACCGGCGCCGCCCGCGGCCGGACGCCCGCAGCCCCAGCTCCGTGATGTTGGGAGTCGGCGGCCACAGCACTCCTGAGCTTACTGCACGGCGACCCGGTAAGGCATTGCCCGCTCCCCGCCTCTCGGACCAGGTAGGGGACTAAGAATTAAAGTTTCCCCCTTCACCCCCCCCCCCCCCTTCACATAAAAGCCCTCCAAACTAATTGACTAACATTTAAGCAATGATTTACAGATGTTTAAGTGTCTCCCCGGTCTCCAGGGAGGAGGCAGCCGCTACAGTAGTACAGACCTGGGTTGACCGTGGGTCGTTTCGGGTCAAGTTTGGCGCCAAACGCGAGCTTTGGTGTGCAGACGACATCCTGGAAAAAATGTCCGGTTTTCAGAGCTTTTCGGTTTCCGGAACTCCGGATAAAAGGTTGTGCACCTGTAATGAAACCGTTGATGACAACATATTGTAACACATTGTTAAATTTCCAATTCATGGGAACAGCTCCAAAATTTATATTTTTGTGATTTTCTTTTAATGGTATAAAGTAAATAGTTCAAGCATTATCTGTTATTACTTATTCTACTTTATCTTAATGACTGTACGACTGAACTGGTGTCTAATTATCTTTATTTGTGAAGGATACTTTTCTACAAGGCCTATAAGGTCCAGGTAACAAGTAATTTTAGATCAATGAAGATTGATCCACATATATCCAAATTACTTCCAGTTTACTGTTACTATCTTTCCTTCTCTCACTCCAACAAATACATTCTCACAACATATCTGAGATGCAGGACTGGTATTTTATTTGCAAGAATGCTGTGCTTTTGAGTGCCCTATCTGTGAAATTCAGTTACTAACAAAAGTGGATTGTGATTATTATATCATACATCTCCCTGAAATTCTGACATGGCATGTCTGATCACTAATTTTGCTTGTGTCGATGAGGTGATTTATGAGTCAGAATTCCCAAGCAAGATTTAATAACGTTACATCACTCTGAGGTTGCATCTGTTGTGGGGAAAACTCAAACTATCTGTTGTGCAGCTCCATGAGCAAGTCGCAGCCTGGTACCAACTCAGAGAGCTTCCTTTACCCATTACCTTCTCCTCCCTCCAAGGTGCTTACATCGCCCACCACTTATCAATCAGTCTTGAACTTTGACCACCCCATATCTCCATCACCACTAGCAACATTAGCTCGGACAATGGTCCACCTTCATCCCTGAGCCCTGATTACCGGCCCTTCTTCCTGTGAATCTACAGTCGACGTCACAGGCTGACCTAATTATTTGTTTCTGTTGCTGTGAAATAGCACAGCCTGTAAAAAAAAATTCATCAACTCTGCTCAGTAGTCCCTGATGTCTCAGGACTTGGAAGCTACTTATTTTTGTTGTGGCAGACCCATGATCAAAATACCTTTCCTTGAAATGTGCTTCCTTCAACCCAGCCTTCCATTTTGTCATATTCTCTACCCTGAATTCACAATAATCTCTCCATGTGATCTATCTGGCAATCTTTGGCATTTACATCTATTAATTTTTGGTTATCTTCAAGCATCTATTGCCCTTTAAAATAAATTTGTGAATTCTGCTTCAAATTATATTTGTGGCAGATTCTAATATTTCAACACATTCTAACTTTAAGGATTGTCTTTCTCAACTTTCAGAGAATCCAAGAATGAAAATTGTTACGGAAATTTGGCCCAGCATCTTTATGCCAGCACCTAGTAGAGCAACCCCTTTAGTCTAATTGCCACACTGTTTTCTCCAATGCGCTGGATATTATTACCACTCCAGTTCTCCTTTGAAAGCCCTGCGAGTTGTTTTCAATTTTAAAAAAAGGCGCAAAGTGCTGGAGTAGCTCAGTGGGTCAGGCAGCATTTCTGGAGAACCCATGGTTAAGTGTTTTCACCATGTTCACAGACAGATCGTGTCTATTCTCTCTTGAATTTCTACAGGTTGCATCACGGCCTGGTTCGGCAACTCGAATGTGCAAGAGGGAAGGAGATCACAAAATGTGGTGAACACTGCTCAATCCATCACAAGTACTGACCTCCACACCATTGAAAGGATCTACAGCATCATCAAGGACTGACACCACACTGGCCATGCTCTTATTTCACTCCAGCCATCAGAAAGAAGGTGCAGAAGCCGGAAAACTGCAACATCTAGGTTCAGGAACAGCTTCTTCCCAACAACCATTAGGCTATTGAATGCTACAAACTCCAGGTAAAGTGCTGAAATAAGAACCACTTTGATTGCACCAGGGTCTTTGGACTTTGTTTTTTTGTTTGCCCAACTTGTATTTTTTAATTTATTAAACTTATTTTATGGTTGTTTATTATATAATGTATTGAGTTCTGTGTTTTTCAACCCTGCTGTACTGCTGCAAGTAAGAATTTGATTGTTTCTTTTCAGTACTTATGACAATTTGACTATTGACTATTTTCTGCATGAGCATAACTCTTGTATCTTTTGATGAAAGTACTGTATTTACTGTGGCCTAGTCTATGTTCCATCGGCAGCTTTCCATCTAAACCAGTACAGATCTTATTTAGGTCAGTATAGGACAGCTTCCCAGCTGCTATCAGGCAACTGAATCATCCTAACAACTAGAGAGTGGTTCTGAGCTACTATCTACCTCATTAGAGACCCTTGGACTTTTGTTAATTGGATTTTACTGGGTTTTATATTGCACTAAACATTCCCTTTATCATGCATCTGTGGATGGCTCAATTGTAATCACGTATAGTCCTTCCACTGATTGGTTAGCACGTAACAAAAGCTTTTCACTGTTACAAGCACCAATAAACGAAACTAAACTAAACTTAAATGTATTTCTTCCTTATTATTATAAATGTTACTGTGCCTTGGTGACTAATGGAAATAATCATAATCATAATTGTAATGTATTGCCAAGTATGTTTTGCAACATACGAGGAATTTGGTTTGCTATACAGTCATATCAAAAAAACAACAAAACACAAAACTACATAAAAATTTAACATAAACATCCACCATAGCGGCTCCTCCCCATTCCTCACTGTGATGGAAGGCAATAAAGTCTTATCTTCTTTCCTCCTTTTCTCTCGTGGTCGGGGGAGTCGAACCATCCGCAGTCGGGGTGATTGAAGCTCCTGCAGACAGCGATTGAAGCTCCCGCGTCGGGGCGATTGAAGCCTCCTCGTCGGGGCGCTCGAACGTCCCATGGCTTGGAGCTCCCGAAGTCGGTCTCTAACCAGAGACAGCTAGCTCCACGATGTTAAAGTCCGCAGGCCCCCGCAGTTAGAGCTCCGAGGTCCGCAGGTCCCGAGATCCCAGCAAAGAGGCTGCCGGCTCCACGATGTTAGGTCGCAGTGCAACACGGAGATACAACATAGAAAAAGATGCATCTCCGTCGAGGAAAGAGATAAAAAATGTTTCCCCCACACTACCATATAATACAAAACTAAAGAAAAACTAAAAAATGCAAACTAAAAACATAAAGAAGGAATAATACTTATTGAAATCTTCTGTTCTTAGATTCCCCTGTTCCAAACCAGGCTACAGTCTCTATAAGTAGCATTCCGTATTGCAGCAATAACTTAATGAACCTACGTATGTCCAGGCTTTATATTCCTAGTTTATCTCTTCAGAGGTGTGATACTCGACAGAAACAGTCATTGCATTTTGACACTGCCCATGTGCTAATTTCACAGCACTCCTCTGCTTTTTTTTACTATGAAGTTATCAACTGCCCACCCCTTTTTAAGTTTCACCCGCAAGTGCTCCATATGAGATTCTGCTGGCCTTCTTTATTTACAACAATACCAATTAGGTTTGCTGCTTTCCCTGTTTAAACTTACAAGTTCCAATATCACCCTTCACCCTGAACTCTAATTTGCCCATCCAGCTGGCAATACCTCTTTCTGGGAACTGGTGACTTTCAATTATTGCACCATTTTGGTATTACCAGGCGTAAAAGGTTTCAGCATCTGTTTTTTTCTCGATGCAACAAAGTGTTAACCACATCACATTCTATAAAGCACAAAGTACTGGAGGAACTCAGCGAGTCAGGCAGCATCTGTAGTGGAGCTTTGTGTTTCGGTCAAAATTCCAGCAACTGCACCTGCACTTTCCTGTGTCTCGCATTGTTAAAACAACTTTCGGCGTTAAAAAAAAAAAGGTTATGGTCATTAAGAACTGAAGGGAGAGAAAACAAAACATGAACGAACATGAGAAAAAAATGCAAATGATGCAAATCGGAATGGTAATGGAAAAAGCTGGAGGCATTCGGCGTCTATGATAAAAGCAGCGGGCTTGTCAGAAACTTCCTTCAGAAACCGAAACATTTACCCTCTCCACAGACGCTGACCGACTTGCCGAGTGTTGTCGGCTTATTTTAACTTATTAAAGTATTTTTTCATGTGATTAGCTGGGGGTTTGAGTTCTAATAAGTGCAAAGTGTATTTCAGTTTTGACTTTACTTTTTAAGCGTCCCCAATAAATATTTTGGTTATCTTCTGTTCTTTCTGAAATGTTACTGTGCATGGCAATTTTTTTTTTAATGTAACAGTGGCTCACATTGAGATGAACCCTGCTAAATGCAGGAGTCGTTAGCAGTAAAGTTTAAGTTGTAATGTTTAACCAATTAAGCACTTGAAGCTAAAACCTTCAAGGCTAAAAATGAGCAACATGAGTAATAATTTAACATTTGTCTGAAGAAGGGTTTCGGCCCGAAACGTTGCCTATTTCCTTCGCTCCATAGATGCTGCTGCACCCGCTGAGTTTCTCCAGCATTTTTGTGTACCTATAATTTAACATGGAAAGCTTTTCATTGCCAGGCTATTATATTCCATTAAAAATGAAACAAAGTGCTGGAAAAACTCAGCGGGTCAAGCAGCAGCCCTGGAGAATATGGATAGGGTACATTTGGGGTGGGTACCCTTCTTCAGACTCTATTGTTCCCTGGCCTTCCTTCGCTCCCTTATCCTCAGGCAATGATGGTCCAGTTTTATACGGCCATGATAGAGTCTGTCCTCACCTTCTCCATCATGGTCCAGTTTGGCTCAGCCACCAAGCATGACATCCGGAGTCTGCAGCGCATTGTGCGATCAGCTGTTGGCTGCAACCTTCCCCCCAATGACGAACTGTACACTGCAAGGGCCAGGAAGCGAGCGGGTAAGATCATCTCTGACCCCTCTCATCCTGGCCACAAACTCTTTGAATCACTTCCCTCTGGGAGGCAACTCCGGACTGTCAAAGCTGCCACAGCCAGACATAAAATCACCATTTTTATTTCCACGAGCAGTAGCTCTACTCAACAGCCAAAATTCTGTAGACTCCTTTTGCTCTGGTATTTTATTTTATTCTTCACAAGTTTAAATTATAATGTTTTATTTTTAAATGTCTACTGTATATCATGTTGTTATCCTTGCCAGCAAAGCACCAAGGTAAATTCCTTGTCTGTATACAAACTTGTCTAATAAAATGTATTCAATTCAATTCAATATTCAATTCAATTCACTTGGGTGCTGAGCGAATGAACGCCGAAGGATTGCAGATGTTCCCAATCAGGATACTTAGCACTTGGGAAACCAAGTGGGAGGCTTTCATTATAATCTAATGCAAGATATGCACAGCTTGTTTGCAGCCAGGCGCTTCTTAGATCAGGTTTACTCCTCCTCATACTCCTAGTTACATCTATACTGACCGACAACTGATACAATGCATCAAAAGGTTTCCTGATAGACAGAAATCTTCGCCTTGAATATAACACTGTTCTGTGATTTGTGACTGTATGTTATAAATAGTAAGGAATGTTTTTATCCTATTAACGGCTAAACAAGTGCACCATGAATGGATATTTAATTGGCTGTCCAGCAATTGAAAACTCCTGCAGTATTTGCTGGTCCAACCTGGTTTGGATCTGATGTTGATGGTATTGGTGTTTGAAGCAGGGACACCTTACTTTCACCTATTAGATATTTGTTTAATATATGTCTTAACACAACAAATGTTTAATTAAGGAAAAAAAATCGCTTGTGTCAGAATTCTAGTGTTCTAACAATGTCTTCAAAAGGAAAAGTCAATTCTGGTTCTCTCCCACAGTTGCTGTCTGACCTGTGTACATCTCCCGCATTTTCTGTTTTTATTTCAAATTTCCATCATCTGCTTTAAAAAAAAATTCAAGCCGCCTATTTCTCTGGATAACTGAGAGCAGAAGAAAATCTTCCTTCCTGCCCTTCTTCAGACTATATTTGATTTTGTTTGGCTATGGAATTAAACGTCAAATTCCAATTAAGACACGGATAACACAGTTTTGTTGTCAGTGCATGTTTTAAAAGTTAAAATATTTCATAGAAATTCTAAATTAAGCTTAAAATATACAAAGTGCTGGAATAACTCAGCAAGTCAGGCAGCGTCTCCGGAGGACATGGATAGGCGATGTTTCAGGTCAGGAAATCCGACGAAGTGTCTCCCCTACTTCTACTGTAGTCTGAAGAAGCGTCCCATCCAAAACGTCGTCTATCAATTTCCTCCGGAGATGCCGGCTGACCGCTGAGTTACTCTTGCACTTTGCGCTTTTTGGTTTGTAAGTCAGCAAATACAGTTCCTGTATCTCAAAATTAAGCTTGCTTGACAATTTATTTATATGTCTTAATGACGCTTGCATATCTCCATGAAACACCTCTCAATTTCAACACATATAAATTCACAGCGCTGCAGTTTTGGAGTACCGAAGCACATTTGAAACGAAATATATTTTATTTGTTACACATTAATACCGGGCATGGTTAATTTGCCGAGTTTTCGTAAAAATGCAAATAGATCTCAATGTTCACATTAAACACCAGCACTTTACAGTTCCAAATCGGCCAGGTTAATCCTCTTAATGATACCATCAATAAACGAATGCAGTGTGTTATAGCAAATGTCACTTGCACCGAAATCATATACTGAAATATATCACATATGGCCACCCTTTACAATAACAAACGCCATGTGCTTGGTGCATTGTTCAATTGATTAAAGTCGTTTTCGTGGAATACAACAGAATGAATTGTTCATTTAACAGTTCTTATTATTTAATTTGTAATTTGAAATGGTCTCGTGCTTCTTAGATAGGTTATTGAAGTAATATTGCAGTCCACGCGGCGCAGGTTAAGCGGCAGGGGTATAATTAAGGACCTTCAGTTTGTTTATCAGTTCGCCGGTGGAGTATTTAATAATACCCCCGGCCTTGAGAAAGCAAGTCTGACCTCACGAGAAACCCCGAGCCGATCGATTTTCTGCTTTCATAAGACTTTGTCTCGGTGGATGTAACCGGATCTGAAAAACGTGGGAGAGATGCAGCATTGAGCATTTTTCCCTATTAAGCCATTCAAGCAGGTTTGATATCCTTGATCAACTTCGAATTCTCGCATTGCGGTCTTTGGAAATTTTGATATTTTAATCCCCATACTTTCCCGGTGAAATTTAGCCCAACATATAGTATTGTCTACGTTGCCATTAATTACATGGGACATAAATAGTTATGCGTTGGTCTGTCCTGAAAAGAACCGAAGTTTAGTGATTTGCACTGAGTTCCTGACATTTAAACACATTAGTCCGCACTGAGCCTCTCCAAGAATCAGAATGTATGCAGCATGTTCTTGCACGGGCACCCTATTCACCATTGGGTCAAATAAATGTACTCCACCCACCCAAAGCACAGACCAATCTTTCTGTTGTAATAGAACAGGCCAGTTTTTGGAAGGTCATTCATTTGTGAGTACTTGAATAATGGATAGGAGCTGGAAAGTTCGAAGTTGGGATCTTCGGGTCTCTTGACTTAGACGACAGCACTTCCCATTTGTAGACTGTGATTTATCGAGGTCACGAGTGCTGCCACTTCTGACAGGTCGATGCGATGACACTGCTTGGTCCCGTTACGCCACAGAGATGTGACTGGGGTCAATTTCTTTCCTGTAGAGTCTCTACGATCCTGATCGCAGAAGAAACACCCAGATACGAAAAATAAGGGTTTGGTTCGTTCTGCTGTCGATAGGATCTCTGCAATGTTTACAAAATCAATCAATTCTACAATTAATCTTCAGGAGCGTCTGCAGTTCCTTCCTACACAATCTTTAGGAGGTGCTCGTTTCAAAACGCACCTGCATAAACAGGGTGGTTGGGGGGGGGGGGGGGGGGGGGGAGGGATTTGTTTTCCAATTTTCAGAGATGCCCTATTTAGTTCTTTAAATAAAGTATTTTGCAAAACAATGCAAGACCATGTAAATATAGAAAATCTCTCTTCAACCTCATATTTGTGTTTTTGTATGTGTTTTGCAATGGGTGCAAATGCTTCCTGCAAGAAAGCATTCCTACAAGTAATACATGCAGCATTGAAGGGGAGCCTCGAATCCGTTATAAAAAATCTTAATTTATCTGGTTTCACTGACTGCATCAAACGAATTTGACTAATTCTCAGTCTAGCCTTGGGCATTCTAGGGCCATAAGACGGCAATAAAAGAGCATAAGAAATTCTGCAAGATGAACAACAGCCCAAAACAGGATTTTGGCCAAGCAAGTAAACAGCGAGGGGTTAAATGAATTGCAAAGAAATTCAGGGTTTAAACATTGGTGAATTTGGTCTAATCTAATTTCAAATTCGTAATTTTTGACTGTATTTAAATTCGGATAATTTACGCAAACAGAATAATTCACTAAAAAAATTACATAATTCTTCGGAATTATTCGGAAATAAAATACAGGGAAGTGTACATCCGATAATATCATGGTACGTTTTAGGAACAAATTGATATCATATATATAATTTTACAGTTGAAAATTGAAGAATGGAAGACTTGAGAATTGAAAGGGGTATAATTTTATACCATGTATAATTTGTCTATGTTTTACCTTAAAGCTAAAGTGCCTCAGTCATTTCATTTATTAGTTGTGGCAGCTGTATTTATTGCACGTTATTCAAAACCCCGTGTATTTCGGGAGGTCAGATATTAAAAAGAACGACAGCAGTAGTACTTCACCTCTTCGTTAACTGAATGAGCTGTTTAATTAGTGTTTGTTTTAAAAGCGATTGATTGAAGGCTTCCCACACAAATCCCAGTTTACATGGGATATACCACTGAGCGCCCGATAAAACCTCAGGATGCTGATCAAATGATCGGGCTCTAGAAGTGAATGTAAAGGAACAGAAATGTTTCAACGTGTCCATAATAGGAATGGAAGGAGTGACTCTCCTTGGCGCTCCCACTGACGTGTGGACACGGTTGTCAGTGTTTGTCACTCCCATCCCCGAATGGTTAGACCCACATAGACCAAATACTTCCACTTTAAAGGTGATAGTAGGGGAGGTGGAGTTCCTTTTCTCGACAAAGGAAGTTTTTTTGAGTATGGGTTTTTTTCCTGATATTTAACGAATTTGTACAGGAAGACCTTTTCACTTGAGGTTCATTTCGATTTTCCAGAGGTATCATGTCTACTGGGTCTCCCAGTGACACCGAGGAGTTTCAGGAAATGGAATTACAGGGGCTTCATCTTAAGTGTAACGGGTTGAAACACGAGTCGAACGAGGCGGAATTCTATCTCTCTGCTGAAGACACTGACGAGTCGAGCTCTGAATGCGGCTCCAAGAGGAAGAGGCGAGGGTCTGTGAGGAGAAAGCAACCGGCCAGGCTGGGCAAAGAGGGCAAGCAATCACAGAGAAACGCCGCCAACGCCCGGGAGAGAGCCAGGATGCGCGTCCTGAGCAAAGCCTTCTCCAGGTTAAAGACCAGCCTGCCCTGGGTTCCCTCGGACACCAAACTGTCCAAGCTTGACACCCTCAGACTGGCAGCTAGCTACATCGCACATTTAAGGCAAATCTTAGCAAATGATAAATACGAAAATGGATACGTTCATCCGGTAAATCTGGTAAGATCTGCTGATAGTTCACAACTCGATAACATGAGGAAAACAAAATCTACCAGGGGATCTAGGCACATGGTGTAATTGGCATTGATAATGGAGTATTATACTGCATTCATATGTTCTTTACCCCCCTAAAAATTCTGCTATAACGTAATCGTTTAAAATGTTTACTAAGGGAACATGTTAAATCAGTATCACAAAATTCTTAGTGTGGGAAGGAACTGCAGATACTGGTTTAAATCGATGATATATTAGAAAAGCTAGAGTAAGTCAGCAGGTCAAACAGCATCCCTGGATATCACCTATTACTTTTATCCAGAGATGCTCCCTGACCTGCTCAGTTACTCCAGCTCTTTTTTGTCGATCTTCACTAAATTCTTGTTGCGCTCCAGTAGAGATTTCGTACATGAAATTATACACACTATAATCCAGTAAACAAATGTAATTCTCTTAATAGACCTGGCGTTAATTAATAAATACGATCTCGTCTTTTGCGCTTTAAAATTGTGTGCTACCGTGAATTGTGTGGTACCTCTGACTATTAGTCCAACTGATGGCAAACTTAGAATACACACAGGTGCATCTTCAACATTTGCACGTCGTTCAAAAAAACCCCCCGTAAAGTACAAGCTCTCGTTAAATAAAATTCTCGACCGTTTTGCAAAGACTTCACACAGACAATGTTTTGGGAGAAGAGTGGTTATGGAAAATTAAAAGCTATTGCGGTATGTTAAGAAAGAAATTTGAGCTCCTTCACATAAATACTTTCCTATAAAATTTGCGAACTACAAAACCAGGCCGGTTCATATTTAAACGTTCAGTTACTCTTGGAAGTATTGTTCATTGTCACCAATTAAATAATAATTCCTTCTATGGCGAAATCTGAATAAAAGAGCAGTCTTCAATCTTAAAAGAATTTGTGAATAAGGTGAAATCAATGATCCTTTAAAACAAACCGAAGACTTCTCTCCCTGGATCGGTAGATCCTACTTGCTATCAAATCCGAAATGGCAAACATAAGTCACAATTAATCAAATAAGTTAATATATCTTACAGTATTAATATCAAGATAACTTTCTATAGTTACAGTTAACGCAACTTTTAACCTGACTCTGAATCTTCATTTGTACGATTCAGAAACATATTTCAAATAAGGTCTATTTAATCTTCCTTTTATTTCTGCAAAACGCAAACGAGCTACTAACGTCAAAAATGTCAACATGCCGGATAAATCAATGGAAGTGGCATTATAATCTGCGTATGGAACTGCGCGGTGCTAGCTCCGTTTGTCTCTAAGCTTGTTTACGGAGCTACACGCCAACTGGTCAACTCAAACAGTTTTAAGAAATCCTCTGGAAAAATAGGATAAATGGAGCTTTATATGCAGAACTCTTCAGATCTGCTGCTTCTGAATACCTATTATGATTTTGCAAAGTGTTTTACCCTACAGCAGTAAGTGGACTGCATTTCTGGAATGCTTTGTCTGAATCTTACATTGAATCTATGCCCATTAAAAGATCGGTGTTTTTTTGTATTTAAATTCCTTCAGAATGGTCAACAACAAACCCAGCTAATTACCTAACAAGTTCATGCTAAGGTTCAAAATAAAGATAATATAAGCCTGATATTCGTTAAACCTATATGGTCCATTTTCCCTTCGGGACAAACTAATGTATACAAACATACACAAACTGATTGTTCAAGCTGCATTTGAATTTTGACTGATTGCTTGTTTAAATGTAATTGTTTTAGGATTCAGGAAAAAATGCGGGTTAGGATGAATATTGCAATGGGCTTTCTTCAGTGTTGGTCCAGATAATAACAAGCCATCAGTCTCCAATCCGGCACTTTATTAAAAGAGATCACAAGGCTGTTCTTTGCTATTCAGTCACTAATTCCCACCTTATATTAAAAATAGATAATGCTGCACCTTGGTACGCGTGACAATAAATTAAACTGAAATTGAAAATGCCATATCATGTAGTTTTATCGAGTAACAATCTGTGTTTGGTGAATGTTACATTATTTGAGAATGAAATTCAGTTCAAAATTTGAGGTAAGATCTTAAGAAGAAATCTAGATTTCCTATTTCATAGAACCAATTCGGGGAAATGTCTCATCATCTCAATAAAATATTATTACTCTAACTACTTTGTTTCAAATTTCAGACCTGGCCATTTGTGGTCTCAGGAAGATCCGAAGTAGATAGCAAAGATCTCTCTACCACCTCTAGATTGTGTGGGACAACAGCTTAACAAAATAAGCGCCTTCCATCTTAACTCCCCCATCAGCAGCTAAAGTTTGGCCAAACTGATCATGCGGATGCTTCATGGAAATGATGGAGGGTGGCATCGTTTTCTTAAAATAAATGCGTTTTGACTGCACGCTTTGCAGGACAAAGCTATTGTTTGTTTAAAAGTAATTGTTTTAGGATGAGGAAAGTTACAATGCACTGTACGCCTGCCTCATCCGACCGCCCAGAACATTGTCCAGTCCTGTTGCATTTATGGATGACCTTTTTCACACACAGCATGGATTAAGATACCAGGAAGCTGTACTCCACGCACTGAAAGTACATTCAACATTTTTTTTAAAGTTGAAGACTTAGCAGTATTAACCAACAATATATAAATTGTGAAATAATGACAATACCTAGGAGAAAGAAGTGTCGCTTAATGTATAGTAGTTGTATAGTTGTTTAACAATGTATAGTGGTTATTTTTGTATTCTTGTATATTACAGCTTGGATGAAGTATTTCAGTTTGGATGAAGCACTGTTGCCTGCAGTATTTTGTTAGAAATTGGTATTTTGAGTAGTGCTCAAGCACATAACCTTATATTGTATAGTTATGGTTTACTCTTTAAAATGTACAGTTATTTTATATAAAAAAGTTTTCGTTGTTGTTTTATTTTTTTTAATTAATTTTATAAAAAGAAACAATAGCACTTTACATATTGTCCATCAAAAATTGCTTATTATGTAAGATTTACACATTAAACGCAATGGTTTGAATTTGTTTCCACAGAATCTCAAAACTCTAGACATTTAAACCTGTATATTGTGAGTTTCAGAGATGTAGCCTGTATATATTTGTTCTTACGCAGTTGGCACAGGTTCAGGAATTAACTTTCAGCTTTGGAGCACAACTGAGGACTTCACTGTCATTGAGTGTATGTGTGTGTGTTTTATGGACATTATATGGTGTAAATAATTAGTGCAAAAACGATGGTGTTGTGCTTGCATGGCACATTGTCCAACAGACCTACAGTACCAAAGGCATCTTGGCCAGCATTTCACAAACTGACAAGGTTTTGCATCAAGGAGATCAGGCTCAGCAGCTGAGTAGAAATGTTACCACTTCCAAGTTTCCCACAAAGGTACACATCATCCTTAGACACAAGTCATAGACTTTTCATTGCTGCTGAGTCAAAATCTTTGAACTCTCTACCAAACACACTGTGGGAGTATTTTCACCACTTGGACTGCTATTCTGCAAGATGAAGGTTGACTCTGTCCTTCTTAATGTTGTCTAAGGATATGCTTGAAAAGTTTTCTTCTTTTGGTGCTAACCACAAGCTGAGAAGATCTTGAAATTACTGCAGTGTGGAAAATCACCCACAGTCTATGCCCTAGCACTTATATTTTCTCATTTTTGCTGCATGAAGTAAGCAAATGTGTAAATGTGAACTCATCTCAACAGGATAGCAACACGTGTTAACTCTCTATTAAAGTAGGTGGAATAAACCACTGCTAAAAATAGGGTTATTAAAAGTAGCCTCCATGGCCAGTTGTCCCATTATTAATGTTTTAACATGTAAAAGGAACAAAATAATTAAAGTCATCTTTCAACAAGAGACTATGTCCCAATTCCATTCTATATTTTCAGATCTGCGGTTTGTTATTCAAGCCTGAATTAAACTAATACAATATTTACTTTTGAGGTATAAAACCCATCGTCAACTCTTACACTGTTGCTAATGCAATATCCCATAAAAATACTATCTCATCACAACTTATTTACAACACATCAGCATAAATAAGCTAGTTAAAATGTCAATACTTGCTACTTATTTTAATTTTAATCAATGTTAAAAGAAACATTATTTCACAATGGAATCCTAAGTCAATCTCTTTTCAATGGTTCTGTATAAATAAACCTTAACCTGTTCACTAAGTTTTTTGTCGCTATTGTCCATGACCAAGTATATTCGGGGGGTGGCACTGAACAGGTTAAATGTTGGTCACTAATTTCAGATAATAAGTATGCTTCTGAACTACAGTGTTTATTAGATTAACTGTTTAGTGGTAGTAAATCACCTTATTTAACCATTGCATGGTATGCTGTTTGAAAAGCTGTTCCAAGGCCCTACATTGAATAGAATGACATAATATAGAAGGATACAAATAATAATAAACAAGTACTATGAACAATTATAAAGCAGTAAAATATACACTTTCAGAAGAGAATGCACTTCACTGCATTGCAATTCATTATCCTAAAATAGCAATGTATGCCCATAACTAATGCAATAGTGACTGTAAGATGTGCTTAATGGACATGGTGATTTTATGATTTGTCAAATATTTTATTTAAGAAGTGTTTCCTTTCCCTATTGGTATTCTGGGTTTATTACATAAAAAAGTGGTTAAGAAAATAATTATTAAGAATTAGTATTTCTAATATGTGACATCTTAGCTTGAAAGATCAATTGCCACAGACTTTGTAGATGAAAGACAATTGTTTTAATGGGCATGCAGGTAATTGCCTCAAGAAGAAAATCTTAATTTAATTGGTCATAAATTTGACTGCAATCGAGAAATTAGTAGGAAGATAAGCAAATATTTATTCAATGGAGAAGGGGATAACAAATAAAGTATTAAACTATAATTTACAGCTCCTCAACTTGAACTGTTTAAAATGACAGGCTGGATATAATTGTCAGCAAAGACTGAATGGTGCCAGTAATTTGTGACACTTGCACTTTCCCAATGACTTTTGAGAGCTTTTGCACAAATTCACATTGGAAAATCAGCCAAAACGTGCAGCAACCTTAGCCGAACATTTGTATCCATATAAACAGAGCAAACACTGTGTGGCTCCTCAACTGATCTTGTTAAACGATCATATGTATACAGATCTCTGTATTGCCTATATTAAAATCTTATAGCCCAAATACTATATCAAGTATTGATATTTTGCTGCTTTTTGCATTCTGTGCTGGGGTTTTTTCACAATGAACTGAACCATGTTTGTAGTTTTTTTTCACATTTGCAATCATATAGTTGCCAGTTGATTCAATTTAAATGCAGTAAGCATGATTATAAATCGTTTTGCATTTTACTCGTGTTCTATAATTTGGGTGAAGTTGACAGATTTGCAATTGACAATAACATGGGTGCAGTGTACTCTCCATCAGCAAGCCTCATATCCAGCGTGTGACAAAAAATTCTTCCTTCAGTCCTGATAACCCATTGCGTATAACTCTTAAAATATGTATTTTTGGTCACACAATATTACACTTTTAGGTATTTAAATTCAACCATTGCATCATTATGCCAAGAAAGCAGTAGTTAAAAATATTATCCAAATATAAGCCATGTATCAGAATCAGAATCATATTCACACTTTATTCACCAAGTATGTTTTGCAACATACGAGGAATTTCATTGGCCAGGTTAGTCATACAATTAAAAGTAACAGATCACTTCAAAAACACATTTTAACATTAACATCCACCACAGTGGCTCCTACACATTCCTCACTGTGATGGAAGGTGAAATAAAGTTCAAGTCCTTCCCATAGTTCTTCCTCGGTCGTGGACCTCGAGCCCAGGGCCGGTGCTAGGAATTGCGGGGCCCAATTAGAAAACTGATGGCGGGGCCCCTACTCTCAGGGCCGGCCTTAGCGGGCCTGATTGGGAACAATTTTGGTGAACCACAGATTCCCAGCCAAGGTGTGTCAGCCCAGTTATTTAGTATATATTATGAAATTGTACACTAGGTGCTATGGATTCTACACTGTGTGAATATCTCCTGCTCCCTCCCGTTTGCCTGTCAGTAGCTCCGCTGGCTTCCAACCTTTACCGTAGCTGCTAATTACCATTAAACTGCATTATGTGATTGGACACAATGCCCTTGGAGACAGCGGCTGATTGGACGGGAGGAGACCTATTTGTTGATTGGACGGGAATTTTAAAGCAAGCTGGTTGGTGATTGGATGTGACCCCCTTAGAGACAGCGATTGATTGGCCGCCAAATAAAATTGTCAAAACTGTAACAAAAATCGCGGGTCGGTGCGAACACAGTGGATCTGGTTGTATCTCCAAACTAATCTGGTTGTATCAACCAGACTATCTGGTTGTATCTCCAAACTAATCTGGTTGTATCTCCAAACTAAACTGGTTGTATCAACCAGACTATCTGGTTGTATCTCCAAACTAATCTGGTTGTATCTCCAAACTAAACTGGTTGTATCAACCAGACTATCTGGTTGTATCTCCAAACTAAACTGGTTGTATCAACCAGACTATCTGGTTGTATCTCCAAACTAATCTGGTTGTATCAACCAGACTATCTGGTTGTATCTCCAAACTAAACAGTATAACATGCAGGTACATTCATTTAAAATTCAGTGATTATTTCACATGATTTCTCACTGTGTAAAGCTCAATATCTGACCAATTTCTGTTTAACACGTTTGGTCTGCCGTGAGCATTTTTCTCTCCCAAAATAGTTCACATCTAGCAAACCGATCAACGAACCAGACAGCAGTTGGACGCAGTCATAGAACCATAGACAATAGGTGCAGGAGTAGACCATTTGGCCCTTCGAGCCTGCACAGCCATTCAATATGATCATGGCTGATCATCCAACTCAGTATCCTGTACCTGCCTTCTCTCCATACCCCCTGATCCCTTTAGCCACAAGGGCCACATCTAACTCCCTCTTAAATATAGCCAACGAACTGGCCTCAACTACATTCTGTGCCAGAGAATTCCAGAGATTCACCACTCTCTGTGTAAAAATGTTTTTCTCATCTCAGTCCTAAAAGATTTCCCCTTTATCCTTAAACTGTGACCCCTTGTTCTGGACTTCCCCAACATCGGGAACAATCTTCCTGCATCTAGCCTGTCCAACTCCTTAAGAATTTTGTAAGTTTCTATAAGATCCCCCTCAACCTTCTAAATTTTAGCGAGTGCAAGCCGAGTCTATCCAGTCTTTCTTCATATGAAAGTCCTGACATCCCAGGAATCAGTCTGGTGAACCTTCTCTGTACTCCCTCTATGGCAAGAATGTCTTTCCTCAGATTAGGAGATCAAAACTGTACGCAATACTCCAGGTGCGGTCTCACCAAGACCCTGTACAACTGCAGTAGAACCTCCCTGCTCCTATACTCAAATCATTTTGCTATGAATGCTAACATACCATTCGCTTTCTTCACGGCCTGCTGCACCTGCATGCCTACTTTCAATGACTGGTGTACCATGACACCCAGGTCTCGTTGCATCTCCCCTTTGCCTAATCGGCCACCATTCAGATAAAAGTCTACTTTCCTGTTTTTGCCACCAAAGTGGGTAACCTCACATTTATCCACATTATACTCCATCTGCCATGCATTTGCCCACTCACCCAGCCTATCCAAGTCACCTTGTAGCCTCCTAGTTTAAATAGTTTAGAGATGTTTAGAGGGCTTCAGATGGGTTCAGAAGTGTTGTAGAGGGAAATAGGGGGGAATAGACGGGGTTTAGAGGTGTTCAGAGGGTCCCAGAGGGGTTTAGAGACGTTATAAGCCCCCCGTGAGAAATTGTATTTCTCTGAAATTGAAGATAGACATAAAGCTGGAGTAACTCAGCAGGACAGGCAGCGCAGCGACTCTGGAGAGAAGACCCTTCTTCAGACTGAATTGAACTCTCGTCGGTGAGAGTACTTGTGATTGTCTGAAGACGGGTCTCGACCAGAAACGCAACCCTCTCCCCAGAGCCGCTGCCCGTCCCGCTGAGCCACCTTCAACTTCAGAGCCAAACAAAAAACACAGAGTGCTGGAGGAACTCAGCGGTCAAGGCGGCTGCCTCACCCGCTGGGTTTCTCCAGCATTTTTGTCTACCGCTAGACGTCAATGATTCCGGGAATGCCGAGGCAACAGGGTGATAGAGTGGGAGTGGGAGAGCTAGAGAGAGACGAGATGGGGAGCGGGAGAGAGAGCGAGAGAGAAGGAGGGAGAGAGCAAAACACAGAGAGACACAACGTGGGTCGGTAGGTGAATGACTAACCTGCCCACCAGGAAGAAGCCCCTTCTCGCGGCCCAGGGCCCTCACTCATGATGGTGAGTTTAAAGAAATTCTCAATGTGTCATCGATCTACATTCCTCAGTAAATGCAATTGTGTTTTAAACAAGTATTATTGACGCCGCGTGAATTTTATACAAAGGAACCTGGCGTCATTAATACTCATTCAAAACACAATAACATTCACTGAGGCATGTGGATGGATGCAGATTGATATAACAACTTGTTAACTACTTCATGTTAAGAAGTGCTAACAGTACTAGTTAACAAATCGTTTGTGTCCGATGGCCGTGCAGCGGTTGTTATACATGGTCGTTTAAAAAAATAATCCGCATGGCGAATTAAAAAAAAAAATCTTTGTTTAACAAAGAGAATTCGTATTTCCGTACGAAATACGGAACATTAGTGCGGGGCCCCCATAAGGCGCGGGGCCCAATTGGGGGCAATCGGTCAAATCGGCTTAAAGCCGGCCCTGCTCGAGCCCCCGTTGACGGGACGATCTTGACTCCCGTAGCCGGCGGCGTTCGGGCCCTCCGCATCGAGGGTATGTCAGCTCCCCCGCGTCGGGCGATCGAACCTCGTGTTGGGCCTGGTGAACCATCCGCGGCGTTGGATTCCCGACTCGGCCTCACCCGAGACGCGGTGGTCGCGATCCCAGGCAAGGGATCAACTCCGATGTTAAGTCCGCGCCCCGCGATAGGGCTCAAAGTCAGTCAGAGGAGGCTTCCAGCTCAATCGATGGTCGGCCGTAGAGCCTGGAGAATGTGATCCGAAAATTGATCACATCTCTGGGAAGATAAAAGGCTTGAAAAAAGGCTTGAAAAAAAGTTTCCCCTGATCCCCTCCCCCCTCCCCCCACATAAAACAAACCGAAGAACATTAAAACAAAGCTTTTAACAAACTAAAAAATAACAAAAAGAATGAAAAGACGAACAGACTGCCGGCAGGGCTGCCATCTCCCCAGTGCCCCTGGTGGTCCAAATATGGTGGTAGGCATCAGACCTTCTGTTCTTTTGTGTTGGTCTTTGGTTGGACAGCATTGTTTCCATGGTCAATAGGTCATGGGACTCAAATAGCAATCCAGAGACTTGAGCACTTAAAGCAATTGATATTTTTGTGCACTGTAGAGAGTACAATAACATTTTTGAATGATATGCTTAACTGAAGCCTCTTTAACCTTTCTGATTGAATTAAAAATCGCATAGCATTATTTAAAAAAATGCAAGGAATTTTTCAAAGTATTCTTGCCAATCAATAACACTAAAATACAGATTTTCTAGATATTATCTAATACATTTCAAATATCGTACACGAAACGTAAAGTACTTTGAGATGTTCTGAGACTATGAATGATGCAATTTACAACCATGGATAGGAAAGGTTTAGAGGGCTATTAGCCAACCATGGGCAGGTGGGACTAGTGTAGATGGGGCCTCTTGGTCAGCATAGGTAAGTTGGGTGAAGGGCCTGTTTCCATGACGTATGACTGATTTTATGCATTCTTCAATTCCAGACCTCGCAGTTTAGACTAAACCCTCTTAATACGTTGGGGAAATTAAACATAGTTTTACTGACTCTGGTGCAGAGCAGCCTTGTACAGTTTGCATGAGTAATCCTGATCTTCCTGTGCTAGGCATCTTAATTTTCTCTACATCTCCCACTTTGGCCTATGTAAGGACGATATACACAAAGATGAAATACCTTTGTCCTGTGGCCTCCTGCAGTTATGTTGAGGTCTTCTGTAAGCTTGGAGGCAGCACCTTATCTTCCATCGGACCACATTGAATCTTACCAGGCTTAATCATGAATTATCCAACTTTCGCTGTCCATACCAAGTGGTCATTCTGCTTGAAGTTATCCATTTGTGGTATTGGTTCAGTTTTCTTTCCCTCTGTTAACACAGCCTCACTTGCAGTGCATATCCTATTGCAATGCATTTCACTACTTTCTACATTCCTTAGTTTGTATTCTCACACTCTTATTCGTCCTATCTACAATATGAATAGACTTTACAGAGGGGGGAAACTGAAGCATCCGGTAAAAACCCAAGCGGTCACAGGGAGAAAGTACAAACTCCGTACCGACACCACCCATAGATGTATGGTAATTTAATTTCTTCTCTGTAAAGCAATTTGGCTTCAACGTGATTTGATTTAAAAGTGCTATATAAATAAAAATTACTTACTTACTTACTTACCACCCGTTGTGACAATCAAACTCAGGTCTCTGGCATTATAAGGCAGCAACTCTACAGCTGTGCCACTGTGCAACCCTGTTATCCTCTATAGCTTATCCCCATGACAACTCTGGAAACTGATACCATATTCCCTTTGTTTTATCTATCCCTAACTGAAGATTCCTGTGTGGTGACCTCAATGGTTGGCGATTACCATTCAGCTTGTCTTATAGAGAAATATCCAGGCCGGGGAGATCTGTGCAGCCAGTGCTTCCATCACTTCCAACAGGAGGTAATGTAGGAAGCAGAAGGCTTTGAGTTGTCTGTTTGTTTCCAGCCACCCCGAACTCTACATTCCAGTGGTCCCTCCATCGTGGTGATACCTCTAGTCCACTAACTCTAGCCCTGACTAGCTGCCACTGCACTGCTAGTCATGGACGACTCATTGCTGCATGGCAGGAGTTTGCCCCAGATTCCTGATAAGACAGTAGAGAGAACAGGAAAATAACTAAAAAGAAGGATATCCCAGGCATGACTGTGCAAGAAAACTAGTATGATTAAAGTTTGGTAAGTCTCCTGCAGCTGATGGCTTGCATTTTAGGTCTTAACAGACAGTGGGTGTGTTGACACTTTTCAAAATCTCCACATCTTGGGGAGGTCCCACTGGAAAATTATCATTCAAAAAAGTAGGGAAATATAAACCAAGAAACTATTAGCCACTTGGCTAACATTTGACATTGGGAAAATGCTATAATCCACTTTTAAGGAAGCAAGAGCAAACACTTAGAAAATCGTAAGACAATCAAGTAGTGTCAACAGGATTTCCTCAGAAAGAAATAGTACTTGACAAATGTATTTAAGTTCTATCTTGATGCAACACATGGCATAAATTAAAGGGAATCAATAGATGTATTTGCATTTCAAGAAGATATTTGATAGAGTGTCACATAAAAGATTGCTACACAAACTGAGAGCATCGAATTGGGGTTAAAACATTGGCATGGATGGGGTTTGTATAGCTAACAGAAAACCAAGGGTCTGGATATATGGATCATTTTCAGATTAAATGAATATCTAGTGTGCTGTTGCGGGCATCAATGCTTAGGCCTCAACTATTCATCATCGGTATTTATGATTTGTACTGTAGCCATGTTTGCCGATGATGCACAAATAGATGGGTTAACAAGTTGTGAAGACGACCTAAAAATATAGATAGGTTAACTGACTGGACAAAATATTTATAGATGGGCTACAATATGGGGAGATCTGTAGTTTTGTACTTCGGAAGGAAAGATAAAAAAGCAAAATATTATTTAACTGGAAAAAGCATGCAGAATGATGTGGTGCAAAGGAATCGAGGTCCTAGTACATAAAGTACAGCGACTTGAAATGCAGATCCAGTAAGTAGCCAGCATGACTCATGGAATGTGGGACTTTGTTGCAAGGGCTGTGATGTATAAAGGAAGGGAATTTTGAATGTACCATTTAATTCCAAGACATTGGTGTGACCAGACTTTGAGCACCAGGTGCTCTATCTCTATATTTAATATTGGATTTCCTTGCAATGGAGGCCCACTAAGTTGATTCCTGGGATGAGTGGGTTGAAGTATGAAGAGAGGTTGAAGAGGTATACTCATTCATAGAGTCATAGAATCATAGAATCCAAGTGTTACAGTGTGGAAACAGGCCCTTCTACTAGGTATGTTACAATACTTACCTTCAGCAGCGCTGCAGTTCTGCCACTGGCCGTGTGCGCGATTTTGGCGCATTTGAGGGGGAAGGCGGGGTTAAAACGTGATTTTCTCTTGCCTTGTCCTGGATTATATTTTGTCGGAGTCCAAGCGTTTGCTGAAGAATCGTTCCGACGGCCGTTCTGTGTCTTTTTTTTTTTATATCGCCCGACAATTTCAACGCTGGAGTCATTTTAAAACCAGCTTCTAAAGCCGTAAACGCCGACAACGGGGACGGATTTCATGTAGGTGACAGGTAAAAGAAAGTCGTTTGTTTTTATGTATAAAAGTGTTTCTTAAGATGCCTTTAGTTCACTTTTTAAGTTGCGAAACAGCGATTTAGTCCCCATACGAACCGGCATGCCAATATGGGGGTATAAATCATCCACAACCTCAACGTTCCAAATGGTCCCGTTCCAGTAAAACCCACTCGCAAGTTGATTTAAATGGCCATTAATTTACAGGTATTAAACATTAAATTCCTTCCATTTGGCCTATAAATCCATGACAATGAGATTTAAAAACATATTTTATTGTGAATTCTTGTGTGAATGTTATTTGGACACTTAGGCTATTTAAAAATGTTAATCTATTCTTAAGAAATTGATAGATGTTTAGATCTAGTAATTGAATTTTGTAATTAGCTACAATTAGGTAACTAACTAATTATATGCTTTAATTTCAAGTCATCTAAGTAAGATTGTTTCATATTTGTTTCAGAATGCTTACACTGTAACACTTGGATTCTATGATTCTATGAATGAGTATACCTCTTCAACCTCTTCATACTTCAACCCACTCATCCCAGGAATCAACTGAATTTCTTTCAGTTCTCTTAATTTTTAATAAAGTAATAGGCTTTTGACTGTCCTCGACCACACCTTTTGTGTTCAGTCAATGGAAAAGCAATAGAGAACAAGATGCTTATTTCCGAGTATGAAAATGGCCATAACCTTTTTTAATACTGAAGATATGAAAGTGAATTAGGTGTCAAATTAAACTTCTTTTTATGCTTTATCGGATGGGATAAATTACAGATGATTTTTTAAATCTCAAAATTTTGTAACATTGCTACTTCTACCCAACTTGCCCACACCAGCCAACATGCCTCATGTACGCTCGTCCCACCTGCCTGCATTTGGCCCATATCAAAATCTACTGTGGGCAAGAAACTCTATGCATCTACCCGATCTATTCCTTTCATGATTTTGTACACCTCTATGTGATCACCCTTCATCCTCCTCCATTTTGTGTGGCCAATAATGACATCAAAGTAAATAAAATGAAGCTTATGAAATGTGGGAGCTGATGGTACTGCAAAATCAGAGCCTAAACCAGAGAGGCACAGGATTAAGCACAACTATTGTTTTTCTTAGTTAACCATATAACCATATAACAATTACAGCATGGAAACAGGCCATCTCGACACTTCTAGTCCGTGCCGAACACGTATTCTCCCCTAGTCCCATATACCTGTGCTCAGACCATAACCCTCCATTCCTTTCCTGTCCATATAACTATCCAATTTATTTTTAAATGATAAAAACAAACCTGCCTCCACCACCTTCACTGGAAGCTCATTCCACACAGCCACCACTGTAAAGAAGTTCCCCCTCATGTTACCCCTAAACTTCTGTCCCTTAATTCTCAAGTCATGTCCCCTTGTTTGAATCTTCCCTACTCTCAGTGGGAAAAGCTTATCCACGTCAACTCTGTCTATCCCTCTCATCATTTTAAAGACCTCTATCAAGTCCCCCCTTAACCTTCTGCGCTCCAAAGAATAAAGCCCTAACTTGTTCAACCTTTCTCTGTAACTTAGTTGCTGAAACCCAGGCAACATTCTAGTAAATCTCCTCTGTACTCTCTCTATTTTGTTGACATCCTTCCTATAATTAGGCGACCAAAATTGTACACCATACTCCAGAATTGGCCTCACCAATGCCTTGTACAATTTTAACATTACATCCCAACTTCTATACTCAATGCTCTGATTTATAAAGGCCAGCACACCAAAAGCTTTCTTTACCACCCTATCTACATGAGATTCCACTTTCAGGGAACTGTGCACAGTTATTCCCAGATCCCTCTGTTCACCTGCATTCTTCAATTCCCTACCATTTACCATGTACGCCCTATTTTGATTTGTCCTGCCAAGATGTAGCACCTCACACTTATCAGCATTAAACTCCATCTGCCATCTTTCAGCCCACTCTTCCAACTGGCATAAATCTCTCTGTAGACTTTGAAAATCTACTTCATTATCCACAACCCCACCTATCTTAGTATCATCTGCATACTTACTAATCCAATTTACCACACCATCATCCAGATCATTGATGTACATGACAAACAACAGTGGACCCAACACAGATCCCTGTGGCACCCCACTAGTCACTGGCCTCCAACCTGACAAACAACCATCCACCATTACTCTCTGGCATCTCCCATTCAGCCACTGTTGAATCCATCTTGCTACTCCACCATTAATACCCAACAATTGAACCTTCTTAACCAACCTTCCGTGAGGAACCTTGTCAAAGGCCTTACTGAAGTCCATATATACAACATCCACTGCTTTACCCTCATCAATTTCCCGAGTAACCTCTTCAAAAAATTCAAGAAGATTAGTCAAACATGACCTTCCAGGCACAAATCCATGTTGACTGTTCCTAATCAGACCCTGTTTATCCAGATGCTTATATATATTATCTCTAAGTATCCTTTCCATTAATTTGCCCACCACTGACATCAAACTAACAGGTCTATAATTGCTAGGTTTACTCTTAGACCCCTTTTTAAACAATGGAACAACATGCGCAGTACGCCAATCCTCCGGCACTATTCCCGTTTCTAATGACATTTGAAATATTTCTGTCATAGCCCCTGCTATTTCTACACTAACTTCCCTCAATGTCCTAGGGAATATCCTGTCCGGACCTGGAGATTTATCCACTTTTATATTTCTCAAAAGTGTCAGTACTTCCTCTTCTTTGAATCTCATAGTTTCCATAGCTACTCTACTTGTTTCCCTTACCTCACATAATTCAATATCCTTCTCCTTGGTGAATACCGAAGAAAAGAAATTGTTCAATATCTCCCCCATCTCTTTTGGCTCTGCAGATAGCTATCCACTCTGACTCTCTAATGGACCAATGTTATCCCTTGTTATCCTTTTGCTATTAATATAGCTGTAGAAACCCTTTGGATTTACTTTCACCTTACTTGCCAAAGCAACCTCATATCTTCTTTTAGCTTTTCTAATTTCTTTCTTAAGATTCTTTTTACATTCTTTATACTCCTCAAGCACCTCATTTACTCCATGCTGCCTATAATTATTGTAGATCTCTCTCTTTTTCCGAACCGTGTCCAATTTCCCTTGAAAACCTTGGCTCTTTCCAATTTTTACTATTTCCTTTCAACCGAACAGGGACATAAAGATTCTGTACTCTTAAAATTTCACCTTTAAATGTCCTCCATTTCTCTTCCACATCTTTCCCATCAAACAAACTGTCCCAATTTACTCCTTTTAAATCCTTTCGCATCTCCTCAAAGTTAGCCTTTCTCCAATCAATTTAACCAATTTACAATGTATGCAAATGTTTATATGCAAAATTTAATCTCACAATGCAGATGTACACAAATTTACCATGTGAAATTAAAGAAGAAATTTACGTGAACTGACATAAAAAGAACATGGAAATGTGATAAAACCTCTGTGTAAATAATTCAATTAATTGTTCAAATGAATAACTAACTAGTAGGCAAGTTTTTAAAGGCTACTGTTCACCATAAAAGGAAAAGTTTTTTTTATTTCAATGGTATAACAATTGAAAAGCAAAGAAAGAAAGCAAATATTACTTTAAAAAATAGGCAATATGTACTGTATGCAAAAATCCCTTCACTGTTATGGGAATTATTGGAGACCATGCTCCTCTCTATGGAGCATTCGGGTAGAGTTTAACTGAGTGTTATGGTTTGTTGTGTGTGGTTGACAGGCCAGAATGGTTTGAATAGGAATATACATTTACATGTGCACATTACAACGTAACGAAGGTCCTCACTAAATTCAGTCAATTACATGGAGCATTTATTTCCGGAGGACTCAAGTCCATTGAACCTGATACTCCCAGGTGGTCACCCATCCAAGTACCGACCCGTTTTTGAGTCACAGTGAACATATCAAGAACACTAATCCATTGCTCCTCACAGTCAAAGTAAGACTTCCATATCCTTGTAATCCAATGCCTTTGCATTAACGTCCAAATTTCTACTTGACTTCTTAATTGCTTCCTACATCGGCATAAGAACTTCCAGTTTTGTGAGTTTTGTGCAAGGTCACTGAAACCTTTTTGAGCAGCAAAATGCTGTAGCCTTATTCCATTTAGTGAATACTGTTTCACTATTTTTTTCTTGGCTAAGTGAATATCCTCACATTTTTTCCTCATGTGTTGTTTTCCTAACAATTGGGACCTTTTCAGAATCTCGGGAATTATTGGAAGATAACAATGAATGGATCCCGAAACATTATGGCCACTCTTTGAGAACATTAGGATGCAGACCATCAGATCAAGGAGATTTGTCCACATTTAGTCCCAGTAGTTGTAACACTCCTTCAAAATGCTCATGAGCATTTTAAATACACAATGAGGATAAATAAGGGAAGACAATGAAGAGATGTTTTTTGGCCAGGTCTCAACTAAGCATTGTAACTAAGACCTGTTTTCATCTAATTAATTATCTTTGGTGTACAATAACAATTACAGCTCAGCTGGGAAAATAGATTTTCAAAATGTCTGTCGAATTGATAACTCTGTACATAAGAAGCACCATATCCTTTTCTGGTTAATGATGCTTTGGGAACTTGCACAGCTGCAACATCAACAAAAACGTATTCCCTGTTGGGTTGTCTAACTGCTCGAAGCTTGAACTGAATAAAACTGGAAGAGTATTTTAGTTTTGGTCTGATTCATTCATTTGCAGCTGGTTGAGTTCTGGTTAATAAGCTCCAGAATAAAACAAACATTATACTGATGATATTATAGTTCTTTCCAAAAGTTTTAAGAATGGTCAGTCGTGGAATAAAAGTTCAAGAGATGAAATTCAATTTCCAAAATAAAAATTACTAAAAACCAGTCTGCAATCAGAAAAACGAAATTGGGTTAATTATCTATAAATAGTTGCTACTGTCTACAACTTCAATGCTGTCTTTTCCATACCATCAAAGTTAAATTATTATATTGTAAATAATACTAACCTTTCAAGCTACATGTATATCAATATTACAAACATCTATTTAAAAAAATTTCAACAGAGAAATTGTTTGCTAGGTATGTCCAGATTCATTCCAGTAGTATGAATTTAATATCTAATATTTGATTAGAGAGAAGTATTCGGTGTATTATGACAAAATAAATAAATAATAATTTTGACGATCAGCATGAAAGAATGTGCCGCAAATTGTACTGGAACATAGAAACAGCTGCAGATTGTTCAACCATGAGCAATTCAGCTAGATCATAGCTGACTGGTAGATCAGCTACATTTACCCATCTGAGCTCCGTATCTCTTGATGTGCCTGACTCACTATTTTCCCAGCAGCCGTATCCCATAAAGAGGAAGAATTCCAGATTTTTTACTACATTATGCATGAAGCAGAGTTTCCTTTCTTCAGCCCTAAATAACCTCGCACAAGGGAGATTACAGAAGCTGGAAATCACACTGAGGTTATGGTTTGATGAGTTAGAGTTGTGTAGAAAGGAACTGCAGATGCTGTTTTACACCAAAGATAAACACAAACTGCTGGAGCAACTCAGCGGGACAGGCGGCATCTCTGGAAAGAAGGAATGGGTGACATTTCTGAGGAAGGGTCTCGACCCGAAACGTCACCCATTCCCTTCTCTCCAGAGTTGCTGCCTGTGCCGCTGAGTTACTCCATCATTTTGTGTCTATCTTCGATGAGTTAGAGGTGTTGGGGATTTGGGGAATCTGATGCCTGGGTTTGGGTTAGAGATAGGGTATGAGAGAATCAGTAACAGAGAGGACAGGATGTTGGAGATCACAAGCTGGGGGAGAGGGGGGAGGAGGAGAGGGAAGGGAGGAGGGAGAGGGGAGATGGGAGAAGGGAGAGGAGAGGGGAGGGGAGAGGGAGAGGGAGAGGGAGAGGGAGAGGGAGAGGGGAGGGAGAGAGGGGAGAGGGAGAGGGAGAGGGAGAGGAGAGGGGAGGGATAGGGAGAGGGGAGAGAGAGAGGGAGAGAGGGAGAGAGAGGGTGAGAGGGAGAGGGGAGAGAGAGGGAGAGGGAGAGAGAGAGAGAGAGAGAGGGGGGAAGGAGAGAGAGAGAGGAGGAAGGAGAGAGAGGAAGAGAGAGAGAGAAGGAGAGAGAGAGAGAGACGCCCTTACAAGGGTGGTAGGTAAGAGGAGTGAGGGGGAAGGAGAGAGGAGAGAGCAGGAAGGAGGAAACTAACGCAGAAAAACATTCTGCCTCATGGATTGATAGAGCGGTTTTGTCAATAAAAATCAATGTCAATTTTTTGACCAATAATGCTACTGGTATTTGACATATTGTTAATGGATCAACTGGTAAAACACCAGAGCATCTTCTTTGAAACATTAGTCTGTAGTCTGGGAAATCCAAACATCTGCATGAACAAATTTATTTTGATTAATGAGATTGGAAGCTTGGAAATAATTGGTCTATGGAATGTAATACAAGTGTGATATGTTTTCCAGTCGTAATGGGACATTTGAATCACTGTATACATCTTAACAACATTTGGAACCAGTTATCCGTCAGTTGACAAAGCATAATTCCAGATACTGACACAGATGCCAGGCTCATGAAACACATGTAGATAAAGCAAGAATAAAAATGATTGCTTTATAAAACGAGTTTGCCTGTAAAAATCATACGAATGGACGAGGCATTTACGATTCTTTGCTTCCACCTAATGGGAGAATCATTTAGTCCCTGTGTAACGATGTCAGCGTGTCAGTTCTGTGGTCCTCCCAATGTTGGGATAGTAAATATTGTTAATACAAAAATCAGAAGAGGCATGAATAGAGCACATTACCCTCTATGTCTGACTGTCTGATCTGTATTTTCAATGAGCAAAACTCTGCATCAGAAATGTATGTGTTCATCTGAGATTTCTTAGGGTTTGGAATCTCTTATCAGCAAAAAAATCAAAATGGAAAAGAATGCATTAAGACACCTTTTGTAGGCAATTTCTAACATTTCAGCAAAGTGCCCTTGAAAAGGAGTACAAGCTGTAATTATTTTCTTAGAACATATTTTTGTAGCAAACCAGTGAAAAAATTATTTGCATCCATTGGGAACAATATTAATGTTCCCCTAAACAGGTGAGATAAATCAGAAAGATTTCGTTAATGTGAAAAACTGGGGAGCAAGTAGATTGTGAGAGTCCCATCTTGGAATGACAAAATTCTTTATTGTAACTTTTTAATCAGGCTTCTCTAGTGCCCTTCAGAGCCTGCTAAAAACTTAACAGCTGAAGGCTGTTTTTTTCCCAGCAGCCAAACGAAAAGAGGAGCAGCTGGCTACAGCTGTGAAGTGTTTTTCAGAGCACAGTTATGAACTTGAAGGAGCAGGAAGAGTCTCTCCCTCCTTTTGTGAACCTTGATAATGGCTCACTGCCTCTAGTGGCCCACCACTATCCACCCAGCCACTTCCCTTGAACCATTCCATACTCCCACTCTAGAGTTGCCAATTGTCCCATATTAGCTGGGCCAGGACTCTCTTGTAAAAGAGATTTTTAATCTCAATGAGACTTCTCCTGGTTAAATAAAGGTTAAAAATAAAAGCATCCCATTTTTTGGGCTAAATTGGTTTGTCCTGTACGGGACCGCCCTCGTCTCGTATTTGACTGCTACTACTCGGGTCGAGGGGACTACGGGCGCTGCATCCGGCCTTGCCTCACCCGTCCTGACGTAGTGCAGCCCATGGAGTGCAGCAGCAGTGCCTCGCCCGTGGCCCCGTTGGTCGGCAGCCCGGCCAGCTGTCCGACCTTCGGACCTTCGCTTACCGCCAACACCACCACCCCTCCTTCTCATGGCCGATCATCGGTTCATGAGTTGGATGGGGTTCCGGACTTTGCGCGCAACATCGCCCGGGCCAAAACTCCTCAGCCGGTTGGGCTTTGTGTGCAATCCAGCACCCGGGCATCTTATCATTCACCCAGCAACGGCTGACTCGGTCAACGAATTGCCGTCGGGAAGTTGGCAACCATATCCCACTCCCACCATTCAAACGTTTAGACTTTTAGAGGTGCAGCATGGAAACAGGCCCTTCAGCCCTTTGAGTCCACACCAACCAATGATCATGCCATACACTAACACTGCTACTACTAGGGACAATTTACAATTTTACCAAAGCCGATTAACTTATAAACCTGTATGTCTTTGAAGTGTGTGAGGAAACCGGAGCAGCTAATGAAAACCCACGTGGTCACAGGAAGAATGTACAAATTCCACACAGATACCACCTGTAGTCAGGATTGAACCGGGGTCTCTAAAGCTGTAAGGCAGCAACACTATTGCCGCGCCACTGTGCCGCTAGCACTATGGATACCATGATGCTCGAGAATCAGCAGGGATCATCAGCTGTAGCTTCTTACTACAAATCTGGGTGGCTGCAGATCAGGCAACAGAGGAAAGTGACATTGAAACCAGCAGAACCATTTGGACTCCCTAGATTTCTGCTCATTTGTGCTCCTTTGCTGTGGTTAAGGAACTATTCCATTGTTTCAAAACCAATAGCCACAATTTCTTCTCATGCGACAGTGATGTACTTATTTGAGAACATTATGGAAACCTAGTGTGCATTCTATCATTTGAGCCTAACTAGTCTGGCTGACAGGGGTGAAGATTATTACTGCTTTTCAAAGTTGCAATAGGAGAAGCACAGGCCACATAAAATATCAACTTCCCGAAAATGTTCATAATTAATCAAAGATGATCAATCACATTTGTAATGGCTCAATTCAGAAGCATAAGAGGACCAATTGCAAATGGATAGATAAACATTTTGAAAACATAAATTTGTTGAATTTATATATTTAATCTCTTTTGTATGTTTTTAACCTCCTTATGGGACCTCAAGTATCTGAGAACAAGCACAATTAGAATATTGAAAATTAAGCCATTTGTTTCTAAATTGTTCGGGGACATGATGAAGCAAATTAAATACCTGGAAATTCAATGGCATGATACATGGTTTTCTTCATTATGTTTCTGAATTGAGTCATAAAATTAATTGCAAATGCGATTGTGGCTTAAGTACGCATATCTTATTACATAATTACATATCTTATTACATATCTTATTACATAATACATAAGAAGAGTAAGGTGACATGCCTCAATGACTATCGACCAGTGGCACTAACGCCGGTGGTGATGAAGTGCTTTGAGAGGTTGATCATGGAGCAAATCAACTCCTACATCGACAAAAACCTGGACCCACTGCAGTTCGCGTACCGCCACAACAGATCAACGGTGGATGCGATCTCGCTGGCCCTCCACTCCGCACTGGACCACTTGGACAACAAAAACTCATATGTCAGGCTGTTATTCATTGATTACAGCTCGGCATTTAACACAATCATCCCCTCCAAACTGGTTACCAAACTCGCAGAACTGGGTCTCTGCGCATCCCTCTGCAACTGGATCCTTGACTTCCTCGTCCACAGACCAGTCTGTTCGTATTGGTGGAAATGTGTCAGCCTCAATAACAATCAGCACGGGAGCACCTCAAGGCTGCGTGCTCAGCCCCCTGCTGTACTCACTCTATACCCATGACTGCGTAGCGAACCACAGTGCGAACTCCATCATCAAGTTCGCTGACGACACCACTATTGTGGGGCGTATCACTGATGGGGATGAGTCAGAGTACAGAAGAGAGATCGAGCAACTGTCCATATGGTGCCAGCGCAATAACCTGGCCCTCAACACCAGCAAAACCAAGGAACTGATTGTGGACTTTGGAAGGAGTAGGAGGGGGACCCACAGCTCCATTTATATCAACGGGTCGATGGTTGAAAGGGTCAAGAGCTTCAAATTCCTGGGCGTGCACATCTCCGAAGATCTTTCCTGGTCCGAGAACACTAATGCAATCATCAAAAAAGCACATCAGCGCCTCTACTTCCTGAGAAGATTACGGAGAGTCGGATTGTCAAGGAAGACTCTCTCTAACTTCTACAGGTGCACAGTCGAGAGCATGCTGACCGGTTGCATCGTGGCTTGGTTCGGCAATTTGAGCGCCCTGGAAAGGAAAAGACTACAAAAAGTAGTAAACACTGCCCAGTCCATCATCGGCTCTGACCTTCCTTCCATCGAGGGGATTTATCGCAGTCGCTGCCTCAAAAAGGCTGGCAGTATCATCAAAGACCCACACCATCCTGGCCACGCACTCATCTCCCTGCTACCTTCAGGTAGAAGGTACAGGAGCCTGAAGACTGCAACAACCAGGTTCAGGAATAGTTACTTCCCCTCAGCCATCAGGCTATTAAACCTGGCTCGGACAAAACTCTGATTATTACCAACCACTTTCTGTTATTTGCACTATCAGTTTATTTATTCATGTGTGTATATATTTATATCATGGTATATGGACACATTTATCTGTTTTGTAGTAAATGCCTACTATTTTCTGTGTGCTTAAGCAAAGCAAGAATTTCATTGTCCTATACAGGGACACATGACAATAAACTAACTTGAACTTGAACTTGAACATAATTCTAAATTGCACACTTTTTTGCATGTGTTGACATGTCAACATACACATGGGTGATATCACTTTCCACATGTAGCTTATGCTTTCCTTGACGAAATGCTTCATGATATGTAACTAATATTCTGCGTGGACCACCCTCAAGAAAACAACTCTCAGTAGCACAGATTAGCTGGAAATGTCGAATCCTGACAGCACAGAAGGAGGCCATTTGGACCATCGGGTCTGTGCCAATTCTTTACAGAGCAATTAATTCACTTCCTTTCAGTTGCTCTTACCCCCCAGTCCTGTGAATTATTTTATCTTCGATATTAACCCAATTCCCTTTTCCAATTGTAGACAAAAATGCTGGAGAAACTCAGTGGGTAAGGCAGCATCTATGGAGCGAAGGAAATAGGCAACGTTTCGGGTCGAAACCCTTCTTTGACCTGAAATGTTGCCTATTTCCTTCGCTCCATAGATGGTGCCTCACCCGCTGAGTTTCTCTAGCAGTTTGTCTACCTTTCCAGCATCTGCAGTTCCTTCTTAAACATATCCCTTTTCCAATTCACAATTGAATCGGCATCTTCTGAATTTTTAGCCAGTGCATTCCAAATTTTCATCACCCGTCATGTAACGTTTGACTGTATGTTTAGTTTAGTTTTGTTTAGAGATACAGCACAGAAACAGGCTCTTTGGCCCACTTAGTCCGCTCCGATCAGTGATTCCCGCACACTAGCGCTATTCTACACACAATTTTGCCGGTCAATTAACCTACAAACCTGTACATCTTTGGAATGTGGGAGAAAACCGGAGCACCCGGAGAAAACCCATACAGGTCACGGGCAGAACGTACAGACTCCATGCAGACAGCACCCACAGTTAGGATCGAACCCTTTTCTCTGGCGCCGTCAGCAACAACTTTACTGCTGCACCTCTGTGTCGCCCTATATTACGCCGGTTACCCCTCATAGTTTGATGTAAAGACATATTCCCTGGTCTTGGGTGCCTTTGTTGTTCAAACCAGGGAGTGCGGCTCCAGGCTGCCTTTTACTGGTGCCTACTGTGCTTCCATAGTTTTTCCATCAGGTCTCCATCACAACCAGGAGCAAAACGATAGGAAACAAATGCAGGGATATGAAGGGATATGGATCAAATGCATGCAGAAAAGATTAGTTTAGCAGCTTCATGTTTAGCACAGACTTTGTGGGTCAAAAGGCCTGTTTCTGTGCTGTGCTATTCAATGTTCCTCATTCTATGCTCTTATACGGACATGTATCTTGGGACATGTAACAATAATAAACCAATAACTAAGAATGTAAATACCAAAAACAAATTGGAATGGTCCGGGGAAATTGCTCACTTTAAGATTTCTACTCATCGTTCCCACTTTCTTCCACTTAGTAATTATTACCAAAATATTTAAATAGTGAATCGAGCAGACAGGTGTTTAATGGAATTTGATGTAGATGAGTGTGATGAGTGCGAGGCAAATATTTTGAGAGGCAAAGCATAACATGAAAATATGCTCTCAATCAACAATGGAGAACTTCCTAGAGATCGCAGGATGCAGGAGAACAATGATAGGTCCCTGAAGTCCTGGTACAGATAGAAAAAGTCAGGAAACAAAAGGCCTACAACCTCTTATGTGAAATTAACAGCATCGTGTCACACAGTTGTAAAGAGTAATGATAAGCTTGTGCAATTAATGGCTAGGTAAAATGTAAGGATCCATGTGCAAAAAAGGTGAATCACCAGAGGAACTCAGCGTGACTTCGGGCAGCATCTGTGGAGGGAAATGGAATGTGGCCATTTTGGGTCAAGAGCCTTCAAGTGGACATGTAGTCTTGGTGGAAAGCTAAGAGGAGACATCATATTTAACCAAAACATTGGAGGTTGAATGGGAAGGAACTTGCTGTTTCCCTGATTGGAGAGCCTGCGAGGAAAAGGTATTGACTTAAATTTGCTGTCAAGAGAGTGAGCAGGAAGAATGATGGATGTCTATGTATACAAAGAATTGCTGGGAGTATGGAAGTCTCTGCCATAGGGAAGACAACACTGAACAATGAGAGATTATGATCTGATGCTGTAGGTGCCATTTTCAACCTCTTATCTCCATCCCTGTTCTTGTTTTAAACTGACATTGAGGATAAAGGAACATTACACTGCACCCTTCCCTCAACCATTTGAGGTATTCAACATAGTTCCTGGAATAGTTATTTTAACCACAAATGTAATCTTGCAACTTTTCTATATTTAGCAAAAAAAGTGAAAACCAGACTAGTCTGGCTACTCTCGGAGTAATTTTTTGTTCATTTAATTGTTTCATTTAATCTTGTGCTGAAAAATGTTGCTTACATGATGGCACCTCATCAATCGCATTGCAGTATGCGATAACAAGACGATGGATTATTATAATCTCTTGGTACCCAGAACCATGGTGACAGCAGTTAGAGCTTTTAATCCAGCAATACGAGGTGTGGTGAAAATTGTTTTTGCTGCAGTTGGAACAATTTGGTTTACATTGAATATATGACAGCTGCTGATGCGGGCAAGCTCACTGTCCAAGTTGAAAATGATGCACTTTGATTTCCTTGCATATCACTCTGCCAAATTGAGTTGAACTTTTTTTGTGACCCTTGACCGTTGACGAGATTTGGTTTTCTACATCAAACATTTGGTTATGAAAACTATAATGGGCCTGTCCCACTTAGGCGATTTTTTAGGCAACTAAAGGCGACTAGTTTGTCGCCACATGTTCACCAGTGGTCGCCGGGAGTAGTCTCCTCAGTCGCGCACAAAGTCGTAACGTCTTTCTGGTCGCCGCTAAATTTTCACCATGTTGAAATTTTTTTGCCGACAGTGGGTTTGACGCCAATGAGCGTAGCTAGGCGACAACCTACGATGTAGGTGCTGTCGTAGGTTGTTGCCAGGATGACATAGGCCTAAAAAATTGGCAATTGGGACAGGCCCATTAGCTTTCCATAATCTGGACCTTTAAGGTCATCTTGAATTCCTTTGCCAAAGACCAATTGTGCAAACTCTTCCCGTCAGCTGATGTGTGCACAGAACCATATCCCACCATTCCCTGCATATCCATGTGTCAATCTAAAACCTTCTGAAATACAACTATTGTATCTGCCTCCATCACCTCCCCTCTGGGCAGCACCTTCCACGCATCTACCACTCTCTTTTTAAAACACTTGCCCCGTACATCATATCATATCATCATATCTATATACTTTTAAAACTCTATGTGTGTGTGTGGATGTGTGTGTGTGGTTTTGCATGTGAAACGTATCTCCTCGAAAACCGGACGCAAAAACGCTGACATTTTTACCATTTCGGTAGGGATTTTACTTATGAGTTCAGAAATCCACTCCTTGGTCAATTATTTCCCCAGATTTTGAATAAAATTGGTCACAAAACTCCATTTTTAAAATCTAAACGGCGCTCAGCAGCTGCTGACGTCATAATGCCCACATGCCGACCAATCCAGGCCCACCTGCCTCCAGGTGCCGTCCCCCCGCTGCTGTGGATTAAAGCCCCGTGCCCAGCACAAGTACGCTCGCGCCACGCCTCCCGCAGCTGGACTCCCACGCCCGCCCGCTCACTCAAAACTCCCCCCACCCGCCCGCTCATTCACTCCAACCACCCGCCCGCCCGCCCGCTCCAACACCCCACCCCCCCCCGTTCTCAAAATGCTCTGCAGATCGGGAGGGCATCGGAGGTCACAGCCGGTCACCGGCTTGAACATGGCGGCGGCAGTTATTGTCGTGTGGGGCATTACTCCCTCTGGGAAACCTGAAATTCCTCCATTGATCGCAGGGACACGAGGCACCCACGTCGCCCGAGGTCGGGCCCCATCCGACCCGCCCGCTCACCGAGTTCAGGTCCGCCCTCTCCCTCTCTCTCCCCCATCCTCCTTCCCTCTCCCCCCTCCCTCCCTCCCTCCCTCTGCAAACCGAACTTGCTGCCTGTCGCGCCTCTCGCAAGGCCTTTGATAAAAACCTAGCGACCCCCCCCTCTCTCTCCCCTCCTCTCTCTCTCTCTCCCCTCCTCTCTCTTTCTCTCTCTCCCCTCCTCTCTCCCTCTCCCTCTCTCTCTCCCCCACCTCTCCCTCTCTCTCTCCCCTCCCTGTCCCTCCCTCCCCTCCCTGTTCCCCTCCCTGCCTCCCCCTCCCTCCTCTGGGAGTGCATAAATCCACTCCTCTCTAGATTTGGTCAATTATATTTCCCCAGATTTTGAATAAAATTATTCACAAAACATCAAAAAAAATTCAAACTGCTGCATGAGTCACAGGGCCACCTCACAGATCCAATCACAATGGATCTCATTTACATATATGACATCACAATGGGACAGGGTTGGGAGATTGGAACCTTCACATGGTTCCACCAAAATCAAACTGCTGCATGTCACAGTGTCACCTCACAGATGTCCAATCACAATGGATCTCATTTACATATGCCATCACAATTGGACAAGTGCGGGAGATTGGAACCTTCACATGGTTCCACCAAAATCAAACTTCTGCATGAGTGCCATCTCACAGATGTCTAATCACAATGGGACATAGGTGGGAGATCTCTCCCCCTCCCTCCCTCCCTTTCACAATGCCTTTGCACCTGGCCCATCTGCCCCCCCCCCCAGCATGCCTGGTGGCCCCGCCCGGCCCCACCCGCTGACCTCACAATGCCTTTGCACCTGGCCCAACTGGCCCCGCCCAGCCCTGCCCCCCCCAGCCTGCCTGGTGGCCCCGCCCCCCCAGCCTATCTGCTGGTCCCGCTGCTAGGTTATAGATTCCATTGGTTTTCATTTAATTTAATTTAATTATTTGTCACTTAACATCACTAATTCTTAACGTTAACATTTAATTTCAAAGACAGTTTTTAAAAAAAAATTGCTGTATTCATTAACAGCTTAGATCGGACCCGCTGTGTGTGTGTGTGTGTGTGTGTGGAGGGGGAGGGGGGGAGAGGGGAGGGGAGAGAGTAGGGGAGAGAGGAGGGGAGAGAGGAGGGGAGATGGTTACAAGGGGGGGAGGGGGGGTGGTTAATGTGAGTGTGACGCGGCAGGCTGCTCCCCTGAATTCCATAAAGCGGCCGACAGGTTTCGTGCACGAGACGCGCACGCTTCATTTCCAGAACATTCTGATCGCGTGACGCATGGTTGCATTTTGCTCTCTCTGTCTCTCCCCCTCTCTCTCTCTCCCCCCCCATCTCTCTCTCCCCATCTCTCTCTCCCCAGCTCTCTCTACCCTCTCTCTCTCTCCCCTCTCTCTCTCTCCCCATCTCTTTCTCCCCATCTCTCTCCCCTCTCTCTCTCTCTCTCTCTCTCTCCCCCCCTCTCTCTCCCCCTTTCCTCTCCCCCACCCCCCTGCCCTCCCTCACCCTCCCCTAAACCCCCTTCCCCCCTCCCCTCCACCCCTCCCCTACCCTCTTCCCTAATGATTGTGCCACCCTTCCCCCGCTTGGTCGCTCCGCTCCCTCACCTGGTATCCCCGAGGCCGGTGATCAGTGATCGCTCAGCCACCCCACTTTCAAAAACGTTCCGCGGCCCCTGTTATTTACTAAGATACACTTGCAATGGGTGCCTCAGAGCTACCATTACTGGCAGACTCTGCTGTTGGAGGCATAGTTTTGGAAATGACTGGTTTGGCAATGAGAGGTCAGGGAAGTAGGCAATAACATGTGTCTCTGTGAGGAATCTACTCTCATTGAGTCATCTCTATCTGGATCTTTCTGAAGGACAATGTATTTACACTGATCATTCTTGCAAGAGGGTCTTTTAAGTAGCTGTCTCTGGCATTGCTGCTCATTACACGTTATCCAGACAATGTTCTCATTGTACATTGTATTCATTGTGTACTCAATGTGCTAATTGTGGCAATTATTTCATCTGCTTTAACATCTGCAAAGAAAAAACAGCATCTTGAGTGTTGGCATTTGCCAAATTGCTGATACCACAATTGCAGGCAGACAATGGCAGAGCTCACATACCCTCAACTGCTCCCCTTAATAAACTGGAATTACTCATCAATAGAGCCAGGATGTTTAGGCGCTAAAAAACTGAAATAGGCAGGCAAAAAGGCATAATAAAATTGCAAAAAAGGCTTGGAAAAGGCACTTATTGACAAAAAAAGGCATAACGCATGTATTTCCACCCTCAAAATATGATTAAAAATGATAATATAAAGGTATTCTACATTAAATAACCAAAGTTGCCTGGTTACTCATAATTACAAGCAATTTTTTTCAAATTATCTGGTTTTAAATTATGCCGCCTCTCAGACAGAATATTGTTCAGTTGTGAAAAACATATTTCTACCTCAGCTGAGGTCACAGGTGCATACCCAAAACAAGCTACATACTCTATATTCATGTCGATATCTTGTGCATTACAACTACCTTTGAGAACTTTAGCTATGTTTTGTATTTCTTCAAGATCTTTGTTAGCTAAAATCACTCTCTCACATTTTCCTTGTATATCTTTACCTACATCGTCAGGAATTATGCGGATATCGTCACTTACTTTGTTGAAAACCTGCAAGTTATTCACTAATGTTTTGCCACATTTCTCAAGGGAAGTGATAGCTTGTGGGAAGTTTGCAAAATTGGAAGCAATAAACACAAGATCGCGGTGGAGGAACTTTTTCTGCATGATTTCACTGACGATCCTGACTGCAGCAGATTCTTCTTCAAGACAGTTGACAAATTATTTTATGTTTTCGAAATTTGCAGCATAGTAGAGTACAGCAGAGAGCCATGTACCCCACCTAGTCAAAACGGGCTGAGGAGGTAGCGGAATCTCGGGTGCCATTTCCTTGAACATGCTTTGAGGAAGATTTTCTTGACATTGGAAACTAGGCGATCAACATTTGGAAACAAACTATGTATGTGCTTGACAATTCTATGAAGTCCTTGAGCTAAGCATGTCAAATGCAACATTTTGGGGGAATAAAACTTTAAGAGCACAAGCAGCTTTTTTCATGTTCGGAGCTGAATCAGTCACAAACAGAAAAACATTCTCGTGTTTTATATGTTCTGGCCAAAGATCAGCAAGTGAAGATGTAAACAACTGAGTAATAGTTGAGCTATTTGACTTCTCCAATACTTCCAATGTCAACAAATACTCCTTTGAACTGCTTCCAGTGTACCGATGACCACATTGGCAACATATCTCCTCACAACATCGGTTGTTTCGTCTATTGAGATCCATATTATGTTGCATGCAACTTCAACTCTAATTTTCTGCACAACAATGAAGTTGGTGTCAACATAATTTTTCCGTAATTATGACTCGCTTGGTATATGTTCCTCTGTGTATTTCTCTAAAAAAACACTGAGATTTGTTTTCCAATTTCCAAATGGAATTCCAGCATCAATGAATGCCTTGCACAGACCACTCGAAAACTCAGATCTGCGACTAGAGCCATCAGTAAATGTAGTGAGGAAACAAGCTTGGGTATTTTGCTTGTGTAGTCTACACCCCAGCGATATCAACATTGACTTCTCTAATTTTAGATAGCCCTTGTCTTCTCCCTCCTCCCCCTCACCCTTTCCAGCTCTCCTTCTAGTCCTAATGTCTCTGCCTCTTCCTTTCTTTTTCCCAACTCCCCCCCCCCCACATTAGTCTGAAGAAGGGTCTCGCCAGACACGTCGCTTATTCCTTCTCTCCATAGATGCTGCCTCACCTGCTGAGTTTCTCCAACATTTTTTGTCTCCCTACGATTTTTCCAGCATCTGCAGTTCTTTCTTAAATAGATCTTGGAGAAGGCTGAACCAGCGGGCAGCGGCATGAACGAATGAATGACCAACGGTGGCGCCCCCGGTTTTGCCCCAGTGGTGGAATTTTTCTTGTAAGTTATACTATGTTAACACTTTAATAATAACATTAATATTAATGTGTTAACATAGAAAACGTCATTGAAATTGATGGCGGCAGCGACCACGACTTCGGAGGTTTGGCTGCGGGCCCAGTAGACGACATCGTCGGGAGATCGCAGGTCACAGGTTGGTGACCTGTTTTTATGGAGCTCCCGTGGCAACAGCTTCTTCCGCTGGACTGGAGGGCGGCAGCTTCGACCACCCCGGGCCGCGGAGATTGAACCGGCCCGTTCGCGAAGCACGGTTGAGCCGCGGGACTAAAGCACCATCACCCGGTGGGGGTCACAACATCGGAGGCCTGGATCGCCTCAGCGCAGAGGGAGAACAAGGAGGGAAGACAAAGACTTAAGGTTTTTGCCTTCCATCACAGTGAGGAGGTGTCTGGTGAACTCACTGTGGTGGATGTTAAATTTGTGTGTATTGTGTGTTTTGTTACTTTATTATATGTATGACTGCGAGGCAACAAAATTTCGTTTAGACCGAATGGTCTGCATGACAATAAAGTTTCCAAGATCCAAGAAATCACGGTACAACTAGAGAAAATAGCACGACCTTTGAGCAAAACGGCAAAAAAAGGCTGATTTAGGCACTCGATCGTGAAAAAGGCATTATCCTGGTGAAATCATCAAAAAAGGCATGAAAAGGCACATGGCATTTATGGCAAAATCCTGGCTCTACTCATCAACTCATCAATGGTTTCCGTTGCTTCGATGTGTGGCAGGTGACTGGGGATAATCAGAAGAATTTCCTTGTGGTCAACCCTATGTTTCCAGGAGACGGTATAAAACCATAACATTCACAGAATCTTCGCACGGTGTGGGCGCTGCAAGCCGGCAGCCCTGTCAGCAGCGTGTCCGTTTTTTTCTACTTTTTTTGTTTTTTTAGTGTGTTTTAATGTGTGTTTTTAATGTTTCTTTGTGTGTCTTGTGTGGAGGGTGGTGTGGGGGGGTAAGGGGGAAACCACTTAGGTCGCCTCCTCCACGGAGAGGCAACTTTTTCCATGTCTCCTCCCCCGTGGCCTAACATCGAGGATCGGTGCGGCCTTTCCCGGAGACGCGCCTGGGGCTTCAGCCTCGGGCGCAGCGTGGAACTCTTTTGTCGCAGAGCGGGCAAGCCCTCACCGGGGCTCGCCGGATGGGAGCGCTCCATTCGCTGGCCCACGGCAGCCTGAAGCCGCGGTCTGCAGAGCTCCAGCTGCCGCAGTGCCCGCAGCTTGGGATCCCTCGCTGGGGACCTGGGAGAAGATGAAGCTCCCACCGCCGGACCACAGCCTATTTCTACCGCGGGCGCGGTGGGGACTTACCTCGCTGGGGACCCCTGGAGAGGAGCTCCGACCGCCGGCCCTGCAGTCTGCGGTGCTTCTGGCTGCGGCACGGTCTCCAGTGTGGAGGCACCGTTTCAGAACTTACCTGGACTTTCACTCATCTGGATGCCCACAGCGGCGGCTGTGGAGGGTTGAGATCCCGACCTCAGGGGAAAAGAAGGAGGACTGGCCAAATGTTGTGCCTCCCACCACAGTGATGAATGCTGTGGTGGATGTTTGTGTTAAATTTTTATTGTGTTTGTGTGTGTTCTTTTTCATTGTACTGCTGCTGGCAAATTCATCTCACTTGCACTTTATGCGCAAGTGACGAATAAAACTGATTGATTGATTGATTGATTGATTGATTGATGGACATTTCAGCAGCCATCACTGCTTGAGGGACAAGGTCTACATTCAATTTCTGAGGCTCCTCATGCTAGTACCCTTCCCAACCTCAGCTTAGGTACACACAAAATGCTGGAGTAACTCAGCGGGACAGGCAGCATCTCTGGAGAGAAGGAATGGGTGATGTTTTTGGTCGAGGCCCTTTTTCAGACTGAAGAAGGGTCTCGACCTGAAACGTCACCCATTCCTTCTTTCGAGAGATGCTGCCTGTCCCGCTGAGTTACTCCAACATTTTGTGTCTATCTTCGATTTAAACCAGCATCTGCAGTTACTTCCTACACATTCAGCTTAGGTACAATAAGAGTCACACAAGTACCAGAATCATTGTAAACAGTCATCATCAATTATGTTCCATAGCTTGTACCAGTTCAGAGCCAGCCTATAGTACACGCCAACCACTATTCAGTAAGCTTCAGTGAGGTCCCCCCCTCATCCTTCTAAATTCCAGCGAGTACAGGCCCAGTGCCCTTAAATGCTTATCATGTGTTAACCCACTCACTCCTGGGATTATTCTCGTAAACCTCTTCTGACCCTCTCCAACGGCAGCACATCCTTCCTCAGATATGGGGTCCAAAACTGCTCACAATACTCCAAATGCGGTCTGACCAGCGCCATATAAACCCTCAGCATTACACCCCTGTTTTTGTATTCTAGCCTTCTTGAAACTTCTACAACTACAGCTCTGTTAAAACTCATCAGCGATGTGTTCACTGCTTCTGAGGATGGTAAACTCACCGGTGCCATCTTTCTTGATCTAACCAAGGCCTTTGATGTTGTTGACCACTACCTACTGCTTGATAAACTTTACTCTATTGGTCTTTCTCAAAACAATCTACTGTGGTTTAACTCATACCTTCATAACAGACGCCAATGTGTCACCTTTAATGGAAGTCAATCCAATTCCTTAATTGTTGAGAAGGGGGTCCTGCAAGGTTCGTCTTTGGGACCACTCCTTTTCTCTATTTTCATAAACGACCTCCCTAATATCTGTTCTGACTGTCAAACACAACTATATGCCGATGATGCAGTGCTATATGCATCTAGTACTAACAAGTCTGAAATTGAAAGATCCCTTCAATCAGATCTTACTTCTGTTCAGAAATGGCTATTATTTAACAAATTAATTTTAAATAAAAATAAATCATGCAGTATGTTATTTGGTACCAGACAAGGCCTTGGTAATTCTGTAGATCTGACTATATCATTTAATGAAGGATCACCATTAGAACAAGTATTGAACTTCAAATATCTTGGTGTTTGGCTCGACCCAACGCTTTCATTTACGCAGCATAGTGAGACGATTACTAAAAAACTCAGCTGTAATCTAGCTATTCTTTACCGCCATATAAATTGTTTCACCTTTCAGATGAGAAAAAGAATTGTCTCTCAACTACTACTACTACCAACACGGGATTATGCTGATATTGTCTATCAGAATACATTTGATACACATCTTCAACCCCTCAATGTAGTTTATAATAGTCTTTGCAGATTTATTTTAAGGTGTCCATATATAACTCACCACTGTTCTATGTACGAAACTCTAAACTGGTGATCCCCCCACGCTCGAAGATGCTACCACTGGTTCCAGTTCATCTTTAAATGCATCCATCTCAATTACCCTTCTTATTTAAAACAAGACCTATTACCATACACACCCTCATATTCACTAAGACATATTCAGCAACCCTTCTTTTTCATTCCAAGAACTAACAAAGAAATTGGGAGACGTGCATTTAAATTCAAAGCTCCTTCTGACTGGAACACTCTGCCTAGTACCATAAGAACTATTAGCTCATTTCGTCTATTTAAAATACACTTTTACCCTTCCTTATAAAACCATGTACCTGTTTCTAGTATTGAGTCTTCGAGCTCCTTTATCTAGCTTGCTCTGTGTGTGATCATTTGGCATAACTATTGTATATGCATGGCCATTACACTTATGTATTATTGTATTGCATAGTGTAACAAGGTCTTATATTGTATTATGTCACAATATCATGAAATAATATATCATGTAATAATGTTGATAGTATGTATTAACGTACGATGTATGATAGGTGGTATATGGTATTATGCATCAACATTATGCTGTAACACATAACTATTATTATTATTGGATATGTAAAGCCAATTAACAATTGTTATAAACTATAACAAGTGGGGATGGAGGGGTTTTGGGATTGGTGTGTGGGTAGGTGGGTCAATGAGAGCCTCTATGTATGTTATGTCTTGTGCTGTATGTTCTATGTTGGACCCCCTCGAAAACGAGATGACTGTCCATCTCAAGGGGCTATCCATGAATAAACTTGTTTCAAATAAATGCTAGCATTGCAATTGCCTTCCTGATTCGACTTGCACGTTAACTTTTTGGGAATCCTGCACCAGCACTCCTACGTCCCCTTGCACCGATATCTGAATTCTCTTCCCATTTAGAAAATAGTCTATGTCTTTATTCCTACTACCAAAATGCACAACTCCACACTTTGCTACGCTGTATTCCATCTGCTACTTCTCAACCCACTCTTCCAACCTGTCCAATTCCTTCTGCAGACTTCCTGTTTTCTCTGCACCACCTGCCCCTTCACCTATCTTCGTATCATCTGCAAACTTGGACACAAAGCCTTCAATTCCCTCATCCAGATGTCACACCTATCCTTACACCTCTACACTCCCCATCATCCAGGAACCCAGGTGAAGCAATGATTCTCTTGCATTTCTTCTGGAATTATTTACTGTATTTGGTATATTCACGATATGGTCTCCTCCACATTGGAGAAGCCAAACACAGATTGGATGATCACTTTGAGGAGCAACAATCTCACTTTAATTCTTCATCCAACTCTTATTCTGATCTACTTGGCTGTGGCCTCCTGCACTGTTGCAATGAAATCCAATGCGAGCTTGAGGAATTGCACCTCCTCTTCCTTCTGAAAACACTGCAACATTCTGGACTCAATGTTAAATTCTACAACTTTGGGGGATTCCCATTCTCTATCCGATTGCTGTGACAAGTGTGTCTTTACGATTATTAGCTCTAAATATAAAGGTGTTTTAGCATGCTAAAAAAGGCTAAAATCCAATTTACAGGTTATTATTTCCCAGATGCCACACAGCCAATACCCTGTGGCTGGTTCGAAATTCTATTCTAACATGCAGCAGACAAGCGAGGAACAGCAACACTCTAGAGTAACTCAGCGGGTCAGTCAGCATCTTGGGAGAACATGGAAAGTTTACCATTTTGAGTTGGACTTTTCTTTAGACTGAATTACTCCAGCACTGTAAACCAGCATCTGCAGAGCTTCTATACACCAGACAACCTCTAGTGAATGTGTTCAAAAGGGAACTGCAGATGCTGGAATATCGAAGGTACACAAAATTGCTGGGGAAACTCAGCGGGTGCAGCAGCATCTATGGAGCGAAGGAAATAGGTGACGTTTCGGGCCGAAACCCAAGGGTTTCGGCCCGAAACGTCACCTATTTCCTTCGCTCCATAGATGCTGCTGCACCCGCTGAGTTTCCCCAGCAATTTTGTGTACCTTCAACCTCTAGTGAATGAATGTGTTATCCGATGTTCTATGAGCACCATCTTGTGGCAACAAATCATAAGATGCTGCTGCAAGATGACATGACAGATCTCAGCAGCAGATGGCACTCCTTAATTCTAGTTAAATATCCAGTTTGCCTTGTGATGGAACTTTCCTGTTTCCACTCAGAATAAGTCACATTCTGTTTCACGTGGCCTCCTGCTTGCTAACATCTATCATAGTGTACCAACAACAATAATACTTTCTCAGATGGAATATTTTTTATACCATGCTATGACACAAAATGTATTGCTTTATTGTTTCACAACTGTGTACATAAAGCAAATAATACGACAAAGCACTTAAATAAACTCGACAGAAGAATACTAAGGATTTCATCCATTTTGATGCACTGAATATGTGCTACTTATTGTTTGGAAGCAGGAGAGGGGACCTTATTGTGAAGTCCCTCTTCACCTTTTATTATTTTATTATTTTAAGTCCTGTTAAAAAATGTTAGTTAGTTAGTTGGAGGTCTGTTAGTGGGGGGTGGGGGGGGGGGGGGAAGGGGGAAACTTTTATTCTTAGTCCCCTACCTGGTCGGAGAGGCAGCATCCCTCCAAGCTGCTTCTTCGCTCCGTCCTCGCGGCCTACCATCGAGAATGGAGCGGCGTTTCCTGTTGGGACCGGCCGGGACTACAGCTTCGTCGGCGGTGCAGCGCTGGGATACCAACAGGGAGCGGGCGATGCTTTACCGGGTCGCCGTGCGGTAAGCTCCGGAGCGCTGTGGCTGCCGACTCCCTACATCGCAAAGCTGTGGCTGCGGGCGTCCGGCCGCAGGCGGCGCTGGATTTGGAGCGCCGCGGAGCCTGGGATCGAGTTGCCGGGGTCGGAGCTCCAACCGGCGCGGCCTGAGGGCTACGAGTGCCCCAGTCTCCGGGGAGGAGGCAGCCGCTCCAGACTTTCCAAGCCGCTTGAGGAATGTTTCACCCAACGCCGGATGTTCCATCTTCACGGCAAGAGGGCCCTGAAAATCATCGGACTGGCTGCAAGGCCACAAATTGGCCCCGACCTCGGGTGTTTCAGAGGAAGAGGACTTAACTTTCTGGTGCCTTTCCCCACAGTGGAAATTTTTGATTCTGCTGTGGGGGGACGTTTGTGTTGAACTCCATAATGTGTTGTGTCCATTTTCTTTATTTTTTAACCTTTTTCTATGGTTTGTATGGAAACTTATTATCTATTTTATGTAAAGCACTTTGGTGTCAATGCGAGTTGACTTAAAACGTGCTATATAAATAAAACTTACTTACTTACTTATTGAATCTTACCGATTAGTGGAAGGCTTGGATAGAGTGGATGTGGAGAGAGTGCTTCCACCAGGGGAAGAGTCTAGGACCAGAAGCCATAGCCTCAGAATAAAAGGACGTACCTTTAGAAAGAAGATAAGAAGGAATTTCTTTAGTCAGAGGGTGGTGAATCTGTAGAATTTATTGCTCTGAATGGCTGTGGAAACCAAGTCGTTAGATATTTTAAAGGCGGAGATTGACAAATTCTTGATTAGTGCGGGTGTCAGGGGAGAGGGCAAGAAAATGGTGTTGAGAGGGAAAAGATAGATCAGCCATGATTGAATGGCAGGGTAGACTTGATGGTCCGAATGGCCTAATTCTGCACCTATAACTTATGAACTTATGAACTTATTGTAGAACGCTCAATTGGATCCTCCTGAACAATACGTGAAATTAGACCCAATAGCTTTTTCTCAAACAGCACTGTAATGGTTTAAATGAGAAACATATGCTGAAATGGTGCTGTGCAGGCCGCAAAGGGAATTTTATATGAAAAGTTTTACCAAAAAACCCCAGCTCTTAGTAATGCTGATTACTGGGAAGGATGACGGTCCTTATAACAACTCTTCCCATGACAGCACAAAAAAGTTAAGTAAAGATTACCATGGAGGGTGAGACAAAAACATATTGGGGAAGGGGCTTGGGGGAAAACATGGCAATCTCCTATGCCTCACACCTCCTGTGTGATCAATATCCCATTGGAGTTAGACACAAAGTGCTGGAGAAATTCAGCGGGGTCAGGCAGCACCCCTGGAAGAAAGGCATAGATGACGATTCAGATCGAGACCCTTCTTCAGACTGTTTAAGTTTGAAGAAAGGTCTCGACCTGAAATGTCACCCTTTACTTCAAAGATGCCACCTGACCCACTGAGTTACTCCAGATTTTTGTGTCTATCATCAGTGTAAACCAGTATCTGCCGTTCCTTCTTATCCCATTGGAGATCTGTGCTGTGTTTGGCTTTACACATTGCAAGGTGAAGAATGATCAATGGAGCTGAGTTCACAGCATATAGCTCACCGTTTGTGCATTGTATGAAAAATACACAGTTTGTGATGGAACAATGAGGAGGCTTCAAATATCCCAAGCATTATACTCAAGGCTGGCAGATGGCATTGGTAAGGGTACCCGGACGTGGTGTAGAAGGACGAGATGCCAAAGCAAAGAAGTCAAAGCCAAATAACCGTATGGAAACGAAGCCCAAACACCAAATAACCGAAAGCATACAAAGCCGAAACGCCAACGAACCGAAAGGGCCGGACGCCTAAAAGCGGCATTCGGTTAGTTGGCTTGTAGGCAGCCTTTCAGTTAGGTGGCGTTTTGGCAGAGCAACCATTCGGTGAGTTTGCTTTTAGGCGACGCAGCCTTTCGGTTAGTTGGCTTTTCGGCGTCCCGCCCTTTCGGTACGTTAGCATTTTGGCTTCGTATGCTTTCGGCTATTTGGCTTCGACTTCTTTGCTTCGGCTTCTCGTCCTTCGAAACCACGTCCGCACACGTTGGTAAGCCAGTAAGAGAGTCTTTAATTGACATTTCCTTGGTGCTCTCAGTGTAAAATGTTTGAGGTTTATGAAGGTTATAGGCCATACACTCTCCAATGTTAGCCAGTATGCAAGGAAACCTACCACGTGCGGCTTGTGATGCCACCACCTGAGCCAAATGACGTTAGGAAAACATTATGTTGAACAAAGAACTGCAGATGTTGGAAAAATCGATGGTAGACAGAAATGCTGGAGAAACTCAGCGAGTGAGGCGTCTGAAGAAGGGTCTCGACCCGAAACGTCGCCTATTCCTTCGCTTTATAGATACTGCCTCACCCGCTGAGTTTTTCCAGCATTTTTGTCTACCTAGGAAAACATGAAATGCTTGGAAGTGCATAGTGCTTGAAGTGCCCAGGCCAGCTTCCTGATGGGTGTGAGTTAACGTAGACATGATCACAAGTGCGATCTGCCCAGGGGTTAAATCACCTTTGTGATTTGCCAATGAAAATCAGATGCTGGTGAATCCAATTTCTATGTTTTTCTCTTTTACCCGTGACGTCTTAAACCCTTCCAGTGCATTGTTAGCTCATCATACAAAGACTAGTAATGTACAGTATATACATTGACAAAATGTTAAGCGGTAAGGTCATTGTCTTTGCTCAGTTAACTGCTTCCAAATGTAATTAGGCTTTAAAGCATGATTAAAATCTCCTGATTAAAATCTCCTCTTTCTACTGGTTGCTATTTCATGATCCAGTTCTTATCAAAACAAGGACATGCCACTATGATTATCTTAATCGGGAACATATTTTGAAAGTTTCAATAAACCAAAGTAACTTGATTGGTAGTCGTAGGTTAGAAATGAAAGTCCATTTTTAACTCATCCCACAAAGTTTGTTCAGGCAGGTGAGTAGTGATTGGTGTGATTGGGACATGATCTGGTGTATTCCCTAATTTTGTTATTTACAAAGGATTTTAGGCAACGTGTTCCAGACAAGCAATGGCCTACTTGCTGAACCGTTGCTGAGTTTTGTTGACATCCAAGTGATTTTTACCTGATATTATAGCATGCCCTTACACTAAAATGACTAGCAAACCAGGGCTGCCAGTTCAAGTTGAATGAATATTTGGAAGCTAAAATTATTCCATATGATGTACATTGATCTGATCCACCTGCTCATTCTATCGGATGCATGTCATGTTCAACCTCATATTGTTTCATCTTCCCACTCTCACCAGAAACCAAAAACACTTTGCTGTCCGACTGGATAAACAGAATTGCCGGTATCCTCCTTCTAACTCTTTATAACCTATATCAAATAAACCTGTCCAAATGCCCAGTTCCAAATCCAGCCTTCCCTTTTCTTTCCAGTGTGGACATCTCTACTGTGATGATCTCTCAGCAATAAACTTAATGCAAGAAACCTTCCTACTTGTTCCCTGTTGCATCAGCTCCCCACTCAGTTTCTCATCTCTTTCCACATTATTCCCATTTACTTTACATAAGAGAGAAGTAGACCCATTTAAATGAGGCCCAGCGGCCATCACAATCACCCTTCATGGACAATTCTCCAAATCCCCACATCCTTCCTGTCCTGAAAACATCCCAAGTTAACTAAAATTAGAAAATGCTGGAAACCCTCTGCAGGTCAAGGCAAGCATTGCAGCCCCGTGTGTTACATTGCCAGCAACATTGGGAAGGCCATTCTGATTGAAGGTATATAAGGAGGCTGAAGGATCCCAGGCGCTTCGGCCATACCCTGACATAAGGTCTATCTTGCCCATCGCAGAACCAGAAGCCTGCCAGGAGAGGGAAGCCATCGTGCTTGGCCCCTGCTCATCCCACGGAGCAGAGAGGAGGGAGTTTTTTTATTTTTTTATTTTTTAATTTATTGAACATGTTAAAAAATACAAACACAAATAAACTTGTAAGCAATAAAAAAAAGAAAATAAAACACAAAGGAAAACAAACAAATAAGTAACTCAAATAATACAAATAATATCGTTCAAAAGGTGTAAGAAGAAGTTCGAAAACTTTTCTGGTCCTACCCCCTCTTATTTTCTATAGATTTTCATGGAAAAACAAAATAATGGGAACAAATGGACCCAAAATCTGTTGAACAGTCCACAAACAAGAAATAACCAAACAGAAAAGAAAATCACTGGTCCAGCTCATAACCATTCAATCTTTTGTTTCTGAAGAGTGTTTTTAGTTTGAATAGAGTCTTACATTTTTTCAGCTCATCATGGCAGTTATTCCAGAGACTAACACCCTTTGCTGTAACACAATGGAGTTTTGCATTAGTTCTTATTTAGCAAGCCGGCTGCGGGAGGCAGTGCATCTTGCTGCTGGAATGGGCCAAGCACGTGGACCAGACATGATCTGCAGCTGCAAGGAGCAGTGGAGGACACCAATGGCTACGTTTGGCCAGGCTGATCCTGCAATGTTGCCAGGGCAACGGGCCTTCATAGTCAGGTTAAGAAACTCTGCACTTGGGACAAGTGGGACTTGAAAATAGCACCAAATGTGGCGACTCTTGCACACTATCTTAGTGTATTATTTCTATATACACTTGCACTGTACGCCACTAATTTTATTTGGGATTAAAAGAATTATAGAATAAGCAAAAAACATTTAAGTAAATCAAAGATAAATTTTGGGAGTTTTAACCCCTGCAATCAGGGTAAATCTGGTTAGGCGGGAATCTTTTTCAGATGCTTCTACTTCCTCAGAAGACTAAGGAAATTCCGCATGTCCTTAATGATTCTTACAAATTTCTCCAAAGGCACCACAGAAAGAATCCTATTGAAATGTATTACAGTAGAGAGTCGTGGCTGCAGCCCTATCCATCACACAAACTAACTTCCCCCAAAACTCCAACTCCCCACCCCACCAACCCCAATCGATTCCATCTCCATTTCAAGCTGCTTTGGGAATGCATCAAGGACCATTTAAATCACAGACATTCTCCTTTCTCCCCTCTTCTGTCTGGCAGAGGGACAAATACTCGAATGCATATACCAAGGGAGCTTCAGGAACATTTTCTTCTCCACAATTATTAGTCTACTGAATGGACCTCTCATTGCTAAGGATGTATCGCTGTTCTTATAATCTACCTCACTGTTGCACTTGCACATCTTCTTAATCTACACTTTCGCAATGGCTGTAAAACCTTATTCTCAACTCTGTTTATTTTCTCCTTTGCACTACCTGTTGCATTCATGTATGGTATGATTTCCCTTTTTTATTTCACTGCATCTCCTGTGCTTGACAATAATAAAGCAATGCCAGGGCCAATTATTTCCCATACGCATGTAATTGGCTTTATTTAAGTCTAAGATTCTCGTTTCAAACTTGAGTTTGTCACTGAATTGAAGTTCCAAATGTTATGATCACTCTTCCTCAGAGGATCTTTTACCATGAGATTATCAATTTATTCTGTTTAGTTACATGTGACCAGAACTAAAATGCCATTTCCCCTGGTTGAGTACACAACATATTGTTCTGGCAAACTATCTCAAAAACACCCCATGTCCATACCCTCAAGACTACATTTGTCAAATTGATTTTCATAGTCTCTGTGAAGACCAAGGCACGTCATAATTATTGCATTAACCCTCATTACAAGCTCCCGTTACTTCTCAATGACAGTCTGTCCAACAGTATAGCTATTCCTAGAGGGCCCAATGCCCACTTCCATCAATGTTTATAGCCTCTTGTTATTCCATATATCCATCCAAATTGATCCCTTTTCCTGAGCCAAGACCCTTTATTATGACGATCTCAATGTCATCCTTTATTATCAGGGCTACCCACTCTACTCCATTGTTCATTGTGCCTATCTTCCTGAAAAATCATGTGCCGTGGAATGCTCAGTTTCCAGTCTGGATAATTTTGCAGGGCATCTTGGATTACACCAAGGATTACATGGACTTCATTTTAGCTCACATTTTAAATGTGGGTAAAAAAATAAAAAATCACAAAATTGTTGGATAAAAATGTTGCAATGTCACAGGTCAGAGTTAACCACATAAGAAAAGAGATTGCCTGATTCAGGCTGATTTTATTTAAGCCACATTTTCTATTCAATAAAGGAAATAACTATTTCAGATTTGTATGTTTTCAGAAGGGAATTCAAAGAAATTCAATAAGAAATCTGTCAGAACCAATTAAAATTCTACTTAAAAAAAAACATTAAAAAATCAGCACCCTGCCGGCTTAAACACCAAGAAAAATCTAAATCATTTCATCGCCTTTAAATAACTGAAAAATGTTTCAAGGTCTTTGAGACATAGGTTTATGTTATGCATGCTGTGGAATTTATATGTGCAAAAACAGAATGAGCATCCTTCTGTTAACTTGTCAATACTTTCTGTTAATAGACACAAAAAGCTGCAGTAACAGCGGGACAGGCAGCATCTCTGGAGTGAAGGAATGGGTGACATTTCGGGTCGAGACCCTTCTTCAGTCTCGACCCGAAAGGTCACCCATTTCTTCTCTTCAGAGTTGCTGCCTGTCCGGCTTAGTCACTCCAGCTTTTTGTGTCTATCTTCGGTTTAAACCAGCATCTGCAGTTCCTTCTTACACAATACTTTCTGTTATCTGGCAATAAAACTCTTCCAGAGATATTCTCATGGGGCATCTTTAATCTTTCTCGATCCAACAAATGGGAACTCTTTTTACTTAAAACAGCAAATATTGAGTTATACTTCAAAGGTCAAAAATGCATGTGGGTAACAATCTAACTGTCAACAATTTTTCCTTGGACCTAGCACTATGCACTTAATAGTTTTACCAGGCATAAAAGTGCCCTTAATGGTATTTATGTTGCCTTTTGCCTTGATGCAACATCTCCCTGGGAAATGCACTCATTGCAGAGGTGACAAGGCTCATTTAAGGGTCACCGTAGTAGAAGAATTGACATAGAAGCTGAAATTAAAATGTTATGGAAGTGAATAGAAGCAATGTCAATGACAGACAGGGCATGGAGTTGAAAACTTTGTTCAGAGAGAAAATTGAGATAAAAGTGCTTAATTTAATGCCTCTCATGAAACCTGTCTGTATTTAAAATTAGGCACAAAATGCTGGAGTAACTCAGCGGGACAGGAATAGAAGGAATGGGTGACATTTCCGGTCGAGACACTTCTTCTGAAGAATAATTTTGTGTCTATCTTCGGTGTAAACCAGCATCTGCAGTTCCTTCATGTACATGTATTTAAAATTAGATGGAGGTGAGAAGAGATGAAAATGCACATACCCAACACATTCCCATTGTCACTCTCCAGCTGCAGGAATGTGTGCTCTAATGGCAACTGCCCTCTTGTGTTCTAATTATATAATCAGAACAAATACTGCCTGTGGTTATCATGGCCGGAGGAGGAGCCATCTTGGGGAACGGCTGCTAACCAGCAGCCGTCCGTTTAATCCATTTTTTTTCCAGTTTTTAGTAAGTCTTGTCTTTCGTTTGTAGGAGAAATGGACTTCTTAATGTGGGGGGAAGGAGGTAATCTTACTTCTAGGTCCCTACCTGGTCGGTGAGGCAGCTTTTTCTCTGGGCTGCCCATCGACCCGTCCTCGTGGCCTACCAGCGGGCATGGAGCGCCGTTTCCTGGCGGGGACCGCCCAGCACCTCGGGTTCGGTGGCGGCACAGCGCTGGAGCGCTATCGTGGTGCGGAGCGGGCGATGCCTTGCCTGGGTCGCCGCGCTGGATTGACGCGCTGGAGCTCCGGTGAGATGTGACCGCCGAGATCAACACCTCCGGGCTGCGGAGCGGAGCGGGCGGCGCCGTCTTTAACATCGGGAGCCTGGGAGCTCCAACCCGGTGCGTCCTTGTCGGCTTCGGAAGCCGACAATCCCCTGCTAGGAAGCGGCCGTTCCAGGTGGCCCAGCCACTGTGAGGACTCTCCCGACGCCGGGGCAACTCCACCCGGCCAGAACGGCCAGGAACATCGGGCCTCCGTAGAGGCAATAGCGGTGGCCTCAAATTGGCCTGACTTCTGGGAGAACTGGGGTTGGGGACTGGACTTTGTGCCTTCCCCCACAGTGGTAACCATTGTGGGGGGATGATTTTTCTGTGTGTAGTTACTATGTTAGTCTGTGTCCAAGATGGCTGTCGGAAGAGAGAGTGGACGCTGGCGCGCTTTAGCTGCCGCTGCTCTCTCTTCACATTGTGTTTTTTGATTTTTTTTGATTTTGTGTCTTTGGAGCGATTTCTATCTTTAATTTGTATATTGATGATGTCCTTATTATTTATTTTTCTCCGACTATATGTTTTTTTCTCTTCTGTTAATCTTTGTAAGGTGTCCTTGAGATTTGAAAGGCACCCGAAAATAAAATTTATTATTATTATTATTATTATCCTCACCAATCCGACCATAGATTTGTCAAATGCCTCACCTCAACCCAATCACTAATTAATCCACGCCCATTGCCAGTTGACCTGACCCACTCTCAGAGATTGGCTTGACGGTGGAGATGTGAATCCTGCTTGATTTGTGCAATCATCTATGGGACATGGAAATGAGATCAGGAATTCAAGCCTCAACATCTTTGGATAGATAGAGGTTCAAGCAGTGACGCTTGGTGATAATACAGAGGCTTCTGTTTCCAAAGTTTGTACCCAAATTTGAATTGGAGGTTTGTGAGCGATTTGGTACAGATGCAGATTAAAAGTGTTCAAAGAAGGTCTGTTGATGATAGAGAAGTTGTATAGATGGGTCGAAGCAGATAATGAGTGCAGATGTTGGGCTGGAGAAAATGGAAACTTGTACAGGGATTAATATCAAATAGACTGGCATCCTTGCCTATTCTCAGTGATAGATATCTCCATCGGGTCAGAATACACAGAAAACAAGCATCGGCAGAGTGACTCTCGAAGTTGGTTCCACCGTCAATTGATAATGTACTGCAGCTGGACCTCTCCCCGTTGTTTTTTGGATCATGTCACTCGTTCCCATGGAGCTGGTTCCCTTTACATTGCCATAAATTGAATTACCATGCCGCAAAGCAAAATTAAATCTGCACCCTGGAGGTGGTGGGGCTTGCTCCACAACAGATTAGCAGTAGGCAAGTGCACAGCATTTACACGGCCAGGGGGGATTCAGAACAGCTGATAATTTTCAGAAAACTGAATTAGTAGCTGCTGTGTCAATAGTGTAGGCAATCGCAAGAGAATCAAGGTCATTCCATTCTCTGTTGGGGGGGGGGGGGGGAGGGGGAGGGGGGAGAGGGAGGTGGGAGAGGGAGTGATGTCACAGCACCCATCATCTATCATCCACACTTTTGTTTCCCTGTCTCTCTTTCAGGTTCTTTAATGTGATTATTCTAGATGGTGCATTTATTTCATGCTTTTTCTCAGGAAGAAAAGTCTTCTGAACAATTCTTCATACAAACCTATCAAAACAATGCAATCATAGGATTTCAAATGCATGTTGACTATCACACCTGGCACAATATTCATATAATAAATGAAGCACACCTGGCACAATATTCATATAATAAATGAATCTGACTGCAGCAAAGGGAATAGACAATAGACAATAGATACTAGACAATGACCAATAGGTGCAGGAGTAGGCCATTCGCCCCTTCGAGCTAGCACCGCCATTCAAAATGATCATGACTGATCATCCACAATCAGTATCCCGTTTCTGCCTTCTCCCCATATCCCTTGACTTTGCTATCTTTAAGAACTCTACCTAAAGGGCCTGTCCCACGAGCATGCGACTGCATGCGGCAAGCGCGACCTAACGTGGTCACTTGAGCCGTACGGCCTCGCAGGGCCGGTCCCACTTCGATCGCCGGAGCCGTATGGAGTTGTGCGGAGCTGGTCCCGACATCGGGCTCCAAAAAACTGAGTGTTCAAAAATTCCGCGCGGCTACGGCCTGCCGGCCCGCAGCCGCCTCGGCGCCGTACGCACCGCCTCGACGGGAATACGCAGCGTCTCGACGCCAGACGCAGCGTCTTGACGGCGTACGTCACTCGCAAACTTCCCGCGGACTTCGCTCAAACTTCACGTCACTCACTCCACCTCCGCGCGGCCCCCGCTTCCGGTTTGGTCGCGCTCGCCGCATGCAGTCACATGCTGGTGGGGCCGGCCCAGTATGGGGATCACTCGACCCTCGCGTGGGTCCCGCTTCCGGTTTGGTCGCACTTGCCGCATGCAGTCGCATGCTTGTGGGACAGGCCCTTAACTCTCTCTTGAAAGCATCCAGAGAAGTGACCTCCACTGCCTTCTGAGGCAGAGAATTTCACAGATTCACAACTCTCTAGTTGAAAAAAAAATTCCTCATCTCTGTTCTAAATGGCCTACACCTAATTCTTAAACTGTGGCCCCTGGTTTTGATTCCCCCAACATCAGGAACATGTTTCCTGCCTCTAGCATGTCCAATCCCTTAATAATCTTATGTTTCAATAAGATATCCTCTCATCCTTCTAAATTCCAGAGTATACAAGCCCAGCTACTCCATTCTATCAACATATGACGGTTCCGCCATCTCGGGAATTAACCTTGTGAACCTACGCTGCACTCCCTCAATAGCAAGAATGCCCTTCCTCAAATTTGGAGACCAAAACTGCACACAATACTCCAGGTGTGGTCTCACTAGGGCCCTGTACAACTGCAGAAGAAACTCTTTGCTCCTATGCTCAACTCCTCTTGTTATGAAGGCCAACATGCCATTAGATATCTTGCTGTACCTGTATGCTTGCTTTCAGTGACTGATGTACAAGGACCCCCCCCAGATCTCATTGTACTTCCCCTTTTACCAACTTGACACCATTCAGATAATTATCTGCCTTCCTGTTTTTGCCACCAAAGTGGATAGCCTCACATTTGTCCACATTAAACTGCATCTGCCATGCATCTGTCCACTCACCCAACCTGTCCAAGTCACCCTGCATCCTCATAGCATCCTCCTCACACTTCACAATGCCACCCAGCTTTGTGTCATCTGCAAATTTGCTAATGTTGTTTTTAATCCCTTCATCTATATCATTAATGTATATTGTAAATAACTAAGGTCCCAGCACCGAGCCTTGCGGTACTCAAGTGTTCAAGATTTCAAGTGAGTTTATTGTCATGTGTCCCTGATAGGACAATGAAATTCTTGCTTTGCTTCAGCACAACAGAACATAGCAGGCATTGACTACAAAACAGATCAGTGTGTCCATATACCATTATATAAATATATACACACACAAATAAATAAACTGATAGAGTGCAAATAACAGATAATGGGTTATTAATGTTCAGAGTTTTGTCCGAGCCAGGTTTAATAGCCTGATGGCTGTGGGGAAGTAGCTATTCCTGAACCTGGTCGTTGCAGTCTTCAGGCTCCTGTACCTTCTACCTGAAGGTAGCAGGGAGATGAGTGTGTGGCCAAGATGGTGCGGGTCTTTGATGATACTGCCAGCCTTTTTGAGGCAGCGACTGCGATAAATCCCCTCGATGGAAGGGGGGTCAGAGCCGATGATGGACTGGGCAGTGTTTACTACTTTTTCTCTCCAGGTCGCTCAAGTTGCCGAACCAAGCCACGATGCAACCGGTCAGCATGCTCTCTACTGTGCACCTGCAGAGGTTAGAGAGAGTCCTCCTTGACAAACCGACTCTCCGCAATCTACTCAGGAAGTAGAGGCGCTGATGTGCTTTCTTGATAATTGCATCAGTGTTCTCGGACCAGGAAAGATCTTCAGAGATGTGCACGCCCAGGAATTTGAAGCTCTTGACCCTTTCAACCATCGACCCGTTGATATAAACGGAACTGTGGGTCCCCATCTTACTCCTTCCAAAGTCCACAATCAGTTCCTTGGTTTTGCTGGTATTGAGGGCGAGGTTATTGTGCTGGCACCATATGGACAGTTGCTCGATCTCTCTTCTATACTCTGACTCATCCCCATCAGTGATATGTTCCACAACAGTAGTGTTGTCAGCGAACTTGATGATGGAGTTCGCACTATGACCGGCTATGCAGTCATGAGTATAGAGTGAGTACAGCAGCCTTGAGGTGCTCCCGTGCTGATTGTTATCGAGTCTGACACATTTCCACCAATACGACCAGACTGTGGTCTGTGAATGAGGAAGTCGAGGATCCAATTGCAGAGGGATGCACAGAGACCCAGCTCTGCGAGTTTGGTAACCAGCTTGGAGGGGATGATAGTATTAAATGCCGAGCTGTAATCAATGAACTACTCCACTAGTCACTGCCTACCATTCTGAAAGTAACCCGTTAATCATACTCTTTGTATCCTGTCTGCCAACCAATTTTCTATCCATATCAGTACCCTACCCCCAATACCAACTTGCAAGTCAGTTTATTCTTTGAATTGTACAATACTAAACTCACTGCCTGTCACATGCACATATTATAGAAGATCTGGAGAGTTTGTTTCCTATAGTGGCCAGTTTTTGATGTGCTCCACTCATACAATAAATTCGAATGGTATCAAACATACTCTGGTAGCTTCATGTGTGTCCAAGTGCGTGGAGCAGTGGGGAGATCAGACAGAATATTGATACTTGGGGCAGCACAGTGGTGCAGCAGTAGAGTTGCTGCTTTACAGCGCCAGAGAACCAGGATCGATGCTGACTATGGGTGCTGTCTGTATGGAGTTTGTACGTTCTCTCTGTGACAGAGTGGGTTTTTTCCAGGTGTTTTGGCTTCCTCCCACACTCCAAAGACCTACAGGTTTGTAGATTAATTGGTTTGGTAAAATTATAAATTGTCCCTAGTGTGTAGGATAGTGCTAATGCTGGTCAGCACAGACTCGGTGGATTGAAGGGCCTGTTTCCTCTCTGTATCTCTAAAGTCTAAAGGCTGAAGAATTGTTTTAAAAAAAAGCCTCAAGGAACAAGTATTGAAGAACGCGTTGAAGAACTAACGGAAATATTGCAGCAACATATTGTATACTTGAAAACTGGAGGACAGCAACGTAATTGTCCGCCTCAAGATGCACAGGCATTCTCTCAGGTTCCTGATTTAACAGAACTTCCCTTCAGGAACAAAAATAACATATTAGAAAAACTCTCAGGGTTAAAGTTAGACAAATCAATAGGAGCCAATGGAACCCAAGTGCTTTAAAGGAAGTGCTGCCGAGATTGTGGTCCTACTGGTTGAGATTTTGAAACTTTTTATATTCTGGAAGGTATTAAAAGATTGGAAAGCAGATGATGCTATTGTTCAAAAGGGAAGAAGACAGAAGATGAGGAAGATGAGGTCAGTACATTTAACATTAATTATTGGAAAGATGTTGGAGTCAATAATGTACGAAGAAATAACTAATTACTTTGGAAAATAAATAGTATCAAACCAAGTCAGTGTGGTTTTATGAAAGCTAAATCAATCTTGACAAATGTCCTTGAATTCTTTGATAAGGTGACAGGGAGAGTGGATAAAGGGGAAGCTGTAGATGTAATGTATTTAGCTTTCCAAAGGGAATTTGACAAGTGTGGGAAGGAACTGCAGATGCTGGTGTAAACCAAAGATAGGCACAAAAAGCTGGAGTAACTCAGCAGGTCAGACCCAATCTCTGGAGAAAAGGAATAGGTGATGTTTCGGGTCGAGACCCTTATTCAGACCATTTGACAAAGTGCCACTTATGAGGCTGGTACATTAATGAAGAGGTCAAGGTATTGTAGGAAGTGTGCTAGTGAGCATTGAAAACCAGTAGCTGTCACGTAGAAAACAAGATGTTGGAATAAATATGTCCTTTTCAGTCGGGAGAGATGCAACTAGTGGAGCACCCCAGGGATAGTTCCTTGGCCCTCAATTGTTTGCTATTTACATCCACAATCTAGAGAAGGAAACAAAATATAATGAGCCTATCCCACTTAGGCGATTTTTTTGGCGACTGCCGGCGACTGTCCTTGTCTTAGCAGGTCGCCGATAAACCAGCGACTGAACCCCCCCCTACGACAATGTCGATGACAATGTCTACAACAACCTATCTCCTAGTCAACGTCAAGCTACCGACAACCGGCAACCTATTAGGATGTCCACCTACGACCACACCTATGACAACCTACGTCAAACTACGATAAGGTAAGACAATTCAGTCACCGATATCTGTCGCCGGTTGACGTAGGTAGTCACCAATGGAATTCACTGTTCAGCACCAGCGACAATTACGTCATCCTGGTGACAGCACCTACGTCAGGCTACGATCATTGGCATCAAGCCCACGGGCGCTGACTGTCGCCGAAAGTTTTGAACATTTCAAACTCCAGCGGTGACCAGGAAAAAGGTACGATCCTTTGGGCGACAGAGGAGACCATACAGGCGACACCCCGGCGATCATGTGGCGACAACCTAGTCGCCTGTAATCGCCTAAAAAATTGCCTAAGTGGGACGGGCATAAGCCTTTGAAGTTTGCAAATGATACAAAATAGGTGGAAGGGCACGTTGCGATGAGGATATTGTGATTCTGCAATGGGATATGGATTGGGAAAAAATGAGTTTAATGGTAGTATGAAGAACTTGCAATTTGGTAAGATGATTAAAAAAGTGCATTATCTAAATGGAGAGGTAAATGTCGATGAATAATTGACTTGGACCTGTTGATGGGTCAAAGGACTTATTTTTGTGCTCTAGAAGTCCATGTCACGATGACCCCAGGAGAGATCAAATGCTCTCTGCTGATGAGATCCCAGTCTGGATGGTGAAACAATCATCATGAAGTTGTGTCTGAATTGGATCCACGGCATTCTTCAGGAAATGAAGTGTCCAATCCATGCAAGTCGGATAAAGAAACAGGTCCATTACTGTGTTCAAATCTAGAACAAATCAACTAAATTCTGATTCAACGATGAAACTTGAGGAGATCAGGAAGCTCCTTAACAAACTCGATTAAAAGCTGTTGTTCTTTTAAAGGAAAAAAAATGGCTATAAATATATCTGGGTCATAAAACATAGAACATACAGTACAAGAACAAACTCTTGGCCCATAATGTCTTTTCCAAGCATGATGCCAAAATAAACTAATCCCTTCCGCTTGCACATGATCTATATCCCTCCATTCCTTGCATATTTATGTACCTACCCAAAAGCCACTTAAACACCACTATTGTATCTGTTTCCATCCCCACCCCTGGTAGTACTTTCCTGATACCCACCTCTCTCTCATAAAATATTGATGTCACTTGCACATTGCTGAAAATCTAGAAAGAATGTATGTAAAAATATCTATATTTTAAAAAGATTCAATTAAATATAGCAAAGGTAGACACAAAATGCTGGAGTAACTCAGCGGGACAGGCCGCATCTCTGAAGAGAAGGAATGGGTGACATATCGGGTCAAGACCCTTCTTCAGACTGATTTGGGTCAAGACCCTTCTTCAGACTGAAATAATTAAATATAGCTATGTGCTTCAGATTACTCTGATGCTGTTGAATAGGAAAGATGTACGAAGTGTCTATTTGAAGGACAGGGAAGGGAAAGGTAAGAAATGGGAAGAGATGGGGGGGGGGGGGGGGGGTGGGGAGGAGGGCAGGTGTAGGTAAAATTGGAGGTTAGTGTTTGTACTGTTGGGTTGTAAGCTGCCATATAGTCAATAGACAATAGACAATAGGTGCAGGAGTAGGCCATTTGGCCCTTCGAGCCAGCACCGCCATTCAATGTGATCATGGTGGAATATAATGTGCTGTTCCTTCAGTTTGCGAGGAGGCTCAGAACCGAAAACTCGGCATGGGAATGGAAGGGGAGTTAAAATGATTAGCAAACGGGTGATTCAGCAAGCCTTGGTGGACCGAGCGCATGTTTTCAGTGGAACAGTATCCAGGCCTACGTTTGGTCTCGCCGATGTAAAGAAGGGCTCTTTGGAAGCACCAAATGCAGTAGATGTGGTTAGAGAAGATGCACGTGAATCTCTTGCTCACCTGAAAGTGCTGCTGGGATCCTGGAATAATGTGAGGGAAGATTTAGAGGGAAAAAAGTGTTACACCTCTGCAGTGAAATGTACCACGGGAGGGGGCGGTTTGGGCGGGAAGGGATGAGTAAACCAAGGAGTTGTGGAGGGAATGCAGTAAGCGGAAAGGGGGGGATGGGAATATGTGACTAGTAGTGGGATTATGCTAAACGTGGCTGAAATGTCAGAAATTTATGTTGTGGATGCAGAGGCTGGTGGGGTGAAAGGTAAGTGCTAGGGAAACTCTATCCTTTTTCCATCTAGAAGGAGAGGAGCAAAAGATAAACTATAGGATACAGAGCAGATGCAGCTGAGGGATCCATCAACGACAGCAGGGGGGAAACCACATTAACTAAAGATTGACGACATCTCAGATGTCCTAGTGTGGAAAGCCTCAGTTTTGGAGCAAATGCAGTGGAGATGGAGAAATTGAGAGCAGGGGTTTGCATCTTTACAAGAGGCATTTTGGGAAGAGGTATTGTCTGGATAACTGCAGGAGTCAGTGGGTTTATAGTACACGGTAGTCGATAGTCTGTGATGGAGGCAGAAAGATCAAGAAAGGGGAGTGAGGTATCACAGACAGTGCAAGTGAATTTAAGGGCAGTGGTAAAGTTCATGAAATCACCGAGTACTGCACGGGTGCAAGAGACAGCCCGATACAGCCATCAATGTACAAAAAACAATGGGAACATTTGCAGAGAGACAGTGAACAAAACCCAATAAATGGAGACAGCACATAATGGTGAGTGCCATACCTGAGTGGATTGTCCACCTAGCAGATTAACAAACCAGCATCTTACTGTAGTGAGTGAATTCCTTCATCCGAGGCAATATGGCATCATGATCAGCACATACAGTAATAACATTTGATCAAAACCTGATTGAGATCAGTGAAGTGCATTCTACTTGTTGAGCATGTGGGCACATGTTTAGTTTAGTTTAGTTTAGTTTATCTTAGTTTAGTTTAGTTTAGAAATACAACGTGAAATCAGGCCCTTCAGCCCACCGAGTCTGCACCGACCAGCGATCCCTGCATATTAACACGATCCAACACACACTAGGGACAATTTACATTTACACTAAGCCAATTAACCTACATACCTGTACGTCTTTGGAGTGTGGGAGGAAACCAAAGATCTTGGAGAAAACACACGCGGTCACGGGGAGAACCTACAAACTCCATACAGACAGCACCCGTAGTCGGGAAAGAACCGGGTCTCCGGCGCTGCAAGCGCTGTAAGGCAGCAACTCTACCGCTGCGCCACAGTGGCCGCCCTACGGTCTATTCCCTACATGGCATCTGTTGTTGCCCCTCACAGATGCCCTTTATGATTTTATTTTACCATTTGCCTACAGTAAAGGGTAATTTACATAGACCAATTAACCCATCAGCGTGCCTTTTTGGTTGGGAGGAAAGTGAAGCACCCAGAGGAAATACAATTACAATGAGAGCATGCAAACTCCACACAGGTAGCACATTAGGTCAATTTTAGACCCAGAAGACCCCTGCAACTGTGAGACTGCAACACAAAGAAGTGTCACTGCACCACTTTCAAATCAAGCATCGACAGATTTTTTGGATCTGACCTATTTCTGGATTTCCTTTAGTAAAAACAATGTCAAACGGAAATGTTGCAATATTTAGTTTTGTTTTTCAATTTCTAAATGATATGCCAAGGTTAAGTCCTGAGTTTCGTCCATAAAAAATATATAATTACTGACCTTAAGCCACTCCAGGATAGCTTTGCTGTTCAATTGATTAATTTGAAATGTCATGTTACAGGCTGAGAATCATTATTCTGACATACAGCCAGAGATTGTGCCCAAGGTGTTTTATTTCATTACATTTAAATCCGGCAGCTTGTAAACCTGCTGACATTTTCCCGATATGTATCTTTCATGTTTTGTCATATTTTCCTTCTGACTTTGCTTCAGTGCAGGAGTTACCTCTGCCTGTGTACAAGTAGGACACGAAGCTCACATTATATTATTCAAACAGGTCTGTATTCTGTTCTAGATGAAACACCTGAACTAAAATAAAGTTTGCAATTGCCAGATTTAAAGATCTTATGTTTGTGCCAAATACTTTATTACTTTTTAATCTGAATCAAATCTTTATTTGTTTTTTATTCTGAGTAGATATGCTTCATATTGCAGGCATTAATTTCACTGAGTGCCTGAATGTCACAAGCCCTAACTTTAAAATTCAAAGGTCGGATGTTCTTACCTTGAAGTGTGTTGGTTCTGTGCTTGAGGCATAAAGGGGAAAAGCATCAGAAGATTAATGAAAATGAAAAAGCTCATTAGGACAAATAGGACAATAATTAAATGGAAATGTGAATGAAATTATATTCTGCAGCATTTGCTTATTATTATGCTATATATTTTCTAATTAAACATGACGATTGATACAAGTCAAGTTTACTGCCATATGCACAAACTCTTTGAGTTACAAGCGCAATGAAAATCTTGCCTGTAGCAGCATCACAGAGGCACAGATTTAAAAAAACATAATTTTTAAAGCTTAATTTCGAGATAAAGCACGGAAACAGGCCCTTCAGCCCGCTGAGTTCGCACCAATCAACGATCCCCGCACACCAACCACCCTACACACACGAGATAATTTTTTTTACATTCACACTAATTAACCTACAAACCTGTATGTCTGGAGAGTGGGAGGAAAATGAAGATCTCAGAGAATGCTGGTCACGGGGAGAACGTACAAACTCTGTGCAGACAGCACCCATAGTCAGGGTCAAAATCTGGTCCTTGGCGTTGTAAGGCAGCAACTCTACCGTTACACAACTGTGCCACCCGTTGAACAGAAATTATACATAAATTACACGTAATATTTCTGGAGTGCTATTTTGGGTGTTGTGGACTGAAGGGACTGGTTTCCAGAGGGCTAGTATGGACATTGTGGGCCAAATGGATTATTGGGGTGGCAGCTCAGTCACTCAAGCCTGATGTGTTGGCAGCTCACTCACGGCCGGTGGGCTCACGGCTATTCTTTGCAATTCCATTTCAAGCAGGGTGCAAGACCAATAAATTCAAATGCAGTTTCCTACCATTTCAAGCAGGGTGCAAGGCCACCAAATTCAAGAGCAGTTTCATACCACTTCAAGCAGGGTGCAAGGCCACCAAATTCAAGTGCAGTTCCTACCACTTCAAGCAGGGTGCAAGGCCACCAAATTCAAGTGCAGTTTCATACCACTTCAAGCAGGGTGCAAGGCCACCGAATTCAGGTGCAGTTTCCTACCATTTCAAGCAGGGTGCAAGGCCACCAAATTCAAGTGCAGTTTCCTACCAATTCAAGCAGGGAGCAAAGCCACCAATTTCAAGTGCAGTTTCCGACCACTTCAAGCAGGGTGCAAGGCCACCGAATTCAAGTGCAGTTTCATACCACTTCAAGCAGGGTGCAAGGCCAACAAATCCAAGTGCAGTTTCATACCACTTCATGCAGGGTGCAAGGCCACCAAACTCAAATGCAGTTTCATGCCACTTCAAGCACAGTGCAGGTCCAACAAACTCAAGTGCAGTTTCATTACCACTTCAAGCACAGTGCAAGGCCACCAAACACAAATGCAGTTTCATGCCACTTCAAGCACAGTGCAAGGCCACCAAACTCAAATGCAGTTTCATGCCACTTCAAGCACAGTGCAAGGGCCACCAAATTCAAGTGCAGTTTCCGACCACTTCAAGCAGGGTGACCAAATTTAAATGCAGTTTCACACCATTTCATGCAGGGTGGAAGGCCACCAAATTCAAATGCAGTTTCATACCATTTCATGCAGGGTGCAAGGCCACCACATTCAAATGCAGGGTGCAAGGCCACCACATTCAAATGCAGTTTCGTACCATTTGAAGCCGGGTGAAACCACCATAAAACCACACAAAACACCAAAAAACACCACTCACAGCTCCCGTTGATTCACAGCTCAGACAGGGTCATGACCGCTCCCTCACCCATCTTGCAGAGACTGAGCCACACCCACACTTCCGGGTTTTATAATCCCTCCCACCAGAAGGGGCGTGGCCTTCATGGCATGATTGACATGAGAGAGATTCTCAACATTTTTTAAATACCAATAACACTTTTATTTTTCATTGATGGGAAGAATCCTCCGCACCTGATGAGCGGAGGGGGACTGAGTAAGTTGGACAAAAATCACAGCCGTAAGTGGTAGCGTTTTATCTAAAGTCAATAGACAGTGCAAACAGGAAGTTGTCAAGTTTAGACCAACAACCATTTGCTGGGCTTTATTTCAAACCAACCACATTTTCATTTTCAAACCACATTAAGGGCACGCAAGGTCAGTAAAACCACACTCACAGTTTAGTAGAAATGTATTCAGTGTTATTCACAGCTCAGACTGAGAGACGTTACCCTCTCGCTCCCCCATCTTGCAGAAACTGACTGAGGCACTCAACACTTCCGGGTTTTATAGTCCCTCCGGAAGGGGCGTGGCCTCAGGAGAGAGAATCTCAACATTTTTTAAACACTAATAACTCTTTTATATTTCATCAATGGGAAAAATCCTCTTGTCCTGCACAGCGGAGGGGGACTCTGAGTAAGATGGCCCAAAATCACAGCCATAAGTGGCAGCGTTTTTTCTAAATATATACAGAACAACAGAAAGTGGTCAAGATTAGACTTTTAGTACTATAGATATCATGGAGAGATGGCAGCAGTAAACTGCCCATCAGTTCTCTGACTTCACAGCAGAATCAGCCAACAGTTATACCGTGCTGTAAACAACTTTTTTTTTGTTAGTGTTAGGCGCTTCCCCCTCCTGGTGAATGCTATGTACTTACCTCTCTGTTTCTCTCCCAAGCACAGGCCTCGTGGCTGTGAGTCTGGAATCGAGGGGTTAAAGGCTCCTGTACCCGATTGGCCCAGCTGCGTCAGGTGACGGGTGACTCATCTGAAGTATAAATACCAGAGCTTCCCAGGATTCATCTCTTCGTCGTAGACTCTGACTGATGAGCAGGCTGTTGGTGGGGGCCGAGGAAGCCTGACCACATGGCATAGAACTTTGTGTATTTTCACCATTCCTTGTTAACAGATATTGAGTTGGGACGGATAACGGCTGACCTTAGAGTTTTCGTGTATTTTGGTTTCAGGGTTGTATCTCTTTGGGCAGGTTTTGGAATCTCCGGTTCGACGGCCCATGGCGTGGCTGGCTGGAGCATTGTTAAATTGTTTGTCGGTTTATCCATATCCCTGACTGGGTTGTTTAAATCAGGGTTGAGTTTTGTGTTCCAATGAATAATTAAAACTGTTTTTTTGAACCTGAACCTGGTTTTTGACTTGTGTTAAGTGGCTCTGAAGTACTTGCATTCGGGAGTCGTAACAAAATGGGGGCTCGTCCTAAGTTTTGAGGACCCTAGACGTTTTTAGAGAGGTTTTTTGGTAGGCTTCTGGACTGAGGAAGTCTGTGTGTTGTAAGGGAATTTTTTCTTCCCTGTTTGTGGTAGCATTAGTGCCCAAGTTTTAGCTGGTGGTTTGGGGCTACATTAGAAATGGAATTTAAGGTGAAAGAATTTGTTGAGGCTCCTAGTCGGGAGTTGTTTGATAGATGTACGAAAGAGCATTTAATTTTACTGGCTGAGAACTATGCCATTACTATTGACAAGCATTCAAAGAAACGCTCCATTAAATCGGAGTTGTGGGCTGCGTTGGTGGAGGGTGGAGTTTTGCCTGGTGGTGCAGACAGTCCCCCACCTTCTGTTCAGCCAGTTCAGAACATGGAGGCCGTCATTAAACTGAAGGAGATGGAGCTTGAGTCACAGAGAATTGCCTCTTTGTTAAAAGAGAAAGAGCTCATGCATGTTCTTGAAATGAAACGGCTTGAGGAGGAAACCAAAAGGGCTGAATTTCAGCTGCGGGAAAAAGAAATAGATAATTCCCGGGTTTCTTCTAGGGAACGGGAGTTTGATATGAGCAAGAACATCCGCCTGGTTCCCCCGTTTCGTGAGGAGGATGTGGACAAGTATTTCACAGTGTTTGAACGGGTGGCTTTGTCCTTGAAGTGGCCTAGGGACGTGTGGACCTTGCTATTGCAGTGTGTCCTTGTGGGTAAAGCACGGGAGGTGTACTCGTCTTTATCTGTTGAAAGCAGTCTGGACTATGAGTGTGTGAAGTCTACAGTATTAAGGGCTTATGAATTAGTTCCAGAGGCGTACCGGCAGAAGTTCCGGCGCTTTAGGAAGTTTGATAGTCAGACTTATGTGGAGTTTGCTAGGGAGAAGGAGGCACTTTTTGACAGGTGGTGCGCTTCTCAAGGAGTGAAGGATTTTGAGCTACTGCGGGCCTTGATAATTATGGAAGACTTTAAGAACTGTCTCCCTGAGAGGGTTACTACTTACCTTAATGAGCAGAAGGTGAATGAGGTGTCTAAGGCTGCGGTGTTGGCAGATGAGTATGTATTGACTCATAAATCTGATTTTGTTGGGCGATCCTATAGTTTTGGTGCACGGCCGGTTGATCATGGTGGTGTCGCCGGGGGCAGTGTCAAAGCTGTTTCTGTGCCTGCAAGTGGCAGCACGTTGATACAGGGGGAGGTCCGAGCTGATAAGGTTGATGGAAATGTGAGGACTAATGAAGGTCCTGTGTGCTACTATTGTAGAAGGAGAGGGCACATGTTAAAGTCGTGTCCCGTTCTGAAGCAGAAAAATGCAAAGCCTGTGGCTTTGGTGGGTGCACAGAAGGCACCTGTCGTACCTGAGGTGCCTGAGTCTGATGAGTGTAGGAATTATTCTGCGTTCATCATGAATGGTTTTGTTTCTCTAGAGGATGGGGGTGATAGAGTTCCAGTATCCATCTTGCGTGATACTGGTGCTACTCAGTCCTTTATATTGGATGGTGTACTGCCGTTTTCTGGGGAATCATCGGTTGGGTCAAGTGTCCCAGTGGTAGGATTCGGGATGGATGACATGGTAGTGCCTTTGCATACCGTGCGTCTCGAGTCCGAGTTGGTTTCAGGCCGAGTAACTGTTGGGTTACGGCCGTGTTTTCCCGTTGGGGGAGTTTCTGTGATTTTGGGGAATGACTTGGCAGGAGGTAGAGTTTTAGTCACTCCTGAGGTGACGGCTGTTCCGATGGTGCAGAGTCCTGATAGATTGGCTATGCAGCATCCAAAGGTCTTCGCAGCTTGTGCTGTCACGAGGGCTATGGCTAAGAGCCAGGCGAAGTTTGAGGATGTGGTGGACCTGAGTGAGAGCATTTTTGGGGATCAGGATGATAGATCCTGTGTTGTGAAGGGTGTTTCTCCATCTCAAGATGGGATAGTGTCTGGAAATGTGCCGGTGTCACTGTCACGTGACCGGCTGGTTGAGGAGCAAAAGAGTGATCCAGGTTTATCTGATCTGTTCGACTGCGCAGTGCCTGAGGGGGATATGGATTCCACAGCAAAGGGGTATTTTCTAAGGGATGGCTTACTGATGCGAAAGTGGTCTCCCTTGGATATATCTGGGCATGATGATTGAAGCGTGGTTGATCAGATTGTGATGCCTCGTCGGTATAGGGACGAGATACTCTGTTTGGCTCATGATGGTCCTCTGGGTGGACATTTGGGGGTCAATAAGACGTATGACCGCATCTTACGGAATTTGTTTTGGCCAGGGTTGAAAGAGGACGTGAAACAGCACTGCAGGTGTTGTCACATTTGCCAGGTGGCAGGAAAGCCGAACCAATCGATTGTTCCTGCGCCTTTATATCCAATCCCTGTGGTCGGTGAGCCGTTTGAGCGGATTCTAGTTGATTGTGTGGGCCCTCTACCTCGGACAAGGGTGGGCAACAAGTTTTTATTAACAATTATGTGTGCGACTACCCGCTTTCCGGAGGTGGTCCCTTTGCGTAGAATTACTGCCCCTGCAATTGTTAAGTCTCTCACTAAGTTTTTTTCGTTGTTCGGTTTGCCCAAGGTTGTGCAGAGTGACCAAGGTACCAACTTCATGTCGAAGGTTTTTGGTCAGGTAATGAAGTTGTTAGATATTAAGCATTGTTACTCCAGTGCGTATCATCCTGAGAGCCAGGGAGCTCTCGAGAGGTTTCACCAGACTTTGAAATCTATGTTGAGGACTTACTGCCTGGAGTTTGAAAAAGACTGGGATGAGGGGGTTCATCTAGTTATGTTTGCGGTGCGTGAGGTCGTGCAGGAGTCTTTAGGGTTCAGTCCTGCTGACCTGGTGTTCGCGCATACTGTACGTGGTCCGTTGAGGGTCCTGAAGGAGAAATGGTTGCAGGAGGATACAAAACGTAGTATTTTAGACCACGTCTGTACTTTTCGCTCTAGACTGAGGAGGGCATGCGAACTGGCAATGGGTAATCTTGCCTCTGCTCAGTCTAGGATGAAGGACTGGTTCGACAGGAAGGCTTCTAGTAGGAATTTTTCTCCAGGTGACAAGGTCCTGGTGTTGTTGCCTATTCCTGGTTCCAGTCTGCAGGCTCGGTATAGCGGTCCCTATCAGGTGGTTAAGAAGGTTGGTGAGAGGGATTACGTTATTGGTACCCCTGATCGGAGGCGTAAGACTCAGCTCTGTCATGTTAACATGATGAAACAGTACCATGAGCAGGAGCCTGTGGAGGCTGATGGGTCGGAGCTATGTCCTTCTAAGCCTGTTTTGGCTGCAGTGGTGCTGCCCCCTGACACGGGTGGTGATGTGGGGGAGGCACGGTTGTCTGTGGCAGTAACGCAGGGAAAGCTGAGTAACTCTGAGGCTTTGGAGACGCTTCCCTTGCGGTTGTCTCATTTGACTGGCATATCCGTGGCAAGGATGATGTATTGGCTGATGCATTGTCGCGCCAGTGATGTCTGTGTTACTGAATAGTTGCTGAAATTTGGTGGTGTTTTTTTTGTTCATTTTCAGAAACTTATTCAGTATCTTTGGGTGGGGGTGTTAGGCGCTTCCCCCTCCTGGTGAATGCTATGTACTTACCTCTCTGTTTCTCTCCCAAGCACAGGCCTCGTGGCTGTGAGTCTGGAATCGAGGGGTTAAAGGCTCCTGTACCCGATTGGCCCAGCTGCGTCAGGTGACGGGTGACTCATCTGAAGTATAAATACCAGAGCTTCCCAGGATTCATCTCTTCGTCGTAGACTCTGACTGATGAGCAGACTGTTGGTGGGGGCCGAGGAAGCCTGACCACATGGCATTGAACTTTGTGTATTTTCACCATTCCTTGTTAACAGATATTGAGTTGGGACGGATAAGGGCTGACCTTAGAGTTTTCGTGTATTTTGGTTTCAGGGTTGTATCTCTTTGGGCAGGTTTTGGAATCTCCGGTTCGACGGCCCATGGCGTGGCTGGCTGGAGCATTGTTAAATTGTTTGTCGGTTTATCCATATCCCTGACTGGGTTGTTTAAATCAGGGTTGAGTTTTGTGTTCCAATGAATAATTAAAACAGTTTTTTTGAACCTGAACCTGGTTTTTGACTTGTGTTAAGTGGCTCTGAAGTACTTGCATTCGGGAGTCGTAACAGTTAGATACAACTATACGAAAATATTCTATCAACTACATGGGTACCAATCATTTCATTAGTCATAACATTCTTTATGTTTATGTCAATCTTATTCAACAACAGATGGTTAATCCAAGTCAAACACAATACAAGGGCATCTTGACATTATTCTATCTCACCTTTTAGGCGACCCGCGCCACCATCCCTTCTCCGAGCTACTCATAAGCCCCCCCATTTATAGTAACATTTCTATGCTACTAGAGGTAGGGGGCGCGGGTGATCTACCATAACATCTCACAAAGGAAAAACAAACTTCCTTATCTCCTCTACAATTTCATGTTTACATTTACCATCCACCCTTCAACACATTCCCAAACATGAGGTAATATGTCTAATCTTACTTTGCCGATTTTCACAAACCTCTTCTTCACCGGGTCAAGCGAGAGATGCCAATTGTCACATCCAAACACCCTTTCGTTACCTTGTTCAATTCCAATTAAAATTAAGTAAGGAAGGATATTAATAATTTCTTCCACAGCCCTCCTTGTTGATCTTTATGATCAACACATATTATAGTAAGAAAATATTTTAATATTTTCTCTCATTAATCAGTTGCAAAATTGGAGGCATACGTGTATGTTTATAATTTGGTTGGAACCCGTCCTTGAGCTCGTAAATGGATATCTTCAGCATGAGTAGGGATATGGGACAAACATAATATTCTAGTCAGAAAAAGAAGCCTGTTTTTCTTTCAGCTGCGAGTTCACTGTGTTCTGTGTGAAAGTTGTTAGTTGAAATTACATTATTCTAACTTCTACCTTCATCCTGTTTCTCATAACTATCTAGATGCCTCTCTTCACTCTTATGTCCACTATGATCCCATATAATGTTAATACATACATAAGTATTTAATACTACAAAGTTAGTTAATAAAGAATATGTCTACATTTTTACACTTTTTTTTATCATCGTCTTATCACTACAAAAATGTACAGCTCTTGCGTTTCCTTCTCCTCGAGGGTTCCGTCTGAGTGATGCAGTAAAAGTAAAAGAAAAACCCGATTGGATCCATCTGGTGCATATATCCAATCAGATTTTTCTACTACTTTTACTGCTGTCCATGTTGTTAGTTGCACCAAATATGGTCCTTTCCACCTAGAAGAGAAAGAATCTTTGTTCATTGCTCGCACATAAACCTGATCTCCCGGTTTAAATGGGTGCATATTTCCTTCTGCCGGAGGGACCTATGCCTGCTTAACTTTCTCATACATTGTGCCAATTGTTTCACACATGGCTTGAGCATAGCTTAAGGATTTTTCATCATTCCATATCAGGGCTACCTTCTCAGGAGTCTTCGGGGGTCGGGTTCCTGTTGTCATAGGTCGCCCCATCAATATCTAGTGAGGTGTTAGGCCCGTGTTTCTATTTTTCTGATTTCTCAGGACATACATCACTATGGGCATGGCGTCTGGCCACAACAACCTATTTTGCTGGCATACTTCGGCCAAAGTAGCTTTTATCTCTCCATTTACTCTTTCAATCATCCCTGAGGACTGGCTGGTATGGTATGTGTAATTTCCACTGGAACCCAAGAGCCTTCAACAAGTTCTGAACTAATTTACTGGTGAAATGAGTTCCTCTGTCCCCATGGATATCCTGAATCTAGGTATTATTTCTTTCATTAAAATAATGACAACCTTTTTCTACTTTTTTTTGTTTTTTAGTATGTCTTACAGTATGTTTTTGATGTTTCTCAGTGTGTTTTGTGTGGGGGGTGGTGTGGGGGGGTAAGGGGGAAGCCGCTTCGGTCGCCTCCTCCACGGAGAGGCGACTTTTTCCAGGTTGCCTCCCCCGTGGCCTAACAGCAAGGATCGGCGCGGCCTTTCCCGGAGACGCGCCCGGGGCTTCAGCGGCGGGCGCAGTGCGGACTCGGCATGGAGCGGGCGAGCCCTCGCTGGGGCTCGCTGGAGGGGAGCGCTCCCTGTGAAAAGTAATTTCTGTCTTGGGTTGTGTACTCCAAGCATGACATTCAATTCCCTCCCCCCATGTGGACACACAATGAATATCTCCCAAAAATAAGGGTAAAGTTGGGTCTTTACATCCTTGGAACCTGATACATAACTGAAGTGAGATGCTGGGAAGGTAAAGGATAGAGAAGCAGGAGAAATCTGCTAAGAGCAGTGGCCAGTTTATAACTGTAGCCCAGAGGCGTGGGAGGAGGCTGGATGGTTGGGGAGGGAGTGGAAGTGGGAGATCATTCCATTGGACAATGGGGTTGATGTCTGACACAAATAAACTAGGCAGTGGGATAGGTGAATCCATGCATAGTTGTGAGGGGATTTCAATGGAAGAATTTGAAAATTAGTAAACGAAATTGCAGCTTCTGGTGCCGGAGAAAAATTTGTAGCAATCATGTCAGAAAGGAATATAAACAATAGATTACAAAGCTCAAGTCAAATGACAGTGACGTATAAAGAAATCCCAGACCTGTGTAACCTCTGCAAACTATTCTATGTTGTATAAGCCAATAAACAGAGATAGACTTATAATGAGAATGTCTGAAGAAGGGTCCCGACCTGAAACATCACCTGTACCTTTTTTCCAGAGATGCTGTCTGACCCGCTGAGTTACTCCAGCTTTTTGTGTCTATCTTCCGTTTAAACCAGCATCTGCAGTTCCTTCCTACACATGAGAATATTTATGATGGATACAAATTGCTGGAGTATAAACAGTGGGACGGGCAGCATCTCTGGAGAGAAGGAATGGGTGACATTTCGGGTCAAGAGCCTTCTTCAGACCTGAAATGTCACCCATTCCTTCTCTTCAGAGATGCTGCCTGTCCCACTGCCAATACTCCAGCATTTTGTATATCTTCGGTATATACCAGCATCTGCACGAGAAATATCTATCCCTTTCATCTACAATGTTTCTGGTTAGTTGATTATGGCAATTTAAGTGCTCATTCAGATGATTCCTAAATGTGGTGAGAGTACCTGCCTCCACCACCTACTCAGGCAAAATGTTCCAGCCATATTCTTGGTGAATAAATACATCCATGGATCCCCTCGTTACCTTTTTCCTCCTCATCTTAAACCTATGCCCTCAGGTCTTACACATCTACAATTACAATCTATCTAGAATGTGGCGTTCAGGACTGCTCCCGAGGTCAGAATTGACCCCAGGTTTCTGCAGCTGTGAGGCAGCAGCTCTACCAGCTGTGCCACTGAGCCAATCTGCAGCAAAAAAACAAAGTGCTGGAGAAACTCAACATTGTGAGCAGTATCTGTGGAGGAAAATAAATTGTCAATGATTCGGGTTGAGATCTGCATCAGGACTGAGTTTAAAATAAATCTTTGTTCCGGTGTTGGGGGAGTCCAGAACCAGGGTCCCAGTTTTACAGTCTACCGTGGGAACTCTTTAACTCAGTAAAGTAAAGTAGCCTTTATTGTCATATCAGCGCACAGGCAGCAGTTGACTGTTGCTCTATTCAGTTTCCCAGGGGGTCGGGACGGGACTGGAAGAGAAAGGTGGGGGAGTCGAGGGAGAGGAGGGGGAGACAGATGGGGGTGTCTTCATTTACTGACGGCGGGTGTCTGTCACTGAAACAGGCAGGTGAGATTTCACATCCATCTTGTGTGTGCCTCTCTCTCTCTCTCCCTCCCTCTTACACAGGCTGAGAGACTCTGCCTCTGTGAGTGTACGTCTCTTTCTCCCCCTCTCCCACACACAGTAAGACCGAGGTACTGTGCTCAGTCCATCTGTGTCTCCCACATACACAGTAAAATATGTCTCCAAATGAGCCAATTCAACCAAGGGAGGATATATATAGTGTGTGAAAAAAAAAGTTACATCATTTAGGGCCTCAACAATCTCTCCCCTTGCCTCCCAGCCTGTGGTATGTCTTATTGGGCCCTCAGGATTTATCTATCTTTATGTTGTTAAGTCAACTAATACTTTTGCCTTTTAAATCTTACTGTCCTCTAGAATTTCACCATACCAGATGAAATCTCCAACCTCAAAGCCTTTCTCTTTGTTGAAAACATATGAAAAATATTGATTTAAAACCTTGTCCATGTCCTCTGGCTCCGTGTATAGATTGCCCCGGTGGACCCTCATGGGCCCCACATATTCCCTGGTAACCTCTTGATCTTAATATACTTAGATAATATGTTGGGATTTTTCTGAATCTCAAAGCTGAGTCTCACGTTGCGAGTTGACACAAGAGGTACCCCGAGTGAAAGACTCGTGGTTGTGTACGAGATTGCAAGTGTATGATTAAGAGTTTAACCGAGTTCCCACGGGTATGACAAGTTTGCCGTTTACTTGTCATTTCTGCGATGTTCCAAGTTCGTCTCCCGAGTTACTCTTGAGCCAATCCTGATTGAAGATTTGTTTTAATAAGCAACAGTGTTATGTTTTAATAAGCAACAGTGTTAAAGAAGACCTCTCCATCCTATGGCTTTGTTTTAAAGATAGAATTCAGCGCGGCCGCATCTATTGATGTGACCTACAAAGGGAAAATGCGCACCATCCAGTGCCAGAGCAGTTATACTTATGATTTGTTTGAAACACACAGGTTTGGTATGTTTTAATTGAATTTACTGCCATGTCTACACACTGCAGGGAGACGGGAGATTAAATCTTTGAATGTGGACGGATGTGCACATCAGATTGTTGTGAGACGGAGCTCAGGGTTCGCCTCCTGAGCTGCTTTGGTGCCCAGGCGTGAGTTGAGGTGGAGAGAGGTTGGGGGGGGGGGGGGGGGGCGTCATTAATCTGTCTGGGTGATATGGCTCGGGTTAGGCTGGGATCATTCTCTGCGGGATGATCTTAGTGCGGGAGACAAGTGTAGGAGAGGTGTACTGACTGTGTGGGCAGACACTTTGGAAGTAATTGCCCACCAGTCTCAAAAGCCGCTGTGTCTCCCTGTCCCTGGGATAGCAGGGGGCGATCAAACAGCACAATACCCCCCTCCCCCTCCACGCCAACACGAAGGGCAACGATCGGGCAGGCGACAATCATCTGCCATAAGAGAGATCATGCACTGTTGTAGCACTCCTTTGCACGTCGGTGTATCTGTCTTTCTCCACTCATTGTTGGCCCTATCTGTCACCAACCCCACCTACACCCCTCTGCTTCCCGGCCATATGTGTGACCCCTTCCCTCCCCTCTTCAGCTCCCCGCCCATTGCACCGGCGCGGGGGCTTTGCACTGACTTCACGTCGGCGATGCCAGCAGGTCAGTGCCAGTCGCCCCGGGGCAGTCGCTCTCTTCAGTTTCCCAGGGGGTCGGGACGGGACTGGAGTTGGGATGGAAAGGTGGGGGGGGGGGGGATGGGTGGGTTAGTTGAGCAGGAGAGTGGGGTTGTTTGCAGTTGCAGAGGGAGGGGGCAGGGGTGGTACAATTCCCAGTCTCAGCTCCTGTCCAGGGGGGTGGCAGGAGACGTCAGGACCAATGGGACACCGACCCCCAGGCCCACCAGGCCCACTGCCCAGAGTGGCCCCGGACCGGGGGTGGGGGATGGGAGTCAGCGGGCACGCCGGCTCTTGACTATTTTCTGCATTTCATCGTAAAATGTTCCTGTTATTAAAAAATAGTAATGTCTATCCTGTCATGAGTAATGTGTGAGCCTGCAGCCCTTCACCTCCACCCCCCTCCCCTCAGTCCGACACCGAGATCCTGCTGAAGATGGGCAGCTGCCGGCTGAATGAAGTGGCAGCGGGTACCGTAGGGGCAGAAGCTGATGGTGTGCAAGGTACGTCTTGTTCTTGGGGTGGCGGATGAGGGGGCGGAGCTCGGGCTGTGGGCGAACTGCCACTTGTCGCCGTAGCGGCCCATCGGGGAGCGGGTTCCTCTGGAGTTGGAGCGGGGCTGGGCTGGAGTTGGCTGTGGGTCTCTGGGTTCTCCGTGCTTGCAGTGGGCCTGGTTGGCCTGGGGGTCGGTGTCCCGTTGGTCCTGACGTCTCCGGCCACCCCCCTGGACAGGAGCTGAGACTGGGAACTGTACCGCCCTTGCCCCCTCCCTCTGCAACTGCAAACAACCCCACTCTCCTGCTCACCTAACCCACCCATTGCCCCCCCCCCACCTTTCCCTCCCAACTCCAGTCCCGTCCCGACCCCCTGGGAAACTGAAGGGAGCGACTGCCCCGGGGCGATTGGCACTGACCTGCTGGCATCGCCGACGCGAAAGTGCAAAGCCCCCGCGCCGGTGCAATGGGCGGGGAGCTGGAGAGGGGAGGGAAGGGGGTCACACACATCGCCGGGAAGCAGAGGGGTGTAGGTGGGGGTGGTGACAGATAGGGCCAACAATGAGTGGAGAAAGACAGAAACACCGACGCGCAAAGGAGACCTACAACAGTGCATGATCTCTCTCGTGTTATGGCAGGTGATTGTTGCTGGGAAACTGAAGGGAGCGACAATCTGCTGCTGCCTGCCCGCTGAGTTAAAGAGTTCCCACGGTAGACTCACGATAAACTAAGGTAAACGCCCAGGCCACTACGTTCTTACAACGAGTTAAAATGTTTCAATTCTTAACCACAAGAGTAAATTTGACTCGTGGAAAACTTTAAACATGTTTGTTTTTTTTCAAGAGTTGACAAGTTTCACGGGTACCTGCCGTTAGCGGCACGAGTCTCTAAGTTGCGTCCACGAGTTCCGTACGTTAATCGTACGTTATTACCACGAGTTTTAACTCGGGGTACCTCTTGTGTCAACTCGCAACGTGAGACTCAGCTTTCACCTGCTAATGTTATTTCATGACCTCTTTTTCCCTTCAAGTCTCTTTTTTAATCACTCCTTATACTCCCCTGTTTCAGTACTCCATATCTACCACATGCTTCATCTTTTAATCAAACACACAATATCAATTGAGATCCGGGGTTCCCCTGGACTTGCCATCCTTACCCTTCACTCTAACGGGAACACAATGGTTCTGAACCCTTACCCTAGCAGACCTCTACTTTTGTTCCATCAGTTTCTATCAGCTGGCAAGTACTGCCATTGCGTGTTGTTCTTGCTTTTCCGAGCATAACTTTGGTATTTTATTTCACAGCTTTTCAAGTTTACTCTCTGTGTTAGAAATGAGTGAAAACAGCCACAGTTCAGTTCCAAAAAGTTACCATGATGAGGTAAGTTTACAATCAGTCCTGTGTACTATATTTGAAACTATTGGACATGGTGAGGTTGTTTTCTGGATTATTTTCATTGCTTGTACAGCTGCAGAAAGAGAATGGGGACATAAAGTTAGGAGAGTATTGTACTCGATTCCTTCCACCTGAAATTTTCTCAAACCAACCTCAGGAGCACGCTTAAATCCAATTTATGAGGCCATTTTACATTTTCCTTTGCAAAACTGAGTTTAAACAGATATAGTGGGAGCGACCACGTTAATACTATATGCATTGGAGTCAAGATGAGGAGAGATGTCTGCGTAAAGCATGATTAGTATTTACAGATTAAATAAGTGCTTACAAACCAAAAAATAAAGGTTGGAAGTCCTGCAAGATTGAGCCTAGTTTTACGACTTTATGGTGAGGGGGGTATTGAGTATTATGGTGAGGAGAATATTGTTAATATGTGAACATTTTAGTTTGGTACACCCATATAATGGGCTAAAGCCAGCTCAGAGCCAGTCCAACAGAACACCCCCCCATTATTAATGGAGCAAAAAAAAGACACAAAATACTGGAGGAACTCAATAGGTCAGGTAGCATCTGTGGAAAACATGGAAAGGCAATGTTTTGGGTCGAGACTGAAGAAGGATCCCGACCCAAAACATTGCCTAGTAAGAAGAAGGGTCTCGAACTGAAACATTGCCATGCTTTCCAAAGATGCTGCGTGACCTACTGACACGCTTTTTTGTAAACCAGCATCTGTAGTTCCTTGTGTCTATAAATGGAGCAAAGATCATTGCAGTTTCCATACAGCCTGTCTGGCAGAAAATTAATTGATTTTTTGTTTTGTTGGGGTGATGGAAGTGACTATTGATTGAAATACAGTAGATGTGTGTATGGACAAGCAAAATGAGTTTGACAGAACAACAGGTAACAGACTTGTCAGAAAAAATTAAGCGCATGGAATCATAGAAGTATTGGAAGCAGAGCTAATGAGAGGAAAACAGCGGGGGTGAACAGTTTGTTTCTGGAAAGGCTTACACTGTTGATCCTCAAGAGTTTGCACCAGGACAACAGATTTTCTTAGTCAATTTAAATGTATTTATTTTAAGCATACAATCCATAATTTCAAAATCTGTAGATAACTAAAAACCCAAATTGTACTATAGTATGAGGGCAATGCAGATAGATTTAGGAAAGCTGAGCCTGGCTGGTGTAGTGAGGCAGACAGGTGGTAATAACCTTCAGAAGAAGGGTCTCGACCTGAATCATCACCCATTCCTTCTCTCCGGAGATGCTGCTAAGTTACTGCAGATTTTTGTGTCTATTTTCATAATGACCTTTAATGCAGAATATTGCAAATTACCATGTTTTGGGTGGGAATAATAATGAGATTTTAGAAAATAAAAGGCATTCATAAAGAGATATGGGTACAGAGAAACAAATGTATAGAATTACACACAACGGTAAAACTTGCAGGACTGGTTGAGGAAACAACTAGTATACAGGATCTTGTGTTAAATGGGGAATTATTGTAAAAAGTTGGCAAGCTATGTGGAACCTCCACAAAATAATGACTTAGCTGCAATTGGATATTGTGCCTTGTTTGGGACAGCACACTGCAGGAAGGAAATAAAGTCCTTAGGGAATGTACAGAAAAGATTTACTAGAAAAATACACAGCTGAAGAAGACCAATTACATGGATTGACTAGACAAGTGAGGATTGTCTTTTAAACATTCTTTAGACATTTACAGAGGCATCCTTATTAGATAGTTTAGTTTAATTTAGAGATACAGCATAGAAACAGGCCCTTCGGCCCACTTCATCCATGCTGACCATCGATCACCAGTTCACTCTGGTTCTATGTTATCCCAATTTCTCATCACACTAGGGGCAATATACAGAGGCCAAATTAACTTACAAACCCGCACGTCTGTGGAATGTGGGAGAAAACCTGAGCACCTGGAGGACCAACACGGTTACAGGGAGAACGTGCAAACTCCACACAGGCAGCACCTGAGGACTTTGGCGTTGTGAGGCAACCATTCTACCACCACTGTCACCTTTTTGCATATTTAATGTTTCTGTAGTTCTTTATCAGAGTTTACAGTAAACATACTGCTTATTATTTCAATGTTCTGCACAATAGGTTGATTGTAGCACAATGACCTTAATCCACATCCAAAATATTCAATTAGAGAAACCAGAGATTCCTTATCAACAAATAGTGCTTTGGGGGCAGCAAGCTATTCAATGAGTGCTACTTTAAATTTTATGATTAAGTAGTAAATGTTTGCTGTGATTTAGAAAACAGTAATATTTGCCTAAAAACTTCTATTCATTATAAGCATCAGGATAATATTCTGAATATGCATGAAACATATTTTATTAATTGAGATTTAATTTGTTGAATAATATAAAAACCTTTTTAATTTATATACATTTTGCTGCTTATTGCAAATATGAGAATAATTTCCTTCCCCCAAAAAAAATTCAGAATAGATTTGGTTACATTCTTTGCCAATTTATGATTAGACCATTGAAGTATTTGTGTAAGAATGTAAACATTGTAGGAGGGAGCTCACATTTTAGCCAGCACATGCCATTAATTTCTCTTCTCCTTGTAATAGTAATTGACCCATGCCAACAGAGTTTTAAGGTAATACTAAAATCTTTAAACAGTGGGGTCGTGGGGCAGCTTGGTGGCGCAGCAGTGTTGCTGCCTTAAATCGCCAGAAACCCGGGTTCGATCCTGACTACGGGTGCTGTGTGTATGGAGTTCGTACGCAATCCCTGTGACTGCATGGGTTTTCTTCAGGATCTCCGGTTTCCTCCTACACTCCAAAAACGCACAGGTTTGTAGGTTAATTGGCTTCAGTAATAATTAATAATTGTCCCTATTGTGTGTAGGATAGTGCTAGTGTACATGATGGGGTGGGAGATTGCAACCTTCACGTGGTTCACCCTGTTTCGACTAATGCAATCAACCCAACGTGCACAAACAAGATCAAATAGAACAAGTTGACCTACAACTTTAGCCTGTGCACGCCATACGCAAGAAGAATAAGTGTATGGGGTGATCTCTGGCCGGTGCAGACTTGGTGGGTTGCAAGGCCTGTTTCCACGCAGTATCTCTAAAGCTTTATACTGCTGATATGTTTTATCAGGCAGAGGTGAGAAAATATTAGTACAGGTGTTCGTTGAAGAGATCATTTGGAGTTACATTGACTACCTGATGTTTAAGAAAGAATGCCGATGCTGGAAAAATCGACGGTAGACAAAAATGCTGGAGAAACTCAACGGGTGAGGCAGCATCTATGGAGCGAAGGAATAGGTGATATTTCGGCTTGAGACCCTTCTTCAGACTGATGTGGGGGTGGGGGGGGGTGGGGTGGGAAGAAGAAAGGAAGAGGCGGAGACAGTGGGCTGAGGGAGAGCTGGGAAGGGGAGGGGAAGGAGGGAGAAACCAAGGACTGCCTGAAATTGGAGGTCAATGTTCATACCGCTGGGGTGTAAACTACCCAAGTGAAATATGAGACTACCTGACAATCTGTATTCATTTGTGTTGGGGTTGCAGGGAAAAGCTTTGGTTGATTTGCTGAGGGCTAATCATCTGATTATATCGTTTTGTTGTCTTAATCACATAATTTCTTACACTGCGTGCATGTGTGATATATATTACAACTTGGCACTTGCATTCCAAACCATTTATTTCTGTTTTTCTACTTTCTGTGATGCCGCACACTGTACTAATGATTTCAATGAGTGTTACAGAGGTCTGATATGTCCAGATTTTATAATGTGTGCTGTTTCTTCCTATTTGATATTTGTAGGCATTTACCTTTCATTTTTCAGAATTTATTCATAACTTTCAATATCGACCTCTATGCACACTTTGTTTTCTCTTTCTTCAGCTACAATTCCCAGGTCTTGAGCATGTTATTCCAGAAACTTTCTCTGCAAAACTCAGCAACAGTTCTTGATTTAATAAGATTGCCATATTCAAAATAATGAGAATCCAAACCTTATTTGTATTTTGCAGCATGCCTATTTACTAAGTATTAACATTCTCCATTACAAATATGGATCGTGGTTTTATAAGTTCTCGGAGCAGAATTAGGCCATTCGGCCCATCAAGTCTACTCCGTCATTCATTCATGACTGATCTTTCTTCCCCTCTCAACCCCATTCTCCACCCTTCACCCCATAACCCCTGACACCGATTCTAATCAAGAAGAATCCTGGCTACTATCACACACCTCTGAAATTAAATGGTCCAAGTTATCTCTTTTGAATATTGAATTAATTTCAATCTTAGTGGTAGGCTTTTCCTCCTCTTTCGTGCAGCTCGAGGTATCAAAATCTTTACAATGAAATGTGCATTCGATCAAATCCTTAAATTTTGTATTTTTTGGCAATTTTCCTGCACTGAATATAATTGGGATCCCAAGATGGTGCCCAACCCAGGCGACTATTTGTGTGCTGGTCAAACATGCGGATCTGCAATCACACATTACAATCGCTCCACACTTTTAAATCTTTACTCCTCCAGCAACATTTTTTATTTTCACTAAACGTTATTCCCTTATCATGTATCAGTACATTGTGAAAAGCTCCATTGTAATCATGTATTGTCTTTCTGCTGACTGGTTAGCATGGAACAAAAGCATTTCACGGAACAAAAGCACTACCTTGGTACACATGACAATAAATTTAACTAATGAACTAATGGCAGAATACTCCTATATTTATTTGCTCTGTTGCATCCTATCACCATCTGGTTATCTTTTTGATATATCTGAAATATCATTTTGTCCTTTCTCTTTAACTTTCAAATATTCCCTTCCCCAGAAAACTTTCACCAACTTTTAGTTTCAATCTTTATCCACATGCCTAGTTTTTCTATTCGCTACAATACAGGACCCAGCTGAATTCAAATGAAGCCTAACCCATGGCAATTCTTTCCCCAGTTCTTGTGCCAATGCCTGTGAATTTTGCCCATTTCTTCCGCATTGTCTTTAATCGCCTTTCAACTTTCTGATCTAAATGACAGTATTTGATCTAAATTGATATTTGGCTTCTATAACTTGTGAATCCTCTGATTTGGACATCATGGGCAATTAATTAATGTTTTACGTGAATTAGTTACTTTTGTAGTAGACTTCATAAGAAATAGTGTGAGCTGTAGTGAATTTTGCTGTCATTCAAATCAAGTGCTGCTCCTTCCATGCCTACTTGCCCTCAACCTGTTATTGTCGAGTCCAACTAAGATTGGATTAACATCAGCAAATACATGGACCCAACAAATTTCTTGTATCAATAGTCTCTGGATCTCAAAGCAATATTGACCAAAACACAGTGCTGGAGGAACTTACATTTAAATGAAAAAAGCAGCCTATTCCTAAATGCAGCATTTTGTAAAGAGCGGAAAAAATCTTCTTTATTGATTTGTGAGATGGTGGAATTCACTTCTATTGTTGAGGAAGTCTGAAGAAGGGTCTCGATCTGAAACATCACCCATTTCTTCTCTCCAGAAATGGTGCTTGTCTATCTTGTTCTATGGGTTCTATCTTCGATTTAAACCAGCATCTGCAGTTCTTTCCTACACACTCTATTGCTTAGGGTTTGGGTAGGATTTATGTCAACACAGGGATTAGATTTTATAAATCGATTAAATAAACTAAATGAAAGAAAATTAAAATAGAGTGTGATTGGAAGTATTACCATCTATCGTACATATATGGAGACAAATGCATTAATTGAGATAGTTTGGTTGTTTGAGTTGAAAAGGAGAGGCAAATCACAGGCAGACTTTACTCAGAGCTGCTGTAGATTTGGAAGCAACAGCAGGAGAATTTAAGCAAGAGAAAACACTGATTGGCTCTAGCCCAAGTGGGAGGAGAGAAGTGAGTCAAAGCGGGGAAAACAGTTGAAAACTGAGGAATTTGGTTTGTAAATTGGTAAATTAGGCAATTTATCAGTCAATATAAGTAAGACTGCTCTTAGGGAGCGGCCTTGTGAGGGAAGTGCCCTGTGAGTAAAGTGTGAGTCTTTGGCTCGAGAGTCTTCGGCGAGGAGGCTGAGGAGAGGAGGCTACACAAAACACTGCAGAGGGAGAGACGAAAGAAGGAGATGTCAGGCAAGTTGATTCAGTGTGATGCTTGCAGTATGTGGGAGGTCAAGGACACTGCTGGTGCCTCTCGCTGCTACAAATGTGACAAGTGCATCTAGGTAGAGCTCCTGAAGGACCGTGTTGGGGAACTGGAGAAGCAAGTGGATGACCTCAGGTTCGTCCGAGAAACTGAGTCGTTCCTCGACAAGTCCTACAGTAAGATTGTTACACCTAAGGTACTGGAAGAGAGAAGGTGGGAGACAGTGAGAAAGGGAGGGAAGTATGGAATGCAAACGTCCCCGGGTGTTGTACCTCTTGTGAACAGGTTCACCCACTTAGACGCTGTCGGGACAGAAGACATTTTTACACTGAGCGGCGGACTGGCTTGTGATGCGAATAGGGCTGTTGAGCCAAAACCAAAAAGGCCAAAGTCAGGCAACTCCATTGTAGTGGGAGACTCCATTGTGAGAGGTACGGACAGGGGTTTATGCGGCAACAGACGGGATTCGAGGATAGTGTGCTGCCTTCCTGGTGCCAGGATCCAGGATGTCATGGACAGAGTGCAGAAAATCCTCAAGGGCGAAGATGAACAGCCGGAAGTGGTGGTGCATGTCGGCACAAACGATGTCGGAAAGAATGGGATGAATATTCTGCAGCGTGACGTTAGAGAGCTCGGAAAAATGCTGAAAAGCAGGACCTCCAGGGTTGTTATCTCCGGTTTGCTTCCAGTTCCTCGTGCTGGCGAGAGCAGGAACAGGGAGATACGGGACCTGAATGTGTGGCTGAGGAACTGGTGCACGGGGCAGGGATTTAGATTCTTAGATCACTGGGATCTGTTTTGGAGTACGGGGGAACTGTACAAAAGGGACGGATTGCATCTTAACAGGTGGGGGACCAGCATTCTGCCAGGCAGGTTTGCCACTGCTACACGGGTGGTTTTAAACTGAATAAGGGGGGTGGGATGTCGAAAGGGATCGTTGAGGATGGAGTTAAAGGGAAAGGGTTTCTTAAATGTGTGAGCGTAGAGACAGAGGGGTGTAAAATTAGGGTGGTAGCAAGGTGAAAAGTAAAAGTGGCAGGCAGACGAATCCAGGGCAAAAATCAAAAAGGGCCACTTTTCAACATAATTGTATAAGGGGTAAGAGTGTTGTAAAAACAAGCCTGAAGGCTTTGTGACTCAATGCAAGGAGCATTCGTAATAAGGTGGATGAGTTGAATGTGCAGATAGCTATTAATGACTATGATATAATTGGGATCACGGAGACATGGCTCCAGGGTGACCAAGGCTGGGAGCTGAACATCCAGGGATATTCAATATTCAGGAGGGATAGACAGAAAGGGAAAGGAGGTGGGGTAGTGTTGCTGGTTAGAGAGCAGATTAACGCAATAGAAAGGAAGGACATTAGCTTGGAGGATGTGGAATCGATATGGGTAGAGCTGCGAAACACTAAGGGGCAGAAAACGCTAGTGGGAGTTGTGTACAGGCCACCTAACAGTAGTAGTGGAGTTGGGGATGGCATCAAACAGGAAATTAGAAATGCATGCAACAAAGGTAAAACAGTTATAATGGGTGACTTCAATCTACATATAGATTGGGTGAATCAAATTGGCAAGGGTGCTGAGGAAGAGGATTTCTTGGAATGTATGCGGGATAGTTTTCTAAACCAACATGTAGAGGAACCAACTAGAAAGCAGGCTATTCTAGATTGGGTATTGAGTAATGAGGAAGGGTTAGTTAGCAGTCTTGTTGTGCGTGGCCCCTTGGGCAAGAGTGACCATAATATGGTTGAGTTTTTCATTAGGATGGCGAGTGACATTGTTAATTCAGAAACAAGGGTCCTGAACTTAAAGAAAGGTAACTTTGAGGGTATGAGACGTGAATTGGCCAAGATAGACTGGCAATTCATTCTTAATGGGTTGACGGTGGATATGCAATGGAAGGCATTTAAAGACTGCATGGATGAACTACAACAATTGTTCATCCCAGTTTGGCAAAAAAATAAATCAGGGAAGGTAGTGCATCCGTGGATAACAAGGGAAATCAGGGATAGTATCAAAACAAAAGATGAAGCGTACAAATTAGCCAGAAAAAGCAGCCTACCAGAGGACTGGGAGAAATTCAGTCCAGCAGAGGAGGACAAAGGGCTTAATTAGGAAAGGGAAAATAGATTATGAAAGAAAACTGGCAGGGAACATAAAAACTGACTGCAAAAGCTTTTATAGATATGTGAAGAGAAAAAGATTAGTTAAAACAAATGTGGGTCCCTTGCAGTCAGAAACAGGTGAATTGATCATGGGGAACAAGGACATGGCAGACCAATTGAATAACTACTTTGGTTCTGTCTTCACTAAGGAAGACATAAATAATCTGCCGGAAATAGCAGGGGACCGGGGGTCAAATGAGATGGGGGAACTGAGTGAAATCCAGGTTAGCCGGGAAGTGGTGTTAGGTAAATGGAATGGATTAAAGGCCGATAAATCCCCAGGGCCAGATAGGCTGCATCCCAGAGTACTTAAGGAAGTAGCCCCAGAAATAGTGGATGCATTAGTGATAATTTTTCAAAACTCTTTAGATTCTGGAGTAGTTCCTGAGGATTGGAGGGTAGCTAATGTAACCCCACTTTTTAAAAAGGGAGGGAGAGAGAAAATGGGGAATTACAAACAGGTTAGTCTAACGTCGGTAGTGGGGAAACTGCTAGAGTCAGTTATTAAAGATGGGATAGCAGCACATTTGGAAAGTGGTGAAATCATTTGACAAAGTCAGCATGGATTTATGAAAGGTAAATCATGTCTGACGAATCTTATAGAATTTTTCGAGGATGTAACTAGTAGAGTGGATAAGGGAGAACCAGTGGATGTGTTATATCTGGACTTTCAGAAGGCATTCGACAAGGTCCTACATAAGAGATTAATATACAAACTTAAAGCACACGGTATTGGGGGTTCAGTATTGAGGTGGATAGAGAACTGGCTGGCAGACAGGAAGCAAAGAGTAGGAGTAGGGTTCTTTTCACAATGGCAGGCAGTGACTAGTGGGGTACCGCAAGGCTCAGTGCTGGGACCCCAGCTATTAACGATATATATTAATGATTTGGACGAGGGAATTGAATGCAACATCTCCAAGTTTGCGGATGACACGAAGCTGGGGGGCAGTGTTAGCTGTGTGGAGGATGCTAGGAGGCTGCAAGGTGACTTGGATAGGCTGGGTGAGTGGGTAAATGCATGGCAGATGCAGTATAATGTGGATAAATGTGAGGTTATCCACTTTGGTGGCAAAAACAGGAAAGTAGACTAATATCTGAATGGTGGCCGATTAGGAAAGGGGGAGATGCAACGAGACCTGGGTGTCATGGTACACCAGTCATTAAAAGTAGGCATGCAGGTGCAGCAGGCAGTGAAGAAGGCGAATGGTATGTTAGCATTCATAGCAAAAGGATTTGAGTATAGGAGCAGGGAGGTTCTACTGCAGTTGTACATGGTATTGGTGAGACCACACCTGGAGTATTGTGTACAGTTTTGGTCTCCAAATCTGAGGAAAGACATTCTTGCCTTAGAGGGAGTACAGAGAAGGTTCGCCAGACTGATTCCTGGGATGTCAGGACTTTCATATGAAGAAAGACTGGATAGACTCGGCTTGTACTCGCTAGAATTTAGAAGATTGAGGGGGGATCTTATAGAAACTTACAAAATTCTTAGGGGGTTGGACAGGCTAGATGCAGGAAGATTGTTCCCGATGTTGGGGAAATCCAGGACAAGGGGTCACAGTTTAAGGATAAAGGGGAAATCCTTTAGGACCGAGATGAGGAAAACATTTTTCACACAGAGAGTGGTGAGTCTCTGGAATTCTCTGCCACAGAAGGCAGTTGAGGCCAGTTCATTGGCTATATTTAAGAGGGAGTTAGATGTGGCCCTTGTGGCTAAAGGGATCAGGGGATATGGAGAGAAGGCAGGTACAGGATACTGAGTTGGATGATCAGCTATGATCATATTGAATGGCGGTGCAGGCTCGAACGGCCGAATGGCCTACTCCTGCACCTTTTTTCTATGTTTCTATGTTTCTTTTTTGAACTTAATATAACTATGATATGTATTAGCAATAAATCTTTAATGTTATTCTATGACATTTTAAAATAGTGTTGAACCGGAATTCAGATGAGCTGAATATCTGTGTGATGTTTTTCAAGATACATTGTTCATTCTGCATTAAGAAGATTTTGGCCACAACTACCAACAATTGCTTTCTGAGTGTTATAAATCCACCATCTCACAGACGCTCATTCAGTATGTACAGTCACATTGAATGAAAGTTGAATTATTATTTTTTACAAAATGTGTAAAACTTTAGATTTCTTCTTCAATATTTATTGTTGGATTTTGTATAAGGTTGCAAATTTCATTTAAATGTAAGTCCCTTAAAGGCTGACCCTCTTAATCAAAATCTGGCACATACAGTGGTTTGCTATGGTTGGAATGTCACCAAGGCCATGAGAGGAATTTTACGAAGTGAATGCATAACAGAATTTTTGCCTTTCCTCTGCAAATTTTATTTGGAAAATTGTTCTGGTATGAAATCCACAACCAATGATTTTTTTTAACATCAAATGAATTTCATATGGGCAGATAAAGGCACGGTCTGGGTTTACTCTTCAATTGTATTATTCGGTCATGACATATAACCATATAACAATTACAGCACGGAAACAGGCCATCTCGACCCTTCTAGTCCGTGCCGAACACGTATTCTCCCCTAGTCCCATATACCTGCGCTCAGACCATAACCCTCCATTCCTTTCCCGTCCATATAACTATCCAATTTATTTTTAAATGATAAAAACGAACCTGCCTCCACCACCTTCACTGGAAGCTCATTCCACACAGCCACCACTCTCTGAGTAAAGAAGTTCCCCCTCATGTTACCCCTAAACTTCAGTCCCTTAATTCTCAAGTCATGTCCCCTTGTTTGAATCTATAATAACTGAAAATTTATTTCAGTTCTCTTAATTTTTAATAAAGTTATAGGCTTTTGACTGTCCTCGATCACAGCTTTTGTGTTCAGTCAATGGAAAAGCAATAGAGAACAAGATGCTTATTTCCGAGTATGAAAATGGCCATAACTTTTTTTAATACTGAAGATATGAAAGTGAATTAGGTGTCAAATTAAACTTCTTTTTATGCTTTATCGGATGGGATAAATTACAGATGATTTTTTAAATCTCAAAATTTTGTAACATTGCTACTTCTACCCAACTTGCCCACACCAGCCAACATGCCTCATGTACACTCGTCCCACCTGCCTGCATTTGGCCCATATCAAAATCTACTGTGGGCAAGAAACTCTATGCATCTACCCGATCTATTCCTTTCATGATTTTGTACACCTCTATGTGATCACCCTTCATCCTCCTCCATTTTGTGTGGCCAATAATGACATCAAAGTAAATAAAATGAAGCTCATGAAATGTGGGAGCTGATGGTACTGCAAAATCAGAGCCTAAACCAGAGAGGCACAGGATTAAGCACAACTATTGTTTTTCTTAGTTAACCATATAACAATATAACAATTACAGCATGGAAACAGGCCATCTCGACACTTCTAGTCCGTGCCGAACACGTATTCTCCCCTAGTCCCATATACCTGCGCTCAGACCATAACCCTCCATTCCTTTCCCGTCCATATAACTATCCAATTTATTTTTAAATGATAAAAACGAACCTGCCTCCACCACCTTCACTGGAAGCTCATTCCACACAGCCACCACTCTCTGAGTAAAGAAGTTCCCCCTCATGTTACCCCTAAACTTCTGTCCCTTAATTCTCAAGTCATGTCCCCTTGTTTGAATCTTCCCTACTCTCAGTGGGAAAAGCTTATCCACGTCAACTCTGTCTATCCCTCTCATCATTTTAAAGACATCTATCAAGTCCCCCCTTAACCTTCTGCGCTCCAAAGAATAAAGCCCTAACATGTTCAACCTTTCTCTGTAACTTAGTTGCTGAAACCCAGGCAACATTCTAGTAAATCTCCTCTGTACTCTCTCTATTTTGTTGACATCCTTCCTATAATTAGGCGACCAAAATTGTACACCATACTCCAGAATTGGCCTCACCAATGCCTTGTACAATTTTAACATTACATCCCAACTTCTATACTCAATGCTCTGATTTATAAAGGCCAGCACACCAAAAGCTTTCTTTACCACCCTATCTACATGAGATTCCACTTTCAGGGAACTGTGCACAGTTATTCCCAGATCCCTCTGTTCACCTGCATTCTTCAATTCCCTACCATTTACCATGTACGTCCTATTTTGATTTGTCCTGCCAAGATGTAGCACCTCACACTTATCAACATTAAACTCCATCTGCCATCTTTCAGCCCACTCTTCCAACTGGCATAAATCTCTCTGTAGACTTTGAAAATCTACTTCATTATCCACAACCCCACCTATCTTAGTATCATCTGCATACTTACTAATCCAATTTACCACACCATCATCCAGATCATTGATGTACATGACAAACAACAGTGGGCCCAACACAGATCCCTGTGGCACCCCACTAGTCACTGGCCTCCAACCTGACAAACAACCATCCACCATTACTCTCTGGCATCTCCCATTCAGCCACTGTTGAATCCATCTTGCTACTCCACCATTAATACCCAACCATTGAACCTTCTTAACCAACCTTCCATGAGGAACCTTGTCAAAGGCCTTACTGAAGTCCATATATACAACATCCACTGCTTTACCCTCATCAATTTCCCGAGTAACCTCTTCAAAAAATTCAAGAAGATTAGTCAAACATGACCTTCCAGGCACAAATCCATGTTGACTGTTCCTAATCAGACCCTGTTTATCCAGATGCTTATATATATTATCTCTAAGTATCCTTTCCATTAATTTGCCCACCACTGACGTCAAACTAACAGGTCTATAATTGCTAGGTTTACTCTTAGACCCCTTTTTAAACAATGGAACAACATGCGCAGTACGCCAATCCTCCGGCACTATTCCCGTTTCTAATGACATTTGAAATATTTCTGTCATAGCCCCTGCTATTTCTACACTAACTTCCCTCAATGTCCTAGGGAATATCCTGTCCGGACCTGGAGACTTATCCACTTTTATATTTCTCAAAAGTGTCAGTACTTCCTCTTCTTTGAATCTCATAGTTTCCATAGCTACTCTACTTGTTTCCCTTACCTCACATAATTCAATATCCTTCTCCGTGGTGAATACCGAAGAAAAGAAATTGTTCAATATCTCCCCATCTCTTTTGGCTCTGCAGATAGCTGTCCACTCTGACTCTCTAATGGACCAATTTTATCCCTCGTTATCCTTTTGCTATTAATATAACTGTAGAAACCCTTTGGATTTACTTTCACTTTACTTGCCAAAGCAACCTCATATCTTCTTTTAGCTTTTCTAATTTCTTTCTTAAGATTCTTTTTACATTCTTTATACTCCTCAAGCACCTCATTTACTCCATGCTGCCTATAATTATTGTAGATCTCCCTCTTTTTCCGAACCAAGTGTCCAATTTCCCTTGAAAACCATGGCTCTTTCCAATTTTTACTATTTCCTTTCAACCGAACAGGGACATAAAGATTCTGTACTCTTAAAATTTCACCTTTAAATGTCCTCCATTTCTCTTCCACATCTTTCCCATAAAACATAATGTCCCAATTTACTCATTTTAAATCCTTTCGCATCTCCTCAAAGTTAGCCTTTCTCCAATCAAAAATCTCAACCCTAGGTCCAGTTCTGACCCTCTCCATAATTATATTGAGACTAATGGTATTGTGATCACTGGTCCCGAACTGTTCCCCAACGCATACCTCTGCCACCTGTCCCGTCTCATTTCCTAACAGGAGGTCCAGCACCGCCCCTTCTCTAGTAGGTACTTCTATGTATTGCTGCAAAAAACTATCCTGCACACATTTTACAAACTCCAACCCATCCAGCCCATTTACAGAATGTGTTTCCCAGTCTATGTGTGGAAAATTGAAATCTCCCACAATCACTACCTTGTGCTTACTACTAATATCTGCAATCTCCTTACATATTTGCTCTTCCAATTCTCGCTCCCCATTTGGCGGTCTATAATACACCCCTATAAGTGTTGCTACCCCTTTCCCATGTCTCAGTTCCACCCAAATAGCCTCCCTAGACGAGCCCTCTAATCTATCCTGCCAAAGCACTGCTGTAATATCTTCCCTGATAAGCAATGCAACACCTCCACCTCTTGCCCCTCCAATTCTATCACACCTGAATCATAAGACATACATAAGGGGATGGCAAAATTAGGTATTAGATTCTATTACAACATAATTGTACAAACAAAAATCCAGCATTACTATTGTAATTTACTCTCCTTCCTTTTGCCCTTTAAACAAATCTTTCCGCTTGTTCACTCCTCCCATTTTCTTCCCTTGACATGTAAAAAATGTTGTATGTTTAACTACTGGTCCCACTCTGATGAACAGGCATTGACTGGAAACATTGTGCCAGATCACTCAGGACCTGCCATGCCTCCCATTTGCCTCTTTCAGGATGCCTGTGGTTGCAATAACCTTTTTGCATACACAGGTCACAGCATCCTGTCCTCCTTGCTGCTGCAGCAGCTAAGTCAACAAGGCTTTCCTAAGATAGACACAAAAAGCTAGAGTAGCTCAGCGGGTCAGACAGCATCTCCGAAGAAAAGGAATAGGTGACGTTTCTGGTCGAGACCATTCTTTAGACTGAGAGTCAGGGAAAAGGGAAATGAGGGATATAGACAGTGATATAGAGAGATATAGAACAAATGAATGGAAGATATGCAAAAACGTAATGTTGATAAAGGAAACAGGCCATTGTTAGCTAAGGGCTAGGTGAAAATGAGTTACAGACAATGAGACTCAACAAGACGACTTTGAACCTAACACAATGACTTGGGTGGGGAGGGGGATGGAGAGAGAGAGGGGATGCAAGGGTTACTTGAAGTTAGAGAAATCACACTCATACCGCTGGGTTGTAAGCTGTTCAAGCAAAATATGAGGTGCTGTTCCTTCAATTTACGCTTGGCCTCACTCTGACAGTGGAGGTGGCCCAGGACGGAAATGTCAGTAAGGGGATGGGAGGAGGAATTAAAGAATTTGGCAACCGGGAGATCGCGTAGGCCTAGGTGGACTGAGCGAAGGTGTTCTGCGAGGCTTTCCTAAGGCCTTTTCTATTGTCTCTAACAATCAGTTATTTAAATAATGGTTGGAAAATGTCTAATGTAAAAAAAACACATTCAATGAATATAAATTAATTACAAATATTGGCATTAATTAAAGTATACAAAAAATATATACATAGTGCAAATTCATTCCATTGAAACATGCAATGCAGCTGCCCAGCAATCTCCGCAGATGCTGAAACAAACTGCAGGAAGAAAGTCTGAAAAAGGGTCTTGACCCGAAATGTCACCCATTCCCTCTCTCTGGAGATGCTGCCTATCCTGCTGAGTTTCTCCAGCATTTTGTGTTTATGCTGGAGGAACTCAGTGGTACTGACAAACGTAAAGGTTATAAGGTCACAAGATCATATGTGGTAGGTACAGAATTAGGCCTTTCAACCTATCAAGTCTACTCCGCCATTCAATCATGGCTGATCTATCTTTCCCTCTTAACCCCATTCTCCTGTCTTCTCACAATAACCCCTGACACCTGTACTAATCAAGAATCTATCTATCTCTGAATTAAAAATATCTATTGACTTGGCCTCCACATCCTCTGTGGCAATGAATTCCATAGTTTCACCACCCTCTGACTAAAGAAATTCCTCCTCATCTCCCTTAAAGGAACGTCCTTTTATTTTGAGGCTATGACCTCTGGTCCTAGACTCTCCCACTAGTGGACATAATCCTCCCCACATCCACTCTATCCAAGCCTTTCACTATTTGGTAAGTTTCAATGAGAACCCCCTCATCCTTCTAAACTACAGTGAGTACAGGCCCGGTGCTCATCATATGTTATACACATAAAGAATATAAAGAGTGTAAATCCATCAAATGTACTCACCCACTTCATCAAATTCTTCCTGCCATGCCTGTAAGTCTGGAGATTTTGCATTGACCTCATCTTTCTCTTCAGAACCCATAGAACTGGAGTGAATGCATCCTTGATTCCAAGAGAATGCCAGGAAAAAGAAAACATATTTCCAGATTTTTATTGAATATTATTAGATTTTTTCCTGATTTATGTAAAATCAATCTGTTGTACAAGTTGACTAATTAAATGAATTCAATTTACTGCATTTTTACTTGAAGCAAGTAAAAGATGAGGTTCTACAAAATTTTGTCCAGCTTGGTCCTCTCAGCATATTCTGGAGAAAGTTTCTTCTAGACATTGTTTACCAGCTATTTATTGCCAAGATAAAATCTGCAGACCAATTACATTATTGATTGATTCAATCCAATCCAACTTTATTTGTTAAGCACTTTAAGACAACCAATGTTGACCAAAGTGCTGTACAGAAGAAAAAACAAGACATCATAAACAGACAACATAACAGAACATAACATAACAGCTCACATAAGGCGCATAAATCACATATGAAATACAACAATAAATCAAAAGACATAAAAGATATAGCATGGAAACAGGTCCTTCCGCCCACCAAGTCGGCACGGACCATCAATCACCTGTTCACACTTGATCTATATTATCCCAATATCACAGCCATTCTCGGGACACAAAGTCAATTAACTGGACTGCATATTTTTAAGGTGCAGGAGGAAACTGGAGCACCCGGAGGAAAGCCACGAGGTCACAGGGAGACCATGCAAACTCCACACAAACAGCACCTGAGGTCAGGCTCAAACCCGGATCACTGGTGCTGTGAAGCAGCAACTCTGCCAGCTCCAATGATGTGTCACCCATAGTTATAGTTTATCTCTTCCTGGCCTATTCTCCAGAACAAGACAGTGTGCGTATAATTTAAAATTGTAATACAGTGCACAGCTACAAGCCCAGCAACATAAATATAATAGCAAATAACAGGTCTACCCAAACCTGAGGTAAAATGTTAATATTCACGACTATTAATTCAGATATGATATCGGGCCTACGTTTAACAAAGAAAATTACAATTAGTACATAGAGCATGGAACATAAAAAACGATAGCACAGGAACGGGCCCTTCGGCTTACAATGTTGGTGCCAAACATGATGCCTAGCTGAACTGATCTCATCTGTCTGTACATGATCCATAACCCTTTCCCCTTTCCAATTCCCGATCCACGGTGTGAGCAGGGGCCGGGCTCGGCGGCCTCCCCTTTCCGAGTAAGCCAGGCCTGCTGTAGGGATACAGCTGCGGCAGGCCAGGCCACTGGGCTGAGCTCCAGGCTGTAGCCTGGCCTCCTGCGGCTCTCTCCACCATCGAGGCCCTGCACTGCTTCCCGCCGCCGCTCCACTTACCAGGCTAGGCTCGATGGCAACCTCTGCGGGCTGGTTCTCGTTACCACGGCAGTGAGCCAGACCTGTTGTTGGGCCTGGACACGGCCCTTCGGGAAGTGAACCTGCTGCTCGGCCCATCAGGAAGTGACCTCAAACCATGCTGTGATGCATCCCAATAAAATGCTTCTACGGCAAATCTGTCGAAGTTGGTGAGAGTTGTTGGGGACATACCAAACTTCCTAAGCCTTCTAAGGCAGTAGAGGTGTTGGTGTACTTTCTTGGCCATTGCTTCGATATGGGTGGTCCAGAACAAGTTGTGGTCCAGGTCCTGACATTGAGAGACTTCAATTAATCGAGTTGCCAACCATAATCTGAGTTTTAATTTTACTCCAGAGGCTCAAGAATAAAGGTCTTAAAAAACAGGGAACACTGAGGAAAAATTAAAGTATCAGTAATGTAATCTTCTGGATGTGATATGGACCTGGATACGGCTTGCTCTGTGGAGTGTGTATAAAAGGTATCAACATGCACATATTTTCAAAAAAATAGGAGGAGCTTCTCTTGATATTCTGGTTATCATTATCTATTTGTCTTTCAATCATTAGCATGCAACACAAGCTTTTCACTCTACCTCGGTACACGTGATAATAAACTAAACTGATTATGATTAAATAGCTTGTTCACTCATTATTGCTTTCGCATTTATGGGAGGTTGTGTTCAAACATTGCATTCAATTCAGAACGCTTCAGAATTGCTTTATTGCCTGTGGGTTGTGAAAATCAGGTTCATAATTGTATGACCATTTCTTTTTTTTTTGCTTTGTATTAAAATTACTAGTAATACCATTATAAAATAAATTCACAACTATTATTCTTACGTCAAGTATGAAGAAAAATATACTGGGGTTTTTTGCAGTTTTACTCTTGACCACTTGGGGGTAACAGTGCAGCAAGAACAGGACAATGAGTTAAGATTTTGAATTCAAAGGGCATAATATAATATGTTACATTTCTACTGAATAAAACAGGTTCCACTTTCCTGTAATCTAACTTTTTATCAGAATATTTAATTGGCAAACATGTTTAGTTATTTACTCAGCTCTTCCATTTACTCATATTAGGATTTATGATGGATCGAATAAGAATGTGGTGCTATATACCATTTTAAGTGCTCCTTCAAGGACTTTAAAATGATTAATACTGCCAATTCTCAGTTGGTTCAGTTGGAAAGAGAACTTCACATTATTGTTTATGTAAGCAGATAAGATCAAGGCAACCCCTTGTTTGTGTTAAACAAATACTGAATTCCAGGTCAGTGAAAATTAATCCTGGAGGAGTAAGAAATCATTCTCCTTAATGATGGTTTAGTGTTTTCTTTACGGTTCGAGCATTGTCAAATGACTGGCTATTATGAGATGCGCAAACTAAATGCTCAACTTGTACCATTCATGATTGAAATAAACAGAAATTGCGTATTATTCTCTTACAAATCTACTGTAAAAGGTTGCCAACAGCATTAATAAAATTAAGAAAACTCCCCTCATTCTGAATTATTTACGCACGTTTGCAAATCTTCTGGTGTACTCGTATTTTAATCTCTAAGAGTTAACATGTTGAGGACAGGTTAGTGGTTAAAATAATTGCGTTTTAGTTTGCCAGCTCTCTTCATCCCCAGCCTCCTGTATCCAACTCACCTTTGGTCTGCTCCCAGCAGGATACCCAACTAGCCAGCTGTCTGGCAGCAGCCAGGAAACCACAAGAAACATTGAAATGTGTCCTTTCAGCTGACTTTAGGCAGCATCTTGAGGAAGCCCGTGTCTCAGAGCGAGCAGGCTGCCAGCATTTCGCAATTATCACCAAAATATTGTCGCAAAATATTATTTGTGAATTTCATTGCGCTGGTTTGATGTAGTGCATTTGATTTGAGTGCTTAAAACTGTGATTTTAATTGTAAATTTTGATAATTCGCATTCTACAAAACCTGTACCAACCTCACTATCACAATGTTCCATATACAATTATTAAACTATGTGCACTTTCCTGGGATACAAATGCCATTTCACTTTCTACATGCATTTATTTAATCATTGTGTTCACGGTGTAACTGGAAAGAAGCAGTACTTTAGAATGAAAAGCACCAATGTTCAGTGTATGGGATAGTGTTTTGGTTATATCTGTGACTCTTTTTTAAGAAGATTTTAAAATGAATTGGCAGTTTGGTTATATTGTTAATTCTATATCAAAAGGACATAGATGCTGAATGCATTGTGATTCTGCTGTTTAAAAAAATGTCATCTTGTTGATTGAGGAAATCTGTGGAGAGCAGTTGTTCCTTCCTCCAGCCCTTGATTGCCCTCCAGACCGTTTAATCATCAGTAAATGAAACAAAGCTTTGCTGTGGAGTACCGGAAGAAAGGTTATGTGGTTATTAAATACTTTCCACTCACGAAGCATAACCAGGGAACCATCCTTACTTTTCAGGGTGCCTGCTGTCAAAGCTGAAAGCAGACCAGCTCTTCCTGCTGTCACCATGGTGGCCTTACTGAATGAGTTCATTTTATTACTGTACTTTGCATACAGCCAGTTTTTTTTAATAATGGGAGCTTCTTTGTAAGTGAATAGTGGACAACTAATCTCACCATACAAAACAAACCCAACTTCGTTGGTTTTTGTTAATTGTAAAAACTTTAAAATGAGGAAATTCAGCTGTTGTTTGAAACAAGTTATAATCAATCCTTTAATTCTGAAATACTTAAACCTTGTTGTATGACCCACTTTATGCCAAATAATATAAAACAATTGAAGAAGGCTGCCACTTCCTTCCTCGCTAACTTGATCAATTACATTCTTTTAAGAAACCACAAAGGTAGAAGTTGTTGAGGAAGTAATTTCAATTTAAAGAGAGCATCTGAATTCATCGAAACAAGGCTGACATTTATTAAAGGTGAATGTATCTCAAATCAACACTGTTCTTTTAGCTGTTCCTTCAGGTAGAACAGCGGTCACTGCTACCGCCCTTTCCCAGGCTTATGTGCAGGAACCTTTATGGCAGAAAACAGTAGGGACACCTGTTTTCGATGCACAGGAGGCTAGCATTTGAAATTTTAGAAATCAGCTCACTATTGAAAATGGACTAAGTGATAAGGCATGTACTGTGATAGGAGCGGAAATTTGATAATGAAATAAGATACCTAAAGATTAATCCGGTGTGATTTGCCAAAAGCACGCAAGGTTTTGTGCAAGATTATCCACACCAGCAACAGGAAGCCCTTTGTATTGTGAACAGTCCTCACTTATCATTGTAAATTTTAACTCGGTAAGAAACATAATGGGTTTGTTGTTTACATACGAGAAATACATTCTTGCCTATGTCCAAGAGCTGTGAACTCCTTTACATTTTGAAATGTTTCCAGGAATCATGTCATTTTCTGAAAGGATTGGGCAGTTGGATGCACATAAAAACCAAAAAACAGTTTTGCTTTGATTGGCAAAATTCTGTGTTATTTCATCCACTGGGAAAATGTTTCACTTCCTGCCCAAATATTTTTGCAAGAAAATCAGAAAGCTGATGTTATTGCACTCATTGTGTGGGTGGCTGTGAAGTGCTTTATCTTCACTTTTAAAGTTTTTTTCATCTAATCAATCAAAATTAAATGTATAGAGGCCTCTCATTTTAAACCATACTTGGAGTGTATGTGCATACAAGCATCTGGTAAAAGAATATGTATTTCATATTTTTTTATTATTATTTTGAGTTTAATTTAAATTTTAGCTCTTTTGTACATATTAATCTGTGCATAATAAAGGCAGCCAAATGCAATAGTGCCCATGCATTGGTGACTTGGTATTTCAATCACACATTCATTGTCTGTAGACTGACAGCTGATAGATTAAAAATAAATCTGAAATAATTACAATTAATATCAGAATGTCAAAATTTTAGTCAAGATTCAAGATTCAAGAGATTCAAGAGAGTTTATTGTCATGTGTCCCAGATAGGGCAATGAAATTCTTGCTTTGCTTCAGCACAACAGAATATAGTAGGCATGAATACAAGAACAGGTCAGTGTGTCCACATACCATTATATAAATATATACACACATGAATAAATAAACAGATAAAGTGCAAATAAACAGATAATGGGCTATTAATGTTCAGTTTTGTTTGAGTTGAGTTTAATAGCCTGATGGCTGTGGGGAAGTAGCTATTCCTGAAACTGGATGTTGCAGTCTTCAGGCTCCTGTACCTTCTACCTGAAGGTAGCGGGGAGATGAGTGTGTGGCCAGGATGGTGTGGGTCCTTGATGATGCTGCTAGCCTTTTTGAGGCAGCGACTGCGATAGATCCCCTCGATGGTAGGGAGGTCAGAGCCGATGATGGACTGGGCCGTGTTTACTACTTTTTGTAGTCTTTTCCGCTCCTGGGCGCTCAAGTTGCCGAAACAAGCCACGATGCAACCGGTCAACATGCTCTCTACTGTGCACCTGTAGAAGTTAGAGAGATTCCTGGCTAGAGCCTGGATTGAATTGCATTGCATTTTTGTGCACAGTGCAATTTAACTTTGATGAAAAGTAAAATGTAAAAGAAAATGGTGGCCTGGTGCGCATTGCATTAAGTTCATGGTTAAACTTCTTTGGATGTCTGATATACCCATATATGGGGAGCCTATGTATGCACAATAGTGTGAAGCAACATGTTAAACTGTAAATATCTTCTGCGATTTTTATATATGCATTTTTGGTGCTGGCTGTTTGTGGGTCACTAATTCAATTGGAGATTGGCATAGGACTTTGGAACTTGCCAAGCATTACTTAAAAGGGAACTACCTGAGCAAATTCCAGAATGCTGCTAAACACCTGTGTCTCTTTCAGACCTCCCTCTAGACCCCAACATTTCCAGAAAACAACCACAGCCCTCATCCCTGAAAAAATCGTATCCCTTGTCCAAAACATATCCCTGTACCACCACCAATTTTCTGACCTGTAATTATCAAATCTGACATAATCATCAGATCTGGCAGTCCACCATCCGCCAATTCGGTAATCCAACCTGATTTCAACCTGCACACCACAGTAACACTAGACCCCTTCCCCGATTACTGGCCTTGGTTACTGATATCAATCCCAACTAACAATATACCCTCACTGACGCTGCCTAGTCATAGAGTTATGCAGCACAGAAACAGGTCCCTTGCCCAACTCATTAAATCTGACCAAAATGTATGAGCTGGTCCCATCTGCCAGCATTTGGCTCAAATTCCTTTCAACCTTTTCTCTCCATGAACCTGTCCAAATGTCGTTTAAACATTGTAATTGTACCAGCCATTATAGTTTCCTTTGGCAGTTCATTCCATATATCTACCACCCTCTGGGGTGTGAAAAATATGTCCCTCTACTCCCTTTTCCCTCAGATCCCATTCCCCTCCCATTTAAAATATATGCTCTCTAATTTTAGATTCCCCTACCCTTGGATAAAGACAGGGAAAAACAAATAATTATCATGATCATTATCATGATTTCAGAGAGCTCTATAAAAGTCACCCCTCATCCTCAGGGAATAATTTCACAGCCTATCCTGCCTTTCATTATTCAAGGCCTCCAGTTTGGGTAACATCACAGTGATTTTTTTCCTGAACCTTTTCCAGGTTAATGATACTCTTACTATAGTGGGATGACCAGAACTATGAACAATACTCTAAGTGTGGTCTCACAAAATGACTTGTTAATAATGTCCCAACTTCTGTACTCTTCACCATGCGCCTTCTCCACCATGCCTGCTGCGTCTCTGTAGTAATGATTGATTTGAAATACATATTTGATGTCTCTTTCATGATTTCAGATATGAATATGTGGTACTGGAATACTGCAGATCTACTGAATAGGATCAAGCCTTATTCCGATGGTGAAGGCATGTCACTTAGGGTCAGTAGCTTCGCTGGGTCTTGCGACAAAGCCCAGCAATTAAGATTCTACCAGAATGGGCAGTTTTTCCCATTCTGAGTAAGTTCCTGTTTTTTGTTAGATCTTATGGTCAAAGTTTCATCAGCTGTTTTGGGTCCAAATCAACCTCTCCTCCTCTACAACCAACAATCAAGTGACCTTCATTCTTTGTTTCAAGAATTTCTACGTTTCAAGAGTTTCTACATTTGTGTTCAAGCATCTACAGGGTGAGAAAGTTAATTGTTTCTACATACAAACTTTTACATGTTTAACTACCTAAATAACACAGCCGAATTGTGTGAATAAGTGTTCCTCCTATTCAGCATTGCTGGAGATCAGAAGTGTGCCAAACAGAATATTGCACTGAGTAATATTCACATTCTGACACCAGTGTGCCTTATGATATGGATACATTATTTTACCAGCTCCTGCTGTTTAGTTAATGTAGATGGTTTATGCATGCAACCTATAATGTAGCTACCTCATCACCACTAACCACGCCCCATCATATTAGTATAACTGTGATATCCTCCCTTTGTTTCCTCCCACTTGGTCCCGGTACGCCTGAAGGCTGGAAGCAGTCAGTGCTGGGACGTGTGTGCCATGTGCTTTAATAAACACTTAGTAAAGGTTACAGTGTGTCAGGTATCACTCCTTTACATGGTGTCAGCTAGTTAAACGCGCGCCTCCCGTTTACCGGTTTTCTTTTCATTTGTCCCCTGAGTGCCCAGTGTTGGGTTTCCCCTGATATGGCATCCTCATGCCATAAGCCATCTCCCCTTGTCTTTGACGCTGACATTGCGGAGCGATGGGCTACTTTTGTGATGGATTACACTCACTTCGTTAACATTGTGCAGCCGCGGTCAAAGCCTCACTCCTGCTTAACCTGGCCGGTCCCGACGCCATGAAGAGAGCTCAGGCTTTCGTCTACGATCCAGCGGTCCTGGATGACAACGAACAGCTCGTCGAGCCAGCTGAATCTGCCGATGACCCGGTATGTCTTTTGCGCAAGTTTGCAGAGATTTGCGACCTGCCCTCCAACCGCATATTGGAGCGGGCTAGGTTTTTCTCACGGAAGCAGCAGCCGGATGAACCTGTCGAGTGTTTCATCGCTGACCTGCACCACCTTGCTCAGCGGTGCCGTTTTGAGACCATGCGCGACCAGCTCATTAGGGACATTCTCGTCACTGGCATGCTCGACCAGAAACTACGCGCCGATTTGCTGCAATGGCCTGACCTAACCCTGACTCAAGCAATGCATGCGTGCCGCATCGCCGAAGTGGTTAACCCTCCGCATGGGCAGAGGGGATCTGACAGCCGAGCCATAAATCTGACTGGCGTTGCAGGACAACGCCGTATGCAGGACAACTTTCGCCCTCCACCGCGGCCCGTTCGTACATCTCGGGTCCCGCGCTCTCAGAAGTGTCCCAACTGTAATTATGTCCACCCCACGCAGTCACAGTGCCCAGCTCTTGGAAAATCTTGCAATTTCTGTAAGAAAATGAACCACTTTGCAGCTGCCTGCAGGTCCCGTGGGAATGTGCCCTCAGCTCCCAGACAATTCCTAAACAACCTTCAGCAAGTTGATAGTGAGATGGATTCTCAGTCCTCTGTCGACACTGCCCCCGACTCTGAGCTCAGCTATTCCATGGGAGATGCAAGTGTTTACACTCTCCTCCACAGCCGATCTCGCCTCCCCGATCCATCTGTGCTCATTACCGTGAACAATAAGTCCTTCTCTGCGAAGCTGGATACTGGAGCAAAAGTGAACGTAATGTCAACATCACTGTTTCACAAGATAAGAAATAATGAGCTGTTGACTGCAGATCGCTCTGTTTTGCGTGCCTATGGGGGAGAGGAGCTAACACCTGTGGGGAGGGCCACCTTCCATTGTGTGCTACAGAAATCATCCCGTGACCTGGTGTTCTTTATTCTGGATTGCGACTGTGTAACTCTACTGAGCAACCAGGCCTGCCAGGATCTTGGTCTGGTGTCCTTCGACCATACGGTCCACGAGGTGCAAGCAGTGATGGATCCACTATCCGAGTACCCGGACCTGTTCGACGACAAGTTGGGAAAGCTGCCGCTTGTGTATAAAATCGCAACAGACCCCTCCGTGGTGCCTGTGATCCGCCCACCTCACAGAGTGTCGTTCGCCATGAAGGGCAAGGTGGAGGCTATGCTGAAGGATATGGTTAACATGGGAGTGCTGGAGGCTGTCAGCGATCACACCGAATGGGTCTCCACCATGGTCGCCACGATGAAGAAAGGGAAGAATGAAATACGGGTATGCATCAACCCCAAGGACTTGAATCTGGCGATTAAGCGGCCCCACTACCCTATGAGGACTGTTGAAGATGTTGCCGCCCAGGTCGGACAAGCCACGGTGTTTTCCGTCCTCGATGCCAGGAGTTCATTTTGGCAAATACCCCTGGACAAACGCTCCTCGGACTTGACCACATTCGGTACGCCCTTCGGCAGGTTTAAATTTTTGCGGATGCCGTTCGGCATCAACTCCGCCAGTGAGGTATTCCAGCGTTCTATGGAACAATTGTTTGCAGGTCTGCCCTGCACGATTATTGTGGACGACATTCTGGTCTATGGAAGGGATGTGGCTGAACATGACCGCCACCTCCGACAGATTCTGGACCGCGCACGGCAGATCAATCTAAAGCTGAACCAGTCAAAATGCAGGTTCCGGGTGCCTGAGGTCCCATATGTTGGCCACATTTTCACGGCCCACGGGTTAAAGCCCGATCCGCAAAAGACCAGCGCCATCTCCGAGCTGCCTGCCCCGACTGATGTTACCAGTCTACAGCGCTTCCTGGGTATGGTCAACTATCTGGGCAAGTTTATCCCTGACCTCAGCGAGCTGAGCGCACCCCTGAGACAACTTACTAAAAAGGACATTGCTTGGTCCTGGTTTCCACACCACCAGCAGGCTTTCGACCTACTAAAGAAGAAGCTGATCAGCACACCTACTCTGAAGTTCTTTGATTTACGACGTCCGGTTGTGGTAACGTGCGACGCTTCTCGTTTTGGACTGGGTGCTGCTTGCCTGCAGCCCCATGATGATGGTTCGTTGCAGCCTATCTCCTATGCCTCTAGGACAATGACGGACACAGAGCAGCGCTATGCGCAGATAGAGAAGGAGCTGCTGGCGGTTGTGTTTGCCTGTTCTAAGTTTAAGGACTTCCTCTTTGGCACCAGGTTCACTGTAGAGACGGATCACCAACCCCTGGTGACGATCCTTAACAAGCCTATACACAGCGCTCCAGCCAGGCTACAGCGGATGATGCTGCAGCTACAGAGGTTTGACTTTAAAATCGTCTATAAGAGGGTTACCGAGATGCATGTGGCTGACGCGCTGTCCCGGGCCTCCTGCGACCAGCACCCCTTCGAGCAGGCAGACCTACAGGTACTGAACTTCGTCCCTTCCAAGCAGCTCCAGTGCCTGGTTGAGCACACCGCTAACGACCCTGACCTGCAACAGCTTGCTGCTGTCATCAAGCGTGGGTGGCCTATCAAACGGACTTCATTGCCTGCTGGCGTTCACCTTTTTTTTCTGGTTCGCGATGAGCTGGTGCTCCGGGATGGCATTATCATCAAGGGCCACAAGGTGGTCGTCCCTGCCTCGCTGTACGGCTTGTACTTCAACGCTGCCCACATGGGGCATCCCGGGGCAGATGCCACCATCTCGCATGCCCAGGAACAATATTATTGGCCGGGCATGGCAAAGTACATCAAGGCCAGGGTGGCCTCCTGTCCGGGTTGCAACTCTCTTGCCCCGCATCAGCAGCGACAGCCGCTTCTACAACAGCCTGCCCCTGACATGCCCTGGTCTTCGCTGGCTGCTGATATTTTCGAGTGGCGTGGAAAGCAGTACCTTGTGTTGGCCGACTCCTACTCAAATTGGTTCGAGGTGGACCTTCTCCCTGCCATCACCTCGGAGATGGTGATCAGTAAGCTCCGACGTCATTTCGCCACGTTTGGTTCCCCGGTTCGGTTGCAGACCGACAACGGCCGCCAGTTCACTAGTGCCGAATTTCAAGCTTTTGCTGCGAAGTGGAACTTCAATTATTTCACCAGCAGCCCGGAGTACCCGCAGAGCAATGGACTGGCTGAACGTGCGGTCCGCAGCGCAAAGCACCTGCTTGAACAATCCCGTCTCTCCAACGGTGATTTCTATCAGGGTCTGTTGAACCTTCGGAACATCTCCAGGGACAGTACAATGCGATCCCCTGCCCAACGCCTCATGTCCCGCGTTATTCGCCCTCCGATGCCGATCGCCCAGCAGTCCCTGATGCCCAAAGTCCTGCAGCCTGCTGCTGTCCAGCAACGGATTGCTCAGAAGCACGAAATCCAGCGCCGCTCGCACGACAAGTCCTGCCGCCCCCTATCCCCACTGCTGCCTGGCCAGGTCGTCCGTTTGCAGACGTCTACCGGCTACTCCCGACTCGCTACCGTTGTCGGGGTCGACAGTTCGCCACGGTCCTACCTGGTGGATTTTGAGGGGACTATCTACCGGCGCAGCCGCCAGCACCTGTTGGCGGTCAACGAGCCCAAACCACCTCCTGCGGTTCCGTATGCCCCTCCATCGCGTGTCGAGCCTTCCTCCACTAACTTACCCTCTGATCCCTGCATGCCCCGGTCGGTCCGCTTGTCCCCTGTCAGGTCTTCACTCTCTCCGACTTCTGCTCATTCTATCCCTTCTGCTTCACCTGGTTCACCTGTGCCTCTCGGTTCCCCTTTCAAGCTTGGGTCTCCACCCGCCTTCTCTCCCTCCTGTTCCTGTTCCTGTCCCTCCTCCTATTCTTTCGGGTGGGGAGGGTGAGGGTGCTGTGCGCACTCGCTTGGGTCGGATTGTCAAACCTCCGGCTCGATACGGAGACTTCGTATAGCTTTGCAGGTACTGTATAACCAACCTGCCATTGCCGTAACTTGTTTAATTTGTAAGGGGAAGGATGTAGATGGTTTATGCATGCAACCTATAATGTAGCTATCTCATCACCACTAACCACGCCCCATCATATTAGTATAACTGTGATATCCTCCCTTTGTTTCCTCCCACTTGGTCCCGGTACGCCTGAAGGCTGGATGCAGTCAGTGCTGGGACGTGTGTGCCATGTGCTTTAATAAACACTTAGTAAAGGTTACAGTGTGTCAGGTATCACTCCTTTACAGTTAACAATTACCGCCTTGAATAAAGGATAATCAGATGATAGTTATACTTAGCTTTGACCACAAAAGAGCCTTCAAACTACACATCATTTCTCGTTCTTTGATACCAGTCAGCAGGACACTGTTTATTGTTACTGCAACAAAAGCGATTGTTTCCAAAATACAGACTTGGAGATTAAATGACTAACAATTCTACGATCTAGTGAAAATAAAATGAAATGGTTGCATTAGCAGGTAGGCAAATTGAAGATTATACTTCTAAGGTATAGACTATGAAGTACTGGAGTAACTTTGCAGGTCAGATAGCATCCATGAAGGACATGGATAGGCGATGTTTTAGGTCGGGACCCTTCTAGTCGCGCCATTGTAGTCTTGTAGCTGACTTCAATGCTACTGAGGTGCCAGCACTCAGGCACCACCTCATACTTAACCCCTTGACCATGACCACACAGACAAAACACCAGGCCACCATCTCCCAGACCATCACCGATCTCATCACCTCTGGTGATCTTCCCTCCACAGCCGCCTGCTGAGTTACTCCAGCACTTTGTGTTCTACGCTAGATTCCAGTATCTGTAATTCCTTGTGTCTACATTTGTAATGTATATGGGTTCTTACTATAATAATATGTAACTCCAGGAATATAAGCCATGAGAAGATATATAAAACAGCTAAAACATATGCATTCTAGTTATTCCACTCTATCCTATTACCCTATGCATTAAACCATTCATCTTACTCATGTAGAACAAATTTATATGCATTAAACTTTTTTCCCTTATTGAATTCACATTACTTACAGATTTAACCTCCACATGTTGTCTGAGCCTCTCAGAAGAATTGGTTCATTGGCGTTATATCCACTACCTGACTAGGGATCTTTTTGACTCTCTTTGTTATAATCTTGTTTATTCACAGCCTTCAGACTATCGAAACGCCTCTTGATCAAATAACTCTAATTTTCTCTGGGACAGTTCTCACGGAAACTAAGTATTACATGCATACATCAAATTCTCGTTTTTATTTTTGCAAGATTTCTCATTGAATCTTTTGCGCCAACATCCCATTTCTGAATATTAGCTTTACTCATTGGTGTTAACACATAAAATCTATCTTTAGGAAGATTGAGTGATAAGAGCCATACAGCATGGAAACATGCCCTTGTGTCCAACTCGTTCATGCTGACCCAGATCCCCCATCAGGTTAGCTTCCAATTGCTCAATGTGCAAACTTTGTGTGTGCATTTCTCCTGGATGTTGCACAATGTCCATTTGTACCTCATAATGGTAGTTGATGATCGTCTTTTTTATTGAGTGATATTTAGTGGGTGCTAGGTTAACACCAGACACAAAATAATGCTCCCCTGAATTTATGCTGGTGCTGCCTAAAGGCCTGTCCCACTTTCACGACCTAATTCACGACCTCTGCCGAGTTTGCCCTTGACTCATACTCGCAGCATGGTCGTCACAAGGTTGTAGGAGGTCGTAGGTAGGTCGTAGCAGGTCGTGATGCTAGTCATAGGTACTCATAGCATCAAGTAGGTTGGGGCGTTTTTTGAACATGATGCAAAATGTCCATGAGTAAAAAAGGTCGTGAATTAGATCATGAAAGTGGGACAGGCCCTTTATTATTATTAAATATCTCCTTTAACAAGATAGAGGATTTTATCACAGAAGACCAGTCACGCAATTCTAGTTACATTACAACTGCAATAACGTTAACCTGACATATTTTACATGCTTTTTCTAAGATAAATGATATCAAAATACAAATCATCAGCAGGTTAACAAGCTTCATCTCTTGCAGATGTAAAATTAAAAAAACACAATGTCACCTCAAATTCCCTGCCCACAAGCCACTTTTTACTGCATAATGAGATTAGTGTTTTGATGAATTATGGTTGATTGCAAAGTAAATAAAATATAAATTGAGAAATGAAATGATTCACAACCTCAACTAGAACCCAAGTGCACCTCTGATGCTTGGATGAATAAAAATGATGGGCAGTTTGTGAATTACCTTGTTTTGCCTTTCATGACTTACACAGTAGAGGATACCAAGATGAGAACAGGCCCTTCTATGTGAATATATTGAGTAGGCTATCAGTGCAAGAGGGGTTGGCCAGCTGAGATCTGCCCTCCCCTACTGTCAGTGGAAGCACCTGAGAAGTGCTCAGCACAAGGACCAATGTTAGGTTCATTAAACACTTCCACTCTAGGGCGTCAGATTATTGTCATATGCACAAGTACAGTGAGGTTTCAGTACAATGTAAATCTTCATTGCAGCAGCATCACTGGCACATAAACAAACTTACAAAAATATTAATTGTATATAGATTATACATGTGTTACATGTAAAATTCTGTAAAAGGGTGAAAAGAGAAAATACTGTGCAAAAAGACCCCAAGATACCAGTGCAATACACAATTAGAAAACATAAACAAGGTAGTGCAAGAGGTGGTCATAGTGTTCCATTTGTGATTGTGCGAGTTGGTCCCAGAATCTGATGGTTCAAGGAAAGTAGCTGTTCCCGAACCTGATGTTTTGTTCAGTTTAGTTTATTGTCACGTGTACTGATGTACAGTGAAAAGCTTTCAGGTGTACAACTTCAGGCTTCTGCACCTCCTGCCCAATGGTAGCAGCTAGAAGAGGGTAAGGCCCGGATAATGGGGATCCTTGATGATGGATGCCACCTTCTTGAGGTAATGCCACATGTAGATGCTTTCAATGCTGGAGAGGCTGTGGCAGTGATGGACCAGGCTGAATCCACCACTCTCTAGTCTCTTGCATTCCTGTATTTCCTGTAAAAAAACAATTTCCTCAGAAGCTTAAATTTCCATTGGGATTAAGTGTTCAATTGAAAGTGGGACATTTCAGAAGAGGGAATGTATGTACATAGCCAGTCTATAGCAGGGAAGTGTGTCACAAATCTTTAACTGAAGCAAATGTCAAATGTGCATACTGGGTCAAGCTTACAAACTCAAGGCACATAAAAAGAAAAGTAAATTAAGCAAGTAGAGTAGAGAAGCATTGTCCTATTTTGTCTGCATTGTCTCAATTCGTAAGTCAGGAACTACTTCTGCTGAGGAAAGGTGGCTGTTTCTGATGTCAGTCCCACTTACATAGCACTGGGGGACATTTGGCGGTATCCTTAAGCTATGCTAAAAATCTTGCTGAGATAAACTATAAAAGATATTGGTGCAATGAATGAATGAATAAGTTTATTGGCCAAGTATTCACATACAAGGAATTTGCCTTGGTGCTCCGCCCACAAGTGACAACATGACATACAGTGACAGTTAGGAATGACACATAAAACATTAATAATAAAACATTATTGATTAAACATGTGAATTAAATAAAATACTAGATCAAAATGAGGCTATAGATATTTGGTTATTGAGTAGAGCTACTACTCGTGGAAAAAGCTGTTTTTATGTCTGGCTGTGTCAGCTTTGACAGTCCAGTCGCCTTCCAAAGGGAAATTATTCAAAGAGTTTGTGGCCAGGGTGAGATGGGTCGGAGATGATCTTACCTGCTCGCTTCCTGGTCCTTGCAGTGTACAGTTCGTCAATGGAGGGAAGGTTGCAGCCAATAACCTTCTCAGCTGATCGGACAATTTGCTGCAGCCTCCGGATGTTGTGCTTGGTGACTGAGCCAAAGCAGACCATGAGGAAGATGTCCTTGGCCCATAAAGGCTACTTTGCCATTCAGTCATGGCTGATATATCTCTCCCTCCTAACCCCATTCTCCTGCCTTCTCCCCAAAACCTCTGACACCTGTACTAATCAAGAATCTATCTATCTCTGCCTTAAATATATCCACTAACTTGGCCTCCACAGCCTTTTGTGGTAAAGAATACCACAGATGTACCTTTATTCAGAAAGGGCAGCAGAGATAAGCACGATATCTACAGACTTGTGAGTTTTACATCAGTGATAGGGAAAATAATGAAACATTTTCGAAGGGATAGGATTTATTTTCATTGGGAAAGCAAGATTAATTAGGGGGGGTGATAAGCATGGTGTAACAATCCTGTTGCACGCGTTTAATAGAATTTTTGAGCAGGTAATTAAGCATATTTTTAAGGGGAGCATATTGATTGAAGTAGATGCCATATATGAGTTTATTAGGACCTTTAACAAGGTGCCACATTGGATCTAGAGCTGAGTGGTAAATTCGATCCAAAATGGCAAAAGGAGGCAGATGATGGTTGCAAAGCAGTGGTTTTCTGAATGGAAGTCCGTGATCAGTGGCACATAAGGATTGGTGCTGAGACCCTTGATGTTAATAGCTTGGATGTGAATATATGAGGTAAGTTCACAAATGATACAATAATTAGTAAACAGTGTAGTAAACAGGGGGGAAAGTTGTTTAAGGCTAAAGTGTGGTTTAGATCCACTGCAAGGGTGCAGATTGATAGCAAATGGAACGTAATCCTGACAAATGCAAGATAGAAAATGTTGGGAAGACACAAGAGAAGAATAGTAATCCCGTAGGGAGTATTAGTCAACAGAAGAGCATTGGGGTAAAAGTCCACAGTTGGCGAAAGGTATGGCATACTTGACTTAATTGTTCATGGCATAGAATATGTCTTTATAGCTTTATAAATCATTGGTTAGGCTGTTAAACTGGATTATTTTCTCCTCAATCTTTCCTCAGTAAATATACTGAACCAACGTTCTTGCTTCAACAAGTTTATTCGTCACCTGGGAGACTTACTCTGGACCATGACCTGTCACTCTTTTGGAGTTCCAAATGATCCACAGAGCAAGTGATTTACAATAGGCATAGTACAAGTATATCACCACTGGGTGGCTGCCTCGATGTCTCTTGGTATGGGGGGTGGGGGGGATGGGGGATCAGGGGGAATTTTTTTAATCACTTACCTCGACGGAGATGCGATATTACTCCGTGTCTCACCTCCATCCACTCCTGCGGCCTACAACGTGGAGTGGTGCGGCCTTACCTGGAGACCGGCCCGGAGCTTCAAGCCGCGGGTGCTGCGCGGACTTACCATCGTGGAGCCTGGGAACTTGTGCCGAGGCTCGCCAGTGTTGGAGCTCCGACCGCGGGGCCTGTGGACTTTAACACCGTGAAGCAGCGGTCTCCGGTATGAAGCGGCCGACTCGGGAGCTCCATGCTGCGGAGTGTTCCGATCCGTCCCGATGTCGGAGTTTCCATCATCCCAATGAGAGGGCTTGAACAGCGGACCGTCGGCAACGACCCCGTTCAAAGGCCCCAACCACGGGTGAACAATGGAGGAAGATGACTGAACTGTATTGCCTTCCATCACAGCGAGGAATGTTGATTCCACTGTGGAGGATGTTTATATTCAACTTTATTTTATGTGCAGTGTGTATTTTTGCTTTTTTGCTTAGTATGGCTATAAGGTAACTCAAATTTCATTGTACCTTGTGGTACGTGGTACATAGTTTTTCTATGTGGGGGAGGGGGCTAGGGTAAATTTCCCCAGTCATTTCCTGGCGAGGACGCGAATATTCTCTGAGTCGCGTCCTCGCCCCCCTCCTCGCAGCTTACCACCTGGATTGGAGCGGCCTTTCCTGCCAGGGATCCGGACCAGAGCTTCAGCAGCAGCGGTGCAGCACTGGATACATCGCGGAGCGGGCGATTGCTTACCTGGATCGCCTTTGAAACTCCGGAGTGTTGGGCCTGCTGCTTCAACATCATGGAGCTGTGGTTCGTAGAGCTTCCAGCGCGGTTGGCGCTGACTTCAACATTGCGCAGTCCTGGGACCCTATGCCGAGGGCCGACAGCATTGAATCTCTGCGCCTGTGGACTTCAGGAGCCGCGGACTCTGGTAGGAGGTGGCCGATTCGGATGAGGATATCCTCCAGTCCCGACGTCCGACTTCCATCCCTGAACATCGGGCCGCCCGTGGCGACGACAGCGGGGGGTTCGGGAGCCCCCCGACCATGGGAGGACAACAGAAGAGGATGACTGAATTTTGGAGCCTTCCCTCACAGTGGGAAACTTTGAATCCGCTGTGTGGGGATGTCTATGTTAAAGACTATCGTGTTCTGTGCTCTTTATTACTTGTATGGCTGTATGGCGACCACGCATTTCACTGTACCAATTTGTGACAAATAAATGTATGTTGTATCTTGTACAACCTGGCTGCTCATCACCTGGCTTGAGATCTAACTATTCGTTTGGTTTATGTTTCATTCGCAAGAAGAAGAAACCCTAGGTGGCGGAGTACGAGTGGTGATCTGTAAGAAATGTACAAAATTATGAGGACAGATAGTAAAAAAAAATTCCCTAGTGGGATTGTCAAAGCCAAGAAGGCAATAGTTTAAATGAGTTTTGAGGTTTAGAGGAGATCTGATGGGGGGGGGGGGAGGTGGGTTCCACACTGGGGGAGTAAGGGATGTGCTGCCTGAAGAGGTTGTTTGAGATACTGTTGATAAGAAACATCTGGAGCAGTATCTGAATCACAAAAACATAGGCTATGGACCCAATGTGTTAGAGGGATAAGTGTGGAAAGATACAATGGGTAGAATGAATGTGATGGGCCATAGGGTATGATTCTGTGCTGTACGATTCTATGATTAATTTAAAAAAATCTGCTCCATGGTTCAAATGAACAAATAGAATACAAACTGATGTAAATGAGTCAACCAGTAAAATGGACCCTCAACAAATGGCATTCAAGAAGTTCACAATTGATTGGATGTGAGTTGCTTGTAATTATAAAAGGCAACATTTTGATCAGGACTGATTAACACAAAGCAGATTAATAATTTCATATGGATTGTGCCTATTGATAAAAATCATTTTTTAATTATTAATTAAAAATGTAAGAAAATATGATGTGCTTTGTCTTGAATCCAGCAGATAGCAGTGTGCTGTTGGTCCTGATTGTGCAGTAAGGCTTCACCAGAGACCTACGCACCAACATCAACATGTATTTAACCTAAGATCTCCTGGGGCCACTTACTTTCTCTTGCCCTCTCTCATCTTCTCTCACTTGCCTGTTTTCTTCTCTCTCTTCCCTCTTCTCCCTCCTATTTTTATACTTTACCCTCCCTCACTTTATCTCTCCATTTCCCTCCCCTTCAACTCTCTCTCTGCCCATCCCTCTGCTTTATCCTAGTCACAATCAATTGCCAAACTCAGATAACTCAAGAGTGCAAGGGGCAGTCAAATACAGACCAGATCTGCTTATCTCCCTGCTGGTATAACTGAAGGACTGCTCATCCAGGTTCCGGAAGTGGCGGCGCCGGGAACGGCTGCGGCTCGCCTGCAGTCCGTTTGTCTTTTACTTTTTTGTGTTGTATTTTTTCGTTTTGTCTAGTTACGTTTTTGGGTTTTAGGTTGTGTTTATGTGGGGGGTGGGGGGGGGGGGGGGGGGGGGTGAAACGGGGCTTGCTGTCTCTCCCTTCGGGGGAATACGACCTTTTTGTCGTATCCCCCTTCTCTGCCTCCGTCTACACTGAGGCCTAATTGCGGAGCTGGTGACCTCGGGACTCTGGAGGCAGCTGACAGGACTCGCCCTGAGCTCCCGTGAGGGTGGCCCAGCCCGGGGCTGGAACTGCGCTCTCGTGAGAGCGGCCTGGCGAGGGGCTGAGAGACTTTCCCGTGAGGGGCTGTGGCCCGTCGGAGTGGCCCAGCCCGAGGGAGAACGGCACTCCCGTCGGAGTGGCCCAGCCCGAGGGAGAACGGCACTCCCGTCGGAGTGGCCCAGCCCGAGGGAGAACGGCACTCCCGTCGGAGTGGCCCAGCCCGAGGGAGAACGGCACTCCCGTCGGAGTGGCCCAGCCCGAGGGAGAACGGCACTCACGTGAGGGCGATCCGGCTCGGGGCTGGAACGGTGCTCCGGTGGCTGGGACGGCGTTCTGAGGCGGTGACCTGAGTCCGGGGTTCAGCCGCGGGCCAGCGGTTGCGTGTGCTGGACTGGAGGGCGGCAGCTTCGACCACCCCCGGGCCGCGGTGTTTGAACCGGCCCGTTTGCGGGGTTCGGTGAGCCGCGAGACTGTTGTGCCATCGCCCGGTGGGGAATCGCCTCAGCGCAGAGGGAGAAGAGGAGGGAAGAGACAGTAACCCTAAGATTTTTGCCTCCACCACAGTGAGGAGGTGCTTGGGGGATACACTGTGGTGGTGTTAATTTGTGTTTATTGTTGTTTATTATTGTATGATTGTATGTATGACTGCAGGCACAAAATTTCGTTCAGACCGTAAGGTCTGAATGACAATAAAGGTATTCAATTCAATTCAATCCCTCTCCCTTTGCAGTATTCGTCCAAAATAAAGTCCTATGTTTTGTGAGCTTAGCAATGTATAACCCATTTGCTGAAAAACACCTATTCAACAATGATGGGCCACAGGAAACAGAGTTTGAAAGAAGCAGAAACTGGAGGAATGTAGAACTTCACCCCATGTGGGACTGGAGAAAGTTATCGAGATAGGGGAAAGCGTATAAATAACAGAGAAAGTGAAAATTTTAAATTATATAAAGCATTTTCATCTGGACTGTAAAAAAATGCTTACCTTCTTTTAGTATCTTAAAATAAGATCAAAACAGCAATTAACTAGTGATTAAATTACTCTTTTTTATTCATCACTCAACTATTCAACCTGATATTTGAATAATTCCACAAAAGGTGTTTAGACTTCTCTAAAAATAATATGCATCCTATTTCCTTTTTTAAATTTGTTATACTGCTTGTTTTGCCTTATCTTTCCTCAATGTTTTGAATGTATAGGTCCTAGTTTTTTGAACTGCCCACTTCTGTCAGTGACTATCTTAATAGATGCCAATTAGTTCCATAAGGCACTTATAGATTACTAGGCCTTTTGCCTGATTGCAGTGAATGGAGGCTATTTCCTGTACTTTAAGTTCACATATGGATTGAGTAAGGCAGTGGCAGAGGTACTACTGTTTTCACTTCATTTACCTACTAAAGGCAGATCCTGTTTTCCCTTTTCTTAACTCTTATCAAAATACTTAGTGAATTCTTAGCTCATATGGTTAGAAAGCAAGGCTAAAAGATTATGCTTGTGGTAAGTGCTCACTGTTGTTCAAGAGCATAAAGCGACAACATGTTCCTTCAACCACAGCCAATATTGAATTTCAATATAAAATTTGAGCTTCTGTCGTGTGAATTTGTATATTGAACCAGAGAGCAAATCTTTGAGAATTTCTCTTGAATTTATCAACTACATTCTGCAAACATACTATTCTACATGTCAATGAATACAAGCAAAGACACAGCTTCCATCTAAAATGGACATCACTTCATTACATTCTGTCATTTGATCTTTATACTTACTTTCGAAAAAATATTCCCTTTTTCCCCAGCTCTTCCATGCAAAAATGTAATTACTTTTTAAAATCTGCCTTTAATTATCTTATTAAAAATTGTTTCCAGTCCTGATACACTGTATCGTTCAGCTAAATTGTTTTCACTGCCTGGGCTAGATTCCGAAAGAGTCGATCACATAATTCCTATTTAATTGTTTTAACTAAAATGAGAATCAGGTGCGTTTGACAATACCAGTTGATCCACACTCAAATATTGCTCCAAATGCAATGAAGCCAAAAAATGGCCCCACTGTGTCTAATATGACTAAAATTATGTTATAATATAATTATAACAACATTCCATCTAACTTCAAGACCCCCTTATTTTCATTTTGCAGCTAACATTTTTTTTCTCGACTGAAAAATATGGTTGTACACCGTTATAAAAGCTGGACTGTTGAAAATAATAAATAAAGACATAAAATATTGGGAGTACGTTGCATTAAGAGCATCTGTTTTTACTATCATGGATAATGTTCCAGATGCAGAATGTAGAGCACTCCACATAACTTGGATTTATAAAATTCAGAAAATTGGAGCTGGTAAACTAATTAGTGGTTTTAACAAACTTGTTAATATAAATCTTTATATTTTTAATGACAGATCAGAAGACAATTAAGCTGTTGGTCTCTGCAGAAACTCTGCAAAAGGATTACTGAGCTAGTCTCATTCCTCATTTTCTATTCAAACACTCATGTCCTATGCATCCATGCAGCTTCCACCATTGTTCTCATAATCTGTCATCACATCTGGCAAAATACTAAAAGGAGCCTTAGCATAAAGTTAGATTGTGGAATGAAACGTTGGCCATATGGCATTGAAACATGACCAATGACAGAAAAGGAACAGAACACTTGTAAAATCAAAGCCCTAACTTAACAGGAAGGGGGATTCGGGGGCATTACTTGGAATTGGAGGATTCAAGTTCATACCGTGAGGTTGGAGGCTACCGAAGCGGAATATGAGATGCTGCTCTTCCAGTTTGTGTGTGGCCTACCTCTGGCTGTTGAGGAGCCAATGACAAAAAGGTCGAATAGCACCTTGAGCATCACCTCATATTTTGTTTGGGTAGCCCACAATCCAATGATATTAACAGTGAGACACAGGAACTTCAGATGCTGGAATCTTGAGCAAAACACAAAATGTCCGATTGATTTACTGCAACACATTGTGTTTTTGACTTGGGCTAAGTCAACATGATTGTATGGAAAGAAATGTAGTTGATATTATATTTATTCAAACAAGGGGACATGACTTGAGAATTAAGGGACTGAAGTTTAGGGGTAACATGAGGGGGAACTTCTTTACTCAGAGAGTGGTAGCTGTGTGGAATGAGCTTCCAGTGAAGGTGGTGGAGGCAGGTTCGTTTTTATCATTTAAAAATAAATTGGATAGTTATATGGATGGGAAAGGAATGGAGGGTTATGGTCTGAGCGCAGGTATATGGGACTAGGGGAGATTATGTGTTCGGCACGGACTAGAAGGGTCGAGATGGCCTGTTTCCGTGCTGTAATTGTTATATGGTTATTATATGGTTATATGATATTACTGTTTGCAATACTCTCCAACACTTTGTTGAATTACAGTGCCCTCCATAATGCTTGGGACAAAGACCCGTCATTTATTTATTTGCCTCTGTATGCCACAATTTCAGATTTGTGATTTAAAAAAATCACATGTGGTTAAAGTGCACATTGTCAGGTTTTATTAAAGGGTATTTTTATACATTTTGGTTTCACCATGTAGAAATTACAGCTGTGTTTATACAATAGTTCCCCTATTTCAGGGCACCATAATGTTTGGGACACATGGCTTCACAGGCATTTGTAATTGCTCAGGTGGTGTTTAATTGCCTCCTTAATGCAGGTATAGGAGAGCTCTCAGCACCTAGTCTTTCCTCTAGTCTTTCCATCACCTGGGCATGTATGGCTGCTGAAGGTACTGACTCACTTATCTTCATTGATGATACAACTGCTGATGGTAGTAGCATGATGAATTCTGAAGTGTATAGACACATCCTATCTGCTCAAGTTCAAACAAATGCCTCAAAACTCATTGGCCGGCAGTTCATTCTACAGCAAGACAATGATTCCAAACATACTGCTAAAGTAACAACTGAGTTTTTCAAAGCTAGAAAATGGTCAATTCTTGAGTGGCCAAGTCAATTACCCGATCTGAACCCAATTGAGCTTGCCTTTTATATGCTGAAAAGAAAACTGAAAGGTACTAGCCCCCAATCAAGCATAAGCTAAAGATGGCTGCAATACAGGCCTGGCAGAACTGGTGATGTCCATGAATCACAGACTTCAAGCGGTCTTTGCATGCAAAGGATATGGAACACAAAACTAAACATGACTACTTTCATTTACATGACATTGCTGTGCCCCAAACATTATGGTGCCCTGAAATGGGGGGCACTGTGTATAAACACTGCTGTAATTTCTACATGGTGGAACCAAAATGTATAAAAATGGCCTTTATTTAAATCTGACAATGTGCACATGTGATTTTTTCAATTACAAATGTCAAATTGTGGAGTATAGAGGCCAATAAATAAATGACTGGTCTTTGTCCCAAACATTATGGAGGGCACTTGTAATTCATCAACCACCCCCCCCCCCCCCCCAAGCCTTCCCTCCAGGTACACATATATTTCTCCCACCAGCCCCTCCTCTTTCCGCCCATCTCCCACTTTTTCCTATTTCGAGCTCGCCACTTTCATTTTATCTCTCCCCTCCATATAAATCCTTCCCCCAAATTTTACAGTTCAATCCCCCACTGCTTTCCTTATCGGACATCATTTTGCCTCCTTTTTACCTCTGGTCTGCCAATGTCTCCACCCATCTTCCACCAACCTTCCCCTCAACTGTATCCACCTTTCATTTGGCAGGCTTTGCCCACCCCTACCTCCTTCTTCCATTTTCCTTCCCTTTATTCCATCAGACTGAAGAAGGATTACATACTGAAATATCTGTTCATTTTCCACCAGAGATGCATCCCGACCCATTAGATTCCACCAAAATATTCCATTGCCCTTGGAATGCTTGAAATTGCTTAAATATGCAACAGAATAAGACAATTCCATTTTCAAGTGGCAGGTTTCAATTTCTGATGAAGAATTGTAAAATGTCACATCTCCCTCCCCCCAAAGATCTAATAAATGTTTGAAAAGTGACACAATCTGTGTTATAAAATCCTGATTTGTTGCAAATGATCTCTCTGGACTCATTCATTTGTTGTGGAGGCAAACTTCCATGTGTATTTTGGTTGCAGGTATTCATTGTCATGCCCCTTATATCCTTTTTGGAAACGTTCCTGTTGTAATGGCAGATTATTATATCGTTCAAGAGATCGCTCCGTTATCTCTCTAGCCACTCTGGAAAAAACATGGTATTGGGAGAATGTCCTTTCGTTACGCATGTGAACTCTCCACGTCCTTCAGACTCAAAGTTTCTCGAAAGATAAATCTTCATAACACAGTCTTTTGATTAATAGTTTATTTATTGTTGAAGAAAAACAGTAAGATATTCATCCAACCTTCTTCTTTTACTCGTACATTTTAAACTTCGTCAAGCTTCAGTTTATCGCATAGAAACGTTAGAAAATTCCTCATGGTCAAAAGTTATACCCTTGGCCATGGTCCTCCGAACTAAACTAACTGGCTAACAGCTTCTGCACAAGGAGCCCGGCAGCAAACACGCCACTGACTACGTAATAAATCCCACCCACATAATTACGGGCAGACTAAAATTTAAAGGCAAATGTCATAATTAATGACACACAAAATAAAGCCAAATGGCCACTACACCTGTGATTAACCTGTTCACTGCCAAGATATTTTTTACTTGTATACTCTGACCCGAGTATACTCGGGGCTGGGACTGGGTTAAAAATGAAAAGCTGCATGGTTATCATTAGACATCTATCAATTAAAATTCACACAATTCTTAATGTAGTTGTAATCAAAGAAAGGTTGGAAAATATATATTTGAACTATGTAGACTGAGAACATTTGAATTTATCTTCCTCTTACATAACGGTTAATAATTCAATGATCCAGAATTGTGCAACTATATTGTTTACAACTGATTTCTAGCTATCGATACAGAAATATATATGTAGCCAATTATTTATCCTTGAGAAAGTAGTTCAAAACCGGGATTGTTGTCTTTATAAACAAAGTAAATCACTACAATGACCTTTTGTAAAGACTGAACTCTCAATGAAGTTGACGCGGAGATTGCAGGGGTCACGGAACGTGAGGAAGGCTGTCAAAAAGTACAGTGGGATATAGATTAGCTGCAGATATGGATGGAGGAGCCAGCCTCTCGACTGGCAGTGTGGATTACAGGCAGTCCGGATGGGAGCTCTGAACACGGCTTCACCACACGTAATTTCCCTCTCCCACCAACCCGCCCTCCCCTCCCCAACCCTTTCCTGATTTCAATTATATTCAAGCATGCCAGCCCGGTAATGAAAAGCAGTTAATTTAGCAGCCTGGGAAAACACACAGCTAAAAGGCAGACACTCCTGGACACAACCAGAGCTTCGAAGAACAAATCAAAATAGGACGTACATGGTAAACGGTAGCGAATTGAGGAATGCAGTTGAACAGAGGGATCTAGGAATAACTGTGCATAGTTCCCTGAATGTGGAATCTCATGTAGGTAGGGTGGAAAATAAAGCTTTTGGGGTGCTGGCCTTTATAAATCAGAGCATTGAGTATAGGAGTTGGGATGTAATGTTAAAATTGTACAAGGCATTGGTGAGGCCAATTCTGGAGTATAGTGTACAATTTTGGCCGCCAAATTATAGGAAAGATGTCAACAAAATAGAGAGAGTACAGAGGAGATTTACTCGAATGTTGCCTGGGTTTCAGCAACTAAGTTACAGAGAAAGGTTGAAAAAGTTAGGTCTTTATTCTTTGGAGCACGGAAGCTTAAGAGGGGACTTGATAGAGGTCTTTAAAATTAAGAGAGGGATAGACAGAGTTGACGTGGATAAGCTTTTTCCATTGAGAGTAGGGAAGATTCAAACAAGGGGACATGATTTGAGAATTAAGGGACAGAAGTTTAGGGGTAACATGAGAGGGATCTTCTTTACTCAGAGAGTGGTAGCTGTGTGGAATGAGTTGGTGGTGGAGGCAGGTTCGATTTTATAATTTATAAATAAATTGGATAGGTATATGGATGGGAAAGGAGTGGAGGGATATGGTCTGAGCGCAGGTAGATGGGACTAGGGGAGAATAAGTGTTCGGCATGGACTAGAAGGGCCGAGATGGCCTGTTTCCCTGCTGTAATTGTTATATGGTTATAAACGGCAGCTTATCACATAGGCAGAAACTTCAAAGGCTATTGAAGACTTGGATCATTGATATCCTCCCATCTACTTCCATACTGTAGCAGATGGGAGGATAATTAAGAGTGTGTTCAACTAATCCAATAAAATCATTTACGTGGTTTACGTGGAGTTGAGGCTGGGTAGAGTTGGGTCAGGTTACTGGGTTGCTAAGATCATTTGGAGGCACAGTGGCTCAACTGGTAGAGCTGCTATCTCATCAGCGCACAAGATCCAGGTTCGATCCTGACCTTGTGTGCTGTCTGTGTGGAGTTTACACGTTCTCCTTGTGACCGTGTAAACCCCCTCCAGTTTCCTTCCACATCCCAAAAACGAAGATCTCAGAGAAAATCCACGCGGTCAAAAGTGGGGGGAAAAAAGCCAAAAAAGTGGGGGGGAAAAAGCCAAAAGGGAAAAAAAGCCAAATAAAGCCAAAAGGGGAAAAAAATCCAAAAGGGGGAAAAAGCCAAAAAAAAAACCTCCACCCCATCTCCCTATAGATGCTGCCTGCTGAGTTACACCAGCATTATGTGCCTACCTTCAGTTTAAACCAACATCTGCAGTTCTTTCCTACACAATAAAGTCTGTGCTCATTGCTCTAACTGATGGCTGTCTGAAGTAGGGTCTCGATCTGAAACGTTAGAAACGTCAGTAATTCCTTTTCTCCAGTGATGATGTCTGACCCGCTGAGTTACTCCAGCTTTTTGTGTCTATCTTCAGTTTAAACCGGCATCTGCAGTTCCTTCCCACACATGATGGTTATATAGGTTGTGTCTGATGCAAACGGTTCCTTCTGAAATAAGTAAAATGCGTGGGAGGATAAGCTGTCAGTAAAACCATGCCCATGCAGCCCAAATCCACTTACATCTCTGCTCTAAAGTTGCTCATAGGCAGGGCACCTCTCTGAAGAGGAGCAGTGTGAGAAAGAAAACAGCTGGACCAACACTGGAGAATAGAATGCAGACCTGAATAAGGTATAGCTGGATTTTTTTTTAAAACCTCCATTCTACCATCTGGGTTTTCTCTGAGATCTTCAGTTTCCTCCCACACTACAAAGACGTACAGGTTTGTAAGTTAATTGGCTTGATAAATATAAAAATTGTCTCTAGCGTTAATGTGCAGGGATCGCTGGTCAGCAGACCCGGTGGGCCGAAGGGCCTGTTTCCGCGCTGTATCTCTAAATTAAACTAAAAACTAATGTACATTTTTTAGGAAGATGAGGAGAAATTTCTTTAGTCAGAGGGTGGTGAATCTGTGGAATTCTTTGCCCCAGATGGCTATGAGTGGATATTTTTAAGGCAGAGATAGATTCTAGATTAGTAGAGGTGTCAGAGGTTATGGGGAGAAGGCAAAATGAGGTTAGGAGGGAGTAGATCAGTCATGATTGAATGGCGGAGTAGACTCGATGGGCCGAACAGCCTCATTCTACTCCTTTTCCTTATGAGTAACAACCTCAGACTAATAATGTGCAGTTTCAAAGATGATGATAGCATTTCTAAATATTCCCCATTTATCACAAAACAATGGGTCTATCTCCTCAAATATTTTGGGAGGTGGAGATGGTGCCTGATGAACTAGAATGTGAATCGCAAATTGAATTGGATTCCAAGTTATGGAATGAAATAGTACAAATGTTGGCTGCTTTCCCAAGGGACTTCAAGGCAGCCGTAGACTTGCTAAAGTGATCAAAATGGACTAAATAAATAAATGCAAGTTGTAATGGAGTGGCCTTTTGGGACTGAGAGTTTGCAGATGACACTAAAGTATGCGGTATCATAGGCAGTGAAAATTGTTATCAAAAATTACAGCAGGGTCTAAATCAGTTGGGCAAATGGTCTGAGCAATAGTTAATGGAGTTTAGAAAAGTGCATGGTGGGTTTTTTTTGAAGATATTTGAGGATATGGTTGGTTAAATGGACAATGGCAGTGGTACATTTAGAACTTCAGAAGGTATGTGATTAGTGTAGTATACTGCTGGCTATTGAGAATTGGCTGACAGGCAGAAACCAAGGATTGGGAATAAATAGGTGGGTAACACAGGAACCTTGATTATTCAGTCTTCTTCAACTGGTTGGATGAGGAAGCCAAATATCACATTTCCAATTTTACTGATGATACAAAACTTGGGAATTGTTTGAGCGGTGAGAAGGATGTAAAGAGGTTTTAAAGGGTGAGTGTGTGGGCCAGAACATAAAATAAGGAATATAAAATGGCAATGTGAAGTCATCTACTGTGGCACATAAAACAAGTTTAAATTGCTATATTGTTGTGTGCAGTGAGATACAGTGAAAAGCTTTTGTTTGCATGCTATGCAATTAAATCAGGTAATACTGTACATGAATACAATCAAGCCATACACAAGCACAATAGGTAGAGAGAGGAGAAACAGACAATTTCTCAACATTGTAGCATAATCGTTTCTGAGAAAAAGTCCAATGTTCACAATGATGTTGGGTGGAAATTAGGAAATGTATCCTAGCTTCTGGAAGGACCGTTCAGAATTCAAATAACAGTGGAAGAAGCTGTTCCAGAGTCTGAAGGTACGTGCGTTCAAGCTTTTATATCCTCTTTGTGGTGGAAACAGCGAAAAGTGAAAAATGACAAGGGTGGAAAAGGTCTTTGATTATGTTGGCTGTTTTCCCAAGGGAGTGAAGTGTAGATGTAGTCAATGGTGGGAAGTCTGGTCTGTGTGCTGGAGTGATCCACAACTCTGCAATTTCGTGTGGTCTTGGGCAAAGCTGTTCCCAAACCAAGCTATGATAAAACCCGGCAGTACGTTTTCTACAGTTCAACTGTAGAAGTTGGTAGGAGTCTTTAAATTAATGTCAAATATCCTTGTCTTCTGAGGAAGTAGAAACGATGGTATGCTTTTTTGGTGATGATGGAATTCAGTGGCTCATATTATTTCCTTCATCTAAATCCATTCTGTGCTTTAACCCAATAAGGCGGTTTCAATTATGTCAATGTACCATCATCATAATGAGCTGCCCGATGGTACTGCAGACTGCTGTTGTGGTGATCTGGAGGATGAAGCGTACCACCGCCATCTTGCTGGAGGGAGCAATAAGAAGCAGGATCCATCCATTCCTTTCTGAAAACTTGAGGTTATTTTCAACATGGCATCCATCTCTAATGGTTAGGGCAGTGCCTCATACTCTGGATCTAACCCAGCTGTAAAAGATAGAATAGTTTATGGGCCATTCTTTGGAAAGTGAACCAAAAATGTCACACATGTGATCAGATGGCATCACATAAAGTAAAAAATACATTAAAAAATTATTGTAAGATTAATCTTATTCATTGCTATTTTCCTACCTACAGAACTATAATGCATGTCTGTTAAAGATATGAACATTCTAGCTTTTTAAAATTCACATGGTTTGTAAGATAAAACCGAGTTATGAAAAAAACTTTTCCGTGTGAGGTCACACACGTGACCAGTCATAATTGACCTCTCACCCTAAACAAACATTGTCGGCATAACATAAACATTTTTCTTGATAAGCTTTGGAAAAAAAATGACCAAGCTGCCCCATCTAAACTAGTCCAATTTGCTTGCATTTAGCCCATATCCCTCTAAACCTTTCCAATGCATGTACCTGTTCACATATCTTTTAAACCATAGGTTGTAGGTGAGAGGGGAAAAAGTAATAGGGAACTGAGGGGCAAGTTTTTCCACTTAGACAGTGGATGGTATAAAGAACGAGCTGCCAGGGAAAGTATTTAAGGGACAATTACAATATTTCAAAGATACTTGGACAGGTACATGGATAGAAAAGATTTAGAGGGATATGAACCAAACGCAAAAAAAAAAGAGACTAGGTTTATATGGGTCATCTTGATTGACAGGGTTAAGTTGGGCCAAAGGGCCTATTTCTGTGCTGCACTGACTCTTTTGAAAGTATTGTTAGCTGGTGCACAATTATAAACAGAACAGATTATTGCTATGGAAAGACACTCTGGCACCATCTATTAACAAAAAGATGCACAAAATCAAGGAGTTTCTGGTCTGGTCTTGCTAAAGTTAAATATCAGATGCAGCCAGTTTAAAAACTCAGTTTGGTTCCTAAAGTCATGCGTTCATTGAGCACAAATCTACTGAAGCAACAGCTTTCATGAAAGACATCTCAAAAGATTACGGATTGTTCTTTAATCAACATTCATTATGATGTTTCTCTCTTCAGTGATGTTTCCTGATGGGCTGAATGGGCCTCATTTTGTTTTTTTATTTCCAACATCTGCCATTTTTTGTTCAAATTTACCTCTTATATCCCCTCCTAGTACTAGACTAACAGACTGAAGATGGGTCACAACCCACAATGTTGGCTGACCATAGAGGTTTGCATGGTCCACAAAGCTGTTGAAGATGGCGGCGCGTCCAGACGCAGCGGCTTTGCGCTCCCAAGCCCGAGTTTACTCGGAGCAGCCCGGTACCGAACGCGGCTGGAAATCAAGGTAATTAAAAACCCCAGAACCCCTAGAACCCATAGGAACCCTAGTAACCCCGGAAACCCCAGGAACCATAAGAAGAAACTCGCCTACAGGACGAGGGAATCCAAGACCCGCATCGCAATCGCGACTGGTCGCACATGGAGCCGTTCAGAACTACTCAGCATCGGACGCGGCTGCGAGAAACTGGCGTGTGAGTACTACAGTACCCTTACCGTCCCGTCGGAGCTGGGCAGGAAAGCCCCTTGGATCACCACTCCGGAGGGCAGGAGACGGAGCAAGCGCCGGGAACGGAAGCAGAAACGTGGAAGGCGAGCGGGGGTGCAGGACAGGCTACGGAGGGCTCCACAAAGACCATCGCTCCCAAGCGTCTTTCTCGCGAATGTCCGATCACTCACCAACAAGATGGATGAGGTAAGGCTCTGGATCAACACCCAGCGATCCCTGGAAGACTGCTGTGTGCTGATCTTCACAGAGACCTGGCTCAGTGCGCTGGTTCCCGATGGGGCTGTGGACCTGACCAACCGGTCACTGCATCGTGCTGATAGAACAAAGGACTCCGGTAAGAGCAAGGGTGGCGGGTTCTGCATCTACATCAACAATGACTGGTGTACCAACCACACTGCAGTAGAGAGCTACTGTTCCCCTGACCTGGAATACCTACTGCTTAAATGTAGACCGTTTTACCTGCCTCGGGAGTTTACTGTGGTTTTCATCATGGCCATATACATCCCACCACAGGCTAATGCTAACCTAACACTAGCACAACTGCACTCGGCCATCAGTAAGCAGCAGGATGCTCACCCCGACGGTGCCTTCATTGTTGCAGGGGACTTTAACCAGGTCGACCTACGTGCCACACTCCGCAAATTCCACCAGCATGTGCAGTGCCCTACCAGGGGCTCAAACACGTTGGATAAAGTGTACACCAACATCAAGGACGCATACAGAGCTCTCCCCCGCCCATCCCTGGGACAATCCGATCACCTCTCACTGTTTCTACTGCCTGCATATAAACCCCTCATCCGCAAGACCAAACCTGCAATAAGGACGGTCAAAATATGGCCCAAGGATGCCACCCTACAACTCCAGGACTGCTTTGATCGCACCGACTGGGACCTGTTTGCACAACAGGCTACCAGTGGTACAGAGGTAGACTTGGAGGAGTACACATCCACTGTGCTCTCCTACATCAACTGCTGTGTGGAGACTGTCACAGTGGACAAGCAAATAAAGATGTTCCCAAACCGGAAACCCTGGATGAACAAGGAGGTTCAGGATCTGCTAAGGGCACGCAACAACGCCTTTAAATCCAGAGACACTTCTGCTTACAGAGCGGCCAGGTCGAACCTGAACAGAGGCATAAAAAAGGCCAAAGTCATCCACAGGCAAAGGGTAGAAGACCACTTCAATACCGCGGACACCAGAAGCATGTGGCAGGGTGTCAGGGACATCACTGACTACAAGAGCAGCCCCGCCTGCCCCCACGGTGATATCACACTGGCCAATGAACTAAACACCTTCTTTGCCCGGTTCGAAACTGGCAACACCACCAGGTGTGGAATAACCCCGGCCATTGCGGAGGGACAGGCCTTAACACTGAGCACTCAGGAGGTACAGTGCACTCTGCGTAGGATCAATCCACGCAAGGCTGCAGGCCCGGATGGAGTCCAGGGAAGAGTATTAAAGGACTGTGCTGGACAGCTGGCGGAGGTATTCACGAGAATCTTCAATCTATCTCTATCTCTGGCAACGGTCCCCAAGTGCCTGAAAACAGCCACCATAGTGCCGGTGCCGAAAAAGTCCAAAATCACCAACCTCAACGACTACCGCCCGGTTGCCCTGACTCCAATCCCTATGAAGTGCTTCGAAAGGCTGGTCCTCTCCCATATTAAATCCAGCATCCCTGCCTCACTGGACTCCCATCAATTTGCATACAGGGCAAATAGATCGAGAGGATGCCATCTCTCTGGCCCTTCACACTGTCCTGACTCACCTGGACAGACAGGGCACGTATGTGAGGATGCTCTTCATTAACTATAGCTCTGCATTCAATACGGTCATCCCCACCAAGCTCACCACCAAACTCCACCAGCTAGGCCTCAGCTCACCGATATGCGCTTGGATCCTGACCTTTCTCACGGAGCGACCGCAGGCAGTGAGACTGGGCCCGCACCTGTCCTCCACCATCACCCTGAGCACCGGCACACCACAGGGTTGTGTACTAAGCCCCATGCTCTACTCCCTCTTCACTCACAACTGTGTCCCTGCATTCGACACCAACACCATCGTGAAGTTTGCAGACGACACAGTGGTTGGGCTGATCACCAACGGTGATGAAACAAACTACAGAGCAGAGGTGCAGAACCTGGCGGACTGGTGCGCCAATAAAAACTTGGCACTAAACACCTCCAAGACCAAGGAGCTGATTATTGACTTCAGGAGGTCCCATTCTGGAGAATACGCCCCAATCTCCATTTACGGGGAAAGTGTGGAGAGAGTGTCCAGCTTTAAGTTTCTGGGCACTCACTTTTCAGAAGACCTCACATGGTCCACGAACACCGCCGCGCTGGTCAAGAAGGCGCAACAACGACTGTTCTTCCTGAGGACATTAAAAAAGACTGGTCTGCCCCAACAGCTGCTGACAACGTTCTACCGCTGCACCGCAGAGAGCATACTAACGTATGGCATCTCTGTGTGGTATCTCAGCTGCACGGAGGCGGAGAGGAGAGCTCTTCAGCGCGTCGTCAACAGAGTGCAGCGGATCATCGGGACAGAGCTACCAGCCTTGGAGGGCATCTACCACACGCGGTGCCTCAGGAAGGCCCTCAGCATCCATAAGGACTCATCACACCCCTGCCACGGTCTGTTTCAACTACTTCCCTCCGGCAGACGTTACAAGGCCTTCTACGCCCGAACCTCCAGACTCAGGAACAGTTTTATCCCAAGAGCTATAGCGGCTCTGAAACGGCCCTAATGAGTGCCCCCCCACTCACCCCCTTTGGACAGTCTCCCTCAGATGGTCACGTCAATCAATTCAGCTTGCTTATTTATGTATTGTATTTATTTACCTTTCTTGTACATCAGTGGAGCTGCATACTAAATCTCGTTGCACTGATGTGCAATGACAATAAAAGATATTATTATTATTATTATTATTATTATTATTGAGCAACACATTTTGTTTTTTGATCCATGATTCCAGCATCTGCAGATTCCCATGGCTCTAAATTACAGTGTACAGTTTCTTGACATTTAATGATTGGGGCCAGCTGAAAAATAAAGACCTTTGATGCCTGCAACTTGCATTTATGTAATTGAGATCTTCAAGAAAATGTCAGCTTGTGTACAATTGTTTCACACTAACCATGTTGTGTGATACCTACTACCCAGCCTGAATATCAACTCCCAGCCCGAACTTTGCATCTTTTGTTACGAAGCACTATAAATAAAGAAATAGGACATCCAGACAAAATAAACGTAAATGGCAGGCTTGGGGAATACATTTTTTTCTGGTGATTTTTAAAAGACTGTCAGTGAGGAATAAATTACTCTTTTTGGTTGCTCTTACCAGAGGCTTTGTTGGAATGAACGAGGGAACATTGCAGATGCTCTGGATCTCCTTGCGCAAGCCGGCAACTGTCAGTGTGCAGATTGGTCAGGTTAAGCTCATTGGTGCACAGAAGGTACATGATAGCCAAGATCTGAGAGCATGGGTCCATCAATCTTTAAGAAAGAAAAAAGTTTAAAAACAAAATCAACAGTAAAGGCAACTAAATTAAACATTTTTTTAATTGAAAATCTCTTTTTGAATGTAAATGTTCACACTTACATAGACGACTGGTGACTTCTGCTTGCCCAAGACAGCATAGAAGGAGGGTTGAGGAGGAAGGTTACTGGGAGTGGAGGTGCTCCGTATCTGTTGGTGAAATCGGAGACAGAGACAGAGGCAAGGGCGCAAGAGAATCAGTGAACTAGTTTAGTTTAGAGATACAGCGCAAAAACATCCCCGCACATTAACACTATCACGCACAGTAGGAGCAATTTATAATTTTTACCGTACCCAATTAACCTACAAACCTGTACGCCTTGAGTGTGGGAGTTAACCAAAGATCTCAGAGAAAACGGACACAGGTCACGGGGAGAACGAACAAATTCCACAGAGAGCACCCGTAATCAGGATCAAACCCGGGTCTCTGGTGCTGTAAGGCAGCAACTCTACGCTGCACCACCATTCCGCCCCTGGTTGAGGCAGCAGTTGGCTGAGGTCTGGAGATACCAGATGTCGACAGTCCCCCTTAGTTCTCGGCGATTCTCCCACGCAGGGTCCTACTTCGTTCTCCGCGGCACGTCTTCTTTGGTTTTCCCTCTTGGCGGTCCCCCAACGCCGGATTCACCTTTGTTCTCGGCGGAGCGCCCGACCTCCAGCACCCACCGCCAACCCCTTACTACACTTCGACCGCCAGCTCTACCTTCTTGCCGACTGCTGACACGACCTCCTCGCAAACCACCAGGCCAAATTCTATCGTCGTCGGGTCCACTCTTGAAGGCTCCGTAGCTCCGACCCAGAGTTGGGCCACAGGGATGCGTCAACCAGATTCTCACACTGCTCGTGGCTTCCTGGGAGGCGTCTGTTCTGTTCTGTTTCTTGTCTGTTATGATGCCTTGGGTTTCCCAGCAAAGAGCTGTGTCAGGGTTATGCTGCTCTGGCTCTCCTCTATACTACTAAAATACTGGGTCTTTTCCTCCTCCCTTAAACCCCTTTTGCCTTCTTTTGGCTAGTGTTGAGTCGGTGGCCGCTCTACCCCCTGGCACGTTGCTGGCAGTCATGTCGGAGAAGGTCACCGAAGTCTGCAGGAAGACATCTCGCTGGTTCCCCACGCCGGCTCCACCTTTGTTCTCAGCGGCGCGTCCAACCGACCGTCAACCCATCCTTGACCCCCAGCCCAACCTCCACATCTACTGTCTAAACCCGAGAGCTGGGTCTTTTCCTCATTATTGTCTCACCACACCATTGAAGGAATCTGCACAAAGTGCTTCGTCAAAAAGGCAGCTATCATCAGAAAGATGATGGAGGAACCAGGGAACTATCCCCTCCAGGATTAAAACAGCTTTTCGTCAAGCTTGAACCCCAACTCAATCAAGGGGAAAAAAAGCTCAATCTCTTGTATCATCAAATAGAGAAACATGTCATCCAAATTAAATGGACATGGCAGACTATGGGAGTGAAATATTACATCTCTTTTCACTGACTCTTTAAAAAAAACCCTGTTTGTTGGGAATAAAATATTTCAGTAGCTTTTTACATACCGTATGTTGGACTGGGCGAGAGAAGGTAACAGATGCACCGGATCTCCTCAGGCAGGACAGTGACTCTCAGCCTGGACGCCTTGTATCATCCTCCAGGGCCAGGTTAAGCTCATTGATCCTCAGTAGCTCTACAACCGCTGATCAGTCCCATCAATCTCAAATTAATATCCAAGACACTGCAGGTTTATCAGTAAATTATAGTTGTTCTTCATTGTGTTTCTTTTGTGATCCTGGGATTTTTCTGTCTTGCGAGCAGTGTATCCCCAGAGCACTTCAGGATCTTGGACATCTTTCTTTTGGCCAAGTCCTTGTGGTGAATCTAATAGTATTGCACAGTGGAGACCAGCCTACTTCACCAATGATTATCTCCATCCTCTTCTGGTCTGTGGTGATGCTTTGGTTTCCCCAGGGAAGAGAAGTGTCAGGGCTCTATTGCTCCTGCCCTCCTGTATGTTCATGGCTGGGCCTTTTCCTCCTACTTTAAATCTGTGTGGACTTGGTTGTGCCTCTGTCCTCTGGCAAGTAGAGGCTTCATTCCCAGACTCCTTGGCTTTCAGGTGACGCTTTCTGCACATTTCATCTGGCAACCTGAGCGTTGCAAGGGGTGTGAAGTGAGGTTTCATTTCAATCACCTGGCAGTTTGGACATCCTACAATGTTGGAGTTAACATTCAAGTATCTATTTTCTTGCATGTGCTGCAGCTAAGGAGAGATTATTGGGTTGAAAGCAGGGATAGTTCAGAAAAACTTTCTTCAGGGGATCCATTAGGTTCCACATCTCTGGTTCCTCAGACAAACTATTATAGACTTCTTAACCTTCTGCCAGATTTATCATTAGACATTGGTAAAGAAGCAATGGATTAATCAATACAACATGTTATGTTCACATCACACAAGAACAAGCCTGTAAGTTATCATGATCACCATTCCTCACTTTGCATTGTGGCTAAATACCAAAAACCTTTTACCCAGCCTGAAGATAAAATGCTGGTCTGAACTTCACATAAAGTCTACATATGTAAGCAAATAAAGTAATAAGGCATCCAGACTAAAAATGCAAATTGCAGCTTTTTATGGCGCCTCTTAAAAGACTCTGAGCAGCCCAAGGACTGGTCTTTCAAGGTTCAAGAACAGAATCTCGCCATCAACCATCAGGTTCTTGAACCACATTGCACCAGCAACACACTCCTTCTAAACCACAACAAACTGCATCACAATGGCTGCTCCACAAAAATTGTTTTTGTATTATCATGGTCTACTTTCCCATAGCTAATAATAACATGAGACTAGATATCCATTCGATTGCTGTAATGGATATCAACTCCAATATATGCCAATATAACAATTTATTTATCTGTTATTGCTTAGCATGTGCTTTCATTTGACCGGTTGAATTGGTGAGGGCTCCGTTTATTGGTAAAAAGATGCATAATTCCCAGAGATTCTATCTTGCCAGCAGAATCCTCTCCGAGCTGGTCAGGCTGTTTGACATCTTTCTTCTGGCTTTGCCCTTTTGGTGAATCTCATGACACTGCAGAGACCAGCTCGATTTTCAATCACCGTTAGCTCTAGCTACTTCTGGTCAGTTGTGATTGGTTTTCCCAGTGACAATCCATGGTAGACTTCTGATGCTGCTGTTCCTCCCCAGTATGTTCCTTCCTCATTTTGTCCAGTGTTGACTTAGGTGTGGGTTCTGCCCCGTGACAAGGATAGATTTCATTACCAGAGATACCTTGGTTTTCAGTTGTCGCGTTCTGCATTTGTCATAACTATCAATGGCACTTGCTCCTCTTCATTTCCTCCTCGTCATCACTGGTATTTTCTTTTAAATTGGTGATGGTTCCATCTTCAATCAAAAAGATGCATCATTTTTCGAGATTCTGCCTTGCTAGCAGAGTCCTCCCCGAGCTGGTCAGGCTATTTGACATCTTTCTTCCGGCTTTGCCCTTCTGGTGAATCCAATGAAACTGCAAAAAAGGAGTCCATCTTGGTTCTCAATCGTCATTAGCTCCAGTTACTTCTGGTGAGTTGCAATGCCTTGGTTTTCCCAGAGACAATCTGTAGTAGGGTTCTGATGCTCCAGTTCCTCTCATGTATGTTCCTCATTTTGTCCAGTGTTGACTTGGGGGTGGGTTCTGTCCTATGACAAAGATAGGCTTCATTACCAGCGATCCCTTGGATTTCAGGTGTGCTTTCAGCATTTGACATACCTATCATTGGCACTTGCTCCTCTTCGGCTTCTCTTTGACCTCCGGAACCCGCGGGCCCGTCTTCAGCTGTCGAGTCCTCGCTGGGACGGCTCCGTCCGTCTTCCTCGCTCCCTAAGGGCCCAACTCACTCTCTTTATCCGTCTCGCTTGGGTGATGAAATTGGGTCATTTGTCATAACTATCTTTGCCACTTGCTTCTCTTCTTCATCTTCTTTCCAGTACCCACCACGGGGCAAGTCCAACCTCCGGCACCCACCGCGGGCCCGTCTTCAGCTGCCGAATCCTCTTGAAAGGCAAACCTTGAACTCTTTAACATCTTCGCTTGTGTTTCCCACCAACAAGTAGCTTCAGTTATGATGCTCATGCTCTCCTGTTTGTTCCTGAATGGGTCTTTTCCTCCTCGTTATCACTGGTATTTTCTTTTGTTCAGTGTTAAATTGGTCCAACCACAACCTAGAGTTCTGATGCTCCTGTTCTTCCCATGTATGTTCCTTCCGCATTTTGTCCAATGTTGATTTGGGGGAGGGTTCTGTCCTATGACAAGAATAGGCTTATTTACCAAAGATACCTTGGCTTTCAGGTGTCGAGTACTGCAATTGTTGTTGACAGCTGGAGGGGGCCAAAATCAGCCGTAACTGGTCACGTTTTTTCTAAAATCAATATACAGCGCAAACAGGAAGTGGTCAAGATTAGTTTTAATGATATACATAATGAGACAAGATATCCATTAGATTGCTGTAATGGATATCAACTCCAATATAGCAACTAATTTATTTATTTTTTATTGCTTAGCATGTGCTTTCTTCTGATGCTGCTGTTCCTCCCCTGTATGTTCCTTCCTCATTTTGTCCAGGGTTCAGTCCTAAGACAAGGATTGGCTTCATTACCAGAGATACATTGGCTTTCAGGTTGACAGTTCTGCATTGATCATAGCTACCAATGGTACTTGCTCCTTTTTGTCTTCACTCCGACCTCCGGCAACCACGATGGCCCCATCTACGTCGAACCTCCAGAACCCATCGTTGCCGAATTTTCTCTTGGACGGTACACCTTGCTCACTTTAACATCCTCACTTGTGTTTCCCAACAACAAGCAGTGTCAGCTATGATGTTCATGAAGTCCTGCTTGGTCCTGGCTAGGTCTTTTCCTCCTAGTCATTACTGGTGATTTCTTTTCTTCAGTGTTGAATTGGTGATGTCACCATCTTCAGTCAAAAAGATGCATGAATCCTGGAGATTCTGCCTTGCTGGCAGAGTCCTCTCCGAGCTGGTCAGGCTATTTGACATCTTTCTTCTGGCTTTGCCCTTCTGGTGAATCCAATGAAACTGCAAAGGAAACCAGTTGGTTCTCAATCGTCGTTAGCTCCAGCTACTTCTGATCAGTTGTGATGCCTAGGTTTTCCCAGTGACAATCCATGGTAGAGGTCTGCTGCTCCTGTTCCTCCCATGTATGTTCTTTCCACATTTTGTCCAGTGTTGATTTGGGTGTGGGTTCTGTTTTGTGACAAGGATAGGCTTCCTTACCAGAGATTCCTTGGCTTTCAGGTGTCGCTTTCTGCATTTGTCGTAACTATCATTGGCCGATGCTCCTCTTCGTCTTCTCTTGGTCCTGGATGGGTCTTTTCCTCCTCGTCATCACTGGTATTTTCTTTTGTTCAGTGCTAAATTGGTGATGGATCCATCTCCAGTCAAAAAGATGCATCATACCTGGAGATTCTGCCTTGCTAGCAGAGTCCTCCCCAAGCTGGTCAGGCTATTTGACATCTTTCTTCTGGCTTTGCCCTTCTGGTGAATCCAAAGACAATGCAAAAAGGAGTCCAGCTTGGTTCTCAATCGCCGTTAGCTCCAGCTACTTCTGGTGAGTTGCGATGCATTGGTTTTCCCAGAGACAATCTGCAGTAGGGTCCTGATGCTCCTGTTCCACCCATGTATGTTCCACCCATCCACCTCATTTTGTCCAGTGTTAACTTGGGTGTGGGTTCTGTCCTGTGACATAGATATGCTTCATTACCAGAGATCCCTTGGATTTCAGGTGTTGCTTTCTGCATTTGACGTAACTACCATTGGCACTTGCACCTCTTCGTCTTCTCTTTGACCTTCGAAACCCACCGAGGGCCCGTCTTCAGCTGTCGAGTCTTCGCTTGGACGGTTCCGTCCGTCTTCCTCGCTCCCTGAGGGCCCAGCTCACTCTCTTTATCCGTCTCGCTTGGATGATGAAATTGGGTCATTTGGCATAACTATCTTTGCCACTTGCTGCTCTTCTTCATCTTCTTTCAAGTCAAGAGAGTTTATTGCCATATCCCAGATAGGACAATGAAAGATTCCTTGGCTTTCAGGTGTCGAGTTTGTCGTTGACAGCTGGAGGGGAACTCTGAGTAAGGTGGCCAAAATCACAGCCGTAAGTGGTCGTGTTTTTACTAAAATCAATATACAGCGCAAACAGGAAGTGGTCAAGATTAGAGTTTTAATTATATAAATAATGAGACAAGATATCCATTAGATTGCTGTAATGGATATCAACGCCAATATAACAACTAATTTATTTATTTTTTATTGCTTAGCATGTGCTTTCTTTTGACCGGTTGAATTGGTGAGGGCTCCGTTCATTGGTAAAAAGATGCGTCATACCCAGAGATTCTATCTTGCGAGCAGAATCCTCTCAGAGCTGGTTAGGCTCTTTCTTCTGGCTTTGCCCTTATGGTGAATGCAATGACACTGCAAAGAGACCAGCTTGATTTTCAATTGCCGTTAGCTCTAGCTACTTCTGGTCAGTTGTGATGAATTGGTTTTCCCAGTGACAATCCATGGTAGGCTTCTGATGCTGCTGTTCCTCCCCTGTATGTTCCTTCCTCATTTTGTCCAGTGTTGACTTGGGTGTGGGTTCTGTCCTGTGACAAGGATTGGCTTCATTACCAGAGATACCTTGGCTTTCAGGTGTCACGTTCTGCATTTATCATAACTACCAATGGCACTTGCTCCTCTTCGTCTTCTCTCCGACCTCCGGCAACCACCGAGGGCCCGTCTACGTCCAAAACCCATCGTGGGCCCGTCTTCAGCTGCCGAAACTTCTCTTGGACGGCACACCTTGCTCACTTTAACATCCTCACTTGTGTTTCCCAACAACAAGCAGTGTCAGGTATGATGCTCATGAAGTCCTGCTTGGTCCTGGCTAGGTCTTTTCCTCCTAGTCATTACTGGTGATTTATTTTCTTCAGTGTTGAATTGGTGATGACACCATCTTCAGTCAAAAAGATGTATCAATCCTGGAGATTCTGCCTTGCTGGCAGAGTCCTCTCCGAGCTGGTCAGGCTATTTGACATCTTTCTTCTAGCTTTGCCCTTCTGGTGAATCCAATGAAACTGCAAAGGAAACCAGTTGGTTCTCAATCGTCGTTAGCCCCAGCTACTTCTGGACAGTTGCGATGCCTTGGTTTTCCAGAGACAATCAGTAGTAGGGTTCTGATGCTCCTGTTCCTCCGCTGCATGTTGCTTCCTCATTTTACCCAGTGTCGACTTGTGTGGGTTCTGTCCTGAGATAGATTGGCTTCATTACGAGAGATCCATTGGCTTTCAGGTGTCGCGTTGGGAATTGGGAGAATAACATTGGCACTTGCTGCTCTTAGTCTTCTCTACGACCTCCTGCACCCAGAGGGGCCGTCTTCGCTCCGACCTCCGGAACCCACCATGGGCCCATCTTCAGCTGCCGAGTAATCACTTGGACGGCTCCATCAGTCTTCCTCGCTCCATGAGGGCCTAGCTCACTCTTTAACCGTCTCACTGGGGTGATGAAAGTAGGTAAATTGTCGTAACTATCTTTGGTTCTTGAACCTCTTCTTCATCTTCTCTCCGGCACCCACCGTGGGCACATCGAACCTTCGGCACCCACCACGGGCCTGTCTTTAGCTGCTGTATCCTCCCTTGGACTGCACACCTTGCCATCTTTAACATCCTCACTTAGGTTTCCCACCATCAAGCAACATCAGTTGTGATGCTCATGAACTGTTTGGTCCTGGATGGATCTTCTCCGCCTCGTCATCACTGGTGCTTTCTTTAGTTCGGTGTTGAATTGGTGATGACTCCATCTTCAGTCAGAAAGATGCATCATTCCTGGAGATTCTGTCTTGCTAGCAGAGTCCTCCCAGAGCTGGTCAGGCTATTTGCCATTTTTCTTCTAGCTTCTAGGATGGTGAATCCAATGACACTGCAAAGAGGAGACCAGCTTGGTTCCCCATCGATGTTAGCTCCAGCTACTTCAGCTCAGCTGTGAAGCCTTGGTTTTCCCAGTGACAATCCATGGTAGGGTTCTGATGTTCCTGTTCCTCTCCTGTATGTTCCTTCCTCATTCTGTCTGGTGTTGACTTGGGTGTGGGTTCTGTCCTGTGACAAGGATTGGCTTCATTACCCGAGATCCCTTGGCTTTCAGGTGTCGCGTTCTGCATTTGTCGTAACTACCATTGGTTCTCTCCAATCTCCGGCACCCACCGAGGGCCCGTCTTCAGCTGCCGAGTCGTCTCTTGGGCGGCTTCATCCGTCTTCCTCGCTCCCTGAGGGTCCAGCTCACTCTTTAGCCGACTTGCTTGGGCGACGAAAGTGGATGATTTGTCGTAACTATCTTTGCTTCTTGCTCCTCTTCATCTTCTTTCCGGTACCCAGCACGGGGCAAGTCCAACCTCCGGCACCCTCCGCACACCTGCCTTCAGCAGCCAAATCCTCTCTTGGACGGCACACCTTGATTTATTTAACATCTTCGCTTGTGTTTCCCACCAACAATCAGTGTCACTTATGATCCTCATGCTCTCCTGCTTTGGCCTGGCTGTTTTTTTCCACCTCGCCATCACTGGTGCTTTCTTTTATTCAGTGTTGAATTGGTGATGGCTCCATCTTCAGTCAAAGATGCATCATTCCTGGAGATTCTGTCTTGCTAGTAGAGTCCTCCCAGAGCTGGTCAGGTTATTTGACATTTTTCTTCTGGTTTTGCCTTGATGGTGATTCCAATGACACTGCAAAGAAGAGTCCAGCTTGGTTCTCAATCATCGTTAGCTCCAGCTACTTCTGATCAGTTGTGATGCCTAGGTTTTCCCAGTGACAATCCATGGTAGAGTTCTGCTGCTCCTGTTCCTCCCATGTATGTTCTTTCCACATTTTGTCCAGTGTTGATTTGGGTGTGGGTTCTGTTTTGTGACAAGGATAGGCTTCCTTACCAGAGATTCCTTGGCTTTCAGGTGTCCTTTTCTGCATTTGTCGTAACTATCATTGGCCGATGCTCCTCTTCGTCTTCTCTTGGTCCTGGATGGGTCTTTTCCTCCTCGTCATCACTGGTATTTTCTTTTGTTCAGTGTTAAATTGGTGATGGATCCATCTCCAGTCAAAAAGATGCATCATTCCTGGAGATTCTGCCTTGCTAGCAGAGTCCTCCCCAAGCTGGTCAGGCTATTTGACATCTTTCTTCTGGCTTTGCCCTTCTGGTGAATCCAAAGACAATGCAAAAAGGAGTCCAGCTTGGTTCTCAATTGCCGTTAGCTCCAGCTACTTCTGGTGAGTTGCGATGCATTGGTTTTCCCAGAGACAATCTGCAGTAGGGTCCTGATGCTCCTGTTCCACCCATGTATGTTCCACCCATCCACCTCATTTTGTCCAGTGTTAACTTGGGTGTGGGTTCTGTCCTGTGACATAGATATGCTTCATTACCAGAGATCCCTTGGATTTCAGGTGTTGCTTTCTGCATTTGACGTAACTACCATTGGCACTTGCACCTCTTCGTCTTCTCTTTGACCTTCGAAACCCACCGAGGGCCCGTCTTCAGCTGTCGAGTCTTCGCTTGGACGGCTTCCGTCCGTCTTCCTCGCTCCCTGAGGGCCCAGCTCACTCTCTTTATCCGTCTCGCTTGGATGATGAAATTGGGTCATTTGGCATAACTATCTTTGCCACTTGCTGCTCTTCTTCATCTTCTTTCAAGTCAAGAGAGTTTATTGCCATATCCCAGATAGGACAATGAAAGATTCCTTGGCTTTCAGGTGTCGAGTTTGTCGTTGACAGCTGGAGGGGAACTCTGAGTAAGGTGGCCAAAATGTCAGCCGTAAGTGGTCGTGTTTTTACTAAAATCAATATACAGCGCAAACAGGAAGTGGTCAAGATTAGAGTTTTAATTATATAAATAATGAGACAAGATATCCATTAGATTGCTGTAATGGATATCAACGCCAATATAACAACTAATTTATTTATTTTTTATTGCTTAGCATGTGCTTTCTTTTGACCGGTTGAATTGGTGAGGGCTCCGTTCATTGGTAAAAAGATGCGTCATACCCAGAGATTCTATCTTGCGAGCAGAATCCTCTCAGAGCTGGTTAGGCTCTTTCTTCTGGCTTTGCCCTTATGGTGAATGCAATGACACTGCAAAGAGACCAGCTTGATTTTCAATTGCCCTTAGCTCTAGCTACTTCTGGTCAGTTGTGATGAATTGGTTTTCCCAGTGACAATCCATGGTAGGCTTCTGATGCTGCTGTTCCTCCCCTGTATGTTCCTTCCTCATTTTGTCCAGTGTTGACTTGGGTGTGGGTTCTGTCCTGTGACAAGGATTGGCTTCATTACCAGAGATACCTTGGCTTTCAGGTGTCACGTTCTGCATTTATCATAACTACCAATGGCACTTGCTCCTCTTCGTCTTCTCTCCGACCTCCGGCAACCACCGAGGGCCCGTCTACGTCCAAAACCCATCGTGGGCCCGTCTTCAGCTGCCGAATCTTCTCTTGGACGGCACACCTTGCTCACTTTAACATCCTCACTTGTGTTTCCCAACAACAAGCAGTGTCAGGTATGATGCACATGAAGTCCTGCTTGGTCCTGGCTAGGTCTTTTCCTCCTAGTCATTACTGGTGATTTCTTTTCTTCAGTGTTGAATTGGTGATGACACCATCTTCAGTCAAAAAGATGCATCAATCCTGGAGATTCTGCCTTGCTGGCAGAGTCCTCTCCGAGCTGGTCAGGCTATTTGACATCTTTCTTCTAGCTTTGCCCTTCTGGTGAATCCAATGAAACTGCAAAGGAAACCAGTTGGTTCTCAATCGTCGTTAGCTCCAGCTACTTCTGGACAGTTGTGATGCCTTGGTTTTCCAGAGACAATCAGTAGTAGGGTTCTGATGCTCCTGTTCCTCCGCTGCATGTTGCTTCCTCATTTTACCCAGTGTCGACTTGTGTGGGTTCTGTCCTGAGATAGATTGGCTTCATTACGAGAGATCCCTTGGCTTTCAGGTGTCGCGTTGGGAATTGGGAGAATAACATTGGCACTTGCTGCTCTTAGTCTTCTCTACGACCTCCTGCACCCAGAGGGGCCGTCTTCGCTCCGACCTCCGGAACCCACCATGGGCCCATCTTCAGCTGCCAAGTAATCACTTGGACGGCTCCATCAGTCTTCCTCGCTCCATGAGGGCCTAGCTCACTCTTTCACCGTCTCACTGGGGTGATGAAAGTAGGTAAATTGTCGTAACTATCTTTGGTTCTTGAACCTCTTCTTCATCTTCTCTCCGGCACCCACCGTGGGCACATCGAACCTTCGGCACCCACCACGGGCCTGTCTTTAGCTGCTGTATCCTCCCTTGGACTGCACACCTTGCCATCTTTAACATCCTCACTTAGGTTTCCCACCATCAAGCAACATCAGTTGTGATGCTCATGAACTGTTTGGTCCTGGATGGATCTTCTCCGCCTCGTCATCACTGGTGCTTTCTTTAGTTCGGTGTTGAATTGGTGATGACTCCATCTTCAGTCAGAAAGATGCATCATTCCTGGAGATTCTGTCTTGCTAGCAGAGTCCTCCCAGAGCTGGTCAGGCTATTTGCCATTTTTCTTCTAGCTTCTAGGATGGTGAATCCAATGACACTGCAAAGAGGAGACCAGCTTGGTTCCCCATCGATGTTAGCTCCAGCTACTTCAGCTCAGCTGTGAAGCCTTGGTTTTCCCAGTGACAATCCATGGTAGGGTTCGGATGTTCCTGTTCCTCTCCTGTATGTTCCTTCCTCATTCTGTCTGGTGTTGACTTGGGTGTGGGTTCTGTCCTGTGACAAGGATTGGCTTCATTACCCGAGATCCCTTGGCTTTCAGGTGTCGCGTTCTGCATTTGTCGTAACTACCATTGGGTCTTCTCTCCAATCTCCGGCACCCACCGAGGGCCCGTCTTCAGCTGCCGAGTCGTCTCTTGGGCGGCTTCATCCGTCTTCCTCGCTCCCTGAGGGTCCAGCTCACTCTTTAGCCGACTTGCTTGGGCGACGAAAGTGGATGATTTGTCGTAACTATCTTTGCTTCTTGCTCCTCTTCATCTTCTTTCCGGTACCCAGCACGGGGCAAGTCCAACCTCCGGCACCCTCCGCACACCTGCCTTCAGCAGCCAAATCCTCTTGGACGGCACACCTTGATTTATTTAACATCTTCGCTTGTGTTTCCCACCAACAATCAGTGTCACTTATGATCCTCATGCTCTCCTGCTTTGGCCTGGCTGATTTTTTCCACCTCGCCATCACTGGTGCTTTCTTTTATTCAGTGTTGAATTGGTGATGGCTCCATCTTCAGTCAAAGATGCATCATTCCTGGAGATTCTGTCTTGCTAGTAGAGTCCTCCCAGAGCTGGTCAGGTTATTTGACATTTTTCTTCTGGTTTTGCCTTGATGGTGATTCCAATGACACTGCAAAGCAGAGTCCAGTTTGGTTCTCAATCATCGTTAGCTCCAGCTACTTCTGATCAGTTGTGATGCCTAGGTTTTCCCAGTGACAATCCATGGTAGAGTTCTGCTGCTCCTGTTCCTCCCATGTATGTTCTTTCCACATTTTGTCCAGTGTTGATTTGGGTGTGGGTTCTGTTTTGTGACAAGGATAGGCTTCCTTACCAGAGATTCCTTGGCTTTCAGGTGTCCCTTTCTGCATTTGTCGTAACTATCATTGGCCGATGCTCCTCTTCGTCTTCTCTTGGTCCTGGATGGGTCTTTTCCTCCTCATCATCACTGGTATTTTCTTTTGTTCAGTGTTAAATTGGTGATGGATCCATCTCCAGTCAAAAAGATGCATCATTCCTGGAGATTCTGCCTTGCTAGCAGAGTCCCCCCCAAGCTGGTCAGGCTATTTGACATCTTTCTTCTGGCTTTGCCCTTCTGGTGAATCCAAAGACAATGCAAAAAGGAGTCCAGCTTGGTTCTCAATCGCCGTTAGCTCCAGCTACTTCTGGTGAGTTGCGATGCATTGGTTTTCCCAGAGACAATCTGCAGTAGGGTCCTGATGCTCCTGTTCCACCCATGTATGTTCCACCCATCCACCTCATTTTGTCCAGTGTTACTTGGGTGTGGGTTCTGTCCTGTGACATAGATATGCTTCATTACCAGAGATCCCTTGGATTTCAGGTGTTGCTTTCTGCATTTGACGTAACTACCATTGGCACTTGCACCTCTTCGTCTTCTCTTTGACCTTCGAAACCCACCGAGGGCCCGTCTTCAGCTGTCGAGTCTTCGCTTGGACGGCTTCCGTCCGTCTTCCTCGCTCCCTGAGGGCCCAGCTCACTCTCTTTATCCGTCTCGCTTGGATGATGAAATTGGGTCATTTGGCATAACTATCTTTGCCACTTGCTGCTCTTCTTCATCTTCTTTCAAGTCAAGAGAGTTTATTGCCATATCCCAGATAGGACAATGAAAGATTCCTTGGCTTTCAGGTGTCGAGTTTGTCGTTGACAGCTGGAGGGGAACTCTGAGTAAGGTGGCCAAAATTCCAGCCGTAAGTGGTCGTGTTTTTACTAAAATCAATATACAGCGCAAACAGGAAGTGGTCAAGATTAGAGTTTTAATTATATAAATAATGAGACAAGATATCCATTAGATTGCTGTAATGGATATCAACGCCAATATAACAACTAATTTATTTATTTTTTATTGCTTAGCATGTGCTTTCTTTTGACCGGTTGAATTGGTGAGGGCTCCGTTCATTGGTAAAAAGATGCGTCATACCCAGAGATTCTATCTTGCGAGCAGAATCCTCTCAGAGCTGGTTAGGCTCTTTCTTCTGGCTTTGCCCTTATGGTGAATGCAATGACACTGCAAAGAGACCAGCTTGATTTTCAATTGCCGTTAGCTCTAGCTACTTCTGGTCAGTTGTGATGAATTGGTTTTCCCAGTGACAATCCATGGTAGGCTTCTGATGCTGCTGTTCCTCCCCTGTATGTTCCTTCCTCATTTTGTCCAGTGTTGACTTGGGTGTGGGTTCTGTCCTGTGACAAGGATTGGCTTCATTACCAGAGATACCTTGGCTTTCAGGTGTCACGTTCTGCATTTATCATAACTACCAATGGCACTTGCTCCTCTTCGTCTTCTCTCCGACCTCCGGCAACCACCGAGGGCCCGTCTACGTCCAAAACCCATCGTGGGCCCGTCTTCAGCTGCCGAATCTTCTCTTGGACGGCACACCTTGCTCACTTTAACATCCTCACTTGTGTTTCCCAACAACAAGCAGTGTCAGGTATGATGCTCATGAAGTCCTGCTTGGTCCTGGCTAGGTCTTTTCCTCCTAGTCATTACTGGTGATTTCTTTTCTTCAGTGTTGAATTGGTGATGACACCATCTTCAGTCAAAAAGATGTATCAATCCTGGAGATTCTGCCTTGCTGGCAGAGTCCTCTCCGAGCTGGTCAGGCTATTTGACATCTTTCTTCTAGCTTTGCCCTTCTGGTGAATCCAATGAAACTGCAAAGGAAACCAGTTGGTTCTCAATCGTCGTTAGCTCCAGCTACTTCTGGACAGTTGTGATGCCTTGGTTTTCCAGAGACAATCAGTAGTAGGGTTCTGATGCTCCTGTTCCTCCGCTGCATGTTGCTTCCTCATTTTACCCAGTGTCGACTTGTGTGGGTTCTGTCCTGAGATAGATTGGCTTCATTACGAGAGATCCCTTGGCTTTCAGGTGTCGCGTTGGGAATTGGGAGAATAACATTGGCACTTGCTGCTCTTAGTCTTCTCTACGACCTCCTGCACCCAGAGGGGCCGTCTTCGCTCCGACCTCCGGAACCCACCATGGGCCCATCTTCAGCTGCCAAGTAATCACTTGGACGGCTCCATCAGTCTTCCTCGCTCCATGAGGGCCTAGCTCACTCTTTCACCGTCTCACTGGGGTGATGAAAGTAGGTAAATTGTCGTAACTATCTTTGGTTCTTGAACCTCTTCTTCATCTTCTCTCCGGCACCCACCGTGGGCACATCGAACCTTCGGCACCCACCACGGGCCTGTCTTTAGCTGCTGTATCCTCCCTTGGACTGCACACCTTGCCATCTTTAACATCCTCACTTAGGTTTCCCACCATCAAGCAACATCAGTTGTGATGCTCATGAACTGTTTGGTCCTGGATGGATCTTCTCCGCCTCGTCATCACTGGTGCTTTCTTTAGTTCGGTGTTGAATTGGTGATGACTCCATCTTCAGTCAGAAAGATGCATCATTCCTGGAGATTCTGTCTTGCTAGCAGAGTCCTCCCAGAGCTGGTCAGGCTATTTGCCATTTTTCTTCTAGCTTCTAGGATGGTGAATCCAATGACACTGCAAAGAGGAGACCAGCTTGGTTCCCCATCGATGTTAGCTCCAGCTACTTCAGCTCAGCTGTGAAGCCTTGGTTTTCCCAGTGACAATCCATGGTAGGGTTCTGATGTTCCTGTTCCTCTCCTGTATGTTCCTTCCTCATTCTGTCTGGTGTTGACTTGGGTGTGGGTTCTGTCCTGTGACAAGGATTGGCTTCATTACCCGAGATCCCTTGGCTTTCAGGTGTCGCGTTCTGCATTTGTCGTAACTACCATTGGGTCTTCTCTCCAATCTCCGGCACCCACCGAGGGCCCGTCTTCAGCTGCCGAGTCGTCTCTTGGGCGGCTTCATCCGTCTTCCTCGCTCCCTGAGGGTCCAGCTCACTCTTTAGCCGACTTGCTTGGGCGACGAAAGTGGATGATTTGTCGTAACTATCTTTGCTTCTTGCTCCTCTTCATCTTCTTTCCGGTACCCAGCACGGGGCAAGTCCAACCTCCGGCACCCTCCGCACACCTGCCTTCAGCAGCCAAATCCTCTCTTGGACGGCACACCTTGATTTATTTAACATCTTCGCTTGTGTTTCCCACCAACAATCAGTGTCACTTATGATCCTCATGCTCTCCTGCTTTGGCCTGGCTGTTTTTTTCCACCTCGCCATCACTGGTGCTTTCTTTTATTCAGTGTTGAATTGGTGATGGCTCCATCTTCAGTCAAAGATGCATCATTCCTGGAGATTCTGTCTTGCTAGTAGAGTCCTCCCAGAGCTGGTCAGGTTATTTGACATTTTTCTTCTGGTTTTGCCTTGATGGTGATTCCAATGACACTGCAAAGAAGAGTCCAGCTTGGTTCTCAATCATCGTTAGCTCCAGCTACTTCTGATCAGTTGTGATGCCTAGGTTTTCCCAGTGACAATCCATGGTAGAGTTCTGCTGCTCCTGTTCCTCCCATGTATGTTCTTTCCACATTTTGTCCAGTGTTGATTTGGGTGTGGGTTCTGTTTTGTGACAAGGATAGGCTTCCTTACCAGAGATTCCTTGGCTTTCAGGTGTCCCTTTCTGCATTTGTCGTATCTATCATTGGCCGATGCTCCTCTTCGTCTTCTCTTGGTCCTGGATGGGTCTTTTCCTCCTCGTCATCACTGGTATTTTCTTTTGTTCAGTGTTAAATTGGTGATGGATCCATCTCCAGTCAAAAAGATGCATCATTCCTGGAGATTCTGCCTTGCTAGCAGAGTCCTCCCCAAGCTGGTCAGGCTATTTGACATCTTTCTTCTGGCTTTGCCCTTCTGGTGAATCCAAAGACAATGCAAAAAGGAGTCCAGCTTGGTTCTCAATCGCCGTTAGCTCCAGCTACTTCTGGTGAGTTGCGATGCATTGGTTTTCCCAGAGACAATCTGCAGTAGGGTCCTGATGCTCCTGTTCCACCCATGTATGTTCCACCCATCCACCTCATTTTGTCCAGTGTTAACTTGGGTGTGGGTTCTGTCCTGTGACATAGATATGCTTCATTACCAGAGATCCCTTGGATTTCAGGTGTTGCTTTCTGCATTTGACGTAACTACCATTGGCACTTGCACCTCTTCGTCTTCTCTTTGACCTTCGAAACCCACCGAGGGCCCGTCTTCAGCTGTCGAGTCTTCGCTTGGACGGTTCCGTCCGTCTTCCTCGCTCCCTGAGGGCCCAGCTCACTCTCTTTATCCGTCTCGCTTGGATGATGAAATTGGGTCATTTGGCATAACTATCTTTGCCACTTGCTGCTCTTCTTCATCTTCTTTCAAGTCAAGAGAGTTTATTGCCATATCCCAGATAGGACAATGAAAGATTCCTTGGCTTTCAGGTGTCGAGTTTGTCGTTGACAGCTGGAGGGGAACTCTGAGTAAGGTGGCCAAAATGTCAGCCGTAAGTGGTCGTGTTTTTACTAAAATCAATATACAGCGCAAACAGGAAGTGGTCAAGATTAGAGTTTTAATTATATAAATAATGAGACAAGATATCCATTAGATTGCTGTAATGGATATCAACGCCAATATAACAACTAATTTATTTATTTTTTATTGCTTAGCATGTGCTTTCTTTTGACCGGTTGAATTGGTGAGGGCTCCGTTCATTGGTAAAAAGATGCGTCATACCCAGAGATTCTATCTTGCGAGCAGAATCCTCTCAGAGCTGGTTAGGCTCTTTCTTCTGGCTTTGCCCTTATGGTGAATGCAATGACACTGCAAAGAGACCAGCTTGATTTTCAATTGCCGTTAGCTCTAGCTACTTCTGGTCAGTTGTGATGAATTGGTTTTCCCAGTGACAATCCATGGTAGGCTTCTGATGCTGCTGTTCCTCCCCTGTATGTTCCTTCCTCATTTTGTCCAGTGTTGACTTGGGTGTGGGTTCTGTCCTGTGACAAGGATTGGCTTCATTACCAGAGATACCTTGGCTTTCAGGTGTCACGTTCTGCATTTATCATAACTACCAATGGCACTTGCTCCTCTTCGTCTTCTCTCCGACCTCCGGCAACCACCGAGGGCCCGTCTACGTCCAAAACCCATCGTGGGCCCGTCTTCAGCTGCCGAATCTTCTCTTGGACGGCACACCTTGCTCACTTTAACATCCTCACTTGTGTTTCCCAACAACAAGCAGTGTCAGGTATGATGCTCATGAAGTCCTGCTTGGTCCTGGCTAGGTCTTTTCCTCCTAGTCATTACTGGTGATTTCTTTTCTTCAGTGTTGAATTGGTGATGACACCATCTTCAGTCAAAAAGATGCATCAATCCTGGAGATTCTGCCTTGCTGGCAGAGTCCTCTCCGAGCTGGTCAGGCTATTTGACATCTTTCTTCTGGCTTTGCCCTTCTGGTGAATCCAATGAAACTGCAAAGGAAACCAGTTGGTTCTCAATCGTCGTTAGCTCCAGCTACTTCTGGACAGTTGTGATGCCTTGGTTTTCCAGAGACAATCAGTAGTAGGGTTCTGATGCTCCTGTTCCTCCGCTGCATGTTGCTTCCTCATTTTACCCAGTGTCGACTTGTGTGGGTTCTGTCCTGAGATAGATTGGCTTCATTACGAGAGATCCCTTGGCTTTCAGGTGTCGCGTTGGGAATTGGGAGAATAACATTGGCGCTTGCTGCTCTTAGTCTTCTCTACGACCTCCTGCACCCAGAAGGGCCGTCTTCGCTCCGACCTCCGGAACCCACCATGGGCCCATCTTCAGCTGCCGAGTAATCACTTGGACGGCTCCATCAGTCTTCCTCGCTCCATGAGGGCCTAGCTCACTCTTTAACCGTCTCACTGGGGTGATGAAAGTAGGTAAATTGTCGTAACTATCTTTGGTTCTTGATCCTCTTCTTCATCTTCTCTCCGGCACCCACCGTGGGCACATCGAACCTTCGGCACCCACCACGGGCCTGTCTTTAGCTGCTGTATCCTCCCTTGGACTGCACACCTTGCCATCTTTAACATCCTCACTTAGGTTTCTCACCATCAAGCAACATCAGTTGTGATGCTCATGAACTGTTTGGTCCTGGATGGATCTTTTCCGCCTCGTCATCACTGGTGCTTTCTTTAGTTCGGTGTTGAATTGGCGATGACTCCATCTTCAGTCAGAAAGATGCATCATTCCTGGAGATTCTGTCTTGCTAGCAGAGTCCTCCCAGAGCTGGTCAGGCTATTTGCCATTTTTCTTCTAGCTTCTAGGATGGTGAATCCAATGACACTGCAAAGAGGAGACCAGCTTGGTTCCCCATCGATGTTAGCTCCAGCTACTTCAGCTCAGCTGTGAAGCCTTGGTTTTCCCAGTGACAATCCATGGTAGGGTTCGGATGTTCCTGTTCCTCTCCTGTATGTTCCTTCCTCATTCTGTCTGGTGTTGACTTGGGTGTGGGTTCTGTCCTGTGACAAGGATTGGCTTCATTACCCGAGATCCCTTGGCTTTCAGGTGTCGCGTTCTGCATTTGTCGTAACTACCATTGGGTCTTCTCTCCAATCTCCGGCACCCACCGAGGGCCCGTCTTCAGCTGCCGAGTCGTCTCTTGGGCGGCTTCATCCGTCTTCCTCGCTCCCTGAGGGTCCAGCTCACTCTTTAGCCGACTTGCTTGGGCGACGAAAGTGGATGATTTGTCGTAACTATCTTTGCTTCTTGCTCCTCTTCATCTTCTTTCCGGTACCCAGCACGGGGCAAGTCCAACCTCCGGCACCCTCCGCACACCTGCCTTCAGCAGCCAAATCCTCTCTTGGACGGCACACCTTGATTTATTTAACATCTTCGCTTGTGTTTCCCACCAACAATCAGTGTCACTTATGATCCTCATGCTCTCCTGCTTTGGCCTGGCTGTTTTTTTTCCACCTCGCCATCACTGGTGCTTTCTTTTATTCAGTGTTGAATTGGTGATGGCTCCATCTTCAGTCAAAGATGCATCATTCCTGGAGATTCTGTCTTGCTAGTAGAGTCCTCCCAGAGCTGGTCAGGTTATTTGACATTTTTCTTCTGGTTTTGCCTTGATGGTGATTCCAATGACACTGCAAAGAAGAGTCCAGCTTGGTTCTCAATCATCGTTAGCTCCAGCTACTTCTGATCAGTTGTGATGCCTAGGTTTTCCCAGTGACAATCCATGGTAGAGTTCTGCTGCTCCTGTTCCTCCCATGTATGTTCTTTCCACATTTTGTCCAGTGTTGATTTGGGTGTGGGTTCTGTTTTGTGACAAGGATAGGCTTCCTTACCAGAGATTCCTTGGCTTTCAGGTGTCCCTTTCTGCATTTGTCGTAATTATCATTGGCCGATGCTCCTCTTCGTCTTCTCTTGGTCCTGGATGGGTCTTTTCCTCCTCATCATCACTGGTATTTTCTTTTGTTCAGTGTTAAATTGGTGATGGATCCATCTCCAGTCAAAAAGATGCATCATTCCTGGAGATTCTGCCTTGCTAGCAGAGTCCCCCCCAAGCTGGTCAGGCTATTTGACATCTTTCTTCTGGCTTTGCCCTTCTGGTGAATCCAAAGACAATGCAAAAAGGAGTCCAGCTTGGTTCTCAATCGCCGTTAGCTCCAGCTACTTCTGGTGAGTTGCGATGCATTGGTTTTCCCAGAGACAATCTGCAGTAGGGTCCTGATGCTCCTGTTCCACCCATCCACCTCATTTTGTCCAGTGTTGACTTGGGTGTGGGTTCTGTCCTGTGACATAGATAGGCTTCATTACCAGAGATCCCTTGGATTTCAGGTGTTGCTTTCTGCATTTGACGTAACTACCATTGCCACTTGCTCCTCTTCGTCTTCTCTTTGACCTTCGAAACCCACCGAGGGCCCGTCTTCAGCTGTCGAGTCTTCGCTTGGACGGCTCCGTCCGTCTTCCTCGCTCCCTGAGGGCCCAGCTCACTCTCTTTATCCGTCTCGCTTGGATGATGAAATTGGGTCATTTGGCATAACTATCTTTGCCACTTGCTGCTCTTCTTCATCTTCTTTCAAGTCAAGAGAGTTTATTGCCATATCCCAGATAGGACAATGAAAGATTCCTTGGCTTTCAGGTGTCGAGTTTGTCGTTGACAGCTGGAGGGGAACTCTGAGTAAGGTGGCCAAAATCACAGCCGTAAGTGGTCGTGTTTTTACTAAAATCAATATACAGCGCAAACAGGAAGTGGTCAAGATTAGAGTTTTAATTATATAAATAATGAGACAAGATATCCATTAGATTGCTGTAATGGATATCAACGCCAATATAACAACTAATTTATTTATTTTTTATTGCTTAGCATGTGCTTTCTTTTGACCGGTTGAATTGGTGAGGGCTCCGTTCATTGGTAAAAAGATGCGTCATACCCAGAGATTCTATCTTGCGAGCAGAATCCTCTCAGAGCTGGTTAGGCTCTTTCTTCTGGCTTTGCCCTTATGGTGAATGCAATGACACTGCAAAGAGACCAGCTTGATTTTCAATTGCCGTTAGCTCTAGCTACTTCTGGTCAGTTGTGATGAATTGGTTTTCCCAGTGACAATCCATGGTAGGCTTCTGATGCTGCTGTTCCTCCCCTGTATGTTCCTTCCTCATTTTGTCCAGTGTTGACTTGGGTGTGGGTTCTGTCCTGTGACAAGGATTGGCTTCATTACCAGAGATACCTTGGCTTTCAGGTGTCACGTTCTGCATTTATCATAACTACCAATGGCACTTGCTCCTCTTCGTCTTCTCTCCGACCTCCGGCAACCACCGAGGGCCCGTCTACGTCCAAAACCCATCGTGGGCCCGTCTTCAGCTGCCGAATCTTCTCTTGGACGGCACACCTTGCTCACTTTAACATCCTCACTTGTGTTTCCCAACAACAAGCAGTGTCAGGTATGATGCTCATGAAGTCCTGCTTGGTCCTGGCTAGGTCTTTTCCTCCTAGTCATTACTGGTGATTTCTTTTCTTCAGTGTTGAATTGGTGATGACACCATCTTCAGTCAAAAAGATGTATCAATCCTGGAGATTCTGCCTTGCTGGCAGAGTCCTCTCCGAGCTGGTCAGGCTATTTGACATCTTTCTTCTGGCTTTGCCCTTCTGGTGAATCCAATGAAACTGCAAAGGAAACCAGTTGGTTCTCAATCGTCGTTAGCTCCAGCTACTTCTGGACAGTTGTGATGCCTTGGTTTTCCAGAGACAATCAGTAGTAGGGTTCTGATGCTCCTGTTCCTCCGCTGCATGTTGCTTCCTCATTTTACCCAGTGTCGACTTGTGTGGGTTCTGTCCTGAGATAGATTGGCTTCATTACGAGAGATCCCTTGGCTTTCAGGTGTCGCGTTGGGAATTGGGAGAATAACATTGGCACTTGCTGCTCTTAGTCTTCTCTACGACCTCCTGCACCCAGAGGGGCCGTCTTCGCTCCGACCTCCGGAACCCACCATGGGCCCATCTTCAGCTGCCAAGTAATCACTTGGACGGCTCCATCAGTCTTCCTCGCTCCATGAGGGCCTAGCTCACTCTTTAACCGTCTCACTGGGGTGATGAAAGTAGGTAAATTGTCGTAACTATCTTTGGTTCTTGAACCTCTTCTTCATCTTCTCTCCGGCACCCACCGTGGGCACATCGAACCTTCGGCACCCACCACGGGCCTGTCTTTAGCTGCTGTATCCTCCCTTGGACTGCACACCTTGCCATCTTTAACATCCTCACTTAGGTTTCCCACCATCAAGCAACATCAGTTGTGATGCTCATGAACTGTTTGGTCCTGGATGGATCTTTTCCGCCTCGTCATCACTGGTGCTTTCTTTAGTTCGGTGTTGAAATGGCGATGACTCCATCTTCAGTCAGAAAGATGCATCATTCCTGGAGATTCTGTCTTGCTAGCAGAGTCCTCCCAGAGCTGGTCAGGCTATTTGCCATTTTTCTTCTAGCTTCTAGGATGGTGAATCCAATGACACTGCAAAGAGGAGACCAGCTTGGTTCCCCATCGATGTTAGCTCCAGCTACTTCAGCTCAGCTGTGAAGCCTTGGTTTTCCCAGTGACAATCCATGGTAGGGTTCGGATGTTCCTGTTCCTCTCCTGTATGTTCCTTCCTCATTCTGTCTGGTGTTGACTTGGGTGTGGGTTCTGTCCTGTGACAAGGATTGGCTTCATTACCCGAGATCCCTTGGCTTTCAGGTGTCGCGTTCTGCATTTGTCGTAACTACCATTGGGTCTTCTCTCCAATCTCCGGCACCCACCGAGGGCCCGTCTTCAGCTGCCGAGTCGTCTCTTGGGCGGCTTCATCCGTCTTCCTCGCTCCCTGAGGGTCCAGCTCACTCTTTAGCCGACTTGCTTGGGCGACGAAAGTGGATGATTTGTCGTAACTATCTTTGCTTCTTGCTCCTCTTCATCTTCTTTCCGGTACCCAGCACGGGGCAAGTCCAACCTCCGGCACCCTCCGCACACCTGCCTTCAGCAGCCAAATCCTCTCTTGGACGGCACACCTTGATTTATTTAACATCTTCGCTTGTGTTTCCCACCAACAATAAGTGTCACTTATGATCCTCATGCTCTCCTGCTTTGGCCTGGCTGATTTTTTCCACCTCGCCATCACTGGTGCTTTCTTTTATTCAGTGTTGAATTGGTGATGGCTCCATCTTCAGTCAAAGATGCATCATTCCTGGAGATTCTGTCTTGCTAGTAGAGTCCTCCCAGAGCTGGTCAGGTTATTTGACATTTTTCTTCTGGTTTTGCCTTGATGGTGATTCCAATGACACTGCAAAGTAGAGTCCAGTTTGGTTCTCAATCATCGTTAGCTCCAGCTACTTCTGATCAGTTGTGATGCCTAGGTTTTCCCAGTGACAATCCATGGTAGAGTTCTGCTGCTCCTGTTCCTCCCATGTATGTTCTTTCCACATTTTGTCCAGTGTTGATTTGGGTGTGGGTTCTGTTTTGTGACAAGGATAGGCTTCCTTACCAGAGATTCCTTGGCTTTCAGGTGTCCCTTTCTGCATTTGTCGTAACTATCATTGGCCGATGCTCCTCTTTGTCTTCTCTTGGTCCTGGATGGGTCTTTTCCTCCTCATCATCACTGGTATTTTCTTTTGTTCAGTGTTAAATTGGTGATGGATCCATCTCCAGTCAAAAAGATGCATCATTCCTGGAGATTCTGCCTTGCTAGCAGAGTCCTCCCCAAGCTGGTCAGGCTATTTGACATCTTTCCTCTGGCTTTGCCCTTCTGGTGAATCCAAAGACAATGCAAAAAGGAGTCCAGCTTGGTTCTCAATCGCCGTTAGCTCCAGCTACTTCTGGTGAGTTGCGATGCATTGGTTTTCCCAGAGACAATCTGCAGTAGGGTCCTGATGCTCCTGTTCCACCCATCCACCTCATTTTGTCCAGTGTTGACTTGGGTGTGGGTTCTGTCCTGTGACATAGATAGGCTTCATTACCAGAGATCCCTTGGATTTCAGGTGTTGCTTTCTGCATTTGACGTAACTACCATTGCCACTTGCTCCTCTTCGTCTTCTCTTTGACCTTCGAAACCCACCGAGGGCCCGTCTTCAGCTGTCGAGTCTTCGCTTGGACGGCTCCGTCCGTCTTCCTCGCTCCCTGAGGGCCCAGCTCACTCTCTTTATCCGTCTCGCTTGGATGATGAAATTGGGTCATTTGGCATAACTATCTTTGCCACTTGCTGCTCTTCTTCATCTTCTTTCAAGTCAAGAGAGTTTATTGCCATATCCCAGATAGGACAATGAAAGATTCCTTGGCTTTCAGGTGTCGAGTTTGTCGTTGACAGCTGGAGGGGAACTCTGAGTAAGGTGGCCAAAATCACAGCCGTAAGTGGTCGTGTTTTTACTAAAATCAATATACAGCGCAAACAGGAAGTGGTCAAGATTAGAGTTTTAATTATATAAATAATGAGACAAGATATCCATTAGATTGCTGTAATGGATATCAACGCCAATATAACAACTAATTTATTTATTTTTTATTGCTTAGCATGTGCTTTCTTTTGACCGGTTGAATTGGTGAGGGCTCCGTTCATTGGTAAAAAGATGCGTCATACCCAGAGATTCTATCTTGCGAGCAGAATCCTCTCAGAGCTGGTTAGGCTCTTTCTTCTGGCTTTGCCCTTATGGTGAATGCAATGACACTGCAAAGAGACCAGCTTGATTTTCAATTGCCGTTAGCTCTAGCTACTTCTGGTCAGTTGTGATGAATTGGTTTTCCCAGTGACAATCCATGGTAGGCTTCTGATGCTGCTGTTCCTCCCCTGTATGTTCCTTCCTCATTTTGTCCAGTGTTGACTTGGGTGTGGGTTCTGTCCTGTGACAAGGATTGGCTTCATTACCTAGAGATACCTTGGCTTTCAGGTGTCACGTTCTGCATTTATCATAACTACCAATGGCACTTGCTCCTCTTCGTCTTCTCTCCGACCTCCGGCAACCACCGAGGGCCCGTCTACGTCCAAAACCCATCGTGGGCCCGTCTTCAGCTGCCGAATCTTCTCTTGGACGGCACACCTTGCTCACTTTAACATCCTCACTTGTGTTTCCCAACAACAAGCAGTGTCAGGTATGATGCTCATGAAGTCCTGCTTGGTCCTGGCTAGGTCTTTTCCTCCTAGTCATTACTGGTGATTTCTTTTCTTCAGTGTTGAATTGGTGATGACACCATCTTCAGTCAAAAAGATGTATCAATCCTGGAGATTCTGCCTTGCTGGCAGAGTCCTCTCCGAGCTGGTCAGGCTATTTGACATCTTTCTTCTGGCTTTGCCCTTCTGGTGAATCCAATGAAACTGCAAAGGAAACCAGTTGGTTCTCAATCGTCGTTAGCTCCAGCTACTTCTGGACAGTTGTGATGCCTTGGTTTTCCAGAGACAATCAGTAGTAGGGTTCTGATGCTCCTGTTCCTCCGCTGCATGTTGCTTCCTCATTTTACCCAGTGTCGCCTTGTGTGGGTTCTGTCCTGAGATAGATTGGCTTCATTACGAGAGATCCCTTGGCTTTCAGGTGTCGCGTTGGGAATTGGGAGAATAACATTGGCGCTTGCTGCTCTTAGTCTTCTCTACGACCTCCTGCACCCAGAGGGGCCGTCTTCGCTCCGACCTCCGGAACCCACCATGGGCCCATCTTCAGCTGCCAAGTAATCACTTGGACGGCTCCATCAGTCTTCCTCGCTCCATGAGGGCCTAGCTCACTCTTTAACCGTCTCACTGGGGTGATGAAAGTAGGTAAATTGTCGTAACTATCTTTGGTTCTTGAACCTCTTCTTCATCTTCTCTCCGGCACCCACCGTGGGCACATCGAACCTTCGGCACCCACCACGGGCCTGTCTTTAGCTGCTGTATCCTCCCTTGGACTGCACACCTTGCCATCTTTAACATCCTCACTTAGGTTTCCCACCATCAAGCAACATCAGTTGTGATGCTCATGAACTGTTTGGTCCTGGATGGATCTTTTCCGCCTCGTCATCACTGGTGCTTTCTTTAGTTCGGTGTTGAAATGGCGATGACTCCATCTTCAGTCAGAAAGATGCATCATTCCTGGAGATTCTGTCTTGCTAGCAGAGTCCTCCCAGAGCTGGTCAGGCTATTTGCCATTTTTCTTCTAGCTTCTAGGATGGTGAATCCAATGACACTGCAAAGAGGAGACCAGCTTGGTTCCCCATCGATGTTAGCTCCAGCTACTTCAGCTCAGCTGTGAAGCCTTGGTTTTCCCAGTGACAATCCATGGTAGGGTTCGGATGTTCCTGTTCCTCTCCTGTATGTTCCTTCCTCATTCTGTCTGGTGTTGACTTGGGTGTGGGTTCTGTCCTGTGACAAGGATTGGCTTCATTACCCGAGATCCCTTGGCTTTCAGGTGTCGCGTTCTGCATTTGTCGTAACTACCATTGGGTCTTCTCTCCAATCTCCGGCACCCACCGAGGGCCCGTCTTCAGCTGCCGAGTCGTCTCTTGGGCGGCTTCATCCGTCTTCCTCGCTCCCTGAGGGTCCAGCTCACTCTTTAGCCGACTTGCTTGGGCGACGAAAGTGGATGATTTGTCGTAACTATCTTTGCTTCTTGCTCCTCTTCATCTTCTTTCCGGTACCCAGCACGGGGCAAGTCCAACCTCCGGCACCCTCCGCACACCTGCCTTCAGCAGCCAAATCCTCTCTTGGACGGCACACCTTGATTTATTTAACATCTTCGCTTGTGTTTCCCACCAACAATCAGTGTCACTTATGATCCTCATGCTCTCCTGCTTTGGCCTGGCTGTTTTTTTCCACCTCGCCATCACTGGTGCTTTCTTTTATTCAGTGTTGAATTGGTGATGGCTCCATCTTCAGTCAAAGATGCATCATTCCTGGAGATTCTGTCTTGCTAGTAGAGTCCTCCCAGAGCTGGTCAGGTTATTTGACATTTTTCTTCTGGTTTTGCCTTGATGGTGATTCCAATGACACTGCAAAGAAGAGTCCAGCTTGGTTCTCAATCATCGTTAGCTCCAGCTACTTCTGATCAGTTGTGATGCCTAGGTTTTCCCAGTGACAATCCATGGTAGAGTTCTGCTGCTCCTGTTCCTCCCATGTATGTTCTTTCCACATTTTGTCCAGTGTTGATTTGGGTGTGGGTTCTGTTTTGTGACAAGGATAGGCTTCCTTACCAGAGATTCCTTGGCTTTCAGGTGTCCCTTTCTGCATTTGTCGTATCTATCATTGGCCGATGCTCCTCTTCGTCTTCTCTTGGTCCTGGATGGGTCTTTTCCTCCTCGTCATCACTGGTATTTTCTTTTGTTCAGTGTTAAATTGGTGATGGATCCATCTCCAGTCAAAAAGATGCATCATTCCTGGAGATTCTGCCTTGCTAGCAGAGTCCTCCCCAAGCTGGTCAGGCTATTTGACATCTTTCTTCTGGCTTTGCCCTTCTGGTGAATCCAAAGACAATGCAAAAAGGAGTCCAGCTTGGTTCTCAATCGCCGTTAGCTCCAGCTACTTCTGGTGAGTTGCGATGCATTGGTTTTCCCAGAGACAATCTGCAGTAGGGTCCTGATGCTCCTGTTCCACCCATGTATGTTCCACCCATCCACCTCATTTTGTCCAGTGTTGACTTGGGTGTGGGTTCTGTCCTGTGACATAGATAGGCTTCATTACCAGAGATCCCTTGGATTTCAGGTGTTGCTTTCTGCATTGACGTAACTACCATTGGCACGTGCTCCTCTTCGTCTTCTCTTTGACCTTCGAAACCCACCGAGGGCCCGTCTTCAGCTGTCGAGTCTTCGCTTGGACGGCTCCGTCCGTCTTCCTCGCTCCCTGAGGGCCCAGCTCACTCTCTTTATCCGTCTCGCTTGGATGATGAAATTGGGTCATTTGGCATAACTATCTTTGCCACTTGCTGCTCTTCTTCATCTTCTTTCAAGTCAAGAGAGTTTATTGCCATATCCCAGATAGGACAATGAAAGATTCCTTGGCTTTCAGGTGTCGAGTTTGTCGTTGACAGCTGGAGGGGAACTCTGAGTAAGGTGGCCAAAATCACAGCCGTAAGTGGTCGTGTTTTTACTAAAATCAATATACAGCGTAAACAGGAAGTGGTCAAGATTAGAGTTTTAATTATATAAATAATGAGACAAGATATCCATTAGATTGCTGTAATGGATATCAACGCCAATATAACAACTAATTTATTTATTTTTTATTGCTTAGCATGTGCTTTCTTTTGACCGGTTGAATTGGTGAGGGCTCCGTTCATTGGTAAAAAGATGCGTCATACCCAGAGATTCTATCTTGCGAGCAGAATCCTCTCAGAGCTGGTTAGGCTCTTTCTTCTGGCTTTGCCCTTATGGTGAATGCAATGACACTGCAAAGAGACCAGCTTGATTTTCAATTGCCCTTAGCTCTAGCTACTTCTGGTCAGTTGTGATGAATTGGTTTTCCCAGTGACAATCCATGGTAGGCTTCTGATGCTGCTGTTCCTCCCCTGTATGTTCCTTCCTCATTTTGTCCAGTGTTGACTTGGGTGTGGGTTCTGTCCTGTGACAAGGATTGGCTTCATTACCAGATACCTTGGCTTTCAGGTGTCACGTTCTGCATTTATCATAACTACCAATGGCACTTGCTCCTCTTCGTCTTCTCTCCGACCTCCGGCAACCACCGAGGGCCCGTCTACGTCCAAAACCCATCGTGGTCCCGTCTTCAGCTGCCGAATCTTCTCTTGGACGGCACACCTTGCTCACTTTAACATCCTCACTTGTGTTTCCCAACAACAAGCAGTGTCAGGTATGATGCACATGAAGTCCTGCTTGGTCCTGGCTAGGTCTTTTCCTCCTAGTCATTACTGGTGATTTCTTTTCTTCAGTGTTGAATTGGTGATGACACCATCTTCAGTCAAAAAGATGCATCAATCCTGGAGATTCTGCCTTGCTGGCAGAGTCCTCTCCGAGCTGGTCAGGCTATTTGACATCTTTCTTCTGGCTTTGCCCTTCTGGTGAATCCAATGAAACTGTAAAGGAAACCAGTTGGTTCTCAATCGTCGTTAGCTCCAGTTACCTCTGGACAGTTGTGATGCCTTGGTTTTCCAGAGACAATCAGTAGTAGGGTTCTGATGCTCCTGTTCCTCCGCTGCATGTTGCTTCCTCATTTTACCCAGTGTCGACTTGTGTGGGTTCTGTCCTGAGATAGATTGGCTTCATTACGAGAGATCCCTTGGCTTTCAGGTGTCGCGTTGGGAATTGGGAGAATAACATTGGCACTTGCTGCTCTTAGTCTTCTCTACGACCTCCTGCACCCAGAGGGGCCGTCTTCGCTCCGACCTCCGGAACCCACCATGGGCCCATCTTCAGCTGCCGAGTAATCACTTGGACGGCTCCATCCGTCTTCCTCGCTCCATGAGGGCCTGGCTCACTCTTTAACGTCTCACTGGGGTGATGAAAGTAGGTAAATTGTCGTAACTATCTTTGGTTCTTGATCCTCTTCTTCATCTTCTCTCCGGCACCCACCGTGGGCACATCGAACTTTCGGCACCCACCACGGGCCTGTCTTTAGCTGCTGTATCCTCCCTTGGACTGCACACCTTGCCATCTTTAACATCCTCACTTAGGTTTCCCACCATCAAGCATCAGTTGTGATACTCATGAACTGTTTGGTCCTGGATGGATCTTTTCCGCCTCGTCATCACTGGTGCTTTCTTTAGTTCGGTGTTGAATTGGTGATGACTCCATCTTCAGTCAGAAAGATGCATCATTCCTGGAGATTCTGTCTTGCTAGCAGAGTCCTCCAAGAGCTGGTCAGGCTATTTGCCATTTTTCTTCTAGCTTCTAGGATGGTGAATCCAATGACACTGCAAAGAGGAGACCAGCTTGGTTCTCCATCGATGTTAGCTCCAGCTACTTCAGCTCAGTTGTGAAGCCTTGGTTTTCCCAGTGACAATCCATGGTAGGGTTCGGATGTTCCTGTTCCTCTCCTGTATGTTCCTTCCTCATTCTGTCTGGTGTTGACTTGGGTGTGGGTTCTGTCCTGTGACAAGGATTGGCTTCATTACCCGAGATCCCTTGGCTTTCAGGTGTCGCGTTCTGCATTTGTCGTAACTACCATTGGGTCTTCTCTCCAATCTCCAGCACCCACCGAGGGCCCGTCTTCAGCTGCCGAGTCGTCTCTTGGGCGGCTTCATCCGTCTTCCTCGCTCCCTGAGGGTCCAGCTCACTCTTTAGCCGACTTGCTTGGGCGACGAAAGTGGATGATTTGTCGTAACTATCTTTGCTTCTTGCTCCTCTTCATCTTCTTTCCGGTACCCAGCACGGGGCAAGTCCAACCTCCGGCACCCTCCGCACACCTGCCTTCAGCAGCCAAATCCTCTCTTGGACGGCACACCTTGATTTATTTAACATCTTCGCTTGTGTTTCCCACCAACAATCAGTGTCACTTATGATCCTCATGCTCTCCTGCTTTGGCCTGGCTGATTTTTTCCACCTCGCCATCACTGGTGCTTTCTTTTATTCAGTGTTGAATTGGTGATGGCTCCATCTTCAGTCAAAGATGCATCATTCCTGGAGATTCTGTCTTGCTAGTAGAGTCCTCCCAGAGCTGGTCAGGTTATTTGACATTTTTCTTCTGGTTTTGCCTTGATGGTGATTCCAATGACACTGCAAAGCAGAGTCCAGTTTGGTTCTCAATCATCGTTAGCTCCAGCTACTTCTGATCAGTTGTGATGCCTAGGTTTTCCCAGTGACAATCCATGGTAGAGTTCTGCTGCTCCTGTTCCTCCCATGTATGTTCTTTCCACATTTTGTCCAGTGTTGATTTGGGTGTGGGTTCTGTTTTGTGACAAGGATAGGCTTCCTTACCAGAGATTCCTTGGCTTTCAGGTGTCCCTTTCTGCATTTGTCGTAACTATCATTGGCCGATGCTCCTCTTCGTCTTCTCTTGGTCCTGGATGGGTCTTTTCCTCCTCGTCATCACTGGTATTTTCTTTTGTTCAGTGTTAAATTGGTGATGGATCCATCTCCAGTCAAAAAGATGCATAATTCCTGGAGATTCTGCCTTGCTAGCAGAGTCCTCCCCAAGCTGGTCAGGCTATTTGACATCTTTCTTCTGGCTTTGCCCTTCTGGTGAATCCAAAGACAATGCAAAAAGGAGTCCAGCTTGGTTCTCAATCGCCGTTAGCTCCAGCTACTTCTGGTGAGTTGCGATGCATTGGTTTTCCCAGAGACAATCTGCAGTAGGGTCCTGATGCTCCTGTTCCACCCATCCACCTAATTTTGTCCAGTGTTGACTTGGGTGTGGGTTCTGTCCTGTGACATAGATAGGCTTCATTACCAGAGATCCCTTGGATTTCAGGTGTTGCTTTCTGCATTTGACGTAACTACCATTGGCACTTGCTCCTCTTCGTCTTCTCTTTGACCTTCGAAACCCACCGAGGGCCCGTCTTCAGCTGTCGAGTCTTCGCTTGGACGGCTCCGTCCGTCTTCCTCGCTCCCTGAGGGCCCAGCTCACTCTCTTTATCCGTCTCGCTTGGATGATGAAATTGGGTCATTTGGCATAACTATCTTTGCCACTTGCTGCTCTTCTTCATCTTCTTTCAAGTCAAGAGAGTTTATTGCCATATCCCAGATAGGACAATGAAAGATTCCTTGGCTTTCAGGTGTCGAGTTTGTCGTTGACAGCTGGAGGGGAACTCTGAGTAAGGTGGCCAAAATCACAGCCGTAAGTGGTCGTGTTTTTACTAAAATCAATATACAGCGCAAACAGGAAGTGGTCAAGATTAGAGTTTTAATTATATAAATAATGAGACAAGATATCCATTAGATTGCTGTAATGGATATCAACGCCAATATAACAACTAATTTATTTATTTTTTATTGCTTAGCATGTGCTTTCTTTTGACCGGTTGAATTGGTGAGGGCTCCGTTCATTGGTAAAAAGATGCGTCATACCCAGAGATTCTATCTTGCGAGCAGAATCCTCTCAGAGCTGGTTAGGCTCTTTCTTCTGGCTTTGCCCTTATGGTGAATGCAATGACACTGCAAAGAGACCAGCTTGATTTTCAATTGCCGTTAGCTCTAGCTACTTCTGGTCAGTTGTGATGAATTGGTTTTCCCAGTGACAATCCATGGTAGGCTTCTGATGCTGCTGTTCCTCCCCTGTATGTTCCTTCCTCATTTTGTCCAGTGTTGACTTGGGTGTGGGTTCTGTCCTGTGACAAGGATTGGCTTCATTACCAGAGATACCTTGGCTTTCAGGTGTCACGTTCTGCATTTATCATAACTACCAATGGCACTTGCTCCTCTTCGTCTTCTCTCCGACCTCCGGCAACCACCGAGGGCCCGTCTACGTCCAAAACCCATCGTGGGCCCGTCTTCAGCTGCCGAATCTTCTCTTGGACGGCACACCTTGCTCACTTTAACATCCTCACTTGTGTTTCCCAACAACAAGCAGTGTCAGGTATGATGCTCATGAAGTCCTGCTTGGTCCTGGCTAGGTCTTTTCCTCCTAGTCATTACTGGTGATTTCTTTTCTTCAGTGTTGAATTGGTGATGACACCATCTTCAGTCAAAAAGATGTATCAATCCTGGAGATTCTGCCTTGCTGGCAGAGTCCTCTCCGAGCTGGTCAGGCTATTTGACATCTTTCTTCTGGCTTTGCCCTTCTGGTGAATCCAATGAAACTGCAAAGGAAACCAGTTGGTTCTCAATCGTCGTTAGCTCCAGCTACTTCTGGACAGTTGTGATGCCTTGGTTTTCCAGAGACAATCAGTAGTAGGGTTCTGATGCTCCTGTTCCTCCGCTGCATGTTGCTTCCTCATTTTACCCAGTGTCGACTTGTGTGGGTTCTGTCCTGAGATAGATTGGCTTCATTACGAGAGATCCCTTGGCTTTCAGGTGTCGCGTTGGGAATTGGGAGAATAACATTGGCACTTGCTGCTCTTAGTCTTCTCTACGACCTCCTGCACCCAGAGGGGCCTTCTTCGCTCCGACCTCCGGAACCCACCATGGGCCCATCTTCAGCTGCCGAGTAATCACTTGGACGGCTCCATCAGTCTTCCTCGCTCCATGAGGGCCTAGCTCACTCTTTAACCGTCTCACTGGGGTGATGAAAGAGGTAAATTGCCGTAACTATCTTTGGTTCTTGATCCTCTTCTTCATCTTCTCTCCAGCACCCACCGTGGGCACATCGAACCTTCGGCACCCGCCACGGGCCTGTCTTTAGCTGCTGTATCCTCCCTTGGACTGCACACCTTGCCATCTTTAACATCCTCACTTAGGTTTCCCACCATCAAGCAACATCAGTTGTGATGCTCATGAACTGTTTGGTCCTGGATGGATCTTTTCCGCCTCGTCATCACTGGTGCTTTCTTTAGTTCGGTGTTGAATTGGTGATGACTCCATCTTCAGTCAGAAAGATGCATCATTCCTGGAGATTCTGTCTTGCTAGCAGAGTCCTCCCAGAGCTGGTCAGGCTATTTGCCATTTTTCTTCTAGCTTCTAGGATGGTGAATCCAATGACACTGCAAAGAGGAGACCAGCTTGGTTCCCCATCAATGTTAGCTCCAGCTACTTCAGCTCAGTTGTGAAGCCTTGGTTTTCCCAGTGACAATCCATGGTAGGGTTCGGATGTTCCTGTTCCTCTCCTGTATGTTCCTTCCTCATTCTGTCTGGTGTTGACTTGGGTGTGGGTTCTGTCCTGTGACAAGGATTGGCTTCATTACCCGAGATCCCTTGGTTTTCAGGTGTCGCGTTCTGCATTTGTCGTAACTACCATTGGGTCTTCTCTCCCATCTCCGGCACCCACCGAGGGCCCGTCTTCAGCTGCCGAGTCGTCTCTTGGGCGGCTTCATCCGTCTTCCTCGCTCCCTGAGGGTCCAGCTCACTCTTTAACCGACTTGCTTGGGCGACGAAAGTGGCTGATTTGTCGTAACTATCTTTGCTTCTTGCTCCTCTTCATCTTCTTTCCGGTACCCAGCACGGGGCAAGTCCAACCTCCGGCACCCTCCGCACACCTGCCTTCAGCAGCCAAATCCTCTCTTGGACGGCACACCTTGATTTATTTAACATCTTCGCTTGTGTTTCCCACCAACAATCAGTGTCACTTATGATCCTCATGCTCTCCTGCTTTGGCCTGGCTGTTTTTTTCCACCTCGCCATCACTGGTGCTTTCTTTTATTCAGTGTTGAATTGGTGATGGCTCCATCTTCAGTCAAAGATGCATCATTCCTGGAGATTCTGTCTTGCTAGTAGAGTCCTCCCAGAGCTGGTCAGGTTATTTGACATTTTTCTTCTGGTTTTGCCTTGATGGTGATTCCAATGACACTGCAAAGAAGAGTCCAGCTTGGTTCTCAATCATCGTTAGCTCCAGCTACTTCTGATCAGTTGTGATGCCTAGGTTTTCCCAGTGACAATCCATGGTAGAGTTCTGCTGCTCCTGTTCCACCCATGTATGTTCTTTCCACATTTTGTCCAGTGTTGATTTGGCTGTGGGTTATGTTTTGTGACAAGGATAGGCTTCCTTACCAGAGATTCCTTGGCTTTCAGGTGTCCCTTTCTGCATTTGTCGTAACTATCATTGGCCGATGCTCCTCTTCGTCTTCTCTTGGTCCTGGATGGGTCTTTTCCTCCTCGTCATCACTGGTATTTTCTTTTGTTCAGTGTTAAATTGGTGATGGATCCATCTCCAGTCAAAAAGATGCATAATTTCTGGAGATTCTGCCTTGCTAGCAGAGTCCTCCCCAAGCTGGTCAGGCTATTTGACATCTTTCTTCTGGCTTTGCCCTTCTGGTGAATCCAAAGACAATGCAAAAAGGAGTCCAGCTTGGTTCTCAATCGCCGTTAGCTCCAGCTACTTCTGGTGAGTTGCAATGCATTGGTTTTCCCAGAGACAACCTGCAGTAGGGTCCTGATGCTCCTGTTCGACCCATCCACCTCATTTTGTCCAGTGTTGACTTGGGTGTGGGTTCTGTCCTGTGACATAGATAGGCTTCATTACCAGAGATCCCTTGGATTTCAGGTGTTGCTTTCTGCATTTGACGTAACTACCATTGGCACTTGCTCCTCTTCGTCTTCTCTTTGACCTTCGAAACCCACCGAGGGCCCGTGTTCAGCTGTCGAGTCTTCGCTTGGACGGCTCCGTCCGTCTTCCTCGCTCCCTGAGGGCCCAGCTCACTCTCTTTATCCGTCTCGCTTGGATGATGAAATTGGGTCATTTGGCATAACTATCTTTGCCACTTGCTGCACTTCTTCATCTTCTTTCAAGTCAAGAGAGTTTATTGCCATATCCCAGATAGGACAATGAAAGATTCCTTGGCTTTCAGGTGTCGAGTTTGTCGTTGACAGCTGGAGGGGAACTCTGAGTAAGGTGGCCAAAATCACAGCCGTAAGTGGTCGTGTTTTTACTAAAATCAATATACAGCGCAAACAGGAAGTGGTCACGATTAGAGTTTTAATTATATAAATAATGAGACAAGATATCCATTAGATTGCTGTAATGGATATCAACGCCAATATAACAACTAATTTATTTATTTTTTATTGCTTAGCATGTGCTTTCTTTTGACTGGTTGAATTGGTGAGGGCTCCGTTCATTGGTAAAAAGATGCGTCATACCCAGAGATTCTATCTTGCGAGCAGAATCCTCTCAGAGCTGGTTAGGCTCTTTCTTCTGGCTTTGCCCTTATGGTGAATGCAATGACACTGCAAAGAGACCAGCTTGATTTTCAATTGCCGTTAGCTCTAGCTACTTCTGGTCAGTTGTGATGAATTGGTTTTCCCAGTGACAATCCATGGTAGGCTTCTGATGCTGCTGTTCCTTCCCTGTATGTTCCTTCCTCATTTTGTCCAGTGTTGACTTGGGTGTGGGTTCTGTCCTGTGACAAGGATTGGCTTCATTACCAGAGATACCTTGGCTTTCAGGTGTCACGTTCTGCATTTATCATAACTACCAATGGCACTTGCTCCTCTTCGTCTTCTCTCCGACCTCCGGCAACCACCGAGGGCCCGTCTACGTCCAAAACCCATCGTGGGCCCGTCTTCAGCTGCCGAATCTTCTCTTGGACGGCACACCTTGCTCACTTTAACATCCTCACTTGTGTTTCCCAACAACAAGCAGTGTCAGGTATGATGCTCATGAAGTCCTGCTTGGTCCTGGCTAGGTCTTTTCCTCCTAGTCATTACTGGTGATTTCTTTTCTTCAGTGTTGAATTGGTGATGACACCATCTTCAGTCAAAAAGATGTATCAATCCTGGAGATTCTGCCTTGCTGGCAGAGTCCTCTCCGAGCTGGTCAGGCTATTTGACATCTTTCTTCTGGCTTTGCCCTTCTGGTGAATCCAATGAAACTGCAAAGGAAACCAGTTGGTTCTCAATCGTCGTTAGCTCCAGCTACTTCTGGACAGTTGTGATGCCTTGGTTTTCCAGAGACAATCAGTAGTAGGGTTCTGATGCTCCTGTTCCTCCGCTGCATGTTGCTTCCTCATTTTACCCAGTGTCGACTTGTGTGGGTTCTGTCCTGAGATAGATTGGCTTCATTACGAGAGATCCCTTGGCTTTCAGGTGTCGCGTTGGGAATTGGGAGAATAACATTGGCACTTGCTGCTCTTAGTCTTCTCTACGACCTCCGGCACCCAGAGGGGCCGTCTTCGCTCCGACCTCCGGAACCCACCATGTGCCCATCTTCAGCTGCCGAGTAATCACTTGGACGGCTCCATCAGTCTTCCTCGCTCCATGAGGGCCTAGCTCACTCTTTAACCGTCTCACTGGGGTGATGAAAGTAGGTAAATTGTCGTAACTATCTTTGGTTCTTGAACCTCTTCTTCATCTTCTCTCCGGCACCCACCGTGGGCACATCGAACCTTCGGCACCCACCACGGGCCTGTCTTTAGCTGCTGTATCCTCCCTTGGACTGCACACCTTGCCATCTTTAACATCCTCACTTAGGTTTCCCACCATCAAGCAACATCAGTTGTGATGCTCATGAACTGTTTGGTCCTGGATGGATCTTTTCCGCCTCGTCATCACTGGTGCTTTCTTTAGTTCGGTGTTGAATTGGTGATGACTCCATATTCAGTCAGAAAGATGCATCATTCCTGGAGATTCTGTCTTGCTAGCAGAGTCCTCCCAGAGCTGGTCAGGCTATTTGCCATTTTTCTTCTAGCTTCTAGGATGGTGAATCCAATGACACTGCAAAGAGGAGACCAGCTTGGTTCCCCATCAATGTTAGCTCCAGCTACTTCAGCTCAGTTGTGAAGCCTTGGTTTTCCCAGTGACAATCCATGGTAGGGTTCGGATGTTCCTGTTCCTCTCCTGTATGTTCCTTCCTCATTCTGTCTGGTGTTGACTTGGGTGTGGGTTCTGTCCTGTGACAAGGATTGGCTTCATTACCCGAGATCCCTTGGTTTCAGGTGTCGCGTTCTGCATTTGTCGTAACTACCATTGGGTCTTCTCTCCCATCTCCGGCACCCACCGAGGGCCCGTCTTCAGCTGCCGAGTCGTCTCTTGGGCGGCTTCATCCGTCTTCCTCGCTCCCTGAGGGTCCAGCTCACTCTTTAACCGACTTGCTTGGGCGACGAAAGTGGCTGATTTGTCGTAACTATCTTTGCTTCTTGCTCCTCTTCATCTTCTTTCCGGTACCCAGCACGGGGCAAGTCCAACCTCCGGCACCCTCCGCACACCTGCCTTCAGCAGCCAAATCCTCTCTTGGACGGCACACCTTGATTTATTTAACATCTTCGCTTGTGTTTCCCACCAACAATCAGTGTCACTTATGATCCTCATGCTCTCCTGCTTTGGCCTGGCTGTTTTTTTCCACCTCGCCATCACTGGTGCTTTCTTTTATTCAGTGTTGAATTGGTGATGGCTCCATCTTCAGTCAAAGATGCATCATTCCTGGAGATTCTGTCTTGCTAGTAGAGTCCTCCCAGAGCTGGTCAGGTTATTTGACATTTTTCTTCTGGTTTTGCCTTGATGGTGATTCCAATGACACTGCAAAGAAGAGTCCAGCTTGGTTCTCAATCATCGTTAGCTCCAGCTACTTCTGATCAGTTGTGATGCCTAGGTTTTCCCAGTGACAATCCATGGTAGAGTTCTGCTGCTCCTGTTCCACCCATGTATGTTCTTTCCACATTTTGTCCAGTGTTGATTTGGCTGTGGGTTATGTTTTGTGACAAGGATAGGCTTCCTTACCAGAGATTCCTTGGCTTTCAGGTGTCCCTTTCTGCATTTGTCGTAACTATCATTGGCCGATGCTCCTCTTCGTCTTCTCTAGGTCCTGGATGGGTCTTTTCCTCCTCGTCATCACTGGTATTTTCTTTTGTTCAGTGTTAAATTGGTGATGGATCCATCTCCAGTCAAAAAGATGCATAATTTCTGGAGATTCTGCCTTGCTAGCAGAGTCCTCCCCAAGCTGGTCAGGCTATTTGACATCTTTCTTCTGGCTTTGCCCTTCTGGTGAATCCAAAGACAATGCAAAAAGGAGTCCAGCTTGGTTCTCAATCGCCGTTAGCTCCAGCTACTTCTGGTGAGTTGCGATGCATTGGTTTTCCCAGAGACAACCTGCAGTAGGGTCCTGATGCTCCTGTTCGACCCATCCACCTCATTTTGTCCAGTGTTGACTTGGGTGTGGGTTCTGTCCTGTGACATAGATAGGCTTCATTACCAGAAATCCCTTGGATTTCAGGTGTTGCTTTCTGCATTTGACGTAACTACCATTGGCACTTGCTCCTCTTCGTCTTCTCTTTGACCTTCGAAACCCACCGAGGGCCCGTCTTCAGCTGTCGAGTCTTCGCTTGGACGGCTCCGTCCGTCTTCCTCGCTCCCTGAGGGCCCAGCTCACTCTCTTTATCCGTCTCGCTTGGATGATGAAATTGGGTCATTTGGCATAACTATCTTTGCCACTTGCTGCTCTTCTTCATCTTCTTTCAAGTCAAGAGAGTTTATTGCCATATCCCAGATAGGACAATGAAAGATTCCTTGGCTTTCAGGTGTCGAGTTTGTCGTTGACAGCTGGAGGGGAACTCTGAGTAAGGTGGCCAAAATCACAGCCGTAAGTGGTCGTGTTTTTACTAAAATCAATATACAGCGCAAACAGGAAGTGGTCACGATTAGAGTTTTAATTATATAAATAATGAGACAAGATATCCATTAGATTGCTGTAATGGATATCAACGCCAATATAACAACTAATTTATTTATTTTTTATTGCTTAGCATGTGCTTTCTTTTGACTGGTTGAATTGGTGAGGGCTCCGTTCATTGGTAAAAAGATGCGTCATACCCAGAGATTCTATCTTGCGAGCAGAATCCTCTCAGAGCTGGTTAGGCTCTTTCTTCTGGCTTTGCCCTTATGGTGAATGCAATGACACTGCAAAGAGACCAGCTTGATTTTCAATTGCCGTTAGCTCTAGCTACTTCTGGTCAGTTGTGATGAATTGGTTTTCCCAGTGACAATCCATGGTAGGCTTCTGATGCTGCTGTTCCTTCCCTGTATGTTCCTTCCTCATTTTGTCCAGTGTTGACTTGGGTGTGGGTTCTGTCCTGTGACAAGGATTGGCTTCATTACCAGAGATACCTTGGCTTTCAGGTGTCACGTTCTGCATTTATCATAACTACCAATGGCACTTGCTCCTCTTCGTCTTCTCTCCGACCTCCGGCAACCACCGAGGGCCCGTCTACGTCCAAAACCCATCGTGGGCCCGTCTTCAGCTGCCGAATCTTCTCTTGGACGGCACACCTTGCTCACTTTAACATCCTCACTTGTGTTTCCCAACAACAAGCAGTGTCAGGTATGATGCTCATGAAGTCCTGCTTGGTCCTGGCTAGGTCTTTTCCTCCTAGTCATTACTGGTGATTTCTTTTCTTCAGTGTTGAATTGGTGATGACACCATCTTCAGTCAAAAAGATGTATCAATCCTGGAGATTCTGCCTTGCTGGCAGAGTCCTCTCCGAGCTGGTCAGGCTATTTGACATCTTTCTTCTGGCTTTGCCCTTCTGGTGAATCCAATGAAACTGCAAAGGAAACCAGTTGGTTCTCAATCGTCGTTAGCTCCAGCTACTTCTGGACAGTTGTGATGCCTTGGTTTTCCAGAGACAATCAGTAGTAGGGTTCTGATGCTCCTGTTCCTCCGCTGCATGTTGCTTCCTCATTTTACCCAGTGTCGACTTGTGTGGGTTCTGTCCTGAGATAGATTGGCTTCATTACGAGAGATCCCTTGGCTTTCAGGTGTCGCGTTGGGAATTGGGAGAATAACATTGGCACTTGCTGCTCTTAGTCTTCTCTACGACCTCCGGCACCCAGAGGGGCCGTCTTCGCTCCGACCTCCGGAACCCACCATGTGCCCATCTTCAGCTGCCGAGTAATCACTTGGACGGCTCCATCAGTCTTCCTCGCTCCATGAGGGCCTAGCTCACTCTTTAACCGTCTCACTGGGGTGATGAAAGTAGGTAAATTGTCGTAACTATCTTTGGTTCTTGAACCTCTTCTTCATCTTCTCTCCGGCACCCACCGTGGGCACATCGAACCTTCGGCACCCACCACGGGCCTGTCTTTAGCTGCTGTATCCTCCCTTGGACTGCACACCTTGCCATCTTTAACATCCTCACTTAGGTTTCCCACCATCAAGCAACATCAGTTGTGATGCTCATGAACTGTTTGGTCCTGGATGGATCTTTTCCGCATCGTCATCACTGGTGCTTTCTTTAGTTCGGTGTTGAATTGGTGATGACTCCATATTCAGTCAGAAAGATGCATCATTCCTGGAGATTCTGTCTTGCTAGCAGAGTCCTCCCAGAGCTGGTCAGGCTATTTGCCATTTTTCTTCTAGCTTCTAGGATGGTGAATCCAATGACACTGCAAAGAGGAGACCAGCTTGGTTCCCCATCAATGTTAGCTCCAGCTACTTCAGCTCAGTTGTGAAGCCTTGGTTTTCCCAGTGACAATCCATGGTAGGGTTCGGATGTTCCTGTTCCTCTCCTGTATGTTCCTTCCTCATTCTGTCTGGTGTTGACTTGGGTGTGGGTTCTGACCTGTGACAAGGATTGGCTTCATTACCCGAGATCCCTTGGCTTTCAGGTGTCGCGTTCTGCATTTGTCGTAACTACCATTGGGTCTTCTCTCCCATCTCCGGCACCCACCGAGGGCCCGTCTTCAGCTGCCGAGTCGTCTCTTGGGCGGCTTCATCCGTCTTCCTCGCTCCCTGAGGGTCCAGCTCACTCTTTAGCCGACTTGCTTGGGCGACGAAAGTGGATGATTTGTCGTAACTATCTTTGCTTCTTGCTCCTCTTCATCTTCTTTCCGGTACCCAGCACGGGGCAAATCCAACCTCCAGCACCCTCCGCACACCTGCCTTCAGCAGCCAAATCCTCTCTTGGACGGCACACCTTGATTTATTTAACATCTTCGCTTGTGTTTCCCACCAACAATCAGTGTCACTTATGATCCTCATGCTCTCCTGCTTTGGCCTGGCTGTTTTTTTCCACCTCGCCATCACTGGTGCTTTCTTTTATTCAGTGTTGAATTGGTGATGGCTCCATCTTCAGTCAAAGGTGCATCATTCCTGGAGATTCTGTCTTGCTAGTAGAGTCCTCCCAGAGCGGGTCAGGTTATTTGACATTTTTCTTCTGGTTTTGCTTTGATGGTGATTCCAATGACACTGCAAAGAAGAGTCCAGCTTGGTTCTCAATCATCGTTAGCTCCAGCTACTTCTGATCAGTTGTGATGCCTAGGTTTTCCCAGTGACAATCCATGGTAGAGTTCTGCTGCTCCTGTTCCTCCCATGTATGTTCTTTCCACATTTTGTCCAGTGTTGATTTGGGTGTGGGTTCTGTTTTGTGACAAGGATAGGCTTCCTTACCAGAGATTCCTTGGCTTTCAGGTGTCCCTTTCTGCATTTGTCGTAACTATCATTGGCCGATGCTCCTCTTCGTCTTCTCTTGGTCCTGGATGGGTCTTTTCCTCCTCGTCATCACTGGTATTTTCTTTTGTTCAGTGTTAAATTGGTGATGGATCCATCTCCAGTCAAAAAGATGCATAATTCCTGGAGATTCTGCCTTGCTAGCAGAGTCCTCCCCAAGCTGGTCAGGCTATTTGACATCTTTCTTCTGGCTTTGCCCTTCTGGTGAATCCAAAGACAATGCAAAAAGGAGTCCAGCTTGGTTCTCAATCGCCGTTAGCTCCAGCTACTTCTGGTGAGTTGCGATGCATTGGTTTTCCCAGAGACAACCTGCAGTAGGGTCCTGATGCTCCTGTTCGACCCATCCACCTCATTTTGTCCAGTGTTGACTGGGGTGTGGGTACTGTCCTGTGACAAGGATTGGCTTCATTACCCGAGATCCCTTGGCTTTCAGGTGTCACTTTCAAAATTTATTGTATCTGTCATTGCAACATGCCCCTCTTCTTTATCTTCTGTGACACCCACTGTGGGCCCGTCAGCAACCCGACAATCATTCTTTACAGTTTCAAGAACTTCTTCCCATCAACCATCAGTTTCTTGAACCACATTGCACCAGGAACACATTTCAAAACCGAAAGCACATTTCTGCTCACTTTTGTATTATGTTCATTATTTGGATCGTCTTCATCAAAATAGCCGAAGCATTCTCAATTAAACAGAATGCATGTGTCAACCACTTGGCTGTTAGATTTCAAAGAACCTCAACCTACTCTATCTTCTCTGCTTCATGTTCCCACACTTTTAAGGTCAAGCAAATCTTGGGGCGACAGTTCTCTTTAATGAGTCTAATAACTCCTGCATGTCTTCAAACTCATCTCTTTACAGCCTACTTTCTAAGCCAAACTCAACCTTTTCCACTGGTTTTACATAGTCCATTACCAACCCTAAAACCTCTCAGGTCAGGCACTAGATGCAGGCAGTTTTTATCAAACATCATTCACACACCAGCCGTGTCTCATGCATCGCGAGCAAGCATTATGAAGTCTCTAATGTTAAGATTTCCAGACATCTTTAAGTCATTTTACAATCACCAGTAGCCTTCATTACAGCAGCAAATATTTTGTTGAGATAATAAAAATTAAACATGCTAATCACACCCGGATCTATAAATTGGAGGAGGGATGTAGTGTTCAGTAAAATATACCATTCAATCTATACCATTATATATACACCCACATTTTTTTTCTCAAAACACTAGATTCTAATATTACCAACGTTATCTGGGACTATAGATCACATAGATTTCAAAGAAAACACCTGTGTAGACCCAAAGATGCTGGGGGACTTTCACTTCCGAACTTTTTGTATTATTATTGGGCAGTGCATATTAAGAATATAATTTATTGGTGGGACAGCTCTTCCCAACAGACAGAATGGATAAGATTGGAGAAAGAGGATTGTTCTCCGTGTGATATAGGAGCGATCCTCTTCTCCCCGATAAAACTGAACACAATATATAAGAATAATCCAATTATCCATAATACAATAAGATTTTGGAAACAAATAAAATTAACTTTAAAATTAAGAAACCTATCAGTGTTAACGCCAATAGTGAATAATCCTTCACTTAAATCATCTATCGATAAAACATATAACCAATGGGAAAGAATGGGAATTAAAAGGATCAGCGATATGTATGAAATGGGAAATCTGTTATCATTCCAACAATTACAATTAAAATTTAAGTTGAAAGATAACCAATATTTTAAATATCTTCAGGTCTGCGATTTCATGAAGAAATATATACAAAGACATCAAACTATAATTTTAGACCCACTGGAAGAAGCAATATTAATTGATATTGCTTCTTCCAGTGGGTCTAAAATTAATTAATTAATAATTGGTTGATGATTAAGGCTGACACTGAAATTAATATCATATCTATATAATAGTATTTTAAATATAGAATTGCCATCGACAGAGGCACTTAGAGAAGATTGGGAACGAGAACTAATGATAAAAATCACGAAAGAAACATGGGAAAAGTATTTGATATATATACATAAATGTTCGATTAATGTAAGACATAACTTAATTCAATTTAAAATTTTACATAGATTATATTATTCAAAAACTAGACTGAATAAATTTTATCCAAATACTTCTCCCATTTGTGACAAATGTTTATCTCAAAATGCCACTATAACACATTCTTTTGTTTCCTGCATAAAACTTCATAAATTCTGGTGCGATATTTTTGATATATTTACAAAATTATTCAAGATAAAAATGGAGCCTAACATTGAAATGATTATACTTGGAGTAACGGGAGACGGGAATAAATTGAACACATTTCAAAATCCATTTTTTAATTATGGGTTAATAATAGCAAAAAAACGTACTTAAAATTTGGAAAAATACACCCATACCAACGCTTAAAATGTGGATTATAAATATGTTGGACACAGCACATCTTGAAGAAATGCGATTCCTCCTAACAGATAAACCAGACCAATTCTTAACGAGTTGGTCTCCATTTATTGACTTCTTGGAATCATATGGTGCAACAAAATCATAAAAACCAACTGTTTCAGGACTGGGTGAGAGATGGTCAAGAATATAAATACTTATCTCCTATCTCCTACTTTCTACTCTTTCTCTTTCTTTTTTTTAACCTCTTTTCCTCACTTTCTCTCTCTCTTCCTTTTACTTTTTCACACACTATACATCACAAGTTTTTCTATTCTCTATTATCTAGTCTCTCTTTCTCTTTCATTTAAAAAAAAATGAAGCTGTACATAAAATGTAACATGCCAATATATATTTGGCACCTGTAAAAAGGTGCCATATTATTGTACTTACTTCTAATAAATAAATTATTAAATAAATTTAAAAAAGATGAACTTGAATATTTCTGTTCCTGCAATTTACGTTCTCACAATGCCATTACTAATAAATTATGACACATGCCACAAAGTCTGAACATCAATTCTTCATCTGAACTATACTTGCATGTTTCTTCATTCAGCATTACAAATCGAGAAATAGGACACCCAGACATAATAAATGCAAACAGCAGACTTAGGGAGTAAAATATTCAGCAGCTCTTACCAGACCTTCAGTTGTACTGGACGAAGGAAGGTTGTAGATGTACTTCATCTTCTCGGACCGGGGACAATTCTCTCCCTGGACGGATTACGTGCAGGATCACGTCCACAACCTGGCCAAGTTAAGCTCACTGACCTTCAGTGAGTCTGACAGCTGAACTCTGTTAGCACTGATCACACCCTTCAGATTGATCTAGGATGACCTCTCTAAGGAGCTTAACATAAGGATTTGTTACCTTGCAAGAGCTGTAACTGGGAAACGTTACAGGCTTCAAACCAGTGGCAATTTAGAGGACTTTCTAAAGGGGTCCCAATCACTTTAGTTCTTCAAACTATTACAAACTTCCTATCATTCTGCCAGATTTACTAGCCTAGCCATTGCAAAGAAGAAGATTACAGCAATTGGAAAGACACTGCCAACCAGTATCCATCCCCTACCTGTATCATGATCAGTCACTCCAAGAGCGAGTTATGTTTGTATCAAACAAGAACCAGCTTCCAAGATTATGGTTGCCCTACTAATCATCCCTTTACCATGACCATTTTCTTGCCAGGGGGGGCTTTCTGGAGTGCTAGTATGGGTGTTGTGGGCCAAAGGGACTGTTTTCCAGAGGACTAGTATGGACATTGTGGGCCAAATGGATTCTTGGGCTGGCAGCTCAATCACTCAGTCCTTCAGGCTGGCAGCTCAGAAACTGCCAGAAATTCTGCCAAAAACTGGTGAGAGGTGAGAGAGGAGGAGAGGGCGGACAATCAATTTTACACAGTTGCAAAAGGGGCACAGTTGCAAAAGGGGCACAGTTGCAAAAGGGGCACAGTTGCAAAAGGGGCACAGTTGCAAAAGGGGCACAGTTGCAAAAGGGGCACAGTTGCAAAAGGGGCACAGTTGCAAAAGGGGCACAGTTGCAAAAGGGGCACAGTTGCAAAAGGGGCACAGTTGCAAAAGGGGCACAGTTGCAAAAGGGGCACAGTTGCAAAAGGGGCACAGTTGCAAAAGGGGCACAGTTGCAAAAGGGGCACAGTTGCAAAAGGGGCACAGTTGCAAAAGGGGCACAGTTGCAAAAGGGGCACAGTTGCAAAAGGGGCACAGTTGCAAAAGGGGCACAGTTGCAAAAGGGGCACAGTTGCAAAAGGGGCACAGTTGCAAAAGGGGCACAGTTGCAAAAGGGGCACAGTTGCAAAAGGGGCACAGTTGCAAAAGGGGCACAGTTGCAAAAGGGGCACAGTTGCAAAGGGGGCACAGTTGCAAAGGGGGCACAGTTGCAAAGGGGGCACAGTTGCAAAGGGGGCACAGTTGCAAAGGGGGCACAGTTGCAAAGGGGGCACAGTTGCAAAGGGGGCACAGTTGCAAAGGGGGCACAGTTGCAAAGGGGGCACAGTTGCAAAGGGGGCACAGTTGCAAAGGGGCACAGTTGCAAAGGGGGCACAGTTGCAAAGGGGGCACAGTTGCAAAGGGGGCACAGTTGCAAAGGGGGCACAGTTGCAAAGGGGGCACAGTTGCAAAGGGGGCACAGTTGCAAAAGGGGCACAGTTGCAAAAGGGGCACAGTTGCAAAAGGGGCACAGTTGCAAAAGGGGCACAGTTGCAAAAGGGGCACAGTTGCAAAAGGGGCACAGTGGCAAAAGGGGCACAGTTGCAAAAGGGGCACAGTTGCAAAAGGGGCACAGTTGCAAAAGGGGCACAGTTGCAAAAGGGGCACAGTTGCAAAAGGGGCACAGTTGCAAAAGGGGCACAGTTGCAAAAGGGGCACAGTTGCAAAAGGGGCACAGTTGCAAAAGGGGCAGTTGCAAAAGGCCTTCATGGTGTGATTGACAGGAGAGAATCTCAACATTTTTAAACATTAATAAACCGTGTCCCATGCATCACGAGCAAGCATTATGAAGTCTCCAATGTTAAAAGATTTCCAGAAATCTTTAACAGTCATTTTACAATCACCAGTGGCCTTCATTACAGCATCAAATGTTTTGTTGAGATAATAAAAATTAAACATACCAATCACACCCGTTCCATAAGTTGGAGGAGGGATGCAGCGTTCAGTACAAGATAAACTTGAATATTTCTGTTCCTGCATTTTACGTTGTCACAATGACATTACTAATAAATTATGACACATGCTACCAAGTCTGAACATCAATTCTTCATCTGAGCTATACTAGCATGTTTCTTAATTAAGCATTACAAATAGAGAAATAGGACATCTAGACATAATAAATGCAAACAGCAGACTTAGGGAGTAAAATATTCAGCAGCTCTTACCAGACCTTTAGTTGTACTGGACGAAGGAAGGTTGTAGATGTACTTCATCTTCTTGGACAGGGGACAATTCTCTCTGTGGACGTGCAGGATCACGTGCAGGATCCCGTCCACAACCTGGCCAAGTTAAGTTGACCTTCAGTGAGTCTATGACAGCTGGGCTCTGGTAGCACTGATCTGATCCTTCAGATAGATCTCGGATAACCTCCCTAAGGAGCACCTCGTGGGATTCCACAGTGCGGGTTTTCCATTCAGATCCAAGGCATGACCTACAATACAATTGAGTGGTATCAGAACAATTATCTCACTCTCTGCCTTTGTAAGACAAAGGAGTTACTTGTTGCCTTCACTAATGCACTGACAGGTCCATCACAAATACTGCCCACCCCACCATTGAATTGACCTACAGGAAGTGCTAGTACAACCGGATCACCCGTTTGGGGGAGTGGAAGGAGCAATAGATTTGTGTCCTCACCAGTAAATAGTCCGCCTCGACTAAAAAACACACCTCGAGAAAAAAAGTCAAAAAAACACTAATAAAAAGTCAGCCTGGACCAATGAAAGTTTCCCCTGCGCTACATGTACAGCTCGAGTGGACCAACCCTCATGTAAACACCCCCCCCCCCCCCAAACTTAACAACCGCCCCGACTAAAGTTACAAAAACACCTCGAATAAAACAACCAGCTCGAGCTAAAAAAAAACGAATAAAAGGCCGCCTCGACACCCATCCCCAATAAGTTGGCTTCGACTAAAAATCACAATTAAAATGCCTCCGGACGGTCATGTAAACAACCTGCTCCAGTAAACCACCGCCGACTAAATACCCACCCCGATTAAACTAAAAAACCACCCCGACCAAAGTTACAAACACCTCGAGTAAAACATCCAACGCGTAAAAAAAGGAGTAAAAACTCAGCTCGAAGAAAAACAAACCTCGAGTTTATCGAGTAAATAGAAAGCACGAGTAAAAAGCTCGCCTCGACTCAAACCGCCACCTCGAGTTAAAGAAAGCACCCCAAGTAAAATAAACCAATACAAAGCCTGCCTCGAGTAAACACCGTTAAAAAAGACAACAAAAAAAACCCCACCTCGAGTTAAAACACACGCCTCGAGACAAAGAACGAGTAAAATTCCCTCCTTGACTAAAAATCAAACCTCGAGTAAAAAGCACATCGAGTTACAAAACACACCCCGAGTTTAGATTTTAAAAAACGAGTAAAAAGCCCGGCTAAAATTAAAAAAAAAACGAACGAGTAAAAAGTACATAGTTATAAAAAAAATACCTCGAGTAAAAACAAGAGTGGAGTCGGTTCGGGGAGCGCCAAGATGGAGGCCGAGAGCATGTCGGTGGGGGACTAGGAGTTGGCGGTTGGCATAAACTGGTTTGTGACTGGATCAAATGGCAACCCAGGTAGGATTAGAGGATGACGAAGATCAAGATGATAGGGTTTTTGATGACTGGACGTCAGTTTCTAGTCAGAGATCAGGGAGGAATCGAGGAGAAGGAGGAGTCAGGCAAAACGAGCTCAGCCAAAGCAGCAAAAGGAGTTTTGAAGGGAACATTTCAGAAGAGGATAGGAGAACGGTTCGGAAAAAGGTTGTAAGGGAGGTTAAAATAATACTGAAATTCAGAAAGGAAGATGGGCATGTCAATTTAAGTCCGATAGCTTTATCCAGGGAGCTAAAGAAGAAGGTAGGAGAGGTGGAAACAGCTAAGATGTTGAGAGACGGGAACTTGTTAATATGTAAAACGGAGGAGCAGAAAAATAAGGCTCTGAAGATTGAAAGTGTTTGCAAGAAGATGGTCAGTGAAAGAAAGACTGGGTGAGAATAGAGTGACAAGGGGAGTAATAACAGGTATTCCTGTAGAAGAAGACCTGGAGAAACTCAAACTGAGTATTTTTGGTGGCCAGGTGAGTGTAGCTAAGAGATTGTTAAGGACAGTGGAGGGTAAGAGGGTAGAGAGCTTGTCTGTGCTTCTGGAGTTTCAGCAGTCTGAACTACCAGAAAAAGTGAGAATCGGATGCATGAGCTTTCCATCACTCCACCGCTGCGATGTTATAAATGCCAGAGATATGGACATATAGCAGCGGTGTGTAAGGGGAAGCAGAGGTGTCCCAAGTGTGGAGGAGAGCACAGATTTGAAGAGTGCAGAGAAAATATGCAGGATAAATGCTGCAATTGCGGAGGACCGCACAGGGTAACGTATGGGGGATGTGAAGTCAGGAAGAGGGCTGTGGAGATTCAGCAAGTGAAAACAGTAAGTAACATAAGCTACTCAGAGGCAGTGAAGAAGGTGCAAGGACAAAGGGGAAGAGTGGATATTAATGGGAGAGGGAATCATCTGTTTTTGAGATCAGAGGAAAGTCAAGCAGTCAAAACTCACACAGAACTGACAGCTGATAAGCTTATTGTTTTCATTGCATATGTAATCAACTGTACTGATCAGGTTAAACACAAAACAGAAAAAATAAAAGTCATTGTTAAGGGAGCAGAGAAGTTTTTGGGTTTAAAAGAAGTATCATGGGAGGGTATCAATAAAAAGCTTGAAGCAGATGGAAGGCAGGGAGGTTCTGGTGATAGGTCAACGATTATATTACAATGGAACGCAAGGAGCATAATAGCAAATGGACATTAAAGGATTCATTAAAGAGTTAAAGAAGAAACCAGAAGTCATATGTATTTAAGAAACCTGGCTTAAGCCTTCATTAGACTTTGTCATCAAAGGTTATGATAGTATCCGTAGAGATAGGGGGGAGGGGAGTGGGGGGGGGGGGGGGGGGGGGGTGTAATATTTATAAAGCAAGGAATACAGTATAGATTGTTGGTGAAAGGAACAGAATTAAAATATTTAGTGGTTGAAATTTGGACAAGAGAAGGTAAGGTTAAAATTGTTAATTTTTATAATCCGTGTAAAAGACTTTCAATGGAGTTGATGGATGAACTTGCTGGGTATTTAGGGGGGAAAGTTATATGTTGTGGAGATTTTAATGCTCATAGCACGTTGTGGGATGATTCTAATGATGAAAATGGGATGGTGATTGAGGATTTAATGGAGAATTAAAACCTTGTGTGTCTTAATGATGGAAGTGGGACACGAATCAACATCAGAACAGGGTAAGAATCAGCCATAGACCTCACACTAGTGTCAGACTCATTGGCGGGTGTTTGTTCATGGGAAGTAATTCGAAGAACAACGGTAGGAAGTGACCACTACCCGATAGAAATAGTAGTAGGAGTGAGCTTAGAGTACAATACAGAGAGAATACAGAATTGGTCTTTTAGTGGTGCTGATTGGGAGAAGTTTAAGATTATTAGTGACCAAGAAATGGAGAAAATTGATATTTATGAAGATGTGGATAATTTAAATATTTCGGTTTGTGAAGCCATTTTAGAGGCAGCAACGAAGTCCATTAAGAAGAAAGGAGGTAAGCACAACAAGAAGAGTGTACCATGGTGGACGAAGGAGTGTGACAAAGCAATTAAGTTAGAGGCCCAGGAGCCGTTACAGAGGGAGGAGCGACCTCCGTGTGGTGAGTTAAAAAACCCATCGCGGGGCTTGTTTCAAGAGGCCCAGGAGCCGTTGGTGAGGGAGGAGTAACCAAAATCTGCAACGTTCCATTCGCAGATCACACTTCAAATTAAGGGGGCTGGTGGAAGCCGCTGATTGGTCGAACGGACTAGAGGAAGCAGCTGATTGGCGTATCCCGGGTAAGGCTTTATTGTATTCGGATAAGGGGGAGAATGAGGGCCAGGGCAGTTTACTGTTCTGGATGTCAGATGTAGGAGGTCATAGAAACATAGAAACATAGAAATTAGGTGCAGGAGTAGGCCATTCGGCCCTTCGAGCATGCACCGCCATTCAATATGATCATGGCTGATCATCCAACTCAGTATCCCGTACCTGCCTTCTCTCCATACCCTCTGATCCCCTTAGCCACAAGGGCCACATCTAACTCCCTCTTAAATATAGCCAATGAACTGGCCTCGACTACCTTCTGTGGCAGGGAGTTCCAGAGATTCACTACTCTCTGTGTGAAAAAAGTTCTCCTCATCTCGGTTTTAAAGGATTTCCCCCTTATCCTTAAGCTGTGACCCCTTGTCCTGGACTTCCCCAACATCGGGAGCAACCTTCCTGCATCTAGCCTGTCCAACCCCTTAAGAATTTTGTAAGTTTCTATAAGATCCCCTCTCAATCTCCTAAATTCTAGAGAGTATAAACCAAGTCTATCCAGTCTTTCTTCATAAGACAGTCCTGACATCCCAGGAATCAGTCTGGTGAACCTTCTCTGCACTCCCTCTATGGCAATAATGTCCTTCCTCAGATTTGGAGACCAAAACTGTACGCAATACTCCAGGTGTGGTCTCACCAAGACCCTGTACAACTGCAGTAGAACCTCCCTGCTCCTATACTCAAATCCTTTTGCTATGAAAGCTAACATACCATTCGCTTTCTTCACTGCCTGCTGCACCTGCATGCCCACTTTCAATGACTGGTGTACCATGACACCCAGGTCTCGCTGCATCTCCCCTTTTCCTAGTCGGCCACCATTTAGATAATAGTCTGCTTTCATGTTTTTGCCACCAAAATGGATAACCTCACATTTATCCACATTATACTGCATCTGCCAAACATTTGCCCACTCACCCAGCCTATCCAAGTCACCTTGCAGTCTCCTAGCATCCTCCTCACAGCTAACACTGCCCCCCAGCTTAGTGTCATCCGCAAACTTGGAGATATTGCCTTCAATTCCCTCATCCAGATCATTAATATATATTGTAAATAGCTGGGGTCCCAGCACTGAGCCTTGCGGTACCCCACTAGTCACTGCCTGCCATTGTGAAAAGGACCCGTTTACTCCTACTCTTTGCTTCCTGTTTGCCAGCCAGTTCTCTATCCACATCAATACTGAACCCCCAATGCCGTGTGCTTTAAGTTTGTAAACTAATCTCTTATGTGGGACCTTGTCGAAAGCCTTCTGGAAGTCCAGATACACCACATCCACTGGTTCTCCCCTATCCACGCTACTAGTTACATCCTCGAAAAATTCTATAAGATTCGTCAGACATGATTTACCTTTTGTAAATCCATGCTGACTTTGTCCAATGATTTCACCACTTTCCAAATGTGCTGCTATCCCATCTTTAATAACTGACTCTAGCAGTTTCCCCACTACCGATGTTAGACTAACTGGTCTGTAATTCCCCGTTTTCTCTCTCCCTCCCTTCTTAAAAAGTGGGGTTACGTTTGCTACCCGCCAATCCTCAGGAACTACTCCAGAATCTAAAGAGTTTTGAAAGATTATTACTAATGCATCCACTATTTCTGGAGCTACTTCCTTAAGTACTCTGGGATGCAGCCTATCTGGCCCTGGGGATTTATCGGCCTTTAATCCATTTAATTTACCCAACACCACTTCCCGGCTAACCTGGATTTCACTCAATTCCTCCAACTCCTTTGACCCGCGGTCCCCTGCTATTTCCGGCAGATTATTTATGTCTTCCTTAGTGAAGACGGAACCAAAGTAGTTATTCAATTGGTCCGCCATATCCTTGTTCCCCATGATCAACTCACCCGTTTCTGACTGCAAGGGACCTACATTTGTTTTAACTAATCTCTTTCTTTTCACATATCTATAAAAACTTTTGCAGTCAGTTTTTATGTTCCCTGCCAGTTTTCTTTCATAATCTATTTTTCCTTTCCTAATTAAGCCCTTTGTCCTCCTCTGCTGGTCTCTGAATTTCTCCCAGTCCTCCGGTATGCTGCTTTTTCTGGCTAATTTGTACGCATCATCCTTCGCTTTGATACTATCCCTGATTTCCCTTGTTATCCACGGATGCACTACCTTCCCTGATTTATTCTTTTGCCAAACTGGGATGAACAATTTTTGTAGTTCATCCATGCAGTCTTTAAATGTCTTCCATTGCATATCCACCGTCAACCCTTTTAGAATTAATTGCCAGTCAATCTTGGCCAATTCACGTCTCATACCCTCAAAGTTACCTTTCTTTAAGTTCAGAACCATTGTTTCTGAATTAACAATGTCACTCTCCATCCTAATGAAGAACTCAACCATATTATGGTCACTCTTGCCCAAGGGGGCACGTACAACAAGACTGCTAACTAACCCTTCCTCATTACTCAATACCCAGTCTAAAATAGCCTGCTCTCTCGTTGGTTCCTCTACATGTTGATTTAGATAACTATCCCGCATACATTCCAAAAAATCCTCTTCCTCAGCACCCCTGCCAATTTGATTCACCCAATCTATATGTAGATTGAAGTCACCCATTATAACGGTTTTGCCTTTGTCGCACGCATTTCTAATTTCCTGTTTGATACCATCTCCAACTTCACTACTACTGTTAGGTGGCCTGTACACAACACCCACCAGCGTTTTCTGCCCCTTAGTGTTTCGCAGCTCTACCCATACCGATTCCACATCCTGCAAACTAATGTCCTTCCTTTCCATTGCGTTAATCTCCTCTCTAATCAGCAACGCTACCCCACCTCCTTTTCCTTTCTCTCTATCCCTCCTGAATATTGAATATCCCTGGATGTTCAGCTCCCAGCCTTGGTCACCCTGGAGCCATGTCTCCGTGATCCCAACTATATCATAGTCATTAATAGCTATCTGCACATTCAACTCATCCACCTTATTACGAATGCTCCTTGCATTGAGACACAAAGCCTTCAGGCTTGTTTTTACAACACTCTTACCCCTTATACAATTTTGTTGAAAAGTGGCCCTTTTTGATTTTTGCCCTGGATTTTCCGGCCTGCCACTTTTACTTTTCACCTTGCTACCTATTGCTTCTACCCTCATTTTACACCCCTCTGTCTCTACGCTCACACATTTAAGAAACCCTTTCCCTTTAACTCCATCCTCCACTAGCCCATTCGACACCCCACCCCCCTTATTCAGTTTAAAACCACCCGTGTAGCAGTGGCAAACCTGCCTGCCAGAATGCTGGTCCCACACCTGTTAAGATGCAATCCGTCCCTTTTGTACAGTTCCCCCTTACCCCAAAACAGATCCCAGTGATCTAAGAATCTAAATCCCTGCCCCATGCACCAGTTCCTCAGCCACACGTTCAGGTCCCGTATCTCCCTGTTCCTGCTCTCGCCAACACGAGGAACTGGAAGCAAACCGGAGATAACAACCCTGGAGGTCCTGCTTTTCAGCATTTTTCCGAGCTCTCTAAAGTCACGCTGCAGAATATTCATCCCCTTCTTTCCGACATCGTTTGTGCCGACATGCACTACCACTTCCGGATGTTCACCTTCGCCCTTGAGGATTTTCTGCACTCTGTCCGTGACCCTCCCGTTCTCACTGTCTCCCACCTTCTCTCTTCCAGTACCTTAGGTGTAACAATCGTACTGTAGGACTTGTCGAGGAACGACTCCGTTTCTCGGACGAACCGGAGGTCATCCACTTGCTTCTCCAGTTCCCCAACACGGCCCTTCAGGAGCTCTACCTGGATGCACTTTTCGCATTTGTAGCAGCCAGAGGCACCAGCGGTGTCCTTGACCTCCCACATACTGCAAGCATCACACTGAATCAGCTTGCCTGACATCTCCTTCTTTCGTCTCTCCTTCTGCAGTGTTTTGCGTAGTCTCCTCTCCTCAGCCTCCTCGCCGAAGACTCTCGAGCCAAAGACTCACACTTTACTCACAGGGCACTTCCCTCACACTGCCGCTCGCTAAGAGCAGTCTTGCTTAAATTGACTGATAAATTGCCTGATTTATCAATTTACAAACCAAATTCCTCAGTTTTCAACTGTTTTCCCGGCACTGACTCACTTCTCTCCTCCCACTTGGGCTAGAGCCAATCAGTCGTATCTCTTGCTAATCTCCTCCTCCTGCTGCTGCTGCTGTAATTGTTGCTCCCAAAGCTACAGCAGTTCTGAGTCATGGAGTCCGAGTGCCCTCCAGACGTCCACATCTGCGCCAGGTGCGTCGAGATGGGGCTCCTAAGGGACCGTGTTAGGAACCTGGAACAGCAACTCGATGACCTGTCTGCTCAGGGAGAGCGAGGAGGTCATAGAAAGGAGTTACAGGGAGGTGGTCACTCCAAGACCACGGGAGACAGAAAACTGGGTCAGTTAGGAAGGGCAACGGGCAGAGGCAGGGACTGGTGAGTACCCCGGTGGCTGTACACCTTGAAAATAAGTACTCATGTTTGAGTAAGGGTGGGGGAGACAGCCTACCTGGGGGCAGCGACAGCGGCCGGGCCTCTGGCATAAAGACAGAAGGGTAAGGAAAAGAAGAGGAGGGCAATTGTAATAGGGGACTCTATAGTCAGGGGGTCGGATAGGCGATTCGGTGGACGCAGACAGGAGACCCGGATGGTAGTTTGCCTCCCTGGTGCCAGGGTCAGGGATGTGTCTGAACGGGTCCAAGAAATCCTGAAATGGGAGGGAGAGGAGCCTGAGGTTGTGGTACATATAGGTGCCAACGACATAGGTAAAAAAAGAGAAGAGGTCCTGAAAGAAGAATTTAGGGAGTTAGGTAGAGAGTTAAGGAGAAGGACTGCAAAGGTAACAATCTCAGGATTACTGCCTGTGCCACGCGACAGTGAGAGTAGGAATGGAGCAAGGTGGAGGATAAATGAGTGGATGAGGGACTGGTGCAGTGGGTTTGGATTCAAGTTTCTGGATCATTGGGACCTCTTTTGGGGAAGGTGCGACCTGTACAGAAAGGACGGGTTGCACTTGAACTCGAGGGGGACCAATATCCTGGCGGGGAGATTTGCAAAGGCTACTGGGGAACTTTAAACTAGTATGGTTGGGGGGAGGGACTCAAATTGGGAAAGCTAGCAGTCAGTGTGTGAGGCAGGAGGCAGAGAATGGTAGCACTCTGACCCAAAATGTAGGGGAGAGAGAAGAAAAAGACAATAAACAGAGAATAAGAGAGGGTGGGTTTCTTAAATGTGTATATTTTAATGCTAGGAGCATTGTAAGAAAGGTGGATGAACTTAGAGCCTGGATTGACACCTGGAAGTATGATGTTGTGGCGATCAGTGAAACATAGTTGCAGGAGGGCTGTGATTGGAAACTAAATATTCCAGGATTTCATTGCTTCAGGTGTGATAGAATTGGAGGGGCAAGAGGTGGAGGTGTTGCATTGCTTATCAGGGAAGATATTACAGCAGTGCTTTGGCAGGATAGATTAGAGGGCTCGTCTAGGGAGGCTATTTGGGTGGAACTGAGAAATGGTAAAGGGGTAGCAACACTTATAGGGGTGTATTATAGACCGCCAAATGGGGAGCGAGAATTGGAAGAGCAAATATGTAAGGAGATTGCAGATATTAGTAGTAAGCACAAGGTAGTGATTGTGGGAGATTTCAATTTTCCACACATAGACTGGGAAACACATTCTGTAAATGGGCTGGATGGGTTGGAGTTTGTAAAATGTGTGCAGGATAGTTTTTTGCAGCAATACATAGAAGTACCTACTAGAGAAGGGGCGGTGCTGGACCTCCTGTTAGGAAATGAGACGGGTCAGGTGGCAGAGGTATGCGTTGGGGAACAGTTCGGGACCAGTGATCACAATACCATTAGTTTCAATATAATTATGGAGAGGGTCAGAACTGGACCTAGGGTTGAGATTTTTGATTGGAGAAAGGCTAACTTTGAGGAGATGCGAAAGGATTTAAAAGGAGTAAATTGGGACATTTTGTTTTATGTGAAAGATGTGGAAGAGAAATGGAGTACATTTATAGGTGACATTTTAAGAGTACAGAATCTTTATGTCCCTGTTCGGTTGAAAGGAAATAGTAAAAATTGGAAAGAGCCATGGTTTTCAAGGGAAATTGGACACTTGGTTCGGAAAAAGAGGGAGATCTACAATAATTATAGGCAGCATGGAGTAAATGAGGTGCTTGAGGAGTATAAAGAATGTAAAAAGAATCTTAAGAAAGAAATTAGAAAAGCTAAAAGAAGATATGAGGTTGCTTTGGCAAGTAAGGTGAAAGTAAATCCAAAGGGTTTCTACAGCTATATTAATAGCAAAAGGATAACGAGGGATAAAATTGGTCCATTAGAGAGTCAGAGTGGACAGCTATCTGCAGAGCCAAAAGAGATGGGGGAGATATTGAACAATTTCTTTTCTTCGGTATTCACCAAGGAGAAGGATATTGAATTATGTGAGGTAAGGGAAACAAGTAGAGTAGCTATGGAAACTATGAGATTCAAAGAAGAGGAAGTACTGACACTTTTGAGAAATATAAAAGTGGATAAGTCTCCAGGTCCGGACAGGATATTCCCTAGGACATTGAGGGAAGTTAGTGTAGAAATAGCAGGGGCTATGACAGAAATATTTCAAATGTCATTAGAAACGGGAATAGTGCCGGAGGATTGGCGTACTGCGCATGTTGTTCCATTGTTTAAAAAGGGGTCTAAGAGTAAACCTAGCAATTATAGACCTATTAGTTTGACGTCAGTGGTGGGCAAATTAATGGAAAGGATACTTAGAGATAATGTATATAAGCATCTGGATAAACAGGGTCTGATTAGGAACAGTCAACATGGATTTGTGCCTGGAAGGTCATGTTTGACTAATCTTCTTGAATTTTTTGAAGAGGTTACTCGGGAAATTGATGAGGGTAAAGCAGTGGATGTTGTATATATGGACTTCAGTAAGGCCTTTGACAAGGTTCCTCATGGAAGGTTGGTTAAGAAGGTTCAATGGTTGGGTATTAATGGTGGAGTAGCAAGATGGATTCAACAGTGGCTGAATGGGAGATGCCAGAGAGTAATGGTGGATGGTTGTTTGTCAGGTTGGTGGCCAGTGACTAGTGGGGTGCCACAGGGATCTGTGTTGGGTCCACTGTTGTTTGTCATGTACATCAATGATCTGGATGAAGGTGTGGTAAATTGGATTAGTAAGTATGCAGATGATACTAAGATAGGTGGGGTTGTGGATAATGAAGTAGATTTTCAAAGTCTACAGAGAGATTTATGCCAGTTGGAAGAGTGGGCTGAAAGATGGCAGATGGAGTTTAATGCTGATAAGTGTGAGGTGCTACATCTTGGCAGGACAAATCAAAATAGGACGTACATGGTAAATGGTAGGGAATTGAAGAATGCAGGTGAACAGAGGGATCCGGGAATAACTGTGCACAGTTCCCTGAAAGTGGAATCTCATGTAGATAGGGTGGTAAAGAAAGCTTTTGGTGTGCTGGCCTTTATAAATCAGAGCATTGAGTATAGAAGTTGGGATGTAATGTTAAAATTGTACAAGGCATACACCAATTCTGGCGTATGGTGTACAATTTTGGTCGCCTAATTATAGGAAGGATGTCAACAAAATAGAGAGAGTACAGAGGAGATTTACTCGAATGTTGCCTGGGTTTCAGCAACTAAGTTACAGAGAAAGGTTGAACAAGTTAGGGCTTTATTCTTTGGAGCGCAGAAGGTTAAGGGGGGACTTGATAGAGGTCTTTAAAATAATGAGAGGGATAGACAGAGTTGACGTGGATACGCTTTTCCCCACTGAGAGTAGGGAAGATTCAAACAAGGGGACATGACTTGAGAATTAAGGGACTGAAGTTTAGGGGTAACATGAGGGGGAACTTCTTTACTCAGTTGGTGGTGGCGGTAATGGACTAAAAAGTTGGTGAGGCAGGTTCGTTTTTATCATTTAAAAAAAACTGGATAGTAATATGGACGAGAAAGGAATGGAGGGTTATGGTCTTGTTATTTTATGAGCGGGAAACCGAAGCGGAGAAAGTTTTTCGCTGTCGGCGAAACCCGCGCCCGCCACAAGTACAGCACTAGTGTGACAAGAGTTATGTAAACAACCTGCCCCAGTAAACAACCACCCGCCTAAACACCAACCCGACTAAACATCAACCTCTCAACAACCACCCCGACTAAACAGTTACAAAAAACTCCTCGAGTAAAGCAACCAACTCGAGCAGAAAGCACAGGTCAAGTAAACACACACGAGTTATAACGCATGTTTAAGAAGGAACTGCAGATGCTGGAAAATCGAAGGTAGATAAAAATGGTGGAGAAACTCAGCGGGTGCAGCAGCATCTAAGGAGCGAAGGAAATAGGCAACGTTTCGGGCCGAAACCCTTCATGTCTGAAGAAGGGTCTCGACCCGAAACGTTGCCTATTCCCTTCGCTCCGTAGATGCTGCCTCACCCGCTGAGTTTCTCCAGTTAAAAACGCATGTCGAGTAGATAGAGATCACGAGTAAAAAGCTCGGCTCGACTAAAAAAACCATCACGACTAAAAAACACACCTTGAGGTAAACAACACACCGAGTAAAATAAACTAGGATAAAGACTAAAAAAATCACCTCGAGTTAAAAAAACACTTGAGTTAAAACAAAACACGCACCGAGTCACATAGAACGAGTAAAATTCCCACCTTACTGAGAAACAAGCCTCGAGTAAAAATTACATTGTTACAAAACAGAGTAAAAAGTTTTTTTTTTAAACCATGAGTACAAAAAAGCACAAGTAAAAAGCCCGCCTCGACTAAGCAAACGCCCATCTCCAGTAAAAAGCTGCCTTCGACAAAAAAAACACTTGAGGGAAAAAAATCACTTAAAAATAGCCGCTTCGACTAAAAACCACACCTCGACTAAAATTCCCACCGTGTTAAAAAAAACACATACCTCGAGTTCAAAAGAGCTGGCGACCACGATGCTTCTTCACCAGAGCTGGCGACCACGATGCTTCTTCACCAGAGCTGTCGACCACGATGCTTCTTCACCAGAGCGGATCCGTGACTGGAGGCGGGAACCGGACCCGCCCGCCTACCTCCCAAACACTCGCAGCACCCGGATGCTGATCGGACCCCGAGCTTCGGCCAATTAGCACGGACGGTTTTTTGAGCGGGAAACCGAGGCGGAGAAAGTGTCCGAAGCCCGCGCGCGCCGCAAGCAAAGATTATAGAGCAGATCCCTTATATAAACAACTTGCTCCAGCAAACATCCAGCCCACCTAAAAGCAAAGATGCGCCACTCAGCGGGAAAAAGCCTAGTATGACTGTCGACGCCATTTTACAGGGCCGCCCCCACACTGTCATGGCGTCCACAATTCGGTATAGATTGTGCTAATCGTCGATGTGGACGACTCAACCTGTCTTTCTTCAGGTTCCCCAACAACAAAGAAAGGTAAGGAAATAATATCTGTCGATATTATTCTGTTCTGAAAATGTTATTTTCTGTTCTCTCATCAACGGTCATTGGGAAACTAGATTTGTCGGTGCATTAGAAAGTTATTAGAATTATTTTTAATAGATCTTTACTTACCACAGATATAAAGTAATCATTTTAACACTCTCTGTACATTTTTGGTTTTGGTTCTTGTAAGGCAGGGGTCTAAAAATATGGGCCCGCGGGACACATTAGTCCCGCCAACCATTTTTCCTCTTCGAGTCCCACGCGGCGCTTTACGGTTCTCCCTCTTGTCGAGCCATCACCCACAATCACAACCCCGTGAAAGGGCAATGCCGTTAATACAGCTCGCGTTATCCGTGCCCTTCTTCCCTCTCCCTTCTCCCCCCTCCCTCCCCCCCCCACTCTCCCTCTTCCTCCCCCCCCCCCCCCTCTTTCCCCCCCCCCCCCCCCCCTCTCCCCCCCCCCCCCCTCCCTCCCCTCCCCTCCCCTTTCTCCCCATCTCCCCCCTCTCCTCCCTCTTCCCCCCTTCTCTCCCTCTTCCCCCCTTCTCTTCCCTCTTCCCCTTCGCGCTCCTCTTCCCCCCTTCTCTCCCTTCCCCCTTCTCTCCTCTTCCCCCCTTCGCTCCCCCTTCCCCCCCCCCCTTCTCTCCCTCTTCCCCCCCTTCTCTCCCTCTTTCCCCCCCCCTTCTCTCCTCGTCCCGCCCCCCCCCCTTCTCTTCTCCCTCTTCCCTTCCCCCCGCCTTCTCTCCCTCCCCCTCCGTCTCTCCCTCAACCCCTCCCCTTCTCTCCCCAAACCCCCCCTTTTCTCTCCCCAACCCCCCCCTTCTCTCCCTCTCCCCCCCCTCTCCTCCCCTCTTCCCCCCCCCCCTTCTCTCCCTCTCCTCCCCCCCCCTTCTCTCGTCCCTCCTCCCCCCCCCCTTCTCTCCCTCTCCCCCCACCCTTCTCTCCCTCTCGCCCCCCCCCCTTCTCTCCTCCCCCCTCTCTCCTCTACCCCCCCCTTCTCTCCCTCTTCCCCCCATCCTCCTCCCCCTTCCCCTTCTCTCCCTCTCCTCCCCCTTCTCTCCCTCTCCTCCCCCCTTCTCTCCCTCTCCTCCCCCCTTCTCTCCCTCTCCTCCCCCCTTCTCTCCCTCTTCTCTCCCTCCCCCCCTTTCTCTCTCTCCCTCCCGCCCTTTCCTCTCTCTCCCGTCCCCCCCTTTCCTCTCTCTTCCCTCCCCCCCTTTTCTCTCTCCTCCCCCTCCCCGTCTCGCCTCTCTCCCTCCCCCCCTTTCTCTCTCTTCCTCCCCCCCTTCTCTCTCGTCCCTCCCCCCCCTGTCCTCTCTCCCTCCCGCCCCTTTCTCTCTCTCCCGCCCCCCCCTTCTCTCTCGCCCCCCCCCCCTCCCCCTGGCTCTCCCTCGTCCCCCCCTCTCTCCCTCTTCCCCCCCTTCTCTCCCTCTCCCCCCCTGCTCTTCCCCTCTCCCCCCCCGTCTCTCCCTCTCTCCCCCGCCTTCTCTCCCTCTTCCCCCCCCCCCCTTCTCTCCCTCTCCCCTCCCCCCCCTTCTCTCCCTCTTCCCCCCCTTCTCTCCCTCTTCCCCCCCTTCTCTCCCTCTCCCCCCCTTCTCTCCCTCTTCCCCCCCTTCTCTCCCTCTTCCCCCCCTTCTCTCCCTCTTCCCCCCCCCCTCTCTTCCCTCTCCCCCCCCTTCTCTCCCTCTTCCCCCTTCTCTCCCTCTTCCCTTCCCCCCCTTCTCTCCCTCTTCCCTCCCCCCCTTCTCTCCCTCCCCCCCCCCCCTCTCGTGCCCGCCCCCCCCCTCTCTCCCGCCCCCCCCTTCTCTCCTCACCCCCCTTCTCTCCTCAACCCCCCCTTCTCTCCCTCAACCCCCCACCGTCTCCTCCCTCCCCCCCCCTTCTCCCCCCCCCCCCCCTTCTCCCCCCCCCCCCCCCTTCTCCCACCCTTCTCCCCCCCCTTCTCTCCCTCACCCCCCCCCCCTCTCCCCCCCCCTTCTCTCCATCTCCCCCTCCCCCCCTTCTCTCCCCCCCCCCCCTTCTCTCCCCCTCCCCCCCCCCCTTCTCTCCCTCCCCCCCCTTCTCTCCCTCTCCCCCCCTTCTCTCCCTCTCCCCCCCCCCCTTCTCTCCTCTCCCCCCCCCTTCTCTCCCTCTCCCCCCCCCCCCTTCTCTCTCTCTCCCCCCCCCCCTTCTCTCCCTCTCCCCCCCCCCCCTTCTCTCCCTCTTCCCCCCCCCCCTTCTCTCCCTCCCTTCTCTCCCTCTCTCCCCCCTTCTCTAGAAAGAAAATACTTAATGGTCTTTGTAAGTAGATTTTAATAAGCTCTTCTACATTTAAGGTAAATTGACATATTAGAGGCAAAAAGCATCTTCAATATACAGGTCTCTCCACACAACTGAAAACAATTGCACTTAAGTGATACATCATCCATTCTGCAGGCATGTAGTTATAATTATTTTTTTCTTATTAGTTAATCCTAAATGCTAATTTCTGTAATTTCAGATGACATTAAGAGACATGAAGACGCAGTGAGCAGCAACAAGAGACACAACAAGAAAGAACTTAATAATTTTCATCTTTGACATTTAAATTGTTCTTATATTTTAAGTCATTCACATTTTTAACTTTAATAAATCCTTTTTCCACTTTTCATGCCTGCGTGTTCTTCATCACAATGGGAACCTAATGGGCAGGAATGGATGCTCTGTGGGAGAGCCACTCAGAGTGCATGGGGGGAGATTGTGGGGAAATGGACTGAATGCGTGGGGGGGAGGGGAATGGCAAGGGGCAGAGTGGGAGGGTGAAGGGAGCAGGGGTGACTGAGTGAACTGCTAGCGTACCAGGCGTGAGCAACTGCACTGCCAGCCCACCAGCCGTAAGTGACTGAGCTGCCAGCCCAAGAATCCATTCAACCCACAATGTCCATACTAGCCCTCTGGAAACCAGTCCCTTTGGCCCACAACACCCATACTAGCGCAACAGAAAGCCCCCCCCCCCCTCCACTGGCCAGCAATATTGGAATTGGTGGAGAGGTGGAATATTGCGTTGGGTAACCAGCCCTCCCGTGTGATGCTGGGACCCAACGGGTCCCACTTAGTCTAGTTATTGTATATAACTTGGAAATATTGTCCTTTGTTTGAAATATGTTGAATTTGACATCACTTTTATTGATTAGCTGATATGCAAAACATTACAGCCCTGTATATGTTGCACACAAAATGATGTAAATAAAAAGTGTTTTCCTTGTTTATGGTTCAATTTAGAGTTATTTGAAATTGTGGGGGTTGGTGCAAAATACTGCACAAATGTGTCGTTATGAGACATTCACATTTTAAAAATCCATGTCGCAAAATAAAGCAAGAAGGTCCCCATGTTATTTGACCAACTTATCGGCTGAATTTACAGCTATTTTGATTTTATAATGATTCGGATTATATAACTTGCATGTATGCACTAGTTTTGCTCCTAATTCCCTCTTCCAAATCATTAATATATATGGTAAACAGTTGCGACCCCAACACTGAGCCTTGCGGCAAAAAATTCCAGAAGATTAGTCAAGCATGATTTTCCTTTCATAAATCCATGCTGACTTGGACTAATCCTTTTACTGCTATCCAAATGCCCCATTATTACATCTTTATTATTGACTCCAGCATCTTTCCCGCCACCGAAGTCAGGCTACCTGGTCTGTAATTCCCCGTATTCTCTCTCGCACCTTTCTTGAAAAGTGGGATAACATTAGCTACCCTCCAATCCACAGGAACTGACCCTGAATCTATTGAACATTGGAAAATGATTATATATAAGTAGGCCATTCGGCCCTTCGAGCCTGCACCGCCATTCAATATGATCATGGCTGATCATCCAACTCAGTATCCTGTCCTTGCCTTCTCTCCATACTCCCTCATCCCTTTAGCCACAAGGGCCACATCTAACACCCTCTTAAATATAGCCAATAAACTGGCCTCAACTACCTTCTGTGGCAGAGAATTCCACAGATTCACCATTCATGTGAAAAATGTTTTTCTCATCTCGGTCCTAAAAGACTTCCCCCTTATCCTTAAACTGTGACTCCTTGTTCTGGACTTCCCCAACATCAGGAACAATCTTCCTGCATCTAGCCTGTCCAACCCCTTAAGAATTTTGTACGTTTCTATAAGATCCCCCCTCAATCTTCTAAATTCTAGCGAGTACAAGCCGAGTCTATCCAGTCTTTTTTCATATGAAAGTCCTGCCATCCCATGAAACAGTCTGGTGAACCTTCTCTGTACTCCCTCTATGGTAAGAATGTCTTTCCTCAGATTAGGAGACCAAAACTACACGATACTCCAGGTGTGGTCTCACCAAGGCCCTGTACAACTGGAGTAGTACCTCCCTGCTCCTCTACTCAAATCCTTTTGCTATGAATGCTAACATACCATTTGCTTTCTTCACTGCCTGCTGCACCTGCATGCCTACTTTCAATGACTGGTGTACCATGACACCCAGGTCTCGTTGCATCTCCCCTTTTCCTAATCGGCCACCATTCAGATAATAGTCTACTTTCCTGTTCTTGCCACCAAAGTGGATAACATCACATTTATCCACATTATACTGCATCTGCTATGCATTTGCCCACTCACCTTACAGCATCCTCACAGCTAACACTGCCTCCCAGCGTGTCATCCGCAAACTTGGAGATGTTGCATTCAATTCCCTCGTCCATATATGTATATATGCATGTGTATATATATATATATATGTGTGTATATGTATGTTTGTATATATGTGTATATGTATATGTGTGTATATGTATGCATATGTATGTATGTGTGTATATATGTGTGTGTGTGTATATATATATATTTATGTATATAATTATATATATATAATTACCTTTATGGTTTATGTACATCATCTGACATAAGATAAAGAAAGTAATAGTGATGCTTTAAATCAAAGTTGCTTCTGATCCATGAGAATGAACTTTATTTCTCTCTAACTTACCTCTCATACACAGGCACACACAAACACACATTCATATAAATATATATATAAGTTAAATTTAATTTTGTGCACAGTGTGTTAAAGCAATACAAGGGAAACTGCACAATACAATGCAAGGGAAACTACGCAAAGGACGGGGCTGAGGAAGAAAGATGGGAGGGAAATGGGGGAACGGGGAAAACATTTACAATAATATTAACTAAAATATGTGAAGTGATAGATGCTATATCAAACACTGTTCCCTACAACACTGATTACACCAAAGACAATAGAGCGGATTACGCAGCGGGAGGCGTTTGGCATAAACAAATGGCGGCCGTGACGTTCTGTTACGTACTACATGTCAGTCCATTGGATTTCGGAGGAGTGGTCTATCTTGCTCCTCTAGTATATTTGGTCGCAAGCACAGCTCGAGTGGACAACCTGCTCCAGTAAACATCCAGCCCACCTAAAAGGCTGTGGGCCGAGCATCAAAAATGTGTCCAGAAATCCATTTTCGTGACCCACATCTCGGAACTACATGAAATTTTCAACAGATTTAGATAAAATATAATTGAGAATGAATATAATTGTGAGTGTTTTTTAAATGAGTGCTGCAGATGTCTGGCTCCTGAACCAGCCTAATTAATGGGTGAGGACAGTTCTTGTAGGTTCCTCCCTTTACTGAACCCCACTGACTGCCAGTGTGCAGAGTGGGGGTCACGGCCATAGTGGGACTGGGGCAGTGCCAGGTTGGGGGACAGACCTGCAAGAGTAAAGTCTTATTTCTGATGTAAATGTCACATCCTGACCAAGAATTGAATGCTCTGATGTTTACTCGATGAGTATTCATTTTAAGCTACAATGAGCCTATATTTTCAAAAAGGAAACCATGAGTAAAATGCCCACCTCGAGTAAAAAAAATACCAGTTAAAAATCATACCTCGAGTAAAAATCCAACCTTTCCAGTACAAAAAAACGAGTAAAAAGCCCGCCTCAACTAATAACAAAGTTTTAAACAAAAAAAACACACCACGGATAGAAAGAGTAAAAAGCCCCCCTGCCTAAAATTATACTTTGTGTAAAAGATAACGGGAGTAAAAAGCCATCTGGAGTAAAAAGCCCACCTCGACTAAAAACACACCTCAACTAAAAATCACACTTCGAGTAAAAAAAACAGTTAACAAACAAACCTCGAGCAAAAGAAACTAGTTAAAAAGCCCGCCTCAAGTAAAAAAACTCATTTCGAGTTAAAAGAAAAACACCTCAAATAAAAAATCTCACGAGTAAAAAACTAACATCGACTCTAAAGCCACCTCGAATTAAAAAAAACGCAATCGTGTAAAAATGCACGAGTAAAAATGACGCCTCGAGTACAAAAAAACTCCTTGAGTTTAGTACACATTTCTCATAAAAAGAAACGAGTGAAAAGCTCGCCTGTACTTAAAAAACCATCTCACCTTGCGTTAAAAGACACACCTCGAAAAAATCCCACCGAGTTAATAAACATACACCGAGTTAAAAAAAAACACATTGAGTATTAAAAAAACGAGTAAATAGCCAGCCTGAATTAAAAATCACACCTCGAGTAAAAAAACTAACCAGGTTACAAAATATACTTCGAGTAAAAAACACGAGTAAAAAGCCCTCCTCAACTAAAAAACACACCTCGAGTAAAAACTCCCACAAGTAAAAAACTCACATCGACTTTAAAGCTACCTCGAGTAAAGAAAGAAACATCAAATAACCAACCACCTCAATTGAAAAATACTTGAAATTTTTTTTAAACGTCGAGTAAAATATAATTTCTACCCTAAATCTTATTGTTATTCAGAAACAAAATTTGAGCATTTTAGAATGTTCATTGTCAGGAACCTATATGTTGTCAATATATCTCTGTGCTAATGGGCTTTGTAAATTGAACATATTGATTTGATGACACAATTTCATGTAACATATTTCCTGTATCATGTAAGTATTTTATGCATAACATCTTTTTAAAAAATTAATAAAAATATCTTACATATTTGCACAGCACAGACGCCCCCCCCCCCCCCCCCCCCCCCCAGCCTAATTCACGCTTGCTAACCAAGGTGCCGATCTAACCTAGTCTCCTGTGTAACTTGTATTTGGCCCACATCCAGGGCTGGATTTACGTATAAACTTGACAAGCTTAAGCTTAGGTCCTCGAGATCTAGGGGGGCCTTGCAGAGCTGGATTTACCACTAGGCTTCATAGGCTGAAGCCTAGGGCCTCGAAATCTAGGTGGCCTCCGACCAAGGCAGGACACCTGCCATTCAACTCTGGCCGGGCCCCCCTCTATATCCCTCTCTCTCTGTCTGTCAATCTCCGTCTCCGCCCGCCATCCGTATCAGTGTCCAGGCCACCGGGTCTCCGGGTCTCTGCTCTCCGCTCGCTCCTCATCCGCTGGCACGGCAGGCCGCCTTGCGCATCCTCCCCCCTGCACATCGGCACAACCACGGCCAGCGCATCATCGGCCGTCCTGCGCGTGCGCACTGCCACGGCAACTGGTCGACGCTAGGCACTTTCTCCCTCACTTGTGAATTATGGGAGATCTGGCCGTGCCCGCTGAAAACCAACGCAGAATCACTCCCTGACCCTGGATCTGGAGTAACTCCCTGGAGTAACTCTTGCTTCTGGTTTCCTGGTCCTCCATAAATATTCTAAATGGAATTTAAACTGAAGATGGTGGAGGGCTGAACAATAACAGCCTATTGAATTTTATCTATTTATTTATTGTGTATATATATGGTCTGTGGTATATAAACACACTGAACTTTTATCTCCTGTTCTGTATGATGTTTACATATTCTGTTGTGCTGCAGCAAGCAAGACTCTTGACTCTCTTGACTCTTGGACTTAAGCAAAAAAGGGTTCTTGGGGAAAAAAGAGGTACCTGTACCTTAAATTTAGTTGCGTCTGGTTGGGTAACAATTTTAGGGTGAAGACTATTCCATGCTTTAATTGTGCGGAGGAACTCCATGGAGCAGCCAGCAACTCTGGATAGAAGAAATTGGGTGACGTTTCGCGTAGAGACCCTTCTTTAGACTGCCTCTGGTTTTAGTGTGTTTAGTTTAATTTAAAGATACAGCGTGGAAACAGGCCCTTTGGCCCACCTAGTCCACGCTGACCACCGATCACCCGTACACTAGTTCCATCCCACAAAATAGCAGACTAAGTCAAGAATCAATAGTGTTTTATTCTCTCACGTCCTAGTTAGAACAATGAAATCCTTACTTGCAGCAGCACAACAGAATATGTAAACATAGTACTCTGTAAACAATGTTATAAACGAGAAATAAAATGGTATATATTCACGCTTGCTAACCAAGGTGCCGATCTAACCTAGTCTCCTGTGTAACTTGTATTTGTATATATGTGTGTGTGTGTGTATAATATATATACCCACACACACACAGACACAATTTCCCTCCTTGGATTAATAAAGTTCTATCGTATAGTATCATGTGTGTAGGAAGGAACTGCAGATGCTGGTTTAAACTGAAGATAGACACAAAAAGCTGGAGTAACTCAACAGGTCAGACAGAATATCTGGACAAAAGGAAAATATTAAGTTTTGGGTTTGGTCTGAAATAGGTTTCTGCACACCTTTGGAATGTGGAAGGAAACAAGAGCACCTGGGGAAAACCCAAGCGATCAAAGGGAAAAGTAGCAAACTCTATACAGACAGCACCCATATTCAGGATCCGGGTCTCTAGAACTTTTAGGCAGCAACTTTATGGCCAATGTACTGCCCCATAGTCCTGAACTTAATTCAAACATACAGTAGCTGTAAAGGTGGACAAAGCGTCACTTGGAGATTTAAAACTGAAAATGGATATCAAAGTTATCAATCTATAATTTTTTGTGTGTTGGAAAATAAAATATAGTGGCACAGCTGTGAGACTTGCTGCCTCACACGCCAGCGATCTGTGTTCGATCCTGTCCTCGGGCACTGTCTGTGTTGAATTTGCACATTCTCCCTGCAAGCGTGTGGATTTCCTCCCACATCCCAAAGACGCATTGGCTTTGTAGGTTAACTTGTCTCTGTAAAATTGCCACTAATGTGTAGGGAGTGGGTGAGGAAAGTGTGATAACAGAACTTGTGTGAATGGGTAGACAAAAATGCTGGAGAAACTCAGCGGGTGAGGCAGCATCTATGGAGCGAAGGAAATAGGCAAAGTTTCGGGTCGAGACCCTTCTTCAGACTGATGTGAGAGTGGGGGGGACGGGAAGAAGAAAGAAAGAGGCAGAGACAGTGGGCTGAGGGAGAGCTGGGAAGGGGAGGAGAAAGCAGGGATTACCTGAAATTGAAGAAGTCAATGCTCATACCGCTGGGGTGTAAAGTGCCCAAGTGAAATATGAGGTGCTGCTCCTCCAATTTATGGTGGGCCTCACTCTGGCCATGGAAGAGGCCCAGGACAGAAAGGTAGGATTCGGAATAGGAGGGGGAGTTGAAGTGCTGAGCCACCAGGAGATCAGGTTGGTTATTGCGGACCGAGCGGAGGTGTTGGGCGAAGCGATCGGCAAGCCTACGCCTGGTCTCACCGATTGTAGAGCAGCTGACATCTTGAGCAGTGGATGCAATAGATGAGGTTGGAGGAAGTGCAGGTGAACCTCTGCTGCACCTGGAAAGACTGCTTGGGTCCTTGAATGGAGTCAAGGGGGGAGGTAAAACGACAAGTGTAGCAAGGGAAAGTGACAGGAGAGGGGGTGGTTTGGGTGTGAAGGGATGAATTGACCAGGGAGTTACAGAGGGAGCAGTCTCTGCGGAAAGCCACCAGGGGAGGAGATGGGAAGATGTGGCCAGTGGTGGGATCCCATTGGTAGACAAAAAAGCTGGAGAAAATCAGCGCGTAAGGCAGCATCTATGGAGCGAAGGAATAGTCGACATTTCGGGTCGAGACCCTTCTTCAGATTGATGTCGGGGGGGACACACGAAAAAGAAAGGAAGAGGCGGAGACAGTAGGCTGTGGGCGAGCTGGGAATGGGAGGGGAAGGAGGGAGAAAGCAAGGACTACCTGAAATTAGAGAAGCCAATGTTCATATCGCTGGGGTGTAAACTACCCAAGCAAATATGAGGTGCTGCTCCTCCAATATGCGGTGGGCCTCACTCTAGCCATGGAGGAGGCCCAGGACAGAAAGGCCAGATTTGGAATGGGAAGGGGAGTTGAAGTGTTGTGCCACCGGGAGATCAGGTTGGTTATTGCGAACTGAGTGGAGGTGTTGTGCGAAGCGATCGCCAAGCCTGCGCTTGGTCTCACCAAGGTTGATCATATGCTGAATAATCCAACCACATTTTTGTTTTGGAAGTGGAAACAAATAATAGAAATTGCATTCATTGCAATGTGTAAAAGGAGTTGAGATACTGTATTATAATTTTGCTGCATGTCATTGTGGTATATATCATGTCTTGATTGGTGAATATGTTTAGTTTGTGACTTTATTTGAAGCAGAAATAATATGTGAATGCTTCATTGAGCCTAATTCCGACTTGTAACTATGTACTTCGCCCGAGCACATTATCGCACGCGCCATGCAAGCCATCTTAAATGACCACCTAAACTGTCATTTGGCAACTAAAAAGCTGCCAAGGTTGCCCGGCTAACAACAGAGAAAAAAAATTAAGTGAGAGCCCTGCAAGGTGTATAATATTTTTGACACTGTCATAGGCCTTTCTTACATATGCTGTCACAACGCACTGTAGTCTCTAAACAACCCTTCAGTAATTTTCCTTGCCCTCCATTTCAAAATAATAGTGTTTTAAGCCAATAACTCGATATTAGTACTGGCAATAAATAAATAAATAAAACGCGCAGCTTTCCAGCCCCTTATCTCATTGACCACGCTCGGCTGCAAATCGGTGTCAATCTGGTGGACCATCTTCCTCTAGTCGTGCGGGTGGGGGATTGGGAGGGGCCTCACAAGTGGAACAGCTTCGGGCCTCTCTTCATCTAAATCCGGCCCTGGAGAAATGGCAAATCAAGTTTAATCTGATCAGGTTTAATCTGAGCACCTAAGGTCGTGCACTTTGGAAGGTCAAATGTAATGGGTAAATATACAATTTATGGCATGACCCTTAACAGCATTGATATACAGAGGGATCTTAGGGTTCAAGTCCATAATGCCCTGAAAAAGGCAAGACAATTAAATAGAGTGGTAAAGAAGATATATGGTATGTTTGCCTCCATTGATCGGGGCATTGAGTAAAAGAGTCAAGAAGTCATGATGTTGTTTATAGGACTTTGGTTAGGAAGCATTTGGAGTATTGCATACAGTCCTGGTTGCTCCATCACCAGAATAATACGGAGTCTTTGTAAAAGGTGCAGATGAGGTTTACCAGAACGATGTCTGGATGAGGTGGTATTAGCTACAGGGAGAGGTTGGACAGACTGGGATTGTTTTGTCTAGAATTGTTTTGCAGGGAGACCTGATAGAAGTATTTGAATAGTTAATTAAAGTAAATTATGAGAGGCATAGATCGGTTAGATAGTCAGAACTTTTTTCCCAGGATGGAAATATCAAATACTAGGGATGTTACAGTCCTGGCACCATATTACTTTATTATCTATCGCCTTCCTCTTGTCATCGTTCATGATCCAGCCCACCACAGTGGTGTCATCTGCAAACTTGTAGAAGGAGTTATAACTGAATTTGGCTGTACAGTTGGAGTGTATAGAAAGAATAATAATGGATGAGAACACATCCTTATGAGGCACCCGTGTTGAAAATTATAGTGGAGGAAGTGTTGTCACCTATCCTCACTGATTATCTTATGTGGGTCAGAATAGCCAGGATCTAATGGCAGAGGATGGGTACTGATTGCTAGGTCCAGGAGTTTGGAGATGTATTTGGATGGGATAATGATGATGAAGGCAGTGGTCAATAAATATGAATCTAACGTTGGAGCACTTGTTGTCAAGGTGTTCCGGAGATGAGTTTAGGGCCAGGAAGATGGTGTCTGCTGCGGACCTGTTGCAATAATAAGCAAACTGCAGTGGAACAAGGCTGACCGTGAGGCTGGAGTTTAAATGTGCACCATCACCAATCTCTCAAAGCACTTCATGATGGTGGATGTCAGATCCACTGGACGGTAGTCATTATGGCATGCTACCTAACTTTAAAGGCCAATTAATAAACTGAAAAACAACAAAGCCTCCAGCACATTCAAAATTCCCATTGAAGAATTAAAAGTTAATGGGAGAAGTATTTCTATCCAAAATTATTTATATCCTCATTTCCTTCCACAGGGAAGACGAAGAAAGCTTTCAGTGGATCTATTTTTCTTCTTCTTAGGTCTCCTTCAGTCATGGCTGACCATGGGTTGGCGCCAGGGTGCTATTCCCTATATGGAGGACGCCTGTACGTGACTTTGTTTAACGTGGGGAGACTGGTGCACAGACAGCCACCTCACGGTCCTTGACAGATCTGGGTCAGAAACCAGTGGCATGGAGTCCAAGACGACCCTTTTCTGCTGCAGCCTTCATCCGCCTTCCCAGCCGTTGTGACACTCCACTAAGGTCAGCCATCATCCTCCGCCTGTTCCACCGTTGAGGTTTTGGTTGGATTGCTCTTTGTCAGAGACCTCCCCCTCAACCTCACCGCCATGGGTGACCCTACCAGGAGCATAGCTCCAGAGAGCTCTCAGGATCTCAGGTCCACACAAGCTTCTCCACCATGACAAGGTGAAAATCCACTGAGAAGCATTACTGTCATAATTGTGACCACCTTCAAGAAACGAGATGTCTGATTGCAGTGGTTATAGAAAGGTCTACCTGCTATCTGCTAAAGGGAAAATCATTGCACAAATCTTCCTCAGTCACCTCCTCCCAGTAACTGAAGAACTTCTCCCAGAGTTGCAATTCAGATTATACCTGACAAGCAGTGCAATGGGCATGATCATATCTATGCAATTCATCCAGGAGAAGTACAAGGCGCAGGGTTTTTGGTCTACTTTGATCTCATTACATATTTCAACTCTAATTGCAAGAAAGCATGGAAGCGTTTTTTTCTGCTCCATGATGACCACAGTCCTCATCAACAGATAGACCTCAGATCCAATATCATTACAGAGTAGGCATGAGCAATCGGTTTCATTGTACTAACACTCTTCCCAATCTTCTTCACAGCAATACTTTATCTAACCTCCAACCAAGTTCCCATTGCTCTAGAGTTAAGCTAGAGGATGTTCAGTCTGTGTCATCTCCAGTCGAGAAACAAGAACATTTCAACTTCACTCGTTGAGTTACTGCTTGCATATATGTACAGTTGGGAGCTGAATTAAAACTATCACTGATTTCTTCACTGTATCCTGAGCAAGGATGGGCAAACAACAAGCCTCCAGATTCCAAAGGCCCTTCACCAACCTGCAACTGCCACAGAATTCTCCCTCTTGACGATAAAGATCCGTAAAGATCCGACAATAAACATCCATAATTTCTCACCTCAGATACTCTTCCCGGTGAAGGAAGACATCAGTGATAAATTTACCATCTGTAATGGACGAACTTCAGCCACGTTCAGAAAAGCGCCTCCAAAGACCAAAACCTCATCCCTGCAACAAATTTACAGACGACTGAGCAGCGGCAATCCCTGCCCTTCTGCAGGCTCTTGCGCTTCATCTCCCAAGGCTGTCTCGATTTGTTTTCATATTCAATCGAAGGGTTCATGAGCCAATGGTACTTAATTGTCAGGTACACAAAAAAGCTGGAGAAACTCAGCGGGTGTTTCTCCAGCTTTTTTGTGTACCTTCGATTTTCCAGCATCGGCAGTTCCTTCTTAAACACTTAATTGTCACATGTATTTAGGTACAGTGAAATTATTTTTTTCATCCAATTGTAAAATCCTACTCGTAAGATACATAAACACATCATACCAACTATAAGAATGTAAAGGTTATACTGAGGCAGTACACAGGAGTGGTCGCGTATACGGCATTTTGTGTCTATCTTTGGTTGAATAAACTGCAAATGTTGGTTTAAATCGAAGAGAGACACAAAATGTTGGAGTAACTCAACGGGTCAGACAGCATCTCTGGGGACAAGGAATAGGTGACGTTTCGGGACGAGACCCTTCTTCAGACTCAGCTCGTTGTTCTCCATTCCATCCAAAAGCTCATTCCCTGTTTTGGATGGTACTGGACTGGAGATTTCCAGAGTGGGAATAAAGGTACCAGGGACTGCACATGCTGGTTTACATAAAAAGACAATGTGTTGAAGTAACTCAACGGGTCAGATAGCATCTCTAGAGGATATGAATAGGCGGCGTTTCAGGTCGGGACTCATCTTCAGATTGATTGCATCTTTCTCAGGCCATTACCCCCAGCACTGAGTCGCTGTCAAGTAGCTCCAATAGGTATACACATTGCCCAGCATGTCTAACATCGGAAGCGGAGTCTCCACTCTGAGTTCCATCGCAGTGAGTGATTTCAAAAGACTTGATCGAAGCCTACTTGTAGAAATATAATATAGATATAACATAATGTAATGTACTATATTGTAGAAATATAATACTCTCGGCAAATGCATAGGATTCCTAGTCTGACGGGAAAGCACTGACTCGGTTCCCACTAGTTTCATTATCTCGAAGGTAGACACAAAGTGCTGGAGAAACTCAGCGGGACCGGCAGCATCTCTGGAGAGAAGGAATGGGTGAGGTTTCGGGTCGAGACCCTTCTTCAGAAACGTCACCCATTCCTTCTCTCCTGAGATGCTGCCGGTCCACTGAGGGACTCCAGCATTTTGTGCCTCTCTTCGGAGCATGTGGAGTTGATACACATACAGGAAAATAAACTTAAGGGCCTGTCCCACTTGGGCGTCAATTGTACGTCATTTTCGCAACATCCTAAAAATTGGTTGGCGTGTCGTGATGCGCGCATGGCGCATGGTGAGGCGTGGTGGCGTATGCAGTGACGCGCGGTGCCCCGGTATTTTGTGAGGCTCAAAAACCTCGCATGCCACCTGCATGACGTATCCCTTGCGCAGATGCCCAGAAATTTCGTTCAGACCGAAAGGTCTGAATGGCAATAAACGAGTCTAATCTAATCTAATCTAATCAAATGGATCGCGCTGATGTACTGGCGGCGAACGTGTGGCGCGTGGTGACGCATGGTTATGCACGGTGACACACGAACGTTGCCGATGCTACTTTATTATGTGTCACCGTGCATCAAAGTTCGTAACCATGTGCCGCCCGTATGCTGTCGGCGCGTCATTTGAGCACTGCACCACGTGACCACCTGGGTATAAAACGCGCGTAATTTTGAAAAATTTTCACCATGGTATCTGTGATTTTCACTGGAAAAATCCTTGCCACGGAGATCGGACTAAGTACGAACAACATCGCAAATGGCTCCCAAAAGAAACAGGGTCCTCAAGTGCACTTGGCACGCGACTGTCGTACTGCTAGATGATTTTTGCACGACAGTCACTACTGGCCTGTCGTGTAAATGACGCGCAAATGACGCCCAAGCTCAATGCAAGCTCTATGCGTCCCTCTTGTGTATGTGGACCCTGTACATGAGTCAGCTCAAACCCAATAGAACTGGACTGGAAGCAAATGCTTTTCTAGCCTGGAGGTTATGTCTTGAGTTTTGTTTTATCGTTCATAAATAAATGCAAAGTATCAATTATTATCTTTATAAACAAGTTAATCCTCTGTGGTGATTTTTCGCCCTGTTAAAACAGAACCAGAAAATAACGTTGACAGAACATCGGATGCAATGCTGTTGACTGACCTAATTCTGTTAAACCTGTTTATCTTCTACAAAGGAAATTACCGTGGTGTTTCCTTCAAATTGATTTTTGATCATTGGTTAATATTAAAGCATTCGGGCAATTTATAGAACAGAAAGAAACATTAAAATGGTGATTAATCTTACGGTGGCTCATCAAGTGTTGATTCGTGAATATATTAACAATTTAATCAAACGAATACACTGCCTCATCATTACTTAGTGTGAATCTGCTCCGCACGCTCTCTCTCTTTCCATGAGTCAAAACAAAAATTATATTATTAAAATCAATAAGTAAACATTCATCATAGCCAAAGATGTGTCATTATTGGCATATTTATTTAAAATCAATATACATGGCACTATATTTTGCTGACAATAATAAATCTTCATATTAACGATTTCAATACAAGTTTAGATTCTCCCTAAGAAATCCTGAAGATGAATGTTTTTGGTCTATTTGAAGGACTTTTTCGACTAAAACTGTCATTCAGCGTGGCTTTATTGGTCTTTAAATTGAAAGATACAGCTTTTTCTTGAATCATTTGGTGAACATTAACGGCGGTAATCGTGAAATAAACTACTTTCGCCCATCCTATATTAAACATTAGCTGGCAAGTTTAATTAAATAATGAAATAGACAATAGACAAAAGACAATAGGTGCAGGAGTAGGCCATTCGGCCCTTCAAGCCAGCACCTTCATTCACTGTGATCATGGCTGATCATGCACAATCAGTACCTCGTTCCTGCCTTCTCCCCATATCCCTTGACTCTGCTATATTTAAGAGCTCTATCTAACTCTCCCTTGAAAGCATCCAGATAATTGGCCTCCACTGCCTTCTGGGGCAGAGAATTCAAGTCAAGAGTCAAGCGTGTTTTATTCTCATATGAAATTTATCTTGCTGCAGCACAACAGAATATGTGAATATGTAAACATTGTATATAACGGGTTCCACATATTCATAACTCTCTGGGTGAAAAAGGTTTTCCTCATCTCTGTTCTAAATTTCCTACCCCTTATTCTTAAACTGTGGCCCCTGGTTATGGACTCCCCCAACATCGGGAATATGTTTCCTGCCTCTAGCGTGTCCAATCCCTTAATAATCTTATATATTTTATCTTATAACCTCGCTGCACAATAGCAGGAATGTCCTTCCTCAAATTTGGAGACCAAAACTGCACACAATACTCCAGGTGTGGTCTCACTAGGGCCATGTACAACTGCAGAAGGACCTCTTTGCTCCAACTCTTTTTATGAAGGCCAACATGCCATGAGCTTTCTTCACTGCCTGCTGTACCTGCATGCTTACTTTCACTGATGAACAAGGCCACCAGATCCCATTGTACTTCCCCTTTTCCTAACTTGACACCATTCAGATAATAATATGCCTTCCTGTTATTGTCACCAAAGTGTACAACCTCACATTAATCCACATTAAACTGCATCTGCCATGCATCTGCCCACTCACCCAACCTGTCCAAGTCACCCTACATCCTCATAGCATCCTCCTCACTACCACCCAGCTTTGTATCATCTACAAATTTGCTAATGTTACTTTTAATCCCTTCATCTAAATCATTAATGTTTTGATGTTTAGTAGAGAGTAGAGTGTTTAATTTGTTCATGATATATGTATTTTTATTTCTATTTATTTTTTACTGCACACTGAATGGACACTGAATGAGCAACATTTTTTTGTTTCCTCTGGGTATGTGAGTACTCAGGAAAATGACAATAAAGATATACTATACTATTAATGTATATTGTAAAAGCTGCGGTCCCAGCACCGAGTCATGCGGTACCCCACTAGTCACTGCCTGCCATTCTGAAAGGGACCCGTTAATCCCTACTCTTAGTTTCCTGTCTGCCAACCAATTTTCTATTCATGTCAGTACCCTACCCCCAATACCATGTGCTCTAATTTTGCCCACTAATCTCCTATGTGGGACCTAAACAAGCAGAGGAGATTAGGTTAATTTAGCATCATATTCGGCATGACCATTGTGGGCCGGATGTCCTGTTCATGTGCTGTACTGCTCTGTGGCCTAATATGTAATACATATTGAGTGGATACATTTATTTGCAAATAACTTAGAGAGCAGCAAAATGTAGAAACAAGGAGCCCAGATTCTGGTTTACGAAACAAGAACACGGAGTAACTCAGTGGGTCAAGCAGCATCTCTGGAGATCATGGATATGTGACGTTTCGGGCCGAGAATGTTCTTCAGCCTTAGAGGCGTCAGACCCTTCTTCAGAGAGCGGCATTAGACTTTACAATGTGAAACCATCTCATATTTCAATACTTAGTAATAAAGAATAATTGAGAGTAGGGAAGATTCAAACAAGAGGATATGATTTGAGAATTAAGGGACAAAGGTTTAGGGGTAACATGAGGGGGAACTTCTTTACTCAGAGAGTGGTAGCTGTGTGGAATGAGCTTCCAGTGGAAGTGGTGGAGGCAGGTTCGATTTTATCATTTAAAAATAAATTGGATAGGTATATGGACAGGAAAGGAATGGAGGGTTATGGTCTGAGTACAGGTAGATGGGACTAGGTGAGAGTAAGTGTTCGGCATGGACTAGAAGGGCCGAGATGGCCTGTTTCCGTGCTGTAATTGTTATATGGTTAAATGGATTATAGCAAACGTTTCTTAACACAAAACAGATCCCATTGTTAAAACACTACACTGTATTAATGTGGGTGAATGTACATATATGCACAAGACACACACAAAAAAAGGTGGAGTAACTCAGCGGGACAGGCAGCCTCTCAGGAGAAAAGGAAAAAGGTGACACTTCGGACTGAGGAAGGGTCTCGACCTGAAGCGTCACCTGTTCCTTCTCCCCAGATATGCTGCCTGTCCCGCTGAGTTACTCCAGCTTTTTGAGTCTGTCTTCGGTTCAAGCCAGCAGCTACAGTTCATTCCTATACATACATGCCCAACTCAGTGCAATCATAACATATTTGAAACAGTGTAAAATGATTGTCAGCAATTCATTAAGAAATATATTTGATTCTAGATAGCGAATATGCAAGAGGACGAATCAGCTGATCGTACTATGCGCTAGACGTTTAATGGGATGCTGATGGAACGGTGTAGTCAGGGATTCATCATCCAGTATTTCTTCTCCTGGAACTCAAGAATGCCACCTACTGTATTACGAATGGAAGATAAATCCTACAAATACTGAAACCATCATGAAAAACCGAATGAAACATTTGTTCTGAAAATGTCGATTTCCATTTAGAAATAGGACAATTGTAATCTTAACCAAATGATATGTTTTGCTGCATTTTTCGTAAATTATTATTAGTCCTTGAGTCATACAGCGTGGAAGCAGGCCCTTTGGCCCAATTTGCCCACACTGACCAATATGTCCCATTTTACCCACTTGCCTGCGTTTGCCCCATATCCTTCTAAACCTATCCTATCCATGTACCTATGTAATTGTTTCTTTTTTGAATAGTTTATTTCGGTCATACATTAAAACAAACAAACTTTTACAATCTGTGTGAATATGAACCAACACTGTATCCATTTCACACAACGTTCACACAATCAATGACCGAAAAAGGAATAGGCTGAAGCCACAAAGCTTATTTTTGCCTATCCTACACAATCCATAAAATAAGATAACCCAGAATATCAGCATTACAAAGGAAAGAAAAACAAATTACTCTAAATTGTAATCCTTACTTATTTTACATTTTAATCATTTTACATTATAATCCTCAATTATTTTACATTTTAACGCTTTTTTGAAACTCGACAGACAGCTACAAAATTTCAACTCATCACTAAGCCCGTTCCATAATTTGACTCCCAAAACTGAGACACATCTACATTTTACGTTGGTTCTCACTTAACATGTTTCAAAAATACACAATCCTCTTAAATTATAATGTCTTTGTCTTAATTTATAATATTTTTGAATACTACCAGGAAGGCTTTTATTCCTAACTCGGAAAAGTATTTCTAATGTCTTTACATGCATAATATCCAAAAAATTTAAGGAATATTTATGAATAATGGATTTGTAGATTCACGGTAAGAAGCTTTATGTATTATTCTAATAGCTCTTTTCTGGAGTTTAATTATAGGGTCTATATTTGTTTTATATACATTTCCCCAAACTTCAACACAATATGACATATATGGCATTATAAGCGAGCAATGCAATATATACAAACACTTCTTATTTAACAGATCCATTGTTTTGTAAAAAAAATAGCAATGGATTTAGATAATTTCTGTTTGATGTATTCTATATGTAGCTTCCAACAGAGTTTATGGTCTATAATCACTCCCAGGAATTTTGTTTGATATACTTTCAATTTCAACTCCATTTAAATTCAATTTTATTTCACAATTAACCCTGTCACCACCAAACACCATAAACTTTGTTTTATTTTCATTTAGGGATAATTTATTAATATCAAACCATTGTTTTAGCACCATCAATTCTCTTTCTGCTGTTTTCAATAGTTCTTTTGTAATCCATGTTTTCCAGAGATGGTCTGACCGGTTGAGTTACTCCAGCACTTGTTTCCTTTCGTTTAAACCGCCGATGTATCTCGGCTATTGTGTTAGAATGTGCAACCTTACCCGTGATAGAAAAATGAATGACAACCGTCCTATGTACCATTCTACCACGGTGACTCAAATGCTGGCTATACAGCTTCCACACCGACACCCGAAAAGCACGTATTCCGGTTGGAACAAGAGATGTTAAAAACAGCAGACGAAATGTGTAGGAAGGAACTGCAGATGCTAGTTTAAACAGAAATTAGACACAAAAAGCTGGTGTAACTCAGCGGGCCAGACAGCACCTCTTGAGAAAACAAATAGGTGACGTTTCGGGTCGAGATGCTTCTTCAGACTTCAACCAATAAACACGTGAAAGACAAAAAAATAACATACTGGAAATTTCAGCCGATACTTCACAAATACTTCCATTTGATGTAAAATATTTAACAACTGCTGTCACAGTGATTTGATTCTTTAAAACACCGAGGGATTACTCTGAAACATGTCTTCGTCTGTTCGTTTCGTACTACATACACTTCGACCATAACAAAGGTCGCCGGCGGGACAAAAAAGCTTATCGATATGACTATACGCATAAACCATTGAAGTAAATATGCAGCAGCGAATTGAAAAAAAACCAAGCTTGAATGAACCATGTCCACTTGGAAGTATTTCAAAATTGGTTGTCGTCCTAAACCAAAGGCAAGCGCAGGTATTTATTGCGTACAGAAATATTAAATTAAACCCAGCTCAGACTATATCTTCACTATTTTAACGACCGAGGCTAAAATAACAGATTATTGCAGCATGAATGTTATCACATTTAAAAAACAATGTCCATTAAAGGAAGCAATGCCTTCCTTCACAGATCGTGTATGAAATCGGTTACGCATTTGGACTATCTTCTGCACGTTGCTAACTCTATGATTAGAAGTTAAATGTGTCAGCTACCGGTGAATTTGTCCGCCAGCACTGAAACTGCAACAAATAAGTAATGCTGGAGTAACTCAACGGGACAGGTAGCATCTCTGGAGAGAAGGGATGGGCGAGACTCATTTCGGTTCGAGACCCTTCTTCAGATTTCTGAACCGTCACCAATTCCGTCTTTCCTAGCGATGTTGCCTGTCCCGCAGAGTAAACCAGCACCTTGTTTAAGAAGGAACTGCAGATGCTGGAAAATCGAAGGTACACAAACATGCTGGAGAAACTCAGCGGGTGCAGCAGCATCTATGGAGCGAAGGAAATAGGCAACGTTTCGGGCCGAAATAGTCTGAAGAAGGGTTTCGGCCCGAAACATTGCCTATTTCCTTCGCTCCATAGATGCTGCTGCACCCGCTGAGTTTCTCCGGTATTTTTGTGTACTTTCTACAGTCCCTTCACAGTTTGTCTGCAACAAATAACCTGGTCGGGATGCTGAAAAGTCTGATTCGTCGGTTCACAAAGTCATGCTGCAACATCCTCAGATACTTCGACAATTAAGAAGCACGATTATGGATTCAAACACGGAGCGATTGGAATAATAAACGTGCTTCTGTTTACTTAGGCAAAAGCAGGGAATGGTGGTTTTCACACAGTTTGCAAGACCAACAGCGTGTATGCACCGTTTGTTGCGGGTACTCTTTCAAAGCAACAGCCAAACCACTAAACGAAGAAGAGTCTCGACCCGAAACGTCACCCATTCCTTCCCTCCAGAGATGCTGCCTGTCCCAGCATTTTGTGTGTACCTTCGGTTTAAACCAGCAGCTGCAGTTCCTTCCGACACAAACGTTTTTAATAAATGCATAATCATGCTCATTCCAACGCGCAATGCTAAAAATGTTGCAACAATTCTAAAACTGCTGGATTTGATCGGCGGTTTCTGATGTATTACCCATGTTCAGAATAGTCTGAAGAAGGGTTTCGGCCCGAAACGTTGCCTATTTCCTTCGCTCCATAGATGCTGCTGCACCCGCTGATTTTCTCCAGCACTTTTGTCTACCTTCAGAATATTAAATTTGCACATCTTATTTTGAATTTGTTGTCATTATTCAAGAAATTCGCACTAACATTTAAACGTTTTTCATACCAAGAAGCTTCTTTGAACTAGGTAGTGGCCATTTGGTTGCCATTTGGTGATGTTTTAACTTACAAGACATTTAAAATCTGTTTAATTCAAACAGGCACTCAAATACACCTGGACCATTTCCGACATTTCCCGACCATTTCTTGACCTTACTATCTCCATCGCAGATGATAGACTACTGACTAACATCCATTATAAACCCACTGACTCCCATGGCTATCTGGACTGCACTTCTTCAAACCCTGCTTCCTGTAAGGACTCCATCCCCTACTCTCAATTCCTCTGTCTATGCCGCATCTGCACCCTGGATCAGGTGTTCCACACCAGGGCATCAGAGATGTCCTCATTCTTCAGGGAACGGGGGTTCCCCTCTTCTATCATAGATGAGGCTCTCGCCAGGGTCTCTTCTATACCCCGTGACTCTGCTCTCACTCCCCATCCCCCCACTTGTAACAAGGGCAGAGTCCCCCTTGTCCTCATCTTCCACTCTACCAGCCGTCACATACAACAAATAATCCTCCGACATTTTCGCCACCTCCAACGTGATCCCACCACTTGCCACATCTTCCCATCCCCTCCCCTGTCTGCTTTCCGCAGAGACCGCTCCCTCCGTAACTCCCTCGCCAATTCGTCCCTTCCCACCCGAACCACCCCCTTTCTGGGCACTTTCCCTTGCAACCCCAAGATATGCTACACTTGTCACTTTACCTCCCCCCTTGATTCCATTCAGGGACCCAAGCAGTCTTTCCAGGTGCGGCAAAGGTTCACCTGCACCTCCTCCAACCTCATCTATTGCATCCGCTGCTCTAGATGTCAGTTGCTTTACATCGGTGAGACCAAGCTTAGACTTGGTGATCACTTCGCCGAACACCTCCGCTCGGTTCGCAATAACCAACCTGATCTCCAGGTGGCTCAGCACTTCAACTCCCCCTCCCATTCCAAATCCGACCTTTGTGTCCTGGGCCTCCTCCATGGCCAGAGTGAGGACCACCGTAAATTGGAGGAGCAGCACCTCATATTTCGCTTGGGCAGTTTGCACCCCAGCGGTATGAACTTCTCTAATTTCAGGTAGTCCTTACTTACTCCTCCCCTTCTCAGCTCTCCCCCAGCCCTCTGGCTCCACCTCTTCCTTTCTTCTTTTCTTCCTCCCGCCACCCCCCCCCCCCCCCACCCCCACATCAGTCTGAAGAAGGGTTTCGACCCGAAACATTGCCTATTTCCTTCACTCCATAGATGCTGCCTCACCCGCTGAGTTTCTCCAGCATTTTTGTCTACCTTCGATTTTCCAGCATCTGCAGTTCCTTCTTAAACACTGTATTCTGCACTCTGTTTATTTTCTCTTTTGCACTTCCTGATGTTATGATGCATCTGTTATGCTACGATTTGCCTGAATAGCATGCAAAACAAAGTTTTTCACAGTATATCAGTACATGTAACTATAATAAACCAATACCAATACAAATAGTAAATATATAAGTTAATAACTTTACATTGTGTATGATCACTAAATAAACAAAGAAAAGTTAAACTGGCAGTTAGTGAGTTAGACACAATGGCTTCAGTTAGACAAGACTGTTACTGTCTGTTAAAATTAATAAAACAACGTGTTTTAAGTTAAAACAAACTTCAACTGGCACAAATTTAAACATATTTTATCTTTTTGTTGTTTTTGTTTTGGCAATATGATTTTCATTGCAAGGTTTTAAATTATGAGATATTTTATGATGTAAATTTTGAGTACTGTGATTTTTGAATACCGTGTAGCATTCAAAACGTATTGGGAATAATAACTACAATTCACATTACTGGAATAAATATAAAAACGAATCCATACTTTACCCAATTAAATAATTGTAAAATAATCTAACCCAGGGATTCACTTCTACCTTTTCAGTTAAGCATCTGTTAGATGGTCTAGACTTGAATCAAACTTAAATCCCATGCAGGCTCATTAGTGAAAGATTTTTGAATTCCACTGAGCACCAAAGACACATGTTGCATTTTAACTTTTAGCACTTCGAGCAAAGCTGGCTATTAACTGAATGAGAAGGATAATGCATTTTATACATGGAGGATTAAAACCAAATGGAGAGGCCAAAAAAGTCAGCCCCTGTTCCCAACTTGCTCGCCCTCTGTCAAGCAGTTGGCACTTTTAGACATCAAAGATGTTTTTGAGAGCACATTCCATCCCATTTTAATAATTGAGATGAATTATATACATAGTTTCCTAACGGTGTGATTCACTATAATGTCCCAGTTTATGAGAAAAAATAGAAAGGTACATTTTCAAAAAGAATTAAGCAAACCTAATTAGTGGCTTATATAATTTAAAGCAATATATTTATTTCTACATTTGTCCTTCTGAGACTATGAAATAGAGAACAGTTAACCTCTTTCCTGGGGTTAAAAACATTGAGTGCATCTGTAACAAACTTAAATATCCTGTTGAAAACAAAGGTTTATTGTAAATGTTATTGACTATTTTCTGTTAGCCAACAAATCTTAATCTTTCCTACCTTATGGTTTTAGAACATATTGGAATGCTAAACGTTCAGAAAAGATTGAAATATAACACTCACTAATCCTGAGGAAATCACCAATTTTTATAAATTTTCTCTCATTGTATCCCCACAGGGTGCAACACGTAGGAATTCAGATATAAATATCTAACCAATTGATTTGAAATTAGTGTTGACAGTTTTAGAGCATGAATATGATGCACTTGCCTGCCATGCTTCTGCTTATTAGCCACATTATTTGCATGTCCAACACCAGACTCCTGAAATAAGCAGTATATTCCATGTTCTATCATGGCAAGACTTTGGTAAATATTCAAGGATGTGTTTCAAACCTCCTTGAAGAAATGTAGCATCCCCACTGCTGGGAATCTCTGGTGTGAGGTTAAAGTGGGGGAAGGAGCACTTGGGATGGTGTAAGAACACTGAGGCAATGTGCCAGAAGTGCACAGAGCACTGGAAAGTCTAGGCCACCTCATAATCCATCATGGCAGCCGCCATTGGCCTTATCTGTGGACGAGACTACAATCGCCACACTGACCTCATTAGCCACTGTAGACCCAATAAACTGAAGTGGACATGGATCATCCTTAATTCAAGAAATTGTCTAAAATGAAGTTTTAACTCAGAGAGTTATGGGAATCAAAATTTGGCCAGTATGTTGATCAACAGCAGTTCCTAAGCTTTGATTTATAAGGCCAGAGTTCTATTTCTGGAGTAAAGAAGCAAAGATTAGATTAGAGCATACACTGTTGTAGAAAATACTAATGTTAGTTGATTCTATGACCTTGGGTAATTTACCTAAATGATGAAAACTTGCAACCGCATGGAGGTGCAACATCTGTCCCTATGCCTAACTCTAACTCTCAGTCTGCTATTCCTCTGTGGTTGCTCCTGAAAGCCATCCTAGGAATCCCTCACAGTCTCTGTAGTCGGGGCAGTGGGAAGCCTCTGTTGCTATGTGTTGGCCCTGAGTGCTGGTCTCTCCCTGGGGCCCAGAACTATTGGTCTGGACGGGGAGGAAGGGCGGTGAGGGGAAGAGGGTGGTGTGGGGGGAGAGATTGCCTGTGGCACTGTGGCAGTCTTGCCGGTTGTGGGCTGTGGTCCCTTGGGTCATGTCAGTCCTTCAGTCAGGTGAGGGAGGGTCTGCGCTCTACCCGAGGTGTATGGGGCATCACGCAGCCTGCTTCCCGGCGGATCTGGGTGATCAAACTTTGCAAGGTCTCCCTATGCATGAGGTTTCTTTCGGGTGCCCTAGTTTCCTCCCACATCACAAAGAAGTGCAGGTTGGTGGGCTAATTGGCCAGTGTAATATGTCCTTGTTTGTAGGTAGTGGTAGAATCTGGGGTAATTGCTAATAATATGGAGAGAATGATGTTAGATTACATTAGTGTAGGGTTTGTGTAAAGGGGTGGTTGATGGCCAATGTGGACTTGGTAGAACAAAGGGCCTGTTGTATCTCTATCTATAAAGAAAATGACATATAAAAGATCACATTTCATTTCGTGCAACCATGCAATATCTACCGAATCACAAATGAATAACAAATGTGAAGCATTGCGTTTTGCAAAGTCTAACATGGGCAGGCCCTACAGAGTGAAACATTGGTCTTGAAGAGGTCACTTAGAAGCAACTCTTCTCAGAAAACTGGCATCATGTGTTTTTTCCCCCTGATCTGTCCAGAAACAATTGTGGCTGCAGCATGTCTTAGCTCACCTCTAATTGTACCATAAAAGATCAGTCTCACAAAGCCGAAATGGCCAACGCCACCGCTAATAAATAAAATTTCAGTGTGCATTTGAGATTATTTCTGCAAGTGATCAGCCTGATTCAGTTTATCCTGACATGTGGGATGATGTGGGTTGTATGGAGCGGGAATTTTATTTAAATTGCTATCTGGACTTTAAACAGTGCAAACATTATTTTGCTTAGTGTAGAAACAAAGAACTGTAAATGCTGGTTTATATCAAAGATAGACACAGTAGACACAGGCACTGCTAGACACAAAGATAGACGCAGACACTGCAGTAACTCAACGGATCAGGTAGCATCTCTGGAGGAAAAGGATGGGTGACGTTTTGGACCAGGACACATCCTCAGATTAAAGAAGGATCCTGACCTGAAACGTCACCTCTTGTTTTCCTCCAGATTTGCTGTCTGAGTTACTCCAGCACTTTGTGTCTATGTTATTTTTTTGCTTATTTGACAAGGAAAATAGTATAGAAATAATATATTTTGCACTTGATTTTCATGTGTAAAACATAAACATTTGTCATGAGATGATGTTTGGCAAATATCCACAACTACAGTTCTCACGCATCCCATAGCATGGAACATCATCATTCAGCATTACATACATTAGCCTGCGGGTTGGGCAAGTGTGTCACTGTGTTGATCCTCCTTCAAATAAGAATATTTTTGAACTTTGATGTGTGTGTATGTGTTACCAACCATGAAGGGGTTTAAGCAGCGAGTATCAACAGTCATTCTCCATAGAAGTTAATATTTAAGGAATCTTCTTATTGTATCTTTTGCCGACCATCTTTAAGTTCAGTTGATTAGGCTGCATTTAAACATAATTATCTGAAATTTGCGTATCTGAACCAGAATGTGTTCAGACCAGCCTAATTTTATTTCAGCTATTTTCAAAAGATATGATGTTCCTGTTCACATTGATATTCCTCATCATCGTTGAAAACATCAATGGGCACAGTGCCTTACAATGCTATGTACGACAGTGCTCGCAACCTCTACTGAAGTATGGATGGCCATTGACTCGCTAGGATAAAGGGCTTTATCCGCCCTTTGACAGGTCTTGTTTTTGGTCCTGCTGGGGGTCCATAGCCCCCTCCTCACCTGGCAAACCAGGTGGGGGAGATGGTTTAGTCGCTTACTATCCGACCATGGAGCAGGTAGCACAGAATTACATGGTACCAATAGCGGGGGTAGCATGTTGATATGGTAGTCCTCAATGAGCTGATCCAATGTTATACTTCACAGCAGAAGTTTATCAACTGCTACATTGTTTACAGCTGCAACATAGGACAGAGAAAATCTGGCAATTGCGACACTGGCTTCACCCTATCAGAAATGTTCCCTTTGTGCAATTTGCCCCATCCCTGCAAATTCCAAACCAGAAACTGCTCTTCACTCATGCCGATACAATACAGCATGTTGGGCAACTGGTCATTTGTAGATTAGGAAAAATGAGCAACAATCATTAAACATAATTTCAGCAAATTTTGAGTTTATTCGGGGGCAAGCAGATATCGTTTAGCAGATAGATTCACACCTGTCTGTCTTTAGAGGGAATTAATATTGGTCAGGAAACTAGGTGATCGACTTCATGGGGTATTTTTCTATCCGCTCACATGAGATTGCCACTGAAATTATGCAATGCGGTTAGAAGCTCTAAAGAAATTCATTGTCAGTGATTCCACTTTATCTTCATTTCCAGCATCCCAAGAAGTATTACAACAGAAGTTCAAAACTGTACCATATCTCCAGATATATAAGGAGGGTCTTAAGACTACCAATTTTCACTTAGTTACATGAAACATCTTCAAAGTATACAGTTGCCAGTATTTGACCTCTCGCGATTCTTTGGGGTATATACAAAATATCTGCTCATTATTACAGACCACTTTGGTTGCAGTTCTTTTAAGTGCATTCTTATTTACACAGTTGGCTCATTAGAGTTCTCTGTCAAGAGGCAATTCAGGCAGCAGTCCAGCAAACCATCATCACATTTGAAGGGCTTGTTTTCCTAGTGAATTGTTGAAAATCACCATTGAAGTCTTAGCACCACAACAATTCTTAGCAACGTTACAAAGAACAGTTTTTTTTTTTGCAGTCAGACATGTTCAGATCACAGTAACTTTGTCGAATGATGGTAACAATTATGGTTTCCAAAGTAAAACCACCCATGATATAACCAGCTGCCAGTGGCTTCTCAGCAAATCTTGATTGTTTTGGCAGATGAAGATAAATTGGACTTTCACAAAATCTGACAGGATGTTTCAAGAATAAAATTTTCTATAGTACGATCATTAAGAACTACCCATTCTTTCACCCATCTACAATTGTGGGCCCCCGATATTCCTTTTCAAAGTCATTCTCAGTTTCTCTGTCTTTACAATTTTTTGTCTCATCGAGAATTTTTAACTCCTCTCCCAAATTTGTCTCTTCTGGATCTCATCCAAATTTTCTGAACTCTTCAATTCGAATCTCTCTAGTGAGTTTACCATCCCTGTCAAATTGCCCTAAAAGCACTAAAATAATCCTATTAATGAACCTCTGTCACTATAGCTTGTTATTACATATCATCTGCATCAAACGCTGATTGCATATGAAGAGTTTATTATTTTAACCAATTTTCAGGGAAGCACCTGGAACATGTTGCATTACCACATGTAAATAACCTCTGCTTTTAGCTATCCTTGTTTCCTTTTATTTATACTAATTGAATTGTAGCCACACCAACTTTAGCACTGGGATCTTTTCTGTGTCACTTTCTGCAAAATACAATACAATACAATTCAATACAATACAATTCAATTTATTGTCATTTGGACCCCTTGAGGTCCAAACGAAATGCCGTTTCTGCAGCCATACATTACAAACAAATAGACCCAAGACACAACATAATTTACATAAACATCCATCACATCGCTGTGATGGAAGGCCAAAAAAACTTATCTCTCCACTGCACTCTCCCCCCCGATGTCAGAATCAAAGTCAAAGCCCCCGGCGGGCGATGGCGAATTGTCCCGTGGCCATTAAAGCCACGCCGGGTGATGCAAGGTCGCACACCGGGTCTTGGTGTTAGAGCCCCCGGCGTGCGCTCGCAAACTCCCGCGGCCATTCCAAGCCGCGCGGGGCGGTGATGTAGGCCCCGCTCCAGGAGCTCTTCAACCCCGCAACTCGGGCGGGAGAAGTCGCCGTTGCGGGAGCCCTGAAAAGCGGACTCCCTCCAGGGACCCGCGGGCTCCCGGTGTCGCCGTCCGCCAAACCCGCAGTTGCAGCCACCGAATCTCCGGGGGTCGGGTCGCAGCAGCGTCCACCACAGCTCCACCCGCTCTGGACTCGGCCAGCTCTGCGACGGTGAGGTGAGTAGTCGGCACCACAGCCCCCGGTCTTCCTGTTGGAGGCCGCTCCTCGTTGCAGCCCCAACGACAACGGAGACCCGACAAAGAAAAGATCGGGTCTCCCGTGCAGGGAGAGATTTAAAAGTTACCCCCAACCCCCCCACATCATCCCCACCCCCCCCCCACACACATACCCCAACAAAAATAACAAAAACTACATAAAAACATAGACATAAAATAATAAAAAACGCAGACGGACTGCAGAGGCCGCTGCTGACGAGAGTCGCGCCGCCCACCGGATATGACAAAGGACCTCCTCTTCACACTCCTTTCTCTAATCTCATTACCCTATTTGTTGATATGAGGCAAAGGTATAACATTAGATTACAGATGATGACATTCAGTGCTATTTTTGCCACTTCTCTTAACATCTTGGCTCATTTGTTCTTGCTTGGTTCTTACTTGCTCTTGGGGTTTAAGCCATAGCTTCCCACCATAATATCTATGCCCTTGCTGTGATTCCATCCTTCTCCCTGTTATAGGGTGAATGAGACAGTTTGCAGTACATTGTGATAGCCTGCTACTGTAAATGATCTGGATTGAATAGTTGTCCCATTTCAGGTCCATCAAAAGAAACAGCCTTCTTCGCCAATGTAACATCACCCTTTTATCTAGCCTTTTCTCAACATAGCCACAACATGCTGACCTACCAATTCCATCCATGTTAAATCTAATCTGATCCAATCCATTTTTGCATGCATGTTAACCCATAGTGTGGCATAGATGGGGTAGACAGTCAGAACCTTTTTTCCAAGGGTGGAAATGTCAACACTAGAGGGCATAGCTATAAGATGAGAGGGGAATAGTTTAATGGAGATGTGCCAGGCAAGTTATTTTACATAATGAGTGGTGGGGGCCTGGAACGCACTGCCAGGGGTGGTGGTGGAGGCAGATACGACAGTTTAAGAGGTTTTTAGATAGGCACATGGTAGTGCAGGGAATAGAGGGCTATGGATCATGTACAGGCCAATGAGATCAGTTTAACTTGGCATCATGTACAGCACAAATATTCATAAGATCATGTGATAGGAGCAGAATTTGGGCCATTCGGTCCATCAAGTCTACTCCGCCATTCAATATGGATGATTTATCTCTCCCTCCTAACCCTATTCTCCTGCCTTCTCCCCATAATCTCTGACACCCATACTAATCAAGAATCTAGCTATCTCTGCCTTAAATATATCTACTGACTTTGCCTCCACAGCAAAGAATTCCACAAATTCACCACCCTCTGACTAAAGAAATTCCTCCTCATCTCTTTCCTAAAGGAACGTCCTTTCATTCTGAGGCTATGACCTCTCGTCCTAGACTCTCCCATAAAGTTCCAGTCCCTAATATTGTGGGCTGAAAGGCACCTTCCTCTGCTGGACTGTTCTATGTTCTTTGCTCTATGTTCTTTGTTTCTATGTTCTATTCACCCATCAATCCAGTCCTTGGTGGCTTAAATCAGTTGCCTGTCCCAGATTTTCTGTATTGTGTTCTCATTCTGGGAATGGAGGGAAGGGGGCAGCATGAGTGTAAGCCTTGAGTAGACGAGCTTTAAAGCAGGCGAGAGATTGACTTTGGTGCAATGGAAATGTGCAAACCCCGTCAACCCCAACAAGTCACTGAGCAATCAAAATATCCCCATGGGAGAGGATAATCAACAATTTAAATAATTGAAATGATTTTAACTGCAAATTTACATTTATTTTCTTCGTGTTGTTTATATATGTTATCACTCATTACTGATGTCTAGTCCAGATGAACGAGCATCATCTACATCATGCCTGGATGCTATAGGACTTCTATCGATACGATATGAGATGACACAACTTTATTTATCCCAGGAAGATAAATTGGGCTGCGAACAGTCATAAAACACAACAAGATACATGATACATGAAAGTAAAGTGACGATTGGAAAATCCAGGATTGGGGATGTGCAAAGATTGGGGAGGGGAGCCAGTCCAGCCCAAGACCAAAGGGGGAGAAATTGTAGGATTTGATAGCCACAGGCAAAAATGATCTCCTGCGATGTTTTGTGCTGGATCTGGCTTTAACCAGTCTGTGCTGATGGTACTCCTCAGGTTGATCAGTGTGTCATAGAGGGGGTGAGCTGCATTGTCCAAGATGCTCCGCAGTTTGATGAGCATCCTCCCCTCCAAGACCATCTCCAGTGAATCCAACTCCGTCCCTAGGACGGAACCCGCAAGTCATCACTTTGGAGTGCAGAGCAATCACCTTTTTCAGAGAAGTGCAAATGGCCATTCCCACTGGGCATGGACTTCAACATTCCTGCTATTTACAAGCCCGCCTCCTTACATGATGTTAACTGCATGAACACTTTCGGTGGTTTTCCTTCTCTGATATTCTGTGTCCTCTTTCACAGGTAGGGAGTTGGGAATGACAATACTACCATGTGTGGCATAGGCAAATGGATTTGCTGATGGGCACATGAAGGGATAGGTATGACACCAATTAAGAGGAGACTGATAGTTAGAGGTAACAGTACAGTTGGGGATTCAAGGGAATTCAGTCGGAGGAGAATTTATGTGCTTGCAAAGTAAGTTGTCATAAGGACTTGTTGGGATCGAGATAAGAGTGCAGAATGGGGACGTTGGAGTAATACACAAACTAAAATGCAATTAAATGTATCTGACATGACCATTAAATTGATTGAAGTTCTGAATCCAGGATGGTGATCTGTATCTGGAGAAACTCAGCGGGTGCGGCAGCATCTATGCAGCTCCATAGATGCTGCCGCACCCGCTGAGTTTCTCCAGCACTTTTGTCTACCTTCGATTTTCCAGCATCTGCAGTTCCTTTTTAAACATGGTGATCTGTATCTGTTGACTTCTGCCACCACTTTAAGGAGCAATGGCTGGTTTCTATCCACCCGCAACTGGAAAAGTGATGTCCACCTTGCCCCAAACATGATATCTAGTAGAGCGTAAATACATGACACCCGGGGAAGAAATTCAGATGCACTGATGTACGGAGTAGTTCACTTTGTTCTACCAGTCAGTGACGACTGTCTGGCGAATAAAATTCTGATAGGCTTTGTGGAATAGACCAGAGAAACTGTACCACCTATCAGAAAAGTTCAAAACTGGGGAATGTTCCTTGTAAAAGGAATTCAATCTTTTTGGACTGAGATGAGGAGAGATTATTTCCTGCTGAAGATTGTTAATATTAAAATTCTCAGACGATAATTATATTCAAATCTGAAATCAATGCATATTTAAATAATAAGAGAATCAAGGTAATAGGGCAGGTTGTTTGTGTGAAAGATTACCACAATTTCATTGCAACACAAATTCAGAAGGCCATATTTGATTTCCTGTTTCTTATTCTATTTAGGTTTACTTCCACTGGGAATTGTTCTGATGATACATTCAAGTTGTATTTTGATTTTGATTTTTTGTATTGTATTTTGATTTTGAAGCCAAGCATATTGTACACCTTCCTTGCCACTCTGTTTACTTAGTGTTCCATCTTTCAAGGATCAATGGACTTGGACCACAAGATCCCTCTGTACATCTATGCTGTTTATTGTCTTGCCATTAATTGTAAACTTTCCCCTTACACTCAACCTTTCAGGCAACTGAATCATCCTACCACAACCAGAGAGCAGTACTGAACTACTGTCTACCGCTCTGATGACCCTCGGACAATCCTTGATCGGACTTTGCTTGCTTTACCTTGCTTCAAGTTGTATTTTGATTTTATTTGTTCTTGCGAAATGGGCATTAATGGTCCCTTTGAATGGTTCCGACCCAAAGCATCGCCTGTACCTTTTCTCCAGAGATGCTGCTTGACCCACGGAATTACTCTTACACTTTATGTCTACCTTTGATCTCTTAGTGACTGTTAGCAAGTATAGCTGGGATTGGTTCAATTCAAATTCAGGACTGCAGGAAGGTCACACCATGCTGCTGAGTTTAGGTTTTGAGGGCCTTCGTGAAATCCAACATGAAACTCAACCAGTCAGTTTTGGACTTTTATGTCTGTATGCGAATCCTGAACTAGATGATATTGTGGTCAAAAAGACTTTTGGCACATTGGCCTTTGTCAGAGCATTTAGTATAGAAGTTGGGAGGTCATGCTGCAGTGTATAAGACAATGGTGAGGATGCATTTAGAGTATTACTAGACTAAGTGGGACCCTTTGGGTCCCAGCTTCACAGGGGAGGGCTGGTCCCCCAACGCAATCAATCAATCAATCAATCAATCAATCAATCAATCAATCAATCAATCAATCAATCAATCAATCAATCAATCAATCACACACACACACACACACACACACACACACACACACACACACACACTCACACACACACACAGATTCGCACACAGACTCATGCACACAGACTCACGCACACACATATATACACCCACACACACACTCACACACACACTCACATACACTCACCCACACATACTCACACATACACTCACACACACTCACATACACACACACACACACACACACACACACACACACACACACACACACACACACACACACACACACACACACACACACACACACACACACACACACACACACACTCACACACACACTCACACATACACTCACACACACACACAGATTCGCACACAGACTCATGCACAGACTCACGCACACACATATATACACCCACACACACACTCACACACACACTCACATACACTCACCCACACATACTCACACATACACTCACACACACTCACATACACACACATACATTCACACACATACACTCACATACACTCACACACACACATACACTGACACACACACATACATTCACTCACACACATACACTCACACACATACATTCACTCACACACATACACTCACACACACACACACATACACTCAAACACACACAGACTCATACACACACATACACTCACAAACACACATACACACACACACAGGCTCACACACACATACACACACACAGACTCACACATATACACTCACACATACACTCACACACACACATATACACACATACACACTCATACACTCACATACACACTCGCACATACACACTCACATACACACTCGCACATACACACTCACACTCACATACACACTCACACACACTGACTCGCACACCTTTTATATGACAGTAAACTTTCTTGAATCTACTTACACGGCTGAGCGCGGCCTCTCCACTGTGGGGCTTCCGCAGTCAACGGCACTTCCCCAATCAGCGTGACCTCTGCACTTACCGGAAATTACGCAATCAGCATGACCTCTGCACACACCGGAAATTATGCAATCAGCACGACCTGTCCACTAAGTCACGACAAGAGCGGGACATTTGGACTGAACACAGTCGGACCTAATAAAGCATTTATTCCTTCCAAACACAGTCGGACCTAATAAAGGATTTATTCCTTCCAAACACAGTCGGACCTAATAAAGCATTTATTCCTTCCAAACAAAGCATTGCAGTTTCAAGCACAGGCAGGGCAGCAGGCCAAACCACTCAAGGCATTGTCATTTCATTTCACTTCATTTCCAATTAAGCATTGCACTTTCAAGCACAGGCAGGGCAGCAGGCCAAACAACTCATGGCATTGTCATTAAGGGCTAACAAATCATTAACTGCAAGTACATTGCAGGCTCACAGTTCAGTTGATTCACAGCTTAGAATGACAGTCGTGGCCTCTTCCTCGCGATCTTACAGAGTGACTGACTGACGTCCAGGCATCCGGGGTTTTATAGCCCTGCCCACCGGAGTGGGCGTTACCTTCATTGTGGTGATTGACAGACGAGAGGACTGTGCTCAAGGTTTTTTAAACACTCATAACTTTTTAATTTCATTGATGGGAAAAATACTCAGGGCTGGCTCAGCAGAGGAGGACTGTGAGTAAGATGGCCAAAAATCACAGCGATACAGGGTAGCGTTTTTTCGAAAATCAATATACAGTGCAGACAGGAAGTGGTCAAGAGACTTTTAATTATATAGATGTTCAGTTTTGGGCACCATGTTGTAGGAAAGATGTTGTTAAGCTGGACATGGTGGAGAGAAGATTTACGAGGATGTTGCCAGGACTCGAGGGCTTGAGCTATAGCGAGAGGTTGAGTAGGCTAGTTAAGGCGGGTACTATCGCATCATTTAAGAAACATTTAGACAGCTACATGGATAGGACAGATTTAGAGGAGTATGCACCAAACACTGTCAGGTGGGACTAGTGTTGGCGGCGCGACTCACCCGTTGCAGCGGCCCCTACAGCCTGTCTGTCTTTTTTTAAATTTTTTGTCTAGTTAAATGTAGTGTTGGTGTTTTTTAATACTGGTTTTAAATGTGTATATGTGGGGGGCGGGGGGGGTGGGGGAGAGGGAAACTGTTTAAAATCTCTTCCCTGTCTGGTAGACCCGACCTTTTCCCTGTCGGGTCTCCGTTGTCGTTGGGGCCTAGCACCGTGGAGCGGCCTCCAGCCTGAACGACCCGGGGGCTCGGGAGACTGCGGAGCTGCGGACTACTCACCATCGTGGGGCTGGCCGGCCTCGGAGCGTGGGGAGCGGTGGTGACTCGCTGCTGCGACTCGACTCCTGGGGCTCGGAGGCTCCAGCAACGCAGCCGCAGGTCCGGTGGACTGGGACATCGGGAGCTCGCGGGTCCGGGGGGAGTGAGAGACCGCTTCCCGGAGCTCCCGCAACGCGACTTCTCCAGCCCGTGTCGTGGGGTTGGAATGACCTGGAGCGGGGTCATACATCACCCAGCACGGCTTCATGGCTGTGGGACATTCCAGCGCCCGCCGGGGGCTCCAACTTCGAGACTTCTAGACCGGGAGCGGGGCCGTAAATCGCCCGGCACGGCCTAAAATGGCCGTGGGACTTATTATCGCCCGCCTGGGGCTTCGACATCGGGAGAGTCATGGAAAACAGGGGAGAGAAAAGACTTTGCCTTCCATCACAGTGGACCCACTGTGATGAATGTTTGTGTGAACTAAATTGTGTGTATGTCTAGGAATTGTCTTTGTATGGGTGTGGAAACAGAATTTCGTTTGAGCCTCACTGAGGTTCAAATTACAATAAATTGTATTGTATTGTATTGTATTGTAGTGTAGTTGGGACATGTTGGCCAATGTGGGCAAGTTGGGCCGAAGGGCTTGTTTCCATGCTTTAAGACTTTATGACTATAACTGTGACTTTATTGCTGAGAAAAGGTGAAAGTCTAACAGTCAGAATATGTATGCAAGTTCAGTATTTGTTAAAGTGAAAATATGATAACAACATGGCACAGAGGCACAGTTGGTAGAGCTGCAGCCTCACAGCAACATCTGGACCTGAGTTCAGATGTGACCTTTGGTGATGTCTGTGCAGAGTTTGCTCATTCTCCCTGTGAATGTATGGGTTTCCTCCGGGTGCTCAGCTATCCTCCCACATCTCAAAGATGTGTTGGATGGTTGGTGAATTGGCCTCTGTAAAATTATTCCTAATGTGTATGGAGTGGATAGAAATAGTGCGATTAGTTGATGGATGGACTCGGTCAGCCGAAAGGCCTATTTCCATGCTGTATTTCTAATGCAAAACTAAAACTAAACTAAAACAAAACTAAAACAAAAAAAAAATGTATATTTGAATCAAATTTCTATAATAATGGGAAATATAATATAAAACAATACATTTAATTGTCTTAGCTATTATAGGAACTTAACTATGAGCTAACACAAGTGATTACAGTTGAATGAGGTCTGCCATTTGCTCTCTGGATAATCGACTGATCAGTGAACATTTAGACAGTAATTTTAGCTTTTATCCTAATAAAGTTCAATGCTCAGCGTCTGTGTCTCCTTTGTGGTTAAATCTTTTTTTTTAAATTAGATCAAGTAATTTTTTATACCTCATATTCAAAAATTGTGAAAAATCCCATGGGTCATTGAAAATTATCCTTTCATTCCTGCCGCCTGTTTTAAGTCAGTCAAAACATTCCAGACTTCAAAAGAGGGCTTTGCCTGCTTAGGCCATTTTTGTCTCCCCTTACGGTTGGACCATAAAAGGCTGGTTATTTGGATAAATTAACTTCTGGAGTCTGTTTGATTTTCATAAAGCTCCATTGTCTGACACCAAATTAGTTCCACTGCAGATATACAAATCTTTGCGTACACCTAAAGAAATACATTTATGATGTCTGCTGATTTGTAACAGGGTACCAGTTAATTAGAAGCTTCAAATGTTCATCTGTCATTTTCCCCATAATTGTTCTCGAATTACATCTTAGCATATGCAAGTAAAAGAAACATTTTAAAGAAATGAATGCTGCTCATTTCTATTCAAATTGTGTAATTTTACAACTCTTAGCATTTAACCCACTAGAGATGAAACATTTCTGAACATATGTTTGTCACAAAATAAAATCTAACATATCTACAAAGTCATAGTTATCATTAGATCAAACTAATCACACAAATTATTATTATTTTAAACTTTAGAATTTTAAGAAAGTAGATCATCATCTTAACTTTACCTTTCTGTGGGACTAAATATTTTGAAAACTGCTGAAAATTGTTCAAGACACTAAAAATGTCAGAATCAGTTTCTGCTCGTAAAGGAACAGCAATCAGAGCAATCCTGAAACAGCAAATGCTGCGATTTAAATTTCTAACAAAGATGTGTATTCTTTTGTTGTTTATTCCATTATCAACCTGGTATTTATATAAAAGGTACAACCCGTAAGCCAGGAAATCCCATAGCTAAACTTCACCAGAGCAAAAGTACTGAATGAACTCCATTGCTTGCATTGGTGCCTGAGGATCAGTTAGCTTCAGGGAAGAGGAGAAAGAAGGCCAAAGTCAACAAACATGGCTCCTTAAGCTGAACAATGGCCTTGAAAACCTGCTATGAAAGAAAATAAACTCCATGCATGATGTGTTTTGTTATAGCTAAGAAATGAATACAAGGTTCATGAAGCTTTTACAAGTAAGCTGGATTAGTTTCACACGTATTCACACAGATGGTTGTATTAACAACACATGAAGTAAACTGTTGACGTTGGCTGGCCACGGTAGAACAGTGGCCAAGTGCCATGCACTCTTCTCCCCATTCCACACTGGCCTACACTAGCATAGAATCCAGCAAATGAGATGGTCTTTGTGGATTAAAGGTCACTGTTACAACAAATTAACGTAATTCTTACTTAATATTTTGGCCTAAACCGACATGTGATGTTACATAAATATCATTGGTGCTGGAATGTCACCAAAGAAACAGTTGATTGGGATTTCATATACTGATTGTGCCCCTCTTAAACTGAATTAAATTAGATAGATCAGAGGTGGAATAATGATGATGGTAATTTTACCTACCAGCCACCAGCATGTGTCTCGAATGTGGGAGAAAGCCGGAACATGGGAAGAAAGCCTATACAGTCACAGGGAGAATGTGCACACTCCACACAGCCAGCACTGAGGATAAGGATCAAACTCAATATGTTGGAACTATGAGGCGGCAGCACTAATTTCTGTGGCATTTTGCCATTGTTGCATTTAGTCATAGTCAGAGAGTGATACATATTGGAAACAGGCTCTTCGGACCAACTTGCCCACACCGGCCAGCATGTCCCAGCTACTAGTCCCACCTGCCAGCATTTGGTCAATATCCCTCCAAACCTGTCCTATCCATGAACAAGATATTATTGAACTATAAACAAAAAATTCTGTCCATTCATTTTAAAGGAAAATAAATTCTGCCCATTTATTTTCCTTAAAGCAATCAATTATTTTGTGATTAACAAAACTGGCTATTTTAAATTTGGTTTCCACTGTGAACACCTGTGGGAGATTTTTAATTTGAATAACTAAGTGGTGACAGAGTTGTGAGGCGCATTTAACCTGCACCTTTTGATTGTAATACAGGAAAGATGTCAAATTCATGTTAACTGCTGATTTATGTGATTGTCACATGAATCAAGTGTTGCCTGCACTGATTATTGGCAAGCGTGCACAGAAGCGTGCTCATCCTTGCAGATGAGCTTCTGCACCCTTCATATGATGGAATGATGAGAACTGCAAATAATACTCCAAATGCAGCCTAACTAAAGTTTTATAAAGCTGCAACATGACTTCCTGATTCATAGTCTCAATGCCTGGACCAAGGAAGCCAAGCATATTGTACACCTTCCTTGCCACTCTGCCTACTTAGTGTTCATCTTTCAAGGAGCAATGGACTTGGACCACTGTTTATGGTCTTGCCATTAACTGTAAACTTTCCCCTTACACTCAACCTTTCAGGCAACTGAATCATCCTACCACAACCAGAGAGCAGTACTGAGCTACTATCTACCGCTTTGATGACCCCCGGACAATCCTTGATCGGACTTTGCTTCCTTTACCTTGCACAAAACGTTATCCCCTTATCATGTATCTATACACTGTAAATGGGTCGATTGTAATCATGTGTTGTCTTTTTGCCGAGTGGTTCGCACGCAACAAAAGCTTTTCACTGTACCTCGGTACACGTGATAATAAACTAAATTGAACTCAAAGTGCAACTCCATCTACCATTTTCCCATCTGCAACTGTTGCTCAATTCCCCGAGACACCGTGGTTCACCTTTTCTGCTGATCCCACAATCAAACTACCTTCCACAATATGCAGGAAGCTATTCAAAGGTTATTTCAAAGGTTATTTATTGGTCACATACACCTAGGTGTAGTGAAATGCTTCTTGCCAATGCAGCACATAAAGAAAGAATACAGACATAACATTAATAAGAGATTTAAACATAAAGAACATCCCCCCACAATGGCTCCCACCATGAGGGAAGGCACAAAGTCCAGTCCCCAGCCCCAGTTCACCCATAGTCGAGCCAATTGAGGCCTCCACAGTTGCCTCTACGGAGGCTCGATGTTCCTGGCCGTTCTCGCCGGGTGATGGTGCTCCGGCGTCGGGAGAATTCTTACAGCGGCATGGGACACCTGGATGATAGGAGAAGTCGCTGTGAATGTCAGATCAAGATCAGTCGTTCATTGCTTAACACGTGAGGCTTGGCCAGATGGGAGTTCTTAAATATTTGAAAGAAGAGAGGTATATCAGGGCAAAGACAGCAGATGTTTGAGTTGTAATTGATGAAGGTTGCTGTGGAGTATTGCTAGGGTTATATTATATGGTGCATGATTGAATCAAGTGAACAGTGATTGAATTTGTTAATATATTAGAGCTAGAGAATCATACCGCAAGAAAGCAGGCCTGTCGACCCAACTCGTTCATGCTGAGAAAGATGCCTCATCTAAGCTGGTCCCATTGGCCTATATCCTTTGGTCCATATCCTTTCAAACGTTTCTTATCCATATACGTGTATTTTACATATTCTCTCAACATACTGTGACAGGTCATCCATGTCTTGGGACTTCAGACCTCTCTCCCACGGCCAATTCATCAGCAAAAAGAATGGCGTCTAGGATCACTAAACGTATGACCTCCTTCCTTCTCCAGCTCATCAACCACAACATTCAGAGCTGTAATAATTGATCTGAATTCTGCTCTCTGACTTATTCCATCAAAGTTCCCATTAACATCCCTAAACCTTTCGTATGATTGCTGACAGTGATTGAAAGCAATGAGCACCTCCCTTGCAGGGGATGCAGTGATTTTTAAAATTATCAATAGCTAACTTCAGCTGATGCTTCCTTAAAGCCAGATTATTCAAATTGTGTAAGTGTCCAGTTTCTTGAACTGTATCAGTAGGATTCAGCTGACTAAGCTGCTGGAATATTTTTCTTCATCTTCTAACTCTAAGATGTCATCCGTTGCTTGCGGATAACATTCTCATAATTACTCATAAAATTGTGGGTACAGGTCTCAATCCAGACTCCTCAGCACCAAATCTTGCCTGACATAGCATATGGGTGCAGTTGTTGCAACATTGCACCATCTGTGAAGGCAGAGTGAAGCTTTTGCATGTTTTGTCTGATTACTAATTATTAGAGAATATTAGTGGTTAAGTGTTGGGGATATGGTGCTCTCAGTGATTTCATAGATAGTGGTGCACTTGGTAGAATATGATGATTGAAGATGTATTTACTTATCGTGTCCATGTGTGTGAGTTCATTGAACTACATTTGGTACTGCATCCTAACAATGGAGCTTAAACCCACATTTTTCAAACTCTCCAGAATACAACCAATTGAGCCACCAGTGATACATAGTAGCTTTTATTCAATATAAATGCCCCCAAGCAGCATATTCATATTAGTGGAAATATGGAACTGAAGAACAACTTTCTCATTATGGATGGCAATTTTGATTTTACAGTTTTAGTGCGTTAAAAATATGAATGAGAGTCAGCAAAACGACTTGAGCAATAAAAAACTTGCAGGTCTGGACTAAGCAGGGGAACATTCAATTAAAGCATGTATCTATCTGACTTGTACTGTACAGATTTAAACAAGACTTCAATGTATGCAGAGCTTTTCGCATTGAGAATTGGGTGGAATTTGACCTCTCCAATAATAAGGGAAAGAACAATTCAAACTGGAATTGGTATTGGTTAATTATTGTCACGTGCAAGAAGAGAGAGTGAAAAAATATATTTTATGTGCTTTCCAGGCAGATCATACCTTTCATTAGTGCATTTATACCAGACATGAATACAACAGATGGTTCAAAAGAGAAAGTCTTCAAAGCGAATGAATGAATGAATGAATGACAGATACTTTATTATCACATTTATAACCATATAACCATATAACAATTACAGCACGGAAACAGGCCATCTCGGCCCTACAAGTCCGTGCCGAACAACTTTTTTCCCTTACTCCCACCTGCCTGCACTCATACCATAACCCTCCATTCCCTTCTCATCCATATGCCTATCCAATTTATTTTTAAATGATACCAACGAACCTGCCTCCACCACTTCCACTGGAAGCTCATTCCACACCGCTACCACTCTCTGAGTAAAGAAGTTCCCCCTCATGTTACCCCTAAACTTCTGTCCCTTAATTCTGAAGTCATGTCCTCTTGTTTGAATCTTGCCTATTCTCAAAGGGAAAAGCTGGTCCACATCAACTCTGTCTATCCCTCTCATCATTTTAAAGACCTCTATCAAGTCCCCCCCTTAACCTTCTGCGCTCCAGAGAATAAAGACCTAACTTATTCAACCTTTCTCTGTAACTTAGTTGTTGAAACCCAGGCAACATTCTAGTAAATCTCCTCTGTACTCTCTCTATTTTGTTGACATCCTTCCTATAATTGGGCGACCAAAATTGTACAACGTACTCCAGATTTGGTCTCACCAATGCCTTGTACAATTTTAACATTACATCCCAGCTTCTATATTCAATGCTCTGATTTATAAAGGCTCGCATACCAAAAGCTTTCTTTACCACCCTATCTATATGAGATTCCACCTTCAAGGAACTATGCACGGTTATTCCCAGATCCCTCTGTTCAACTGTATTCTTCAATTCCCTACCATTTACCATGTACGTCCTATTTTGATTTGTCCTGCCAAGGTGTAGCACCTCACATTTATCAGCATTAAACTCCATCTGCCATCTTTCAGCCCATTCTTCCAAATGGCCTAAATCACTCTGTAGACTTTGGAAATCCTCTTCATTATCCACAACACCACCTATCTTGGTATCATCTGCATACTTACTAATCCAATTTACCACACCTTCATCCAGATCATTGATGTACATGACAAACAACAAAGGACCCAACACAGATCCCTGAGGCACCCCACTAGTCACCTGCCTCCAACCTGATAAACAACCATCCACCATTACCCTCTGGCTTCTCCCATTCAGCCACTGTTGAATCCATCTTGCTACTCCTGCATTTATACCCAACAGTTGAACCTTCTTAACCAACCTTCCATGAGGAACCTTGTCAAAGGCCTTACTAAAGTCCATATAGACAACATCCACTGCTTTACCCTCGTCAATTTCCCTAGTAACCTCTTCAAAAATTCAAGAAGATTAGTCAAACATGACCTTCCAGGCACAAATCCATGCTGACTGTTCCTATTCAGACCCTGTTTATCCAGATGCTTATATATATTATCTCTAAGTATCTTTTCCATTAATTTGCCCACCACTGAACTCAAACTAACTGGTCTATAATTGCTAGGTTTACTCTTAGAACCCTTTTTAAACAATGGAACAACATGCGCTGTATGCCAATCCTCGGGGACTATTCCCGTTTCTAAAGACATTTCAAATATTTCTGTCATAGCCCCGGCTATTTCTACACTAACTTCCCTCAATGTCCTAGGGAATATCCTGTCAGGACCTGGAGACCTATCCACTTTTATATTTTTCAAAAGTGTCAGTACTTCTTTTACTTTGAAACTCATAGTATCCATAGCTACTCTACTAGTTTCCCTTACCTCACATAATTCAATATCCTTCTCCTTGGTGAATTACCTACAAAGTTACTGGGAGAAAGCAGGAGAATGGGGTTGAGGGGGAAAAATAGATCAGCCATGATTGAATGGCGGAGTAGACTCGATGGGCCAAATGGCCTAATTCTGCACTTATGACATGACATAATGAACAATCATATAGAACTGATTAGTGTAGATCTTGCTGCTTCGCTTGGCTATAGGAGGGAAAGGTCCTAATTTCCATGGCTCAACTCTTGAAAGAAAATAATTTTCTGAATCATTAAATGCCAGAATCATTAGGTAATATGCTTGAGAGTCCTTGCACAGGCGTTAATGATTCTACAACATATGATGCATAGGAGAGAAATTAGTTTTAATATATATCGCTGCGTAAATGCTGGAGCCAGTAGGTGGGCCATTCCAGCCAGTGCAAGCAGGCCTAGATGATACTGACTTATGTGCAAATGCTATAGCCTACACATGGAGCATTCTGGACTTGGGTTAAGGGAGGCTGTTTGCCATCACAGTTCCCAGAGCCTCTATTAAACGTAGGTCAATCATCACCTCACTACTATATTCACAGACACATACCTATATTCCCAGAAATGTAATTGTTCCTTAATAGACCTGGACAGGACACACAGAGTTTATGTGCAACCTCTGTCCCTTGGGGCATCGTAGTATTTTAGGCCTTCAGCTGCATGTCAGTTTGGAGCAGGGAAATTAGGCCTCAATGATGCCATTGAAAGACAGCTGCTATCTCTTGTAAAGCAGCTACACCCAGCTGCAGAGAATAGGGAACGTTTCTGAACACAGGCTCTGATTCAACTGAAGGATAGCAACATGGTGATTCTTGTCCCACTTGCAGACAGATAGTCCATCAGGCAACATGGCTAAGGGCATTTAGTTTAGTTTAGTTTAGAGATACAGTTCGGAAACAGGCCTTTTGGCCTACTGAGTCATAGAAACATAGAAACATAGAAATTAGGTGCAGGAGTAGGCCATTCGGCCCTTCGAGCCTGCACCGCCATTCAATATGATCATGGCTGATCATCCAACTCAGTATCCCGTACCTGCCTTCTCTCCATACCCTCTGATCCCCTTAGCCACAAGGGCCACATCTAACTCCCTCTTAAATATAACCAATGAACTGGCCTCGACTACCCTCTGTGGCAGAGAGTTCCAGAGATTCACCACTCTGTGTGAAAAAAGTTCTTCTCATCTCGGTTTTAAAGGATTTCCCCCTTATCCTTAAGCTGTGACCCCTTGTCCTGGACTTCCCCAACATCGGGAGCAATCTTCCTGCATCTAGCCTGTCCAACCCCTTAAGAATTTTGTAAGTTTCTATAAGATCCCCTCTCAATCTCCTAAATTCTAGAGAGTATAAACCAAGTCTATCCAGTCTTTCTTCATAAGACAGTCCTGACATCCCAGGAATCAGTCTGGTGAACCTTCTCTGCACTCCCTCTATGGCAATAATGTCCTTCCTCAGATTTGGAGACCAAAACTGTACGCAATACTCCAGGTGTGGTCTCACCAAGACCCTGTACAACTGCAGTAGAACCTCCCTGCTCCTATACTCAAATCCTTTTGCTATGAAAGCTAACATACCATTCGCTTTCTTCACTGCCTGCTGCACCTGCATGCCTACTTTCAATGACTGGTGTACCATGACACCCAGGTCTCGCTGCATCTCCCCTTTTCCTAATCGGCCACCATTTAGATAATAGTCTGCTTTCCTGTTTTTGCCACCAAAATGGATAACCTCACATTTATCCACATTATACTGCATCAGCCAAACATTTGCCCACTCACCCAGCCTATCCAAGTCACCTTGCAGTCTCCTAGCATCCTCCTCACAGCTAACACTGCCCCCCAGCTTAGTGTCATCCGCGCCATAGAGTCCGTGCCAACCAGCGATTCCTGCATACTAACATTATCCTACACACTCGGGATAATTTACAATTTTACCAAGTGAATTAACCTACAAACCTATACATCTTTGGAGTGTGTGATGCAATGGGAACTCCTGGAGAAAATCCACGCGATCACAGGGAGAACGTACAAACTCTGTACATTCAGCACCCGTAGTCAGGATCGAACTCGGGTCACTGGCGCTGTGAGGCATCAACTCTACTGCTGCACCACAGTGCCGTCCTATATTGTACTGGATGTTAATAACATGGTCAGAGTTTGGGTTAGATTGGCTGAGTTTCAATCAAATTAAAACCAACTGGTGAATCAATGGAAGAAATGCACTTATTCTGCCAGCAATCCTTGTGATTAACAGAAATGTTGCTGCCATGACTCACACCGTTGCCAGGCAATCGAAGGACTCACAAACATGAAGAGCAATGAGCACTTAATATTGAGCCTTCTCAAGATTACAGACCGCACAAGGTATTTAGGTAACTAATGGGAACACCTCAGAATATCCCAAAGCCCTGCAGAAAGTAGGATTTTGTTCAGTGTAACATTTGGTCTATAACAGGTTTCTGTTTCAGCAAAGCCTGTCAATTCAATTCTCAGGCACTTCTACAAACATAGTAACATAGAATGTAGGTTCAGGAGTAGGCCATTCGGACCTTCGAGCCAGCACCACCATTCAATATGATCATGGCTGATCATCCAAAATCAGTACCCTGTTCCTGCTTTCTCCCCATATCCCTTGATTCCATTCGGCCTAAGAGCAATATCTAACTCTCTCTAGAATACATCCAATGAATTGGCGTCCACTGCCTTCTGTGGCAGAGAATTCCACAATGAAAAAGTTTTTCCTCATCTCAGTCCAAAATGGCCTACCCCTTAATAATTTAATAATTTAATAATGGCGGATGTGCAGGAGTGGGGTGCCATTGTGCATGGCTGCTCTGCCTGCAGTCTGTCTTTTTCACCCTTTTAGTGTCTAAAAACATTTTTATTTTGGAGGTCTAGTCTTTTTATGTGGGGGGTGGGGGGGGAGGGGGGGAAGGGGGAAACAGACTTTTCTCAGTCCTACGTGGTTGGAGATGTGGCTTTCCTCAGAGCTGCACCTTTGCCGTCACTTCGTGGCCTATCAGCGGGACTGGGGCGGCGTTTTCCTGCTGGAACCATCCTGGACTACAGCTACGACGGTGGCGCAGCGCTGAAGCACCGTGTGGTAAGCTCCGGAGTGCCGACTTCCAACATCGAGGAGCTGTGGCTGCGGGCATCCAGCGGGCGGCGCTGACTTGGAACAGGAGTCTGGGATCTCTCGCCGAGATCGCCAGTGTCGGAGCTCTGACCAGCGGGGACTTCGGGGACTTCGGGAGCCGCGGAGGGGAGGAAGTGGCTGTTCCAGTTAAACCAATGCCGCTGAAGAGTGTTCCCCCGATGCCGGAACTCCATCTTCCGGCGAGAGGGCCTATAACATCGGGCTGCCGTTGCGGCGACTGCAGAGGCCTCAAATAGGCCCCGACCTCGGGTGAACGAAGTGGAGGAGGACTGGACTTATTGGTGCCTTCTCTCACAGTGGAAAGTGTTGATTCTGCTGTGGGGGGGGGGAGGTTCATGTTAAATTCTATAGTGGGTTGTGTCTTTTTTTTATTTTATATGGATGTATGGTAACCTAATTTGTTCTCTATAAAGCACTTTGGCTTCAACGTGATTTGATTTAAAAGTGCTATGTAAATAAAAATTACTTACTTAGTTACTTAATCTCTAAGGAAGAAACGTATGGAGTACTTCCACAGGTACAAATGTACACTACTATAATTAAATGAAGCCAGTGGGAGAATGGAAAATCCATGTTAGACTTTCACTTGATGAAAGGCCTCCAGAATCTTTCCCTTTCTTAAAATGCTTAAATAAGAATTGGAAAATAATTGTAATAAATATTAGACAATCTTTAAGAAATACTACATTTGTTTGAACTACACTACGACATTTTAGTTGGTTCGTTTAAATGGAAGAGTTCCTGTTTATTCACAAAGATTCACAGGGATCCATACCTGTTTACCATGATACACCCAATTGCAATCCTAGTGTAAAGGACCACGTGAGTTTAATTGTGCAGCGCTCCCTTTAGCTAAAGTTAGACACAAAATGCTGGAGTAACTCAGTGGGACAGGCAGAGAGAAGGAATGGATGACATTTCGGGTCGAGACCCTTCTTCAGACTGAGAGTCAGGGGAGAGGGAGACTAGAGATATCGAAGGGTAAGGTGTGAAAACGTCAGATCAAAGCAGATGAGTTTTAAGGAAATATAGAATGGTTCATTGTTGGCTAAAGAGAAGGTGACAACGACCTGCAAAACGTAGGATTTTGTTCAATTACAATCATTAAAATTAATCAGGTGGATATAGCTAGTTCCTGTGCAGTTGGCACATTTTAATATCCCACTACTGCACGCGCGCGCACACATGCAAACGCACGTACACAGGCACATACATGAATTTAATCTTTGACCTCAAGGTCCTTGGGCTGAAAGAGGCACCTGACTACAAAATCGCAGCAGGCTGGAAATGACTGAGGCTTACTTTGTGCAAATAGCCGCACTGTTGGCCGGCAGGGAAGGGAGAGGGCTCTAGAGGTTCACAGATATGGACCCCATCCATGTTGTTGACCAGGTGAAAAAGTGGCAGCAGGCACACTTCATCAGATGTTTCAGGAGAGTTTCCCGAGCACAAATGAGCTGCTCATGGCAGGATGGGGCTGTTATCAGGCAACTGAACTGTCCTCTCACCAACTAGAGAGCAGTCCTGACCTCCCATCTACCTCATTGGAGATCTTCGTATTATCTTTAATTGGGCTTTACTAGACTTTATATTGCACTAAATGTTTTATCCTTTATCCTGTATCTGTACACTGTGGACGGCTTGATTGTAATCATGGATAGTACGCAACAAAAAAGGTTTTCACTGTACCTCGACATATGTAATAATAATACACTAATGTACATAAAATTATTACACTAATATTAATTCAGAACCAGGGGTCACAGTTTAAGAATAAGGGGTAGACCATTTAGGATTGAGATGAGGAAAAACTTTTTCACCCAGAGAGTTGTGAATCTGTGGAATTCTCAGCCACAGAAGGCAGTGGAGGCCAATTCACTGGATGTATTCAAGAGAGAGAGATTTAGCTCTTAGGGCTAACAGAGTCAAGGGAAATGGGGAAAAAGCAGGAACGGGGTACTGATTTTAGATGATAAGCCATGATCATATTGAATGGCGGTGCTGGCTCGAAGGGTCGAATGGGCCGAATGGCCTACTCCTGCACCTATTTTCTGTTTCTATGTTTCTATTCTTCTTTTCGTGCCCATCTTGTTACAAATGTTGACCTCGCTGTCATCGTCCACCCTGAAAAGGACGCAAGCTTCCGGCGACAATTTGTGGAAGCCATCACTTGTCACAATAGACGATGGTGGTAGCAGAATTAGTTCAGGATACTTCCAGTTTCCAGCCCCGTGATGTGGACACTTCTGCTATGGGGTCATGTTTCTATTTAAACTAAAGTAAGAAATTACACTGAGGAGTGAATCACCCAGAACATGGGAACAATACCTGACAGATGTTCAGTATCTTACTCTTGCTAAGATATGGTGCTTATCTTTTGACTCTAATTGATAAATTCAATTTTGAAGGATACACTTCCTGTTTACAACTGCGTTAGTGTGAATTTCCTTTTTGTTTTTCACGTTGCAAGAAACCACTTATTCTCACAGAAAATGGAAGGGGGTTTCTTCTATTTCAAATGATCCCCAAGTTAGAGGATTGGATCCTTCTCCACATAGGCAAAATAGTCAAGGCAAATTCTCTGGAGGATGCCACCTGACTAGCAAACATTGCCTAACGATGTTCAGTTTGAAGAAGGCTCCTGACTCAAAACATCGTCTGTCCATATCCTCCAGGACTGCCGTCTTACCCGACCAGTTACTACAGCATTTCGTGTTCTACAGACTATATATACCATGTCCTTTGCGATGTCTCCTCATCTGACAGCAATGCACACCCTGTCTAAAGGCTCTGCCTAAATTGCAGGAAGCATTTATAAAAATTGTAGCAGACATGCAAACAAAACAGGGCAAAATTTGGAATAGTCATTTTTACTTTTACTAATTGTTGTAATGTGCAAAGGTTGGTAGGTAAGTTACTTTTGGGGTTGGGAGATGAGGGGAAGTAGTTTAAATTACATAAAACACATTACTTCTTTGAAAGTGTCTTTAGTTCTGCCTGGGAAAGACAATCTTGTTGATCTGTACAACATTAAAAGCAAAGCTATGAGCGTTTAGTTTAGTTGGTTTAGAGATCCAGTATAGAAGCTGGCCCTTCGGTCCACCGAGCCCATTGATCAACCATTTTTGCATCCACTCCCTACACACTAGGGGCAATTTACAGAGGCCAATTAACTTACAAACTCACACATCTTCGACATGTGGAGGGAGGAAACACCCATATCTTGAATGTGAGAGGAGGAAAGCTTGAAGGAGATGTGCGAGGCAAGCTTTTACTGAAAGAGTGCTGGATGCCTAGAATGAACTGCCATGGGTGATTGGTAGAGGCAGATGCAATAGTGGCATTTAAGAAGGTTTTGGATAGGCACATGGATGTGCAGAGAATGGAGGGAAATGGATCACATGCAGGCAGATAACAATTGGTCTTGCCATAATGTTCTGCACAGGCATTGTGGGCTGACAGGCCTGTTCCAATGCTGTACTAGTCTATATTATTTGTTCTATGTTCTAAACCCACACAGGCATAGGGAAAACGTGCAAACTCCACACAGACAGCACCCGAGGTCAGGATCAAACCAGGGTCTCTGGCATTGTGAGGCAGCAGCTACCAGCTGCGTCACTGTGTCATCCCCAGCAAGTTTTTGTTTCAGGCAAATCGTGGTAGTATTCTCTTCCTCAGTATGGTATGTCAATTAAAATTGTCAAGCTGAAAAATGAACAGATTTTACTCTGTACTCTGATATATGAAGAAAGGTTTTGGAAAAGGGTTAAAGTACTTACAGAAAGAGTGACTCCAGAGCCCGAATTGCCAACTGCTGTTACTATGTTCCTGTTCTGCAGCTGGGTATTGCAAATTATGAGATGCAGGTGTCTGAAAGGACCAGGTGGCACAGTTTTATAATTTGCTTTTCTTCTTTTTGATACTCCAGGGTAGTTGGTATTGTACTTGGAATGTCTGGAAATGCAGTAATCGGGGTGTAAATGTAGTGATGCTATTACATCAACAGAGGAGAGAACAATAAGTCATGCAGGCAGTTTAATTGAACGTGAGACATTTGTCGAACACCAGTTCAGTTTGACCAAAATGAAATTAAAACCACCTGAGCAGACTAGGTTCAAAGATCTTAAACTGTTTCCTACTGAAATGAAATTGATCACAGGTTAAAATGATTAGATCCAAACTATTGGCTCTTTAAATAGTTCCTAAATTATGAATTTAGTTGAATCATGTGTAATCTTTGTGTGAACAAAATGGACATGGAAGATAATCTCAATTTTATTTGCTCTCTTTGTCCGCAATGCAAGTTTGAGCAGTTTTGCATTTATTAATGTTTTTAATTAAAGATGTAAAAAAATATATTTGGAAGATGTTTAATGGTTTCTCCATTAAGTTCATAACATCTTGGAAATAACACTTGTTCGTGCAGTTGTTATCAAGATAACAATAGAATGAGGAACGCGTTATTTAAGCATCTATTATTATTTACTCAAATGTTTGTGACAGAGTCATTCAGCAGGGAAGCAGTCCAATTTGTTCATGCTGACAAGATCTTTCCCTATTCAAGCTAATCTGGTTTGCCCACACCTGGCCCAAATCCCTCTAAGCCTTTCCAATCCATGTACATGTCCAAAATCTTTTAAATAGCATTATTAAGTGCCTGATTCAACTACTTCATCTGGCCGCTTGTTCCATATATCACTCTGTGTTAAAATGTTTCCCTCAGGTTCCTATTCAATCTTTCCTCACTCACATTAAACCTATGCCCTCTAGTTCTTGATTCACCCAACATGGGGAAAAAACTCTATGCATTAATTCTATGCATTCCTCTCTTGAATTTATACACCTCTATACGATCTCCTTTCATCCTCAAATCTGGGCAACATCCTGGTAAATCTTCTCCGCACTCTTTCCAGATTTACCAGGATGTTGCCAGTACATGAGGGCCTGCTACAGGGAGAGGTGGGCAAGGCAGGATATTATTCCTTGGAGTGCAGGACACTGAGGGGTGATCTTATAGAAGCGTATAAAATCATAAGGGGAATAGATAGGATGAATGCACAGTCTTTTCCCCAAGGTATGGGAATCATTCACACAAGGCCATAGGTTTAAGGTGAGAGAGGAAAGATTCAGTAGGAACCTGAGGGGCAACTTTTTCACACAGCGGGTGATGGGTATATGGAACGGGCGGCCAGAGGAAGTATTTGAGGCAGATTCTATTAGACATTTGGACAGGTGCATGAATAGAAAAGGTTTAGAGCATTATGGGTAAAATGGAGGTAAATGGGATTAGCTGAGATGGGGCGTCATTGTAGGTATGGACAAGTTGGGCCGAAGGGTCTGTTTTCATGCTGTGTGACTCTATGGCTTTATGACTCTATTCCCAATGTTCTCAGGATTTGCAATTACGCTTAAGGTTTAGTGATACAGGTGCACAACCTTTTATCCGAAGATCCAAATAACGAAAACCTCCGAATAGCGGCCATTTTTTCGGTCCTTGAAGAAAGGTCCTTGAAAACGTTCACCGAGGGCGGCCCGCAGAGGTGACAGCGGAACCTCCGGTCGGTCCTCGAAGAAAGGGGAACTAAATCCCCATTCATAAAAGAGAAGATGAGGGTATATTGCGCGGGAGGGTTAATAATTGACAATATGCTGCTGCCTGCCCGCTGAATTAAAAAGTTCCCACGGTAGACTCACGATATACAGTGTTTCGTGAGTCTTGCGTGGGAACTTTTTAACTCAGCGGGCAGGCAGCAGCAGATTGTCGCTCGCTTCAGTTTCACCCCACCTACACCCCTCTGCTTCCCGGCCATGTGTGTGACCCCTTCCCTCTCCTCTCCAGCTCCCCGCCCATTGCACCGGCGCGGGGGCTTTGCACTGTCTTCACGTCGGCGATTGCAGCAGGACCGTGTCAGGACCAATTGGACACCGACCACCGCAAGCACGGAGATCCCAGAGACCCACAGCCAACAGCAGCCCAGCCCAGCCCCACTCCAACTACAGAGGAACCTGGGTTGCGGATGACGGGGCGCAGCTCGGGGCGTCGTAGGGGCCCATCGGGGAGCGACCACTCAAAGCCACGCCGGGAGATGTAGGGCCCTGCCCCGGTCTTGATGTTGGAGCCCCCGGCGGGCGCTAGCAAGTCCGCGGCAATTTACAGCCGCGCCGGGCGTTGTAAGGACCCCCTCCAGGTCACTCTCAACCTCTATGATGTTTGCTCTCAACCCCGTAATTCGGGCGGGAGAAGTCGCCGCTGCCGGTGCCCCGCAAAGCGGTCTCCCACCGGAGACCCGCGAGCTCCCGGTGTCACCATCCACCGGAGTCGGGTCGCAGCAGCTCGCCCCCGCAGCTCTCCACGCTCCGAAGCTGGCTAGCTCCACGGAGGTAGGTCCGTAGGTCTACAGCTCCCACCGCCGCCCACCGACCCCCAGGCCCACTGCAAGCACGGAGATCCCAGAGACCCACAGCCAGCAGCAACTCCAGCCCAGCCCCGCTCCAACTCCAGAGGAACACGTAGGGGCAGAAGCTGATGGTGTGCAAGGTACGTCTTGTTCTTGGGGTGGCGGATGAGGGGGCGCAGCTCGGGCTGTGGGCGAACTGCCACTTGTCGCTGTAGCGGCCAAAGATCATAGAGGAGCTCCTCTATGATCTTTGGTAGCGGCCCATCGGGGAGCGGATTCCTCTGGAGTTGGAGAGGGAGGGGGGTATTGTGCTGTTTGATCGCCATCTGCTATCCCAGGGACAGGGAGACACAGCGGCTTTTTAGACTGGTGGGCAATCACTTCCAAAGTTCTGCCCACACAGTCAGTACACTTCTCCTACACTGTATTTCATACAAACATTTATTCTGCAAGAAAAAACGACATTGAAGACTCAAACTCGCGATCGAGTAACTGCCAGGATCAAGGCGCAAACTCGCGACCTTGCGGATATGAGCCGAGCACTCTACCACTGAGCCAGCCATTAAAATCTACGCTAAAAAAATTCCATTCCGAAGACCGACAAATTCTGAATTACGAAAAGTGTCTGGTCCCAAGGCTTTCGGATAAAAGGTTGTGCACCTGTACATGGATGGTTGAACAATTAAGCTATTTCTACACCCAGCATCTGTTCACCATTATTTCGGAGAAAAACATCTCAAGTACTAAATGCAAATTTTGTGTTACACCAATTGTAAGCATTCACTATGGAAAACAGCCAAAGACAGTGCCTTCAAGAAGTATTTATAAATTATTTTATTTCTGATACTTTGTGCAATGCAAAGATATTCTCCTGTTGAGAGAGTTATGGGTATGTTAAATACCAAAATATAAATAATTATATATATCAAACTACAAAGTAATGTTAAGATAAATATATTCCATCTTTTAATATAACAAATGTCACAATACCAGATCAATATATAAAGCATTCATCTATTATTATTGACAATGGAACCTCCTGGAAAATATTGTTCTTTTAAACCTATTAAAAATACTTAATTTTGTCTACCGGAAATAAACAAAACAGTAATCTATGAAAAAATGATTTTTTTTTCATTGGGCCAGATGATGATGACGACTAGATGACAATTTCATATAAACGATTGATTACCAGGCTCCAGTTCTCATGCTTATTCCCAATGGTTATACACCGGAAATGTGTATTAACAATGACGTCTATGGTCCTCCTATATCAGCCAGAAGCTGTATACTGCTAGATAGTCAGAGAATCTACTGTTTCAGCACATTGGTCCTTTATCTATTAAGATAGTGCAAATCTGAAGTCCTGTGACATGAAAAGAAAATCAATTTCAGTGACAGATTGGGAGAGGTACACATTTCATTTGGTTTTACAGGTGGCAAAAGCAAAAATGGAACAAAAGAGTTCATTTAAAATAATATTTTGTGCCACGTGGACAAAGATTCTGGGTAATTATTCTCATCCACACACTCTCACACATTCTCATCCACTTCCTGCACATTAGGGACAATTTATAGAGGCCAATTAATATACAAACCTGTATATCTTTGGGATGTGGAAGGAAGAGAATGTGAGAATGCGGTCAGAAGAGAATGTGCAGCCTCCACTCAGCCAGCACCCGAGGTCAAGATCAAATCCAGGTATCCTGCTCTATGAGACAACAGCTCCATCAGCTGTGCCATTGTGCCACTTCATTCTGCCATTTCTTTTAATCCATTATCATAACCCAGTATAATATTTAAAAGGTTAATTCAAGTTGTTCCTTTTGCTTTCTAGTATGCTCTCTGTGAAAATTCCTTACCAGTTCTGGCATGACTATTTCTAAATGCCAGCCACTTCTCTGATGTCTCTGCCAGTTTTGTGAAGTAATAAAGTGAACATCATTATTCTTGCAAAATCCAAATGGAGAGTTATTGCATGTGTCTTTTTTAGCTTCAGAACAAACTGATGTTGCTTTTTAAACAGAATTAACATATGAAGAAGGAAAAATACACTCCCTGACTGGCAGCAGTAGGTTTTGGAAGAAGAATAGTTCTTATCATACACATCTCAATGTGGAGACTGACACAAAATGGTGGAGTAACTTAACAGGCAGCATCTCTGGATAGAAGGAATGGATGACGTTTCAAAGGGTCATGACTCGAAATTTCACCCATTCCTTTTATCCAGAAATGCTGGCTGTCCTCCCGAGTTACTCTGTAATTTTGTGTCTTTCTTCGATGTAAACCAGCATCTGCAGTTCCTTCCTATTCAATGTGGAGACTGTTCCTTAAGGGTCTGTCCCACTTGGGCGTCATTTGCTCGTCATTTACGCAACATCATTTACGCGTCACGACGCACGACGCGTGCATCGTGACGCACATGTGATGCACGCATGGCGTACATTACGCGTGCATGATGCATGGTGACATAGGCAGTGACGCGTGCTCGCGCGCGGCGCCACCTGACTTTGGGATTCACAAAATCATCGCTCGCCACCTGCGTGACGCGCAAATGACACCTAAGTGGGATAGGCCCTTTAGGTCAACAACAATAAATTCCGGACCCACATTTTGGGCTGAGCAGAAGAGGGAATGATCCACTGCCCCCATAAAACTGTCTCACATGGTGGGAGGGAAAAAGGAGTTAAAATGTGTTTGATAATTTGGGAATATTGTGTCCCAAATTCTTTAAAACAATGAAAATAAAAACCCGCTGACATCATGGGATTTGGCAAATTAGAGGAACATGATAGGAGGCTAAAGGTTAAAACAATAATGATTAGAGTCAATGCCTAATAGATTTTAAGAGGGGATGTTTAGTTTAGACACTTTTTAGACACTTTCTTCTTTAATATCTCCTCAACTAATCCCCCGCACATTCCAGCTTTCCACACTTCTCTTTATCTCATCTCAACATTGGCAGGACCCTGCAATCCACTATTATCCCAGATTCTGGTCCTGGGCTCCTAAAATTTCCTCTGTCAGAGTAGGCGACATATTCCCAGCCCCTTACCCACGTTCACACACTCTTTAGTCTGCAATCTATCACCCTCCATCACCAAATACCCGTTTCCCTCCACAAGCTCAAAGACACAAATACACACGCACACTCACACTCACACATACACTCACACACACACATGCACACACGCACACACGCAGAGGAATTTATTGGGTTTTTAAAAACAAATAAGGCAAAACAATAGACAATAGACAATAGACAATAGGTGCAGGAGTAGCCACTCGCCCCTTCGAGCCATATTCAATGTGATAATGTCTGATCATCCCCAATCAGTACCCCATTCCTGCCTTCTCCCCATATCCCCTGACTCCGCTATCTTTAAGGACCCAATCTAGCTCCCTCTTGAAAGTATCCAGAGAACCAGCCTCCACTGCCCTCTGAGGCAGAGAATTCCACACTCACAACTCTCTGTGAGAAAAAGTGTTTCCTCATCTTCATTCTAAATGGCTTACCCCTTATTCTTAAATTGTGGCCCCTGGTTCTGGACTCCCCCAACATCGGGAACATGTTTCCTGCTTCTAGCGTGTCCAAACCCTTAATAATCTTATATGTTACAATAAGATTCCCTCTCATCCTTCTAAATTCTAGAGTATACAAACCCAACCACTCCATTCGCTCAGCATATGACAGTCTCGCCATCCCGGGAATTAACCTTGTAAACCTACGCTGCACTCCCTCAATAGCAAGAATGTCCTTCCTCAAATTAGGGGACCAAAACTGCACACAATACTCCAGGTGTGGTCTAACTAGGGCCCTATACAACTGCAGAAGAACCTCTTTACTCCTGTACTCAACTCCTCTTGTTATGAAGGCCAACATGCCACTCGCTTTCTTCACTGCCTGCTGGAGCTGCATGCTTACTTTCATTGACTGATGAACAAGGTCCCCCAGATCTTGTTGTACTTCCCCTTTTCCCAATTTAACACCATTTAGATAATAATCTGCCTTCCTGTTTTTGCTACCAAAGTGGATAACCTCATATTTATCCACATTAAACTGCATCTACCATGCATCTGCCCACTCACCCAACCTGTCCAAGTCACCCTGCATTCTCATAGCATCCTCCTCACAGTTCACACTGCCACCCAGCTTTGTGTCATCTGCAAATTTGCTAATGTTACTTTGCACCCTTCATATAAATCATTGATGTATATTGTAAATAGCTGCGGTCCCAGCTCCGAGCCTTGAGTTACCCCACTAGTCACTGCCTGCCATTTTGAAAGGGACCCGTTAATCCCTATTCTTTGTTTCCTGTCTGCCAACCAATTTTCTATCCATGTCAGCACTCTACCCCCAATACCATGTGCCCTAATTCTGCCTACTAATCTCCTATGTGGGACCTTATCAAATGCTTTCTGCACACTACATCCACTGGCTCTCCCTTGTCCATTTTCCTAGTTACATCCTCAAAAAATTCCAGATGATTAGTCAAGCATGATTTCCCCTTCATAAATCCATTCTGACTTGGACCGATCCTGTTACTGCTATCCAAATGCGGCGCTATTTCATCTTTTATAATTGACTCCAGCATCTTCTCCACCACCAATGTCTGGCTAACTGGCCTATAATTACCTGTTTTCTCTCTCCCGCCTTTCTTAAAAAGTGGGATAACATTAGCTACCCTCCAATCCGCAGGAACTGATCCTGAATCTATAGAACATTGGAAAATTATCACCAATGCGTCCACGATTTCTAGAGCCTCTTCTTTAAGTACACTGGGATGCAGACCATCAGGCCCTGGGGATTCATCAGCCTTCAGTCCCATCAGTCTACCCAACACCATTTCCTGCCTAATGTGAATTTCCTTCAGTTCCTCCGTCACACCAGATCCTCTGGCCACTAGTACATCAGGAAGATTGTTTGTGTCCTCCTTAGTGAAGACAGATCCAAAGTACCTGTTCATGTTGGGAAATCAGTAAAGGATATCGCACAATGTTGACAGTCACACCCAGGAAGAGAAAGATTAGGCAAAGTGCCTTTCTGAATAAATTGTTGGAGTACGATTATTTCATTGATACCGACTGGTCTTTTCAGTTAGTAAAATATTTTTGTCTGTTGTTTTGATTGATCTCTCTATTTTTAAGGCAGATATTTTACAAATAACTAATTTACGTAGAATGCATCCAGCAGACAGTAGGGGGAAATTATGTCCTGTGTTTTTTTTCTTTGTTTTAAGAATCATTAGCACATCCTTCTAATCAAATTTTTACAGTTTCATTAGGCAGCATTAGAAATGCTCTGCAAAGTCATATGAGGATGCATTTATTCCTAAGTGTCCTATATTACATTACAACACAATATAAAGTCACGGACTGCTACAGATGTTTATGTGAAATTCAATTATCACTCTGCCAATTTAGATCTTATTGGGACACAATCAATTTTTATTCATTTTAAAAACAGAATGCATTATTTTATTGTAAGCAGTCTCACTGCAGTTTACACAGCTAAACAAATTATTCTGTTGTTAGTTAGGAATTGGAGTGTTTGAGCAGCAGACTGGTAAGTTTTAAATGGAGTGCGTGTATTTGAAGATTATGTAATGCCCAATATAACCAATGCATGATGTAATCATTTCTTTGGATAAATCATGTACGGAACTCAGAAATGAAAGGAAAGGCTAGAATAGTCCCTTGCTCGTTGCTTGCAGGATTACTGCTATCTTGTACTTCAATGTTTTGAGGTTGCGTAAAGCCAAATACTAAAATGTTTCAAATTACACATTTTATAACATCCATATTAATTTTCAAATGCCATGAACAGTAAGCTTATTGTGTATCCATCTGCATTCCAATCTTGTTATGTAGTCAAAAATATTGCATCTAGAACAACATCTGCAAGGTTGTCAAAGTGTTAACAAGGCAAGGAGAAAAATCTACATGCAAAATATTATTATTGGCTCACTGAAAATCTGCAAATAGAAACCATTATCTGTGTCTATTCACCTTCAATGTTATGCTGAATTAAGCAGGAAACATTTTAAATTGTTGCTTTTCCAGACTGTACAATTGCATGAAATTTGCGCTTTATGGTACTCAGGCAATGTAGCATTTCCATGCCAGTACGATCCAGTGTGAAGCAGCATCACTGGTTCTGAGAAGATCCGTTTTGAATGGATCATGCTAACCCATCAGATCAAATACAATTGTTCCATTCACTCAGTCATTAAGGCGATAAATACAATAATTCATTCATTTTCTCACCAAATGTAATTAACTGACACATTGAAATTTGCCTTCGGTTGTTTCTTGATGGTAATATTACAAGTAATGACACTGCTGTCTATATTTAATTATTAATTTACTCACTAATGTTGCAGAGTATAAAACTTTGAATTTGGCATCTTGAAGGGTTTAAGGCTGTATGTATTTTTGATAATTTAAGTTGTCATTGTCAAATAAGAATTGATAGTTCAAGGATTATATTATTAGTAAAGAACTTATGGAAAGATGTTCCAAGTACATAACCTTACTGAGCACCGGTACATGTGAATTCATGGCCCAGGATGGGTATACAATATGTGGGCGCTAGAAGTGAACTAGAAGTGAAGCTTGCCTAGAAAGTTTTCCAGACTCAAGAAATGTCAATGGTAGGAAGATCCGACAGAATGACAGGAAGTTTGTACGTTCTCCCCGTGACCTGCGTGAGTTTTCTCCGAGATCTTCGGTTTCCTCCCACTCTCCAAAGACGTACATGTTTGAAGGTTAATTGGCTTGGTTGGTAAGGTATTGTATTAATTCATTGTAGGTAATGTAAAAAATGTCCCTAGTGTATGTAGGGTAGTGTTAATGTGCAGGTTAGTGTTGAGTCGGTGGGCTGAAGAGTCTATTTCTGTGCTGTATCTCTAAATTAAACTAAAAGACCCGGCGAGCCGCGAGGCCATTTGAGACAGTACGACCAGTCGGAGAACTGGGAAGGGGGAGGGATGAAGAAGTTCTCCGACCAGTTGTATTGTCTCCGACTACATTTCATCTCTGTTTGTTTTGTTTTTTAGCTTCTCCCAGCTAACAATGATCTATTCTATTTATCCCTTGATCTCTATTCCCTTTGTCTGGTTTTCACAATTTACATTTACTTACCTATGTACCTCCCTCTCCCTTGACATCAGTCTAAAGAAGGGTCTCGACCCGAAATATCACCCGTTCCACTCTCCAGAGATGCTGCCTGTCCCACTGAGTTACTCCAGCATCTTCGGTTTAAACCAGCATCTGCAGTTCCTTCCTACACAATGACACTCAATTGAAATGTCAACAGAACAAGAGGTGTTATCTCATTGACTCTCTACTCTGCTCTGTATCACCTGGATAACAGGAATACATACATCAGGCTACTGTTCATCAACTACAGCTTGGCATTCAATACAATCTTCCCTTCTAAGCTCCACGACCTGGGCCTTTGTATTTCCCTTTACAACCGGACACTGACTGCCACTTTGGTTGACCTCAATCAGTGCAGATGGGTAATAAATCCTCTCCTTACTGACCATCAACAGAGGTGCACCTCAGGGCTGTGCGCTCAGCTTCTTTCTCCACTCTCTTTACACACATAATTCTATGGTTAAGCACAGCTCCGATGACATCCACAAATTTTCTGGCGACACCACTATTGTTGGAAAAATCAACAATTTGGGTGGTGGTGACTCATTGTCCAGGAAAGAGGTGGAACAGCTGGTTGAGTGGTGGCCTTTCATGTATTCCGGTGAGCAGCGGGCTGGGACACTTCGCCCGCCCCATACCAACGATAGAGAAGGTCTTCCCCACCGCAGCTGCATTTTCCAGTTTGAGAAGTATCCTCCCCTCCAAGACCACCTCCCAAGAATCCAACTCCACCCCCCAGGACGGAGCCAGCCTTCCTGATGAGTATGTAGATTAATTGGCTTGGTGTATGTGTGAATAGTCCCTCATGTGTGTAGGATAGTGATAATGTGCAGGGATCGCTGGTCGGTGTGGACTCGGTGGGCCCACCGGAAACTACAGTTTCCGCGCTGTATCTCCAAACTAAACTAAAATCCATTCACCTCATCCTCCACCTCCCCACTTTAAGAAATCAGGAATGGGCTCGCTCATCCAGCACCTATTAGCTACAGCGGCGGCTACATGCTACTCCTAAAATTGCTCCCTGTGATTATCCATCACTGCAATTAATGGTGTATTGAGCAGTGATTCCTGGTGAAACAGGTGTATAATCCTGTTTATGCACCTATTTGTGTAATGCCCTGCAATAGGGGGAACTACGATGGGATATTTAAACATTGTGGTATAACACTATTCTCAAGGAATAAATTCAGGCACAAGTGAAATCAAATGTTTTTTATATGTTTTACAGGAACTTTCAAAATTGTCAACAAACTTTCCACATACAATACCTCAAGCTGGCCTATAACTTTCCAGTGATTCGGTACTCCATCTGCTGTTTGTTATTTACATTGCATATACATCTCTTAACACTTAAACCAACACATCAAAAGGTGCATTAGATCATACTCCCTCATACAGTAGACATTCTTCTCCTGTGTGCATTTTACAATTTTTACCAAAGCCAAATTAACCTTCAAACTTGTAGCAAATCTACCGCTGCACCAACATGCAGCCCCCAACATTCCCTTGGTTTTAATGGAATAATACGGTTAGTTGAATGGAGCACTACTATTTGGAATAAAAACAAAAAAAAAGCTGCAGATTCTCAGACGATCAGGCAGTATTTGTGGAATGAGAAACAGTTAACAATTAACTGTTAACAATTAACAATTGAATGCCCCATTCAACTGAAGTTGAAAAAATCCCCGATAAAAACACACAAGTTTATAATGGCAAAGAAAATTGCTGAAGGATGGGCAGAACAAAGGGAAATCTCTCATAAGGCAAGACCAAATGAGTTAATGGGGGACAGTCACAATGCTAGTTAGTGCACATAATGCTTCCTCATCTGTTAATATCAAGCCTGTGATACATGTTTAGCAGGCCAAACCATATAGAGTAAGTTATCCAAAGTTGAAGGATTAAATATTGATTCTGGAAGGCTGCAGCGTGCTCAGATGGAAGATGAGGTGTTGTAACCCGAGCTTGTGTTAGACCTCGTTGTAGCACTGCAGGAGGCCACATACATAGAGGTCAGAAAGGACATGGGATGGTGAATTAAAATGTTATTATTATTTGGACGTCTCAGGCCATTCAATTCAATATTTTCCACATTTCATCAATTTCTCAATGATTGCAACTTACCAAAGTTATAAGGAAATCTACACAAATTCACATCAGTGATGAGGACCTTCATGAAAAAGGATATCCAGAGTTACTGAGGGTCATACTAATCATGGAAGCTCAACTGGTTATTAGAACAAAGAAAGACACAAAGTGCTGTAGTAACTCAAAGGGTCAGGCAGCATCTCTGGAGGAAAAGGATGGGTGACGTTTCGGGTTGGAACTCTTCTACAGAAAGTAGGGGTGGGTGAAGAGCTGGTGGAGAGAAAAGACCAGGGCAAATCAAAGCCGGCCACAAACAACCTCAAACAGCCTGGTAAACCCATTGTTGGTTAGGGAAGGTGCGGTCTCAAGAGGGAAACAATATGGAAAACTGAGGAACTGGTAAAGCAACTAGGGTGGATGAAGGGGACAAGAGGGGAGAAGAGGGGAATGTAAGTAGAAGTTACTAAAAATTAAAGAATCCAATGTTCTTACCGCTGGGTGGTAAGCTACCCAAGTTATATGTGAGAATAATTTCTCAGTTATTATTTTAATTTCTTCTTGCTTGGATGTTTAAGAGCCCCTGCACCAATTGTTGTTATGTATCCAAGAGTTGAAGAATGGTCCACAATGGAAATGTTCTTTTTTGATGCTCTTTGGAGAATGAAGAGGTGAGCCAATGCAACGTTATCAATCAGGTGCACTAATTTTGCTTCGTATTCAAATACTGTGCCCAGGTGCATAATTTTTGTTATGTTTAAGTCTGTTGAGGTTTAGCTGAACATAGCTATGTTTCTTACCTCCACTTTCCCCCTTTTTATAGCCATTTCTAGCTATTTCAAGAGCTAGGGTTGAAAAAAGTAATTATTTCATGGGATAACTTTTCACTATTTGCTGCTGGAATAATACTTGCAGTTAGAGAAGAAGAATATTGTTCTTTGGAAGTCCCTGTCCTTTAAAGGTCTCCATCTCACCAATTTCTGTAAAATCGCCACTAACTAACCCAATCCTATATTCTGTGACCTATTATAACTTTTTACAAGAAGAGGGTTTGCTTCTGTTGTACTTCATTCAGGCCATAAAGGTCTAGTCTGCTTTAACATATTGTAAACGTCTTGGCACAAATCCTAAGGTCTCTCTGTTAGATGGAGACAAATGGAAGTTTTTTCACCTGATCTTTTGAAAACAAGAGGAAGACGGTGGTAGCAAAAAAGTTGACAAACCATGAAATATGGATGTACTTTCTGCTGCTGCTGTAGAAGGGAAGCATCTGAGAAAGATTGGAGCTGTTCCAACTATTGAAGTGGACACGTGATACAGGTTACCTATGATCGGTGGCATAACAGATCTCACTTTTTTTTAAAAAATACTTACCCCACCAAGTGAGACTTAATTAACAATCTTATTGTACTTTTGAGACATAGTTCTATATATATTTGTAATTTGATTGACAGACTGTTCCCCAAAGACCAACAATGCTTCATTGAAAGCTTCCATATTGATTTTTCTAACTTTCTTTTATCTGCAACTAACTAGGGAAAGGTTTTCATATCTGTCCATACAGCATAACTTTCACCAAGCTCCCTGGTGACAGTTCTGAGATGAACACCATTTGTATATAGATGTGACATGTTTTTCAACGATATCTCTGCCTTTTGACATGGCACATTCTACATAGCAGACAGAAACAGACCCTTCATGGCGTGATTGACAGGAGAGAGATTCTCAACATTTTTAAAACACTGATAAAACTTTTATTTTTCATGGATGGGAAGAATCCTCTGCACCTGATGAGTGGAGGGGGACTGAGTAAGATGGCCAAAAATCACAACCGTAAATGGTAGTGTTTTATCTAAAATCAATATACAATACAAACAGGAAGTTGCCAAGTTTAGACTTCCAACCATTTACAGTGCTTTTACTTCAACCCAACCCCCACCAACCATTTGCAGTGCTTTTACTTCAACCCAACCCCCCACCAACCATTTGCAGTGCTTTTACTTCAACCCAAACACCACCAACCATTTGCAGTGCTTTTACTTCAACCCAAAACCCCACCAACCATTTGCAGTGCTTTTACTTCAACCCAAACCCCCACCAACCATTTCCAGTGCTTTTACTTCAAACCAACCACATTTTCATTTTAAAACCACATTAAGGCACTCAAGGTCAGTAACACCACACTCACAGTTTAGTAGACATGTGTTCTGTGTTATTCAAGGCTCAGACTGAGAGACATGATCCTCTCACTTCCCCCATCTTGCAGAGACTGACTGAGGCACAACACTTACGGGTTTTATAGTCCCTCCCCCCTCCCACCAGCAGGGGCAGCAGAGAGAATCTCAACATTTTTAAACATTAAGAAATCTTTTATTTTTCATCGATGGGAAACATCCTCGTCCTGAGTAAGGTGACCAAAAATCTCAGCCGTAAGTGGCAGCGTTTTTTCTAAAATCATGAAACAGAAAAACAGGAAGTGGTCAAGATCAGACTTTTAGTAATACACACACACACACACACACACACACACACACACACACACACACACACACACACACACACACACACACACACACACACACACACACACACACACACACACACACACACACACACACACACACACACACACACACACACACACACACACACACACACACACACACACACACACACACACGTAATGGCAATAACTACGGCATCTGAGCGGTCTATTCTTCGATACCTTATTAATGTTATTCATGTATTTCTCTTATTTAGTTTGAGTTTTTTTAAACCATGAGCATTTGAAAGATCAGAAGCTGACATTTTTCTAGTTTAGCTACTTATTCCAAAATTGTTCATATACTTCTTATTACATGGAGGCTTGAGGTTACCACCAATGTCAATAGACATTAGACAATGGACAATAGGTGCAGGAGTAGGCCGTTCAGCCCTTCAAGCCAGCATCGCTATTCACTGTGATCATGGCTGATCATCCACAATCAGTACCCCGTTCCTGCCTTCTCCCCATATCCCCTGACTCCACTATCTTTAAGAGCTCTATCTGACTCTCTCTTGAAAGTATCCAGAGAATTGGCCTCCATTGTCTTCTGAGGCAGAGGATTCCACAGATTCACAACTCTCTGGGTGAAAACGTTGTTCATCATTTCCGTTCTAAATGACCTAACACCTGTTCTTAAACTGTGGCCCCTGGTCCTGGACTCCCCCAACATGTTTCCTGCCTCTAGCGTGTCCAATCCCTTAATAATCTTATATGTTTCAATAAGATCTCCTCTCATCCTTCTAAAGTCCAGTGTATACAAGCCCAGTCGCACCATTCCATCAGCATATGACAGTCCCGCCATCCCGAGAATTAACCTCGTGAACCTACGCTGCACTCCCCCAGTAGCAAGAATGGCCTTCCTCAAATTTGGAGACCAAAACTGCACACAATACTCCAGTCAATAATACACAATAAAATGTCCAGTCAATAATTTCTCAATTTCAAAAAGAAAATTACCACTTCTAAAACATTCACACGACTATTGCAGTGCTTCAAGATATTTCAAAACCTGGATTTATAACTTACTTTTTTTTATCATATGCTCCTCTCTTGCTTCAATGCTCATTAATTTTTTCCAACCAGGAACATGCATGCCCTGTACTCTCACCTTCACTCATTTCAAAACGTTCCATTAGCTGAATGTTTCCTTACTTTAGCAATTTCATGTCTAATACAGGTCCACCACCAATTTTCCGGTAACTGATGATGAAAATGAGGCACTTAGGCTGTGTGAGGCAGTCGATCGCGACATCATTGGGACTTCCGTGGCTGGGCTTCCGATCAGCGGGTCTCTAGACCTCCGGCTTGGCTCAAGCCGGTGAATCTTTTCCCTTAGCCGACTTCCGAGGCCGACTTCTGAGGTATCACGGCCCCAAGGTTGCCTAGGCGGTCCATTCCAGTACTGTTCAGCTCCTCTCGGAGGCCGTGACCTCTGTTGGTCTGGCAAAATGGATAATCCGGCAAAGCACTGGATCCAAGGTTGCCGGAAAATTAGTGGTGAGCCTGCATCATCAATGTTGGTCTTGCCCCAATTCAGAACTTTAACTTTTGGCCTGTCTTATCCTTATCTATAATTCTTTTAAAAGTAATAGAACTGCGGTCACTGGTCCCAAAAGTCTCGCCCACCAACACGACAGCCATTTGCTCTTCTCAATTTCCAAAGAGTAGGTCAAGGCTTCAGATCCTGAAAAATTAATGAATAGAAAAAATCCGGTAAAGTACGATGTGGCAACTGGAAATTGTTTACCTTTCAAGACAGAATAGAAAAACAGAATTATTTTAAATGTAGGGCATTTATAAAGGTAATTCAAGAGATTTAGGGGCCCTCATATATGACTTGCAGGAAGTTTTATAAAGATTGTACAAGAAGTTAGGATGGCTTTATTGCAATCAGAAAGGGGTGCAAAATTTTGGAAGTTGGAAGAATTGCCATAATTACAAAGACTTTGATGAAATCGGCAGCGTGGCGCAGCGGTGGAGGTGCTGCCTCACAGCACCAGAGACCCAGGTTCGATCCTGACTATGGGTGTTGTCTGTCCGGAGTTTGTACTTTCTCTCTGTGACCGCATAGGTTTTCACCGGATGCTCTGGTTTCCACCCACATTCCAAAGACGTGCAGGTTTGTAGGTTAATTAACTTCTGTAAGTTGCCCCTCGTGTGCAGTATAGAACTAGTGTATGGTTGATCGTTGGTTGGCATGGACTCAGTGGGTTGAAGGGCCTGTTTCCAAACTGTGTCTGTCAACTAAACTGAACTCAATTATTCCAAATGAACTGTATACAGTATTGGACTTATTTCAGAAAGGCCATATTTCCAATCGTGGTAGTGGAACAGAGTTTTTCTGCAATTATGCAAGTATGATGATTTTAAAAAGTTAGAACAGGGTTATATTCTCTGGAGATTAAATGATTGCGAGTCCATCTCATCAAAACACACGAGATTCTAAAAGGTCTTAACAGGGTGGATGCTCAGAGATTGTTTGGCTGAAAAGTCTGGAATTAAGTCTCAGGAATAGGGAATTGTATATTTAGCACTTCATAAGAGGGAATGTCTTCACTCAATCATTTGTGAATCTGTAACGCAGAGGGCATGTATCGTCAGGTATTGGGTATAATAAAGATTGCGATTCAAATTGTTTGAAATCCTAGTAAATCAAGAGACAGAATTCGGGTAACAAAGTGAAGTTGAGGAGGAAGGTAAACCATATTGCTATTTTTGAATGGTGGCGCAGATTCAATGGGCTGTGTGATCAAACTCTGCAGGTATTTCCCATGCTTTATGCTGTGAAACTATTAAATATTTTTAGATGCAATTGAGCCCTTAGTGGCTGATAAATTACTTGAGTTTAGTTTTGGGTATAGAAAAAAACTCGAAAAAAGTAATTAATATCCCAGATCAAAATCATTTATTTATCTTTTCCATCAAATAATCTTGCATGTAAATAAATGTTTATTTTGATACTTCAATGCACGTCTCCTCTGTTGGGGGGTCATGGGATTATTCTAAATTTTGGAATGACTTTCAAATCGATGCTTCCAATTTCTCTGTATGTCTTGATAATATTTCTGTTCCTGCAAGTATAGTACTGACCATTAGTGAACATATTTTGGCTTTACATGCAGCTGAGGTGGATCTATAGAATTTGTGTCCACAAATTTATTGCATTCCTATTTGATTAAATTATTTCTTAATGGAACAAAAAATTATATTTTCAATGGCTCACTTGTACTGTTCTGCGATGGCCGTATGGATTAGTTACAGCCAACGTAAAAAATATGAGGTTATAAAAGCCATTCAAGTAGAACGGCATGGTAGATCAATTTGTACTCTATTCTCTTGCTTATTTGGCATAATCAGGCCTGCTGTAGAAACCAAGCACATTTTGCAAAAAATCTAAATTAATATTTATGCTCTCGACATTGTTTATTTCCTGAAGACTCTGCACACAGGATTACAGCCCTCCCATTTCCATTTCATTCAGTTAATGTACAGTTACATACAAAGTGGTTGGAATCTTTCCCATAATTGTAAGGCATTTGAATTAAAATAGCATATCGAGAGGAAGGGGAATATCTCAAATAAATATCAGATGCAATTTTATGCCCTGACTAACAACTATCTTCATGAATCCTTTACTCAAAAGCCAAATTGACTTTGATGTATTTACGTTGCATGCTTGCGTTAGCATAATATTGAAAAAGGTGTCCAAATGTTTGTTGGAAAAGACAGCTATATGATGACCAGTTAATAATTTTTAATGAACAGTTGAATGCAGGCTAAATGAAAGACAGATGTTCTTTGTTAATTTTATTGGAAAGTCTTCTACTCCATGAGAGGTAAGTAGTCCTTGTTTATTTTTAAATCTATCTGAAAAAGGTTGTGATCAAGAAAGAATAATATGCCGAACTTCAACAAAATAATTTGCTATTTATGTATTACATTCTCTAACCTCAAGTTTGTGCATTTACTTTCCCATTTTAATATAAATGTAAAACTTCTACATTTCTTAATGTACCAAAAGAGTTCTTGTCAGCAGACCTGTGCACAATACATGTGATGACCCTTAAGCTAAAATACATAAGGAAATTAATAATAATAATTTAAATCAGCAGTGTCCAATTTGCAAGTTTGGAGAGCTTTTACCTGTACCTATTTTCTCTCCTTTTTGAATAGTTGTTAATTTTGTTTCATGCATGGTGCATTTAGGAGCAATTTTCTTAAATTGCAAAATCACACATTTAAATTGCTTCCAAACTTTTTATTTTCGAAATATAGTTCATAGCTCATTTAAGTTATGCATGTTTCACATAAATTCAATTTAAAACCTATGAAACATTGTTGGGAAAGGATTTTATGATAGCAAGCCTTGGTTTCATTTATTTTACTGATTCAAAGCACACATGAGCAATACCATTAATAATACTGGGAATTATACCAACATGATGTCAAATAATCACAACCACCTGCAAACATAAATCCAATTGATTTATATGCCTGTTCAAACAATGAGTCAACATTTACAAAAATGCACACTCTCTTGAACATTAAAGGATGAAAGTTTACTTTCAAAGGATTCCAACAATTATTAAAACAAAGATATAAAAATACAAATAACTTCTTATCCATTCTAATTATATTTATAAAACAATTTGTCTGTATGAAGCAGCATGATTGGTAACAGATCAAATTTTGACAGATACCTTACATGCAGACTCAACATCATCAGAAGATATCTTCATTATACTCTGAAAAATTAACTAACATGCTGTCACAAAACTGCAATTCTCTCTACACCACAAATTATTTGATTCTTTGGAACACACACCTAGTCCTAGCCAGGTTTCATGGAATAATTCTTCAATACCACACATTAGTCCCAGTACCCCATGAAACATGACATCTACACTTACTAGACTAAAGGGGGAGGGGAGCATGTACAAAATGTTATCACTTATGGACGTAGTTAAAGGTACAATTTGAAAAAAATGAAATTCATGTAGAATCAGATTAAGCCAACATCCTGGCTGTGATCTCCTCAACTTTGATATTTTGCAATACTGTGCCAAGGGGATCAGTTTGAAAATTCTTGGGGGGTTTCTTAGCAATAGGAAGAGTAATGGATTTAGTAATACAGGGGGGGGTCTTGGTTTTGCCATCAGTAGAAAATAGACTGATATATAGAAGATTTATAGTGAGGATGATCAAATCTGAGAATGCTGCACAGAGATTATTTGCAGTTTGGAAGTCTTTTGGTCTGTGTAGTCTGAAGAAGGGTTCCGACTTGAAATGTCACCTATTCCTTTTCTCCAGAGATGCTGCCTGACCGGTTGAGTTACTCTAGCATTTTGTGTCTATCTTCTGTGTAAACCATCATCTGCAGTTCCTTCCTACAGATTTTGCAATAGAGAGTTGGCTAAGTAGAACTTACATCTTGAAGTGGGACATCTGGATCCATTACCAGTCTCTGTCAGGAATTAGGATGAACATGAAAAAGGTCTGTCAACACATGTTGGTAGGAAATTCCTGGAGATGGTAATTCTGGGATATAAATATCTAAACGGCTCCGTAAACATTGAATTTTGTGTTTTGTGAATGGTCATTGAAAGTGTTGGTCTGATATTAATATTGATTTGTGTAGTGACTAAGAAGTCCAATATCAGGTGTGAAACATGAAAGTATGTTCAATATGCCTGCTACTAAGTTCTTTAGTAACTTGTCAGTTTCTTTGTTGAACTAAATTAAGGCGCATGTTGCAATCAAAGCGCTTGAACAATTGGTTGGGATTGGTTGGTGTTTTAAATCAGGCACCTATCAATTTAAGGGTGGCACTGTGGCACAATGGTAAAGTTGCTGCCTTGCAGCGCTTGCAGCGCCGGAGACCCAGGTTTGATCCCACTACGAGTGCTGTTTGTACGGAGTTTGTACGTTCTCCCCGTGACCGCATGAGTTTTCGCCGTGATCTTTGACTTCCTCCCACACTCCAAAGATGTACAGGTTTGTAGGTGAATTGGCTTGGTATAAGTGTAAATTGTCCCTAGTGTGTGTAGGATAGTGTTAATGTGCAGGGATCGCTGGTCGGTGCAAACCTGATAAAATGCTGCTGGGGGCAATGAGAAGACGTGAAGTAGGTCAACTTCATTGACAATGGATTGAAGCAGCTTGTTTCAATCACAGAGAATGCATGCTTGAGCTAATGCAGGAGGTTAGCACTGGGAACATCATGCCACATCTTGGGTTGTTACAGTTGCAGATCCTATTGTGCACATTAAACCACCATCTCCCAACTGTTTTGTCTGGATTATACCACATTAACCCTCATAGCCATTTACCTAACATAGTCCACATCATCTGAAGAGCGGTTCTGACCTGAAATGTCAGCCATTTCTTTTCTCTAAGATGCCACCTGACCGCTGAGTTACTCCAGCACTTTGTATCTATCTTTGGTATAAAGCAGCATCTTCAGTTCCTTCCTTCAAGACATAATCCTCATCTTTTCTCTTCTGTAGATTTTTTCCCCCATCCCTTTCTATCTATCTGCAATGGTGTATTTTCCTCGTTGTAATAGAGTTTGCTGCAATGCATCCATCTGATGAACACCTGTCATTTCTGATATTTGACTTTTTTTGCCCTGGTGCAGGGCAATAGATGTATTTATTGCTCATATTCTATGTCACTCTTCCAGGGAGATGCTAACTGCATTTCGTTGTCTCTGTACTGTACACTGACAATGACAATTAAAGTTGAATCTAAATCTGAATCTGAATCTGAATCTGAAAAAAGCCAAAGTCACACATGGGAACAAACTAGGGGGCAAACTGGGTCTCAGAATAACATACTTATGATGTTGTATAGCACAAAAACATATACTTCAGACCACCATGACATGTCAACCATTGTACTTATCTATATTATTCTCACTGTGCTACCTTTAACCTGTAGCCTTCTGTGCCTTGGCTAATCAAGTACTTGTCTAGGTACATCTTAAATATCATGGGAATACATGTCTCCACTTCTTCAGGCACTGCATTCCATCTTCTCTTGCAGTGAATGATAAACCCTCACAACTGCAGCGTCGTCCAGAAAGAATGTAGAAAGTACAGTCACAGGAAGTACACAGAATGTACAGTCACGAAACATACACAGAAAGAACAGTCACAAAACTCATAACGTGACTGAAGAACAGTTTGATCGCTACTTCAAATTTTATGTCAACTCTATCGAGAATGAACAAGCATTAAGCCTTGTGCCTCCAGCTGGTTTCCCACAGGTGGAAGATGTAATTGACGTGATTCATACTTCTCTGAATAAATGTGCAACGCTTGTAAGCTTCAGGGAGAAAAAAAATATTGCCTTCAAACTTAGTTGATAACAACTGTGAAAAACCCAATCAGGAAACCCCAGAAAAGCTACATGGCGACAATGAAACTATATGGCAGCCCGTTATATGGTGATAGGTTTTGAGGGGATCTGATGGGTAATTTTTCACAAGAGGAGATGGAATTTAGAATGCAGTGCCTGACGATGTGGAGGCAGGTACTCTCACTATATGTAAGATGCATCTAGACAATTACTTGAATAGCCAATGCATGGAGGTTTACAAGTCAAAAGTGGCTAAGTGGGACAAGTAGGTCTTCTTCTATGAACTACCTTCCTGTCTTTATACCCTACTGTAGATCTGTCAATGACATTCTTTTGCTGACAGTGAGGCATCCCAGCTCTTCATCTTCACTATAATAATGCTCTTAAAAATGGGCACTCAGCAATATAAAAAAAAAAAACTGGCTGTGAACAATAATTTGAAGACTATCTTGAAGCCCTGTAATAAATGTGCCATGTATCTAATTTGGTTTCTAGATCAGGATCAATGTTTATAGTAAGTTTCAGAGGCAGTCTGTAAAAAGCTCAGGCGGTCACGGTGGCGTAGTGGTAGAGTTGCTGCCTGACAGCGAATGCAGCACCGGAGACCCGGGTTCGATCTCGATTACGGGTGCTGTCTGTATGGAGTTTGTATGTTCTCCCTGTGACCTGCGTGGGTTTTCTCTGAGATCTTCGGTTTCTGCCCACACTCCAAAGACGCACATGTTTGTAGGTTAATTGGCTTGATAAAAATTGTCCATCGTGGGTGCAGGATAGTGTTAATGTGCGGTGATCGCTGGTCGGCACGGACCTGATGGGCCAAAGGGCATGTTTCTGCGCTGTATCTCTAAACTAAACTAAACTAAAGTGAAGCGGTACACATACCCCAGTTTGCATTGATGGTGTTGAAGTAGAGATGGTTAAAAACTTCAAATTCTTAAGAGTCAATATCACCAATAACTTCTCCTGGACCACCCATATTGAAGCAACGACCAAGAAAGCTACACCAATGCCTCTATTACTCTCACAAACCTCTACAGATGGACTGTAGAAAGCATTTTATCAGGATGCATCACAGCTTGGTTTGGGAACAGCTCCATCCAAGACCGCAAAAAATTGCAGCGAATTGTGGACGCACACAAACCAATCTCCCTTCTATTGACTCCATTTATACCTCAGGCAACCTTTGCAAGGCCAGCAGCATAATCAAGGATGAGCTGCATCCTGGCCACTCTCTCTTCTCCCCTGTCCCATCAGGCAAAACTGTAACTAAGTTACAAACACTTTATTTAGGCTCTTTATGCTTCCAGTATGGAAATCTCTATAGTTTTGCAATTTTATATTTCAGTGAAGGCTAAGAACCTTAATGTTAGGATGGCACACTGTGGCACAGCGGTAGTGTTGCTGCCTTGTAGCACCAGAGACCCGGGTTCGATCCTGACTACAGGTGCTGTCTGTATGGAGTTTGTGCATTCGCCCCGTGATCGTGTGGGTTTTCCCCAGGTGCTCTGGTTTTCTCCTACTCGCTCAGGTAAAAGTTATAAAATTGTTCCTAGTGTGTAGGATAGTACTAGTGTTCGGGGTTCACTGGTCGGCATAGACTTGGTGGGCCAAAGAGCATGTTTACATTCTGTTTCTCTTAACTAAACCCTGTCAGTGTACACAGGTTGCCATCAAAATGAAATCACTAATATGAAAATTAATTTTCAAAAAATTGGTGGAATTATATTGTGCAGATTGGTGAGATATTCCTGAAAGTTAACCTGGATCACTTGTTACGTGGACAAATGCTCAGGAGAAGCAAAGATCATCAAACATGTTCCTGATGTGAATCTCACAGTTGTTCAAGACAACATGTGGTATTTATGACAAGAGGCAAGATGAGTAGAATTATGGTCTAGCAATTAATTCAATCATATTTGCTCAACAAAGGACATAAAAGCAGCACGATTGCAAAAATCAGAATGAAAGCTTGTGACTTGGTTAAATTTATACAGCTTGTAGGCATATTGAATTCATTGTTTTACAGGAAACAATGTAATATTTGTAACATTGTTATAAACAACATTTTGTTTAAAGGTTGACATTCTTTTTGTCCTGTGTAACTGCTTTCTGGGTTGCAACAGTAATTTTAGCACGTTTCAGGGACTGTCTGTGAAGAGCCCTTGTTTAATAACCAATACTTAACTTGAACTCACAGGCATAATTCTCACATTCTTCATTAAATATGAATGCAGGCTTCATTAAGGGTTTATTAAGATCCTGCTGAATGCACATACTTTACACCATCCTAATCTGGTTAGGAAAACCACTGAAGGAGAAAAAGTACGCGCTCAGCAAAAGTATTTGAACAGACCTATTCCCATTAGTATATAAGAAAACAGCTGTGAGCACTGAGTATTTGCAGAACTTTTCATCAGACCTATTAATGCCATTGCTCTCTCGTCTTACTTTCATTGCCAAGTTTCAGGGAACCTGTGAAACTTGTATTGAAATATTACTTCAATAAACAATTTGCATAAATTAATATAAATGGCCTACTCCTGCAACTAATATAAGAATATTTCGGAGGAATGGATCTGGCTTAAACGGCACCAGAATCTTTGCTGCTTCTAACATTATGTGCTTCTCCTTGTTACAATATCCCTACGTCCAGTCTTATTTATTTTACCACTTAATACATTTGCATGTCATTCTCCCATAAGGGCCAAAGCTATTTCTGTATCATTTTAATCTTGATATATTTTGTCTCTTCTGCAGTTAGAACATTTAGCTAAGCAATTAGTTGTACACTGGGGGAACATAATTTAGAACAGAAACACAAACAGATTTTAATTGAACTGATGATTTGTTTCACTCTTGTGTTCTTGAACTGTAGCTGAGCAAAAGCTAAGATGATAGTAACATAGGAAAAGTGCCATAGAAACTGTGGTAGAAAAAAATTATGTTTGTTTTAATTTATTCACTCATACAATGTGACCATAACTGAAAGGCCAGAATCTATTGCTTATTCATGCACTTGCTTTTTAAGATGATAGTGAAGAAAGTATTCAAATGCACTAAATGCTGCAGTTAACTGTTCAGACCCCGGCCCAAAATGTTGCCTATTCGTTTGCTCCACAGATGGTGTCTGACCCGCGGAGTTACTCCAGCACCATGTGTTTTACTCCAGATTCAGCAACTGCAGTTTCTCGTGAGTCCATTCACACAGTAATATTAGGTAAGGAATTTCAGGGTCTTGACCCAGTTGGCTTATGCCATTGTGGTTATAACTATCCTATCCTACCTCAGTGCTGGGCATTATTAGTACTCCTAGTACAGGTGCACAACCTTTTATCCGAAAGCCTTGGGACCAGACACTTCTCGGATTTCGGAATTTTTCGGATTTCCGAATGGAAGATTTTTAGCGTAGATTAGGTAGGTAGCGCGGGCGGCTTGAAAAGTCTGGAGCGGCTGCCTCCTCCCTGGAGACCGGGGAATCACTGTAAATCATTGCTTAAATGTTAGTCAGTTAGTTTGGAGGGATTTTATGTGGCGGTGGGGGGGGGGGGGGGGTGAAGGGGGAAACTTTAATTCTTAGTCCCCTACCTGGTCGGAGATGCGGGGAGCGGGCAATGCCTTACCGGGTCGCCGTGCAGTAAGCTCCGGAGCGCTGTGGCTGCCGACTCCCAACATCGCGGAGCTGGGGCTGCGGGCGGCGCCGGTTGGAGCTCCGAAGATAGACACAAAATGCTGGAGTAACTCAACGGAACAGGCAGCATCTCTGGAGAGAAAGAATTGATGCCATTTCAGCTCGAGTCTGAAGAAGGGTCTCGAACCGAAACATCACCTATTCCTTCTCTCCAGAGATGTTGGCCTGTTGAGTTACTCCAGCATTTTGTATCTACCTTTGGCTCATATTGCAGTTAGACTCAGCTCCTGTTATTAACCCTCTTATTGGAGTAACTAGCTAGGTATTTGGATACTAAAATATATCGAGAGCCACTGTTGATACAGATTAATGGGATCATTATGCTGGGCATATATGATGGCTACAATATATCCAGATGCTTTGCGTTGACCTTAGGTATTTTTTCCACATAGACTCACATGTTCTCATGGAGTCATAGTGTCTTACAGCGTGGAAGCAGGCCCTTCGGCTCAACTTGCCCACACTGACCAACATGTCCCATCTACGCTAGTCCCACTTGCCTGCGTTTGGCCCATAATCCTTTAAAACCTATTCTATCCATGCAACTGTCTCAACTACCTGCTCTGGCATCTCGTTCCATACACCCACCACCCTATGCATGATGGGATATTGTCTGTAGATTAAGAAATGGAATTTGACACAGCTCTGGTAAAGGTCTAACAGATTTGGTGGAGCCCCTAATGCCATGATACTGCAACCAATTACCCTCTTCATCATGAGGAAGTCCACTCTGTCAGCAGAGCTTCAATCCCCACTACCTGTTGCTTTCTACCCATGGAGTAAGTGACTTTCACTCCTCTGCAGCAGTGTGCTGCAAATAGCAATATTTTGCTAATGAGAGTGAGATGCAAATAGCTTGAGAATGACTTTCTCATTAACAGCCATGGGCAAAGTATTTAGGCATGGCTCTTTAGCTGGAGCTCCACGTCTGGTGGTAGATTTCTGTAGCGGTTTCCTTAGGGATTCTTTGGCCTCATAATCATAGTTCACCAGAAAGATGGACTTGTGACCTACTCCTAGATACTCAGAGAAGTTAGCTTTTCCTGACCAAAGACTTTCTCCCTAAATTGTATTCATTTTATTTAGAGATACAGCATGGAAACAGTCCTTTCAGCCTACCGAGTCCGCAACAACCAGCGATCCCCATACGCTAGCACCATCCTACACATGAGGGACAATTTTATCGAAGGCAATTAACCTACAAACTACGTCTTTGGAATGTGGGAGAAAACCAGAGCACCTGGAGAAAACCCACGTGATTACAGGGTGAATTTACAAACTCCATAGACAGCACCTTTAGTCAGGATCGAACCCAGGTCTCTGATGCTGTAAGGCAGAAACTCAACCACTGGGCCACTGTGCTGCCCTGGCCCTTACAAGTATATTGGTCTGAACCCGCTCTCTCTCTCCCCTCTAAAATGCTGTAGACAGTTGATATTAAATTCTATACTTGTATCAGCATCAATAACCACAGTTCTCTTCAAACATAATACTTTTAAACACTCCAGCAATCCGGCTTCGCTGATTTAAATTGTGCAAATGGGCACCAGATGTGTGTTGCTCCTGCACCTAAAGCACTAGAGTGACATGTGTATCAAATCAGAAATGTGCGAGGACTGATGGAAAACAAATACAACTGCAGAGGCTGGAATCTGAAACAAAAACAGAATTGCTGGAAGAACTCAGTCAATTAAGCAGAATATGAGGAAAGGGAAACCAGTTAACATTTCAGATCGTGACCTTTCCATTTACCTACTCTGTATAGCATTTCACATCCATGCAGCCCAGGTATTCAGGTACTGAACAGTGAAGATCATGTCGGAACAGAACAATCATTTAGAACGGAGATGAGGAAAAGCTTTTTCACCCAGAGAGTTGTGAATCTGTGGAATTCTCTGCCTCAGCAGGCAGTGGAGGCCAATTCTCTGGTTGCTTTCAAGAGAGAGTTAGATAGAGCTCTTAAAGATAGCGGAGTCAAGGGATATGGCGAGAAGGCAGTAACTGATTGTGGATGATCAGCCATGATCATATTGAATGGCGGTGCTGACTCGAAGGGCCGAATGGCCTACTCCTGCACCAATATTGTCTATTGTCTATGTCAAATATGTGTCCTCTTCCCTCTTAAAATTCAGAAACAAATTGCTATTCAAAAAGTACACATAAATGCTGCTAAATGGCCCAGTTTCACATCCAAAAACTGATTTACTTTTTCAAAATTAATGAAGAAGTGTTCTGTTCTTATTCATTGGATGACACTGATCTGCCATTTCCTCCTTCTCAGAACTATTAAATAATTCATGGAGCTTTGAGCATTACGGTTTTCTACCATTGTTTAACCATTAATAATGTGTCCTAACAATAGCATTTGGCTGCCATTTGATTAATTACCCTACCAAAAAAACCCATTTATAAATGTTTTTATAATTTTAATTATTTAGGCACTATGCAATAAGCAAGCCAATCAAAATTATATTACAGGCTGAAGAAGGGCTGACCTGTTACAGACCTGGAACCACCAATCCATGTTCTCCAGCGATGCTGCCTGGCCTGTTGAGTTAAGCCAGCACTTTGTACCCTTTTTTGATGTAATCAGTCAATTGTGGTTATAGACACAAAATGCTGGAGTAACACAGCGGGTCAGGCAGCATCTCTGGTCAAAAATAATAGGTGACGTTTCAGGTCGTAACCTTTCCTCACACCTGTGTTAGATTTGCAAAATAATTTTCAATCATCACTCTTCTTATAAAGGTGCAATTTTGTTGTATGAATTTAGATTGTCAATATAAGTTTATGATGGTGAATATGCCTACAGCAGTCAATAGCCAAATCTTTCAAAACTCAGCAAGGTAATCTTTCATGGCTAATTTCATCAAGCTTTTAATATCTATTAATTAATAAATACACCGAATATGTTGGAGTAACTCTGCGGGACAGGCAGCTTCTCAGGAGAGAAGGAAAGGGTGACGTTTCGGGTCGAGACCTTTCTTCCGAATCAGATTAATAAAAGTGTGTTTGTGACTAGTGACATTTGCTGTGAAGGAAACTTTTCTATTCTAACTTTTGGTTTAGATATTTGACTCGCAGGGGGCGGCATAATGGTGTGGTAGAGCAGTTAGTATTGCTGCTTCAAAGCTCCAGAGACAGGGTTTGATCCTATGTATTCTCTTCTGGGGCGTTAAATTTCCTTCGACATGTTAAAGATATGCTGGTTGGTAGACTAATCGCCCCCACTATTGCTGGGTGTGGGGAAACAATGGAGTGTTAATAGACATGTGGGATTATAGGTTGGAACAAAATAAGATCAAAAATGGGATTGATGGGATCACTCTGAGAGCTGTCATAGACTTAATGGGCCAAACTGGGTTCGATTTTGGCTACAGGTGCTTGTCTGTACGTAGTTTGTACATTCTCCTCGTGACCTGCGTGAGTTTTCTCTGAGAACTTTGCTTTCCTCCCACACTCCAAAGACATGCAGGTTTGTAGATTCATTGGCTTGGTATCAATGTAAAAATTGTCCCTGGTGCAGGACAATGTTAATGTGTGGGGATTGCTGGTCGGTGCGGACTCAATGGGTCGAAGGGCCTGTTTCCACACTATTTCAAAACTAAACTAAACTAAAACTGCCTCTTTCTACACCAGTGACATGCGGTGAGGTCAATGGCTAGGGAGGCACTGGCTAGTATCAGTGGCCCGGCCCTCCTTGTATTGATCACTGCATCTCCCCGGGGAGAGAGAGGAGTGGAGCCTGGGCTGTGTACGTGAAGCACGGCGACTGGAGGTGCGGGAGCATTGCCCCGGGACCGTGAGGGAATGACCCACCTCCCCCTCTCCCCCTTCTCCATTCCCCCTCACATCCCCTCCCCATCTACTCCTTGCTTCCCCCTCCACCCCTCTACTCTCTCTCCACCCCTCTCTCCCCCCTCCACCCGGGGTAGATCCAGCGCGGGGCCCCCTTAGGCGCGTGGCCTAATTGGGAGCCCTCAGCGGCCCAGAGCCTCCGAATCAGGCGCTACAAATCAGCGAATCAACCTACTAGTCAGCACCGCCTGCAGCTGGAAAGTCATCGGCGCCAGCGGTTGAATCCAGTGCAGCGCTGCTGCTAGCTAACATGGAGGGAGAGTGAGGTAGCGTCAATTACGTGGGCTGAGGCTACGTAATTGATGCTCGCTCTCCCTCCACTGGGCCCAAGGCACGTCCCCTCAGTGAGGCAGATGTGATTGCTGCCTCCCCTAGTGCTTTTTCATTGCAGTTTTATGACGAGGCCAGCGAGCCTAAATTTAATATAGTTATACATGAAATAATCTACCTGGACTATGGAAGGCGAGGATTTGTAATGAAGGGGTTTGCAAACATTACATTGGTGACATACAGAGAGATAGTAACAGGCACACGCTTATTGCCCGCACTCCATCCAGTTTCTGAGGGGTTGCGCAATCAGAGGGGAGGCTCAGCTCGTCGCTGGCTCACCTCTCAACTCTTCCTGTATTTGCAGCGGAGCTGCGCAAATTTGGCGATTTTTACTTTAAAAAAGGATTAGATTCATATAGAAATGACATTTATAACACAGATCAGTGGAAAAATATTTATATTTAATTTAGTTTATTTTATTATTATTTTTCTTTATTTTTCTCAACAGCTATTTTCATTGGGAGTATGACAGGTGTGGCTCTGCCTCCCCTGCCTCACCTGAACGCACGTCCCTGTTCTACACGATTGAAATATGATAGTATGCTAGAAGTTTTAATTCAATGTTTTTGTTTGACATTCGATAAACATTGTTCATTAGAGAACTGATACATATTGGGATCCATAGTGTTAATTATTAAAAGACCCTTCCTTATACTATCTAAATGTAACAATTTCATGATATCCTAGGGTTAAGGGTTTCAATGGTCTCGTCTACGTTAGTAATTTGATCATAGATGAGCTAGGTTTTCTTTTAAAGAATGTTATTTTGGGTCCTTTCTTTCAAATTGAAAGTGTGAAATCATAATCCAAAGAATTCTCAGATGGAATAAGTTATGGATTCAAGTAATTGCTGCCATGGTTTTGCAGCCTGCAATCACTGCCCATTGTCACCCCACTATCATATTTACTTGGTTCACACAAAGAGACCCTTTCTTGCTGTCTTGAACCATCCCATATTCCGACATTGTGATTGAGTGGTCTTCGAATAATAAAATGCCACCATAAAACAATCGAGAAAGCTTTGCGAGCTGGCAAAGGCTTTGCCTGCTTGCGGATGCTGTCAGCGATTTTTAATTTAATTAAAATATAACCTAGAAAGTAAATCACAAGAATAGGCCCTTTGGCCCACAATGTCCATGCCGAATCTGATGCCAATATAAACTGATATCCTCTGCCGATATGTGATCCATATCTTTTCATTCCCTGCATATTCATGCACCTATCTAAAAACCTGTTAAACTACCACCACCTCAGGCATCCGCCACCATCTGCGTAAAAAATATATATATCCTGCACATCTGCTTTAAACTTTACTCCTCTTAAAGCAATGCCCTCTAGTCTTTAATATTTCCATCCTAGAAAAAGAATTTTGACAAATTAAAACATTTGTTAAATTAAATTTCAAGTCAAGAGAGTTTATTGTCATGTGTCCCAGATGGGATAATAAAATTATTGCTCGCTGCAGCACGACAGAACATTTTAGACATAAATACAGATCAGATCAGATCAGTGTGACCATATACCATAGAATATATATATACACACATAAATACAAATTTCATACACTTTAAACACTCAGAGATATTAAAAACTTTAAACAAAACTGAAATGCATAGAAAGAAAAAAAACTTGCCTTCTCCTTTATTTTCCTCACTGCATCTCTATATATCTTACTGAAATCAGTGCGGTTCTGTGCACAGAGCCCATTCTCCATTGTAAATGCGGGGAACTCTCAGGAAGATCAAACTTCACCACCGTGAGGAGTCTAGTGGTAACTTCAATTAACATATTCTGATACTTGTATGCTTTGACAATGTATGTGTGAAAGACAACGAATTTCATTGTATCTCGGTACACATGACAATAACAAAGCAATACCTACTGTATACCATTTTTCGTCATTGCTCCCATTTATATTGGTACGTGCCAGATGTTCTGGCTTGTGCCATTAGAATTGAGAGCTTTCAGTTTTTAATTACATGTTTTGATCATTTTTGTTCCATTATGTTAAACTGAATGATAATGTGTTAAAATCTTGGTCTGCATATAGTAATCATAAATGAGTAATATGTGCTATTAATTTGTTTTCATTTTTTGAATCCCAATACAGCCATTAGTCAATTATGCATGAGCTGCATATGGTTTCATGTTTATTTCAGCAAGTTTTACCAATGACATCGTCATCAAACGGGAAGTATATAAAATGCATTATAATAAATATCAGCATTTACTGTATGGTATGTTTAGTTTAATTTTAAAATTAGCATTGCCAGAACTAATTTGATAAGTATATTTCAACAATACAACCAGTGCAAATACAGGAAATATATTATTTTCAAATTAATCACTCATTGCTAATCAGCACATTAACAGGTACACAGCATATATTGTGTGTGTTTTAAGTACTAACATATCCACACCTGGAAATGCAATTGCATAGTGTAATGTTTTTCTGCACTCCCTGATAGAATCAACTTTAAAATCTAAATGCAAAATGAAATCAGGCTCAATATGCATGAGAACGTTTCCAGAAATTGTAACAGAGTCTTCCATGCATATAATGTGATTCCGCACACAGATCACCAGGTCTATTTGAGTGTCATCAGATGGTATGTAATGTGTGATTTATATCAAGCGTACAATTTTCTAACACGGTTTGTTTTGGCCCATGACTTGACTTCTGGGGTAGGCCATGATGGGCATAAGTTCTGACATTGTTACTTTCATGGTCTTTTGACATGGTAAAGATTCAGTCTTTAAGCTGCTTCCTTTCATTCACTGTGGAGACCTGCATGGAGAGTTGAATGCTCCATTTCCCAAATTACTCCACGGTAAAGCACCAGGTTGAAAAGACTCCTCTGCTCCACCATTTAACAAGATAACGGCTGATTTAATTGTTAGCTCAGTTCTTCACTACTGTGTACCCACTATAACCGCTTACCATTTGCTTAATTTTTTTCAGTCTTAAAAAATTATTGAAAAATATAGAGAAAAAAATATTTAACAAAAATGATCATTGTGATGATTCTGGCTTAGGAAAATAAATGTATCTAAATCGCCTCGTGATCAGATACACCTCGGCACTGATCCCTGAGGCACAACATTAAGCACAGGCCTCGAGTCTGACAAATAACTTTAAACTATCTTCCTCTGTTTCCTTCCATGAAGCCAATTCCCCACCTAGTTGGTAGAAAACCTAATCTCTCCCTGATCCCATGTGATCTTACCTTCCAGTGCAGCTTATCATGTGAAATCTTATCAAATGCCTTGCTGAAGTCCATATAGACAACATTTATGGCTTTGCCCTCATCAACATTTTTAGTTACTTCCTCGGGGTGGGAGATTGCAACCTTCAAGTAGTCCGCCCTGTTTCAACGAATGCAATCAACCTGACATGCACAATCAAATAAGATCAAATAGAACAAGTTGTCCAACAACTTTAGGCTGTGCACGCCATATGCAAGAAGAAGAAGAAGTTATTTCCTCAAAAACCTCAATCAGATTAATGAGACAAGATCTCCCATGTACAAAACTGTGCTGACTATCTCCAATCAGCCACTGTCTGTCCAAATTGCCAAAATATTAATATTTATAACTACAAGATAATTGAAATTATGTTAGAATCAATTTTTAAAAAACTTTTACATATAATCATATTTCTATTACAAATGTTCTTTTTTTTTATAGTAATATCAAGAATGATCTGAAATACATTAAGTGGAACCGTATAATAAATGTCAAATCAACAGATTGGTACAACTACATTCATGTTACTCTATTTAGAATCATGGATACATACATTATGGAAACAGGCTCTTTGGCCCAACTTACCCACTATTCTCACCCGCCTATGTTTAGCCCATATTGAGCCATATAAGGCTAGATTCAGAGCCGACTTTGATGGATGTAATAGGTATGTTACAATACTTACCTTCAGCGGTGCTGCAATTCTGCCACTGGCTGCGTGCGTGATTAGCCAAGAAAGATAGACTTCATAATCCATCAGTGACCCATTTATAATTATTTATTTTATATTTCTATGAAAATTGTTCCCAATTGGGCCCCGCACCTCCTAAGGCCGGCCCTGTTTGTATGAACACCAAAATCTGAGTTTGGTTTAGTTTAGAGACACAGCGTGGAAACAGGCCCTTCGGCCCACCAAATCCATGCCGACCAGCAATCACCCATACACTACTTATATCCTACATACTAGGGACAATTTACAGAAGCCAATTAACCTGCAAACCTGCATGTCTTTGTAATGTGGGAGGGAATTCGAGCACCCGGAGAAAACCTACATGGTCACGGAGAGAACGTGTAAAGTCCGTACAGACATCACTCATAGTCAAGATTGAACCCGGGTCTTTGGCGCTGTAAGGCAGCAACTATACTGTTACTCCACTGTGTTAAAAGTTATCACAGATCTCTAATTGTACAGATCAATTTGCCAAATGGGCTACAGTGTGAGAGATCTGGATCCAATTGCAGGTGAGAACATTAGGTCAAGTGACTATTTACAGCTGTTGATAACCCGTGTTCAACTGAATGAAGAGAGATTACTGAGTGCCTTCATGACTTCATTGCATGGCCCTGGCACTCTATATTGTTCAAATCCTAAATATGTTTCAGTGTACTTCATTGCAAGTGTTGTTAAGTGGATCATTTAATGAGAACCTGTAAGGTTTGTAAATGTGAAATGCCATTTGCCATTTTGGCAGTCAGCCTCCAATAAGATTAATTCAAGAGGTAGAAGTTCATAGATTTCAAAAGTGAAATCATTAATATTTAGACAAGGCCTCACTATTGATAATATTCACTATTAATAATACTGATTAATTAAATGAAATCTTTCTGAGTACGCCTTTGTTGCAATGTCTTTCTGATAACTAAATTGCGGGGCCTCAACCTACTATATGAGGGAATATCTGCAATTGTTTTCAGAACATTCCTTGAAATCAGTTACGAATTGTAGCACAGCTGCTGTATTATGTTGGCAGTAATACTTTCATCAAACCGATCGAAGACTATTGCTGAGATATACTGGCTTAAATGGCCCGGAAAATGTGTGAGTAATTTGAGAATGAGTATGTAAGAAGGCAGTGGATGTCAAGGAGCTTAAGGAAATCTTTCAAAGATTAAACACTGCATTGTAGCATGCCCAGAAATGCCTTCTCTTCTAGGACGCCTGCCATTGAGCCAATGGACTGAGTGGCTCCTCCTTTTCAACTTCCTCTAGCATCTTGTAGTCAATCTGGTTTAGGTCTGTACCTATTGTCGACTTAAACTATCTTGCCACCAGTGAATATTCATCATTTAAGGTCCATCATGTTTACGGTCTACCACCTCATCCCAGAGAAAACAACCCAAGCCTGTCCAACCTCTTCCTGTAGCTAATATACCCTAATCTAGGCATCATTTTGGTAAACCTCCCTCTGCACCCTTTCCAAAGCCTCCACATCCTTGCACTATTGGGACGACCAGAACTGCACATAATACTTCAAATACGGCCTAATCAAAGTCCTAAAAAAGCTGCATTATGACATCCTGACTTATTTTCAAAGTCCCGACCAATGAGGGCAAGCATATCAAATGCCTACTTTATCACTATCTACTTGTGTTCCCACTTTCGGGAGATATAGACTTGGACCCCAAGAGGAATTTGCTCCCAAAAGGGCACAAAGTGCTGGGGTAACTCAGCAGGTCAGGCAGCATCTCTGGAGAACTTGGAAGGGTGACGTTTGTGGTTGAGACCCTTCTTCAGCAGGTCTGAAGTAGGGTCTCAACATGAAATATCACCTATCCATGTTCTCCAAAGATGCTGCCTGACCCGCTGGGTTACTCCAGAACTTTGTGTCCGTTTGTGCATTAACCAGCATTTGCAGTTCTTTGTTTCTGCATTACGTTTGATAATTGTCGTAACCAGCAAACGTTGTCATTAAGGCAGTGCGAAGCACTCCAAACCCGCCAAGCTATTTCCACAAGGATTACAATTGAATCTCATGTCTAGGCTACAATGACATGATTAAGCACAGGATTAATGCTCCTATTTTGGACTGATCCAGTTTCTAAGCATTAAACCCACTAAGTGGTATGAATATGCTGGAATTCAAAAGCAGTGGGAGAGAAAATTCCCCTTGAGGGAATTATTCCTAAAAACAGCGGGTTGATTTAAAAAAAAAAATAGCGGAGACACAACACACAGCAGAAATCAAAACCTGATTTTAATTGGAAATTAATGGCGATTCCATCTCCCCTTTATACATTATAAGTCGTCATGGATGTGTACATGTAAAGTTGGCATTTAGCCACAGACTGAACGCATAGTTAGAAGTACTATCTAGTATCCTTCAGTTATCAGAGCATTTCCCAATTCTTAATCATTTGGCCGATTGGAGCTGAGGAACAGCTAGAGAGGTGCAACTCATTCAAATCACCAGAATAGAGGACATCAGTGGGGGTTCCCACCACTCATCCATGTTGTAATTATGCTAAAAATTCACCTTCATTGCTCGTAGCAAAGGCTTGATTGTTTAATGGTGTGCATTAATCTCTATAACTTAAATTCTGTATTTCAGAACCCAAGCCGTACCAAAGTTGTTTGTTTAGAACTAGATTCGGAAGATGAACTTCGAAACCCTTCAGTTTGATAACGGAATATTTATTAACATTCATGTGAATAAGATTGAGGTCCCTTGTCATGGACTCCATCGATAACAGACATTCATTTTCCACTGTCTAGTCTCATTTGGAAAGATGCTTGTAGGCCAGACCAATAGTAGTAGCCTCACATGAGTAAATGGTCTTCTGCCCCTATGTTCTGTGATCTTATAAGCAAGAGTAGTCTGTAGGCCTGACGAATAATTTGACCAATATTTCAATCTTCTTTGGGGCAAGTTTCATAGAAGGTGTTGGGTGCCCGACAGAGGTGGTGACAGAAGCAGATATGATAGTGACGTTCAAGAATCTTTTAGATAGGCACATGGATAGAAGGGAATAGAGGGTTTAGATCATGTGCAAGCAGATGAAATAAGTTAATCTCAGCATCATGTTCGGCACAGTCATTGTGGGCTGAAGGGTCTGTTCATGTGCTGTACTTTTCAATGTTCTATATTTTGTTCTTTTAAGTTGCACTGAAGAGGATTCCTTTACACTGATTAAAATTGTGACTTTTGTATTTAATGATTCAGATACTGGAAAAGCCTGAAGGGCAGCACATTGGTGCAATGGTACAGTTGCTGCCTTATAATGCCCGAGACCCAGGTTTGATCCTTACTACAGGTGCTGCCTGTGTGTTCTCCCTGCTATTGTGTGGGTTTTCTCCGGGTGCTCCGGTTTCCTCCCACACTCCAAAGATGTGCAACTTTATAAGTTAATTTGGTTTTGGTAAAACTGTAACTTGTCCCTAGTGTGTTTGATAGTGCTAGTGTAAGGGGTGAAGACTGGTTGGCATGGACTCGGTGGCCCAAAGGGCCTGTTTCCATGCTGAATCTCTAAAGTGTAAAGTTCCTGCTAAACTCTTAACACAAGTGGTATTCAATATTTTCTCGGGACCCATATTCTCTTGGGAAGCCTAAAACAATCTGTGAGTGACATTTCTTGTCATCAGGTTAAGCCTTTAGAAGGGTGTCTAGTGGCTTCCGAACAATCATCTGGGTAGAACCAAAGGGCAGATCCCTTCAATAAACTGAAAATGGAGAGGAGAGGAATATGTGTCTGACGGTGGAACCTTGCTGGAGCCGTCTGAAGGATGATCTGCTGAATGAAGAGTCTGGTAGGGCGTAAGATGAGGGTTAATGGAACTCTACTCTTTTTCTGTCCAAGAAGAGAGTGGGTGAGAGTACATGTGTGGAAAATAGTTGAGATGCAACTCAAGGCCAGTCCACTGTGGTAGAGGGGAAGCCACAGCTCAGGAAGAAGGAAGACGTTTCTGAAGCACCTGTGGTGTAAAGTCTCATCATTAGAAAAAATGTAAGAGACAAGGGAATTTGTAGAATGAAATGGAGTCCTTATAGGAGACTTGTTGGAAACTATTGAACTGAAATGGATGTTGTAGTTAATCTGTCCCCTGAGATGGAGATAGTGAGATTCAAAAAAGGGAAGGGAATGGTCAGAGATGGACATCTGAAGGTGAGAGTAGAGTGAAAATTGGCAGCAAAAATAATTTTCAAGTTCTGTACTTCCCAATGAGATTTTCTCTCCAGAAAAAGAGATGCAAGAGTGGGCCAGAGTAGGACCGAAACAAAGACTGTTCCTCATATCTCACAAAAAGCAGGAATAGCAGGCCTACGCAAATGCCCATAGCTAAACCTTTGTCTGAGAGGATGTGAGAATGTTGAAGGAGAAGTTATTTAATGTGAGAACAAGTTCAGCCATGTAAATGAATATGCAAGGGGAGGGGAACTGGTTAGGCCTCCGCTCAGGGAACAAGCAGAGGGCCTTCTGAGGGCAGTCTGAAGAAGGGTCTCGACCCGAAACGTCACCTATTCCTTCTCTCCAGAAATGCTGCCTGTCCCGCTGAGTTACTCCAGCATTTTGTGTCTATCTTCAATTGAAACCAGCATCTGCAGTTCTTTCCAATACATAGGGCCTTCTGGCCCTGATAATGTGTGATGGAGACATACAATTCCATAGTGAAAACAAAACTGGTTCAGATCAGATCAGATAGGAGAGTATTGAAGTGGCAGAGGGTATCTGAAATGTCACAGATGTAAATAGAAAGGAAACGTGTCCAGGTAAAAGGAATGGAGTTAAGGTAGGAAGAATTGAGTTTGGTGAAACAAGAGCAGGCTGAAACAGTGGGTCCATCTGGACAGTCCTACTGGTGGACCATGGGCTGGAAATAGAAGTGGGCTGAGTAGGGCTGAGGCACAATAAGATAGGTAAATATGTAGGGAAGCCATCATGAATAAATTAGTTCCATGAGTGTGGGAGACAATGGCTTGATGTTTGTTGGTGGATCATTCTTCAGAAGAGTGTCTGAGTGCAAAGGATTGACGACTGTAAGATCATGGTCGATTCACCAGACCACAGCAGCTCCATCTTTCTCCATAGCTTTGATGATAATAACATGATTTGTTCTTAGTGAGAAGAGCACAGCAAGTTCCGAAGTGAGTGGGAAAATCAAGGTTGTCAATATCCTTCAGCATTCAGCAAAGAATAGATCTAGAGAGAGTCATTGCCACACAAAGTGATTAGGTGATTGGAAATTCCGGAGATGGGAGAAAAGGTCCACAGCCTAGTGTGAAGACCCGTGGCCAAAGCAATGGGCATGGAGGTGGAGTTTTACATTATGTTGAATTTGAAATAATGCTGAGGCCTCTGCTGAAAACTAATCGGGAATCAGAGAAGAAAAGCTTTTGAAGGATATTATGTCAGGGGTTGAAACACTAGATAGAGTTAGGCTGGAGGAAAGTAAAGGGGAAGAAATATCAGGAGATATATTGGAATCCAAGAGTTATAAAAGTTTCCTTGACATCCGAAAAGAAAACAAAAAGTTGTCTGTTGCAGCACTAAATGTGGTGGAGAGTGAAGTGAATTGCAGGCCACGGCAGTTTTGAGATGGAACGACAGCCCTCAATGCCATTGAACGCAATGAGATTTTCTCAACTCAATTCCCCATAAATCAGAAAGATTTGATGATCATTCCAAATAATGCTGGTGAAGGGTCGATGCTGTTCAGACCTGTTTTCCTGAAGCTGGCATCCTCTGGGTGTTAGCTACATGTAATTAATCAATTTCACAGGGAAGGATTCAATTGGTGTGTCGTGAATCTGCCGTGTGGAATTGTGTCCTTAGTAGACACAAAATACTGGAGTAACTCAGCAGATGAGGCAGCATCTCTGGAGAGAGAAAGGTCAGATTGGGAAAGGGAGGGGGAGTTGAAGTGCTGAGCCACCGGGAGATCAGGTAGGATAAGACAGACTGAGCGGAGGTGTTCAGTGAAATGATTGCCGAGCCTGCGCTTGGTCTCGCCGATGTAGAGAATTAGACACCTGGAACAGCGGATACAGTAGATGAGGTTGGAGGAGGAGTAAGTGAACCTCTGCCCCACCTGGAAAGACTGATTAGGTCCTTGGATGGAGTCGACGGGGGAGGTAAAGGGACAGCTGTTGCATCTCCTGCAGTTGCAGGCAGGCACGGAAATCTTTATCAAAATATGGAGGGGACAGGTGGGGGGGGGAGACACAATTTCTTGGCGGCGGAGCCCGCATGCGCACACTCACACACACGAGGCTTCGGAGGCTCAATCCAGCACAAAATGCAGCTCAACTCTGCCTGTCTCACCGGGTTAACCTACAGCTCTGCCTAGACTGACGGGACACCAGTGCTGCCTCTCCACGCTGGCTGTAAACCTGGGCCATACTTCCCGCAGGTCCAGGCAGGGCTGCAGATTAGCCTGGTGGGACAGGCAGAGTTGAGCTGGGTTTAGCGCTGCTTCTCTGCGCTGGCTGTGGACCTGGGGGCACAGCGCCCGTCTGACTCCCGAAGTCTCAGGCCAACCCCGGGCGTGGGGGCGGCACTCGGGTGGGGACGGGACAGTGCCGGAGAGCCGGGATCGATCCTGGCTGCGGATGAGGTGCAGGTCTGTGCCACGTCTCCCTCCTCCAATCACCATGCTCTATCCTCAGTCCCACCCCCTGACCGACACTTCCCTCCTCCAATCATCATGTCCCGCCCCCGTTGCCTGCTGACCGACGTCTTTCTCGTCCACCCCCACTGTCTCGCGGAAAGCGGAGATTTCACCGGGTTTTAAAATCCGGATTACAAAAAATGGGGGGGGGGGGGGGCTGAATAAAAGCAGATGAATATGTAAAGAGTTCCACAGATTGTGATTGATTATATTTTATCCTTTCTATCCAAAGCATCATGTTAAATACAAATTTCAATATAATTCCATATTATGTAGGTATTAAGTTAAATCTAAAAAAATACACTTATAAAGTTTATGTGGTGTATAATTGTGTGGTATTGTTGTATTATTCTGTGAAATGTTTCACTTTGTTAAACTCCATCCATATATGAACAGATTATGAAATGTGTAGATTGGTGTAGAATCCTCTAGCTTAATAGAAAAAATATATGTTGTTTCTGCACAAATCAAGAAAATGGCTTGTTTTCATTAATATTTAGGACATGCCAATTTACTTATATATTATATATGTGCAGATCAATGCATTGGAAAAATAACGAAAGCACACCACCATAATGGTTATAATTGTTATTAAGCACAAATCTTTAAATCCTTTCGCACTTCCATAATGCTACAAAGCATTTGGGGCTTGTGCTGAACAGATATTGTAGGGAGATGGATCATCATTTTTTTTCCATTGACAGAGATGTCTTTACCTAGCTCGGTCAAGGAACTTAATTGTCTATGGATTGAGTTACTTGTTCTTTGAAAAGGGGATGAATTTTGACTTGCAGTCAAAAGAGACATCAAGCATAACATGGATTTCACTCTTTTAGATTTTGTTTTTCCACTTTCATGATTGCTGGAAAATGTTAACTTTGTTTGAACAGTGAACTTCAAAGTAGGTGGATGTTGCCCTCTTACTGATCTTTGCTGTTCTTGTAATAGGCTAGACATTAGTGAAAGCAAACAAACCTGTAGCTTTAATTTAAGGTTCAATTGTTTTCTTGGTTTATTTGATTGATGTAAGAAGTGGTTACACTCGTAATACTAGAGGCAGAACCATAGTCTAATTTGTCATGTTAATCATTTTAATCTGAAATATTGTTTTATTCGTACAATTAAATGCAAACAGGTTGTTCCCCCCCACTGCATATCATTTTATTCAAATTCATTGCTTTAGTTGGAAATAGTCTCAACTTTTAAAGTTAGAATCACTGGAATAAGCTTCTTTTGCAACATATAAATGTTTCCTGCGAGAGAGCTTTTGTTATTCTTGATTCATATAAGTCAAGCATTTTTTTACTCTAGGCTTTAATTTAAAATTAATGTGCATATTCAAAGCAAAATTAGTAAACGGTTATCGTAATGCAAAATTGAATCGCTGTGCTCGTAGCTGGCTGCCAGTGAAGACCGGAGCTTCCTTTAATTGTCATTTCGATAGACAAGCCCTACAGGTTTTTTTGTTCTGACCTGTTTAGCCATATATGGCTTGGTGACAATCCCAGCGTTCCTCGGCTGCACACAAGCAATACAAAATCTTAGGTGCATGCAACTTGAAGCAATTTTGACAAAACATGCTTAAATTCTAGGATTTTCCCTGTGTTTACTCAACGAGCGCAAAGAGGCGGGTGTCACGGGCACATTAAAAGGAACTGGGTCTATTGTGTGACAATATTTCCGCTTCAGATCTCTTAGCGGTATTGGCTTTTCTGAAAGGTAAGAAGTGGCAGAGTGACAGATCTCAGTGCAAAGTGATTTTCTGTCCGTTTTTTTTAGTTACTTGAGTACTAAATTTAATTTCATATGTCCTACCCAGAGACGTGCAAAGCCAACGGAAAAGTCTGTTAAGTTTCAAAATTATTCGTAACAACTTTTTCAGTCTCTCTCCAGAGAGCTCCATTGTATCTGTGCCGGCGACACGCACTCTGCAATCCCACTGAAGTAAGTTTATCGATAAGAACAATCCACGGTTTTGCGCAGAATTTGCTGCAGTATCCTACACAATGGGCGCGTACTTAAATGCATTGGCATGAATTTGGAAGGAGAATACAAAATCATTTAACCAAAATAAAAAAATTACAAACGATCGTCCAAAAGTACTTCCCAATACATGTGAGGTGTGAAATATATTAGGGATAAAAATAATAGCATTAAAGTCTAGTACAACAATGAAATTCCCAACATACTTAGTTTAACTAAATACGTTTGAAATGCATTATTTGATGCAATTATTTGATTTAATTTAACAGTTGCATTTTAATGGTAGGTATATAGGAAAAATAATCTTGTATGGTACCATGATATTTATTTTATTTCAGTGACGTAATTCAGTAAATGACAGAAAGTATATGTTACACCAGCCACCTTTATCTAAAATGTAATCTTAAATTATTTAATGATGAACTAAAAATATTCGCAATAATGCAGTCGAACCCAAAATGTTTAGAGCGGAAACATCGGCCCTAAGAGCACACGTAGAACAAAAATTCATTGTTAAATGTATTCAGTTCTTTTTAGTACGTAATTTCAAAATAAAACTATTTACATGCAGACCTGGGAGGCGGTCAGACTGTTTTCATTTTGTGTTCTACTCAGGCGAGCTTTAGGTGTGTGAACTGCCGGCAGCTTTTAGATAATATTAAAGTGAATGCCAGCGAAACGTATGCTCCTCGCCTGTTGAATTGGGTCAGACATACAGCTGTCTGTTCAGAGACTGCGGACTTGCTCATTTACATAATGAATTTATTTAAGCTACTAAAGGCGACTGGGACAACACAGTGTAGATTCTCATTGTTGCGTTTTAGCCGGTGGGGCTGGATGCAGGAGAAAAGCTGTGGTTTGCATTACAAAAAACTTAGAAAGCCCCGAGGCAGCTTGGGCAGAACCACAAGATTGAGCAAACAAATAGGACGGATGAAGGTTCTGCCGTTTCTTTGTCTATGGATCACTGATATTATCTGCTGCTGTTTAATGGGGGGGAAAAGGTACATTGCTTAGAGCAGTGACTTAGCGACACATAAGAGAATTTGGTACTTCACTTTGCTGGTAGCTGCATACTCCGAAGTGTCATTTCCGATTCTAAGTCTTCCTGTCAAAGTGCACAGTGGCTTTTTTTTGTGAAGCAGCTACTTCGAGACGTTCGCCACTCAGGTTGCAGTGGTGACTGGACTGCACTCGCTCAGCTCTGCTTCAAGATCCACAACTACTATTATGTTATTTGCCTATAATTCGGACAATTGGTGTACTGAATGCAGACTTTTGTGTTGAACAGGAAAAGGATTATACTCGGAGATGACGGTTGATTGAATTCCAAAACTTGAATGGAATACTGCAGAATTCAGGGAGAATATTAAGTGCTGTAAGTACATGTTTGCATCTATTAAATCTCACGGAAGAGCATTTGGATTGCTAAATTACTCAATTCTCCAAGGCTGTGGCATCAGAAACACTTTTCCTACATTCGCTTCACTTGGTAACTTAGTAAACAAAAGCTAAAGAGACGGTGAATGTTTCAAACCTGTAGTTGTCGTTTATGATTTAAACCTTAGTTACTGGACAGAGTGAGTGCCACACAGAATATATCCTTAAAATGGAAGAATATTACATTCATGTTACAGAAATAATGATTTTTCATTACAGTCTGTTATTTCCATTCCTGAATAAAATTAAATTTCACCCATTTCTACCCAGAATTTCCCCATTTAAATACTGCCTTGTAGCAGGTGAAAACAGCATTTTGGGCAAATTCGTATGAAGTGTTGCTTTAGAGTGACTGTTTGCTGTTTTCATCCATGATTAGTACTTTCTAGTTAAATTAACTAGGTCAAATTGAGTGTATGGATTATTTGGTGCCATTTGTTAAACTAGGAAATGCTTTCTCTTTAAAAAGATAAAAATTTGCTTGCAATGAGCAAAAAGGCAAAGTGTTCAACTCTTTGCACTACAGGTCAGCAGAGTGAACGGAGTGTACCAAGTCAAACATCAATTGCTTATTTATTTATTTATACTGCTGAAGATACTTTAAAATTATTACATATAAAACTTAACAACGGTACTAGGTTTGTTTTTGTGCAGTGTAGATTTTGTTAAATGGTCTGCCGTGTGGAAAATATTTTAACATCAAAATGAATGTTTCATGTATTACATTTTCATTAGAGTTTCTTTACTTTAGTCAGAAATCATTATTAGTATTCTTTACCACTGTCACATTTTTATTACCCTCGCTAAAATGTCATTTGATTTTAGACTGTTAGCCTGAGTATATTGAACAGTAACTTTGTAGTCCTTCACAAACTATTCATTTTGTATATAACCGTAGCATTTGAGGGAGAATTCATTTTTAAGCAGACAAAATTTGTCGGGTTGAAGTGGAAATGGAATTGCAAGAGTAGCTAATTCAGGTAGATATGATATTTGTGCAGTTATGTGAGGAAATATTATTTTTTTGGCTCATTTTATAAATTAAATCTTTAAGTCAAGTCAAGTCACATTTATTTATATAGCACATTTAAAAAACAACTCTCGTTGGCCAAAGTGCTTTACATTTGTTATAAGAATAGCACAACAAAACAAACTATATACATATTTAAATGTAGCCCTCACTCAGATAAAGGTGGTGCCTCACTTACATAAAGGTGGTGCCGGTTAAGGAAATAGATATTTCCATTAGATATATCCATGAAAGATTTCAAATGGAAACTATTTGTCCTATTGTTATATTAGAAATGTTGCATTTTCATTTTTTAAATGATGCCTAAATTCCGATAATTATGACTATTGTACGTTAATTAGTTTTAGTTATTTCTCCAGTCTCTTTGTGTTCTGTCTGGGAGCATTTGCCCGATGTTTCTCCGCTTTAGTGGCAGTGCTAGAAATCATGATTTCATTAAGAGACGGAAAATATCTGTTGTCTCTCGATTTCACTTATTTTGAGTTGATTAATGTGAGTGTTTGTATAAATCAGTTTCTGTAAAATTACTTTTAAAAACAGATACAAGGTCCTTAAGTAGCACATTTAGAAGAAATAAATGCTTTGGAATTGTAGCAAAAAAAAATTATTGGCAGCTGGATGTGTGGAGATGCTAGCACCCTGTGGTGCCCTGACTGCAGCCAGGGGTTAAAAGTAATTTACTCCTTCTGTGCAGATTCCTCAGAATCCACTTAAAGTGGTTTATAAAAGGGGATGTTTATGTTTAGCTTTAATTCCTTGATCTTAATTATTATTATTTTTGAACAATATCTTTCAATAATTTATTTTGAAAATTAAAAGACTGAAGGTGAATTTTGATCATGATAAGTTGTATGATTGCGCAGTAAAAAAAATAGCAAAAATGAAACGCTTAATAATATGGACATTTTAAAGGACATTTTAATTATTTGGAACATTTAAATTAAATAGGTGTCCAAAATTCAGAAGCTATTTATGTTTCCCTTTACTTAAAACCGGTACTTCTAGATTTCCTGTGTTTATAATTTGTATTCTACTGGTAGAATGAAATTATTTGTAGATTTTTTTCTGGGGAGTGTAACTGAATGCATTTTTGCTTGACTCTGCGGTAGGGAAAATGTGATAGAATGTCTACCTTAAATCTTGTTTGATCATCTCTCCAAGAGTTTCCCTTCTGGAAATAATTTCTGGGGTTGAAGAGCACAGCATTTACAAATTTAATGTAGCAGTTCAGCAAGATGGCTAAAACAGAATGGTAGATTCAACAAGAAACAAATTGTGGGTGTGGGTCTACAGCTTACTGCAAATTGAAGGAAAGTCGTACATTAATTAAAGTAATTGTAAATGTGCTAATTAAATTTATTTTACAAATGCTGTTTAATCTGCCCCTTGTCTGCAATTGGCTTTTGAGATTCTTGGAGGGGGGAATATGAAATCCTTTATTGATTTCACTTAATGTGTTAAGTTCTACAGTAAAATGTCATGTCTAGGATTATAGAACATGCGTAATTTGTTTTTAAATGAATTTTGTTATTTTTACAAAATAAGAAATCTTTCTAAAATGATCATGAAGTGTTTTAGTATGTTCGGATACTAACCATGAGATATTTGTGACATGCAGTTGGTTAATATACCAAAACTCTTGTCACTGCATGTCACAAATGCCTGACTACTAACTTTTCAGTACTGAAATATTTAAGAATATATAACTTTATAAATATTTGACATATTACATATTAGCATTTAAAAGGTTATAATGTTGTGATTAAATTATAAAATATATCAAATCGCATTTTAACCACTGTGACAGATTCATCTTACATTTTTGCTAACCTGTTGTGTAAAGTAGGATTATTTGTGGGGGTGCATTTCTTTCCCCAGACTAATATTACGTACTGAGCAGGCTGATGTGGTTCTGATGTTTTCAAAGTAGGATTAAAACTTTAACATTATTTTTGTTAAATTTGAGGCAAGTACTGTCAATGTGGGAGATATGCATCAATGATCAAGCACCAATAACCTGGAGATGTATATATTTAATAAGCAAACCAGATGGAAGATCAATTTATCAGTATTATTACATGCTTTACTTCTTTTCCATTAACCACTATTTAAATGAAATGATTGTTGTGAAGTCATTACAATTATTCAGTTATAAAATGTATTTGAAGGAAAGACAAATTTGCCAATGGAAAGTTAAAGGTAAACGGTCAACTTACCTAGACAGTAAAGGTCTCCTATTCAGAGTGAACAGACGTCATGTTAAACACATACAAATTAATATGATTAGAAGAGAACACGTCTTGTTACAATATGACAAAATTGGGAGAAAAGGCGTATTATAAAATATATATTATTTTTGAGTCATTTATTTGATGCTGTTGCCATAAAAATAATTGTGTTGCTCTCCTGATCAATATGACAATATAACCATGTTGGCCAAAATCAATGCCAATCTACTGTTAAAATAAGTCTACAACTTAGTTTACATTTTGTTATAATACTGTGGTGTACATGTATATTTTAAATGTTTACACATGCTAATGTTACACATTCTAGAATTATTGTCCTTTGCTAGGCAAGCTGCTGTTATTGTTATCCTAGCAAATACTGAACCATATGTTTAATTTTAAAATATTCAAAGCTCCAAAGAAACATTTGAATAAAATTATTGCCATGTCAGATTATCCAGGTATACTCATAAATAAACCGACACAGTAAATAATTCCCTATTCAGAATAAATAAGAGAATAATGTATTATGATGATGAACCATCAAAATGACTAAATCAAGTTTATGTTGGTTGTTAGTCATTGGTAAGTTAAACCGTCTGGAATTCTTTTATATATTTCCAGTTCAAAGACACCCTACTATATACTTATTTTATTGCACCTCAATAAAGAAATGCTTTTCTTTTGATAAGTTAGTACATTCAGAAGTAGAACTAATAAGTATAATTGAGAACTAAAAAATTAGTCAAGAGAGGGATGTTTAAGAGTTGCTTTCTTGAATTCGATGAACTCTAATGCTTCATCTCTACTGGCTTTGTTCTAGGGACATCAAAGGCATGCTTGGTTTGGGTTGAATTGAAATGCACATCAAAGATGCTGAATGCTGTTTTTTTTTAAGACATTATACTTTTAACAGGGGATTGATCTTTGTACTTTACAGTCAGAAATATTCCACTCACCTGGACTACAGTACCTGTTGTCAATTTGTACGATTGCAGAAGCACTGATGTCACAAGTTGTAGCTAACAGCCTTTTATTGTTATTGCCCATGGCAAAATACTTGAGTCGCCTTAAGATCATTTGTTAAGTGCAAAAAAAATTAAAAAGATTTATCTGATATTTGACTTTCATATCAACCATTATAAAAATGTATTGGGTTACAGTTAGAATATATTGTAAACAATTACTATAGTTTAGTTTAAAGTTTAGTTTGGAAATACAGTGCGAAAACAAGCCCTTCGGCCTACCAAATCCACACTGACCATGTCTTTGGAGTGTGGGGGGAAACCGAAGATCTCGGAGAAAACCTATGCAGGTCACTCGGAGAACGTACAAATGCCGTACAGAGAGCACCTGTAGTCTGGATTGAACTCGGGTCTCCGGCGCTGTAAGGCAGCAACTTTACCGCTGCACCACCATGCCGCCCTTCTATGCCTATTTCTCAGATTGTAAAAACGTTGTTTCTTTTTTAAGTTTTACGTTAAATCCATTAACTATTGACAGCTAAAGCAAATTAGCTAATCTATTTTTGAGTTACTGCAAAACTCTTTTGCACCCGGCTAAATTATCTCTTAACCAATATAAACTCGAAGGGGAAAGTAGTTTCAGAATGAAAGGTTAGACAGGTTAGGCTTGTATTTTATATCAAAGTCACGTGAGTGAGTACGTGAAGAGCCCGCCAGTCCGCATGTATGTCAAACGCATGGCGCATGGACTGGCTGGGGGGAACGTCGGTTCCTCCAGCGTTAAGTTTAAAAAAAACTCTCAGGGTAAGTGCAAACTTGCTCTTGGTGTGTTCGGTATACTTTATTTTATCAACAAGTATCTAGGTTTGATTATGGAAAAACCTAGGAACAAACCAAGACGGGCCGCGGTAAAATCGGCAGCAGAAGACTGCGGTAGTGCGGGAAGCCGGCGGCCATCTATTTCTACCTCAGAGTCGCTGGCAGCTACCTCAGAATTAGTTCCCATGGGAAGCAGCTTGGCAGCGAAGGGGGGTAAAGCCAAAGCTAAGTCTATGAGGCGAGTCCTATCGGACGATTCAGGCCAGGAGGATACTGCTCCCACATCCATGTCGGATGTGTTAGGCCGTTTGTCTCAGATGGAGCATCTTATGGAGAAGATGCTAGCACACAATATGCTCCGTGCTATGGAGCATACTCGGGCAGTTTAATTCAAAAGCCTGCTGCAGCTCCTGGTTCAGGGCTGCTAATTTCCTCCCACTCGGACGAGGGGAGTTTCGGAGATCAGTATGCAGCTGACTCCGAATATGAATGTGTGCCGGAGGCCCATGCTGTAATGCATGTTATGCGTGATTCGCATAAAGAAGGGTTGCCCGCTCTTGCCTCCAAATTTGCTGTTCCTTCGGGGACAGGCAAGCCACTTCAAGGGGAGTTGGCTAGAAGCATCAGCTACCTTACTTCCCACCAGCTGAAGGAAGTGACCATGGTGGATACGGCTGTGAAATATCCCAGTCTGGAAAATTGTCCAACCTTAAATGTGCCCTTAGTTAACGTCTCTATTTGGGATTATATTGTGGCCAATACGAAATCCAAAGAACTGAAGCTTCAACGGATCCTGAGGCTATTGTCCGCAGGGATCACGGCCTTTGCTAGGTCAATCGATGACGCTCAATTGTCCGAGGTTCAGCAGGATGCTATAGCACTGCTGTGCAATGCTCATTTTGAAATGAACTGTTTCCGGAAAGACGCCATCAAACCAGAACTGAATCCAAGGTTCGCACATCTATGCAAGGCCAGCAACATTCAGCTTCCAAAATTACACTTCGGAGAAGACTTGAGCAAACAGGTCAAGGACTTGCATGAGGAGTCAAAAGCTGCTGGCATGATCAAAGCATCTTTTATGAGCAAGACTCCCCTCCTCCAGCGTCAGCACCCCTACGCCTCTACCAGCAAGAAGCGGTTTTCTGAGGCCAGTGGGAATTCCAGATTTGTCCTACCCGGTCACAAGTCTTTTTTAGGCCAAGGCCCATCCCGCCCATCCTGGAAGATGCGGCAGCCTCGTGTCCCAACAGCTCAATGTTTCAGAGCGAGGGGGAAAAAAAGAACCAAGATTAAGGTTTGCTGGGCCTGGTGTCAGACCCACCTTTGAGGTAGGTGGGTCTGGTTCTATCAGTCACAAGGGGAGTGTGGAGGAATTTCAAGTGGGTGGCAGGTTAAGTTTGTTCTGCATGAATGGCGCCGAGTCGGTCGTATACTTGCTCCAAACTAGAGTGTTTGGATATGCAAGCAGAAATACACGCATTGCACAAAAAAGGAGTAATTGAGAGATCAATTTATGAAAAAGATCAATATCTCTAACATATTCTCCAGGGTGAAGAGAGATGGTGGATGCCGTATCATCCTTGACTTGGCAAAATTCAACTCATATGTGCAATATAGACATTTTAAAATGGAAAATTTCCTTACTGCTAAGCAACTAATTTCTGAGGGCTGCTTTATGGCATGCATCGATCTCAAGGATGCATATTACTCGATTCTGATTCACAAGGATCACCGGAGATATCTGAAGTTTAGCTGGATGGTGCAGCTGTAGCAGTTTAAAGTGTTACCTAATGGTTTAAGCTCAGCCCCTCGGTTATTTACCAAACTGCTTAGACCAGTGCTCGGCTTGCTTAGAGCTAAAGGGCATATTATTATGGGCTATATAGATGATATTCTGATCATCAGGAGAACACTGCATTTGGCAAAACTAGCGGTTTCAGCTGCCAAGCTCATTTTTGAGAAATTGGGGTTTATCATCCATCCAGCCAAATCCAGATTGATACCAACGAGGTCTATTGACTATTTAGGGATTACTATCAACTCAGTGGAAATGCCTGTGACCCTGCCCATGGGGAAAAAACTAAATTTAATGGTGATGTTATGATGTTCTGATTACAGAAGAGCCATCTATTCGCCAGGTGGCTAGAGTAATTGGCAAAATAGTGGCTGCCTTTCCAGCCGCTCGGTTTGGGCCTTTGCATTACCAAAATCTGGAGCATGCAAAGGATCAGGCAATTTAATTCCACAGAGGTCATTTCGACAGACCTATGCAGTTGTTGCCTAAATCTAAAGCGGAGCTACAATGGTGGATGACCAATATTCAACATTGCTCCGGCGGGGTTTTGTCTAGTAAACCTATAATAACACTGCAGAGTGATGCAAGTGCACTGGGATGGGGAGCTACTAACACCATCTCTAGTTGCTGTGGCAGATGGAACATGAACGAGTTACCATTTCGCCATAAATATGGCATCAATTACTTGGAAATGCTGGGGGCATTTTATGCCTTGAAGGCTTATTGTGGGAAGCTTCATGATGTGCATGTTAGACTTCAAATCGATAACACTACGGCTGTGGCATATATTAATCACATGGGTGGAAACAAATCGATATCCTGTGATACTTTAGCTAATCTCATTTGGAATTGGTGTATAGACAGGAGAATTTATATCTCAGTTCCTTACTTGCCGGGTAGGTTTAATGCGGTGGCATTAAGACCTCATAAATTCAATGATCAAACAGAGTGGATGTTAGATCAAAAAGTATTTAAAGACATTATTGCTCGTTATGGTACACCTGATATTGATTTGTTCGCCTCCAGGCTTAATCACCAATTACCAAGATATGTAGCATGGAAGCCAGACCCAGGGGCGGATGCTATAGATGCATTCTCTATAGACTGGGGGGGAATGTTCTTCTATGCTTTCCCTCCATTCTGCCTCATTGGACGATGCTTGCAAAAAATCATGCAAGACTTTGCATCGGGTATTTTAGTAGTGCCTAACTGGCCTACACAACCTTTACTGTTAGGAGTATTAACGGAACCACCCATGGTTGTTCATAGACATAAATATTTGCTTATTCAACTCGTTTCTCGGGAACCTCATCCGCTACATGACAGAATCAACCTGTTAATTTACAGAATCTGAGTCGACCTTTCTTGGGGCTCGGATTATCCGACCGGACGGTGGACGTAATCACTGCAGCTTGGCGGGGCGGCACTAAGAAGCAGTACATCTCGTACATTAAACAATGGGAAGACTTTTGTCAATACGCATATAAGTTACTTTATGGCAGATATAGCCGATGTGTTGGAATTTCTTTCAACCTTACATTTTGACAAAAAATTGAGTTATAGCGCTATTAACACTGCTCGTGGTGCTTTGTCGTCATATTTTGCTGCTGGGATCCGGACACCATTCTGTCGGCTCTCACCCATAGGTATCCAAATTTATGAGGGGTATTTTTAACGAAAACCCTCCTAGGCCCAGATATCGGGAAGTATGGGACATTAATATAGTATTAAAGTTGCTTCGCAGTTCGGCACTAGCTGCATCTTTATCTTTGGCCCAGCTCACCTATAAATTAGTCATGCTCATGCCGCTCATTGCAGCACAACGAGTCCAGTCATTACCGAAATTAAGGCTGGATCAGGCAGTATATCCAATAATAAGGTAACCTTTTATATAGATGAGCTAATTCAGCAAAGTAGGTCAGGTGTGCTAGGATTTAAGTTGGAGCTCTTGGCGTATCCACCAGATCGCAGGTTATGTGTCGTCACATATATTAAACAATACATAAAGGTTACAAAAGACCTTTGAGGCAGCGAACTGGCTGTCTTCGTCAGTCATAAAAAAACACATAAAAGGGTAATGGTGCAGACCATTTCTAGATGGTTAAGACGCGTATTAGCATTCGCAGGAGTAGACACAGATGTATTTAAATCTCACTCTACCAGTGCTTTAAACATGGGCCAATGAGCAAACTTTTCAAACGTTTTATAATAAACCTATTACCAAGCCTGGTTTATTTGCTAGGAAATTTTTAAGTTCTGTTAATTATATCATTTGTTTATCCCTGATATGAAGGGACTATTTTTTCTATTAAAGCATGGACATGTTTAAAGTTAACATCATGTTTCAATGAAGTATGTTTCTTCAGCCATGTCTGGTCAACTGGGGCAGTGTGTCTGCATGGAAACTGGGTCACTGCATGAAACCATAGAGCTTTGAAGTCTTCACGTAGTCACTCACGTGACTTCGATATAAAATAGAGAGATTAAACGAGAACTTACCGTTTGAAGTTTGATCTTTATTTATGAGAAGTTGAAGTGAGGGAATACGTGCCCTCCACTCCAAACCCTACTTCTCATAAAGATTATTCGGTAGTTCTTAAGTCGTTAATCTTCCTATAGCTTAGGTCAGCAACTATTCTGTGGTTTCATACAGCTGCTCTAAAGTTTGACACGCATGTGGACTGGTGGGCTCTTCACGTATTCCCTCACTTCAAATCCTCATAAAATATAGATCAAACTTCAAACGGTAAGTTCTCGTTTAATCTTTCTATTATTACTGGCAGTTTGGAAGAGTTAGAAGGGACCTGATTGAAATGTATAACATCCTAAATGATCTTGACAGGGCAAATGTAGAGAGGATGTTTCTTTTTTGTGGGAAAATCTAGAACTAGGGTTTCAATAGTTAAAATTAAGGGTTGTCCATTTAAGATATAGGTGAGGTGAATTGTTTTTCTGACCGTTGCAAGTTTTCAGAGCTCTCTTCCTCAAATGGTGGTGGTAGAAGAAATATTTTAATGATGCGTAGATAAATTCTTGATAAAGCAAGGGAGTGAATGATTGCTCTAGTTAGGTTGAAATACAGAGTTGAAGTATTAGTCACACAAACAGCTTCGGTTTAAACCAGCATCTGCAGTTCCTTCCTACACATGTCAGATCATGTATTAGTCAGATCAGTCATGTTTATAGCAAATGGCAGAGCTGACTAGAGAGGCTGAATGACCTACTCTTACTCCTCATTTGCATGTTTGTAAACACCAGGTATTATGTTCGTCTGGTTGGGGAGAGGGCTGTATTTCCAGGATTCATTTTAAAAAAAGAATAATTTAGCAACAATTTCCAAATTGTACAGTCTTTCCTCAACAATTCTGTGCTCCTTATCACTAAATATCACATAATTGATTTATATTAGATGACAAATCTTTTGTCAATAGGTTGCGATTTAGGGTATAATTTATTGTTGATTAGAATTATGATAAATGCACATCCCCATCTCTTCCGGATGCCTTTTATTTATTAAACAGCTGTTGGAATCTTCAAAATTACAAAGTTGTTATGTGCCGTTAATTTGTAATATGTAACGTTTTTGCATTTGTAATTCACTGTCTGCCCTTTAGACCTCAACACAATAAGCAGTTGGGTGAGAAACGAATTACAGATTTGTGAAAGTTTGTCTGCTCCATGGTATATTGCTGTGTTATTTTCTAATGACTTATTGTTCCACTGTTTTAAAATATGCTCATCAGGGTGGCACAGTGGTGCAGTGGTAGAGTTGCTCCCTTATAGCACCAGAGTCCCGAGTTTGCTCTTGACTATGGGTACTGCCTGTACGGAGTTTATACTCCCTGTGACCATGTGGGTTTTCTCCGAGTGCTCTGATTTACTCCCACATTCCAAAGACAATGGAATTGGGAGGAAATCGTTAATTGGCTTCTGTAAATTGTCCCTAGAGCATCGGATTGAACGAGGGTATAGGTGATTGTTGGTCAGTGCGAACTCTTTGGGCCGAAGGGCCAGTTTCCATGCTGTATCTCGAAACTAAATTAAAAATAATTTCAAATGTTTAACCTATCCCTTCCTATCAATTCTGAATCCATCTACTGAGTTCTCACTCATCAATGTTCCACCTTCCACTTACTAAGTCTTCAATGAATGGCATTTTTAAGTTAAATTGTGAAAGCTGAGCCAGTTGTGATTCCATTAAAGGAACACTGTAGCAATTACTTACAATAACTTAATCTGCATTTTACTACATAAAAATAAGATTTGAATTGAATAGGAAATATAAAAACAAAAATGTTAAGATTTAAATGGATACAAGTAATAAGATTACTCTATTGTTTGAATATATTGCACAGAATTATCTTGTTATATCCACGATGCTATAATTCTGAAATATGTGGAAATGAAAAATCCTTGAGGCTTTACTTCAAATATTTCCGTGAAGGAACTTAGAATCCTTACCCTGTCGTTGTTTCTGTCATATACCTGACTAAGACTTGTTAACAGATGGATTTTTCTGCCAATCAATTCCAAATTTATTTTGATTGGTTTAAAACAAAATCCTAGCGAAACAGTTTCATCTGAAATATTTTCCACACTCATATTTTAATATGGAATTTAGATTCTGGTATGAAGAATAGAAGGTAAACAATTTGTTGGTGATTTCCATAGAGCTGTTTACTAAAGTGTAAGGAATACAGTACTAAATCATTATAGGACAAATATATAATTGTTTGTATATTGGTGTTGCTTACATTTTTTAAATTTAATATTCATAAGTTCTGTGGCATTATAAGAATCTATAATCATTACCCAAATTACTTTAGAAATACAGAATGTTAACAAAATCATCTGCAAGTATCTTCTGATATCTAATATTCCATGGTGATGGGTTATAAAAGAGCTATTAAATCTGTTTGGTTTATTTTCATTTAGCAAAACTGTAAGGTTTAGTGGCTGTGTTCTGAACTATAGCAAAGGTGTATCTGCTGAGTTGGATAAAATAGCCAGCATGATAGATGACAGGAGAGAGAGACAAGGCTATATTTCATTTTATGACTGGAAGATGAAAGATGTAAAGATGCTGGAGGTGTAATGCTTCAGTTGCATATGTTCAACAAGTCTAGTTTCCAACCACTGTCAGTTTTTCTTGCCTACATTGACTAAGCGTATTGCATGTTGATTTGTGGGGTGAATAGGGTATGGAGGGGGTGGGGTGCAAGGTGATTAATCTCATTAACAGTTGTCTTGCCCTGTGGTGAATCGCCTTCCCATCACTTAGCTGCTTTCCTGATACGAGAAGGAGGAGAAAAAAAAACTGTAGGAGGAAACAACAGCAAAGATCAACGGAAAGACAATATGACTCTCTGTTACCCTGTCTCCCTTTCTTCCTCTTTGATAAAGGGAAAGAATGCTCTTTTCAAGTTGAAGCCTATTGTTCAGAAACATGCTGAGCCGTGACACTTGAGTAACAAGGAGTTATTTTGTTCTTTACTGGCAGGTGAAAAAAAAAAGGCTCAACTCGATTCCGATGTTTCATATCCTCCAGGTTCCAGGTAAGAGCTCTGCTGAAATTTTACTATGTGTGCTATGTTTAAGCATTGTCTTTACTTGCTCTTGTGTTTTTTTTCAAAAATGTGCATGGGTAAAAAATGCTTTCAAGAATATATTCTGTCAGCTAATGCAAAATAGTATCAGTATTTCACATTTATCAGTGTTATGTAGAATATTTTTAAAAAGAGTTTTGTGCACAAACAGTTGATGCTTATTTTTTTTATTGATAATTATGCAGTTTGTCTGAATAAATATTTCTGGGTAGCGCTCAGAATATTAATAATCAAGCCTATTTTGTTACATTGTTCTCTTTAACTTGGAATTAGTGTGAGATGCAATCCCACGATTTTAGATGTCTTCTTATCTTGTGCAAATTATAAATGTTTCTAAGATATTTTAGATAAAATAACATTTTAATTAGTTAATATTACCGCCTTTTTGTAATTGCGACTTTAGTTTCTGCAAAGGACTTGCAAATTCACAGAATTGTTTTTGTGTGTAATTGAATTGTAAAATTAACACTTGAACTCAAAGAATTCCAAAACATTTTGCAGCTAATGAACTACTTTTGAAGTGTAGTATTTATAATGCAAAAAAACCCATCAAACCTCAACCAACTATATTGCAACAATCTATTATTTGATATTTTGATGGAGGGAATGACATTTGAGAGCCCACTATTCCCCTCCCCTTTCAAATAGACCATTAGATTTGTAAAATCGCAATTGTGAACAGTTTTAAATATTTTCTGTTTCTGGGTGACGATCCTGAAATCTTGATTCATGAACGGGGCATTTATAATTTGTGAAGATTTGTTTCTCTGCACTATTACTAAAATTAATATATCTATCCGATCTATGTCTCTTATAATTCTCCTCCACATTCCAGAACTAAGAGCAGGACAAAGTGAAGAGGGAAGCCAGCACATAGTAGTAAGAGCGTGCGATGAGAAGGGAGCTGGTGGGCGTTGAGTTGAATCAGATTGGGGGGAGGAGGGGGGGGGGGGGGCAGGCCTAAGTGAAACCAGGTAGGGAGGGAAAGAAGGTGGAAAGCGATTAAAAAAAATAAAAAGATTTCAAAGAAAAATTAGCCAGATGCAACTGAGGTGGGGAGAGGATGGAAGTAACAGGTGGGTGATAAGTGGAGGAAGGAACTGCAGATGTTGTTTTAAACTGAAGATAGACATATAAAGCTGGAGTAACTGAGTGGGACATGCAGCATCTCTGGAGAGAAGGAATTCCTTCTCTCAAGATATCAAGATATGTTTTAGTCTATCTTCGATAAGTGGAATCAGGTAAGGCAGAGTTGTTGTGCAGATGGAAGCAGATAAGGGAGGATGAAGAGTTCAGGTAACAAGAAGGGAGGGACAGAGAACGTGAACTGTGGAATAGTGAACAGTGGTGGCCTGGCGGGTGTGGGAATGGAACACGGGGGCTGTGGGTTACCTGAAATGAAGTTCAATGGTGAAAACAAGGTTATTTGAGGGAACCCACGAGTGGCTGTTACCAGCCTGTCCTGCAGGTAAAGTAAAAGGTCGTCAGTGTTTGAATATGGAGTCTCCATGACTACCCTAATAGTGATGACCGATGAACGGGCAAGGCTTGGATCAGCAGCAACTGAAGGATCTAAGGCTAAGAAGCTAAAAGTCCTGCACCTGAAAATACACATGCAGATTTCAGCAGGGGTGAAGGTTATAGATTTCAATATTGGGTCAAGAGTACAGTTTGATTGCTGACCTTTTAAGTAGTGTAGAACAGGGAAAATATGGCTATTGAAACCTGATTGTTCTGTGAGTAAATAAAAATGATAATTTTTTAGATGAGTGCGTTTGGAAATCTCTTGTGTGACGTACATTTATCGTTGATGTTATTTGGGGGGTTTTGCACCAGAGAATTAGGAAGCGCAAAATCCTGATCTAAAATAAAGATACAGATTTCCAGGAAGGTTGGAAAGCATTCAGAAATATGTATAAAATGACTTTATTCTGGATTAAACAATGCCTATATTCTTTAAGATCTCTGTGAACAAATTGTTAGCTGATTTATTTTCTAATATGAAAGTTGCCACTATGTAGATGATAAAGTAAGGAAACTTTTATTTATTAACTAAATTTTGGCAATGCTTTGGCCCCAATTGGAATATATAATTTAACTACATCTGAGATTCACGGACAAACAAGAACTATTTCTTACTTATAGGTCTATGGAAATGCAGGATCTAGCAAGTCCACAAGGTCGAATCAGTGGAAGTAGTGAGTCTCCCAATGGTCCAAAGCTTGACAACTCCTGCATTAATAATAATTCCATGACCCCAAATGGCACAGAAGGTGAGTGGGTTCAATTAGGTTTGAGATGGTTTGGAACAAAACAGCTTTGGATATCATACATTAATTCAATTTATGTTTCCTTTCAAGCACATTGTATTATAACATGCAATTTCTGACTTGGTGACCTTTGAAAATATTGTTTATTTTCATCTGCGCCCTTTGATTAGGCTCTTGGATATGGGGGGAAAAAATCATCTGATGAAAGAAATGCATTATCCGATCCTTCATTTGGCAGGGAGATAAAAGCAAAGTTAGAAGTGAGAATTTCAGTGTACTTTTATGTAAAATGTATCCATACTGAATACGCAGAGTTTATATTTTTTTAAACGTTTTCATCTTGTTCTTATTTTCTATATTAACTAGACCCTTCCAAGAATTATATTTTAGAAATTTTAAAACACAGGTGAGAAAATATGCAACATAACCAGTGGAAATGTTATCACAATGTGAGTTTGAGTATCTGCCAAGACAGCATGATGTGACAATCTTCCCAATGTTGTAAATTAAAATCAGGAGATGACATTAGTGATTGAGAATAGGAAGTAAAGTCTACTCTCTGATCATAAGGTTAAAATAATCAAAAGGTGTCATCCCCTGATGAGACAATTCTCAGCTGCACCGTGCTTACCATGTTATTTCTGTTCTCAATAGATCTAATGTTGCTGAATAATCTTCTTATATTTCCTACTTGCAGTTACAATTTTGTTTATTTTACTCCACTGATATTCTATCTCACGAGCTGATTGTGTGGCATGTATGCTTGAATGATAGAGAATTATTTTACAGAATTCATGTTGTCCGTATGGAGAGGTGCTGAGCAGCACCTGCTATAAACCACCCCTGTCCAATGTCACACACATCCTAGAATAATACTGGTGGAAATCTGGGAGCTAATTACATACATGGTCCCTTGGTTTTAAATGCAACATGACTATGATGCTAGTGAGAAGAATAAGGAATTTGTTACACACCCAAAATCCTTGTGTTCAAACTACTTGAAAACTAATAAGGAAAATGTCTCCTCTATATACTTAGTGTAGTGAGAATAAAGCCCAGCTTCATGGTCTCTACCATTTACAGGAATAATCCCTAGCAATATTTATTGTAAGATGTGTTTCTCCAATGCTACCACATCAACATAACACTTAACGTTATGATAAATTTAAAGATTTGTGCTTCCATGATCGCAATACAGCCTCACGCAAATGGATAATACAAATAGACACAAGAAACTGATGATGTTTGAATTGTGAGTGAAATACAAAGTGCTGGCATAACACAATGGGTCAGGCAGCTTCTCTAGAGGACATGGACAGATGACATTACGGGTCGAGACCCTTCTTCAGACTGTCACGACTGGAAATGTCGCCTGTGCATTCCATCCTGACCTGCTGAGTTACATCAGCACTTTGTTGATAACACAAGGAACTATGTGTGAGGGTTATATTGATATTCTTGCCCAAAATGTCCATGGTGATTGAAATACCGGGTTATATAGATAGGGAATTAGTATCTGTTGATGAAAGTCATTGCATTATAGTTTATAATAAATTCAAAATCGAAAATGAAAACAAAATTGCTAAGATTACCCAATAATGGAGAGAGATCTTCAAAGAGAGAAACAGTGTTCACTATTTAGGTTGCTGCGCTTTCTTCAGAACTTTCTAATAGAGATGAACACCTTTTATATGAGATAGTGTTGTTGACACATATGAGATAAGCCCTTTTAAATCAGGATTAAAACATATAATTGGTTTGGTACATTGATCAAGTTCATGAGTTGGATTTTCATTTCTCTTCTAGCATAGAAACCTCACAGAACAGATTGTTTTGCTATTGGAGGGCCGGAGACATTTTCATTCTGATCAGACAATTGAATGAAAATCTGAATTCTAAAATAGGTAGGGAATTGAATATTGAGTTATTATTGTCACGTGTACTGAGGTGGAGTGAAAAGCATTTATTTGCGTGCTATCCAATTAATTTGGATCTTACTATCCATTACAATTAAGCCATATACCAGTACAACAGGTTTTGCATCAGTTTAGAGGAAAAGGGAACTTATAAAATGTCTTGAGTCCACAATGAAGGTAGGTTGAAAGAAAGATCTGGTTTACCCTCTAACTTGTGGGATAAAGTTTAGTAGGTTGATAACGGGAAGCAGCTGTCAGCTTCTTGGTCCGCCAAGACATACTGGATCTCCCACTTGCTCACCTTCCCATTCCCATACTGACATTTCTGTCCTCCTGGAGGGTAAATGTCCGTCCCCCCCCCCCCCCGCTTTAAGAGGTGGGGGACGATCCCACCCCCCCCCCCCATGTTTTGTCATCTGGACTTTATCAGCCGCTTTCTAAGGGCTGAATCGGCCCATTCGCGGGGCCTTTCAGCGCCCGGCGCGACTTAAAATCAAACTGCTGCAGCGAGGCGATCAAGGCTCCCGATGTTGAAGCCCTCGCCGGTCGATGAAAGTCCCCATGAACAGGCCGATTCAAGCCCATGGCCGAAGCCTCGTGTGTATGCGCATGCGCGCGCGGGGCCGCCAAGAAATTGTGTCCCCTGCATGTTTTGACAGTAATTTCCGTGCCTGCTGCCCTCTACCTCCTCCAATGCTCCACACACAAACTGGAGGAACAGCATCTCATATTCTGCTTGGATAGTTTACAACCCAACAGTATGAACATTGAAATTTCCAATTTTAGGCAATAACTTACTAAACCCCCAGCCCCTCTCTTCCATGTGCCCCAACTGGACTCACACCCATTTCTCCTCTTCCCTTCCACCTACATTCTTTCATCTGGCTTCGCAATTTACAACTCTTAACTCACACCTTTAGTCTTTTCATCTCTGGCCTTTGTCCAACCATCTGCATACATAGAAACATAGAAAATAGGTGCAGGAGAAGGCCATTCAGCCCTTCAAGCCTGCACCGCCATTCGATATGATCATGGCTGATCATCCAACTCAGTATCCCATCCCTGCCTTCTCTCCATACCCCCTGATCCCTTTAGCCACAAGGGCCACATCTAACTCCCTCTTAAATATAGCCAATGAACTGGCCTCAACTACCTTCTGTGGCAGAGAATTCCACAGATTCACCACTCTCTGTGTAAAAAATGATCATCTCGGTCCTAAAAGACTTCCCTCTTATACACAAAACCCTGCCTCACCTATATCTACCTATTGCTTGCCAGGCTTTGTCCTGCCCCTCCCCCCAGATTTCTCCCCCCCCCCCCCCCCCCCCCCACCCACCACAACAATCAGTCTGAAGAAAGGTCCTGACTCGAAATGCACGGAGGTTGCAGGTAGTGGAAGGTATGACCTTTTTTTCACCCAGTTTTATTCCACCAGGGAGGTCTTACCTTCCACTACCTGCAACCTCAGGCAACCACCTTCAACTAGCATCGCAACCAGCTTCGATTTTTAAAACGGCAACCTAGTCGCGGCTGGTTTTGAATTTTTTGAAATAATCGCCGGAACATAGAAGAAGCGGAAACCACTTTCGACCATTAGGAAGACTGACAAAAACCTTCAGGAACCTCACGGAAACCGCACGGAAACCGCACGGAAACCTTGGGTGGGGCGCAAAGTCTCCAGAGGTTTCTGTTCAGGTTTCTGTTCAGGTTTCCTAAGTGGGACAGGGGCATTATCCTCACTGATTGTGATCTATGGGTCACAAAATAGAGGAGCCAGTGATAGAGAGGGATGCCGACTCCTGTGTCCAGGTATTTGGAGATGAGTTTGGATGAGATTATGGTTTTGGAGGTGGAATAATATTCACTAAATGGGTGTTTGACTCATAGTTATGTGTCCCTTTTATCTGGATGTTCCAGAGATGTGTGTGTATAAGTGTTGGAATACGCTCCATTTTATGAGCTTGACGATTTAGCTCCATACTTTATCAGCAGTACAGTAAACATTTTGCACATGATGACGGTGGGCTTAGAGCCCAATGATGCTTGTCCTACAGTAGTCTGCACAAGCATCATTGCACAAACACCAAACGTCTAGAATAATACAAGTAGCAGTTAAATTATCAATGTACTGGAAAACGAATGGTAACTGTCAAATCGGATCCATATAATGAGACTTCAAAAGGAGAAAGGAAAGATAATTACACGAAAAGGGCAAATCAGTTGTATTGTATGTTAAAGATAGAATATTTTGGTCAAATGGAGTATAGATGATCAAGAAATTGTAGGTACAAGATAGTGGCAAGGCCGTGTGCCAGAAGTGCAGATTTTCTGACGATAGACATAAAATGTTGGAGTAGTTCAATGGGACAGCCAGCATCTCTGGAGTGAAGGAATAGGTGACGTTTCGGGTCGAGACCCTTCTTCAGACTGAGGGTCAGGGGAGAGGGAGACTCTCAGTCTGAAGAAGGGTCCCGACTCGAAACATCACCCATTCTTTCTCTCCAGAGATGCTGCCTGTCCTGTTGAGTTACTCCACCATTATCTGTTTATCTTCGGTCTAAACTGGCAATTCCTTCCTACGCATGATTTTCTGATGTGTGCTTCAAGCTGAATAACTTTCAAGTTTATTGAGAAAACATTTGCTTATTGTGCACATTGTATATGTTACCTGAATGCATATGTACGAATATACAAAATCAGTTGTAATATTTAATTTGCATTGTCTATATTTTAATAATAACAAGCAAGTGGAAAACTCTGAGCTGTACACGTTTTGAAACATAGTTTTGTTGAAAAATATTAATGGGAAAACAAAATGCTGAAGTAACTCTGGGTCAGACAGCATCTCTGAAGTACATGGATTCGGGTCTGGACCTTCAGATTGATTGTGGGGGTAAGTGGGATGGGGGGAAAGAAAGCTGGCAGAGAGGGGGGCAGGTCAAATCCTGGCAGGTGATGGATTGATACAAGTGTGGTGTTTATTAATGGGCAGATGGTTGGGAAAAGGCCAGAGATGAAAAGACAGGTGTGAGACAAAAGGATTGAAGAGTTGTGAATCGTGAAGCTAGAGGCTGGAATGTTGGTGGAAGGGGAGAGGAAAAATAGGTAGAAGTCTCGGAGGTGCACAGGGGAGAAGGGAGAGGGTTATGTTGTTACCTAAAATGGGAGAATTCAGTGTATATACTATTAGAGTGCAAACTACCCAGCTGAATATGAGCTACTGTTCCTCCAGTTTGTGTGTCATCTCACTCTGGCAGTGGAGGCTGCCCAGGACAAAAAGGTCAGTATGGTAATGGTTAGAGGAGTTAAAATGGTTATCAACAGGGAGATCCAGCAGGCCTTCGTGGACCAAGCGGAAGTGTTGACCATTTCGCATGTTCACATATTCTGTCTTTTACATCTGGCGCCTTGTCTAACCATTTGCCTATTCAAAAACCGTCCTCACTTGTATCTACCTATTACCAGTCTGGTTTTGTTCTGCCCCTCCTTGCTTCAAGCTTTCTTCTCTCCTCTTCCCCCCACCCCCCCCCCCCTACCATCCCTGCCCCCCCTGCCCCACCCCATCAATCAATTTGAAGAAGGGTCCTGTCTCATAACGTCACCTATCCAGAGATACTGCCTGCCCTGCTGAGTTACTCTAGCACTTAGTGCCTTCTTTGTAAACCAGCAACTGCAGTTCCTTGCTTTTACAGTGAGAAAATACTCTTGCCTTGTCTACAAAGTTATATAGATCATGTAATGGGAGAAGGTCTTGAGGTCAATTCAGTTTATTTCCTTCTAGGATTATTTGGTTTCTTCAAATAAAATTCAACCAAAATGATATTCTTCTTCTTTATTGAGATCTAAGAAACTCTGCTTATAAAATTCAGAAAATCATAATTTTTGTCTTATTTCATTTTGTATTCTAAACTAGTAACTCGTTGTCCTTTAGTGAGAAAATATGCAAATGTGTTTAAAGCTTTGCTGATGTTACTGTGCACTGATAGATAGGAGATCTGTGCTTTTGTGTGGGATACGTTGTTCCAATTAAATTTTCATGGCCTGAGATGCAATTTTGGCCTTGCAGCTAAATAGAAAAATAAATCGAGCTTTGAGTCACAATCAGCATACACTAGATGCGAATTCGATTTCTCCCATTGAATTATTACATCAGTATCGAAAACATTAATCTTGAAAGTAAAATTGAATTAATAGTTAGTTAAACTTTAACATTTGTTTGAAGAGGTTTCTATTTCAGAAGTGCAACATTAAAATACTTTATTTTAAATTAGTTAGTATTAGCTGAACAGTTTTTATCATTCTATTGTGAAGATTCAGATCAATGTAATAATTTCACTTATTTGTTCATTATTGTTAGTACTTAAAGTCCTGAATTTAGTTAACAAGTGTATGCCAAGCAACAACATGTGATGTCACACCTATTTGACTACTTTAAACTACCATTTCTATTTGATCATGTTATGAATTGTACAAAAACACACCTCGTGCCACCGAGTTTCACTATTTCAGCCTACATCAAATACTAATAAGTATACACTATGCCAAGACCTGTAGATGTCTCTTTTTTATGCAGCTGGAAAATGAAGTTTTGTGTGGTTCCAAAGAAATTAGTTTGGCTGCAGGAAGTTAAATACTGTTTTCATATTCTCAAATGGCAAGTCTTGAGTTGCCCTCGTGAGATCACAGTACTTAACCATCCTTTGGGTCACGTTCTGCAACATTTGGCAACATGAATGGTAATTAGTATTTCAGGTGGTGGAGTTGTACTACCGGTGCCAGGCATGACAAGGAAATACAAGGCACCAGATGTGAAGTCAAGAAATAAATTAAAAATGGGAGTCATTTTGTAATACTGCCTCATTGTAATCTTATCCATATAACTCATTTCGATGTCTTCCAACCTTGATAATCTTGAATTTATAAATCCACTGTTTTTACTTCTAATTTCCATATGAATGTGGTGAATCTGTGGAATTCATTGTTGCAGATGGTGTGGAGTGCAAATCATTGGGTATTTTTAAAGCAGAGATTGATAGGTTCTTGATTAGTAAGGACATTAAAAGTTACGGGGAGAAGGCAGGAGAATGGGATTGGGAGGGGAAAAATAGATCAGCCATGATCAGATGGCAGAGCAGACTTTATTGGCTGAATGCCCTAATTCTGCTTCTGTCTTATGGCCTTGTACACAAACTATTGTTATTGTCAAAGATAAGAAACACAATAAGCCAGATCATGCTCAGTCCACCACTATGCCCATGGTTGGACATGCCATTTTCTCCATGGTCACACTTGCTTTGCCTGGTTGTGTGTGTCCAGTTGTCCTCCAGGACTTTCTACCTCAATTATCCTACTTAGTGGATCTCCAGAGTGCAGACTCCAAAGCTTCACCCGACAGAAGACTACGATTGCCTCCTGATAATTTGGTGTTGCCCAAGTCCTTTGAATAATTTATAAATGTTTCCAGTAATTGAATGGATTTAAATTATGTTTTCTTTTAAACATTATTGGGTGGGGGGGTTAGAGATAAGAGTTCTGCCTTTATCCCCCATTATATTTCATTATTTGGCTATACTTATTAATTGAACTTGGAGCTATGTGAAATGAGATGCAATGAAAAGCAAAATTCTGGCAAAAGTCCTTTATGCCTTTTATATTGCCTGTCATCACAGACTGTTATATAGACTTAATTTTTGATCTTGTGAGACTTGAACTGTCAATCTTTTCCAATTTTCTTCTAATATCAGTTGAGTGCCTTCTATGAAATTATATACTTGCAACCATCTATCAGACTTTTAGATATCCCAACTCCTATAAACCAACTCCATCACACCACATGTAAATGTGTCCATCTTTCCATGAATGTAATTTCTATTCCTGGATGAAACTATTAAACATCTCTTCCCAAAACCAAAGCTCTGAATTATCAATAATAGCTTTGACATTTTGAATCCTAGTCTTAATTTCCCTAAATGGTCAAGTTTCTGTTTTTACATCTGGATTTATGAATTCAAAGAATTCCATCCTGAAAAAGGAAAAATAAAACTTTCACTGCCAATTCTATGCTAATAAACATATCTCTTGTCTATCAACCCTTAAACCACGGTCAAGAGCAGCTCATTGCTCAATCTTCTTATTGACAATCACCTTTTAGGTGACAACAATACTATGCTCAGTATAGCAGATTGGTTGTAAGTTACTAGTATCTATATCAATGCAGGGCTGCCTGGCTCTGGTACAGGACCACAAATTCACTTAATTCTTCGATTTGTTCCCTTGTGTGCTCTTTGGGTGTGAGATGATATTTTAACCTTTCATGACAACTGATTAAAAATCTAATTTTTTTTTTTTTGGCAAGAAATCATGTTGGCTGCACTTTGTGATTTTTTTTTTGGTGTAATGTAATCAGGCTCTAAATTATGTTAGATTCCTAGATTAGAATTATGTCCGGAATTACCTATAAAAAAATATATTTTTTCAACAGTTGCCAGTCAGATCAATGAAACATTTTTCCTTGGATTTTTGACAAGTTGTGAAGCTCATTTTATTTTCAGTAACAAAATAAATTCAACCTATTTCAAAATCTATTACTGAAGATTTATTTAAGAGTTATTAATTAACAATTCTATCTGGTATCTTGGAATTGAGGCAATTATATGTGCAAAATGGCAGCAATTTTTGTATTAACTGCGGAGCCATTGAAAAATGATGGTTAAACTTGTGAGGATGAAACTATTTTATTTAAAAGGTATTTATTTTACTTGAAGAAAATAAAAAGATGAAACTCAACAACAGAATATCCTCTAGCACATAAAATATCAATGTTTCTTAATAATCAAATCCACAAAATCCTTTTTTTTTTAATTGCCTGCTTTCCTTACTAATAACTATTGTGATGAGTGCATAAAATTAGCATTTAAGAAAAATGGATGTAAGGAATGAGAAGAGGGTAAATCATGCGCTTAATGCCACTTAAGAATAATTCCCGAGAGAAAGAACTATAGAGCTGTTGGGCTATTAAGTTTATTGTGACATTTAAAATAAAGTCAATGGTAAAATAAATAGTAATTGAGTTATAAGCTTTGTTCTTGGCTTGGTGATAGATGGGTACTAATTGATCACTTCAATTAATCATTCAAGGTTGGTTCATGTGCTATTTAATGGAGCAGATGCAAGAAAATAAATGATCTTAACTGTTCCAATATCATTATCAGAAAAATTGATAATAGGAAGGATATTCAGCAATTCGTTCTCTTGATGTACAGAAAGGAATGTTGGAACATTGCTTAGCATCTTCCTGATATTTCGCTCTAAGTTTTGTTTGTTCATGTCTGGGGGCAATAACTCGTGTCAGTGGGCAAAGTTTCGGGAGCCTTCCGATACTATGTGAAACTTGGCAGATTAACACGGTACAGAATCATAGGATTGTTAGAGCACCAAAGGAGGCCATTTGGCCTTCCAGTCCATACTGGCTTTGTATAAGAGATCTCCAGTTAGTTCCACTCCTCGTCACTCTCTGCATAGCCCTGCAGCTTTCGTTTACTAATAGTAGGCAAGATAAAGCCAACAGTACTATAATTATTGCTGCCTACCAAATAACCCGGCAAATATCAGAAATTAATTTGTGTATGTCTTGTCTACAAAAGTATTGGTTTATTATTATCATGTGTACTGAGGCAGTGTGTAAAACTTTTATTTGCATGTTATCCAGCAAAATACTATACACAAGTATAATCAAACCATACACAAATACAATAGGTAGTGCGCAGAGAAAATTACTACAGCATAGAATATAGTTTTACAACATTGCAGTTGTGGAGTTGAGGTCCATTGTAGCTTGCAGTTATAGAGTTGAGGTCCAATGCCACAGCGAGGTAGGTCAGAAGATCGGGACTTCACCCGAACTTATGCGTGAACCATTCAATAGTCTGCTAACAGAGGGGAACAAGCTGTTCCTAAATCTGGTATATGCTTACAAGATTCTGTATCTTCTACCCAATCGGTGAGGGGAGAAGAGGGAATGACCAGGGGTTGATAAAGATCCTTGATTATATTGGCAGGGGGGGGGGGGGGGGGGGGGGGTGTTAGGAGAGGCTGGTTTCAATGATGATCTAGGCTACAGCCACAATTCTCTGCAAATTCTCAAACCAAACTGTGATGCAACTGGATAGTATGCTTTCCTCAGTGTATTCATAAAAATTACTACAAGTTGTTGGAGACATGCCAAACTTTCTTAGTCTTGTGGGGTAATAGAGGCGTTGGAGTGGCCATATCTTCAATGTGGGTGACTCAGGGCAGACTGTTGGGAATATTTATGCCTAGGAACTTGAAGCTCACAATCATTTTCACTTCGGCATCATTGATGCTGATTGGGGCATGCTTGCTGAAGCCAATAACTGACTCCTTCATCTTGCTGACATTGAGGGAGAGGATGTTTTCTTGGCACACCTGTTACTAAATTCTCTACTTCCTTCCTGACATCTAACTTGTAATTCGAGATCTAGCCCACTGTAGTGGTGCCATCCGCAAACCTGTAGATGGAAATCGAGCACAATTTGGTCACACAGTCCGGACTGTATGGGAAGTGTAGTAAGGGGCTGAGAATGCATTCTTGCAGGGCTCTGGAGTTGAGAATTATTGAGGTGGACATTTTGTTGTGTATCCTCACTGACTGGCACATGAGACAGTCGAGGATCCGGTGATCAAGTTGGGGACTGACTCCCAGATTCCGTATAAGATGTTTTGGCTTGAGGGTAAGGTATCTTCCATGTGGTATTAGGATCATAGGTTTCGTCTGTATAGGCTTATCACATTAACACAGGTCCCGTCAGGATGAGTTTTCTTGCAAGTTGACATTTTAGAATCTTTGTAAAATCATGAAATTCTACTTTTGTATTTCCTTCCTCAAATGAACTTGTTAGCTGGCTAATGGTCAACCCTTGGAAAGATATGAATAGGGTTCATACTTGTAGCTGGCTACTTTTCACACAACGGTTGGTCAAAGAGCTTCTTCCTAAGATTCAAACTCTATGTTAGTGCATACGGATCTTGAGGAGGGCCACTGTATGATTCTAAATACAAAGTGCAGTTCTCGTTTTGAAACATAATATTTTGAAATGTGGCATGGGAAATCATTGTCTGATATTGTAAACTTTTGGAACCAAAAGAATAATTGATAAAGTAAAGTAGAAACTTCAAATAAGTATTGAACCTCTTTAAACTTTATAAATGCAAGAATAGATGAAAAAAGTACTAACCAGAGTACCCCATCAGCCAGTTCAACTTTCTCTGCTGGTACTCTATACTTGTTTGCCCTCCCATTTCAAATTTCTTTATAAATAATTTTCAGGATGTGTAATATGGGGAAATACAGCCCGATATTTTGTTTTAAATGGATGTTAAACACCCCAATTTTCCTGTTATATCAGACCTAATTTTAGTTTCTCAATGTTTTCTTTTTTGCTTATTGCTTTTCAGTCAAAACGGAACCAATGAGCACCTGTGACATTGCTACAACGACCCAAGAAGAGGCTTTAGACAATTTCTCAGGTAAGGGTGATAAATATTATGCTCTCCATGTTTTAAGCAAGCCCAATGCAGATGAAGAATCGGATTACAGGTTTCATCCCTGCAAACCAGCCCTAAAGCTAATTCCACTCCTGAATTGCTATTGAAGTGAAGAAGGGACATTCGTGAAATCAATAATCCAGCATCATGTTGTTATTTACCTGGGTTGACTTCCCTTCACCCTGCTCAAGAGCAATGTAAGCTATGAAAATGGTTGCTAAAGCAATATGAATATTACAATTGATCCGTAATTTGGGAAAGAAAAGTATTAGCCAGGATTTGGGGAAGCCAGGATATTAATGATTATTTTCCATTATTTGTATAAAGGATCACATACAATGTAAAGGCGTGCCGAATGTAATCATTTAATGTGCCATCAAACATACCCCTTCATATGTCCGATAGGTTAGACTTTACAGCATGGAAACAGGCCCCCTCAGCCCATTGAATCCGTGCCGATCGTCGATCGCCCACACGAGCAGTATACTACACACATTAGGGCTAATTTACAATTAACAGAAGCCAATTAGCCTACAAATCTGTACGCCTTTGGAATGTTGGAGGAAACCGGATCACCCGGAGAAAACTCACACGGTCATAAGGAGAATGTACAAAGTGCATACAGACAGCACCCTTGGTCAGGTTCAAACCTGGGTCTGTGGCATTGTAATGGGCCTGTCCCACTTTTTTTAGGTTACTGCTGGCGACTGTCATTGTCGTAGCAGGTCGCCAAAAAAACGGCGACTGGACCCCCCTACGACAGTGTTTACGACAATCTACCACCTAATTGACGTCAAGCTACGTCAAGCTACCAACAACCGGCGAACCATTAGGACGTCCACCTACGACAACACAGGTGACAACCTACGACAACTAAAGTCAACCTACGTCCACCCGCGACAAGCTACGACCCTGTCGGCGATAACTGAAGACAACTTAAGACAATTCAGTCGCCAGTACCTGTCGCCGGTTGCCGTAGGTATTCGCCAATGGAATTCACTGAAGTCAGCACCGGCGACAAACTACGTCATTCTGGTGACAACCTACAACCGCACCTACTTCAGGAGAATTCAAGCCAATGGTCGCTGAAAAGTTTTGAACATTTCAAAATCCAGCGGCTATCAGAAAAACGCTATGATTCTTTGGGCGACTGTGGAGACTACTCACGACCATACAGTCGACACCCTGGCGGCCATGTGGCGACAGCCTAGTCACCTAAAAAAATTGCTTATGTAGGACAGGGGCATAAGGCAGCAACTCTACCACTGTGCCACTGCCCAGTTTAATGTGTAGGTGATGGAGCAAAAAAAATGATGACTGACTGTGCTGGAACTAACGCCAACCTGACAAGGATCTGCTGATCAGTGTACCATGCTTGAGGACAGAAGGAGAGTTTAGAGAGAGTTCATAAGCCATTTATCAAAGTGATTCCTAGGTGCATAGATTAGAGAGGGTGGGGCTGTTCTACATGAATATAGAGTTTCAAAGAAATCTGATTGAGGTATGTACAACAATGAAGTTGACAATCAGGATCATTACCAAGTGTTCCCTCTGGCAGAGGGGTCAAAACCAAGAGGGGTAGAATAAAGGTAATTGGCAAAAGGGACGTGAAAAGTCTGGTTACAGAGAAAGCAGTTAGGATCTGGAGGACACGATCGGGGGCAGTAATCGAGGCAGATTTCATTTATGGTGTTGAAACGGATCCAGATAATTGTGTGAAAGAGTTTGCAGGGCTATGGGGAGAGGGTAGGGAGTGAGACTAACCAAATAGCTTTTACACTGCTACACCACCTCCACTGCAAAAGTGAGGCCCTTTGCAAACTGGTAGAACAACTTATCTTCTAATATTTGCAATCTTATGGAATGAGCATTGAACTTTCCAACTTTGGGTAAATTACTGTCTCAGTGGTTTCCATTATTAGGTTTATGTCTTCTCAGCCAGTTTATTTAAAATGTCTGATGATCAGTCCTTTAGCTCAGCAATACAGTGCTGAAACAGGCCCTCCATGCCGACCAGCAATTGCCCTGTGCACTAGCACAGTCCAACACACTCGGGACAATTTATAATTCTACCAAAGCCAATTGACCTACAAACCTGTACGTCTTTGGAGTGTAGGAGGAAACTGGAGCACCCAGAGTAAACCCATGTGGCTGACTGGAGAAGGAAATGTTTTTGTATTAAGCATGCTTTTTTTTTGTTGCCATATTCAGATTAAAGGCAGGTTCATTTGATCAAAAGTTTCATCTGCACTGCAGTCCAGTGGGGTTCTATTGAAATCTTCCTGTCATTGGGTGGGATGTGACTGATCTGGTCTGCCACATTTTCCTGCAGTCATGTTTTGCAGCCCTGGGGGTTTCAATCGATCTCAGCTGTACAGCAGAGTGATGTGAGTAGCAACCAGGCCTCGGCCAATCGATCCGAGGCTCCATCCATTCAACATCCTGAAGGTGTTTAATAACTCGTTGCTATCAAACGCCTTTAACAGTTTTCAAATATATAACAATTTATATTTAAAATTAATGAGGTTTAAATAATTAAATACATAATACATTAACAGACTAAAAAACATATATATGTAAGACAAGACTATTAGGCCAACTACTTACCTTTTTAATCAAATCTGATGCCCGCATTTAAAAACAATGGGCCTGTATTTCTTAAGCCAGCTCCCCCATTGTGAAACTAAGGGGTAAGATGTAAAGTGCACCTGGTTCCTCACTCAGTATGTTAGTGTGTGTCACCTGTGGACTCAGTGGAACAGCAAAGCAGGAGGGTGATACACTAACCTCCAGCCCATCTCTAGCTTTCTTGCTGTAATATGCAGATACTTTGATTTAAATACAAACTGACTCGTGAGAACAATATTGTTGGCAGTTCTCTGTGGAACTGCTGGCCACAGATGAGTCTAAATTGACCACTGCTTATTTTGGTGATATTATTTAAATTGCTTTAGACGTACAGTCTATCTACTAAGTATTGTTACCAATTATTGTATTTAGTGCATAGATGTAGAAGCTTGGTCAATTCTCTGGACACGGTTGTTAAGATGTCCACCCAGTAACTGATTCTATTGTTTAATGGCACCTTAATTTGAAATGAAGTTCACATTGAACACATTGTTCACAACAATTGCAGGCCAAAGGAGCCTCAGGCTCCTTTCAAATTGCCTCTGTGTCATTAACCTTCCAATGGTACATGCACATTGTTGCATTTCTCACTGATCCAGCAAGTATGTATCCTGAATTTAATGGTACAGGTGCACAACCTTTTATCCGAAGTTCCAAATAACGAAAAGCTCCGAATAGCGGACATTTTTTTCGGTCCTTGAAGAAAGGTCCTTGAAGACGTTCACCGAGGGCGGCCCGCAGAGGTGACAGCGGAACCTCCGGTCGGTCCTCGAAGAAAGGGGAACTAAATCCCCATTCATAAAAGAGAAGGTGAGGGTATATTGCGCGGGAGGGTTAATAATTGACAATCTGCTGCTGCCTGCCCGCTGAGTTAAAATGTTCCCACGGTAGACTCACGATACACAGTGTATCGTGAGTCTTGCGTGGGAACTTTTTAACTCAGCGGGCAGGCAGCAGCAGATTGTCGCTCCCTTCAGTTTCACCCCACCTACACCCCTCTGCTTCCCGGCCATGTGTGTGACCCCTTCCCTCCCCTCTCCAGCTCCCCGCCCATTGCACCGGCGCGGGGGCTTTGCACTGTCTCCACGTCGGCGATGCCAGCAGGTCAGTGCCAGTCACCGGAGACGTCAGGACTAACGGGACACCGACCCCCAGGCCCACTGCAAGCACAGAGATCCCAGAGACCCACAGCCAGCAGCAGCCCAGCCCCGTTCCAACTCCAGAGGAAAACTGCAAACTGGCCGGAGACGTCAGGACCACCAGAAGCCGCTCCCCGATGGGCCGCTACAGCGACAAGTGGCAGTTCGCCCACAGCCCGAGCTGCGCCCCCTCATCGGGACACCGACCCCCAGGCCCACTGCAAGCATGGAGATCCCAGATCAGCAACTCCAGCCCAGCCCTGCTCCAACTCCAGAGGAACACGCTCCCCGTAGGGGCAGAAGCTGATGGTGTGCAAGGTACGTCTTGTTCTTGGGGTGGCGCAGCTCGGGCTGTGGGCGAACTGCCACTTGTCGCCGTAGCGGCCCATCGGGGAGCGGGTTCCTCTGGAGTTGGAGGGGGAGGGGGGTATTGTGCTGTTTGATCGCCCCCTGCTATCCCAGGGACAGGGAGACACAGCGGCATTTGAGACTGGTGGGCAATCACTTCCAAAGTTCTGCCCACACAGTCAGTACACCTCTCCTACACTGCATTTCATACAAACATTTATTCTGCAAGAAAAAATTACATTGAAGACTCAAACTCGCGACCGAGTAACTGCCAGGATCGAGGCGCAAACTCGCGACCTAGCTCGGGGATTCAAGAATCCCCGAGCTAGGCCGCCTAAGGGCATGTAGCCCCGCTAGGGTGACATGAGTGCGAGAGGTGATTCAATGCTGCGGTCACATTTACAAATTCAGGAATTCATTCAACACACTGCATTTCATACAAACATTTATTCTGCAAGAAAAAACTACATTGAAGACTCAAACTCGCGACCGAGTAACTGCCGGGATCGAGGCGCAAACTCACGACCTTGCGGATATGAGCCGAGCACTCTACCACTGAGCCAGCCGTTAAAATCTATGCTAAAAATCTTCCATTCCGAAGGCCGAAAAATTCAGAATTACGAAAAGTGTCTGGTCCCAAGGCTTTCGGATAAAAGGTTGTGCACCTGTATTTGCATTAAAGGATTAAAAATATAACACTATAAGACTGATTCTATTCTTCTGTGCAACACATAGAAGAGTACATGTGGGAAATAGTGTGCAGACATTTCATATTTATCTGTCCATGAGGGTGATTTCACCTGTATTGCTGAGTGGGTAACTGACCCCAGGAGATTGCTCACCCATTATGAAACACCATCTGATAACCATTTCCATCAGTTTCAGTGTAAACCAAGCAGGTTCTATAATGGCCAGCAATCTGCTTGGCACTTTAACACCTAAGCTGGAGGTAAAGATAACCCTTCATTACGTTTAATGAGCAGAAACCATGAGTTAGACACAAACCTTTCCATGATGCACTCACTGCAGGTGTTGAGCCCTCTTGCATCATAGAATTGACCCTTATAAATTAATATATTATTTACTTCATCTGTGCTGAGTTTGTTTGCTGGAGATGGTAAGACTGCGGTTGGCTATAGTGCTGTTAACATAAGGGAGGAAAATAATTTATGAATTTGTTAATCTAAAAATAAACATTCTGAGGAGCTAAGGATAATAATTCGGATGAAGAATGGTAACACATGATGATTTGCTCATTATAAACTCTATTTGATGGGAAATAATTTTGGATGAGGAGTCTGATGGGTGATTATTGCCATGTATTTGGACTCCTCGTGAAGATGAAAAAGTCATTAAATTAAGATCTCAACAGACAACTATTCAGTGACGTACTGGAACATCAAATAAGAACTCATCCATCGATTGTCAGAAAAGGAAAAGAGAAATTGGATAAAATAAAGTAAAGGAGTTCATTTATGTATTAGATATTGATGGAATAGTAGAATACAATAATTAGTTGAGCATGATTAGAAAATAATAATTTTGTATTATTACTTAAGCAAGAATATGACTGAACATACTCAAGAATACAATTTTGTAGCTCTACGACTACTTATCGTGTAATTATTTCCTTATTTATTTTCATTCTGTTCAGGAATTGGTGGTGGCTTTAGTCCAGGGGAAACGCATCATTTCTCTCCACATATTTACCCTTCCAAGTAGGTTTTCTTTTATTCTTCAAAATAAGCAGCATTTAAGAAAATTAAATTCCTCAGCCTGCTGCTTGTGTTTTATCACATTTTAAACATTAGTTACAAGGGAAATAATACTTTGCATGTCTTGAACCCAAAGTTACTGTTTTTTACAATATGCTCATTTTTCTTGTGTAAGAAGAAACTGTAGATGCTAGTTTAAACCGAAGATAGACACAAAAATCTGAAGTGAACTCTGCGGGACAGACAGCATCTCTAGAGAGAAGGAATAGGTGACGTTTCAGGTCGAGACCTTTCTTCAGACCCGATCCTCTCGTCGACCCGAAACGTCACCCATTCCTTCTCTCCAGCAATGCTGCCTGTCCCGCTGAGTTACTCCAGCTTTTTTTGTCATGGGTCTTTTTTTTCAGGAAAAAAGTATTTTCTAACTTATTTAATCTGAGTCTGAGTGTTAGAATTAACTATAACTTTATGCAGCTTCTTTATGCATTTATATGTTTTTTTAATTATTCCAAATCACTCCTCCTTTGTTACAAACAGCAGGTCATATCCACACATTCTCCCAACACCACCTTCACAAACGATGGCATCATACGGGCAGTCTCCATATGCCACAGGAATGCAGCAAGCAGCTACCTATGCAAGCTATCCCCAGCCAGGTCAACATTATGGAATCCCATCCTATGGTAAGCAGATATTATTTAAATAAAATATATACTTTTTTCTTTATTGTCTGTCGCTGCACAGAATGACCTCAAGAGTAACAGCAAATGTTACATTTTGTTTGACGTTAGATGTTGTTTTACATCAAATAACTTTTCTGTTTCTAATGTACTTAAATGAGAATCTACAGATCTGATGACATTAACCGATGTAGGTGCATTATGGGCAGGCATCAAGACAGAAGGTGGATTGACTCAAATGCAGTCTCCTGGCCAAACGGGATTTCTAAGTTATGGTTCAAGCTTTAGTGCACCTCAACCAGGCCAAGCCCCTTACAGTTACCAAATGCAAGGTCTGTGCCATCTCATGTGATTTAAACAATTTCATTGTGCAGTGTTGTTTAACCAATGCATGCTAACTTTAAAGATCAATGTTTGCCACCGCCAGTTGTATTGGTGTACATAAAACCTGTACTTGGGTCTTAAAGTATTTTAATGTTCAAAATCACTTCATTTGAGACTAAATGGGATTAACATGGAGCATGGCCAAGCTTGGAAACGTTTACTTTGGTGTCACTTTCAGTATTAAAATACTTCAAAACAAATGTATGGAGCCTTGCTCTGTTATGGATTCCACTCATTAATAATTTAATATAAATTCACAGCATTTTCAATTTTTTTCAAAATGTGATTATCCTATGTAAAATTTTTTTTTTTTAAATTTCTATCTTCCTGTTGAGTTTTGAAAGGAAACTGTTGCAAGCAGTAACCTGTGTTATTTAGGTTCACCACAGTGGTGAGCCCATACTGTGGCTTTGAAAACAATTTAAATTCCAATAGCACCTTTGGATGATTGATCAAAAGGATATCAATTATGGTTTAATCTTCAGATTGGCAGAGCAGTTTCGTGTTGAAAAACTCGGGTGCATTTAAAGATTCTCTCTACTCTCTTCCCTTGGTTTCCTACCTTCTGTATCTCCAAAATAAACCAACAACACAACTAAGATAAAATAAGAACACAAGAGACCGCAGATGCTGGAATCTTGGGCAAAAATATTTTGGGAAGGAGATAGAAGTGGGCAGTACAGGGTTAGGGAACTATACGTGTGGGAGCTGTGTTCTCCAGAAGATCATCTGAAACTTGACTCTATTACTTCATTGAAATTGAGATTCAGAAGTAAAATTTACTAAAAAAACAACCACTACATTGGAATGACCAACAGGAATCATTTCAGAGTATCTGCTAGTTTCTGGCTTTATATCACAACCTTCTCCACCATTTTAACATTGAATTCTCCCAATTTGGCTAGCCCGTGCTGTCTCCTCCCCTTCCTTAACCCTCTAGCTGTCTCCTCCCACCCTCCCATCCGCCCGCCCTCGGGCTCCTCCTCCTCCTCCCCTTTTCCTTCTTTCTTTCCCCACCCCCCATCAGTCTGAAGAAGGGTTTAGGCCCAAAAAGTCGCCTATTTCCTTCGCTCCATAGATGCTGCTGCACCCGCTGAGTTTCCCCAGCAATTTTGTGTACCTTCTCCACCATCCCCCACTTCGTGAAGGTCTTGTGATTTGTGAAATGTTAGATTCAATTACTCTAGGCCAAGTGATTTCAATGTTAGAAAAGATGTGCACACCTCTTCAGCTGCCATGGAGGTAACTGGCCTTCCTTAATTGCAACTTGCAAGGAAGACCTATCTCTTTCCCCCGCCTGAAGTTGACTTCCAATTTTTACAATTCTGTACCTAGAAACATGCCTGAAATATTAAAACTGTTTGAATTGATGTCACAATTCTGCCAAATTCTGGAAAATTATGGGCCTAATTAGAAAAAGAGGTTTGTAGCCTGGGGTTGCTGTGATAAATTCCAGCACAAGGAATGCTGGAGAAAAAGATGGCTTTAGCTAAGACAAACTAACATCAATATACAGGTAGCCAAGTTAATTATAGGAATGGAATAGATTTAAACTGGTGTGGTGGGGAGGTAAATCTCAGGTCAAAAAAACTCAGCCGTGAATTGAGCCCCATGTTGAATGAAGTTAAGAATTAGAATCAAATGAAGAAGGATTATGGCTGTGAATGCCAGTAGAGAACAGACTACTGACAAAGGTCAAGGCAACAAAGATGAATGCTAAAGGTAATAAGAATAAACTACAATTCATCAATGGAAGCAAAAATGATACAAGTAATGTAGAATCGTGACAAAGAAAAAATATGGAGCGCAAAGGCAAGGCAGGGAAGAAAATATTGAACCCCTACACTTTTTAGTGTAAAAGATTTGATTCTACACAGTTGATTTGATTCTACACAGAGTTGCTGAATTGTAGCCAATGTTATTTTAGCTTGAGTTGTGTTTGGCCTTTCCTATCATCTGCTCAGAGTGGCTGTTCAGCTTTTGCAAACATTAATACAATTCTCTCTCGGATCTGTGTGTGCATAAAGGGTTGCTTATGCTATTAATTTCCATTCTCTTGCTGCTGTCTAACCTTCGGTCACTATTAAAACTGCCAACAAAAAGCCAGATTCTACAGATTCAGTCAAAATCTGTAGCCAAGTATGCTTTTGGCTCCACAGTAGTTCCGTAGTCCGTAGCCTACCTTTGTCATCTGCCTCTCGTTCTTTTTGCAACCTCCAAAGACCTACCCGAGGGTGATACCCAATGATGAAGAAGACACAAATTGGCATGGTGGAAAGCAGAAAACAGTCTCTGGTTGCCTGACTGGGCACCTGCAGTTCAGCAGACGTATGCTAATGAAGATGAGGCCCGATTTCAGAAGTGCCTTGGGCATCTGGTTTCTGGTGCACACAGAAAGCACAAAAAACAGATTTGAAAAATCTACCGCATAGATTAATAAATAAAGAAAGAGAAAGTAGACCATGTGGATGTATTGCTTTTTTTTTAAACAATGATACGATGGGAAAGGAAATAATAGCATCTGGATTTAATGAGAACATGATAATTGCTTTGTGGATTGAAATGATAGGGAATAAAAAAAAGAAGCAAGTTGTTTTAATCCGCTTCAGGTCATAGTTAGATTATAACCACAATGACTGAATTGTGTAAAGAAATTAGTGAGATATTTTAAACCATGACTGCAACTGTTACAGAACATTTCAAGACAGAATTTACTCTCAGCTATAAGATGACTCATTCTCTCCTGATTTCCAAATTAATTTTGAAGTGATTGGGACAATACTGGAATTAGAAGTTGTATCAGAGAGTCAGCTGAACCCTTTACGGCAAAGCCCAATGTATCAAAAGGGCCCACAGAATGTAGTGAGAACTTGTAGGGGAATCAAAACAAGCCCACCCACCAGAAAGGTAAATACATTTTGACAACTCAGTTATGGCATGTCTCCAGCTTCTCCAGAACTGTACAAGTTTTCAAACATTCTGATTGTTTGTGATATTCAGAAACCAGTAAGCACTATTACAGGCAAAAACTCAAAAGAATTAAACATTTCCAAAATGGTCAATGTGTAAAGGTAAAATTAACTGATAGTTTCCAAAGTCCTTTGCAGCTCTTTCCCTCCATTGAAATGAATAGAAAAACACTCCCAGGTTGATCTTCATGCAGATTTTCCCGTTGAGGGAGAATCACTGAGTTTGGCACAGTGAGTGAACTACTGACTTTTTAAATGTTCATCCTCTGTGGAAATCCAAAATTGTTGACAGTTGTGCTGAGTGTGGTCTGCATTCGTCGAGGAAATACTTATTTTATCTTTTGTTTTTCTCCACAAAATCTGGGTCTACAATCAACAGAGATTTATTAAATTAATCGGAATCGGACAAAACTAAAGCGATTTTGGTATTAACTGCCTTGCACAGGTGCATATTAGGCACTGGTGATGACAAAGCCCTTGATTTACATTTGCATGGCAATTTCTTGTGCCAGGGATGCTGTAGTCTTGTTCTTTTGTGGGGACAAAAACTTTGGGGGCTATGGCGCATTTAGTGGTTGAATTCTTGGTTCCTTTATCATGACATTATTATTGTATGCCTGTATAATCTGCAGCCCCTGCATATCCAGCAGGTTCACTTCTGTTTATTTACTTGGGCTCTTCAGAGAGTTACATTTTGCTTTGCGTATTTAATCTCTCCAAATTTTGGATAACATCCTTAATATGCTGATTTCTTTTGGTTTAATTTAAATCTTTTCCTACTCAATTATTCAAGATGACAAATATCAATAATAGTACGTGTTTATTTGTCATCCGGTTGAAATTATCCATGTCCTTATGGAGATTATAGATGAAGGGTCAGAGGATGGTGAAAGTCAGAGGGTGGCGAATCTGTGGAATTCTTTGCCTCAGGCGGCTGTGGAGGCCAAATCAGTGGATATATTTAAAGCATAGATAGATAGATAGATTATTGATTAGTACCGGTGTAAGGTTATGGGGTGAAAGCAGGAGAATGGGGTTAGGAGGTAGAGGTAGATCAGCCATAATTGAATTGCGGAGTAGACTTGATGGGCCGAGTGGCCTAATTCTGCTCACTTAGGATCTTATGAAAGGTCAGGTCAACAAGAAGCAGGACTGGTGGACATTTGCTTGTCCAAGGTGCTTTGTTGTATGACCTTTACCAATCATATGTTGTGTAGATTCAATAATGCTCATCAAATGCTCAATCAATGTGGCTTTTTTGCTTTTAGTCATTTAACAGAGAATGTAAAGGGCAGTCTGCTATGTTTTAGAATCCCATGAAATAGGTTAACATGGGATGCTCAGAATTTTAATGTAAACTGGCTCTTCACCCTCTTCGTTTTGGAGGTTTTGCTTCTCTTGCCTGCAAATTATGTATCACAGTGGATTTTCCCACTTTTTAAAAACCAGCGGAATAGTCTTTAGTTTAGAGATATAGCTTGGAAAAAGCCGTCCGGCCCACTGAGTCCATGTTCACCACCAACCGCAACTATCAGTTATCCCACTTTCTCATCCACTCCCTACACTTTAGGGACAATTTTACAGAGGCCAATTAACCTACAAGCCAGCAAGTCTTAGTGATGTGGGAGGAATCCAGTGCACCAGAAGGAAAACCATGCAGTTACTGAGAGACCGTGCAAACTCCACGCAGACAACACCCGAAGTCGGGATCGGACTGGGTCTCTGGCACTGTGAGGGCTTGTTATTCTTTAAGCAGGAACGGATAAAGTATTGTACTTTTCGCAGGATGAGATTTAGTAAGATTACACATCTTGTGGTTGGATTGTTCAATTAATAGCCGAAAATATGAATCCAGCTGCAGTGGGCAAAAAAAAGCATGAGTTTCGATAGCCATTCTCCCTGAAATTGTGTTGTCTTATTCAGCAAGTTGGATTTACAAGTTCATATTTTCGAAAGCAAAATACATACTATGAAAATGTTTATAATCTACCTCTACATAATACTGCAGGGTATTTTTCAACCATAACTTTGTGCATAAATTTATAAACTTCAACATGAGCTGAGAGTAATTGAATTTGAAATTTAATTTAATTTATTAAAGCTTGTTTTCTTGGCAGTTGCAAAGTTTAAAAATCCAAATCCCCAACCTTTTTTTCTATTTCCCATGGAAGAAAATAAAATATATAGCCAACAGTTCAAAACTCAGCTGAATAAACTAAACGTGTGTGGTGTATTAGAGACCAGGTGTTTAGTCTGAACTCTCTTGTAGCCTTCTCCCATCAGTAACAAATTGCTTCAGTAATGTAACTAATGAAGCAGAATCCACATTGAATGCATATTCTGCCAAATATTTTACCTACTCAATCCTGAATTAAATTTGGCAATGTGAGCTCATTCCTATGTTTTATTTTTTTCTTCCCGGTGGAAAACGGACTCCTGTTTTTTAAGATGATTATCAAATTCTTATCAGAATAAACCAAGTAATTCAAAGAAAGATTACAATTGCTTTTATTCCTTATTTGGGAGGGGGAGGTTTTAGAAAATCAGTGGGTTGGAACAAATAAATGAGAGAGAAAAATGTTTCATAAATATACCGTCTAGCTCATTAATCCACAGGAAGTTTTGGGGAGCTTTTGTTTTAAAAAAAATTCTCTTTTCTCCCCTCATCTCCTGAAGGTGCTGACCGTTGTTGGGTAGAGTTCCTTGGGCACCAGCAGACCTTCAGGATCTCACCCACGTGGCCATTCTTCATGCATGAGCCTAGAGGGTGAGAGCCCGCAGGCTTTGACCATGGGACCATCACAGGTGAGACTGACGTCCACATGAGCATTTTCCAGCAGGAATCACTGGACAACGATCTGGAAAGGGAACCATAACTGATTTCCCCCCCTTCCTACTCCAGAGGTGTTAACACCGATTTATAGATGCCCCATCTGGCATTTGTTGAATTCTGTAGTGATTGGAGATTTTTTAAAAACTGGAGCATTTTGGTCTTAATGGGTTTGTACAACAAGAGTTTGTGACTATATAATCAGGCAGCAATGAATGAAGTCATGAGATAACACTAAGCCTGATTCCTTATTGAGTCATCACTTCCTGATGGTCATTTATTGTCTAGCAGAAATTCCCAATGCCAGAGTATAAACTATTTGAGGATAATTAATCATCTCAATGTAAACTGAACACTATCTCAATCAAACCAATTCCTAACCAGGCACTATCTTTACCTAACTGCATTTACATAGCATATGATGTGTGAATTCTAAAGTGAAGGTGAAGCATCGTATTACTGTGAAAGAAGTGGGGTTGAAGGGTTGAGCCAAAACTACTTAATTTTCAAATTGGTTTAAACAAATGTTACCTAAGATTCAAATTTGGCCATAAATTTAGTTAGTTCACGAGCTTTTGAAGTTTTTAAAGCTGTGTTTCAATGAAAGCTTTAACATTTTTCTAAGGCTACTAGTAATGGCAATAGTGGGAGAATACAACTCTCTCCTACTTTCCTCTCTTCCTTTACTTTTAGCCTAATGCCATGTTTTAACATTTTAGGAGATATTTGTTTCTGGAGGATGTTCTGGAGGGTTCATCCACTGTGGCAATATGGGTAGAGCTCAAAAATGAGAAAGGTACAATCACTCTAATGGGATTATACTAAAGTTATCCCTCTAGCTGGTGGGCAATGAAGGAACAGATATGTAGAGAGTTTACAGAAAGACGTAAACACAATGGGGTCATTGGTGTTGGGGGACTTTAATTTCCCTGATATTGGCTGGAAGGTTTCCAAAGTGCAAATTCTCTGCCTCCGAGGGTGGTAGAGGTTGGTTCTCTGGATGCTTTCAAGAAAGAGCTAGATAGGGCTCTTAAAGTTTGCAGAACCGGGGGATATGGGGAGAAGACAGGAACGGGGTACTGATTGTGGATGATCAGCCATGATCACATTGAATGGCGGTGCTGCAAATGGCCTACTCCTGCACCTATTGTCTAAAAAGGCCTAGATGTTAAGGGCATCCAAGAGAGTTTCTTGACATGGTATGTGAATAAGCCAACTTGAGGAGAGACCAAAAGGATCTTGTATTGGGAACGAGCCTGGCAGGTAACTGATGTTTCAATGGGAAAGCATTTTGGGAACAGTGGTCTCAACTCCATAACTTATAAGATGATGATGAATAAGGATACGCTTGGATCTTTGGGGAAGTTACTAAATTGGGAAGTACAAATTACAACTAGGTAGGAGCCAGGGTAAGTAAGTAACTTGTGAGCAGCTGTAATTGAGCAAGTTCACATCAGACATGTGGGAGTTGTTTAAAGGCCTGCTGATGAGAGTTTGGGATGGCATGTTCCAGTAAGTAGGTGGGATAAAGGGCCTGTCCCTCTGACGCGACATTTCAGCGGCTGTCTTCGACCTTCAAGCTCGAGGGCACTCGCCTGAAAAACCTCGAGCTGGATCGACTGTCAGCGATGAAACCGCAGGCCGGATCAACCATGCACGCGCACGCACACTGCACAATGCACACTGCACACGAGACTCACGACACTCATGACACACCACAAAGGTGGGGGCCCAGGGAAAGCGGGGGAGCGCTGTCTGAAATTCACACCCGCGATGAACAGGAAGGTAAGACGGCTGGCACAGTACGGTAAGTCCTTTAGAGAGTGCGGAGAGGGGTGGGGAGGAGAGAAGGGGAGAAGGGGGGGAGAAAGAGTGGAGACACTTTTAAGAAGCCAGCCAACATTTAATGAAGTTTTGTGGGCATTTAACACTACCGGTCGGTTTACTTACCTTTTTTTTTCTCAAAGAGCTTTACCTTCGACTACCTTCAATTACCTAGGATAGCATGCCGACCTACTATGACCTACCTCGACTAAACCTACGAGTAAATAAAATATTGATATTTTCCATGGCAACCTTTTTTTACTCGCGGGCATTTCTTAGCATGTTGAAAAAAACGCCGCAACCTAGCTGAGGCCTCGAGTATGCGGGGACTACTCTTGAGCATGAAGGAGAGTTACAAAGACCTCCTAGGACCTCATGTCGACCATGCTGCGAGTATGAGTCGAGGGCAAACTCTTCTAAATTCATGAATTAGGTCGCTGTAGTGGGACAGGCCCTTAAGGATGGCAAGGTAAGGGGAAACTTGGATGACCAAAATGGTTGTAAATTTGGTCTCAAAGAAAAAAACGTGTAAGCAAGGAATAGGAAATCAGACGGGGCCTTTAAGGAATATAAAACGGGCAAGAAAGTACTCGAGCAGGTGATTAGAAGGGCATAATGGGGCCATGAAATGTTATTGGCAAGTGATATTTAAGAAAATCTTAAGGCTTTATAATATAGATTAAAAACAAGAGGGTAACTGGGAAGAAGGTACAGTAAATCACCCGAGAAAGGAAGGAATTTATTCTTGGAGTCGGAGGATGTAGACAAGATACGAAAATAGTGCTTTGTATCTTTATTTGCCAAGGAAAAGGACATAGAGGATGATGATATTAGTATAGTGTATGATAAAATACAGTTAGAAATCATGAACGAGGTGGTCTCTTGAAAACCATTACATGGATACATCCCCGGGGCTTGATGGGATCTATCGCTGATTATTGAGAGGCAAGGGAGGAAATTGCAGAGGCTTTGACGAAAATCTTTGTATCGTCTCTAGCTGCTGGCGAGATCATGGTGGACTGGAGAGTAGCCAATGTCTTTCCTTTGTAGGCGAATACAAAGAAGGGAAGTAGAGATTATCCAGGAAATTATAGGATGGTGAATCTCGAGTCAGTGATAAGGAAACTATTGGAGAGGATTCTTTGGTACAGTATTTACTTGCATTTGGAAGAGTTTGGGATAATTGGGTACAGTTAGCACTGCTTTGTATGTGGCAGATTATGTCTTACTAACGATTGAGTTTTGTGAGGAGATGACAAAAGTGATTGATGAGGGTAGGGCAATGGATGCAATAAACATACATTTTAAAAAGGCATTTGATAAAGTCACTCAAGCTAAATTAATTCAGACGATTAACATGATTAGAATCTATGATGACAGTAGTATAGAATCAGAACTGGTTTATCCATAAAATACAGAGGGTAGTGGTGGAAGGATGTTAATTTAGCAGGGGTTGGTGACTGGTGGAGTTCTGAGGGAGCTGTGCTGTGACCTCTGGTGGACCTACCAACAGTGGAGAAAGCTGATACGTCAGTTAAAGATATGGGTGGAGAAGTGACAAATGGGATTTAATCTGACTAAATATGAGATGTTGCCCTTTGGGAAATTGACGTAAGGAAAGTGAGTCAATGTAAAGGATTTGAGGAGAATGTAAGGTAAGGTATACAGTTAATGGCCAGACTTTTAACTGCATTGATATATAAAGTGATCTTGGGTTTTTGAGCTTTTGGAGTATTGTCCGCAGTTCCTGTCACACTTTTAGAAGAGGAATGTGGAGGCTTTGGAGAGGGAGCAAAATAAGTTTACTAGGATCGTTCCTTAATTAGATAGTATAAAGAAAGGTTGAACAATCTTAGATTAAGGCATGACCTTCCAGAAGTATATAACATTTGAGAGGTATATATAGGATACATAGTCAAAACATTTTTCCCATAGTGGAAACATAAAATAATAAACAGCATAGCCTAAAGGGGAAGAGGGATAGTTTAAAGGAGATTTTCAGAGCAATTTTTTTTAGACAGAAAGTGGTGGGTGCCTGGAATGTGTTGCCAGGGATGGTGGTGGATGGAAATACAGTAGTGACATTTAAGAGACTTTTAGATAGGCATATGCATATGGATCACATGCAGGCAGAGATTAGTTGAACTTCATATCATGTTTGGCAGTCATTGTGGGCTGAATGGCCTGTTCCTCTGGTACTGTTCTTTGTTCTGCTAGTAATATTCATTATTGCCTTGTTTTACAAAATACACTGAAAAACCTTTTGTTTGCACGCTATCCAATTAAATCAGATAATGCTGTATGTGATTACGTTCACGCCATATATACAAGTACAACAAATAGTGCAAAGAGAAAAATACCAGAGTGCAGAATACTGTTTTGCAGCATTGTGGCATTACAGTTCCAGAGAAAAAGACCAATGTTCCAATGAGGTAGGTTAGAAGATCGAGGCGACACCCTAGCTCATTCAGTAATCTCATAATGGAAGGGAAGAAGCTATTCTCAAGTCTGCTGGCTGTATTTTCAAGTTTTTGTATCTTTTGCCCAATGGAAGAGGGAACGGCTGGGGTGAAAATAAATCCTTGATTATGTTTAAGAAGGAACTGCAGATGCTGAAAAATCGAAGGTGCTGGAGAAACTCAGCGAGTGCGGCAGCATCTATGGAGCGAAGGAAATAGGCAATGTTTCGGGCTGAAACCCTTCTTCAGACTTGATTATGTTAGCTGTTTTCTCTAGAGATCATAAAATGTTGATGGTCAATGGTGGGGAATCTGGTCTGTGTGATGGACTGTGCTATATCCACAACACTGCAATTTCTTGAAAGCTTGGTCAGAGCTGTTCCCAAACCAAGCTGTGATTTTGCTAGATAGTATGTTTTCTATGATATATCTGCAAAAATTAGTAAGAGATGTTGGACACATGCCAAACATCTTTAGTCTCTTGAAGTCTGGTTGCTTTTCTGGTTGTAGCTTCAATATGATAGGCTATTCTAGACTGGGTATTGAGTAATGAGGAAAGATTAGTTAGCAGTCTTGTTGTGCGTGGCCCCTTGGGCAAGAGTGACCATAATATGGTTGAGTTCTTCATTAGGATGGAGAGTGACATAGTTAATTCAGAAACAAGGGTTCTGAACTTAAAGAAAGGTAACTTTGAGGGTATGAGACGTGAATTGGCCAAGATAGACTGGCAATTGATTCTTAAAGGGTTGACGGTGGATATGCAATGGAAGGCATTTAAAGACCGCATGGATGAACTACAACAATTGTTCATCCCAGTTTGGCAAAATAATAAATCAGGGAAGGTAGAGCATCCGTGGATAACAAGGGAAATCAGTGATAGTATCAAAACAAAAGATGAAGCATACAAATTAGCCAGAAAAGACAGCCTACCAGAGGACTGGGAGAAATTCAGAGTCCAGCAGAGGAGGACAAAGGGCTTAATTAGGAAAGGGAAAACAGATTATGAAAGAAAACTGGCAGGGAACATAAAAACTGACTGCAAAAGCCTTTATAGATATGTGAAGAGAAAAAGATTAGTTAAAACAAATGTAGGTCCCTTGCAGTCAGAAACAGGTGAATTGATCATGGGGAACAAGGATATGGCAGACCAATTGAATAACTACTTTGGTTCTGTCTAAGGAAGATATAAATAATCTGTCGGAAATAGCAGGGGACCAGGTGTCAAATGAGATGGAGGAACTGAGTGAAAGCCAGGTTAGTCAGGAAGTGGTGTTAGATAAATTGAATGGATTAAAGGCTGATAAATCCCCAGGGCCAGATAGGCTGCATCCCAGAGTGCTTAAGGAAGTAGCCCCAGAAATAGTGGATGCATTAGTGATAATTTTTCAAAACTCTTTAGATTCTGGAGTAGTTCCTTAGGATTGGAGGGTAGCTAATGTAACCCCACTTTTTAAAAAGGGAGGGAGAGAGAAAACGGGGAATTACAGACCACTTAGTCTAACATTGGTAGTGGGGGAAAATGCTAGAGTCAATTATTAAAGATGGGATAGCAGCACATTTGGAAAGTGGTGAAATCATTGGATTTATGAAAGGTAAATCATGTCTGACAAATCTTAAATAACTTTTCGAGGATGTAACTAGTAGTGGATAGGGGAGAACCAGTGGATGTGTTATATCTGGACTTTCAGAAGGCTTTTGGCAAGGTCTCACATAAGAGATTAGTATGCAAACTTAAAGCACACGGTATTGGGGGTTCAGTATTGATGTGGATAGAGAACTGGCTGTCAGACAGGAAGCAAAGAGTAGGAGTAAATGGGTCCTTTTCAGAATGGCAGGCAGTGACTAGTGGGGTACCGCAAGGCTCAGTGCTGGGAACCCAGCTATTTACAATATATATTAATGATTTGGACGAGGCAATTGAATGCAACATCTTCAAGTTTGCGGATGACACTAAGCTGGGGGGCAGTGTTCGCTGTGAGGAGGATGCTAGGAGGCTGCAAGGTGGCTTGGATAGGTTGGGTGAGTGGGCAAATGCATGGCAGATGCAATATAATGTGGATAAATGTGAGGTTATCCACTTTCGTGGCAAGAATAGGAAGGTAGACTATTATCTGAATGGTGGCCGATTAGGAAAAGGGGAGATGCAACGTGACCTGGGTGTCATGGTACACCAGTCATCGAAAGTAGGCATGCAGGTGCAGCAGGCAGTGAAGAAAGCGAATGGTATGTTAGCATTCATAGCAAAAGGATTTGAGTATAAGAGCAGGGAGGTTCTACTGCAGTTGTACAGGGCCTTGGTGAGACCACACCTGGAGTATTGCGTACAGTTTTGTTCTCATAATCTGAGGAAAGACTCTCTTGCCATAGAGGGAGTCACCAGACTGATTCCTGGGATTGCAGGACTTTCATATAAAGAAAGACTGGATAGACTTGGCTTGTACTCGCTAGAATTTAGAAGATTCACACAGTGGTGAATCTGTGGAATTATCTGCCACAGAAAGTAGTTGAGGCCAGTTCTTTGGCTATATTTAAGAGGGAGTTAGATGTGGCCCTTGTGGCTAAAGGGATCAGGGGGTAAGGAGAGAAGGCAGGTACAGGATACTGAGTTGGATGATCAGCCATGATCATATTGAATGGCGGTGCAGGCTCGAAGGGCTGAATGGCCTACTCCTGCACCTATTTTCTATGTTTCTATGTCCAGGACAGATTGCTGATGATATTTACGCAAAGGAACATGAAGCTCTCAACCATTTTCACTTCAGCACCATTAATGTTGATTGGGTTATGTACTCCATCATGCTTCCCGAAGTCAGTAGCTCTCTCCTATGTCAATGTTCTCTGGAATAAGTCGCAAGCATGTGCAATGAGCGTAAATTTTCCGCAAACTTTTGAAAGAGTGATGGGAACATTTCTGGCAGGGAAAATGTTATTTACATTTAGAACATGGATATGTCTTAATAGGCTATGTCATCGTGGTCACCATGGCTTCTTGTAACTTCCTTGATTGCTCTTTTGGGTTAGAGAGCACCTTTCAGAAGCTCTTGTTGAATGATCAAACATGTTATCGCGGGTCCACTTGGCGATTATATTGATGTAGTATATTGGTATAGGGATGATATAGTCGCTGATATTTTGAAGCTGAGGTACCATTGGGACCAAAGGAGCAGCTCATCCTTACTCATCCATTTTAGATAAATGTTCATACGTCTGATCAAACGTTGATTTCTTCCACGGTTTTCTTGTGGCCAAAGCTGTTGCCCTCAACTGTAGAAGTAATAAAATGTTTATTTGACCAAATGTGATGCTAAGAAGAGAAGGAATGTTAGCTAGATGATAACCAATATTCAGCCCTCGGAGCTTCTGAGTTTACCCATAGTCTTCTTGTGGATCACTTTCAATCAGGTACTAGTGATCACCTTTCTTGGAGAAAAAAGCTGAGACTGCAAAGGATCTGAGATTCAAGCTTTCTAAGAGCTGAAAAGCAGGAACTCTAAAGTAACACAGAGAGACCCACAGAAACTGAGGATGTTGAAACTAGGAAGGGGACTTGCTAAAGGAGCCAAAATGGAACCCCAAGAATTTCAGGAGGCAGGGAGAACACGAATAAAGAACTATCAGCAGACTAATGCATGGTCAATTTTAGTTATCTTTTCATCATTGGTAGTTGTGGATATGTTTGGGCAATTTGTCAACTGGAAGAAGCAAAATTAGCTAATGGTACACGTTGGTTTTCCTTTTGATACTTGAATATTGTGTTTCATTTGACTTAACTTTAAATGCTGGTGATTTACCTCATTAAAGTGGAAGTACGTTTTACCAAGGTAAGACGAGACAGTTGGAGTTCTCCATAGTCAGCTCTTAGAGGAGTTGCACATTAGTTTTAAATACACTAACCCATGATAAAATCTTTCCAATTAAGTTCCTACAGGACTTCCTCAATGATCTCTATTTCCAAATGAAACATTTTAAATTCTAGGATTTTTCATTATTTTGGAGAATTTCATTAAATAAACTAGTATCGGGTGGTAAGCACCAAAAGAACACGAGAAATTACAACGTATCATTGGCTTGGATTCAATCCTAGGTAATTAGTATTAAATGTGTCGGAATGATAGCATTTGTGTACTCGTTTGCACTTTTCAAATTTATTTGCATCAACTTCAATAGACATAGATTTCAGAAAAGTAAGTTCAAACATTGTCCGAGGATGAATTCCTTGGCCAATTTCGTAATAATATTTGCAGAACAGGTACTTGAATGAGCAAAGCATATGGAATTAAAGCAGGTAAGTGGATTAGTATAGTCATGCATGATTGTTGGCATGGTGGGCTGAAGGGCCTGTTCCATACTGTAGATCTCTGACTTTATGCTTACAATTATGATGTAGATCTCTGACTTTATGCTTACAATTATGATCAAATTGTGTCCCAAGAGCCCCAAAATTCTGAAGAGCTAGTCAGTTACCCACTTTCTTCAGAGATCCATGTATTTCAGGATTATCATTTGATGCAGATTACTGCAAAGGATTAAAAATAAATTACACTCCTATTAACCAGGAAAGTAAGAGACACAACTTTCGTCGAGATAGCAGACAGCATTGTTAAAATGCAAGTTGAATGACCACATTGTGAGATTTGTGACACAGCTGCCAAAAAAACAAGAACATTGGATTGTAATGTTTACACTTGTGTGTCTGAATTTTGAAGTTTCCCATGTGGATGTTAATTCCAGTGTAGACAATTATTATGTGATTGGCAATTTTGACATTCACACTCTTATCTCTGTGGAATGGCTTTTGAACTATTGATTAGTTTAAATATAGTATTAATAGTTGAACTGGACTTAGAATTGTGTTTATTACTTTTACTTTTGAACTTGCAGCCTGTAAATGAATAGCACAGATAGGAACAGGTGTGAAATTTATAGACTTGCCACAGTGGCAACTGTATCTGGCTCAATTTAAGCATTACTTTAATATGGAAGTTTATAAAATGAACTCACAAATTCAAAACAATACTTTTAAGAATAAGAATATAAGTTAGTTTATTTTAATGTAATTTAGGTTTAAATGCTTAATTTTAATGAACTGGGAAAGATTCTCTGAGATCTTGTGTGATACATAATTTCCAGGCAATCAAAGTGGCCTCTTAATTTGTTAAACAGTTTAATAGTGCTTTATTTGTCATATATGCAACTGCATAGTGAAATTCTTTCTCCGTATATTACATATGCGGGTGCCGCCATTTTTGACACCATTATTCAAAGTCCAGTTGGCCCATGCGCACTGTGCTGGACCAGTTCCCGCGATCCAACATCGCTCTTCTCTCCTTGCCCGGCCATCTTTGTCTCCATGCAGACTACCGTTAAGGTGCTGGTGGCATTACCCTGGTTCACCCTCCTACCGGCCCATGCTCCTCACATCCGACATCTCCAACTCCCTCCCGGTTACAGAGTCCAAGAGCCTTTGGGGTATTTTACATGGTAGAAATCAGTTTGTTGGGCAATGGTGGTACATCTTGTGCTAATTTGAGACCCCTTAAAGCCACATGTTCAAGGCCGCCTTCTGTGATTCAATGATTTTTCAAATAAATGATATTTTGTTGGATAATTAATGTACTGTAAATCCCAGGAAATTTAGATTCATGTTGTTGCGTTTTGTATTTTGCTCTGTTTTCCACTGGGTTTGATTTGCTTTTCCCAACTTTTGGGCCATATCAGCTTTGGAACCATTAGGTTCACCCATTCCCAGGTAACTAAGTTCTGAACTTGCATGGCCTTGGATTAACCTAAGACGTGTGTCACTCTATTTTTTGGAATACAGGAAGAGTTGAGACATGGAATCCAATTGTGCAGATTCCCCAGCCTTACACTGGGAAATCTGCTTTTGGGACCCTATACCAGCCAGACCAGGTGTAGGGTAGAAATTCCCATTGAATTGATTCTTGATCCAGTGCCAAAAAAAGGTGATTCAATATATATGTATATATATATATATATATATTTTGGTATTTTACTCCTTTAATTATTTGTGCTTCCATGTGATTTTAATAATCTTTACTTTGTATTAAATTTTTAAGCACTAAAAGAAATGTCTCTAGTTTTTAAATGTCCCTCTACCTTAGAGACATTTGAAAACTCTTACAAAGCCTCACGGATTTTATCAGGAATCACTCTGCCATTCCCATTCGAAACTTCCTGGGAGCTGGCCTCTGCAAAACATCAGCTGAGATGTTTTATCTCTATTGACCTCGCCCCCACAGCATATGAACAAGAGGTCTAAGGCGTTTGAACCCATGGATCTATACCAGACTATAATGTGAATGCGGAGGGTGTGAGGGCGAGTCCAGCTGGTGCTGTGAACTGAGCTCAGTTTAGCTCAGTGGATTTAATTTGCTAAATTGTTATCACGCCTCACACGCGAAACAGCATTTCTCTTCATTACAACCCAAAAAAAAAACATATCCTGCCTTAATATTGGTTAGCACTCTGTAGATTATTGATTATTTCACATGACTTAATTCAATAATATAGCAGAAAAATAAATTAATTGTGGAAAAATTGCAATAAGGGTGGAAAAAACGTTTGCACGGTATATGTGATTTTCCTGTAAATTTAAACAGAAATGCTATAAAAATTTGACTTGCTTGTATAAGCATTAATGTCATACATGAGAGATTTCCTATGTATTAGGTTAAAATATTTTATTTAATTATTTTCCCTACCTTACATTAATTATTTTCGCATACCTTATTTAGTGAGAAGCCTGGAAAGTTCTGTGTAGTTGGCATGTTGTTTACGTTCTTTGGACAATTACTAAAAAGAACATTTCACCAATGCAATGTTCACCCCTCTGATTGCTGTCCTGCATTTTAACACTCCTTGCATGAATTAGATCAACTCTGGCAATAATGCAGCACAATGTTCTACAATTGCTGCTTAATTCAATCTTCAATGTTTTAGAGGCAGTTCTACGGGTATAAATACTCATTTTGTGTAACAAACTTTGGAAATTGAAGCATTTAATCTGACATATGTAAAATGTTTAAATGCAGATGTAGAAGTCGCTGGCAATCACCTATGCTAGAATACCAGCTAACTGATCTTGTAAAAAAAGTAAAAGAATAAATCAGGGAATGAAATTGTTAGATTTAAAGAGCCCATCTGGACTTCATAGGCATTTCCCTCGAGAGATCGACTAACTCTGCCACATATATTGTGCACTGATGATAGACACAGCCCATGGCAAAGAGCTGATCAACCAAAGCAAATGGACTCCTGTCAGAAGCCCACAAGGGACACTAACATCTTGCCCACAAAAATGGGGAATTGAAATAAAAACTCTGCACATGCGAGCTGCAAACTAGTCCCAGCAGGTCTTCATTCTTTAAATGTTGCGAAGGTTCTTAGCTTTTATGTGGGTCTCTGCTCTCTCCTGACTTGCCCTTTGACCTGAAAGTTGAAGATTTTATCGTATTTGGAAGCTCCTATCTCGCTTATTTGTTCCACAGAGAAGCCAGGGTTTTACCGAGCAGCATAGGATTCAGAGACTCAGAAACAATAACTCTCTCTCAATGTCTCCTATATTGCACAGGGAGAGTATTAGTTTACACTCAAAGTTGATGAAACATTTATTATTAAACCACTTTAGTAATCTTCACCCATCCTACTTTATTACATTGCCATGTCACAGCCAGCAGTACTGGTTAGCCCACACAGCGTCTTGTATCAAACCTGTTTTACGTTTGTTACGGTCTGTAAGACCTCCCCATGAGTTGATGATGACCACAGGATGAAAGGGCCGTGCTCATTTTGTTTCCCTTAACAGAGGTGTAATTACTTTTTCTGCCGACTGCTGTAAATTAATCTCCTGTGTTATTTTTACGAAAGCTGGCGATATTGAAGAGCTTTGAAACTATGAGGGAGCTAAGGTTTCTCCTGGGATTCTTTTTTGGTGATGATTGGATATTAAATGTGTACAGACTTATTTTAATTTGCCGTTCTTACAAATGAATTATAAAATAGATTCTTTGGGGAAATTAGAAATATTTATCATGTTCATTTTTGACTAATTTTGTTTAAGTAAAAAATGAATGTCTGATATATATTCCTTAAATCACAATGTAGTATTATTTGATTATTTCTTTTTCATTGGTACAGTTCATATTTTTCCAAAGGCCTTCAACCCTTCAATACTTCACCCTAGAGAGCTGTTATGTATTCCTTATTTGTGAGCTTAAATAGTGATGTTGGCAGGCTGTTTGAACATGGGAACATTGTTTGGCTATATTTGTTTCTGTTTGCAATTAATATCCATAAGGAATCGCAAGCAAGAATCAGTGGGTTTTGATTGAAAGTGTTTTCTTTTCAATTGAGAGGTTGTCTTTTCATTTACAAATCTGCTAATTTATGAGAGTTGAGGCCAGCTATAAAACACACAATCTCACTTGACTGAGATCAGCCAACTGAACACAAAATAAGTACGTTTTTAAAAAGTCACGCTGTTAATTTGAAAATCTTGATTTACCCTGGGAATAATTTTGTGTCTTTTAATGTGTGAGCACTTGGATGTGAATTTTAACCTCCTGGCATGCTGAAAGCAGTCAAGGTTGAGTTTTCAGTAGCATCTGGGAAAACTGGAAGTGTCTGGAGCACGTATTCTGTGACTTTTTAACCCAGCCACTGAATTTCCAAATTTTTGACCAATTAGGCTAAACATGTATAATGTCAACAAGTGTCTCCATTTCAATTTCATTCTGTGAATGGGCATAAAAAAACTAGGCATTTAATGGATTTGGGAGTTGGCTGTGCAATAACTGGAGGAGAAAACAAAATAAGAGTAAATTAAGTATTGACAACCCAAGTTGCCTCTGGAGTTATTGTTTTTCTCTCTCTGTGTCATGCTGGGAAATAAAGAGCTCACCGGGACCTTTATCTTCCCTGCTGCTGGGAGAAGGAAGACTGACAGCAAAGGAAAGAATGATGCGGCTGTGGGGAGCCACAGTAGTGAACTACACTGAAACGGTTTCAACGTCCTGGTCTGAGTGCTTAAAGTGGTTTAAAATATTCAGCAGGTCAGAAAAGTTGGGATGGCGACACATTAACTTGCATTCTCTTGTGTGCATTACTCTATAATTCCTTCAATCTTCCCACCAGCTTAGTCCAGCAGTCATCCCACACACCATTGCACCTTTCAAGTCGACCCATTCCTTTCCGCATCTCTCGCTGACACGTCAACCAACTTTATACCATGTTGCTGATTTTCAGTGGCAGCATGAAAATTGTTCTCTATCACCTGTTCAACACATGCAATTAGTTTCGCTCCCAGGTTCTTTCTTTCAGAAGAGGGGAACTCAGACCACCAAGAAGAAATGGAGAACCTGAAATGGGCTTTCATATAGCTTCTCCACCACCAGAGGTGGCCCACCTGGAGACATCTGGGGTGTTGTTGGAGTTTCCTGGTGACAAACTCTGCCTCATTCACTTATGCATATTTAATTTAGTTTATTATTATTGTCGCCTGTACTGGTTACAATGGAAACATTTAGTTTTCTGTACTTTCAAGGAAAATCATACCATAAAGGTGGTGCAGAATATAATGTGGCCACACGAGTAATTAAAGTCAGCACTGAGTGAAAGATTCAAAGAGATGGAGCAACTCAACAGATCAGGCAGCATATCTGGAGGAAAGGAATAGGTGACGTTTTGTTTCGAGACCCTTCTTCAGACTGAGAGATAAAGACGGTACTTAGGAATAATGAATGGAAGGTATACAAAAAGCACCGATAATCAAGGAAATGTGGGGTACACATTAGGCCATTGTTGGGTGTCGAATAGGTGGCAACGAGTAAACAGAGGAACTCGACACTAGGACAATGACTAGGGTGGGGTGGGGCGGAGACAGGGGAAGGGTTACTCGAAGTTAGAGAAATCAGTATTCATATCGCTGGTTTATAAGCTGCCCAAGCGAAATATGAGATGCTGTTCCTCTAATTTACATTTGGCCTCACTCTGATGATGAAGTAGGCCCAGGACCGAAAGGTCAGCATGGGAATGGAAAGGGGAGTTAGTGTTTGGCAACCGGGAGATCATATAGGGGGACTGAGTGAAGGTGTTCAACGAAACGATCACCAAGTCTGTGCTTGGTTTCACCGATATATAGGAGTTCCCCACATTTCTTTGATTATTGGTGCTTTTTGCATATCGTCCATTCATTTTTCATAAGTACCGTCTATATATCTCATTCCCCATTCCCCTGACTCTCAGTCTGAAGAAGGGTCACGACCCGAAACGACACCTATTCCTTTGGTCCCGAGATGCTGCCTGACCCATTGAGTTACTCCAGTGTTTTGTGTCTGTCTTTGGTTTAAACCAGCATCTGCAGTTCCTCCCTACACACCAAGTGAAAGATGATCATTTGCATTATCATAAACCATTAAAAATGTTATTGTGATGATCTGAATTCTTATCTTTAATGTCCCACAGATACTTCACTGTGCAATCAAGGCACTTAGCATGTCAGAGATGAAAACAGGTAGAGAGGATGGTGAAGAAGGCATTTGGCACATTGGCCTTCATTTATAAGGGTATGAAATACAGGAGATGGGGTGCATCATGTTACAGCTGTACAAGCCATTGGTGAGACCATGCCTAGAGTATTATGTGCATTTCTGATCATCTTGCTATAGGAAGGATGTCAACAAGCTGGAAAGGGTGCATACAGATTCACGAGGATGTTACCTGGATTCAGGGGCTTGAGTTATAAGAAGAGACTAAATTGGCTGGGTCTTTATTCCCTGGAGTGGAGAAGTTTGAGAGGGGACCTAGAGGTTTACAAAATCATAAAAAACAGAGATAAGGTAAATGGCTACATTACATGAATAGGATGGGTACAGACAGATGTGGACCAGGTACAGGCAAAGAAGTGCTTCCACTTATCTGTTCATTCCCACTCAGTCAGCATCTCACATATCACCTTTACATTAAGACACTGGTGCCATAAGTTTATATATAATATATGCTCTCATGTGTTTCATCACTCAGTTGTAAAACATGGTTGACTTTAGAGATACAGTGTGGAAACAGGCCTTTTGGCCGAGTCCGTGTCGATCACCCAGGACACTAGCACTATCCAACACACTAGGAACGATTTACAATCTACAGAAGTCAATTAACTTACAAACCTGTACATCTTTGGACTGTGGGAGGAACCCAGAGAAACCCAACAGGATCACAGAGTGAACGTATAAACTCTGTACAGATAGCACCGATAGTCAGAATCGAACCCGGGTGTCTGGCACTATAAGGAAGGCACTCTACCGCTGTGCCACTGTGCCAAGTTGGGTTGAAGGGCCTGTTTCTGCTCAGTATGACTCTATAGCACTAAAATTGTTCATTGGAAATTCCAATTATTACTTAGAAACTGAACATTTTCGGTTCCAATGTCTGGCCAGCCCTTGTAGCTTAAGGAATTTTATGAAAATGAAAAAGAACTCTAGCAGAAATATAGAATTGTTGGATAAAGGAGCTTGCATAACCTGTTTTTGAAACACAATAACATTTTTGAAATTAAGCGGATGGTGAATGGAACCATCCACAACCCACACATTGATGTTGAAGATGAATACTTGCACATTTTAAGCGTTCCTTAATCAGTGGGACAAGGAAAATGGGCACAATCAATCCTGTCAAAGTGACGGCACAAGGAGACTAGCTGGATGGACTTTGAAGAATGCATAAGGAAAGTATTAATGGCCCTTTTAACCTCCAAACATATCTTAATAATAATAATAATATAATAATATAATAATATCTTTTATTGTCATTGTCATTCTGAAGTGCTCTGTTCTAATTTCTCTATGTATTAAAAAAAAAAAAACTCTGCTTGGGTGACTCAACCTGAATACATGAATTGTACACATGCTCTAACTATTGGTTCCTAAAAATTGGATTGAGAGTTAACAGGTTCAGATGAACTGCTGATAAAGCAGCCGCAGCTGTTTTGTGCATTCCGAGGTTTGTTAAGGAACCAATTACATGGGAACAAAACACTGCTTAACAGGTAAAGTTAATTGAAATAGTCCTATTCTCCTCCCAGTGATAAGGATACAATGGGTCGGTAAATATTGTGCACTGTAATAACCTAGGAACTGCAAACCATATTTATGACCAATTGGGAATGATTGTGGGTACTCTTATTGATTGTGTCTATTTGAAGAGGGAGCTTATTTGCACAGGAGGCTTTTTGATAATTGATCATAAAGTATTGCCCTGGTGGTGTGCAGAAAGGAAAACATAGAGAGGATGATTGTCTGTTTATAATGGAGTACATCCAGTTCTCTGTCTATTTGAATGAATTTAAATTATGTTGACTCTGTTATGGGTATGCCATCCTACAGCTTGCAGTTTTGCATTCTGCCTGAGTGCTGCTTCATTCCAAACAGTAAAGAAGAAGCTCTCTCAAATATATCAAGCACTTTACTTAAAGATGTAATTATGTAATCCCAGAAGTGGTGGCGCTGCCTTGCAACTACGGCTCGCCTGCAGTCTGTTTGTCTTTTCTTTTTTTGTTTTCTTTTGTCCCGTTGTTACAGTTTATTTCGGTTTGTTTTAGTTGTGTATATGTGGGGGGGTGGGAGAAACATGTTTTTTGACTCTTCCTTCGGGGGGGGATGCGACCTTTCTTGCCGTATCCCCCAACTCCGTCTCCGTCTGCGCTGAGGCCTATTGCGGAGCTGGCAGCCTCCAACTGGGACCGACCTCGAGGCTCTGGAGGCAGAGCCAGGACTTACCAATGCGAGGCTAGCCGACTTCGGGGCTGTGGTGTCATTGCGACCCAACTTCGAAGCCTCGGAGGCTCGGCAGCGGGCCGCGGGCCAGTGGACGACATCGTCGGGAGCTCGCAGGTCACAGGTTGGTGACCTGTTTATCCGGAGCTCCCGCAACAACAGCTTCATCCGCTGGACTGGAGGGCGGCAGCTTCGACCACCCCGGGCCGCGGAGTTTGAACTGGCCAGTTCGTGGAGCTCGGATTCAGCCGCGGGACTTGCTTACCATCACCCGGCGGGGTCACAACATCGGAGGCCTGGATCGCCTCAGTGCAGAGGGAGAGAAAGGAGGGAAGAGACAAGCACTTAGGGACTTTTTGCCTCCCATCACAGTGAGGAGGTGCCTGGTGGACTGACTGTGGTGGATGTTAAACTGTGTTGAGTGTGTGTTTTGTTATTTATTCTATGTTATGACTGCAGGCTAAACCATTTCGTTGCACTGAAAAGTGCAATGACAATAAAATTGAATCTGAATCTGAAGAAGCTGCCCCCCCTCTGTTTCATGGATACATGCAGCTAACCCGCACCATAGGTTGATGATTTTCAGTGCCATCTGTCATTGCCTCGTATGAGCAGAGCACTTTGAATGACAAGGAGTTATTTTCCTTCATATCACCTCCTGAAGCACCATAAGAGCTACAGGCATAGCAAGTAGTCCTGCTACCACACTGCTCCAGAGACTGAATTCAATCCTGACCTTGGGTGCTCTCTGTGTGGAGTTTAGTTTAGAGATACAGCATGGAAACAAGCCCTTCGGCCCAATGAGTCCATGCCGACCAGCGATCAATCCGTACACTAGCACTATTCTATGCACTAGGAACAATTTACAATCTTTATCGAAGTCAATTAACCTACAAACCTATACATCTTTGGAGTGTGGGAGGAAACGAGCAGGTGGGCGAAGCCCACGTGGTCACAGGTAGAACTCTGTACAGCACCCGTAGTTAGGATCAAACCCGCGTCTCTGGTGTTGTAAGGCAGCAACTCTATCGCTGTGCCACCGTGCCACCTGGAGTTTGCATGTTTTCCCTTTGTTCTTTGTGGGTTTCCTTGGGGTGCTCCGGGTTCCTCTCACATTCCAAAGGTGTGGAATAATCGGCTCCTGTGAATTACACCTTAATGTAGATGGGCAGCGAGACAATCAGGGAACATTTGAGGGGCATGTGAACGTGAACAGGGTACAGGATTATATGTGGGAGAATGCAGCTGGTGGATCTGCTCTCGCAGCCAGCATGGACGATGATCCATGTAGCCACCTCCTGCATCATAAGAAAATAATGTATATCCACCATCAAATGGCACATTTATTTTACACTCTTTTAAGAATATTTTAAGCAAAATAAGGAAACTAACAGAAACGAATAGTTTTTTTACAAACTACCTGATTATCTATTCCACTGAATTCAATAAAAAATAAAATGAACAGCCAGTAATCTGATCAGCTGGTTCATCTACTGCCTTAAAGCTGGTTATCCTTTTGTCGTCTTTGGTCTTGGCTCTGTTTCCCACTAGGTTGTATTGACAAGAAAATTAAACACTTTGCCCTGTGATCACCTAGTTATTCCCAAATGTTACCATTGTAGTATGTTGTGCACTTTAAGAAATATATAACCTACTGGTTACCAATGGTCGTCCTTTCATCTACTCAGAAAAACAGGGTAAATTCTGCTTCTACCTGTTTATTGCACAACCGCCAACAGCTGGGCTAACACGTGCAGGTTTCGTTCACATGGGCACTGGTTGCAAAAGGGTTACTTTTAGATTTTTATGTGGGCAAGTTTGGTGAGATGATCCACGTCCAAGTTGTCGAGCTGTGACTTGAAGAGTGACAAGGTTGGTGCACACCTGGTGGTGTCAGGAAGGATGTTCCACTCTGGGATAGTCCATGGATATAGTGACTGTTGATAGCTATTTTTGTTTGCTCTAATTCTAGTATAAATAAAGTGACCTGAGTCTCATAGAGTTCTGGGTATTGGATTGAATGAGGTGAGATATGTTACTGGGGATGATGCCATGAGTCTCCTTGTAGACAGTACATAAGCGGGCTTAGGTGCGTCTTGACTCCAGCGACTCCCAGCCAAGGCGATTGAACATATCGGAAACACTTGAGTAGTTGTTATTAACAAACCGGGCTGCACGCCTCTGAACCTTGTCAAGGGTGTCAATGTTAATTTTCTGGTGAGGGTAAGTTCAGAATGTGTGAGCAACCTCGGCACCTGAGGCAACCTCGGGTACTCGGTCGATGATAACCATCTGTCTGCCAAATGAACAGTGTTGAAACTCTGAAATCATTCATAGTCATACATCACAGAAACAAGCATCGTCTGTGCCAATGATCAAAGACTGGTTTTACTGATCTCAATTTATTCTCTCCTCATTCCCATCAATTCCTCCTAAATTCCATCACTCAACTGCACAGTGGGGGCAATTTACAGTGGCTAATTATCAGCCAATTATTAGTCAATGCACAAGTCACTTGGGATATGAGAGGAAAATGGAGCAGCTGCGGTGGACCTTTGGAGTCGCAGGTGCTCGTAGACAGCAGCTAACCCTTATCCTTGAGAATTTGTCATTGACACGACTTGTACAGGTGGTTGCATTCAGTTCGGGAGCACTGTTAATAAGCACGTTTGAGGTCCTGTCTATGATTGGAAGTCTAAGAAAAAGGTATTACATATTATGTTGTTTATTTGATTATAGCTGATCAATTTATATACATGTGGATTGTAAAATGTTCTGTGCATGATTTGGATAAGGGCCTCAGTTATACCACCACTGAAGTTGGTCTTTCCTTCTTGAAAGCAATAAGATTATCTAACGTTATTGTTACTTCCTGCCCACTGACAACAGGCTAAGTATATTAGCTGTAGGGCATGAGATGTAGGGAAAATAGTTTAAATTAGCTCTTCTATCATTCAGGCAAAGTGATGAGAGAGATAAATTGAAGACGGGAGCATGACTGGAAAATGCCATTTATAAATCTGCCCTTTCTTTGGCGGCTCTTCATCTAATGCCTTGATTATGAATAATAAGGCATAATTGTTGTGGAAGCTAATAATAAAATTTATCTTTCAGAAATGTTTCAAGCTTCAGAAGCTCGGTTGTTTTTTTCTTAATATATAGTGAAGTCCTAAACTAAATGTAATATTGGGAAGCAGTAGAATTGCCGAATCCAAAGTGAGATTAATACCTTAGAAACTCCTCAAAACTTTCAATGTTATTTTAATGGCTACAAAATGCTATTACATTTCTATCATTTTTAACTTGTTATTTTCAATTCTTTTTCAGGGGGAAGTTTTACATCCTCGTCAGGAATTTACACGGGCAGCAATTCACTTACACATTCTCCAGGCTTTAATAGTTCACAGCAGGTATTGTGCCTTCATCTTTTATATTTGTGCATGAACTATATTGCAGAACTAATTGAATAAAAACTTAAATCATGCTCATATAGCTGTAAAATAAAAATAAGTACCAGAATAAATCCGTTCAAGTTCAAATTTATTTGTCATATGCACCATGGGGTGCAGCGAAATGTAATTTACCATGCAGCGTTACAATTAGAAAAGGACACAGTACATAACATGATTCATCACAGACAACCACCACAGCATTCGTCACTGTGGTGGAAGACAATACAGTTCAGACAGTCCTCCTCCTCCCTTGTTCACCCATGGTCGGGGCCCTGATCCAGCAATCACCTTAATATTATCTAAGTTAAAATGGCAGAAGAACCCAAATAGTAAGGGCTAATTTGAACTTGTGAATGCAAAGTAATTTTACAGAAAAAATGGTGGTTGCATTTTGTAATGGATGTACATGACCACAGCATCTATTTATGTCCTGCAACAAACTCATTTAATCTGCAAATGAGGTGCATTATCAGATTCTATTAGTGTAATTGCTACTTCTGGAGAACATTGGTTGGGATTTGCACATTTATTACTTCCACGTGCAATAAGGTCAGCACAATCGGAAGCTTCCAATAACACATGCACCTGCACACATGCACGCCATTTCAAATTATTGCTGACATCTTCAATCTTCTTAGCCAGCTCTCTACCATTTCTCTTTCCAGTACAAGGTCTCAGATTTTTTTTAAGTTTAACTGCATAATCTATGGGGCTTTACGTCAATCTGCAGTCCAATCTAAAACATTTTCAAAACCATATTCAGTTTTGTTGATTTATACATAGTGAGTGACTACTCTATGCATAAGCTAGACTTTTTGCAAACATTGATGAGGATCCTAATGTCTGTTTAAGAAGCTCTTTTGAGAAATTGGGTAATGGTTGCCATCAAACAACTAGTCTCATTTGGAGCAATGGGAACTGGTTCAGGGTATCCATCAGTCATGCTAAGTTGATAGGTATCAGGGGTTATGGGGAGAAGCAGGAGAATGGGGTTAGGAGGGAGAGATAGATCAGCCATGATTGGATGGTGGAGTACACTTAATGGGCCGAATGGCCTACTTCTACTCTTATGACTTTATGACCTCCTATTGTCTGAAGGTTGCTGCGAGTGAGGGGTCTGGTCTGTGTTGCAATTTTTCAACCAGTCAAACTACCGAGGCATGGAAAGTGCCGTTAACATATCAGTAATATTGAAATAATATTGAATATCGAGAGTCAAGTGGGTATTATTGTCATATTTGAGGGTGATGAATCTGTGGAATTCATTGCCACAGAAGGCTGTGGAGGCCAACTCAATAGATATTTTTAGGGTGGAGATTGATAGATTCTTGATTAGTATATCAATAATACTTGTTGCATATATAATAATATTATTGCACAATAATAGTGCAAAGACAAAAATAAAGTCTATGTAATTTGGAGCTTATTTGGAGGTTGTAATGTTCTAAGTTGTTCAACTATCAGCAGGTTCCATAAACACCCATGCTGCCACAATATTTTTTTTAATTCAGTGAAAATATATTGGAAGTATATGCTTGGAGTTTCTGCCCAGAAAAAAAATTCTCTGGAGCAATCTTAAGCAATACAGCACAGTAGTGCCAAGTTGAGCTTCCAAAAGTAAATGTAGAGAAATCGCAGAACACCAAGGTTTTTGGCTTTTTGATGCCAAATGTACCTTGTTGCTCTAAACAAGCTTTCTCTTTACTGTGTTTCACACAGTTGCAATTGCTCTCAGTTTACATATAAATAATGTATATTTGTTTTATATTTGCTTTCTAAGAAGATTCATTTTCAGGTCATTGAATCATGAGAGCACAAGGAAGCCCAAAACTGGCACTTTATGTTTTACTTTGATTCTTAAGACCCAACACTGCCACATCCATTATTTGGTCAATATTTTAAAGGCATAGCTCAGTTTTATTATTCACATTATTTCTTGAATGCTGAATTCTAGAAAAATATCAGCATAACTATGCATACTGCTGTTATCCTAAGCAGTTATTTTGAGAATGAAGTTATTAAAGGTAAATAACTTTGTCTGCCCATCTTCCTGATGCAAAGATAATATATAAGAAACATATCTAAAAAGCACAGAAATAAGCAGAATTGAGATTAGTGTTGGGTCAATGGAGAAGGTGATGAATGTGAGTCAGCATATGCAAAAGCCAGAATTGGGTTGGAATGTTTAAAGCTAATTTGAACTAAATTTTGAGGTCTTGGATGAAGGAATAGTGCTCATTATTTAATCATTTAACAGCAGAGCAGAGAGTTTTAAGGAGTTTTCAGCAGTCCTGCTGTCTATATACTTTTTAGACTGTAGATATACGGCACGGAAACAGGCCCTTCGGCCCACCGAATCCATGCTGACCAGTGATCACCACGTACACTAGCACTATCCTAGACACTAGGGATAATTTACATTTTATATATCAAAGCCAATTAACCTACAAACCTGTACGTCTTTGGATTGTGGGAGGGAACTAGAGCACCCGGAGTACATTCATGCGGTCACAGGGAAAACACACAAACTCCGTACAGACAGCGCCCATAGTCAGGGATGAACCCGGGTCTCTGCCGCTGTTAAGGGAGCAGCTCTACTGCCTGTCAACCAACAACTGATCTATTGTAATGATTTTCATGGGCATACCTTATGTCTGTGGCCAGGACAAATGACATAAGGCCTGAGAATGAAATATGAGTAAAGGAGAAAGTTAAAAGAGTTGCCAAAAAAGAAGAACAACGGACATTAATTAAACTCTGAAGGCACGAAACTCTGCACCTTCATTTGTGTGCCAATTCTCTCTCTTGTTTTCACTCTTAATTGACATTCCATGGATGTTACATTAATTTTTTTCATGTGACAGTAGAATTAGGCCATTCGGCCCATCAAGTCTACTCCGCCATTCAATCAGGAGTGATCTATCTCTCCTTCCTAACCCCATTCTCCTGCCTTTTCCCAATAACCTCTGACACCTTTACTAATCAAGAATCTATCTATCTCTGCCTTAAAAATATCCACTGACTAGGCCTCCACATCCTTCTGTGGCAAAGGATTCCACAGATTCACTGCCCTCTGACTAAATAAATTCCTACTCATTCCTGGGATCATTCTTCTATACTTCCTCTGGGCCCTCTCCAGAGCCAGAACATCCTTCCTCAGATATGTTGTCCAGAATTCGTCATCGGGTGGCAGCACGAGCGACAGCCTCGCCAGCAGTGTGTCTGTCATTTCGACTTTTTTTTTTAGTATGTCTAAATGTATGTGTTAATGTCTCTCGGTGTGTTTTTATGCAGGGGGTGGGGGGGGAATAGGGGGAAACCATTTCCAGTCACTTACCTCGGCAAAGATGCGACTTTTCTCCTAGTCGCATTTTCGCCCTCCCTCGCGGCATAACAACTTGGATTGGTCTGGCCTTTTCCGGAGACACCTCAGATCTTCAGCAGCAGGCACGGCGTGGACTTCCATCACAGAGCCAGAAGAAAGGCTTTGACCGCCGGCCTGCTGACTTTAACATCGTGAAGCCGCGGTCTGCATAGCTTCTAGCAGCAGGCGTGGCTTGAACTTAACATCCCAGAGCCAGGGATCGCCGGAGAAGAGCTCCGACCGCTGGCCTGCCTGCGGCCTATAACATCGAGAAGCCGCGGTCTCCGATAAGAAAGTGGGCGATTCGGGCACTCCAAGCCGCGGAGTGTGTTCCATCCGTCCCGACGTCGGAGCTTTGATCATCCAGACAAGATGGCTTGTACATCGGGCTGTCCGTAGCGGTGACTGCAAAGTAGCCAAGGCCCCAAACGCGGGAGAACAACTGACTGAACTTTATTGTCTTACATCACAGTGATCACTGTGGTGGATGTTTATGTTAAGTTCTATCATTCTTTTAATTGAGTTGTGTTCTTTTAATTATATGACTGCATGGTAACTCAAATATCACTGTACCTAATGGTGCATGTGACAATAAATCTGAATCTGAATCTGAATCTGAATTTCTCACAATACTCCAAATGTGGCCTTATCTGCACCTTTTAGAGCCTCAGCATTACATCCCTGTTTTTGTATACAAGCCCTCTTGAAATAAATGCTAGCATTGAGTTTGCTTTCTTTACTACCGATTGGTTGGGTTGTTATTCTCTATCTTTTCTTGATAATTATGTACATCTCTGCATTGCCTGGAAAACTTCTTACCACATTCTTTGCTTCAGTATTATAGTACACTTTGTCATACATCGGGTGTTTATTAGCGATCCCCATCACCTCTAAATAGGAAGGAGTACTGTATGTTAAAATCCACTTTTAAAGACTGGTGTACAAATATTCTGATGCTTGTTGGTTCAGCTTTTACATGAGAAGCCAAACCAATGCTTGTCCACTATGATGAACACAACATTAAACCATGGCATTATTCCAAAGAACATAGGAGTATTGGTCAATATTTAATGTCAATCCTTTTACTTCCAGCAGTTCCTGTATAAAACATTACCCTGTCCCATATTGTGGAAAAAAAAGGGTAGACACAAATTGCTGGAGTAACTCAGCAGGTCAAACAGCATCTCTGGAGAACATGGATAGGTGACATTTCAGGCCAGGACCTTTCTACAGTCAGAAGAAGGGTCCCAACCCAAAACGTCACCTACCCATTTTGAGTCCCAACACGAAACATCATCTGTCCATTTTCTGCCGGGATGCTGCCTGACCCGGTGAGTTATTCCAGCATTTTGTGTCTACCTTTGGTGTAAACCAGCATCTACAGTTCAATTTTATTTCACTGTCCTATATTGTGGAATCTTGATGGGTGCAAATTTACTGACAGATGTTAGTACTTTTGAAGGGGAGTAACTGCACTTCAAAAGTTATTCATTGGCTGCAAAAAATTGCGGACTACATTTAAGTAGTGAAAAATATTAAGTGAATGAAAGTTCTTTGTTCCAGTATTTGTCTGAAACTTAAATTTAGCTTTACACATGCCGACTCACATGTATTTCATTTCAACAGCTGTTTCCAACAACCTATCATTAATATCTGGATAAGGCAAAGCAAATCATGCTCAAAATAGAAATTATTTATTCTTGTAAGGAAACAAACTCTAAATCTATTTATTTTGCCTTTTCTAGGAATATTCTTACACAGGCTTTGGTCAGGGGCAATATTCACAGTATTATAACAATTCTCCATATACTTACGTGACAAGCAACAACAGCAGTCCCCCAGCGACTCCTTCAACCACCGCAACATATCAACTCCAAAGTTCACCATCTGTCACTAGTCAGGCCATTACGGATGTTGCTACAGGTAATAAAAACATTTAAATCTACTTCATGCTGACCTTTATTTGAAGGAGTGGGAATGGAGTCATAAATGTAGGAGAAAATAAAAAAAATACCATGGGATTCAAATTTTTCGAGGTGCTTTAGTTATCTGTATCAATTAGGGTGGCACAATGGTGCAGCGGTAGAGTTGCTGACATGACTTGTTCGATCCTGACTATGGGTGCTGTGTGTACGGAGTTTGTATGTTCTCCCTGTGACTGAATGGGTTTCCTCCGGGTGCTCCGTTTCCTCCCACATTCCACACTGTATCTCTAAACTAAACTAGAGGTATTGGGGAATTTAAATCAATCTAAGTATTAGCAGTTCTGATACTGACATGAGTTAAATGCTACAAAAACAAGCTCATTATCTATATTAAAAGGTAAGTACTGTCTTACGGAGATTTGGCCTAAATGTGACTCCAGCCCCAGATCAATGCGACTGACTCTTAACTGACCCTGTACTGGCCCAGTGAGACATTGCATGTATAGATTGCTGCAGTTTACTAACATGTGGTTCAGCACCACTTTCTCAAGGAAAGTCAACCTTGTCTGCAGTGATCACATCTTGTGAATAAACAAAATCCTGACAGAGAAAGCATGAGAACAAATTCAAATGGGCTGGCAATTTTGGAGGAAATAGTCAGTTGAGTTTATTTTAGTGGAACTTACTTTAAGCATACTACAAGGATTTGTTTGCGGGAAGAAATAGGAATCTCAGACAGAATTTAGGATATGATTTGGATTTGACCCCATTTAAAATATCAATATCACGAATCACAGTGGCAATGAAGATGGAAAGAGGAAAGTTGGGCAGGGGAAAAGCCTTGATGTCACTTTATTTTGTAATATATGTTTGAAAAAATAGTTATTTTGTCCAAATGAAGGATTTGACTTCCAACCTTTGTTCCAAGAGAGGCTTTATTGCCCGAAGAACTCAAACTGAAACAGTGAAAATTGAAAATTAATATTCCCAGTGTATTAAAAGTATGTTGGAGGAAGAGCATGTGGCTACTGAAGAGCTTCTATTTGCCATTGTGTCTTAAGTGGTTCAATCTGGAGGTCCTGGAGAATTTCTACTTGCTATTGTAACTTAGTATTCTGTCCAGGTCTGAACTTAGACCAGTCCTAGTTTCACAGAAGCTTGCAATAGAATTCATTTATCTTTGCGATTGGCTTAGGAAAGAGTCTGACATGACTGCCATTCATGTCAAAATGATATTAGTATGGCAAGTCGCTGATTTTTCTTTCACTAAAAATGGCCGAGTTAAGCCCTTTTGATAGGGTCTAACACCTTAGCTTATGAGAGGTCCGTTCAGTAGTCTGATGACAACAGGGAAGAAGCTATTCTTGAATCTGATGGTACGTGCATTCAAGCTTTTGTAACTTCTGCCCGATGAGAAAGGGGAGAAGGAGGAGTTTGAAGAAGGGTTTGAATTGAATTGAATTGAATTGAATCCTTTATTTGTCATTCAGACCTTTCGGTCTGAACGAAATGCTGTTGCCTGCAGCCATACATGTAATAATAACAAAACACAATAAACACAAATTAACATCCACCACAGTGAGTTCACCAAACACCTCCTCACTGTGATGGAGGCAAAAGTCTTAGAGTTACTGTCTCTTCCCTCCTCTTCTCCCTCTGCGCCGAGGGATACCCCACCGGGCGATGGCGGCCCGGGGGGTGGTCGAAGCTGCCCGCAGCTGTTGCAACGGGTGCTCCGGAAAACAGGCACCAGCCTGTGCCCTGCGAGCTCCCGACATTGTCCTCCACCGGCCCGCGGCCGAGCCCAGGATCCAGGTCGCCGCCGCCTCAGCCGCTGTAGCACCGTTCTCCGCTCCGCACCGGGCCGCCCACAAGGCAGCGTCTCAGCCCCGCACCGGGCTGCTCACACGGGAGCACCTTCCAGCCAGTAGCCGGTCCGCCCACAAGGCAGCGTCTCAGCCCCGCACCGGGCTGCCCCCACGGAAGCACCTTCCAGCCGGTAGCCGTGCCGGCCGCACAGGAGTGTCTCAGCTCCGCACCGTTCGCCCTCACCGGAGCGCCGAGTCGTGCCGCTACCCGGACATCGCCACAGCTCGAAGACAGCCAGCCTCGCGTTGGTGAGTCCTGGCTGGCTCTACCTCCGGACCCTCGAGGTCGGTCGCAGGTTGGAGGCCGCCAGCTCCGCCATTAGGCCTCAGCGCAGACGGGGGAAGAGAAGGGGGATACGACAGAAAAGTCGCATTCCCCCGAAGGGAGAGACAGAAAGCTCTGTTTCACCCTCCCCCCACACACATAACACCACCTAATAACCAAAAAAATTACTAAACTAGACAAAAAAAAACGACATAAAAAGTAAAAACAGACAGACTGCAGGCGAGCCACAGCTGTATCACAGCGCCGCCACTTCCGGAAATGTCACCCATCCTTCTTTCCCGAGATGCTGCCTGTTTGTCCAGCTAAGTTACTCCAACATTTTGTGTCTATCTTTGGTGTAAACTAGCATCTGCAGTTCCTTCTTACACAGGAGCAGTTACTTGGTGACTATAAAACAGCAGCATAGCAGACCATTGTAGTGCTGTCCCTTCACTAGTTAGCAGTCCACAGGCATCTAGTACTGTGCTGCCTAACTGGATGTTGAGAAATCAATCATCCTGTACAACTTGAGATTTGATGCAGGGTCCTAAAATTCATTAATTCCAAAAGCAGCTCAAAAATCTCTCTGTACATGTTCCCTGCTACAAAGTCCCCACTGGCAGTCAACTCTCATTTATACTAATCCTACATTAATTCCATTTTTTATGGGACTGTTGATGTAATTGATGGAATTTGGTTACATGCCCAAGAGGCATTGGCTTAGGATCGTCCAGTTACAGTTCACAAACTCACATCTGATCTTATTCTGGCACCAGATGCACACCTAGTGACATCAAAAATCTTTATAAAGTTGCCATCAATCTCAGTTGGCCTGAGGATTGACAATTCAATTCAATTCAACTTTATTGTCATTGCACAGATACAAGTATGGGTACAACGAAATGCAGTTTAGCATCTGTTTGTAGTAATAGTGCAATATAGAAATAAAAATACAGAGTAAGCAAACAATGTGGACGGAGAGACTGGAGAAATCTATCGGCGGGACTCCGAGTTCAGCAATGTGATAGTGTTGTTGAAGAAGCTGTTCCTCATCCTTAGTAATAATAGTAATAACTCCGTACTGGAGAACCAAGAAGTGGACCTTTACCGAGGCAGGAGAATTTATAATGAGTAATAATGAAATGCCAGAGGAATGAAACAATTGCTTTGCAACTGCTTTCTTAGAAGAAGATATATAAAGCCTACTGGATATATTAGATAATCAAGGGTCTAGAGAGAATGTACTCCATTTAGTCATGCAGCAAATGTGAAGGAGAAATGTACTTAGCGAGTCAAGTACATGTATTTTGATGGAGTTGGTGCTAGGAAGAATGGTATCACAGCATCTTCCTTATTCATCAGCGCATCCAACCAGGTTCTTGATTTCATCTTAAAGATAGATCTCTACCAAGACAACTCTAATATAAAAGCGGCACTTTTGTCCGTTGGAGGTCTTATACTTCAAGATTTCTTATACTAAAAGAAAAAGATTGAGGATGCTGTAAGTCTGAAATTAAAGAATAAAACACTAAAAATACTCAGCAGGTAGGCAGTACCTGTAGAAAGAGAGTTAATGTTTCATTTTTGATTATTTTTAATTGGAACAGTTATATAGAGCCTTTAACATGGTAAAATAACCCAAGTCTTTCAGATTCAGAAGTGTGATTGCTACAGCAAAGTCACAATAAAAAATGTAGGAGTTTTAGAGATTTGTGATAGTTAAATAGATGAATTAAACAGAAAAGGTGTTATTTTACAAGCATCTGTCATAATAAGAGAGATACGGTGACATTTTCTTGAAAAGTTTAATCTGATGATTTTAATCTTAGCAATACAGGTTATAGAAATTATTGTTGCCAGTGTTAATAATAAAATAAGAAATTACTTTATCTGCAATTTTAATGGCGGCAGAAGTCCTTTATTTAAAATTGGCTAATTCCCCTGATTTAAGGTTTCACAGGATGGTATTTGACATTCATCTATTAATGTTACAAACACAAATTTGCCTTCATCACTGCAGTAAGAGTCCATTGCTTTACCCAATAAAATAATGCCAGATACATATATTTATTCCATCTGAAACTGCAACACACACTTTTGTATAGAAACACCTCGAGTGTCTTTGTTGGAAGTTGAATGTAATTTTATATTTCAGGAGAATTTGGTACAATCCACAGTCCGTCCACCACCATCAAAGATTCAGAATCAGATCGGTTACGTAGAGCTTCAGATGGAAAGTCACGTGGAAGAGGCAGGAGAAACAATAACCCCTCTCCTCCCCCAGACAGTGACCTTGAGGTACGAGTGATTATATGGATGCCATTAAAAGTAAATAAAACATTGAAATGACGTACGAGTACTAATAAATGCTGCACAGCCTAATATAATTATGAAAGCCTGCAGCTGATAATGAAAGATTTGAATGGCTTAAAACCTTTTTGTTTTTAACAGTAACAGTTTATCGTATTGATTTTTTTTAAATGTTAATTCTCTTGATAGATGATCTGTTAAATGAAAGAATTAGTTAATGTAGTGCAATCTGGAAACCGCCAAGCATTAAGCTACCATCACCTGTAAGCATTACCTCATTTGATGAGTGGCTTAGCAATAGATTAGGCTGGTCTCAGACTTTCACTTTAAGTCTTTTGGTGAGCAATGCAGAACCCTGGGTCATGACACAGTAGCACTTAACAATAATTCCCCGAGGTTTCATGTTTATTGGTTGAGGTATCATTTTTCAATATGCAGAGGGCAACATTGATTTCTCTGTTTTTTCACAGCGAGTGTTCATATGGGACCTGGATGAAACTATCATTGTTTTTCACTCTTTGCTCACAGGGTCCTATGCCAATAGATATGGACGGGTGAGTATCAAACAAAATAGCTGCAGATGTTCAAATTGTTTTTTGCTAAAGAATGTGCTGTTTAACATTGAGAAATGTGACAGATGTTAGATGTTATTGAAAATTTGTTACAGCTTTAATCTTTGAAATCAGTTTCATTATTACATATGATAGCCATGTTTTTTCTGATACATTTAAAAAGAATTCCTAAGAAGTAATGAATTATACATGACAACTTTCTTCTCATACTGAATTCCTGTGTGATATTTGAGCAAATGTTTTGTGCTCATTTTAAAATGATTGTTATATAGAACTACTTTTCTCATTGATTTAACACTACAAAAATAATATTATATTGGAAATGAAAATGGGAAACGTAGATGTAATGAATTTAATTTGGAGAACTTTACATCAAAGCCTGGGATGCCTATTCCTTTGTCATATTTAATGTCCAGTCTTTTACTGGGTGTCCATCCAGTATTATACTTATTATGATTTTGCCTAAGGATACGGTTAAGGATAGCACCACTGCTATCTCTCCAACTGAGATTAGGATTAGAGTAAGGAACTTTTTGGGTTGAATAGCTTGTGATTGGATGATGGTAGGGTAATTCACAAGAGCGTGGTATGATCACAGTTGTACATTGCTTACTTCTTGCAATATTTAGTTTTATCAACATAAATGGATTCACATTTTAGAGCAAGCGTTAATACTTACCCATTTTGCATTGTTGTACTGATTTAAGGATCGTTTACGCACCACATTTTAAAGTGCATCATTAAAAAATATTTGAATGGCTCATAAATATGTCTGTTTATACAGAAAAAAATTGCTACAGCTGTTTCATCAACAGAATCCAAAGTAAATAATCTAATAACCATTGGAGGAAGGAACTGGCGATGCTGGTTTATAACAAAAACAGACACAAAACGTTGGAGTCAGCGTTGAACTCAGCGGGTCAGGCAGCATCTCTGGAGAAAATGAACAGGTGACATTTTGGATCAGAATCTAAAGAATGGTTCTGACCTGAAACATCACCTAATCCTTTATCTCCAGAGATGCTGCTGGACATGCTGAGTTACTCCAGCATTGTAAGAAGTAGAATGAGCAGACTGACAAAAACGTGCTGGTTCCTAATAGGATAAAGACATTAAATGAGAAGGTGAAAGTGCAATTGAATAAATGATTTGTGATGATTGAGTCTGAGGATGGGTCCTAACTCGAAAAGTTATCTTTTCAGGCCCTCCACAGATTCCGCCTGACATGCTGAGTTCCTCAAGCACTTCTTTTTTTGCAAATGATTTTGTAATTAGTTTCATTGTTGAATGGAGAGTTAACAGCTTATTAAACGGTAACTTGAACGTGTTGTTATTTTTCCACTGGTCACTGAAGAAGCAGAATTGGGAAGAGACAGGAATGGAAAGGGATAAAAATAAGTTATGTAGTAAGGATTTGGAGAGGAGAAAGAAAGAAGCAGAAGGATGGGCACAAAATGCTGGAGTAACTCAGCGGGACAGGCAGCATCTTTGGAGAGAAGGAATGGGTGACGCACCCTTGGGCTTGGTCCAAAGCAGCATTTCAAATACTGGATAGCTCGGGAAACTAATAAGAGAATTTAGTTTTCACGATTTATCAGTTGATTAATTTGTTTATGATTTAAGTCCAAACTCTGTGTGTTTGAAAATCCAGAGATCAGCCATTAATGTTTTGAGATTTGAATCTTCTTTGAATCACTGTCAACAACCATAACTGACTTACAAATTTGGTACAACTTTAGTATGGAAAGTGTGCCTCTTTTTAATACTTACAGGAAGAGCAGCAAATATAAGTACTGGAGGTAGAAGGGGTTTATTTATTCTGAGAGTTGTGGGAACCAGCAGTCCGTCTGCACCCATTTGGTTAGCGTTGTCCTTTCCTTACACACGTTGGTTTAAATTTCTGCCCGCTAATAGGCATAAAGCAGGAGACGAATGAAAATTAGTGGGAGATTCTCGGATCAGAGGCCATAGACTCTGAATAAAAGGTCGTACCTTTAGAAAGGTGGAGGAATTTCTTTAGTCATGGGGTGGTGAATCTGTTGAATTCATTGCTCAGACTGTGGAGGCTGTGTCAATGGATATTTTTTAAATGGAGATTGCAGATTCTTGATTAGTAAGGATGTCAGAGGTTATGGGGAGAGGACAGGAGAATGGGGTTGAGAGGGAAAGATAGATCAGTAATGGTTGAATGATGGAGTAGACTTGATGGGCCACATAGCCTGATTCTGCTCCTATAACTTAGGAAAATCATGAATTTCAAAAAACTATGCATGTTTGTTTTCTCAATGCTAGAGAATGCTATAATTATATATAATGTGGATTCCAATACACCAGACTTGAGTTGCCTAGCCAAACCACTTTTTGAATAATCTTACTTGACAAGTTATTTATTGTCAAGCCCACTGCAGGTGTGTATAGCTAATATTGCAAAGGTATGCGCAAATGTAAACCAAAGTGGAATTCAACACCTTTGATAGCTTTAGCCCCCAAAACTGATTGAGTCTCAATTGAAATACCTGGAGAGCTCAGGCAACTGGATCATCCTATCACAACCAGAGAGCAGTGCTGAACTACTATCTACCTCTTTGGTGAACCTCAGACTATCCTTGATTGGATGGCTTTACTGGCTTTACCTTGCACTAAACATTATTCTCTTATCATGTATCTATACATTGTAAATTGCTCAAATGTAATCATGTATTGTCTTTCTGCTGACTGGATAGAACACAACAAAAAATTTTCACTGTACCTTGGTGCACGTGACAATAAACGAAACTGAGAACTATTCAACAGTTTTGTTGATAATCAACAATACTGCAGCATACTACAGGTGGCACAGTGGCGTAGCAATAGAGCTACTGCCTCACAGCAACAGAGACCCAGGTTCGATCCTGACTACGAGTGCTTGTCTGTACCTTCTCCCTGTGACCTGCGTGGGTTTTCTCCAAGATGTTTTGTTTCCTCCCATGCTATAAAGGCATACAGCTTTGTAGGCTTGGTATAACGTTCAAACTCCATACAGGCAGCACCCATAGTCGGGATCGAACCCGGGTCTCTGGCGCTGCAAGTGCTGTAAGGCAGCAACTCTATCGCTGCGCCACTGCATACTGTATACCTATAAAAGTTCAATAGAAAATTTAACGACCTACTGAAGTTCCTCAATCTTCCAGAAAATAAAGTTTTTTGTTGAGCTTTCTTTGTGATTGCATCAATGTGCTACGCCCAGGATATGAGCTTCGGAGAACTTGAAGCTGTTGACACTCTCCACCACCATCTTGTCGACGAAGGCAGGTTCATGGATCCCCAGCTTTCCTTTCCTAAAGTTAACAATCAGCTCTTTGGTCATGGTAATGTTGAGAGCAAGATTATTGATCTGGCACTATTCGATCAGATTATCAATCTCCCTCCTGTACTCTGATCCATAGTTAACATTCATCAATCAATAGTGACATGCATCGTTGGCGAGTTTAAAGATGATTTATGAGTTGTCCTTAAATACAGGAGAGGTGCCAGAAGACTGGAGGGTGGCAAATGTTGTGCTTCTTTTCAAGAAGGCCTTCAGGAAAAACACTGGGAACTATAGGCCGATGAGCCTAACATCTGTAGTTGGAAAGTTACTAGAGAGTATTCTGAGGGATAGGTTATACAGGTATTTGGATGGGCAAGGGCTGATTAAGGAGAGTCAGCATGGTTATGTATGTGGGAGGTCGTGTCTCACAAATCTGATTGGGTTTTTTGAAGACGTGACCAAAAAGGTCGATGAGGGCAGAGCTGTAGATGTTGTGTACATGGACTTCAGTAAGGCATTTGACAAGGTTCCGCATGGTAGGCTGCTCTGGAAGGTTAGATCGCATGGGATCCAAGGAGAGGTAGCTGAAAGGATAGCAAATTGGCTCCACGGAAGGAAGGAGAGGGTGATGGTGGAAGGTTGCATCTTGGACTGGAGACCTGTGACTAGTGATGTGCCTTAGGGTTCAGTGCTGGGCCCAGTACTGTTTATCATCTACATCAATGATTTGGATGAGAACATACAGGGCAAGATTAGCAAATTTGCTGATGATACAAAAGTGTGTAGTTATGCAGATAATGAAGATGGTTGTGAAAGATTGCAGCAGGATCTGGATCGATTGGCCTGCTAGGCTGAAGAATGGTTGATGAAATTTAATACAGAGAAGTGTGAGGTGTTGCATTCAGGGATGTTTAACAAGGGCAGGACCTACACAGTGAATGGTAGGCCTCTGGGAGTGTTGTAGAGCAGAGGTATCTAGGAGTGCAAGTGCATGGTTACTTGAAGGTCGAGTCGCAGGTAGATAAGGTGGTCAAAAAGGCTTTTGGCACAATGGCCTATCGAGTATAGAAGTTGGGAGATCATGTTGCAGTTGTATAAGACATTGGTGAGTGCATCTAGAATGCTGTTTTCAGTTCTGGGCACCATGTTGTAGGAAAGATATTGTCAAGCTTGAAAGGGTTCAGAGAAGATTTACGAGAATGTTGCAAGGGCTAGGGGGTGTGAGCTATAGGGAAAGGTTGAGTAGGCTGGGTCTCTGTTCCGTGGAGCACAGGAGGATGAGGGGTGATCTTATAAAGGTGTACAAGATCATGAGAGGAATAGATGGGGTTGATGCACAGAGTTTCTTGCCCTGAGTAGGGGAATCTAGGACCATAGGTTCAAGATGAAGGGGAAAAGATTTAGCAGTAAACTGAGGGGTAACTTTTTCACACACAGGGTTGTGGGTGTATGGAACAAGCTGCCAGATGTAGTTGAGGCTGGGACTATCCCAACGTTAAAGAAGGTATTCAAGAAGGAACTGCAGATGCTGGAAGATCGAAGGTACACAAAAATGCTGGAGAAACTCAGCGGGTGCAGCTGCATCTATGGAGCGAAGGAAATGGGCGACGTTTCGGGCCGAAACCCTTCTTCAGACTGATGGGGGGTGGGGGGGAGTAGGAAGGAAAAAGGGAGGAGGAGGAGCCCGAGGGCGGGGGGATGGGAGGAGACAGCTCAAGGGTTAAGGAAGGGGAGGAGACAGCAAGGGCTAGCAAAACTGGGAGAATTCAACGTTCATGCCATCCGGACGCAAGCAACCCAGGCGGAATATGAGGTGCTGTTCCTCCAATTTCCGGTGTTGCTCACTCTGGCAATGGAGGAGACCCAGGACAGAGAGGTCGGATTGGGAATGGTTAAAGAAGGTACATGGATAGAACAAGTTTGGGAGGGTATAGACCAAGCGCAGGCAGGTGGGACTAGTGTAGCTGGGATATTGTTGGCCGGTGTGGGCAAGTTGGGCTGAAGGGCCTGTTTCCACACTGTATCACTCTATGACTATGACTGAATGTTGTTGGAGCTGTGCTTGGCTACACACTCGTGGGTATAGAGGGAGTAGAGCAGGGGATTGCGCACACAGCGTTGAAGTACTCCTGTACTAATGATTATCGAAGAGGAAGATAGACACAAAATGCTGGAGTAACTCAGCGGGACGGGGAGCATCTCTGGATAGAGGGAATGGGTGACATTTCGCGTCGAGACCCTTCATCAAAGAGGAAGTATCGTTTCCAATTTGTACTGATTGTAGTCTGCCAATTTGAATGTAGAGAATCCAATTGCACAGGATAGAGCAGAGTCTTGCCTGAGTATTGATAATAGACTCATGGGAGAAAATTCAGTTAAATATTATCAACATCACACCAATCTAACTACTTGCACAAATTCACAGAATAAATTGCATGATAAGTATAGGTAACCGTTCCGAGTCATTGAGGCCATTAATCTATTCCACAAACACGTTTTTGTTTGGTTTAAAATAATAAAAGTCCATTGTGCTCACTCATTAATTACATGCCTTTGTTTTGATGAGAAAGGTATTTGAACCCTTGGCTGACTCTGTGGTATTTATTTACTTTTTGTTAGTCATGCATACTGAGCAAACAGGGACCCAGGAAACTGCAGTCTTTATTTCATTGCCACAGAGGCTTTATTGAAACAAACTACAAAGTCCTACTGGGACTGGGCTTTTTATAAAGAACACAACCGATCTTCTGACAAAATAATCCGAAATAAGATTAAAATAATTTATCACAGTTATGTTTTTATACGCACTTCCCACAAAGTTAAAAAAAAAACCCGACACATCCAGGACATTGGACAATTCAAAAGCAAATATCCCTCTTGTCTTCTTTGTGCACCAGTGCACTATCTGCCTCTGACATAGCCATTGGTGTCCAACCATGTTCCACAATTGCTCCACAATTTTCAGTCACGCAAGCATGGTCTGCATAGTCCGAGTCTCTCTGGCGGATACAGGCCATCGCTGTAACTCTGAAGCCCGCTTCAGGATGACTTCAACTAACCTGCTTTCCTTCTTTTCCCCCTATCAGCCATCTACCTGTCAGCAACTCAACACATCCTGATCACATTTGACAAACTATTCTCAATCAAATGCCCCACATCCAACTAATGGTCACACTCCATTCCCCTGACGTACTTGTTGCCATGCCCGATCAACTGATCCTCGATACCTGATCCTTGCCCTGATTCCTCCACTTGCTAACATGATTCCTGACCTTGCCCATTACCCAACCCCCCCACCCTCCCCTGGGACTCTATACCCTGGGGTGACTTACTATCTTCCCATTAACCCACCCCAGCCCAGCCCTGACATTGACTGATTTCCTTCGTGCACTCTGCACTGTTAAGATCAACTTTAATGTGAGTGTCTCGCTTTCATCTGCGCATTTCATTTTCCACATAATTTATTGGAAAGATTGAATTGCAATGGGATAGATTGTCTCAGAATGAAATTTCCTTATGCTGTTAACTTGTCAGAGTTAGGGACTTTGTCCAAAGACAACAAGATCAAGCTAATTTTCTTGCCTTCTGCAACCAGATAAATGACTAACACTGGCAGTTCTCACACTTCATTGATTGCTGTTTGGAGGAGGATTACGTGAGGGTGATAAGAATTTGGGAATGTGCTCCAGAAATGTTGGTACCTTGAAAAAGACCTGAATAAATCAGTTCTGTAAAAAAATGTTTAAAAAAAAATAATTTCAGCAGCTCATTTTGAAATGCAGGCTTATTCAGTTTAATCCTACATTGTGTATGGCAAAACTGTTAATTTTATATTTGCCATGTAACTACATTAACACAACAGGATAAATGCAATGTTCTTTGAACAACGTCTATTAGCTGTGGGCTGAAAACGATAAATAGGATAAGATTCATCGGCTATATTTATCAGTTAAAATGTGTTGGAAGGAACTGCAGTCGCTGTTTTAAACCGAAGATAGACACAAAAAGCTGGAGGAACCTAGCAGGACAGACAGCATCTCTGGAGAGAAGGAATTGATGACTTTTCGGGTGTAGACTGAAGAAGGGTCGAGACCCGAAACGTCACCCATTTCTTCTCTCCAGAGATGCTGCCTGTCCTGCTGAATTACTCCAGCTTTTTGTGTCTATCTTATGTTTATCAGTTATCTTGATTGGCATCAGCATTTCTTGTACATAAACCTGACGGTTCAAACCAGCTGCATGATGATTGGATTTTGGAGGCTGGGAAAAAGCTGGCAATCTGCAGACAGTACTGATAACTGTGGACAGGTGCAAATGCTATAGAGCAGCTGAAGCCTGACATTTTCTTGCATGATTGCATCTGCAAATTTCCTGTTCAGTTAGTGGTGTATCTAACTATTTAGAGAAAGGGACTTTGTAGCTGATAGGGAATTATACATTTTTTAGTGAGAAAATGCTTTTGGGAAAGATGTTAAGAAAATTTATTAGTCTACAACTTCACATAGGGCATTTTTATTGAGTAAGAAGTTTTGCTGCTCAGAAAATAAGTAAAAGAGTCCTTGTCTTTTTTCCTTATCAGACTATAATACCTATACATTGCAAAATTACAGTGAATAACCATTCCTGTTCTTTAGCATTTTTTGAAGGAGGTGATTCAGAAGGGTAAAATTAAAAATGCATTCAACCAATGTTTTCAGATCTAAAGTTCCATACCAACTTGTCATTTCTTCTTTCACTTAATCCTTACCTCCCTCAAAGGTTTGTTTAGTTCAACCACACCTTTAAAGGCAGTCACATTGAACTGCAAATCCTTATAAACATGTAGGCATTGTCAGCTTTTCCTTAAGCATGTTATTACAACTTTGAATGATTAGATTCCAATTAGAGGCTTTGACAGAAAAAAAAACAAGAGTTTAATTAAGCACATTTTTTTTCTCTCTTGTGCTTAGCAGTACTTAGTTCTCATTGGTTGCACAACAAATTTAGCACCAAGGTATCAGCATAATTACAGTATTTACCAGACCACTCAAAATCCTCGTTTCAGATTGGACCCAATTTTATTCCTTTGCAGCCTTAATTATAAGTGAAACTTCCTTTTAATTGAAGATATCGGAGAAAGCCTTTGAGCTTTTAAATAGAAGCTTTCTTGTTGCTTGGGAAATGTGACCTATGGGAAGAATGAATACATTTAGTGAATGTACAGCTCTTATTTCAAAATCAATCAAAGGAATATTTCAACTGTTTGACCACTAATATATCGCACCAAAGCCACGTTTAATAATTAATTGGACATTTGTATATGATTTTCCCCCTCTATTTCCAATAAAAGGTACATATATTGGTTATGGTGGGGGAAGTGTATTTTGTCAGCAGACTTTCTTAATGAGAGGGCAGTAGCAGGTCAAAAACTTTTTTTTAAGCTGCACTTTGATTGTATTTAATGTCCCAAAATGCACAGGATAGAGCAGATTCAAGAAGGCTTTGATACAGCTGTCCATTACTCACCTTTATAAATGGATTTAGTTTAGTTTAGTTAGACATCGTGTGGAAACAGGCCTTTCGGACCACTGAGTCTGCGTCGACCAGCAATTCCCGTATTCTAACAGTATCCTACACACATGGGACAATTTACAATTTTACCAAATCTTTGGAGTGTGGGAGGAAACCAGAGTTCCCAGAGAAACCCCACGCAGGTCACTGGGAAAGTGTACAAACTCCGTACAAACAGCAACCATAGTCAGAATCGAACCCGCATCTCTGGCGCTGTAAGACAGCAACTCTACTGCTGCAACACTTTGCCACGCTGTTAGAGCGGTTAGAACCAAAGTCATGAAGGTGACTTGGATAGGTTGGGTGAGTGGGCAAATGCATGGCAGATGCAATATAATGTGGATAAATGTGAGGTTATCCACTTTGGTGGCAAGAACAGGAAAGTAGACTATTATCTGAATGGTGGCCGATTAGGAAAAGGGGAGATGCAACGAGACCTGGGTGTCATGGTACACCAGTCATTGAAAGTAGGCATGCAGGTGCAGCAGGCAGTGAAGAAAGCGAATGGTATATTAGCATTCATAGCAAAAGGATTTGAGTATAGGAGCAGGGAGGTTCTACTGCAGTTGTACAGGGCCTTGGTGAGACCACACCTGGAGTATTATGTACAGTTTTGGTCTCCTAATCTGAGGAAAGACATTCTTGCCCTAGAGGGAGTACAGAGAAGTTTCACCAGACTGATTCCTGGGATGGCATCCTGGGATACTCGGCTTGTACTCGCTAGAATTTAGAAGATTGAGGGGGAACTTATAGAAACTTACAACATTCTTAAGGGGTTGGACAGGCTAGATACACGAAGATTGTTCCCGATGTTGGGGAAGTCCATAACAAGGGGACACAGTTTAAGGATAAGGGGGAAGTCTTTTAGGACCGAGATGAGAAAAACATTTTTCACACAGAGAGTGGCGAATCTGTGGAATTCTCTGCCACAGAATGTAGTTGAGGCGATTTCATTGGCTATATTTAAGAGGGAGTCAGATGTGGCCCTTGTGGCTAAAGGGATCAGGGGGTATGGAGAGAAGGCAGGTACAGGATACTGAGTTGGATGATCAGCCATGATCATATTGAATGGCGGTGCAGGCTCGAAGGGCCGAATAGCCTACTCCTGCACCTATTTTCTATGTTTCTATGAGCAAAATGTATTTTTGCAGTGTTTTATCAATGTTGAAATCCATACACCTGCAAAAATACCTACGATCAGGAGGATATTCATTCTAAGTATTGATAAAATAAAAATCCTCAGCCACATTTAAGTGTTGGACAATTTACATAACATTTTATTTCTGCTATACTGCGTTTTTATTGCTCAAACAGTTTGAAAGAGTGTGGAATGCCTGGAGAACATTCGGAACTCTTTGACAGTGTACATTTTCATCACTGAGCCCTCCCTGTGGAGATATCAGAAGGAATAAGTGCCTAAAACAGGAGTGCAGGGATAAAGACCAATAGGATGAGGATTTAGAACCCTTCCCTCCAAGAGTTAACAAACCCAGGATGATATACTGGCGCTTCTCAAAGAAACGGTGCATAAGGAAGTTGAGCTTCTTTCAGGAAGTTGTCATAGGTTTGTGGCAACTTTTGCAACAGATTCTACAACTACCTAACAGAACCAATACAGCCTCTTGCAAATAGGTTAAGTGTAACTTTCAATGTTTCATCTCGCCTGCAGGCTGCCAGAGGGGATTTTGGTAATATTAATCAGTCTATCACTCATAGTCGCAAACAAACAAAAAATTGCATTATATTTTGGGTGATCACATGGTTTTATCTCATAGCCTTTAGGCACATGAAAGCGGTAGAACAGAACGCAAGGGTTTCTGCCAGCTTCAACATGATCCCACCACCAATTACATCTTCCCCTTGCATTTGCAGGCACCGCTCACTTCATGACGGCCTGGTCTGCTTCCCCATGCCCAACCAGCACTCCACATCCCAGAACATCTTTTCCATGGAACTTGCGGAGATGCAACACCTTGCCCTTTCACCTCGTACCTTCCCATCACCCAGAGTCGCAAACAATCGGTCCTGGTGAAGCAACAATTCACTTGCACTTCTTCCAGTCCATCTAGCGTATTCACAATTCACCAGGTGGCCTCCTCTACATTGGAGAAACCAAACACCGATTTCGTAACCGCTTTGCGGAAGGCTTTCAGTTCATAGGGATAGACAATAGACAATAGGTGCAGGAGTAGGCCATTCGACCTTCGAGCCAGCACTGCCATTCACTGTGATCATGGCTGATGATACTGAACCTCTTGTTGCCGACCACTTTCATTTTCAACCCTATTCCCATTCCAACCTGTCTTTGGCTTCTTCCGCTGCTATGGTGAGGACTATGGTAAATCTGGAAAAAAGAACCTTTATCCTCCGTCTATGCCCTTTCAACTCTCTGGAATGAACATTGAATTTTCCCACCTTTTGGTAAACTGCTGTCTCATTGCTTTCCATTATCACGCTCATGTCCCTTTCTCACCCAGTCCCTTTCAGTCTCCTTATCACCTGATCTGTGGGAAAAAGCAAATTGCTAGAGGAACTCAGCGGGTCAAGTAGACAGGTGGGCACAGAGGGATAGTCAATGTTTCAGGTCAAGACTCTCTGTCTCCGTTAAGCTATCTCCAGATAGAGCTTTCTCTTGCACATCATTGCCTCCCTCCTGCTCTCCCCCAGCTCTGATTTGAAAATGGTAAACCCTCCACTCTTTCCTCAGTTATGAGGAAGAGTCACTGACCGGAAATATTACCTTTTTTTGAAATTCCACAGATGTTGCTCGACTGGATGAGTTCTTCCAATATATTTATTTTATTTTAGAACTTTGGGATTTGGGAGATTTACAATAGTTTCCCCTGACCAGGGCAACACTGAATGTGGTCATGTTACTGTGCAATCAACATCACATAGTGCCGTTATTACATTCACCACTGACTGAATGTACTGAGAATTCAATAGAAGGAAACTATTGATGGCTGTTTATACAGTTTGAAATGTAAACCACATTAACATTCGATAGATATTATATGTGGATGGAAATCATTGGTGGTCCTCGGATGTGATGTTCTAAGAAACCAAATAGATCTAAAATTGTGTTTTTTTCATAGATAGCTTTAAAAATTAATCGTTTCCCTTACTTAGCCACATGTGTTCAAACTACATTTTAACATGTCTTTGACCACATGTAAACCAGGCAGCAAAGCTCAGAATCACCAATGCCAAAGGCTGGTATGTTGATGGAATTTACTTTTGTGGCCAATTGTTTGGAAAGGACAGCGTTAAGCCTTTGAAGGCAAATCCCAAATCAGAATGATCTATTAACATCAGAAGCTGGAAAATTTAAACCTGGCTCCTGAAGATTCCCAGTGATCCACAGGGACAAAAAGTTTGGTCTTCCTACTGTAGCCAATGAAAGTTGTTTTCTTATTTGCTCTTATTTGCGTTTTTGTGTGTATGCCTTTGATATAGGATCCACCCACATCAGTGTCACTTGGGTTACGAATGGAAGAAATGATCTTCAACTTGGCAGACACACATCTCTTTTTTAACGATTTAGAAGTAAGTGGAGATTTTTTTTAAACGTCCAGCATTCATTTAATGTATACCATGGCCACAAAAACACATCACAGAATTAGTCATTGTATCACTGACTGACAGATGAATGCGATTAATGAACTCGCCAAAACAGTTGCTTTTGTTCAGTCCTTGGCTTAATTAATACTGTAAGGATGTTCCTGAAAATATTTCCGTGTTCAAGAAGGAACTGCAGATGCTGGAAGATCGAAGGTACACAAAAATGCTGGAGAAACTCAGCGGGTGCAGCAGCATCTATGGAGCGAAGGAAATAGGTGAGACTAAGCGGAGGTTGGGCGATCGTTTCGCCGAACACCTCCGCTCAGTCCGCAATAACCTACCTGAACTCCCGGTTGCTCAGCACTTCAACTCCCCCTCCCATTCCCAATCCGACCTCTCTGTCCTGGGTCTCCTCCATTGCCAGAGTGAGCAACACCGGAAATTGGAGGAACAGCGCCTCATATTCCGCCTGGGTTGCTTGCGTCCGGATGGCATGAATATTGAATTCTCCCAATTTTGCTGTCTCCTCCCCTTCCTTAACCCTCGAGCTGTCTCTTCCCATCCCCCTGCCCTCGGGCTCCTCCTCCTCCTTTTTTCCTTCCTTCTCCCCCCCACCCCCCATCAGTCTGAAGAAGGGTTTCGGCCCGAAACTTCACCTATTTCCTTCGCTCCATAGATGCTGCTGCACCCGCTGAGTTTCTCCAGCATTTTTGTGTACCTTCTGAAAATATTTCCATCTGATGAGCTGAAGGATGTTTAAAATGTGCTTGAATGAGTCTCTTATTGTTTGCATTGGCCCATAAATCAACTGTAATGTTTTGGCTAGACCATAATGTGAAATGAGTTGTTAGTTTGCTGCTATTCAATAATAACATATTGCACATCATCTTGGTGCCATTCCTATTGAGCGTTAATATACAAATGGCAAAATCCATTTAATTACATAGAAGCTGAATTTGGCTCAAATTGTTTTAAACACTTGCATTAAAAAAAACCTGATTTACATTGGACCTGTGAGGATGAATAAAATATTCTGATTTCTATTTGTGCAAGATTACAGCACCTTTCAATTTGTGGAGATTCTTTTATATCCATTGATAATCAAAAACTATCAGATTTTTTCCCAGCTGCAGAATTAGTGTTCTACCAACTGGTCTGACTGTTGTTAATGTGGAACTGTTGAGAAATTGGGTCTAAATTTGCAGGGAGGCATGAATATACAGCTGCTGTCTTTCAAATGCAAATGGAAGTTTCACTGAATATTCTCAATAATATTGGATTATTGTTCATAGTTTGTATTATCTTAAAGTGCAGAACATAGGCATATAAAAAGGTGCAAAGGGCTGGAGTAACTCAATGGGGCAGGTAACGTCACTGGAGCTCATGGACAGGTGAAGAAGCAATACAAGTCTAGTACTCCTCGATCTGGACCAGTTTTAATGATAAACAACTTTGTTCAACAACTTTGCTGTCTATGAAATAGTCACTTTGGTAATATTGCTCTGGGTTTGAATTTGGAGGCCTGCCATTTAAACTAGAACAAGAATTCATGCCATCTCTACTCCACTTCAGGAATTGGCTGCCTTAGTATTATCTATCTTCACGCATGCGCATAAAGGATAGGAAAGGTGTAGAAGGACATGGACCAAACACGGGGATGTCAGACTAGTGTAGATGGGACATCTTGGTCACCATGACAAATTGAGCCAGGGGGGTTGTTTCCATGTTGTATGATGAGCCTGGTGTAGAGCAAGATTGTCATTTGTCATGGTCATTTCCATCAAGATTGCTGTATTACAAGCAAGTTCATATACAAGAATCTGCATGCATAATAGTTTGGACAGAATCCAATCATCTTTTAAGTCACAAATCTATTCCACAGCACAATAAACAATAGGTGCAGGAGTAGCCCATTCGGCCCTTGGAGCCAGCACCGCCATTCAATGTGATCATGGCTGATCATCCACAATCTGTACCCTGTTCCTGCCTTCTCTCCATATCCCCTAATTCCGCTATCTCCAAGAGCTCTATCTAACTCTCTCTTGAAAGCATCCAGAGAACCAGCCTCCACCGCCCTCTGAGGCAGCGAATTCCACACACTCACAACTCTCTGTGTGAAAAAGCACATGGTTTCAGAACTCATCAAAATTTAAATGTGGGGATGAATTCTTTAATGAAACAGGATATAGGCATTGACAGATTTCCCCATGTTTTGATTCCTTGTGCCAAACTTGAAGCTGCTATTATATCAGCTTTTTCAAATGACTGAAATAATCCTTTATTGGAAAGAGAACTTCTTTGGTTTTCTCTGGGATTAGTGAGCATATGGTAAGTCTCAATGCCAGTCTCTTTAACAGACTCGCACTCTGCTGCAGCAGTAATTAGTTCCTGCACATTCTGAATGTGATCCAGGATTTTGAGAATAATTCTGAGCATTAAAAGCAGGGCTGCCAAATCTCCCGCTTTGAGCGTGACACTCACGCATTTCATCCAATTCTCACGCCCTCACGCTGAAGACAGAATTTTCACGCTGACAGGCTGTCTTCAGTCCCTGCACAGCAAAGATCCTATAGCGGAGCTATAGCATCTTTGCTGCACAGTTTGTCTCAAGTTTGCGCCGCATGACAGCGATCTGCACGGATTGGGGAAGCGCGTCGGTCCCGGGCAGCGGGTGCCAGCGCTTTTGTGAGCCGTCTGCAAGCGCTGCGCTTCCGGCTGCCGCGGCAACCTCGCTCCCTCCCTCCCGCCCTTCAACTCACACGGCAGAGCCAGCGCCGCCAATCCACGCTACACCGTGCCTGCCAGACTCCCCATTGGGCGGCCGGGGAAAGAGAGGGAGGGGAGAAAGAGAGAGAGAGAAAGAAAAAAAGGGAGGGATGGAGGCAAAGAGAGACGGGGAGGGAATGTAGTGAGGGATTGAAGGAAGGGAAGGAGAAAGGGGAGAAAGAGGAAGCGTGAGGAAAAAGAGGGAGGGGAGGGAGGGAGGGGGAGGATGGAGGGGGGGGAAGGAAAGGTGTGTGTGTGTCTCTCTCCCTGTGTGTGTGTCTCCCTGTGTGCGTGTGTGTGTGTCTTCCTTTGTGTATGTGTCTCCCTGTGTGTGTGTGTGTCTCCCTGTGTGTGTGTGTGTGTGTGTGTGTGTGTGTGTCTCCCTGTGTGTGTGTGCATGTCTGTGTGTCTCCCTGTGTGTGTCTCCCTGTGTGTGTCTCCCTGTGTGTGTGTCTCCCTGTGTGTGTGTGTGTCTCCCTGTGTGTGTGTGTCTCCCTGGGTGTGTGTCTCCCTGGGTGTGTGTCTCCCTGGGTGTGTGTCTCCCTGGGTGTGTGTCTCCCTGTGTGTGTGTGCATGTCTGTGTGTCTCCCTGTGTCTGTGTCTCCCTGTGTGTGTGTGTCTGTGTCTCCCTGTTTGTGTGTGTGTCCCTGTGTGTGTGTGTGTCCCTGTGTGTGTGTGTGTGTGTGTGTGTGTGTGTGTGTGTGTGTCTCCCCATGTGTGTGTGTGTCTCCCCGTGTGTATGTGTGTGTCTCCCCGTGTGTGTATGTGTTTGTCTCCCCGTGTGTGTGTGTGTGTGTGTGTGTGTGTGTGTGTGTGTGTGTGTGTGTGTGTGTGTGTGTGTGTGTGTGTGCGCCTCCCTGTGCGTCTGTTGTCACATCCTGGCCTTAGACAGGGCTGCCAACTCTCAGGCTTTGAGCGCTTTGAGCGTGAGAGTCACGCATTTCAGCCAATTCTCACGCTGATGACAGAATTCTCACGCTGTCTTCAGTCCCTGCACAGTTTGTCTTTTTGCGCCATATCACAACGATCTGTGCGGTCTGTGGAAGCGCGTCAGTTGGCGGCTGTGAGTGACGTCGCATCTCTTCTCTTCTCTTCTTTCTTGGTTGGATGTGCAGCTGCCGACAACATGAAGCAGCCGGAGATAAAACTAACCAGGTGAATCGGTTGTAAAACATGGGGAGGACCACAATGAGGCCAAACATCTAGGACAGGGTTTGGCAACCTACGGCACATGGGCCGTAGACCAAAAAACCTGAACACCCTCCTCCCCCCCCCCCCCCCCGGTCGCAACGCTCCCTCGCAATTTCTCACTCTCAACTCTCACCCAATGTTGGCAGTCCTGTTAAAAGAGCATTTTACTTGCTTATATACACAGTGCAAAAACCAGCAAGGTTGATTGTAGTATCCTGAGCCAGCTAAATGTCCTGTCTCAGCAAGCTGCCATTATGTCACATTTTCCATTTAAATAGTACTGTTGCTGGATTCAAAGCGGTTCTGTTTTTATACATGCTCTCCAGTGTGTTAAATCTTCCTATTATCAAATCTTCTCTTGGTACTACAGGCGACTGCTTTCCTTTCAAAATTGCTGTTGCAGGCACAGCTGGGGCAGAGGTAGAGTTCTGCCTTACAGCGCCTGAGACCAGGGTTAATTCTTGACCATAGTTGCTGTCTAGGCGGACTTTGTACATTTTCCTCTGGGTTTTCCCTGGGTGCTCCGGTCTCCTCCCACACACCAAAGACATACAGGTTTGTAGGTTAATTGGCTTTTGTAAATTCTCCCTAATCTGCAGGTTAGTGTACAGGGTGATCGCTGGTCGATGTGGACTCGGTGGGCCAAAGGACCTGTATCCACGCTGTATCTCTAAAGTCTAAAGCTCACTGTGTATCAGGAAAACCCCAATGTCTGAGCCATTTTCTCTTTGCCGACTGGAGAGTTTTAAAAGCATGTGGCCAGTGCCATTGAACAGCAAAGTTCAGCAGTGTTTTGAAAAGTTTCTTAAAGCCACATTTTTTTCTGGAGCCATTGTTCATTGCTCGTTTTGACTAACCTTGTCGCCAGTTGCACTGCATTTGGGATGGAGTTGAGCCAGTTTTGCTGAGCAAGTAAATATTATTGATAATAATTTCAAGAATATACATGAGCTTCACAATGAATGTGGGTATACTCTAATGCAGATTAACAAAAATCTATCAGAAAGATAGACCCAGAATGCTAGAATATCTCAGCGGGTCAGGCAGCATCTCTGGAGAAAAAGAATAGATGACGTTTTGGGTCGGAACCCTTCTTCAGATTGAAAGCAGAGGTTGGGGTGGGGTCGGGAATAAACTGGAGGCATGAAAAGGCCAGAACAAATTGAGGCCGGCAACATATAACTTCATGAAGCGTGGTGCCCATATGGCCCATTATTGGCTGGGGAAGACCTCAGGATGGGTGAAGCCCATCTTTTCACCAGAGACGCTGCCTGACCAACTGCATTACTTCAGCATTTTGTGTCTGGCTTCGGTATAAACCGGCATCTGCAGTTCCTTCCTAGACAAAAAACGATCACATGTTTGTAGCACAAGTCTAGTGATGTATTACATCACATGAACACAGCATACTTACATACTTAGAAATATTCCACCAAAAGGTGAGACACATGAAGAGTAGCAGAGAGAGTGAAATGTCACAGATGGTGCAGTATAGGGAGATGAAGAGGAAAAGGAGAAGGGAGGCAAAGGCATCCTCTGTGCGAGCTGTTATGTAAAGACTGATCTGTGAGGACTCACCTTGACAAATCTAACGGGGTCATAATTTATTTGTGACTCAGTCCGCAACGCAAATCGTGTTCTTAACCGAGACCTCCTTGGCATCCTCCTGCTAGACCACCTGCAGGTAGCTTCCATGCCCAACCCCCAGCCCATGAACACAGATGATCTATCCTGCAATTGTTCACCACCTGTCTATAAGACATAGGTGCAGAATTAGGCAATTATGCGCATCGACTCTTCTCTGCTGTTTAATCATGGCTGATCCATTTTTCCCTCTCAACCCCATTCTCCTGCATTCTCCCCGTAATATTTGCCATCACAACTAATCAAGACCCTATCTATCGCTGCTTTGAAAATGTTCAATGCCATAGCTTCCACCACTGTCTGTGGCAATGAATTCCTCCTTCTGGTTAAAGGAATTCCTCCTCATCTCCTTTCTAAAGGTACATCCTTTTATGCCATCCAGCTCTTTCTCAATGAATCTGAGAATAGGCTCCTTGCCCTTTGGAATAACTGGTGTAGGCTGGTGAATAGTAACCACACTTGTCTGTAGCTGGAGGAGGGATGGTACTGTGAATTTATGGTGGCTGATTGATGAAGGACGTTCATTTATAAGGAGATGAGAAGGAATTTCTTTAGTCAGAGGGTGATGAACCTGTGGAATTCTTTGCCACAGAAGGCTGTGGAGGCAAAGTTAGTGGATATATTTAAGGCAGCGATTGATACATTCTTGATTGGTACAGGTGTCAGGGGTTATAGGGAAAAGGCAGGAGAATGGGGTTAGCCATGATTGAATGGCAGAGTAGACTTGATGGGCTGAATGGCCAAATTCCACTCCTATCCCCTATGATCTTATGATGAGAACTCAGCTGCATGGCTGAAGGCTGGCAGCTGCAAGAAATTGAACCAGAGCTCCCCACTCACGGCAGTTGTTGCTGGAAAAACCTTGCACTGCATTAGGGAATTGAACTGTTCTGTCACCTTACATGTGCAGTGCAATGTCCTAATTTTTAATTCAACTGATTTCAAGAATATGGTGGTGCGTACAAGGCTTCATTCACTGTTTATTATTAATTGACAGATATGCAGGCGTTACTCTTTCCGCCACCTCTGTTATTTGGACAGTGCATAATAAAGGTATTGGTTTAAATTTCTAGGATTTCTTGCACAGTTATGTCGAAGGGATAGCAATTTATTTAGAAGACGTGATGGCACGTAACGGAGGGAACCATGGTGGAGTTAGTGTTGGCACAGCAATGCTACTCTGCTTCTTTTCATTGTTAGATGTTAGGACCTGAAACGTCACCCATTCCTTCTCTCCAGAGATGCTGCCTGTCCTGCTGAGTAACTCCAGCTTTTTGTGTCTATCCTATTCACCCTGCTCTTTCTCCTCCTCCATATACCCTGCTGCACACACATTTCTCCTCTTGAACTCACATCAGTCTGCAGTCCTACCTAATAGCAATAAAATAAATGTCACCATTTTTCAATTAAAAAACCATGAGGTTTCTTAAACTGCTTTGGAGCCCCAGCAACATACATTGAAATATATATAAATATCAAAATGAGCCTAGAAATTATACAGAACTTAGAAGAGTACAGCACAGGAACAGGCTCTTTGGCCCACTATGTTTGTGCCGAATATAAAGGCAAGGTAAACTAATCTCATCTGTCTACACACAATCATACACCTCCAATTTTCCAGAAAATTCTTTGAAAGATCTAAGTCGAGATTTTTTTCAATTACAATCTACTAAAGACCTCTTAGAATAGATACTAAACTTTTACCAATCAATCTCACCGCCATGCCCTTCAACGCAAATTGAGGGCAGAATGCTCCTTTGTTATTTTGCAGAACTATTTGTGGAGTTTATTATGTAAGTGTAATGTTACTAGCCAGGTCCTCTCTGCTCATACTGAGCTCCATAAGTAGTTTGACGTTGAAGCACAGCCTGATGCTCAGCAGCAAATCAATGACAACGGTGATTTTAGCATTTCCATGTCCCAAGCATAGACCAAGCAAGAGGAATCTGGATGTTGCTATCAGATGCACAGGGTAATGATGGGGAATGCCAGAAGCCTTGGCATCAATACCCCACAATCTGGATCTAAGATGCAGATGGTTTTATCCTGAATGGGGTGACATGCAATTCCTTCACATGCAGCTGAACCTATTTGGTAAGCATCGAGTCAGTTGATGTGTAGGAAGGAACTGCAGATGCTGGTGTAATCCAAAGATAGACACAAATTGTTGGAGTAACTCAGCAGGTCGGGTAGCATCTCTGGAGAAGAAGAAGAAGAAGAAGAAGGGTCTCAACCTGAAACGTCACCCATTACTTTTCTCTAGAGATGCTGTCTGACCCACTAAGTCAGTAGATGTGCTGACCACCCTGGGTATCTCACCTCTGCTGTTCTTTTGTCACCTTATTGGTGTGTCTGATACAAATATATCTGTAGTTCCTCAGGATAACACGGAACGTTATGGATTTCTGGAAATTGCCTTTTCTTTTCCAACCTTTTCTTTTTAATGTTTTGTCTGACCACATAATTCAGATTTCTTAATAATAGGTCTCCAATTCAAATATGGAAAAGAAATAAAGTATAAAAAAATATATAAAATTCCGGAAACACTAAGTGGAATAAAGTTGAAGTTTGAAGACACTTCATCATATCTGGGAAATGAAGATAAACGTGGGTTTAAATTGTAAAAAAGATATCGAGGGGGGAAGATGACAAAGGGAACATTTGAAACAGTGAGACCAGACAGATTCAGATTTTCAATAAGTGCAGGTTTATTGATTATCAATTAATGCTAATGAATTACTTGCCGTAGGTATATGACATGATGAGGTACAATCATTATAAACTTTACTGATTCTGAAAGATAAGTGTCTAACAGAAGCAGTTGCTTGAAATTTATTGCTGATTGGTAGCACGAGATGTATCAATTAGATTTAGCACTTGGGAATTTCAAATGAAGTTATTGGAGTTAGATTTTAGTAGCACGATAAAATAATTTGCTGTTACCATACATTTAGTTGTACAAACTAGTGCTCAATTTCAAACCAATGTTATTTTTAAGTCAGTTGTGCTTTAATATTGTCAATCCTTTCCTAAATCTCTTATTCTGTTACCTCCATTAATTTTGCACATCCCCAAGGGAAATGTTTCAGTTTTCAACTTTTTTCTCCTCTTCTGTTTTTAATTGAATTGATTATTATTTTTTTTCCCATCGTGCTATTTGCAGATGGAGTAGTTGCTGTTGATTACATGTTCTCCTTGTGACTGTATGGGATTTCCCTCGTGCTCTGATTTTCTCTTAGATCCCAGAGACTTGTGGATTAGCAGGATAATTGGTGACTAAGTTGCTCCAAGTGCGTAGATGGGTGGTAGAATCTGAGGGTGGGTGATGGGAAGGTGAGAAGGATAAATGGAAGTAAGTGGCAGGGATCTAAGTGGGTATTGATGGTCTTGGGCTGGAGGTCATAGCATGAAAGTGGCAACATGGGTAGATTAGGTAATAAACAAAGCATTTAGTGTGCTTGTCTTCAAAGGCCAAGGCATTGAGTAGAGGAGTTGGGATGTCATGTGGCGGTTGTATAAACATTGGTTAGACTACACCTGCCATATTGTGTACAATTCTGATTGCCACACTCCAGGACGGATGTGGTAGTAATGGAGAGAGTGAAGAAGAGATTCGCCAGGAGGTTGCCTGCAATTAAGGGTGGCAGTTACAGATAGAGATTGGATCTCGCTGGAAGGTGGGAGGCTCAGGGATGACCTTACGGTGATTTATAAAATTATGAAGGACACAGATAGAATGGATAGCCAGAATCCTTTTCCCAGAGCAGCAAAGTGTAGAATTAAAAGCATAGGTTTAAGGTTAAAGTGGAGAAATTTAATGGGGATCTGGAGGGTAGATTTTTGATACAGAGGGTGGTGAATATTCTGGAATAAACTGCCAGTGACATTGGAGACAATTATAACAGTTAAAAGTTTTTTGGACAAGGACTTGGATGGAAAAGGTGTTGAGGGATACAGTTCTAATGCAGACAGATGGGATTAACATGTACAGGCATCAAGCTCAGCATTAACAAGTTGAGTTGTAAGAGCTATTTGTGTGCTGTACATTTGCATGCTTTTACGATTAAAATAGAAATCACATAGCGTGGACAGTGCAAATTGGGTGGGAGGAAGGGCTTGTTTTCATGCTGTATGACTGATTCATTAATCTCTTGATTGTGAATCATCAAATTGTGTTGCGGCCAGAGAACTACATACTTTGGCTTCACTTCCCATTACGTAGAGCTGTTCCCTCACAATGCCAGCCACCCGGGTTCAATCCTGACCTCAGGTGTTGTTTGTGTGGAGTTTGCATGTTCTCCCTGTGGCCGCATGGGTTTCATCTGGGTGATTCAGAATCATCCCATTCCCTAGAAATATGCATGTTTGTAGTTTAATTGGCCTGTGTAAATTGCCCCTAGTGTGCAGGAGCAGATGTGAAAGTGAGATAACATCGAACTAGTGTGAACAGGTGAGTGATGGTTGATGTGAAAAAGGGACTGTTTCCATTTTGTGTCATTCAATCAATCAAGCAAGCAAGCAATAATCTCTAGTATTCCTTTAAATGTCTTTCATTGGCCTTCTCGTGTTTCTCATCCACTTGCTGGCCCTTTGATGCATCACCAAAGTAAGTTAGGTTCCTCCCTGTTGAGCAGAAACAAATTTCAATTGAAGATTTGCAAGACCCAAGCCAGTCTAGTCTGCAGCACATCCTTCTTTCCCTAACTACTGGTTTAATTAGCCTTCCTGGAACTGTCTACAATTGAACCAGATAATTTGTGATATTGGCATTATGTCTGATACTTTTTGGAGTATGAAACAGTTCCTTCAAATATATGATTTATGAAGATGGAGAAAGGTTTCTGAAGAGGAGTTCTGACCCGAAATGTCACCCATCCCTTTTCTCCAGAGATGCTCCCTGACCTGTTTAGTTACTCTAGCACTTTGTGTCTCTCTTTGGTATAACCCAGTATCTCAATTTCTTTGTATATGCCTTCAAAAATATTATCCATTTCCAATCCGCACTATTTCTCAGGTCCCAGCCAGCCACAGCTCATTGCTTCTGAAACTATATGCCTTTCTTTAAACAATCATACTAATGCACTCTTACTCAGCTTCCCTACTGTACCTTCTAGAAACTTACGGTCTTCCAAACCGAACTGCCTGTTTCATTTTCAGGTTGTCTGTCTCCATTGGCTTCCCAATTAGTTTAGAAGAATGAGTGTATTTTGGAGAAAGGTAGGCTCCTGTGGGGCATAATATCCAGACCATCCTTCCAATGGAGAATCTCGAATAAGGGGACATAGTCACAAGGCTAGGGGGCAGTCATTTAAAATTGAGCATGGGAATTTCTTCGAGTATGGGGTAGTGAATCCCCTGTTATTTACAGAAGTATTTAAAGAGGATGTAGATGGGTTTTTGAAAGTGCAGGGAATTAAGGGCCTTTTGTAACTAGCACTGAACCAGAGATGAAGCATGAGGTAATCAGCCTTGATCATTTTGAATGGCAGGGCAGGTTAGAGGGGTAGAATGGTCCATGTCCTCTATGGAATATCTTAAATTGACAATTCGCACCATACTTTCAAGTCACAGTGAGGCCATCCTCATTCTTTCTCATTAACCTCCATCAATTCCCTGACATTCATCGTGGTACCATCAGCAGCTATCCTGATTCCAAGGTTTATGCTCTGAAATTCCCTTCTTAAACATTGTTGTCTCCACACATTTCCTCCCTGTTTCTCAGAAATCATTCCCTTTAATTGTTTTCAGCCATCTACTCTAATACTGCTAAATATGGCAGTGTCAAATTTGTTTGATAAATGTCTTGTGAAACCATAAAAGGCCTGTCCCACTGTACGAGGTAATTCAAGAGCTCTCCCGAGTTTAAAGAAAAAATCAAACAAGTGGTAAGTACGTAGAATGTATGTAGCGGGTACGTCGGAGCTCGGGACGTCTCTTAGCAGCTCGTAACGCTAACGGCAGGTACTCGGAAAACACGGTAAGCTCGTGAAGATTTTTCAACGTGTTGAAAAATGTCCACGAGAGCCCCGAGTACCTACGAGCGGCTATTACCGTAATTCTCCGAGGTCGAATCAGGGGAAACTCGGGAGAACTCTTGAATTACCTCGTACAGTGGGACAGGCCCTTAAGACATTGGGATGTTTTATCAGGATGAAACTGCTATGCAAAAGTAGTTTGTTCCAGTTATATTGTTGAAGAGGGTGGCAGCTCACTTGTTCCCAAGCAATGGCCAATTCATATCCGGTCAGTGGATATAAAAACATATTTTCCTTCTCAAAGTCTCCTATTTCTCACGTGCAAACATTTCTGGGTTCCATTCTGTGAAGTTCCCCGACAATATGGTTGAGATCATAATTTAATGTATGAAAATCATGAACAGAAAACATCAATACTGCAAGTGAGTGGTGGCATTCATAATATTTTAAACATCATACTTCATATTTAATATTTATTTGCCCCTTGGCTGAAGATGACAGCCTGTCAGTAAATGTTTTAAAAACAGATACCTGTCTTAATAGTTACCATCATGTGAGAGAGGCAGAAAGAAAATACAATGAATAACAGAAGTTAACATGTTAGATGTTGTGATAGTGACTTAAAGCATTAGGATCCAGAGAGAGTTAGCTAACTGGATGCTTAACTGGCTTTATAGTAGAAAGCAGAGGGTGGTGGTGAGAGGTTGTTTTACGGACTGAAGGCCTGTGACTAGTGGTCTACCTCAGGGATCTGTGCCTGGCTCGTTGCTGTTTGACATTTATATCAATAATTTGGATGATAATGTACAAGGTAAGATTAGTAAGTTTGTAGATAACACTAAAAGAGGTGGTATCGTAGAGAGTGAAAATGATTATCAAGAATTACAGCGGGATCTTGATCAGATGGGCAAGAGCGCTGAGAAATGGCATATAGAGTTTAATTCAGATAACTATTGCATTTTGGAGAATCACACCAGGGCAGGTCCTTCACATGAATGGTAGGGCCTGGGAAATGTTGTAGAGGAAAGGTTTGGAGGAATACAAGTACATGATTCCCTGAAAGAGGTGTCCTGTGCAGATAGTGTGGTGAAGAAGGCTTTTGCCACATTTGCCTTCATTAGTCAGGGAATTGAGTATAGAAATTGGGCCATTATGTTACAGTTCTGTGAGACATCAGTGATGCCATACTTGGAGCATTGTGTTCAGTTTTGGTCACCTTGCTTTAAGGAAGATGCCGTTAAACAAGAAAGAGTGCAAAAAAGATTTACGGTGATATTGCTTGGACCCAACGGCCTGAGGTATATGGAAAAGTTGAGCAGGCATCTACTTTACTCTTTGAAGTGTAGGTGGCCGAGGGTGATCTGATAGATCTGTGTAGAACTGTAAAAAATCATGAGGGGATTATATAGGGTTCAATGCATTCAGAAAGTATTCAGACCCCTTCACCTTTTCCACATTTTGTTACATTACAGACTTATTCTAAAATGGATTAAATTCATGTTTTTATCATAAATCTACACACAATACCCCATAATAAAAAAGCGAACACAGGTGTGTAGAAATTTTTGCAAAGTAATTAAAAATAAATAAGTGAAATATTACATTTACATAAGTATTCAGACCCTTTACTCAGTACTTTGTTGAGGCACCTTTGGCAGCGATTACAGCCTCATGTCCTCTTGGGTCTGACGCTACAAGCTTGGCACACCTGTATTTGGGTAATTTCTCCCATTCTTCTCTGCAGATCTTCTCAAGCTCTGCAAGGTTGAGAAGTGTCGATGCACAACTATTTTCAGGTCCCTCTCTCCCCCATCCGTCTCTCCCCTTCCACCCCTCCCCCTACCCTTCTCCCCCTCCCTCCCCCTCTTCCCGTTCTCTCCCCCTCCTCCCCTTCTCTCACCCCTCTGCCCCCCTCCCCCACCCCTCTCTGGCCCCCTCCCCCTCTCCCTTCCCCTACCCCTCTCTCCCCTTCCCCATCCCCTCTTTCCACCACTCCCCCACCACTTTCACATCCCCTCCCCCACATCCCCATCCCCGCTCTCTCCCTTCCCCCTTTCTCCCCCTCCCCAATCACTCCCCCATCTCCACCCTTCCTCCTCCCCCTCTCCTCACCCCTCTCTCCTCCACCTTTCCTCGCTCATCTCCTCCCCCTCCCCCCTCTCTCCCCCTCCTCCTCCCTCCCTCCCCCCTCTCTCCACCCCTCCCCCTCCCGTTCTCCTCCCCATTCACCTTCTCTCCCTTCCCCCCTCCCCACTCTCTCACCCTCCCCCTCTCCCTCCCCCTTCCCCTCCCCACTCTCTCCCCATCTCCACCTCCCCCTCCCCCCCACTCTCTCGCCATTGCCCTTTCCCCCCTCTCCTCCTCCCTCCCTCCCTACCCCCTTTCTCCGCCCCTTCCCCACCCCCCGTCCCCATCACCCCTATCTCCCTTTCCCGCTCTCCCACCCCTCCCCTTCCCCTCTCACCCCATCCCCCTCTCCATCTCCCCCTCTCCATCTCCCCCTCTCTGCCCCATCCTCTTCCTGCCTCTCCGCCCCCTCTCCCCCCCTCTCCATCCCATGTACCCCCTTACCTCCACCCCCCTCTCTCCAACCCCCCTCTCCCCTCAACTCCCTTCCCCCCTCTTCCCCCCCCCCCCCCCATCACCCTCCCCCTCTCATTCTTTCTCTGCCCCACTCTCTTTGCCCCTCGAGATAGGGTGGGGATGGGGTAAAAGGAGCCAATGAATAATAATATCAAGGGGGGTGGTTAGTGTGTGTGTTGGGGGGGAGGGTGAGTGCGTGTGCGACACAACAAGCTTCCCCCCCCCCCCCCCCCCCCCCCCCCGCAACCGTGTGTTGAATGGACACGCAGTATAGCAGAAATAAAATGTTATGTAAATTGTCCAACACTTAAATGTGGCTGAGGATTTTTATTTTATCAATACTTAGAATGAATATCCTCCTGATCGTAGGTATTTTTGCAGGTGTATGGATTCCAACATTGATAAAACACTGCAAAAATACATTTTGCTCATAGAAACATAGAAAATAGGCGCAGGAGTAGGCTATTCGGCCCTTCGAGCCTGCACCGCCATTCAATATGATCATGGCTGATCATCCAACTCAGTATCCTGTACCTGCCTTCTCTCCATACCTCCTGATCCTTTTAGCCACAAGGGCCGCATCTAACTCCCTCTTAAATATAGCCAATGAACTGGCCTAAACTACCTTCTGTGGCAGAGAATTCCACAGATTCACCACCCTCTCTGTAAAAAATGATTTTCTCATCTCGGTCCTAAAAGACTTCCCTCTTATCCTTAAACTGTGATCCCTTGTTCTGGACTTCCCCAACATCGGGAATAATCTTCCTGCATCTAGCCTGTCCAACCCCTTAAGATCCCCCTTCAATCTTCTAAATTCCAGCGAGTACAAGCCGAGTCTATCCAGTCTTTCTTCATATGAAAGTCCTGCCATCCCAGGAATCAGTCTGGTGAACCTTCTCTGTACTCCCTCTATGGCAAGAATGTATTTCCTCAGATTAGGAGACCAAAACTGTACGCAATACTCCAGGTGTGGTCTCACCAAGACCCTGTACAACTGCAGTAGAACCTCTCTGCTCTTATACTCAAATCCTTTTGCTATGAATGCTGACATACCATTCGCTTTCTTCACTGCCTGCTGCACCTGCATGCCTACTTTCAATGACTGGTGTACCATGACACCCAGGTCTCGTTGCATCTCCCCTTTTCCTAATCGGCCACCATTCAGATAATAGTCTACTTTCCTGTTTTCACAATAACCTCACATTTATCCACATTATACTGCATCTGCCATGCATTTGCCCACACACCCAACCTATCCAAGTCACCTTGCAGCCTCCTAGCATCCTCCTCACAGCTAACACTGCCTCCCAGCTTTGTGTCATCCGCAAACTTGGAGATGTTGCATTCAATTCCCTCATCCAGATCATTAATATATATTGTAAATAGCCGGGGTCCCAGCACTGAGCCTTGCGGTACCCCACTAGTCACTGCCTGCCATTCTGAAAAGGACCCGCTTACTCCTACTCTTTGCTTCCTGTCTGCCAGCCAGTTCTCTATCCACATCAATACTGAACCCCCAATACCGTATGCTTTAAGTTTGCATACTAATCTCTTATGTGGGACCTTGTCGAAAGCCTTCTGAAAGTCCAGATATAACACATCCACTGGTTCTCCCTTTTCCACTCTACTAGTTACATCGTCGAAAAATTCTATAAGATTCGTCAGACATGATTTACCTTTTATAAATCCATGCTGACTTTGTCCAATGAATTTACCACTTTCCAAATGTGCTGCTATCCCATCTTTAATAACTGACTCCAGCATTTTCCCCACTATCAGTATGTTAGACTAACTGGTCTGTATTTCCCCGTTTTCTCTCTCCTCCAATCCTCAAGAACTGCTCCAGAATCTAAAGAGTTTTGAAAAATTATCACTAATGCATCCACTATTTCTGGGGCTACTTCCTTAAGTACTCTGGGATGCAACTCATCTGGTCCTGGGGATTTATCGCCCTTTAATCCATTCAATTTACCTAACACCACTTCCCGGCTAAGCTGGATTTCACTCAGTTCCTCCATCTCATTTGACCCCCGGTCCCTTGATATTTCCGGCAGATTATTTATGTCTTCCTTAGTGAAGACAGAACCAAAGTAGTTATTCAATTGGTCTGCCATGTCCTTGTTCCCCATGATCAATTCGCCTGTTTCAGACTGCAAGGGACCTACATTTGTTTAAACTAATCTTTTCCTCTTCACATATCTATAAAAACTTTTGCAGTCAGTTTTTATGTTCCCTGCCAGTTTTCTTTTATAATCTATTTTCCCTTTCCTAATTAAGCCCTGTGTCCTCCTCTGCTGGACTCTGAATTTCTCCCAGTCCTCTGGTAGCCTGCTTTTTCTGGCTACTTTGTATGCTTCATCTTTTGTTTTGATACTATCCCTGATTTCCCTTGCTATCCATGGATGCACTACCTTCCCTGATTTATTATTTTGCCAAACTTGGATAAACTGGCCAAACCTTTGCCACCTCCCCCCCTGTGTGTGTGGGAGGTGGTTAGTGGGTGTGTGAAGAGGCAGGCCACCCCCCCCCCCCCGCTACCGTACGTTTGGTTATTAATTTCCCTGCTTTATTAGTAAAAAACATCAAAAATTTTAAAATCAGGCTGCTGCATGAGTCGCAGAGCCATCTCACAGATGTACAATCATAATGGATCTCATTTACATATGCCATTACAATGGGACAGGTGTGGGAGATTGGAACCTTCACGTGGTCTGGCGTGCACAATCAAATAAGATCAAATAGAGCAAGTTGTCCTAAGGTCTAAGGTTTCTGTGCCAACTTTGTCTGTGCCCTAATGTGCGTCCTTGATCTGACCGCATATAAATCTGCATTAATTATTGGCTTTAATACCTGGCTAGAGGAGTATTTTTGTTCATCATTATTCTGTGAATAGCTGGGAAAATTCTAACTGGTATGTACCTGTAACTACTGACCACATGATGAACAGATTGATATTAAAAATAGAAAGTGATTTGCTATGCTAAGTACTGCTGAGTTGCTCTTGTCTTACAACACAACTTGAAGTATATGTTTGGTTTTAAATTATTATTCTGGTAAAACGTCAGGTACTGTTCTTTCAAATCATTCAATTTCAAAAATATTAACAGCCCAGGCGCAACAGAAAGTAATCATGTTTTCCCCCCAACAAATGGCTCTCCATTTGTGTACAAACGTGCATCTGTTTTCTCGAGGGGAAGGAAGAATCAGAAAGATTTCAATCATTTGCATATCAGAGTTAATTAACTTCAATTTCTTTTTAAATTGTTCCTGATGTTTTCTTTCGCAAAACCCAGCAAAGTACGCCCTCTTTCACAGATGAAGCAAAATCAATTTAAAATACTGGTTTGCAAAATAGCTTTGTTGAACATCTGTACCAAATTTTGACTTCTTTCATCATTGATGAAGCCAATTATAGGCATATTGAGAACTGGCACATTTGATAAAATGATTTAAAATCACCGTACTTATTTGTGCTGTTTTTTGAAAATGGTTTAATTAAGGCAATTGCCTACAGCATTCACCAACCAAATACTATAAAGTCATGTGCAAAAAGTTATGTCTATTATTTCTAATGGTGTTTATGTAGATATTTTAAATTAACTTCTTTGCTATTTTTGACTTGCTTTTCTGAATTGCTAAATATATTACAGTGATTATCAAAGGCTTGTATCTTCTATTGCTCCTTTCAACATTGTGTGTTGCGTTCAGCATAATAGTTACCCCAAAAATGAGATATAAGCCTAAACAACACCATGAGTTTTATATTGTTCATATGATAGACATCCTCGAGTGATTTAAAAAAAAAAATCATGAATTTATCTTTGGGCTCAGATTCCATTCAGAAAATACCCTTGCATAATACATCATCACCTAAACTCTTGTATTAGATTTACTCCCTTGTTCTCTATTAATATTCCCTTATAATTATTCCATGTTTTTGTGGCGGCACCTATGTCCGACTAGTTTTTGGCTGGACCCCTGCGAGTCCCCACCACATATTGTTCTTTTTATCGATTGAGTCTTCCATGGCCGGTGATTTGTGTTGAGCACATTATATTTTCCAGAATCAACTTTACCATGATACAACCATAATGGCCTTGTTTATTCTAAGCAGAGCTTCGTGTCCTCATTTCCTAAAAATATACTTTCTTGATCAAATGCTTCTGAAGCTGAACAGTGAGACTGGACCTCAGCTGATGTAATGGGAGGCCAAAACAACCCCCCACCCCACCCAAACCCCCACCCCCGACGCAAAAAACTCCTCTGAAAATCTCTGACTGACAATAAAGCCCGACCCTCAGTCTTACTATCAAAGCAATTTAGTTTAGTTTCATTGGGAGATACGGCATGGAAACAGGCCCTTCGGCCAAGCGAGTCCATGCGAGTCCATCGATCACCAGTTCACATTAGTCCTATGTTATCGCACTTTCTCATCCACTCCCGAAACTTTAAGCGCAATTTTACAGAGGCCAATTAACCTACAAACCCATATGATTTGTGATGTGCTATGTGGGAGGACACTGGAGCACCGAGAGAAAAGCCTTGCGGTCATAGGGAGAATGTACAAACTCCACAAAGAAAGCACCAGATGTCAGGATCGAACCTGGGCCTCTGGTGCTGTGACACCCTACATTTTATATGGTTTCCTAATGTCTCCAACATCAATTTTATTTTTTTTAATTTGACAATTAAAAAAAAATAATTAATTAAAATAAATTTAAATAAAACACTTTAAAATAATTAAAGCTATTAAAACAAACATGCAGAGCTTCTACTGCCCTTTATTTCCGATTACCTCTCATCATCATTAGCTGAATGACCTATCGTGGATAGGGGAGAACCAGTGGATGTGGTGTATCTGGACTTCCAGAAGGCTTTCGACAAGGTCCCACATAAGAGATTAGTATACAAACTTAAAGCACACGGCATTGGGGGTTCAGTATTGATGTGGATAGAGAACTGGCTGGCAAACAGGAAGCAAAGAGTAGGAGTAAACGGGTCCTTTTCACAATGGCAGGCAGTGACTAGTGGGGTACCGCAAGGCTCAGTGCTGGGACCCCAGCTATTTACAATATATATTAACGATCTGGATGAGGGAATTGAAGGCAATATCTCCAAGTTTGCGGATGACACTAAGCTGGGGGGCAGTGTTAGCTGTGAGGAGGATGCTAGGAGACTGCAAGGTGACTTGGATAGGCTGGGTGAGTGGGCAAATGTTTGGCAGATGCAGTATAATGTGGATAAATGTGAGGTTATCCATTTTGGTGGCAAAAACAGGAAAGCAGACTATTATCTAAATGGTGGCCGACTAAGAAAAGGGGAGATGCAGCGAGACCTGGGTGTCATGGTACACCAGTCATTGAAAGTAGGCATGCAGGTACAGCAGGCAGTGAAGAAAGCGAATGGTATGTTAGCTTTCATAGCAAAAGGATTTGAGTATAGGAGCAGGGAGGTTCTACTGCAGTTGTACAGGGTCTTGGTGAGACCACACCTGGAGTATTGCGTACAGTTTTGGTCTCCAAATCTGAGGAAGGACATTATTGCCATAGAGGGAGTGCAGAGAAGGTTCACCAGACTGATTCCTGGGATGTCAGGACTGTCTTATGAAGAAAGACTGGATAGACTTGGTTTATACTCTCTAGAATTTAGGAGATTGAGAGGGGATCTTATAGAAACTTATAAAATTCTTAAGGGGTTGGACAGGCTAGATGCAGGAAGATTGCTCCCGATGTTGGGGAAGTTCAGGACAAGGGGTCACAGCTTAAGGATAAGGGGGAAATCCTTTAAAACCGAGATGAGAAGAACTTTTTTCACACAGAGAGTGGTGAATCTCTGGAACTCTCTGCCACAGAGGGTAGTCGAGGCCAGTTCATTGGCTATATTTAAGAGGGAGTTGGATGTGGCCCTTGTGGCTAAGGGGATCAGAGGGTATGGAGAGAAGGCAGGTACGGGATACTGAGTTGGATGATCAGCCATGATCATATTGAATGGCGGTGCAGGCTCGAAGGGCCGAATGGCCTACTCCTGCACCTAATTTCTATGTTTCTATGTTTTTATGACCTGCAGGTCCTGCTCCAGGTATGAGCGCAGTATTCAAGAACAAATTCCTCAGTGTAAATATTAGGATAACTCAACAAACGTCAGCTCCAGCACCAGATCTATGTGAAATCTGGTCCACAGTTTAGTTTAGTTAAGATGCAACAGAGAAACAGGCCCTTCAGCCTATAGAGTCCACTCTGACCCTCGATTACCGATGCACAAAATAAGAATAAAGAGTAAGCCATTTAGAACGGAGATGAGGAAACACTTTTTCTCACAGAGAGTGGTGAGTCTGTGGAATTCTCTGGCTCAGAGGGCGGTGGAGGTAGGTTCTCTGGATGCTTTCAAGAGAGAGCTAGATAGGGTCCTTAAAAATAGCGGAGTCATGGGATATGGAGAGAAGGCAGGAACGGGGTACTGATTGGGGATGATCAGCCATAATCACATTGAATGGCAGTGCTGGCTCGAAGGACCAGATGGCCTACTCCTGCACCTATTGTCTATTGTCTATTGTCACAGTAGTTCTATGTTATCCCACTTTCCCATCCATTCCCAACACATTAGAGGCAATTTTATAGAAGCCAATGAAGCTACATATCCACACATCTTTGGGATGTGGGAGGAAAGGTTTAAAGACCTTACATAAAAATACTGAAATTAAAATTACCATTCCATTAATAAGTGTCCAAAATGTTCTTAATTAGTAATCAGCGAAAGCCAGTATGACATACAGAGATATCTCACAATCGTCACCATGCCCATCAATCATGATTCTGATTTGAGATACTGATCGCCAACTCCCAGTATTTGTAGAGCAGACATTTCCTCCAATATTGGCAAAACCACAGACATTGTCATTGATTCTTGGCACAACATATTACCCCGGCACACAGAATCAGTTTGAGTTAGATAGGCACAAAGTGCTGGAGTAACACAACAGGTCAGGCAGCAACTCTGAAGAGAAAGGGTTGGTGACGTTTCGGGTTGGGATCCTTCTTCAGACTCCGAAATGTCACCCACCCATTTTCTCCAGAGATGCTGCTTGGCCCACTGAGTTACACCAACACTTTGTGTCTATCTTCGAGAAAACCAGCATCCTTAGTTCCTTTCTACACATCAGTTAGGTTTGTGACCACGTGTTCTTATCCATCAACAAGTTTGGTTTTTACCTTCACAGTTGATCTACTGCTGAAGCCCATACCATTATTTGAACACTCCTCATCTGCAATATTCTGGGATGACCTCCCATCTTATGCAGCTATGTGAATCTCAGCTCTGACCAAGCCCCATTCACTCATCATATCTATGCTTGGTGATCTATTCCAGTAACTTGCATTTAAATTTCTCATTCTTATTTTCATTTCCATTCTCCCCAACCAATTCTGTACTTTACCCCAAAAAAAGAAACAAAGTGCTGGAGTAACTCAATGGGTCAGGCATCATCTTTGGAGAAGGTGGATATGTGTCTTTTCAGGTCGGAACCCATCTTCAGTCTCACTTCTGCCGTTTCTTGCTTCTGTATTGTACCGTATACCCAGTTCTGGCCTCTTGTTTAATCACGGATTTTGTTGCTCTCCCAATGACCTCAACTACTCAGCGCTGGGATCTGGAATTGCCTCCATAATCCTTGCCATCTCATTGCGCCTCTTTCTTCCATAAGCACCCTCCACAAAGCCTTCCAGTGTATCCAGCTTTTAACTTGCCTATCCTATTACCTATTTATATGTAAAAATTTGCTTGCTCTTTCTGACTTAAAAGATACGCTATAAATGTAAGTTCTTTGTGCTTTTACAACTTTCCATGCTATCATTTACCACTTTGGTGGTGTGCATAACAATAATTTGCCTCATCCAACTATGCTGCATATAAACATTTTAATATGCTCCTGCAGTTTATGCTCCATGGCTGTTCCACCTTATTTCCTGTCCCCTCAAAAATGGCAGCTTATTCAACAGTGCTCCAGTCATACTAGCTGCTGCAGATTAAATTTAAATGAAGGCAATGCATCAAAAAGTCCAGCGAATATTTGCTTGGTACATCAATCTATTGATAAATCTGTTTGCTGTGGCTTTTTGCCAGAATTTTCATCGACTCTTTTTTAATCTACAAACAGTAGAAATTCCCTCCAACTAAATATTGGGTAAACCGCACAAACGTTGTCTTTGATTCCTTCCACACGCTTCCCCTGCCACAGACATTAGAATGCAAGATAAAGCCTCCATAAAAAATATTATTTTAACCTATTGCCACAATTCATGGCATAAAAACAACATTGCAGTCATTTTAAACCTTTAGGAGACAGTTTACGAATGTCTTATCTGACCGTGCGGTGCTCTGGTTTCCTCTCACATCCCAATGATGTACTTCTGGAAGGTCAATTAGTTGCCATGAATTTTCCCAAGTGTGGTGTTTGGTGAGAATCACATGGGTGTTAACTGGTATCTGTGAGATAAGAGGTCACAGGGAAATGAGAGGAGTTCCCTGACTCTTAGTCTGAAAGGTCTCGTGCCGAAATATCACCTATTCCTTTTCTCCAGAGATGCTGCCTGACCCGCTGAGTTACTCAGCATTGTGTGTCTATCTTCGGTGAAAACCAGCATCTGCAGTTCCTTCCTACGCAAGTAAGAAGAGGGATTGGCTCTAATGGGATTATCTATGTTTTTTGGGAATATGAGAGAATATGCAACACAATCATTCAGTCCAATAATGACAATCATTCAGTCCCTAGGTTTAATAAATATATTTTGAGATGTGTTTGGATTGATGTTACCACACTTGATAGAGGACTGCTATTACATAAGTGGAGATATCAGAAGTACTCATGGCAGTAAATGGTGATCTTTCCATGACAACTTCAAATAGAATATCTGATATCAGGCTCATAAACATGCTGACCCACCCATATTATGGGCTGCACAGTGGTGCAGCGGTAGAGTTGCTGCCTTACAGCACCAGAGACCCGGGTTTGATCCTGACTATGGGTGATGTCTATATGGAGTTTGTACGTTCTCCCCATGACCTGCATGAGTTTTCTACGGGATCTCCGGTTTCCTCCCACGCTCCAAACACGTACGGGTTTGTAGGTTAATTGGCTTGGTATAATTGTAAATTGTCCCTAGTGTGTAGGATAGTGTTAGTGTGCAGGGATCGCTGGTCGGCACGACTTGGTGGGCCGAAGGGCCTGTTTCTGCGGTGTATCTCTAAACTAAAAATCCCAAAACTAAATATTTGGGCTGGCTGAGGGTGATTACTACTGGGGAAAGTTGTCTTAGGAGAGTACACTGATATTAGTTACCAGACCTTATCTATACATTTAGGGGTTGCAGGGGTAGTAGTGGTAGGATATGTCCAGACATGGATGCTCCAGCATTAGATGGTCCATGTTTCTGAGTAGGGATTATAGGAGGGGAGGGATCACCACTGTCGGGTGGACCATGAACTTTGGTTTTCAGGTACTCTTGACAGTCTCCTACAAGAAGGGAGGAATGGTCAGGTTGTGTTGCTTTAATGCTATGATAGTTGTAGACATGTGGATGAGGTGTACTTTAACCTGTGTGAGATGTTGAAGAGGGCTAGGGCAATGCGGATTGTACGAGGAAAGCTGGAGATAGCTGCCATTGTGGGATGGGTGTCTGTGTGAATGAGTTAGGATTCATATGATGAGTTATTTTCAAAATTGCATTTAATTATCAGAGCACCAACCATGGCATAGCTAGTAAAGTCATGAAATCTTTTTCTTCATAGTTTAAGGGCGACACGGTGGTGCAGTGGTAGAGTTGTTGCCTTGCAGCGCCAGAGACCTGGGTTCCATCCCGACTACAGGTGCTGTCTGTGCAGAGTTTGTATGTTTTCTCCGAGATCTTTGGTTTCCTCTCATACTCCAGAGGAGTTCAGGCTTGTAGGTTAATTGGCTTGGTATAAATGTAATATTGTCCCTGGGATAGTGTTAATGTGTGGGTATTACTGGTCGGTGGACTTGGTGGGCCGAAGGGCCTGTTTCCATGCTGTATCTTGAAAACTATAAACTGAAAACCTAATTTATAAGCATGAGCTAAACACCGTGGGCAGTTCTCTATAAGATTTCATGCTGTATAGAAGTTGTCTGATTTCGAGGCTGTGGTTTCACCAAAGGAAGGACAATCTATTATTTTGATCTTTATTCATCGAATGCTTAAAAGACAAAAGTATTATAAACATTTAGTATCATAATTTTTCATAATGTTTGTGCAAATTGCCAGGTTAAAATTAATTTTCCAACAAAAGTGTTACTCCAAAAATTGTACGACAGTTACTGGCAGTCTGAAATAAACTTTGTGGAAAGTAGCATATGTGATGAGAGAAACAGATAAAGTTGATGTTAATTACTGTACCTCCTGTCTGAAGAAGAAAAAAAAACTGGACTGTTACTAAATTGCAGGAATGAGGGAAAAAACCAACAAAAAGGAATACAAAAATGCTGCAGAAACTCAGCGGGTGAGGCAGTATCTATGGAGCGAAGGAAATAGGCAACGTTTCAGGTCGAAACCCTTCTTCTGAAGAAGGGTTTCGACAAGAAACGTTGCCGATTTCCTTCGCTCCATAGATGTTGCCTCACCCGCTTTGTTTCTCCAGCATTTTTGTCTACCTTCGATTTTCCAGCATCTGCAGTTCCTTCTTAAACAAAAAGGAATATCTGTGATTGGATTAAGATATGGTGGAACGATGGAGAAATATGAAGATTGTTCTGGGGGATCGGCATGTGAAGAAGGAAAAGATTGGTCAAATAGAAATGAGAATGGCAAAATCAGCAAATGCTGGCTTTCAAACATCAGGAACACTGATTATGATCTGAAATCAATGAATTTACTTGAGGTGAGGTGAAAGAACTACCTGAAGGTCAGAAGGTTTGACCCTTGCCTTTCCGTGATAATCTTGCAGTATTTAAGTTTATTACTGTCGCGCATACAGAGGTACAGTAAAAGGCTTTGTTTTGCATGGCATCCAATCAGGTCAGATAATACTAAACATAGATACAATGAAGCCAACCTCAAGTACAATAGATAAAGTAAAGGAAAAGATACAGAGAGTAGAATATAGTGATGGTGTGTGTGAAACAGGAATGCTTATGATAATTTGAGATATACATGAGGTGAAAATTAAAAATCAAATGGTACTGGTATAAATTACATTAAATATTTAAGAAATAGTTTGGTATAATCTGATCCCAGTTATAAAGGATTTGCATATTCACTTGCTGTACTTTAAATGGATTAGTTAGAGCCCTGTATAGCCTGTTTTAATTCCTTTACTATTCATCCAAAGATTGGAGAATGGAATGAAGTATGTTTCAAGAACACCTTTTGTTCTTTATATCCTGTGCTGACCTGGGGGTAATCTGCACCCCCTTTTCAGCATCAAGTAATTGCAGTGGGAAAGCACAGAAAATGCAAGGGTCATGAACCAGAGATCAGATATGGATGACAGGTCCTGCCAATTGAGTGCCAGCATTGAGAACCTGCGAACCATAGATGCAGGTTTTTCACATGGTATTAGCTTTTTTGCTAAGAAGAATGTCGCGTTGATGGCTAGAATCGTTCAAGGTAACTGGAGTGCTGTTCTATCAATTCTGAAGACCTATGAAGTTTCAAACTGAATGAGACATTACAGAAACTACACTCAGTTGCCAAAACGAATTCCACAAAATAATTAAATGAAATATTACTAATAATATTTGTATTAAAAATTATTGTTACAAAAAAAGTTTGATTTTCTAAGTGTTTCAAAAACATGATGCAGATTGATAGATTGCAGTTGGCGATAACCTTCTTTCGACAGGAAGACTGAAATGACGGATGTTAATTGCTTGATGACAGACACAGAAAGAACAAAGGAGGTACTGATAGCTTCCTTTAAACTGGAGAAGAATCAACCAGGCTTTCTGAACTAGAGGAATATAAAGTGTGAATAAAATTTGGCTGACTCCAGATCATTTTCTTCCAGTTGACTGTGTTTTGCTTTGACTCAAATTTTAAGCCAAATGAATTGCTTTCTATTTTTGTTTAAGAAAAATGCAGGCATACTTTTTGAAAATGTGCAGGACTTTTCAATGTTTGCGCCCTTGTAACAATGGAACATGTACATCCAATAGCATGTGCACAGTAAAAGTTATTCTTTATTTAAAGTGATTATAATTGCCATGGCATTTGAATGCTAAATTATTTCTGTATAAAACTTGACATATAAAATGCACACAGCAGTTAATCAGAAAAACAGCAAATGTTGCCTAAGTTCATAAAGCTGCAACATCTTTTCCTGACTTGTAATCAATACCTGATCAATAAAGGCCAACATACCATATTCTATCTACTTGTGTTGCCACTTTCAGGGTGTCATGGACTTGGACAGCAAGATGCCTCTGAACATCAATGCTGTTAAGCATCTTGCCATTCATTGTATGCCTTCCCCTTACTTTCAACCTCCCAAAGGCAACACCTCCCACTTGTTTAGATTACACTCCACCTGCCATTTCTCTGCCCATGTCTGTAACAGATCTCTGTTGTGCTGTATACTTTGATAGTTTTCTTTACTGTATGCAACTACACCGATTTTTTTAACTCCATGACATCATGTCTAATAGGTGTATGTGAAATTGACTTCTTATGCTTATGATCAATGTATGTCTGTACCATTAAAATTCTTTCAACTTAGACCTGATATTCATACCAGAGATCTTGTATGAGAGTGAGCAAAACACTCAGTGGGTCAGGCAGGGTTGCATCTGTGGAGGAAACAGACAAACAACAAGTTAGGTCAGGACTCTTCTTCAGACTCAGACTTCAGACTTATGCTAAGATTGCTTGTTTCATAATCATATTGAGATTGGTAGTCATGCTTTAATTTTTTCTCTACTCATTATCTGCAATAACCAAATGTTACCCCATCAACTATTTTCATAAACAATAGAATTGTCCAAAGATCATTCATATGTCTTGCGCAAAGTCTCAGTTACCCATCTCCCCCAAGCCTTACCAAGCTCTACTGTCCCACTTTTTCACATGCATTATAACAGACTTACAGGTATAAAGTGTTGCAGTTAGTAGATCTCTGGTGCTGTCTGTATAAAGTTTACATACTCTTCCTGTGACCATGTGGGTTTCCTCCTTCATCTGAAGAATGTGTGAGTCAGCAGATTAATTGCCCACTGCAAGCTGGCCTTAGGTGAAAGATAGAATCTGAGTTGATAGAATGTAGGTAGAATGGTGTTTAGTTTAGAGATATGGCTTGGAAACTGGCCTTCAGCCTCCCAAGTCTGCACCGACAAATGATCACCCATACTCTAGTTCAATGTTATCTCAGTTTCATGTCTTACACACCAGTTTGCAACTTGCAGATGCCAATTAACCTACAAACCTGCACATCTTTGGAATATGAGAGGAAATCCGAGCACTCAGAGAAAACTTATGCAGTCACATGGATGCACAAACTCCAACAGACAGCATCTGTAGTCAGGATTGATCCAGGGTCTCTGGTGCTGTAAGGCAGTAACTCGACTGCTGTGCTACTGTGCTGCCTTAAAATTGTATTATTGTAGATATAGTGTAAATGCCTGTTCCGATGCCATATATTTTTATCACTCTCTGACACTTACCCGGCTGTCAAGGACTATGAATGTTCTGATTGTCTTTGATATCCAGAAACACTCACTAATGTGTATTAAAAAAACAAAATATCAATTAAAAAAGAGCATTATTAAAACTGAAAAAAAAATCTAACCTCAGTATAAAAAAATCAGTGAACTAATAGTTGCCCTTCTTGTTTGTAAAATATTTCTTGCACTGTCAAATTCACTGTTCCTGCATTGGGTATAATAAATAAACAGAATGCTGGAAACACTCAAAAAGTCAGGCAGCATCTGTGGAAAGAGAAACAATTAATATTTCCTCATTTAAACTGAGAAGGTGAGAAAACAAGGTTGTTTTAAGCTGCAGAAAAGTTGAATTAAGATTGGATAGGATGAGACCAGGGTCTCAGGTTCTAATGTTCACAGAGCCATCTAGTTAACAGATTAATAAAGGAAGTTGGGGAAAAAAGCAAAAAAAAAGCAATATGTAAAAGCAGTTCAATGCAGGTCAGAGCTGTGATGAATCTGAAAACAGAGGAGAATGATGGAAGTACTCAGCAGTTCAAGTAATGTTTGGGGTGAGAATACCCGAGTTGATATCGCAAATGGATCATCTTAAGCAAAATTGCCCAATTCCAAAGAGCCTGTAGTGCGCCTTGTTAAAACATTCCACAGGATTGCACACAGATGTGAATTTGGAAGTGGAATGGGGATTTAAAATGGTGGGCTACTGAGAAGATCTGGGTCACCCCTGTAGATTGAATGCAGGTGCTCATCTGTTTTGTTACCCTATCTGTGTTTGGTTTCTCCAGTGTAGAGGAGACCATTCTTGCACTATCTAACCTAGCAATGGTTAGTTTGAAGATGATCAAGCATAGCTACTGGCAGATTACAATAAATTACTGTTCTGTGAGCACCGGGAAAGATCGTTGTCAGACCACAGTCAAGCAATGTCCTGTGTAAAGCTATCAGAAAGTTTGTCACCATTTTTGTACGAGTATCCTCAACACTCCTGCTTGCATTTCCTTTCATGTTCCAGCCCTATGTTAAATGTCCTGCACACTGCTCTAGTAGAAATTTTGAAAATCTATGTGCAAGAAATCATAACTTTTATGCCGGCCCAACTTGGGCGAAATCTTCAGCTAACTCAGTATTGCAATATTGGCTTTTGTTTCTCTATGAAATTTCTCCCTATTTCCTGAATAATATTTGTACCAAAGGTATATGTTATCATATGTCTGCTCTATTTTGCAATTAATGGTTAATCAATTTACTGGAAATAAATGCACGAAGCATATTTTGAGACACAATCTATCATAAGTGGCGCCAGTGGTAGCTATAGATGCATAGGATAGGTTAAACTCATATTAATTTTGCTGGCAGCAATTAATCACTGAACCTAACTACTTTGCTACTCTTAGACTTAACATGCTGGCTTCTTACCTTTGTGTCGCAGCGGCAAGGTATGTTGCTCATCAAATCATGGACAACCCTGCCAGATAGTCTACTCAGTTCAATGCACTTTCCTTGTGAAAAACCTCAAATTGCCTTGGTGATGCAGCAAGTCAACCCCTAGTGTGTAGGGGATAGAAAGAGGGATAATGTAGTGAGAAAAAGTAATTGATGGTCAGCAAGGACTCGGTGGACCAAAGGGCCTGTTTCCATGCTATTTCTCTAAACTAAAACTAAAACATAACCTGATAAAGTGTCTGAAGAAGGGTCTCCTCCCGAACCATTACCCATTCCTTCTCTCCAGAGATGCTGCCTGACTCGCTGCGTTACTCCAGCTTTATGTGTCTATCTTCGGTGTAAACCAGCATCTGCAGTTGCTTCTGTAATTTCCTGAAAAGGATTATTAAAGGTATAATCAATCAATCAATTCCTACACATGAACTGATGATGTCAGTTTGAAACTGAATATCTTTTATTTTAGGTGGAAGGGGGGTACCTCCATGCCCCCTCCACCTAAAATAAAAGACATTCAGTTTCATTATAGCTAGGAATGTAGTCTTGGCCAACACAAATTATAGGTGAGGGAGAGTTAATTGTTATCAATTGTTACTACTAATGTGAGAGCATTTTATTGTCTTTCTTCCTTAATTTCCAAAATGCTGGTGAAATAACCTTTTTTTTAGATTTATTTTATTGTACATCTTTTCCTGACCTGATGTACGAGCACTGCATTTATTTTATTGTATTGGGCAGACTAATACGGTTTGGTTAGTTTTTTTTTTGTTTCATGCGGAACTGGTGCACAATTGAGATGCATGTTTTGTAAAACGGAGCTACTTAACTATTTTTGAAAGGAACTCTAACTTAAATCATTTTTTTTAACATCAATTAATTATAGGAAATAATTTGTAATTAATAATTTGCAAAGGCCCTAGCTAAGCATATTAAAATTAATAAATGGTAACTCATAGGCAATATACTTGCAATATTCTGATATTTTGTGGGAAACACATACTACAATACAGTGTGGGACCAGGCCCTTTGGCCCCTAATATCCATGCAAAGCTAATCTTCTCTGCCTACACGTGATCTATTCCCTGCATATCCAATGCTGTCCAATACAACCCCTTGCATTTGACCTCCCACAGTGCAACACCTCTCACTTGCTTGGATTAAAGTCCATTGGCCATTTCTCTTCTCATTTCTGTAGCTGATTCATATCCTGCTTTATACTTTGGCAGCCTTCCTCACTGTCAGCAGCTCCATCCATTTTGGTTTTGTCTGCAAACCTACTAACCAACCCTTCCACATTTACGTCCAAGTCGTTTATATCACAATATTCTGTGTGACTTACTTGCATCATTTGTACTTAATATTTCTAACCAATGAAGAAATATAAAAGGAATAACAAAGTAAAATACAAAAAATATATATTATAGGCAGTGTCCTTTAAATGCACCACCCTCAACATATTGTATTAAGATATATGGAGTATCGCACTAATCTAAGTAACATTATTCAGATTTGTGAATTATTACAGTGCTTATTTTTTAACAGTTTTCATACTCCAGAATTACCACACATTTGTACTAATTAGCCGGCTGACTGTACTCTAGTAAACTCCAATGTGTATTTCATTAAATTCCCCAATTTTAGTATTTTCTAAAGCTTCTACTTTGCTTAACTTTGAATAGATGTCCATATAAGCATGGCTTGGGATTGATGCTGTTTGTGAGAACTAGAAAATACTCAATGTAAACCAGACTTCATATTTTCCATTGATGTCTGAAATAACAGGAAATGGTAAATTCAAATATGATAACACACAGTTTTATTTAAGATAATTTGTTTCTCGTTCAAAAAACTCTTAATTCTGGAGTGTGAGAGATGGCCAGTCTTCGGTTTCCTGGTGTGGAATGACAAAATCCTACTGCACATTATATACAGATGTTTCAGTTGTTGCTCTACCCCTATAGTGATTACACTGCCGGCAATGAACAATGCAGGTTCATTTTAAACTGTAAGAACTGTGTACAGTAAAATATATAAGGTAAATGAAAGTAAACAGTGATATTGTGGAGAGGCTATGTGAGATCTTATTTACATGTTTATTGAGACTGGTATGAGAAATTAAATGCATCGCAATGAGTAGCAGGAAAGGTCTGTGCTCTGGATCTGGTCAGACTGTGCAGGGAGAACCTGCATTATTGCTGAGTTTTCAACACTTCATTACACAACGCAGATCCTGAGCACACTCCAGCACAAGCAAGTAAAATATAAATTGGAGACACGAGGATCTGCAGATGCTGGAATCTTGAGCAAAACACAAAGTGCTGGAGGAACTTGGCCGGTCAGGCAGTATCTGAGGATGGAATGGCCTGGCTGCATTTCGGACTGTGACCCTTCTTCAGACTCAAGAACTGAAACGTCGCCTGTCAATTCCTTCCACAAATGCTGCCTGATGACTGAATTTTGCTGAAGTAGAATATAAATCAGTCTCCCGTGACAGAGAGCAACAGGCAACAAGCGTACATGTATTTCCAAAGATTGTTGGATATCCAGTGGTGCGATGGACTCCATCCCACCACCTTGAAGGCAGCATATTGCAATTCTGAAGTGAATTCCTCAGCTTGGAAGGAACTAAACTAATCTGAGATAAAGTAGCTCCAGCCACCACCAGGTTCTTGTCTTTAGTCTTATCCCAGGCACAAGCACACAGCAGTGGGTCTCCAGCACAGCAGTAGGTCTCCAGCACAGCAGTGGGTCTCCAGCAGAGCAGTAGATCTCCAGCACAGCAGTAGGTCTCCAGCACAGCAGTGGGTCTCCAGCACAGCAGTGGGTCTCCAGCACAGCAGTGGGTCTCCAGCACAGCAGTAGGTCTCCAGCACAGCAGTGGGTCTCCAGCACAGCAGTGGGTCTCCAGCACAGCAGTGGGTCTCCAGCACAGCAGTAGGTCTCCAGTTTGAGGTCAGATGGTGAAGACGTCTTTAGCTTGCGATTCATGCATGGTCCGCGTGAGTCCCGCCGGTCCGTCGGCTAAGGACAGGACTGTGTGAGACCTGCCGGTTTGTCGAAGACGCGCTGCCGAGAACAAAGAGAGACCGGGCCTGTGTCAAGTACATGTGACAATAAGGTTTCAATCAATCAATGAATCAGGGTCAGCAGCCATGTAGCAGGGTGGGAAGAGGAAGGGAGACAGGAGTAAACGGCAACATTTAGTTCTCCTTTCTACCTGGGTGGAATGAAGCCATTTGATGTGATAACCAATTCAATAAGCACAATCCCAATGCTCTTTCCCACCATAGTATTCACCTTATTTCTCACCTGTGGGCAACACTCGCAGTCTTAGAGCAAAGAACTGCAGATTTAGTTTTGGTTTGGTTTGGTTTCATTTGTTATTATCACGTGTATGGAGGTACAGTGAAAAGCTTTTTTGTTGCTATCCAGTCAACAAAAAGACTATATATGATTACAATCAAGCTGCCACAGTGTACAGATACAAGATAAACTGTATATCCTTTAGTGCAAGATATAGGCAGATAAAATCCGATTAAAGATCGTTCAATGGTCTCCATGAGGTAGATGGGAACTCAGGACCACACTCTAGCTGGTGAGAGGAAGGTACAGTTGGCTGATAACTGCTGGGAAGAAACTGTCGCTGAATCTAAAGGTATGTATTTTTTAAATTCTGTACCTCTAGCCTGATGGGAGAGGGGAGAAGAGGGAGTGACCAGGGTGGGACTGGTCTTTAATTATGTTGGTGGCCTTGCCAAGACAGCTTGAGGTGTAGATGGAGTCCATGGAAGGGAGGTAGACACAAAATGCTGCAGTAAGTCAGCGGGTCAGGCAGCATCTCTGGTGAAAAGAAATTGGTGACACTTCAGGTCTGAACCCTTCTTCAGACCATGTTAATGGAAGGGATGTTGGTATGTGTGGTGGTCTGGGCTACATCCACAATTCTCTGCAATTACTTGTGGCCTTAACTGATCAATAAAATCAAGGCAGTGAATCATCACAAGAAGGTAGATACAAAATGCTGGAGTAAATCAGCGGGACAGGCAGCATCCCTGGAGAGAAGGAATGGGTGGCGTTTCGGGTCGAGACCCTTCTTCGGACTAATCATCACAAGAATTTTGTTTCGAGGCCTCAGTTAGCTTGACAATCGCACATTAATTGAAAATCACTGCACCATCCATGTTATTGCCTCAGTGTTACCCAACATAACTTTGTAAATAAGAGAGGGCAGGGATTCTTAAAAGACAATTTACAATGGAATATTGCAAGTAGCAAGATAAAAGTGAACTGAACTATCAGGAAATCAGAAAACAAGCAAAACTATATATATATATAGTTATATAAAATTGTGTTTTTAAATATTCTGTATATATATATATATATATAAACACAATTTTCATATATATACTGTGTATGAAAATAGTGTTTTAAATTCTGTATATATATAGCGACAAAACATTTTAAAACACTACTTTCAATAACTTAATAGGTTCTGAATCTGTTATAGTGGAGATTAAAACCATATTTCAATGCCTTTCACCATAATAACTCTTCAGTATTACTCCTGGAATATTTTATGTGTAATTTTAGTATGCACTTAAATTCTTAGTTTATATTTTGTTTTAATAATAATCAGATACAGAAGGAGCTTTACTGCAATGGTGCATTTTTAAGGCACTGGTTTTCATTTCTGTGAATGAGAGGGCTTGGTAAAATCAGAAGGCGATGTAATTCCCAAACAATTTTGTTTAATGTATTCGATATTGGAAATCTCTCAGAAACAGGTCCCAACAAAAGCAATCAGCTGTTCTCAGAGATATTGGTCAATCCTACAATATGTAAATACCAAATTCTAATTATTTTTTGTTTCATCAATTAAATACAGAGTACACAAAATAAATCTAAGGCGTTACATTGTACCCTCCAGAGCCACAAACTGGCTGAATACATGAGCAACTCGTTTAGTCCCCCTCGGCCTACACGATCTCCTGGTTGCTAAACACTTTATCACTCCCATTCCCATAATTACATTTCCATCCTGGGCCTCCTCCATTGTCAGAGTGAGGTCAAACGCAAATAGGAGGAAGAGCACCTCATATTTCACTTGGGCAGCTCCCAACCCAGCGGTATTAATATTGATTTCTCTAACTTCAAGTAAACCTTGTTTTCCAGGGATGGAGAGAGACCTCTCTCTCCATCCCTCCCCAACCAAGTTATCTGACTAGTTTCACTGTCCTCCTGATTAATTTTACTATTTGTATGCCTTGATGTCACCTTCCCTTCAGTCAACAATGAACCATTCTGCATTTCCTTGATCATCCATCGTCTGCTTTGATTTGTCGTTTTCACACCTTACCCTTCCAATCTCTAGTTTCCCTCTCCCCTGACTATCAGTTTGAAAAAGGGTTTTGACCTGAAACACCAGCCATTCCTTCTCTCCAGAGATGCTGCCTGTTCCACTGAATTACTCCAGAATTATGCGTCTATCTACAAGAGCAATTAAATTGTTTGAATACATTGATGTCTTAACATCTGGAGGTTATTTACTTCTTTTGTTTCTGGACCACTTTATTCTCATGCTTTCTGTATAATTGTAAAATAATTTAATTGTGAGAAGAAACGATCACTTAGTTATTTTTCTACATCAACAAACTATTTTATATTGGAATACTTCCAGTCTTTGTTGTTTTAGATGTCAATTCTATTCTACACCATGCATTAATATATGGACAGTGATTGAAATTGCAATACCATTGGTGGCCATGGAGGCTCCCGGCGGTCACTCGCAGCCACCCGAGCTGCTTCTATCCCCGGCTACAGTGCAGTGTCTCCACGCCCGGAGTGCCGCGGCAGCGGTGAGGAGTAAGTTACTGCCATTATCCCCGACCCCCTCCTTCTCAACACTCCTGCCCTCCCCACAACTTCACCCCTGGCACAGACTCTCCACACGCTGTGAAAGGAACTGTCCCCCCAATTGGTCCCTTGAACAAGTGTTGTCATTTAATTAGACAGCTGATTCAACTTTTCCCTGTGCTCCCGTTTTTCCCACCATCTCTCCACCTGCCATTTGAGTTGGATGATCAGCCATGATCATATTGAATGGCGGTGTGGGCTCGAGGGGCCGAATGGCCTACTCCTGCACCTATTTTCTATGTTTCACCCTTCACCCCCCACCCATTCAGTAATTCAGAATAAAGGAGACTTGGAAGCCTTGGGCAAATTGAATTGTTACTGTCTTTATTTTTATTTTTTATTTTTACGGAGAAAACAATCTGCGCATGCGCGGTTTAATTGTTTTTAAAAGCCGACTGACTGCCTACCCTGAGTAATTAATCACGGCACGTGCCTGGGCCCCTCAGTGTTCTCCCTAACATAGTGTGCGTAGAATGCATTGAGCTTGCCTGAGTGCGATGCCTCGCTGTTGCTTGACTTGCCACTGGTTTTGCCTTGTAGGAATAGACGCGTTGGGGGACCAGCCCTCCCGTGTGATGCTGGGACCCAACGGGTCCCACTTAGTCTAGTATCTTCTATAGGTAGAAGAAGGACCAGGGTGTTTTTTTTATTATACTGGCTGTTATTCTGAGGCAGTGTGAAGTGTAGATGGAGTTAGTTGTGGCTGGTGGTGCATCTTTTCTGGCAGTCAACTCATTATTACTCCAATTAGAATTCAATGATGATCGTAGGCCCCAGGTTTAAATTTTGGGGGCAAAATGAACAGACAGGGCATGACAAATAATTTCTCCATTCGTGGAAGGTTGCGGCCTTCTGGAATTCACTCCTTAAATCCCACTTCCCCTCCCCATGTCACATTCCTTTCAAAACTCTTGGTAAATGCTACCTACGATTTGGTCCCCCAATGTTACTTAAATTACTTGGTGCCTCTGAGATGGATTCTTAAAGTAGCTTGTACAGGAGCTTACCACGGAGAAGGCATTCTGGATTTAGTGTTGTGTAATGAACTGGATTTGATAAGGCAACGCAAGGTAAAGGAACCATTCGGAGGTAGTTATCATAATATAATTTTTAATCTGCAATTTGAGGGGGAGAAGGTAAAATCAGAAGTGTCAGTATTGCAGTTGAGCAAAGGGGGACTATGGAGGCGTGAGGGAGGAGCTGGCCAAAGTTGAATGGAAAGGGACCAGATGATGGTGGAACATCAATCGCAGGTATTTCTGGGAATAATCCAGAAGATGCAGGATCATTTAATTCCAAAGACGAAGAAAGATTCTAAGGGGAGTAAGAGGTGACTGTGGCTGACAAGGGAAGTCAAGAACAGTATAAAAATAAAAGAGAAGACATTTAACATTACAAAGAAGAGCGGGAAGCCAGAGGATTGGGAAACTTTTAAAGATCAACAGAAGGCAATATGGGGAGAAGAGATGAAGTGTGAAGGTAAACTAGCCAAGAATATAAAGGAGGATATTAAAAGCTTATTTAGGTATGTGAAGAGTAAAAAATTAGTTTAAGACAAATGTAGGTCCCTTGAAGACATAAACAGGTGAATTTATTATGGGGAACAAGGAAATGGTAGACGAATTGAACAGGAACTTTGGTTCTGTCTTCACAAGGGAAGACACAAACAATCTCCCAGATGTACTAGGGGACAGAGGACCTAGGGTGATGGAGGAACTGAAGCAAATTCCCATTAGTCAGGAAATGTTGTTGGGTACACTGATTGGACTGAAGGTTGATAAATCCTCAGGGCCTGATTGTCTGCAGCTCAGGGTATTCAAGGAGGTGGCTCTCGAAATCATGAATGCATTGATGATCATTTTCCAATGTTTTACAGATTCTGGATCAGTTCATGAGGATTAGAGAGTAGCTAATGTTAACCCACTTTTTAAGAAAGGAGGGAGAGAGAAAGCAGGGAATTATAGACCAGTTAGCATGACATCAGTGGCGCTGAAGATGCTGGAGTCGATTAGTAAAGATGTAATAGCAATGCATTTGGATAGCAGTAACAGGATCGGTCCAAGTCAGCATGGATTTACGAAGGGAAATCAGGCTTGACAAATCTTCTGGAATTTTTTGAGAGCCAGTGGATGTAGTGCACCTGGACTTTCAGAAAGCCTTTAATAAGGTCCCACACAGGAGATTAGTGGGCAAAATTATTGCATATGGTATTGGGGGTAAGGTATTGATGGATAGAAAATTGGTTGGCAGATAGGAAACAAAGAGTAGGGATTAACAAGTCCCTTTCAGAATGGCAGGCAGTGACTAGTGGGGTGCCGCAACACTCGGTGTTGGGACCGCAGCTATTTACAATATACATTCATGATTTAGATGAAGGAATTAAAAGTAACATTAGCAAATTTGCAGATGACACAAAGCTGGGTGGCAGTGTGAACTGTGAAGTGGATGCTATGAGGATGCAGGGTGACTTGGACAGGTTGGGTGAGTGGGCAGTTGCATGGCAGATGCAGTATAATGTGGATGAATGTGAGGTTATGCACTTTGGTGGCAAGAACAGGAAGGCAGATTATTATCTGAATGGTATCAGTGTCAGGTTAGGAAAAGGGACAGTACAATTAGACCTGGGTGTCCTTGTACATCAGTCACTGAAAGTATAGGGCCTGCCCACTGTATGAGGTAATTCAAGCGTTTAAAAACAAAATCAAACTCTTGGTAAGCATGTAGAATGTACGTAGCGGGTACGTCGGAGCTCGGGACGTCTCTTAGTGGCTCGTAACGCTAACGGCAGGTACTCAGGAAACGCAGTAAGCAAGTGAAGACTCGTGAAGATTTTTCAACATGTTGAAAAATGTCCACGAGAGCCCCGAGTACCTACAAGCGATTATTACCGTAATTCTCCGAGTTCGAATCAGGGGAAACTCGGGAGAACTCTTGAATTAGCTCGTACAGTGGGACAGGCCCTTAAGCATGCAAGTACAGCAGGCAATGAAGAAAGCCTTCATAATGAGAGGAGTTGAGTATAGGAGCAACGAGGTCCTTCTGCTGTTGTACAGGGCCCTGGTGAGACCACACCTGGAGTATTGTGTGCAGTTTTGGTTTCAAAAATGAGGAAGGACATTCTTGCTTTTGAGGGAGTGCTGCATAGATTCACGAGGGGCCACAGTTTAAGAATAAGGGGAAGGCCATTTAGAACTGAGAAGAGAAAAAAACTTTCACACAGAGAGTTGTGAATTTGTGGAATCTGATTCACTAGATGCATTAAAAAGAGAGTTAGATAGAGCTCTTAGGGCTAGGGGAATCAAGAGATATGGGGAGAAGGCAGAAACTGGGGTATTGATTGTGGATGATCAGCCATGGCTCAAAGGGCCGAATGGCCTACTCCTGCACCTATTGTCTATGTATCTATGTAACCAAGAGTGTTAAGCCCAGGACCAGTGGAATATGAACTGGGAGGTGAATTTTGATTCCTCTAACCCGGTGGCATTTAAAATGGAACACACAATTCACTTACTTCACTTTCCCTCACATTTGACTGAATGTAATTGTAAATTGCAGGTAGCAAGGATTTTTGATTTTCTATTATGACCTCAGGCCTCAATGCAAAGTAACATTGGATTCCTCTCATGACCAAGCCTTCCAGGAATTGAAGGCAGGCCAGAAGCTATGTTTTGTAAAAAATTGCTTCCTTCTGTTCCGAAAGGAATGGGAACATTTTTCCAGCTCAGAAGCCTTTGGCCTTCGCTTTTCTATTCAAAACTCCTGGAGCACTTACAAAGTACTATTCTTGTGGGTCTTTGATAGTTTAAATCAGGAAATCATCAAGCAATATCTTAAGTCCTGGCGGTCAAAACATGCCAAATATCCCTTCTCCCACTCATGCAGGGATCACTAACTTCACCCTGTTCTAAGCTATGAGATAAAAGCAAGTCATGAATAGGAACAAAAAAAGTTCCACTTATTTTAAAATGTCAAAGAAGCAGTAAAACAGCATAGACCGGTGAAACCATTAAAAAAAAAAGTATATTGTCCTTTGCACACCACTTTGAGGTAGTTTTTGTGTTCCTTTCCAAGTTAGCTTAAAATGGAACATTTATCACTTTGATCTATTGATTTTTTTTTTAAATGGTTTAGTTTAGTTTAGTCATTCCAGATGAGACAGAGTTTCATGTGCACTTCCTCTAACCTCATCCACTTAATCTGGTGTTCCCGATGTGGCCTTCTGTACAATGTAACAATAAGTGTAGACATGGCGGCCATTTCGCTGAACACTTGTGCTCAGTCCGCCAAGGCTTACTGGATCTCCCAGCTGCCAACCATTTTAACTTCTCTTCCCATTCCCATACCCACCTTTCCATCCTGGGCTTCCTCCATAGTCAGAGTGAGGCCACACGCAAGTGGGAGGAACAGCACCTCACATTCTGCTTTGGCAGCTTACACCCCACCGGTATGAACATTGAATTCTCAAATTTTACGTAACCTCTATTTTAATTTTACGTAACCTCTTCCCTCTCCCGTGCCCCTCTTGGATTCCCATCTATTTCCCTGCTCCACCCCCTCACCTCCTGCTACTTACCTCTTCCCTGGCTTCTCACACCTACTCTTCTTATCTCTGGCCTTTGTTCCAACCATCTGCCTATCCCCAAACCTCCATCCTCGCCTATGCCAACCTGTCACCTGCCAAGCTTTGTCCTGCCACTCTTCGTTTCCAGCTTGCAGAGATACTCCAGTACTTTCTGTCCTTTTTAATATTAACCAGCATCTGCAGTTCTTTATTTCTACATATCTGAGGACACTGTGGGTGGCTGGAGAAAAATTGCAGGAGCCCTGGCTGAGATATATGAATCATTGAGGGCAGCACAGTGGCACAGCTGGTGGAGCTGCTGCCTCACAGCGCCAGGTTCAATCCTGACCTCAGGTGCAGTGAGCGCCGAGTCTATACGTTCTCCCTGTGACCACGAGGGTTTCCTCCCACATCCAAAAGATGTGAGATCATAGATTAATTAGGAAAATTGCTCCTAATGTGTAGAGAAAGTGGGATGACATAAAACTAGTGTGAACCAATGACATATGGTCGGAGTGGCATTGATGGGCCAAAATACCTTTTTTCATGCTGTATCTCTAAACTAAACTAAATTAAATCATTCGACACGAGTGAGGTGACAGACAACAAGAGGATGGCAAATGCTGTATCTCTATTTAAGAAGTGCTGCAAGGAAAAGCCTGGGCACTATAGACCAGTGAACCTAACAGCTGTGGTTGACAAGTTACTAGAGTGAATTCTGAGGGATAGGATATATACTTTTGGATGTAGGGGGGCTGTCTGGGAAAGTCAGTATCGTTTTTTACGTGGGAGATCGTGTCTTACGAAGTTGATTGAGTTTCTTGAAGAAGTAACCAAAGAACTTGACAAGGGCAAAGTCATAGCCATTGTCTACATGGACTTCAAAAAGACCTTTGATAAGATTAGGCATGGAAGACTGCTCTGGAAGGTCAGATCACATGGAGATCCAAGGAGAGCTAATGGCCTGGATAGAGAATTGGCAGGAAGCAGAGAGTGATGGTGGAAGGATGTTTTTCAGTCTAGAGGCCCGTCACTAGTGGTGTGCCTCAGGGATTAGTGCTGGGCCCATTGCTGTTTGTGGTTTAAATCAATGATTTGGATGAGAATATACAAGACATGCTTATTAAGTTTGCAGATGACACTAAAGTGAGTGATACCGTAGGTAGGGTAGATGATTTTCAAAAATCAATTATGCCCTTGATCAGCTCGGCAAGTGAGCTGAGGAATGGTTAATGGAAGATGGATACAAAAAGCTGGAGTAACTCAGCAGGACAGGCAGCATCTCTGGAGAGAAGGAACGGGTGATGTTTCAGGACGAGACCCTTTTTCAGACTGAACGTCTGAGTTACTCCAGCTTTTTGCGTCTATCTTCAGTTTAAACCAGCATCTGCAGTTCCTTCTTACACAAATGTTTAATGGAATTCAATGTAGATAAGTGTGAGATGTTCCATTTGGGTCTAAAGGGCCTGTCCCACTTGGGTGTCATTTGCGCGTCATTTACGCGACATCATTTATGCGTCATGACGCACGACGCGCGCGTCATGATGTGAGCATGGTGCGTGGTGACGTAGGCAGTGAGAAAGGAGGATATATTTCCATGGTAAATGCCGAGATCATCATCAACCCCTGTATGTCTTTTTTTTACTTCAGTTAAAGCCTTGATGCTGCAAAGTCCTCCAGAGGCCTCGTTCTCATTTAACATATTTCTCTCAACATCTTGTCTGGGATGTTAACCAAACCAGACCAGAGAGTGTGCAATGGACTGGAGTCAAGTACATTCAAGTCAAGAACACGGTCATGCTGAGAAATTCTTCAAAGTAATCTTACCAGCATGCACCAACAGCTTCTCAGCACGATGAGTTTGCCTCCATTCTTGACCCTCAGGATGCTGGACCCATTGGTGTTGTGCCGTAGACTGTCTTGACAGCTCTGATCAATCTACACATGTTGTGATTATTGGCAGCTGCGTAATCTCCCGTGTTCTTTACACTCCCGTCTGTCCTTTAAGTCACAAGCTTATTGTTCATGGGGGAGTTGAAATCAATGGCATAATCATTATTCTCCACTTCTAATTGCCATTGAACTTTGGAGACGAGTGAGAATGAACCCCATTGTTGAGTCTGGACTCGTATATAAGCCAAACAAAATGAGGACCACGGATTTCTATCCCTAAATGTCACCTCATCACATCCATTATGATACATCACAACCAATTCATTGTTTTGGAAGGTAGGCACAAAATGCTGGAGTAACTCACCAGGACAGGCAGCATCTCTGCAGAGAAGAACAGGTGACTATCAATTGCTCTGCCAAGGACAAGAAGGCTCTGCAGAGAGTAGTGCGTTCGGCCGAACGCACTATGGGAACTTCACTTGCCCCCCTGCAGGAACTATACATCAGGAGGTGCAACTCCAGAGCCAACAATATCATGAGAGACCCCTTCCACCCCTGCAACGGACTGTTCCAGCTGCTACGGTCAGGCAAACGCCTCCATTGCCATGCGGTGAGAACAGAGAGGTTGAGAAGGAGTTTCTTCCCAGAGGCCATTCGGACTGTAAACACCTATCTCACCAGGGACTAACTCTACTGAACGTTTTTCCTTCCATTATTTATTATGTAAAGGTATATGTGTGTTGTGATTGTGTTTATAGTTTGTTTGGTTGTTTGGTTGTTTGTCTTTTTGCACAAAAGTCCGCGAGCATTGCCACTTTCATTTCACTGCACATCTCGTATGTGTATGTGACAAATAAACTTGACTTGACTTGACGTTTCGGGTCGAGACCCTTGTTCAGACTGATGTCAGGGGAGTAGGTGTACAGAGATAAAATGTAGTCGGAGACAGTAAGACTGGGAGGGGGAGGGGGTGGAGAGAGGGGGAAAGCAAGGGCTACTTGAAGTTAATGTTCATACTGCTGGGTGCAAGTTACCCAAGCGAAATATGAGGTGCTGTTCCTCCAATTTGTGCCGGGCCTCACTCTGACGATGGAGGAGGCCCAGGACAGAAAGTTCAGTGTGAGAATGGGAGGGGGAGTTAAAGTGTTGAGCAACTGGGAGATTTGGAAGTGTGCACAAATGTTATTAAGCAAGCAAGTAGCCTATTTATACAAAGAGAAATTTTATGCACTTTCATGCAAAATATGAGCGCATTAATAGGCCACCAGAAGTAGATGAGAAATATGCCTTGTTGTTATACCTTGATATATTCAAAGCAGAGATCGATGAATTTTTAGATATTAAGGAAACCAGGGAATTTGAGGTTAGTGCCGAAATCTGTCTCTGGGATAAAAGATCAGCCATGAGTTTATTGAATGGCGGAGCAGACACGAGAGTCCAAATGACCTTTGCCTACGTCAGATTCTAAATGACATTGACTGTTGAAGACATGTTGGGTAGGGTAGCATTGGGGTAAAGCTTTGAAACAAATATCAAAAGGCTTGCTCTGTTGCACTGTTAGTATAGTTTTGAATTCCAGTTAAGAATTTAAATTCAAATAGTTAAATGTCTGGAATTAATATGCTATCATTTGCAACATTGACCACGACTTCCCAGATTATTGTAAAAACGCACCTTGTTTATTCATGCCCAATTCTGAGAAGGAAATCACTCTTTGTTACCAGTATGACCTAGGAGTGCCTTCAGACCTACTGTAAGATTCATTCTTAAATGCATTCCAAGGATGACATAATGCCAATGCTACCTATCATGCATACACCTCGTGAGGAAATAAATATTTAAAAATGTGAAGCATTGAACAGGAGTCTAGTTTACACACTTAGGTCAATGTTAAAGACCCCATGCCGGCATTCTGAAAGAAAGCAAAGGAGTTAACTAACCCTGGAGTACCTGACAAAATGTATCGTAGTCGACCATGTAAACATTGGATAATTTGCACATTTTTTGCTCTCACAGCATAGCTAGCTTATATTATTTCCCAGTTAAAAGTACTTGGAAATGTTTGCATGTCAAATGTCCTACGAATGATACAGTGGTGGTGAAATATATATTTGCTGGTTGGAAGAACAATTGCAAATGGGGCAATCAGGGTTAATGTTCAATTCACTTTGGTAAAAGTACATTGTCCAAGGTTAGGTAACCCCAAAAGGACATAAAGTGCTGGAGTAACTCAGCAGGTCAGGCAGCACTCTGGAGAACATAGATAGGTGACGTTTCAGGTTGGGACCCTTCTTCAGACTCATATAAAAAGCAGTTAAGATAAAATATAGGAAGTAGTTACGCAAACAACAAAGGTGAAAGTTAGGACAATTTCTATAGTAAGAAAGCAAATCAAGAGAAATGCTAACAGACTCTAAATGGAGAGTTTTGATAGAATAGAGAAAAAAAATCCCTTGGTTTGGAAATTGATGAGGATAACACATCATTTAAAACAACTATTTTAAGAGGAAGTTAGAAGCAGTATTTATGCAGGAGATTGTTGGGCATATAATACCTTGCCACAAGCAGCAATTGAAGGGGGTGTGTTGAACTTTGCATTGAATAGTTAATGCCCATTGATTAGCACTCGACAATAATATTAATTTTAGATTACACTTGGGACAAATTGTTTCCTCTGGGGTGTTCATATTTTTTAATTAAATTAAGTTCCAACTTTGAGCAAATTAGGTAAAATAACCTTCTGAAAGGAAAACAGTTCACATTAGTTCAGTCAATAAAGCATTCTGAGTAAGGAATCAAACAGTTACACAATAATTGATCATTAAAGCTTCTATATTTAAACTCTATCAGAAGCATGCAAATGCAGATTCCCATCTGCTGAATGTTTATGTAGGTGAGCAGGGAGACAATTGGCCCCACATAATTATAGAAAGGCTTGCTTTCCAAACAATGCTTCAAATAGCCAATCCTCCTCTTTGTGGTTGACAACTCAAACAGAGCTGGTGGGAGAAAACAAACACAGGATGTTGAAGAAGAATAGCCATAATAGATTTATTAACAGCCAATTAGTCAGTAATTGGGTATGGGCAATTCTACTAAATAACTCCCAGAAAGGCTTTTGTCTCTAATGAAATTAACTATATAATTTCAGGCTTTGCTTCTGTTTGTGCACAAAAGCACGCCTACTCTGATTTTTTTGTGTTCAATTATAGTCTTCTGTGGTAGTTCAGATCAACTGAATACTTATTGCCTAGCTCCTAGCGTGGTTTTCATTCTTTTTACTGTCAAACCAGCTCTTAACAAATCGACACCAAAGTGTCTGCGGGTCACTCATTCGTGAAATGCTGCAGCTGTAAATCACCTCTGGCTGTGACAAATTGGCAAAACCATCATATTAGAGGGGGTTTCATGAGTTGTCTTGAAGCAGATTAAACAAACAACTTAAAAAGTTCCTGAACTGTGTCTTTAACTGGTGGCTAATGTTTTAAAACATTGAATTCACAGCCCTCCTGTGAGGCCACTTTGACTTTCTTTCTCTCTTATCTGAAGTTTTGACCTCTAGGAAGAAGGAGAAGGTGACGGGGTCAAAGTCTTTTCCTCCTTGGCCTTCACTGCTTGCTGGGAGAGGTTTGATTGCAGAATAGATGTCTTAGAACTGAGGTTGAGGGTCAGCCTTTTAATTCTGTTAAAGAACAGCTGGTTTTAGTTTATTTGCAATCCTTTCCCTTTACCTATGAATCTGGGGATATGAAAAATGTTTCCTGAAGAAACTCATAAAGTAAAAATTATCAAGGGTGAAAAGTTTTATTTTGTGTGTTTTGAGAGGCTCACAAAATGTTTCTTTGCCCAACTAAGGTAACACTGTTTACTGAAGGATTCACTGGGGCAGTTCCTGATGAACCACAAACTCTTGATACATTCCTGCCTCTCTCTTCCTACTTTGCCTCTAATAAAATGACAGCCGTCTAAAAGACCCCTAGTCTGAAGATGGGTCTCGACCTGAAACGTCACCCATTCCTTCTCTCCCGAGATGCTGCCTGTCCGGCTGATTTACTCCAGCTTTTTGTGTCTATCTTTGGTTTAAACCAGCATCTGCAGTTCCTTCTTACACATTTATACACATATTTCATATTATTCCCAGTGACAAACTTACAGAATTTGTGTGGCATACTTTATCCGCAATATATTGGACAATGTTTAATAGTAAAGAGTTTAACAAAACATGAACATTGAATGTCTACTGTATGTCAAACAGGTTGCAGATTTTCTTGTCTACTTGCCATTTAGATTTAAGCCTGAGGCAATATTGGTGTGTGGCTCAACAGCAACCAGGGGTCATAATTTCATTTGGAGTTGGCATCAGATTTAATTTTTCTATCATGCAGTATCCAATAGCAGCAAGTCTTTGTTTCGTTGCACTAAAAATTAATCACAGCAATTTGAATAAATATGAAATGTAAATAAAATTGGAACAAAGAAAGGGCAAGTAATGTATTTAATTTGAAAATATATGCAAACAATTATTTTATGGTAGTGGGTCAAGCCAAACTGATGTGTCTCAATCACTAAAGTTTGAGTAAAGGGCCTGTCCCACCGCGCGGTGATGCCTGTTTGGTCGTGAGTAGTCGCCCAAAGAGTCGTACCTTTTTCTGGTCGCCGCTGGATTTTCAACATTTTGACATTTTTCGGTGACCTGCTGCGACTATGACGGGTGCCGGCATGTCGCCGAAAAAAATCGCGTAAGTGGGACAGGCCCTTAAGGCTTTGACTTTTGCACATGTCTATCGAACATAGATGTCTGAAACATATTGAATGACTTACTTGAAGCTGCCGCCACGCTTCCCTGCTAAACTTCATGTTTAGTCCAATAGTGCGGCCTAGTCTTTCTGGTAGCAAACTGGGAAATGGTCTTTCCAATCATACCAGAACCCCAGAAGGGAAGCACGGTGGCGCAGCGGAAGAGTTGCTGCCTTACAGCGCCAGAGACAATAGACAATAGACAATAGGTGCAGGAGTAGGCCATTCGGTCCTTCGAGCCAGCACCGCCATTCAATGTGATCATAGCTGATCATATTGACTGACCGGGTTCGATCCTGACAATGGGTGCTGCCTGTACGGAATTTGTACGTTCTCCCCTTGACCTGCGTGGTTTTTCTCTGGAATCTCCTGTTTCCTCCCACACTCCAAAGACGTACAGGTTTGTAGGTTTATTGGCTTGGTAAAATGTAAATTGTCCCTAGTGTGTGTAGGATAATGAGAGTGTGCAGGGATCGCTGGTTGGCGCAGACCCGGTGGGCCGAAGGGCATGTTACCATGCAGTATCTCTAAACTGACCTAAAGATAGACACAAAACGGGCCAGGCAGCATCTCTGGAGAGAAGGAATTGGTGATATTTTGGGTCGAGACGCTTCACCTTCCCCTCAGCCAACATTGAACCATTCTACATTTCCTCGTCATTGTCTACTTTAATCTGTCATTTTCACGCCTTAGATTCTCTTTGTACCCATCCATATCTCCAGTTTCCCTCTCACCTGACTCTCAGTCTGAAGAAGGGTCTCGACCCGAAACGTCACCCATTCCTTCTCTCTAGAGATGCTGCCTGCCCACTGATTTACTCCAGCATTTTGTGTCCATCTTCGGTGTAAACCAACATCAGCAGTTCCTTCCGAAACTACACTAAAGACAGACGCAAAAGGCTGGAATAACTCAGCGGGTTAAGCAGCATCTCTGGAGTAAAGGAATAGATTACATTTCGGGTCGAGACCCTTCTTCAGACTCTTACTAAACCCCATTAATATCAATTGTGACACCAGGAATGAGCATAATGAGGTAAATAAAATATCTTTTATCAAAAGTACCTTACTTTAATTTAATTATTTCTAATTAGTGTTGTGTCTAGTGTTGTGCCAAATGCCTCCATTACTACCTTGTCCACCTGACTTGCCACTTTCAAAAGAAAGATACAAGATTCCCAGATCTCTCTGTTCTGCAATACTCTCCAGGACTCTACCATTTACTATTTAAGTCCTGTCCTGGTTTGACATTCCAACGTGCAACACCTCACACTTGTCAGAATGAAATCCCGCTCACCATCCCTTGGCCCACCTTCCCAACTGATCTAGTTACTCTTATAAACATATATAATTCCTCACTGTTTAATAAATCACCAATTTTGAATCCAATTGGCTTGGGTTCCATGTGATCTACCCTACCCTGTGGGACATTGTCAAAGACCTTAGACATTAGATGTACAGTGTGGAAACAGGCCTGTTGGCTCACCAAACCCATGAGACCACCAAACACCCCGTACACCAGCATCATCCTACACACTAGGGACAATTTACAATTTACAGAAGCCAATTAACCTGAAAACTTGTACGTCTTTGGAGTGTGGTAGGAAACCAGAGCACCCGGCGAAAACTCACGCAGGTCAGGGGGAGAACATACAAACTCCGTACAGACAACACCCATAGCCAGGATTGAACCCAGGTCTCTGGCACTGTAAGGAAGCAACTTTACTGCTGTGCCACTTTGTGGTGCTGAAAGGCCTTGCTAAAGTCCATTTGAAAATGTCCACTGTCTAGCATCCATCAATTCCCTTGGTGATCTGTTCAAAAAACGCTCTCAGATTTGTGAGACACGATTTTTCAATGTACAAAGTCATGCTAACTATCCATATGCCCTTTAGATCCTGCCCCTGAGAATTCCCTCACATAACCTTCCCACCAGGGATATCATGCTCCACCGGCCTGTAGATTCCTGGCTTATCCTTGCTGGTCTTCTTAGATAAAGGTGCTACATTAGCCAGACGTCAAACCTCCAGAATTTCACCTGTGGCTGAAGATGATGCAAATATCTCCACAGGAACCTTTGCAATTTTCTCCTTGTTTCCGACAAAGTTCATGGATGAACTTGGCGAGGGACTTATCCACCTTAATCATCTTAAAGAGCCTTAAGATTCCTATTAACTCCTAATTCCAGTAATTCCAGGTTAGGATGGTCCTAACTTGGAAGGCAACTTCTGGGTGATGGTGTTCCTATTCTTTTGCTGCCCTCATCCTTGTAGCTGGTAGAGGTTATGGGTTTGGAAGGTTCTATCCAAGACAACTTGGTGACTTTCTGTAGTGCATCCTGTATATGGTACAAACTGCTGCTACCCCATGTCGGTGGTGGAGTGAGAGAATCATTGTGGACGGGATACATATGAAGTAGGCTTCTCTGTCCTTATTATGAATATAGACATAAAATGCTGGAGCTTACTCAGTGAGACAGGCAGCATCCCTGGAGAGAAGCAATGGGTGCATTTGGTTGAAGACCCTTCTTGGAGTCAGGGGAGAGGGAAACTAGAGATAGGGAAGGATAAGGTGTGAAAACAACAGATCAAAGCAGATGGTGATCAAGGAAATATAGAAGAATTCATTCAGCGGGTGAGGCAGCATCTCTGTAGAGAAGGAATGGGTGACATTTCGGGTCGAGACCCTTCTTCAGACTGATGTCAGGGGAGGGGGCGGGGCAATGAAAGAATGTAGTCGGAGACAGTAAGACTAGTGGGAAAATGGGGAAGGGGAAGGGGATGGAGAGAGAAAGCAAGGGCTATCTGAAGTTAGAGAAGTCAATGTTCATACCGCTGGGGTGTAAATTACCCAAGCGAAATATGAGGTGCTGTTCCTCCAATTTGCGCTGGGCCTCACTCTGTCAATATAGGAGGCCCAGGACAACAGGGTGAGATTGGGAATGGGAGGGGGAGTTGAAGCGCTGAGCCACCGGGTGATCAGGTAGGTTAAGACGGACTGAGCGGAGGTGTTCAGTGAAACGATCGCCGAGCCTGCGCTTGGTCTCGCCGATGTAGAGAGGTTGACACCTGGAACAGCGGATACATTAGATGAGGTTGGAGGAGGTGCAAGTGAACCTCTGCCTCACCTGGAAGACTGTTTGGGTCCTTGGATGGAGTCAAGGGGGGAGGTAAAGGGACAGGTGTTGCATCTCCTGTGGTTGCAGGGGAGAGTACCTGGGGAGGGGGTGGTTTGTGTGGGAAGGGACGAGTTAACCAGGGAGTTTTGGAGGGAACGGTTTTTATTGACATCTGGAACAGTGGATATAGTTTTATTGACACCTGCAACAGCGGATACAGTTTTATTGTCACTGAACACCTCCGCTCAGTCAGTCTTAACCAACCTGATCTCCCCGAAAGCTGGATTTTCTCCTGCTGGATATCCTCATTACCTAACCCTTTTGCGGTAGTTACTTGCCCCCTCCTTGCCCAGGCCTGGAAATTGTCCAGTTCCTGCTGCATGTGGATATGGACCACTTCATTATCTGAAAAGTCGTAAATGGTTCTGTACATTGTGCCATCATCAGTGAACATCCCTACTGCTTATCATATTACCGAAGGAAGATCATTGATGAAGCAATGGAGATGGTCGCCCCAGGACACTTACGGAGAAACTCCCGCAGTGATGTCCTATGGCTGAGAAGATTGGCCATCAAACATCACAACCATCTTCCTCTGTGTTGGGTATGATACAAAACAGCAAAGGGGTTTCTCTGTCTCATTGACAAGTTTGTATATCAAAGGGCTCCTTGATTTAAGATGATCACAATACAAGACACTGCAGATGCTGGAATCTTGAGGAAAAAATAAACTGCTGAAACAAAGATCCTGACCCAAAGACCCAACATAAAAGCTGGAGTAACTCAGCAGGACAGGCAGCATCTCTGGAAAGGAATGGGTGACGTTTCGGGCCGAGACCCATCCATTTCCTTCCACCGATGCTGAGTTCCTCTCGCAGTTGTTTTTTTTTTTGCTCAATAAAAGGATGCCTTGATTTCAAGGGTAGTTATATACTCTAATGTATCCAAAAAGGAACTGCCTACTGTTTTTTCATCCAAATGGAAATATTTGCTGCTCCTTTTCAGTTCATTCATACATGATTTAATTAGACAAAACACTGAAAGACTTGGTCAGAAATCCAGTATATGTACAAATTTATCACAAATGGATTTGTTTTTAAAATAATATCTAATTTATATAGCTTATTAAAATCATTTTTTTTTCAGGAATGTGATCAAGTTCACATTGATGATGTATCATCAGATGATAATGGACAGGATTTGAGGTATGTTACTTAACTAAAAATAAATTATTCGATACGATGTATGAGACGTATAAAATGTACTAGACCAAGTGCAGACCCGCTGGGTCTGTTCCTCCCAACGCGCGGTGGGGGGGGGGGGGGGGGTGCTGCGGCTTCATACGCTCACTAACCACCTGAGGGGGGGAGGGGTGAGGGGGGGAGGGGGAGAGAGGGGGGAGGGAGGAGGAGATGGGAAGAGGGGAGGGAGGAGGGGGGAGTGGGGGAAAGGCATGGGATGGAAGGGCGGGAGGGGGAGAGAGAGATTAGAGGGGAGAGAGAGTAGAGGGGAGAGAGGGTGAGGGAGGGGGAGAGAGAGGAGGGGGTGAGTGAGGGGACAGAGGAGAGGGGAGGGGGAGAGTTGGAAGGGGGAGAGAAAAGGAGGGAGAGAGGTGGAGAGGGAGAGGTGGAGGGGGGAGAGAAGAGGAGAGAGGAGAGGAGGGGGAGAGGTGGAGGGGAGGGTGGAGAGGGCGGAGGAGAGGTGATAGTGGAGAGGGGGAGGAGAATAAGAGGTGGAGGGAGTGGAGGGGGTAGAGGGGAGGGGGGACAGGGAGGAGGAGGGAGAGAGGAGGGAGGAGAGGGGTTGGTAGTGGGGGAGAGGGGAGAGGGGGAGAGAGAGGAGGGGGAGAGAGGAGGGGGAGAGAGAGAAGGAGGGAGAGAGACGGTGGGAAAGAGAAGTGGGGAGAGAGAAGGGGAGAGAGAAGGGGGAGAGGGAGAAAAGCAGGGGGTGGAAGGGAGGGGAGGAGAGAGAGAGTAGAGGGGAGAGAGAGAGAGAGTAGAGGGGAGAGGGGGAGGGAGGGAGGGGGGGAGAGAGGAGAGGGTGAGTGAGGGGGAGGGAGGAGGGGATGGAGAGAGAAGAGGGGGAGTTGGAGGGGGGAGAGAAGAGTAGGGGAAGTGGAGGGGGGAGAGAAGAGGAGGGGAGAAGAGGAGGGGGGGAGAAGAGGAGGGGAAGGAGGAGAGGGGAGGGTGGAGAGGGGGAAGGGGGGGAGAGGAAGTGGAGGGGAGGAGCGAGTAGAGGGGAGAGAGGAGGTGGGGAGAGAGGAGGTGGGAGAGATGAGGGGAGAGAGAGGAGGGGAGTGGGGAGAGAGGGGGGGAGGTGGGTAGAGGGGAGGGGAAAGGGGGTTTGGAGGAGGGTAGAAGGGGTTGGAGGAAGGGAGAGGGTGTTGGAGGAGGGGAGAGAGGTTGGAGGGGGGTGGAGGGAGAAGGGAGCTGGAGGAGGGGAGAAGGAGGGTGGAGGAGGGGAGGGGCGGGGGGCAGAGGGAGAGAGGGGGCAGAGGGGGGAGAGGGGAAGGGAAGAGAGAGTGGGGAGGGGGAAGAGGGGGGGAAGGGAGGGGAGGGAGGAGGAGGGAAGAGGGGGAGAGGGGGGAAGGGGGAGGGGAGAAGGTCCCGTCCATTCAACACACGGTTGTGGGGGGGGGAGGCGGTTGCGGCGTCACACACACGCTAACCAACAATCCCCCCTCCCACACACACACTAACCACCCCCCAACAAACACACTAACCACCCCTCCCCAACACACACACACACACACACACACACACACACACACACACACACACACACACACACACACACACACACACACACACACACACACACACACACACACACACACACACACACACACACACACACACACTAACCACCCCCCTTGATATTATATTAATACTATTCAATGGCTCCTTTTACCCCAAAGGGGGAGGGAATGTGAGAGTGGCGGGGGAGGGGTGGAGAGAGTGGGTGGAGAGAGGGGTAGGGGGAAGGGAGAGGGGAGAGAGGGGGGGGAGGGGGGAGAGAAGGGGACGAGTGGGGAGGGATGGGAGAAGCATAGGGGGAGGGGTGGAAGGGGAGAGAGGGATGGGGGAGAGAGGGGGGAGGGAGGAGGAGGAGGGGAGAGGGGGAGATGGGGAGAGGGGGCGATGGAGAGGAGTGATGAGAGAGGGGTGGAGAGGGGTGAGGGGAATTGGGAATGGGGAGAGAGGGGTGAGGAGAGAGGGGAGAGAGGGGTGAGGGGTGAGGAGAGGGTTGAGGAGAGAGGGGTGAGGAGAGAGGGGGAGGGAGGAGTGAGGTGAGGGGAGAGGGGTGAGGAGAGTGGGGTGAGGGGAATAGGGAGAGAGGGGGGAGGAGAGAGTGGTGAGCAGAGAGGGGTGAGGAGAGAGGGGGGAGGGGGGAGAGGGAGGGAGCAGGAGGGGCGAGGGGTAAATGGGGAGAGAGTGGGGAGGGGGAGGAGATGGGAGGGAAGGGGAAGGGGGAAGGGGGAAAGGAGAGAGGAGGATGAGGATGGGGAAGGGGAGGAGAGCGGGGAGGGTGAAGGGGGAGAGGGGTAGATGGGGGAAGGATAGATGTGGGGAGGGGAGAGGAGGAGGAGAGAGGTGTGATGAGAGAGGGGTGAGGGGAGAGGGAGGAGGAAAGAGGGGTGAGGAAAGAGGGGAGAGGAATGAGGAGAGATGGGTGAGGGGAGGGGTGAGGGGAATAGGGAGAGAGGGGGTTGGAGAGACGGGCAAGGAGAGGGGGAGGAGAGAGGGTTCAGGTGAGTGGGGTGAGGAGAGAGGGGGAGTGAGGAGTGAGGGGTGAGGAGGGAGGAGTGAGGGGTGAGGAGAGAGGGGAGGGGGTGAGGAGAGAGGGGTGAGGAGAGGGGTGAGGAGCGAGGGGTGATGGGAGAGGGGTGAGGAGAGAGGGGGAGAGATGAGTGAGGAGAGAGGGGTGAGGGGAGAGTAGAGAGGGGTGAGGGGAATAGGGAATGGGGGAGAAAGGGGCGAGGAGAGAGGGGCGAGGAGAGATGTTGGAGGAGAGAGGGGTGAGGAGAGAAGGGTGATCACACGCTTCGACACAGGCGGCGGGGGGCGGGGCTGGGGCTGGAGCAAAGACATATGTAAATGGTTCTATTGCGATTGGCCACGTGTGAGGGATGTCATTGTGACATCACACATTGGAAGATGCTGCAACATCAGACGGGGGAGGGGGGGCTGGGGTTGGAGCAAAGGCAGATGTAAATGAGATCCATTGCGATTGGACATCTGAACATTGGGCATTGTGACATCACACGATAGAACGTTCGTCAACATTCTATGGGTTGGAAGCTGTTAGATTTTTTTTTACCATTTTGAAATTTTTTATGGTTTTTACCGAAAAAGCAGGGTTGAACCAAATTTTCTAATTTTACAAACATTAAGAGGAGGAGGAAAAACTCTACCGGAATATGTAAACATTTTGAAGGAGGAAATTCACAAAAGCCTAAAACGACTATTCGCAGAATAGAACCCGGACAAACCAACACGAGAGTTTTAAATATATTAAGATAAGATAAGATATTGCAGCAAATTGTGGATGCAGCCCAGAACATCACACAAACGAACCTCCCATCCATTAACTCCATTTATACCTAAGCTGCCTCGGCAAGGCCAGCAGCATAATCAAGGACGATTCGCACCCTGGCCACTCCCTCTTCACCCCTCTCCCATTGGGCAAAAGGTATAGAAGTGTGAAAAAGCACACCTCCAGATTCAGGGACAGTTTCATTCCAGCTGTTATCAAGTAACTGAATAATCCTACCACAACCAGAGAGCAGTCCTGAACTACTGTCTACCTCATTGGTGACCCATGGACCATCCTTGATCAGGCTTTGCTTGATTTACCTTGTACTTAACGTTATTCCCTTATCATGTATCTGTACACTGTAAATGGCTGAATTGTAATCATGTATTGTCTTTCCGCTGACTGAATAGCACGCAACAAAAGCTTTTCACTGTACCTCAGTACAGGTAACAATAAACTTAACTGTAACTGAGACATATAATCCAGTCTTTATTCTTTGCTGATAACTCTCATTTGCGTTCATTTCTACAGTACTTACAACTTTGCCACAGATGGCTTTCATGCTGCAGCGACAAGTGCAAATCTTTGTTTAGCAACCGGTGTGCGTGGAGGAGTTGATTGGATGCGGAAGCTAGCTTTTCGCTATCGGAGAGTAAAAGAAATATATAATACTTATAAAAATAACGTTGGAGGCAAGTATTCATATTTTTATCTCATGAAGTAATTTGCTAATCAGCAAGGGACTAATGGGTCTGTCCCACCTACGTGATTTTTTTCGGCGACTTGCCGGCACCCGTCATAGTGGCAGCAGGTCGCCGAAAATTTTCAACTAAATTTGCCAGCGAAAATTTCCAGCGGCGACCAGAACAAGGTACGACTCTTTGGGCGACTACTCATGACCATACAGGCTTCACCCCGTGACATGTCGCTAGGGTGTCGTCTTTATGGTCATGAGTAGTCTCCTCAGTCGCCCAAAGAGTCGTAGCGTCTTTCTGGTCGCCTCTGAATTTTCAACATGTTGACATTTTTCGGCGACTTGTAACGACCTATGACAGGTGCCGGCAGTCGCCGAAAAAGTTGCGTAAGTGGGAAAGGCCCATTAGTAATCTGAAAAGGTCAAATGGAACTTTTCTTCAGTCATTTGTAAATCATATTTTGATACCAAAGATAGACACAAACTGATGGAGTAACTCTGCGGGACAGGCAGCATCTCTGGAGAGAAGGAATGGATAATGTTTTGGTTCGAGACCCTTCTTCAGACTGTGGACCGTGGGTTTTGCCATCCAGAAAGCAGACCATTTATGCCTTCTCTGTATTTCCTATTGGCCAGTAACTCCTCTACCATGTAACCATGTTACTTCCAGCACTTAGTGTATGAAATGTTGCTGTGTCACCCTATCAAATCTACCCCTGGTGCAAAGCACTGCCATGTCATTGTTCCAACACTTTCCAAGCATTTCTCACCATGTAGGAGCTAATCTGTAAGGTAAAAGCTGGAGTAACATAACGGGACAGGCAGCATTTCTGGAGCGAAGGAATGGGTGAAGTTTCGTGTTGAGACCCTTCTTCAGACACTAAGTCTGTCAAGTCAAGGGTCTCAACCCGAAACGCCACCTGTCAGATGCTGCCTGTCCTGCTGAGTTTCTCCAGTTTTTTGTGTCTAGCTGGTTTAAACCAGCATCTGCAGTTTCTTCACACACATACTGTAAACTGTAAGGTAAATGGGAAACTATTCAGTTCATGAAGTTTCCCCTTCAGAAGCAAGATCAGTCCAATCTCAGTCATCAAGCTGCAGCACATGGGAAACTTTATGTCTGCGCACATCCTAGGAGGCACACATGTCTCATCCATTGAAGCCTGCAAGAGAATTTGCCTTACATTGATCAGATGCTAAACAAAGGTCCTAAACTGTACTGCAAAACGTCACCTCCCTCCACCACCCCAAAAATATAATCTGCAAGAAGGACTTGGAAAATATGAAACACTTCTCATATCTTGTGAGGCACTTCTCAATAAAGACAGACATCAATGTTGAAATTCACCACAATCTCTTGGGTACCAGCATAACCTTTGGCCATCTGAGGTGAAAAGTACTTTAGGATAATTTCAGAAGCAGAATCATCCACAAATCCTGGGGACTGCTTAAGGAGAAGAAAATGAAACTTTTTTCTGCTACAATAACTCACAAGAAATCAAATAAATTTCCTTGGTTACAGCATAATAATTGGGAAACAATTGATATTAAAATTTTGGAAAAACCCAACAACCCCCACAATCAAGATGTGGATTATGGAGATGTCGGAGACCTTACACTTGGAAAAGATTAGATATGTCTTAATTAACAAACCAGAATTATTTATTGGAATATGGTCTCCATTTATAGATTACTTGAATGGGTAGATCGGACCAGCACGGAGGCCGGACTGAAGCCTGAACCCAGGACTAGATGAATAGTTATGTTCTCTGACCTACAGACCTATCTCCCAAGTTGTATTATTGATAGTTTATTCTATTTTTCTAATTTCTTTCTTTCTTTCTTTCTTTTTTTCTATCTATAAATATAAATAAATAATTAGAGGCAATGTTAATAGGTAACCGATAAAGGAGGATCCCAGCTACTTTGGTAACTGGGTCCCTGGAAACCTGGATACTTAATATGTAACCGTTAAACAAAGTCTGTACTGGTTTGGTTTATGATATACAGATGCCTCTAATAAAAATGTATTTTAAAAAAAGAAAAGAAATACAAAATGTGTTTTTTTAAGTTTGATCTATAATTTTTCCTCTGCATAATCATGCTTGTGTGCATTTTAACACTAATTGGCATATTATCCTAATCCTCTTGTTTTTGTTAAAATAGTTCCAACCAGAAGCATGTACACGTTCATGCATCAAATCTGTCAGCCTTTGGAAAGACTTTGGAATAGACAAGTAAAATAACAGCAATATACATTGTAAATTGCTGAAAGTATAGACACCGATTCCCTTGCAAACTTAAATTTTGATCTTTTGGAAGTAACTAACAAGAGGTTTGATTCAACTGAGGTCATTAGGCAACTATAGAAATGTGCACGGCCATCTTGTTCTCCTGCGTGAATATGGATTTGTGACACTTGCATAAAGAAACCAGAATGAGAGCATAAATTTAAAAAAAATTACACTCAAAATAACTTTAATGCAATAGATAACTCATTGTGTAGGAAGGAACTGCAGATGCTGGTTTAAACTGAAGATAGACACAAAATGCTGGAGTAACTCAGCGGGACAGGCAACATCTCTGGAGAGAAGGAATGGGTGATGTTTTGGATCGAGACCCTTCTTCATATAAATATCATTGTTGTGTTTATTGGTTGTTATGTTAGAGTCACTGACCCTGCTGTTGAAAGATGTGCAATAAATAACTCTGAATATTAATGTTCTGAATCATAGGTCTCCTTGGCCCAACCAAAAGGGAATCTTGGTTGCAATTGCGAGCAGAAATTGAAGCCCTGACGGATTCATGGTTAACACTTGCACTGAAAGTGCTCACACTCATTCATTCAAGGTTGGCGTAGAAATTAATTTACAATTTCCAGTAAACTGAAGTAATTCAATTTGTAAAAAAAATATTCAGAAATGAAACACACAATTTACAAATTTACAGCCATAATCCTTCACATGATCTGGTGCAACCTCAGCTGTCCGCTCAAGTATGGAAGTAGCAACAAGAAGCCATCGTTTCAAAATATAGTGGAGAAATTAGGGAAGATCTTCTTGGGTTGATCAGTTTTGTAGCAACATAACCATCCTCTATGCATTGATAACCAGCTCCAGACTAAATGAAAGCTATTTACATCCTCTGTTCTCAAAATCTAACCTAGTTTCCCCTGTCCTCAGCTCATAAGGTTCATAAGATTCATTTATTGTCACATACAATAAGGTGTAGTGAAATTCAAGTTGCCATTGCAGCACATTAATAAGAATACAACATAACATTATAAAGAAATTCTATATCTTCAATAAAGATTGTGAAAATGTTGCTGGAACATCTTGCTGGATGTTCCCACTATATTTTGAAACCATGATTGCCACTAAAACCATTATTGTCACTAAAAAATATATAAAGTGCTGGAGTAAGTTAGCAGGTCAGGCAGCATCTCTGAAGAACATGGATAGGTGTCGTTTTGAAATGGTTCCAATTAAATATTAAACCTATGTCCTCTGGTTCTCTACTCTGGGCTACTCTACTAATGATTTTATATATAATGAAATATACAATAATCAATAATACATCATCAATAATACAAGGCAACCACACCATAATAATGCAAACCAAAGTAACATTTTGCCAGTGTTGTCAACCAATTATTAATGATGCTCAAAATATGTTGTCTTTCAGGTCAAACAGCATAAATATCCTAGTCACAACAACACAACTGATACCTGCTCTTGCCAAAGTCTTGTTATATGGATTAGGAATAGCTTTTCCAATCGAAAATATATACAGTGCGACAAAAATTGGTAAGTAATATCAAAATATTAATAGCAATTAGTTGTAGTGTTTTGCATTTCACCATCATCCGTTGCAAATATATGTAGCAATTATTGGGCTATATTTCATGTGTTTCCCCGCTGAAAATTATAAGCATATTAACGTTAATCCCTGGTTGCATTAGGTAAGCAGTTTCGAGTGCTGAGTATCAAAAATAAAGGGCATGCTTTTAGGAAATGGATGTGGCAAATTCTCAATTGGCAAGTTTTGGCAAAAGTGATTGCTCAAGGTTTGAATATATTCCAGGTGGAGTTTGGTGGATATTTGGACTATAAGGAAATCAAGAGGTTTTAGAAATCTGACCCCAAAACAGAGCTGCAATTGAGTTATCAATCATAATCAATTGAATAGCAGAAGTGACTTGATGGGTCAGGTGACTTAATCCGGCTCCTGTTCTCATTGCCTTTATATGGATAGAGTAAATTGCGGAGAAGTGGTATTAGGTATTAGATACATTCTAAGAAATAACATGTTCTGTTCACTGGACTGTCAAAGCTGCCACAGCCAGACATAAAAAGTTTTTATCCACGAGTAGTTGCTCTACTCAACAGCCAAAAATCTGTAGCCTCCCTTTGATCTGGTATTTTGTTGGTTCAATGGTGTTTTATCATTAATGTTTTATTATTATTAATGTTTAGCATTTTCTGAGTCATTCGTAACTGTTACTGTATGTCATGTTGTTACTTGTGGGCGGAGCACCAAGGCAAATTCCTTGTATGTGAATACTTAGGCAATAAACTTACTTAATTACTTACTTATGTTTATGTTGAGTTGAGGTTATTTGAAGCTTTTAATTTAGGTTGTGTTAGTGCATTTTATGTCGCAATCTACTTATATATTTTATATATGTTTTGTTTAACAAAGTTTGACCACTCTCTATACTTAGTTACATTACTCTCATTTCCCAATCAAAAAACCCTGACTGGGAACATTTGTTTATCATTGTTTCCATTTTTCTGCCAATTCACTGAGTTATTCCAGCTTTTTGTGTCTATCTTCGACTTTTAAATTATGAAATTGTACTAACCTTAATTAGTTTCTCTGACAACTTGTTCCATATGCCCACCAGCATCTGTGAAGGCATTGTTGTTCAGGTCCCTATAAAATCTTACCCTCTCTCTCACTTTAAATCTATGCCCTCCAGTGCTTCATTCCCCAATCCTTTCCCCCTCTCTGTTATGCTGATAAATTACTTCTGCATGTTCTGCACTTACCCTGATGGGAATGGCACAGCTGATTTATGGAATCAAACCATACAAAAAAAATCCTGGGCAAAAAATCTGTACCATTTCACTCAACCCCATACCACATTAAAGCCCCAGTCTCTGAAGCTACTACTTCAAAGAAAAAGATTTATGTGGAATCAATGATGAAATTATTTTAAACAAATATTTTTGTTTATTTCACTTGAGGAAAGGAAAGCAGTTTTGAACGAATAATTCAAAGGTTTGGAAGAAAAGTGGTGTATGTTGTTGTGGGAGATGGTGTAGAAGAAGAACAAGCATCTAAGAAGGTAAATGTTTTAAAGATTTTAATGCTTTCTTTAATACACAGTTTCTGAAGCGCAGCCCATTAACTAAAAGAAATTGTTTCCAAATGAGTAGTCAATAGACAATAGGTGCAGGAGTAGGCCATTCAGCCCTTCGAGCCAACACCGCCATTCAATGTGATCATGGATGATCATCCCCAATCAGTACCCCGTTCCTGCCTTCTCCCCATATCCCCTGACTCCTCTATCTTTAAGAGCCATATCTAGCTCTAGTGTGTCACAGTTAGCAAGGCTATTTGGTAGGAAGATTAATTCGGATTGAACAACAGCAAAATTGCAGGTAGCACCTGTGAATAAAATGTTTGCATTATAAATACGAGCATGCTTGCAACTACGAACTTCCCCTTAGATTGTGCTATTGAGGAATGCTATTAAATAAATGGGAGGGATATGATTAATAAACTGAGGAGGTTTGTTGGCACAATGTTTATTTATTACGATATTACAAAATAAATTGTAATTTACCAACTACGTGAAACGACAACATTGTAATCTGAGACAAAGTCACAAGAAACAAGGATAGGATGGAAAAATTAGTAGACTGATGGAACCACCAAGTAGTTCAGTGTAGAAAAATGTTAGATAGTTAGCAAAGTACATATTGAATAATTGCATTAAAAGACATGAAGATTTGGTTTTGCAGCTACACAGCCAATTAGGAGTATATAGGCAAATACTTAAGGCCAAAGAAAAATAAATAAAAACAAACATTAATTTTACATCTAAATGCATGAAGTTGTTTCAGCTAGTAAAATGAATTGGTGCAAGACCTTTAGCTAGGCCTTGGCTGGACTCTTGTGTACAGTATTGCATGGTGACAAAGATGGTTCACGAAGGCAGGGCCACAGACACAGTCTATGTGGAAGATAAACACAACCTGCCAGAGTAACTCAGCGGGTCAGGCAACCTCTTTGGAGAAAAAGGACGAATGACATTTCGGGTCGACACCTGGGTCCCGACCCAAAACGTCACCCATGGTTTTTCTCCAGAGATGCTGCCTGACCCACTGAGTTACTCCAGCATTTTGTGTCTATCTTTGGTGTAAACCAATATCAGTAAGTTAGTTAGTTTAGTTTATTGTCACATGTACCGAGGTACAGTGAAAAGATTTTGTTGCCTGCCAGTCAGTGGAAAGACAATACATGATTATAATCGAGCTATCCTCAGTGTACAGATAGATGCATGATACTGGAATAACGTTTAGTGCAAGATAAAGTCCGATCATGGATAGTCTGAGGGTCTCCAATGGGGGTAGATAGTAGTTCAGGACTGATCTCTAGTTGTGGTAGGATGGTTCAGTTGCCCAATAACAGTTGGGAAGAAACTGCCCCTAAATCTGGAGGTGTCCTTTTGCCCGATGCGAAAGGGGAGAAGAGGGAGTGGCCAGGGTGCGACTCATCCTTGATTATGCTGCTGGCCTTGCTGAAGCAGCATGTGGTATAAATTGAGTCAATGGAAGGGAGGTTGGTTTGTGTAATGGTCTGGGTTGCGTCCACAATTCTCTGCAATTTCTTGAGGTCTTGGATGGAGCTGTTCCCAAACCAAGCTGTGATGCATCCCAATAAAATGCTTACTATGGCACATCTGTAGAAGTTGGTGAGAGTTGCTGGGGACCTTCCAAACTTCCTAAGACTTCTAAGGAAGTAGAGGTGTTAGTGTGCTTTCTTGGCCATTGCTTCAATATGTGTGGTCTAGCAGAAGTTATTGGTGATATCTACTACTAGTATTTTGAAGATTTCATCCATCTCTACTTTGGCACCATCAATGCAGACTAGGGTATGTGTACTGCTTTGCTTTCTGAAGTCGATCACTATCTTCAGTTCTTTGTTTCCACATAGTCTAGGTGGATTTCAGTAAGGGCTTTGTTAAAATTCTGCACAATAGTTGCTCTATAAGATTAGATCACATGTGATCCAGGGAGAGCTAGCTAACTGGATACTGAATTGGCTTCATGGTAAGAAGCAGAGGATGGTGATGGTAGGTTGTTTTTCAGACAGGAGGCCTGTGATTGGTGGTGTGCCTCGGGGCATGGTGCTGGATCCATTGCAGTAAGGAATTTGAATCAATAATTTGGATGAGAATGTAGTCTCATTGTAATTTTGAAGATGGCAGTAAAATAAAATATATCATAGACAATGAGGATGGTTATCAAGACTTACAGTGGGATCATGTGGGCCGAGGAATGGCAAATGGAGTTTAATTCAATTAAATGTGAGGTGCTGCATTTTAGGAAGTCAAACCAAAGCAGGATGTTCAAAGTGAAGGGTCGGGCTCTAGGGAGTGTTATAGAGCAGAGAGATAGGAGCTGGGAAATAGGGCTACAAGTATTTAGCTCCCTATTATGTAATAGTTGTACAAAATGTTGGTGAGGTAGCACTTTGAGTATTTTTCAGGGACCTGAACACCAACACCTTCATTGGTGGGTGTATGGAACAAGTTGTCAGAGAATCTAGTTGAGGTTGGTACAATAACATCATTTAAACGTCCTTTGGTGCATGCATAGGAAAGGTTTAGGGATATATGGGTGAAACACTGGTAAATGGGACTAGCTTAGATGGGAATCTTGGTCGGCATGGACGAGTTAGGCCAAAGGGCCTGTTTCCAGTGTTACGACTCCCGAATGCAAGTACTTCAGAGCCACGTAACACAAGTCAAAAAACCAGGTTCAGGTTCAAAAAACAGTTTTAATTATACATTGGAACACAAAACTCAAACCTGATTTAAACAACCCAGTCAGGGATACAGTCTGAAGAAGGGTTTCGGCCCGAAACGTCGCCTATTTCTTTCGCTCCATAGATGCTGCTGCACCCGCTGAGTTCCTCCAGCAATTTTGTGTACCAGGGATATGGATAAACCGACAAACAATTTAACAATGCTCCAGCCAGCCACGCTATGGGCCGTCGAACCGGAGATTCCAAAACCTGCCCAAAGAGATACAACCCTGAAACCAAAATACACGAAAACTCTAAGGTCAGCCCTTATCCGTCCCAACTCAATATCTGTTAACAAGGAAAGGTGAAAATACACAAAGTTCTATGCCATGTGGTCAGGCTGCCTCAGCCCCCACCAACAGTCTGCTCATCAGTCAGAGTCTACGACGAAGAGAAGAGAATCCTGGGAAGCTCTCGTATTTATACTTCAGATGAGTCACCCGTCACCTGACGCAGCTGGGCCAATCGGGTACAGGAGCCTTTAACCCCTCGATTCCAGACTCACAGCCACGAGGCCTGTACTTGGGATAGAAACAGAGAAGTAAGTACATAGCATTCACCAGGGGGGGGGGGAAGCGCCTAACACCCCCACCCAAAGATACTGAATAAGTTTCTGAAAATGAACAAAAAAAAACACCACCAAATTTCAGCAACTATTCAGTAACACAGACATCACTGGCGCGACAATGCATCAGCCAATACATCATCCTTGCCACGGATATGCCGGTCAAATGAGACAACCGCAAGGGAAGCGTCTCCAAAGCCTCAGAGTTACTCAGCTTTCCCTGCGTTACTGCCACAGACAACCGTGCCTCCCCCACATCACCACCCGTGTCAGGGGGCAGCACCACTGCAGCCAAAACAGGCTTAGAAGGACATAGCTCCGACCCATCAACCTCCACAGGCTCCTTCCTGTCGAACCAGTTCTTCATCCTAGACTGAGCAGAGGCAAGATTACCCATTGCCAGTTCGCATGCCCTCCTCAGTCTAGAGCGAAAAGTACAGACGTGGTCTAAAATACTACGTTTTGTATCCTCCTGCAACCATTTCTCCTTCAGGACCCTCAACGGACCACGTACAGTATGCGCGAACACCAGGTCAGCAGGACTGAACCCTAAAGACTCCTGCACGACCTCACGCACCGCAAACATAACTAGATGAACTCCCTCATCCCAGTCTTTTTCAAACTCCAGGCAGTAAGTCCTCAACATAGATTTCAAAGTCTGGTGAAACCTCTCGAGAGCTCCCTGGCTCTCAGGATGATACGCACTGGAGTAACAATGCTTAATATCTAACAACTTCATTACCTGACCAAAAACCTTCGACATGAAGTTGGTACCTTGATCACTTTGCACAACCTTGGGCAAACCGAACAACGAAAAAAACTTAGTGAGAGACTTAACAATTGCAGGGGCAGTAATTCTACGCAAAGGGACCACCTCCGGAAAGCGGGTAGTCGCACACATAATTGTTAATAAAAACTTGTTGCCCACCCTTGTCCGAGGTAGAGGGCCCACACAATCAACTAGAATCCGCTCAAACGGCTCACCGACCACAGGGATTGGATATAAAGGCGCAGGAACAATCGATTGGTTCGGCTTTCCTGCCACCTGGCAAATGTGACAACACCTGCAGTGCTGTTTCACGTCCTTTTTCAACCCTGGCCAAAAAAAATTCCGTAAGATGCGGTCATACGTCTTATTGACCCCCAAATGTCCACCCAGAGGACCATCATGAGCCACACAGAGTATCTCGTCCCTATACCGACGAGGCATCACAATCTGATCAACCACGCTCCAATCATCATGCCCAGATATATCCAAGGGAGACCACTTTCGCATCAGTAAGCCATCCCTTAGAAAATACCCCTTTGCTGTGGAATCCATATCCCCCTCAGGCACTGCGCAGTCGCACAGATCAGATAAACCTGGATCACTCTTTTGCTCCTCAACCAGCCGGTCACGTGACAGTGACACCGGCACATTTCCAGACACTATCCCATCTTGAGATGGAGAAACACCCTTCACAACACAGGATCTATCATCCTGATCCCCAAAAATACTCTCACTCAGGTCCACCACATCCTCAAACTTCGCCTGGCTCTTAGCCATAGCCCTCATGACAGCACAAGCTGCGAAGACCTTTGGATGCTGCATAGCCAATCTATCAGGACTCTGCACCATCGGAACAGCCGTCACCTCAGGAGTGACTAAAACTCTACCTCCTGCCAAGTCATTCCCCAAAATCACAGAAACTCCCCCAACGGGAAAACACGGCCGTAACCCAACAGTTACCCGGCCTGAAACCAACTCGGACTCGAGACGCACGGTATGCAAAGGCACTACCATGTCATCCATCCCGAATCCTACCACTGGGACACTTGACCCAACCGATGATTCCCCAGAAAACGGCAGTACACCATCCAATATAAAGGACTGAGTAGCACCAGTATCACGCAAGATGGATACTGGAACTCTATCACCCCCATCCTCTAGAGAAACAAAACCATTCATGATGAACGCAGAATAATTCCTACACTCATCAGACTCAGGCACCTCAGGTACGACAGGTGCCTTCTGTGCACCCACCAAAGCCACAGGCTTTGCATTTTTCTGCTTCAGAACGGGACACGACTTTAACATGTGCCCTCTCCTTCTACAATAGTAGCACACAGGACCTTCATCAGTCCTTACATTTCCGTCAACCTTATCAGCTCGGACCTCCCCCTGTATCAACGTGCTGCCATTTGCAGGCACAGAAACAGCTTTGACACTGCCACCGGCGACACCACCATGATCAACCGGCCGTGCACCAAAACTATAGGATCGCCCAACAAAATCAGATTTATGAGTCAATACATACTCATCTGCCAACACTGCAGCCTTAGACACCTCATTCACCTTCTGCTCATTAAGGTAAGTAGTAACCCTCTCAGGGAGACAGTTCTTAAAGTCTTCCATAATCATCAAGGCCCGCAGTAGCTCAAAATCCTTCACTCCTTGAGAAGCGCACCACCTGTCAAAAAGTGCCTCCTTCTCCCTAGCAAACTCCACATAAGTCTGACTATCAAACTTCCTAAAGCGCCGGAACTTCTGCCGGTACGCCTCTGGAACTAATTCATAAGCCCTTAATACTGTAGACTTCACACACTCATAGTCCAGACTGCTTTCAACAGATAAAGACGAGTACACCTCCCGTGCTTTACCCACAAGGACACACTGCAATAGCAAGGTCCACACGTCCCTAGGCCACTTCAAGGACAAAGCCACTCGTTCAAACACTGTGAAATACTTGTCCACATCCTCCTCACGAAATGGGGGAACCAGGCGGATGTTCTTGCTCATATCAAACTCCCGTTCCCTAGAAGAAACCCGGGAATTATCTATTTCTTTTTCCCGCAGCTGAAATTCAGCCCTTTTGGTTTCCTCCTCAAGCCGTTTCATTTCAAGAACATGCATGAGCTCTTTCTCTTTTAACAAAGAGGCAATTCTCTGTGACTCAAGCTCCATCTCCTTCAGTTTAATGACGGCCTCCATGTTCTGAACTGGCTGAACAGAAGGTGGGGGACTGTCTGCACCACCAGGCAAAACCCCACCCTCCACCAACGCAGCCCACAACTCCGATTTAATGGAGTGTTTCTTTGAATGCTTGTCAATAGTCACGGCATAGTTCTCAGCCAGCAAAATCAAATGCTCCTTCGTACATCTATCAAACAACTCCCGACTAGGAGCCTCAACAAATTCTTTCACCTTAAATTCCATTGCTAATGTAGCCCCAAACCACCAGCTAAAACCTGGGCACTAATGCTACCACAAACAGGGAAGAAAAAATTCCTTCACAACACACAGACTTCCTCAGTCCAGAAGCCTACCAAAAAACCCCTCTAAAAACGTCTAGGGTCCTCAAAACTTAGGACGAGCCCCCATTTTGTTACGACTCCCGAATGCAAGTACTTCAGAGCCACGTAACACAAGTCAAAAAACCAGGTTCAGGTTCAAAAAACAGTTTTAATTATACATTGGAACACAAAACTCAAACCTGATTTAAACAACCCAGTCAGGGATATGGATAAACCGACAAACAATTTAACAATGCTCCAGCCAGCCACGCTATGGGCCGTCGAACCGGAGATTCCAAAACCTGCCCAAAGAGATACAACCCTGAAACCAAAATACACGAAAACTCTAAGGTCAGCCCTTATCCGTCCCAACTCAATATCTGTTAACAAGGAAAGGTGAAAATACACAAAGTTCTATGCCATGTGGTCAGGCTGCCTCAGCCCCCACCAACAGTCTGCTAATCAGTCAGAGTCTACGACGAAGAGAAGAGAATCCTGGGAAGCTCTCGTATTTATACTTCAGATGAGTCACCCGTCACCTGACGCAGCTGGGCCAATCGGGTACAGGAGCCTTTAACCCCTCGATTCCAGACTCACAGCCACGAGGCCTGTACTTGGGATAGAAACAGAGAAGTAAGTACATAGCATTCACCAGGGGGGGGGAAGCGCCTAACACCAGGCTATGACTATAACCTGAGATGGCAATTGTGAATAATGTCACTGAGGGCAGCAAGTGGATACAAAATAGGATGTATTGTGTATAAGGACCTAGCTGCAAACTGGTCCACTTCCAGTTATGGCTGAGGCAGGGTGAATGGTGTATAGCTCATCCTTCCTGGGACATGGGTATTTTGGGGGCAAATTACATACAGTAAGTAACAGAATGGCTGCAGGAATTGCAGATTTACAGATTGTTTTCTTGCTATATCTGAATGATTAGGATTGAATAGGCTGGAGAGGATTCAAGTAATTCCAATTCAGCCATCTGGACAATGGAAGTTGGTGAACTGTGTTTAAATGCAGCAAGTTTGAGAAGGACGTTGCAGAATAGTTTATAATCACATAGCTTACCATTTCTGGCATTCAAAGGACTGCTGTCCTTTGGGGAAGGAGTGATGGTTGGGGCTTCATATATTGTGAGTGTTAGCCAAGGTATTTTGAGCATTGTTAACCGTGAATAAATGAACCGCTCAAAGTCCAAATTCATCTTTGTGGCTTAAATTAAGAGATTTGTGTAAGTGGCATGAAATAAAAGACAAGAAGCATTCAGCTGTCAGTCTATTTTTCTGTATATAATTTTGGGGCATGGTTGCTCTTAAAGTACTTAAGCAACCGAGTACATAATTCTTTGTTGTAAAAATTAGGAGATTCATGTGTGTGTGTGCCCAGCAAAGGGAATTGGTAATTCAGCTTTTAGAGCCTTTGATGTAAACTAAATTCCCTTATAATAACCACATCACTTAGAATGCTAATTAAGGAGCGGGCAGAGGCCTGATCTAGTAGGCAGCTTTTCCACATTCAAACTGCAGTTTAAAGGCAATGAAGGGTGAGGAAATTACTAGGTGTAAGAATGAGGGAACATGCATTATTTCCAACCTTTCACAAAGGTAGTTTTCAGGCGCTATTTAAAAATGAATAGCATGCTCCAACAAGCCTTTTGTTTGGGATCCCTCACCATGGAACAATGAAGGTTAATGATGAAAGTTCCAAGTCTTGCCAGGCAGAAATTACTCTTAAACATTTTGTGCTGCTGCTTTTGTCCATAATTCTGTGACTATCACACAAAAGTGGATGTTTGAAGGTGAGAACTGGAAAATATACACTAACTAAATGTGCATATATATATTTTTTAAATATCTCGTCGGGAATGAGGAAAGCAAAAGTGGTTCGTTCATGAGTTGGTGGCACAAATATAATGAAGCAAGATAGTATCTGACCCACAAAGAAACTCCTGAGAAGGATATCAATTGACAATAGAGCTCTCTTACCAAGACTTCCTCGGAGAATTGAAGTTAACTCACCTCCTTTAGAAAAGGTGAATCAGATCCAACAAACAGCAGAACTTAAGCAATAAATATTTTTAAAGTATATACAAAAACCTCATGAGGGTATTTTTAAATATTTGCTTTGATGCATTAGTTTGAGGTGATAGCTGGTGAAATAAGTCATCAAAACCTCTACAGTAAAGGAGATTTACACAACAAAAAAAAGGCCATTACTTAGGTCAGTGTAAGCATTACGGATTGGAATGCATTCCTTCTAAGAATATTTACCTTTGATAAGGCTTGGTAATGATCCGAGGAAGAGATTCCAAGTTATATCTTGACAAGGTCTCCTTCTAATTCACCTGAGAGTCGTATTTCTACAATGAATGCATTTGTTTTTATAGCAAAAAGAACCTGATTGTCATCATTCTGTTGCCTGAGTAGTAATAAGCAGTAACCTATTGGCACACACATCTATGTTTTGATGAGGCAGGCTCTTCCTGTTGTAAATCTCATTCATTGAAAAGTAGACTTTTTAACCTAATTCAGGAATCAAAATGAGATAACAATCTATTACTTACAATTTTTCTCGGGTAATGAAACGTTGTGTTAAGTCTGTCATACCATATTTAATTCTCGTTGCTGGATATATAATGTAATTTAAAATGTAAAAACATGTTAAATTTGAAAGCTGTGGGTCAAAGCCCCTTCTTTACTGACTGCTTCAGCCACTATCAACAGGGGTTTCCTTTAATATTGTTAAATCACTTTTTAAAATGCTAAATTAGTGTCATAGTCATATAGCATAGAAGCAGGCCTTTCAGCGCAATTGCCCATATTGACCAACATGCCCCATCTACACTGGTCCCACCTGCCTGTGTTTGGCCCATATCCTACTAAACTTATCCTATCCATGTAGCTGTCCAAATGAATTTTAAACATTGTGATTATACCTGCCTCAGGCAACTCATTCCATATACCTATTTGTGTAAAAAACGTTGCCTCTCAGGTTCCTATTAAAACTCATTCCACTCACCTTAAACCTATATACTCTAGTTCTTAATTCTCTGACTCTGGGTATTAGCCCTATCTATTCCTCTCATGGTCCAATTTAGAATTTAATTACTTGCCCTTATTATTTGCACAGCTGATAAAAGCAAAGCATGGTTTTATTTAAAAAAAACCCAACAATGATAGTTTATGTAACTTATGTCTTTGAAGCTGTAGCTTGTTTAGAGATGGAATCAAACAATTAGTTGTTTGTCTGGGGCAAAGGCCATGTGGTCTTCTCAGATTTCCTCTTTGTGTTGTCTGCAGCATACCATGCCATTCTGGAGGATCTCAAGCCACTCTGACCTTATGGCTCTACATCATGCCTTGGAACTGGAGTACTTGTAGCAGTACATTGGCACTTTGAAATGTAGGATCTCTGCCCTCAATATCGATGAACTACAGAACTTGGGTATCTTCTGCCAGCTTCTTACCGCTAACTATATAATGAGCCCCAAGTGTTGAAATACAGCTGCAATTTGTCTTAAACATTGGTCTGACTTTAAATGGAGCTGAATGATTATCTGGAAAAGCAGCTGATGGCTCTAAAAACTGTGTATGGTCAAAAGCCAAGACATTGTTCAATAGTGCTGTTCTATTGCATTGCTTTGGGAGTTCATACCTGTGAAGAAAATCGATTCAAGAAGATGCCTAATTCTTTCCCTGCTGAATAAACAGGCAATTAAATGATCCTCAGAACAGATGTTATCGCTCATGCTTTAAGCATTGACGGTCATAAGACCACGACTTGTAAAAATATTGCCATGAGGAATATAAAACTTACACTGAAAATTGAGTTGTACAAATGCTAGTGACATATTTTACTTGTGGAGAAAGTTTGCTTCCATTATCACTGATGTCCAGGATGCTTCTATTATTTATGAACTGATTGTTTTTCGTTAACAACAATTATGAAGGTACTTAAAGTAGATTTTTGCCATTGGACACAACAAGCGCATTTGATTCTGTCATGTCACAAAGTAGTTTACAGAAAATAAAGTTTTCTTATAATTTAAGATGACTGTTTACGTTGCAAAGTCAGTCATGTACAGAAAAAGTGTTTTTTGTAAATTTGTAACCAGGCTATTATTTTACATATTGCTATGATAAATACAATTTAAAGGTGGCAATGCCTTGTCCATGATAGGTGTAGCAAGGCGTGTGCACAATGAAACTGTGCTGTGCCTTATAAAAGTGTCGGTGTGGAAAATGCAATGGTTTTTGTTGGGTAAATATGTAGATAATGATTTTTTTTGTTAATTTTGTCAAGACCAAAATCATGCATGTCAAGTGTCAAGGCACATTTTCGTTCTTTTTCTAACTTTCCCATTTGCCCAAATTAATTTCATCCATTTTTCTTCAAAAGAATACGAACTGCTCTGGCTGAATAAAATGGAAAATAATTCCTTCAGACTCCCATAATGTGGATGATATAGTATATATTTTATTATAAAAGCTGTTTTCTTTTAATACCAAGTAGCATTTGGAATACTCTACTATAAACCTATGCCCTTGTATCTACTTTCTTTGGTATGGAAATACATGAGCAAAATTATATTTAAATAAGTTTTTCTCAAGTGATCAGGTTCTTTCTGTACCGTCAATTTTTCAAGAAATTGTTAATGGTATCATTTTACTGAACTTTTAACTGATATTTTGCTAGAAATTGGATCTTATAAAGCACTCATTATTGCAAAAAACGACAGCCTTGACCTGTTTACTGTCAGTGCTTTTCCAACTACAGCCTATCGTGGCCACCAGATGGTCTCTGCAGAGGGCCTACATTTTTCCCATTTACTTAAAAGACTTACTTCTTTGTAAAATTTTTATTCATTAAAATCTCACGAGGGTTATGCATCACAGCAATTGCAAAAAGTGATATATTAACAGAAAAGATCATGAAGAGATTTTCTTAAATGGGTACTACTCATACTGTAGGTTAAGACCATAGTGAACCATTCTAGTTAATTGGTTATGGACAGTTTGCAAATAACAATCAATAATAAAAGTAATCACTGGGGTTATGATTGTGCATTTTGCAATAGGAATGACTGGAAAGTAACACCATCTGCAGCCTCACTGTACAAAAAAAAACTTGTTGTGTCTTAAAAATACATGTACAGACCGTTCTCATGAATTATGAGTTTAATTTCAATAAAATTCAATTTGTGACATGGACGCTGTTTTTCAATTTAGGTTTTTTCTTACTAAGTGAGCAGTGTCCTTCATCAGTTAATGCTGATCAAATGTAAGTTATAATCCCTTTTATATACAGGTTCTACCCAGCATGCAAGCATCCTACTTATGTGTGCCATGAGCAAGGATTGGGAGATTTGAGGGATGGCTTTTCTGGCCGGTATGGGGCTGCAGGCATTTACTGCCTTGTTGAAACTTAATTCACGTCGTCAGGATGGAACGTGAGTCTCCAGCGCTACATGTGCTGTAAGGCGGCAACCCTACCACTGCACCACCGTGCTGCCCCAAAGCGATGTAGTGCCCTTGATTCCTACATGAGGCTCTTTCTCATTCACTCCATACTTTCATATTCACGCATAGCAGAGTCAAGAATAATTTAACTGAGTAATAATTGCAGTCGGAACGCAGAAGATAGAGCAGTACAATACAATACAATACAATACAATACAATACCTTTTATTTGTCATTTGAACCTCACATGAGGTTCAAACGAAATTTGGTTTCTGCAGCCATACAAAAAAAGAACCAAGACACACACCAACACAATTCAATTCACATAAACATCCATCACAGTGAGTCCTCCTCACTGTGATGGAAGGCAAAACTTAAACATATCTCTCCCCTGCACTCCCCTCTCCCCCCCCATGTCAGAGTCAAAGACAGAGTCAAAGCCCCAGTCAAAGCCCCCGGCGGGCGATGTTAAATGTCCCGCAGCCATTAAAGCCATGCTGGGTGATGCAAGGCCACGCACCGGGTCTTGGTGTTGGAGCCCCGGCGGGCGCTCACAAAGTCCCGCGGCCATTCCAAGCCGCGCGGGGTGGTGATGTAGGCCCCGCTCCAGGTAATCTTCAACCCCGCAACTCGGGCGGGTGAAGTCGCCGTTGCGGAAGCCCCGAAAACCGGTCTCCCACCAGGGACCCGCGGGCTCCCGGTATTACTGTCCACAGACCTGCGGTAGGAGCTTCCGAATCTCCGGGTGTCGGGTCACAGCAACGCTCCACCACAGCTCCACCCGCTCCGGACTCGGCCAGCTCCGTGATGGTGAGTAAATCCGCCGCTCCGCGACTGGAGCCCCAGGTCATTCCTGTTGGAGGCCGCTCCACGTTGCAGCCCCAACGACAACGGAGACCCAACAAAGAAAAGGTAGGGTCTCCCGTGCAGGGGAAAGACCTTAAAGTTCCCCCCTCCCCCCCACCCCCACACACATACCCCGACAAAAAAAACAATAAAACTACATAGAACAAGACAGAAAACAATAAAAGACAGACGGACTGCAGAGGCCGCTGCTGACAAGAGTCCGCCGCCCACAGCACAGGAACAGGAGCTTTGACCCACAATGTCTGTGTCGAACATGATGTCAAGATAAATTAATCTAATCTGTCTGCACATGATCCATCTTCCTCATTTCCCTGCATATTCACATGCCTACCCAAAAACCTCTTAAATGTTGGTCTCTGGCGGAGCAGTAGAGTTACTGACTTGCAGCACCAGAGACCCAGGTTCGAACCTGGCTATGGGTGCTGTCTTTATGGAGTTTGTACATTCTCCCCGTGACCATATGGGTTTTCTTTGGGTGCTCCGGTTTCCTACCACATTTCAAAATACGTGCAAGTTTACAGGTTAATTCGTTTCTGCATATTGACCCTTGTGTGTAGGATAGAAACAGTGTATGTGTCATCATTGATCGGGGTGGCCTCGGTGGGCCAAAGGGAGTGTTTCCACACTGCATCTCTAAATGAAATTAAACTAAACAACATTAAACCATCCCTAACAGTGAAAGGCATCTACCGCCCTCTGCGTAAAAATAAACATTCCCCTTTCACTTTAATGTCATGCTGCAAATATATATTTAAATATTTCCTGTGTTTTGTGAAATATATAAAGCTATAACATAACAGGGAATTCTTATAATTTTGTACTTTCAGTATGTAAAACCATTGTGCAGTCGTTACATCCTGTTGAGCTGGATGCTTCACACATACATACATCCATGGCCTTTTCACCTGTACAGTCATCTCACTGTGATGCAGCAACTAATACTTTGGCAACTCTAATTAAAGTTATATATTGTTGGAGGGTTAGGTATTTATTTGATCACTTCTTTGGTTACTTCTTGTAAATTCATCTTCCTCTGAGGTTTTTTTTCCGATTTCCTGAGCATCCAATTAGTTTGCAGCAGTTCTGCAAATTAAACTGAAGTGAGTTTGCTGTTCGTTCATCTTCAATGCAATGTTCTGCAATGCAACAAAAAGATTGAATTTGCTTTGATTATAATTAACAGCTATAGACTATCCAATCGTTGGAACTATCAAAGGGCAAGTAAATGTCTCTGATCTAAGGAAAAGAGGGAGGAATTTAGTCAGATTAATGAATGCAGCACATAAATGGTTTGCATCATGCAATTAAAAGTAGCATCAGCAAAATTCTGCATTAACAGGGGGAAAATATCCATGGATAATTTGTCAAACTAAATATTTGACATTTCAATCAATCAATCAATCATCAGACTTATTCATCACATACACAATAAGTGCAGTGAAATGAACTTGACAGCAATGGTACAAACAAAAAGAAACCACAATCTATATTACTAAAAGTCTGTTCTTGACCGCTTTTGGAGATCTGTGCTGCGATTTCCGAGAGAACGCCGCCACGTACGGCCGCCATTTTTGGCCACCTCGTTCAGAGCCCCCCTCCGCCGCATGTGTGCCGAGGATTTTTCCAGTAGATGAAAAATGACAGAGATATTAATGATTTTACAAAATTCCCCATTCTCTCTGCTGCCCCTGCTGGCGGCAGGGGGATGGACTGTAAACCAGGAAGTGGTGTGCCTCAATTAGTCTGCAAGCTGGAGGAAGGCAGAGGTCACGTTTCTCTGAGCTGTGAATAACACTGACACATGTCCACACAACAGTGAGTAAGTACCCTTAATGTGGTTTGAAAATGAAAATATGGTTAAAGTAAAAAAGCACTGCCTGCAAATGGTTGTTTGGGGGGTTTGGGTTGAAATAAAAAGGCACTCTCCTCTCCCCCCCTCTCCTCTCCCCCCTCTCCTCTCCCCCGCCTCTCCCCTCCTCCCCTCTCCTCTCTCCCACCCTCTCCTCTCCCCCCTCTCCTCTCCCCCCCCCTCTCCTCTCCCCTCCTCTCCTCTCCACTCCCCCCTCTCTCTCTCCCTCTTTTTCCTTCCCTCTTTTTCTCCCCCTCCTCCCCTCCATCCCCTCCCCCCCTCTCCTCTCCCCCCCTCTCCTCTCCCCCCTCTCCTCGCCCCCCCTCTCCTCTCCCCCCCTCTCCTCATCCCCTCCCCCCCTCTCCTCTCCCCCCTCCTCTCCCCCCTCTCCTCTCCCCCTCTCCTCGCCCCCCTCTCTTCTCCCCTTCTCCTCTCTCCCCCCCACCCTCTCGTCTCCCCCTCTCCTCTTACCCCCTCTCTTCTCCCCCCTCCTCTTCCCCCCTCTCTCACCCCCCCCCTCTCTCTCCCCTCTTTTTCTCCCCCTCCTCCCCTCCATCCCCTCCCCCACCGTCCCTGCCCTCACTCTCTACCCCCCCTCCCCCCCTCTCTAGATGTGACTGCAAGTTGGGGGCTATGCGTCAGTAGATAGGGTGGTTATGTGGTAAAAGGAGCAAATTAATAATATTAATATAATATCAAGGGGGGTAATTAGCATGAGTGCGGGGGGGGGGGGGGGTAGTTAGTGTGTGTGATGCTGCATGCCGCCTCCCCCCCCCACAACCGCACGTTGGGGGAACAGACCCAACGGGTCTGCACTTGGTCTAGTACACAATAAAAACTTAACACAAACATCCGCAACAGCAGTCCCCCTCCATTGTTACCCCGTGGTCGGGGCCATAAACCTCCACAGTCACCGTTGCGGGCAGCCAGATGTACAGGCCCTCTCGTCTGGAAGGTAAGTCCTGAATCGGTGCTTCCCAACCAGAGACTGCGGCTTCAGGATGTTGTTTCAAAACATATTAGGTGCAGATAAGTCCATTGGAAGTGTTTGGTATTTTTGTACATTGAGGAGATTAAGAAAAACTATCTGTTGAAACGGGTTTTATGAAGAAAACGATTATATTGAAATGTCCTTCATGCGTGTAACAAGTTATGGGTAACTGCATATCAAATATATAGGGAAAATAGCTTCCGTTTCTACTAGAGGTGAGGATTCAACGGTATCGTGAGCATTCATTTGCCACTTCGCTGTTTCATTTTATTGTTGTCTCAAGTTATAATGCATTTAAATTCCATGGAAAGGTATCAAAGGAATAGTCGCCTCGCATCTATAGAGATAAATTGTTGATTATGATGCATGACATACTGTACAACAGAACAAATGTGTACACCTAGAACGAGAAGCACGCTAGCTCCATGGCTCCAGACTGGTGTCCCATCAGCCCAGGCAGGGCTGTAGGTTAACCCGGCAAGACTGGAAGAGTTGAGCTGCATTTAGCGCTGCTTCTACGCAACCGCGAGATCAGGTAGATTTAGGCGGACCGAGCGGAGGTGTTCAACGAAACGATTGCCGAGCATGCGCTTATATATCTATATAACTAAAAGTCTCATCTTGACCACTTCCTGTCTGTGCTGTATATTGATTTTTGAAAAAACGCTACCATTAATCGCTATGATTTTTGGCCATCTTATTCACAGTCCTCCTCCGCTGAGGCAGCCACGAGGATTTTTCTGATCGATGAAAAAAAAAAAAGTGATCTGTTTAAAAAATCTTGAGATCAACTGATTGGTCCTCTCGCCTGTCAATCACCATGATGAAGGTAATACCCTACAGGGGGGGGGGAAGGGTTGAAGGATTGCAAGACTATATAACCCTGGATGCCAGGTGAGTCAGTCACTCTGGAAGATCGCGAGGGAGAGTCCACAACTGTGATTCTAAGCTGTGAATCACTTGATCTGTTAGTCTGCAATGTACTTGCAATTTGTTAACCCTTAATGATAAAGCAATGAGTTGTTTGGCAATTTGGTGTCCTGCACTCTGCTTGAAATGCTATGAAATTGAATTTGGTGCCCTTCACTCTGCTTGAAATGCTATGAAATTGAATTTGCTGGCCTGCACTCTGCTTGAAATGTTACGAAATTGAATTTGGTAGTCTGCACTCTGCATGAAATGCCATTAAATTGAATTTGGTGGCCTGCACTCTGCTTGAAATGCTATGAAATGGAATTTGGTGGCCTGCTATTCCTTGAAATGGAATTTCAAGGAATAGTGAGTGAACTGCCAGCCCACCAGCCCTGAGTGACTGCTCTGTCAGCCCACCAGTCCTGAGTGACTGAGCTGCCAGCCCTGAGTGACTGAGCTACCAGGCCTGAGTGACTGAGCTGCCAGCCCAAGAATCCATTCGGCCCACAATGTCCATACCAGCCCTCTGGAAACCAGTCCCTTTGGCCCAAGTTTGAGGAAGTATCAATCTCTGGTTAAAAAATAGGTCAGTAATTTCCCTTTAAAGTGGAAGTTCAGTGAATAAGACCTGTGAGGTCTGATATTTAATGCAGACAATTAGGGATTTGGATTCATTGTTACGTGCCAAGCACGCAAAAATTGATTTTACTTTAAGTAGATTGCACGGGCGATTATTTGCTGCTGAGATTCCACCATTCACAAAATTCACAAAATTGAACCTGGCATTTCCTTACATGATCCATGTCAATGTGCCTGACCTTTTTCCAGTTTCAGATGTGTGGCTAATGGCTTCATTACTTGAGTAATCATCACATCTCTCAGCTACCAAAATGAATTAGAGTTTAAAAACTCCACACTGCAACCATCTTGCAGCTCCCTCAATCATTCAATGTCTTTGCCCTCATTTAAAGGGACGCTGTGCACAACATCAAGGCACCTCACTGGGCAGCTTCACAATTCATTGCCGTCTGCTCCAACTCTTTATACAGCCCAAAGTGCTTCAATTAACTATATCATACATGGATTCTCTGATGACTAGGCTGAGGCTTTCCAAGGTGGTCATCACCAAGATACATGATGTTCCTCAGGAAGTCATTCTACCCGTGAATCTTCACTGCACTTCTTCATTGCCAAGTATATTCTCAATAAAGGACATAAATGTATATAATGCTCCAGGCATGTTCTCACCAAAACCCATTGTAACAAAATGTCCTTATTGCAATTAAGTCCTCTCGTTATAAAGAGTGACACACTATTTCTTCTCCTAATCACCTGCTGCACTTGCATGTTGGCCTTCAGTGACTTAGGTACCAGCAGACCCAGGTCTATCTGAGCATCAACACCACCAAATCTCTCACCACTTGACAAAGATTCAACATTACTGTTACCCCTCACCAAAGTGAACTTCACATGTTTTTCTGATTCCACTAAGCTTATTGTAATAAATATTCAAACAATTAATTTAGATGTTAATAAAAATGAAACATGCAACAAAAAACTAAAATATTGCCGTAAAATATATATATATTTAAAACTTCCTAATCAGTCTAACAATCCCCATTATAATGAAAGAGGATTCAGATCTAACACCAGATCAGGCTCACAGAAGCCCTGACGTAATGCGGGGGAAAGAAGGCTGTGGAAATCAATCTGTGGATATTTTTAAGACAGAGATAAGTAGATTCTTGATTGGTATGGTGCCAGGGGTTATGGGGAGAAGGCAGGAGAATGGAGATAAGAGGGAAAGATAGATCATGATTGAATGGCAGAGTAGACTTGATGGGCCAAATGGCCTAATTCTGATCCTATCACTTATGACCTTATGAAACCACCAGTAGATAGGACACTACCACTGGAGTTCAGAGCGATGAAGAAGAGGGAGAGGTGGTTCAACCTCCTTCCCTTTGCAGAAACAAGACTCTTGGCAAGCACATACTGTATGAAGCCATGCCTTAAACATGGGGGCAACAAGACACCAGTAGTTCCTCTTAAAACAGTTGGTTACAAGCAGCAAAGTTCTGCCCATTGTAATCCTTTGATTCTATAGATTCAAAGCATAAGTCTCACAGACTTTATTCGTTGGAGTGCAGGAGGATGAGGGGCAATTTTATAGAGTTGTATAAGATCATGAGAGGAATAGATCGGGTAAATGCACAGAGTCTTTTACCCAAAGTAGCGGAATCATGAACCCGAAAACATATGTTTAAGCAAAACCGCGGGACAACTTTTTGTTTACACAGGTATATGGAACGAGTTGCCAGAGGAGGTAGTTGAAGCAGGTACATTCACAACATTTAAGAAATAATTAGACAGGTACATGGATAGGATAGGTTTAGAGGGATATAGGCCAAACGCAGGCAGATGGGACTAGTGTAGAAGGGGCATGTTGGTCATGCTGTATGACTCTGTGACCCTATAACCATTTGCAACTTAACATGGCATGTCAGATAACTGGTAGAGGAAACTAAGCGTTGCAACAGCAACATATTAACTTCTCTTCATGTCTCATTTTGTGAGACCTCATTTGAGTGAAATGCTATACAATTCATTTTAAGTTGCTCTTTCAAAAAAAATACCCTGACACAATGAGACAAATGAATAGACAATAGACAATAGATGCAGGAGCAGGCCATTTGGCCCTTTGAGCTAGCACCGGCATTCAATGTGATCATGGCTGATCATCCCTAATCAGTACCCCGTTCCTGCCTTCTCCCCATATCCCCTGACTCCGCTATTTTTAAGAGCCCTATCTAGCTCTCTGCCTCCATCTCCCTCTGAGGCAGAGAATTCCACAGACTCACCACTCTCTGTGAGAAAAAGTGTTTCCTCGTCTCCGTTCTAAATGGTTTACTCCTTATTCTTAAACTGTGGCCCCTGGTTCTGGACTTCCCCAGCATCGGGAACATGTTTCCTGCCTCTAGTGTGTCCAAGCCCTTAACAATCTTATATAAGGACCCTCTCATCCTTCTAAACTCCAGAGTGTACAAGCCCATCTGCTCCATTTTCTCAGCATATGACATTCCCGCCATCCCGGGAATTAAACTTGTAAACGCTGCACTCAATAGCAAGAATGTCCTTCTTCAAATTAGGGAACCAAAATTGCACACAATACTCCAGGTGTGCTCTCACTAGGGCTCTGTACAACTGCAGAAGGACGTCTTTGCTCCTGTATTTGATTCCTCTTGTTATATAGGCCAATATGCCATTCGCTTTCTTCACTGCCTGCTGTACCTGCATGCTTACTTTCAATGGTGGATTAATAATGGATAATGAAGTACAATGGTAAGTTAATATGGGGAAATGTTAATCATGATATTGATTTTATGTTGACATCAGTGGCAAAACACTTCAAACAGGGTGTAAAGTGGGCTTCTAATCTGTAATGACCCTATGAATGTGGTTGCTCATCTTGCCCCTGTCAGAGCATAGAACCAAGTAAAGAAACTGAGAAGTGCTAGATTGCAACCCATGTTTTGAGATGATAACAATATGGCACATGTCCCTAATACATCACTGGCCAATGTGTCTCCCATTTTCTATTGGATAATGTGACTGATGCACAGAGGTGGTTACAAATACAAAAAGGATATGTGGGAGGTAGACAAAAATGCTGGAGAAACTCAGCGAGTGAGGCAGCATCTATGGAGCGAAGGAAATGGGCAACATTTCGGGGACCTGAAACGTTGCCTATTTCCTTCGCTCCATAGATGCTGCCTCACTCGCTGAGTTTCTCCAGCATTTTTGTCTACCTTTGATTTTCCAGCATCAGCAGTTCCTTCTTAAATAAGGACATGTGGGAGTTCAGAGAACAGACTATTAAGGAGGTAGAACAAAGGTCTCATAGCCAGCATGGCTTATCGGTGGAATTGCTAATGAATTATCCTTCCAGCCTTTCCAAATATGCCAATTCTTCATGACTCCCAAGACAGTTAATATTCTGAGAAATTCCTAACATAACTAACATTGTTATACTCAGAAATATTCAATGAGCGAAATAAAGAATTGGACATATTTTCTTGTCTACAATATAACATATGTTGATGGCTATGTGTGTAAAGTAACTAATTTAGGATAATTAACTAATGATATCCTTTGGTTGCCACAAGGATGCAAGATAAAATAACAATCAGATATGCACAAAATATTGCAATGTGAACTATATTAGTTCAAAGTATAAAATAAATGCACACACTAACAAAGGTTATAATTAAACCTTTTATGCTTGCAAGCGTACAGATGCATAATGAAGAGGCAAGAGTGTTTTAATGTCATATGTCCCAAATAGAACGATGACATACTTATTTACCGATGCATAATAAAAGTATGTGAATGGCAGTAATATAGACATTTTGCATTTTTCACGATCACAAATTCTTTAAATTGATCCTATTTTTATGGTGAACCCGTGATTTTAAAGTTGACCACTGGATTAAATTTAATTTTTCCTTTAGATAAAAGCTTCATAATATAATACAAACTTACTCAAACGTGTACTTTTGCAGAGATTGGGCTTTTTCACTGCAATGAATGTGGGGACAGTGTGTATCATTTGTACTAGGCAGTCAGAAAGAAAATGAGCTTACGTTCCTGGCTTGGGAATATTGTAATCACCATTGTGGCTATCGGCCAAATCCTCTCATATGCTGAAAATGCTAAAAGCTTCAGTGAGTGTAAACAAACTCTGTATTCTGAGAAGCAAAGTCTTCAGGGACAGATCTGTTAACCATCAGCGGGTATGTTTCATCTCACCGCTTATTTCATGGGAGTAAAAAGAAGCTTTGTGTACCTGGCTGCAGACTAGCGCTGGGAATTTGTGGTACAGGAAACCATTGCCTCCCCTTTAGGCCTTTAAACAGACAATATACAGTATGCTATTCTTCACACACCTTCCCTGAGGCAATTAATGAACAGCACACACAGAACAGCAAGAAAAGGCAATTTTAAGAATTTTATGTGAAATTGTAGAAAAATGTCTGGACTCAGCATCAATCACTTCCATACATCTATTTGAACAATTTTTAATGATCAATCCCGGTATTTATTTTTACTTCCATTATGAAATTCCCAAAAAATTATATTAGACTTACTGCACCATAAAACTACTATTTTGCAGAAATCAAATGTTAATAAAGTTATTCAGTACCGTGGAACCGATCAATGTATTTGTAATAGAAACATAGAAACATAGAAAATAGGTGCAGGAGGAGACCATTCGGCCCCTCGAGCCAGCACCGCCATTCATTGTGATCATGGCTGATCGTCCCCTATCAATAACCCGTGCCTGCCTTCTCCCCATATCCCTTGACTCCACTAGCCCCTAGAGCTCTATCTAACTCTCTCTTAAATCCATCCAGTGACTTGGCCTCCACTGTTTCCGCACTGTAAGACTCTTTGTGGGTGAGACTGATAAAGCGGCTTTTAACCATAGCCATCCTCTGATAGCGATGAAGGACTTTTATCTGAACTATTGTAATCTATGTGTGGATTAGGATCCAATACTGTTTATAAATTGACAGTTCTAGAAACAGTCAGTGATAACAAAGAAGTGAAAATCAGAAAACTGGAGATACTGGAAATCAGAAATAAAAGCATAAAGATGGCGGCGCACACAGCTGCGGCAGCTCAATGTTCTTTCGGTCGGTGTTTCGTGCTTTTTGTGTACGTGTTGTTTTTTGTCCTGTGTACTTTCTGTCATGCAAACAACGTCTACGGCCAGCATGATCACCTTAGGATTGGAGCTGGTCACGAGCGGAGTGTTACAGCCGAGTTTGTCCGTTCACACAAGATCCCGGTGGACATAGCGAGGAGCCCCGGCTCTCCGTGGATTACCATCCCCGCGAGGAGGAGGCGAAGGCGGCGCAGAGAGAGAAGGCAAAAGCGAGGTGGCAGGGCCGGCGCGCTAGCCAGGCTACGGAGGCGGCCACTCAAACCACCGCTTCCCAGCCTGTTTCTCACGAACGCCAGATCCCTCGCTAACAAGATGGATGATCTGAGGCTACAGACTGCAGCTAACAACGCCGTGAAGGACAGCTGCATTCTGTTGATCACGGAGACCTGGCTTCATTCATTCATTCCGGACTCTGCTATCGAGCTAGCAGGTTAAACCGCTCAGCGTCATGACAGGACAAGAGACTCCGGTAAGAGCAGAGGAGGAGGGCTCTGTGTGTACGTGAACAACAACTGGTGTACTAACACAGTGTTTGTAGACGGTCACTGCTCCCCGGACCTGGAGTATGTGTGTTAAATGCAGGCCCATTTATCTCCCTGGAGAGTTTACTGTCGTCATGATAACTGCTGTGTACATACCACCGGATGCTAATGCTAACTCAGCTATTGGACATATGTATGGTAGCACTAGCAGCCAGCAGAGCACATATCCTGACGCTGTTCACATCATAGCAGGGGACTTTAATCACGCGGACTTGAAGGCAATGCTCCCCAAATTCTACCAGCATGTTAAATGTGCTACAAGAGGAGCTAACACACTGGACAAGGTCTACTCCAACATCAAGCTGGGCTACAGGGCTAGACCACTACCACACCTGGGCCAGTCTGACCATATGTCCCTGCTTTTAACTCCTGCATATGACCCCCTCAGGAAAACTGCTCCTACCATCACAAAGACCATCACAACTTGGCCTGATGGTGCCTCTCAGCAGCTGCAGGACTGCTTCGATAGGACCAACTGGGATGTGTTTGAACACCAGGACCTGGAGGTGTTCACAGACAGTGTACTATGTTACATTAAAAACTGTATGGACACTGTCACAGTGGACAAACGCATCCGGGTCTACCCCAACCAGAAGCCCTGGATGACCCGGGAGGTCCAGCAGCTGTTAAAAGAGAGGAACACCGCTTTTAGGTCTGGCGATAGGGCTTTATACAGCACGGCCCGAGCTAACCTGAAGAGATGCATCAGAGAGGCCAAATCAGAATACAGGAGGAGGATAGAGGACCACCTGGACAGAAATAACAGCAGGCAGGTGTGGCAGGGGATCCAGTATCTCACCAACTACAAGACCAACCTTGGAGCTGCTGAAGGTGACGCCTCGTTGGCAGAGGAGCTGAACCTCTTCTTTGCTCATTTTGAAGTGGAGCCACCAGAGACAGCCACATCACACCACATGGTCCACAGCAGCTTAACCCTCAAAATAGAGGAGCATGAAGTAAGGCGCACGCTGTGGGCCATCAATCCGAGGAAGGCTGCTGGACCCGACGGCGTCTCTGGACGCGTGCTGAAGGACAGCGCAGACCAGCTGGCTGGAGTCTTTACGAGGATTTTCAACCAGTCTCTGGCCCAGTCCGCTGTCCCACCCTGTCTGAAGTCCTCCACCATAGTCCCCTTGCCCAAAGAACCCCACATCTCCAGCCTCAACGACTACCGGCCAGTCGCACTCACACCAATGGTGATGAAGTGCTTTGAAAAACTGGTCCAGGGTCACATCACATCACTCCTGCCCCGAAGCTTTGACCCCCACCAGTTTGCGTACAGAGTGAACAGATCCACAGAGGACGCTGTAGCCACAGCTCTCCATGCTGCACTGTCCCACCTGGAGCAGCGGGGGAGCTACGTGCGGATGCTCTTTGTGGACTACAGCTCTGCTTTTAACACCATCCTTCCCCACAAACTGGTGGACAAACTGGGGGACCTGGGACTTCCACACTCCACCTGCATGTGGATAAATAGCTTCCTGTCGGGTCGCAGCCAGAGAGTCAGAGTGGGCCATCACACATCCACGGCCCTCAGCCTCAGTACCGGCTCTCCACAGGGCTGCGTGCTGAGCCCCCTGCTTTACACCATCTACACATATGACTGCACCCCCGCCCACCACAGTATCACCATTGTCAAATTTGCGGATGACACCACGGTGGTGGGGCTCATCTCTGGAGGGTATGAGTGCGCCTACAGGGATGAGGTGGAGCAGCTGACAGTGTGGTGTGGAGAGAATAACCTGCTCCTCAACACCTCAAAGACCAAGGAGCTCATAATAGACTACAGGAAGAAGAAAATGGACATTACACCATTAATCATCAGAGGGGACTGTGTGGAGAGGGTGGCGGATTTCCGCTTCCTGGGAATCCACATTGAGGAGGACCTGACATGGAGTGTGAACACCTCTGCGCTGCTGAAAAAGGTCCAGCAGAGACTGCACTTCCTGAGGGTGCTCAGGAAGAACAACATCACTCAGAGACTGCTGCTTTCCTTTTATCGGTGCTCCATAGAGAGCATCCTAACATACTGTGTATGTGTGTGGTACACCAGCTGCACAGCGGCTAAGAGGAAAGCGCTCCAGAGGGCTATTGACAACGCCCAGAAGATTGTCGGCTGCCCTCTCCTCACCTTGGAGGACCTACACAGTTCCCACTGTCTCAAGAAATCCCAGAACATTATAAAGGACATTTCCCACCCCGGACACTCCCTGTTTGAACTGTTGCCGTCAGGCAGACGGTACAGATCAACGAGGACAAGGACAAACAGACTCAAAAACAGTTTTTATCCCACAGCAATAACTACACTTAATATAGCCACCAAATGAGCGCAGGTGCGCTACATACCAAAGGGATTGTGCAATCGACAGAAGAATGTATGGTTGTGTGTTTATGCTTGTTTTTTTTTCATGTTATTTATTTTAGTAGTTTATTTCAGATATTCTCTTTTACGTATCATTAGCTTTTAGATAATGTGTGAATGGTGCACTGACTGATTGGCATTTTTAATTTCGTTGTACATGTTTACATGTTATAATGACAATTAAGAACCTATCCTATCCTATCCTATAAAAATGCCGGAAAAACTCAGCGGAACTGGGCACATCTGTGTAAAGAGGAAAATAATGAACATTTCAGGTGAGAGGCCTTCATCATAATCGGGAAAGAGAATATGATGAAGGCATGGGGGATCTTGTCCAATCAGTGCAGTTGGCACCTTTAAGAGGGGCTCTACAGTTGATGTTTTCCCAGGACATTGCTAGCTTTTGACCATGGAGTTTGAAGGACTGGAACAAGATTTCTGTTTGGGTATGCCCGATAGACTGTGCATTTTATAGCCACATTGGTGGGGAGTGGGCTCAGTGGAAAGAGGAGTAGGCCAGAACATAATTTGCTCAGAGCAAGTTCAAAAGCAGTAATTGCAAAACATTTACACCCAAAGAGGTCATGAGTAAATGGATGTTTTTATTACAGTGATCCTAGAGTCTTTTTTAAATTTCCTATTACTAACTGACCTTAAATACCATAGGTACTAGGATAGGATTTAAACTCATTTATTTGGATTGTTAGTGAACACTTCTGAATTAATGAAATTCTAAAGTCATAGAGTCATACCACACAGAAACAGCGCTTCGGCCCCACTTGACCATGCTGACCAATTTCCCTTTCTCTGGCAGCATTGCCATTTTAGTGATCATCTGATTAATCTTCTAAACCACTTTGCATGAATGAATGTCCAAGCCATACCAACAAGATCAGAAAACGGTCATACATCCAATCAAGTAACAAGTGCAGTAAAGTCACCCCATCATTCTTGCAAATTCATCTAGTGTATTTCTTCTGCTCTGTCCAACTGCTCCTGCATGTTGCATCCCGAGTGTATGCATCAACACATCATCCTTTTGCTTCTCCTCCCTGTCTGTTATCCTCGTGCCTGATACTCTGTCCATCGCATTTGGAGATGCAACATGGAAACAGGTCCTGCAGCCTCTAAGTCCACATGGATCATCGATCACCCATTCACACTAGTTCTACATTATCCCAATTTCTCATCCACTCCGTACACATTAGGGGCAATTTACAGATGCCAATTAACCTGGGACCTGGTTAGAAACCAGAGGAAACCCAGGAGTTCTCAGGGAAAATGTGCAAACTCCACACAGACAGCACCACAGAGTCAGGATCAAACCCAGATCTCTGACACTGTGAGGCAGCAGGTCTACCAGTTGCACCAGTGTGCCACCCGAACTTTCGATACTGTGCCCTCAGTAGCACACAATAGTTGCTCGTTGTGGGGGAGGGTGCATATGCCTCTCAGTCTTAAATGGTCGAGTTTTGAAGTGCACCATCACATCAGAAGCACCAACAACCTGGAAGAGTTGGCTGCAAGATTTCTGATCGAGTGACTGCGGTGGCATCACGGAGTAAAGATTGAAGAGACCAGACAGTGCAATGCTCAGATTCCAGTGTAGTGCCCGGCAATTCTCACGCCATATCACAGGGCAAGTTATTGCAATGCCGTCTGATTCTAAGATGGCGCCCAACCCAGGCGACTATTTGCGTGCTCGCCACAGAAGCAGATCTACAAACTCGTATTACAATCGCTCCACACTCTTAAATCTCTATTCCCACAGCACCATTTCTTACTATGATCTGGCTTTACCTTGCACTAAACGTTATTCCCTTACCAAGTATCTGCACACTGTAAATGGCTCGATTGTAATCACGTATTGTCTTTCCGCTGACTGGTTAGCACGCAACAAAAGCTTTTCACTGTACCTCGGTACATGTGACAATAAACTAAACTGAACTGTAAATCCACTGCAGATCCAGCGAGCAATACGGCGGCAGCAATATGGCGGCAGTGCCTGAGCTTGTCCGCCAGACATCTGACTTTTCACTGTAGCTGCTGGGCTGTGGATGCCTTCTGCTGGTTTGGAGATGGGAGTCGAGGCATGGGCTTTGAGATGCTGCAGGATGCTGAGTGCACAGATGGCGGAGGAGAATTGGCCACCACTTCCAAGTTCAGAGCAGTAGGTTGTAGGCTTCAAGGACCATGTGCAAGGTTGGAGGGAAACTTGGCCTTTAGATTTTAGAGATACAACATGGAAACCGACCCCTCAGTCCACTGAGTCCACACCAACCAGCGATCACCTCGTTCACTAACACCATCCTACACACTAGGGCCAATTTACAATTTGTCCGAAGCCAATTAACCTACAAATTTCCACGTCTTTGGAGTGTGGGAGGAAACCGGATCACCCGAAGAAAATCCACGTGGTTACGGAGAGAACATACAAACTCTGTACGGACAGCACCTATAGTAGGATTGAACCTGGGTCTCTGACACTCTAAAGCAGTAACTCTACCACTGTGCCACTGTGCCGCCCCTATTCATTGGTCTACATGGCACACAGGCAAGGTTTTGGACAGGCAGAACAAGCCCATTGCACAAATATCAGTCTTCTTCCCCGTGGAAATCCTCTCCCAAGTGTTCCGCAGCAGAACACGTGCAGTCCTGCCTCTAGGGAGCTGGGAACTGCCTTACCCCTGCTGCAGGCCCATCGCTCACCGTGATTCACCACGTCCTGTCATTCCCCTCGTCCATTAATGTAATTCTCTATTATAAGGAAAAAAAAGTTATATTTGCATCGTGCAATATCACCTTCAAAATGTGTTCAGGCATTCACACTGTAGATTTGTTCCATCTATTACAGCAAAAGCTAAGCCATCAGATCTCATTTTGCGTGGTCGGGTTCTGAAAATGGGAATGAGTTGTATGAGCAGCTAACCTCTGTTGTGAAGGAACTAATGCAACCTCCAGTGTTTGAGCGATTGAGCTTAACATATTTTTTGTCAGTTGATGATCTGACTTTCCTCAGATTATTTATGACAATAAATTGCTACTTGTTCACTTGTTCTCACGACGTTTTGCTGTTTTACCTGTTTGATCCCACTTCCGTCACACTATTTTCTCTTCCTCTCCTCTGACATCTTCCATCACACGGATTTTAATTTTCCTTCTGTAGCCAGGCTCTCAACTTTCTGATTGATTTCCTTCTCTTACTAGGAGCCTGTCCACACCTCTTTAATGAGTCTAATTCACTTCCTCTCAGCTTCTCCCGCAAGTCACCAGCAGGAAGCTGAGGTCTGATGTTGAATGCACTGGTTTATAACCTTCCAGTACACATCAAACCGTTGTGCATGTTGCATGTTCACCTTCAGCAGTACCCTCTGACCACTCACTACAACAGAGGATCTATCGCCATGTAGGAAGGAACTGCAGATGCTGGTTTACACCAAAGATACTCACAGAATGCTGGAGTAACTCAGCAGGATCTGGAGAGATGGAATGGATGATGTTTCGGGTCAAGGCCCTTCTTCAGTCTTCAGACTTTATCGTCATTTTACTGATCCTTTTACGTTCTTGCCTTTTGTTTTGCATTCATTGTGCAAAAGAGAGCCATTCCTTGTTTTCAGTTAGTTTCTCTACCCAAATAATTTTCTTGTTTCAAAACATTGTCAGGAGAAATTCAGATGACACTTTTAAACAACCGTTGGTGTTTTGAAATCTATTTCTGACGTCCTTTGTAGCTCTTACTGACTTTAGTATCGGCCCCACTTCCCCCCTGTATTTGACTGCAGCCCTGACTCTGGCTGACAGGGGCTCGAGCTGCCTGGTGATACAGGCTGGCTTGTGCTGGCAACTCAGCAGGCGGCTTCACCACATTGCCCAGCAGAGACCCTTCCATTAATTTGAATAGACACTGGAATGTGTAATGTTTCCCCGGAGAGCTTGGTCTGCAGTGTAATTAACTGGAGAGTGGAAGCTCTCATGGGCTGGCTGCTTTTAAAAGGCAAACCACAAATCCAAAAGTGAGGTCAGGCCTTCAAGAAAGCAAAACTCCAAACTTGTAGGAAACAATTATCTACGTTCTCGTAGCAATGCCTGTGGCCTCAGAATCTCCCAAAGTGCTCCGTGTACAATGAGGCACTTTTGTTGGAGAGTCTTGGTTGTAGTACCATGAAATGTGCCAGGCAATCAGTGGACTGAATAATCCCCACCCTTCAGTGGAGGGCTCTGGGTTTTAGAGAAAGACTAGACTAAGTGGGATCCATTGGGTCCTATTCTCACAAGGGAGGCCTGGTCCCCCAACGCAATATTCCACCACTCATGCATAGCCCCCAACTGCGCAGGCGCGACTGATGGGTTCCCGTTGTGACGTCCCTGATCCCCCATCCTTCCCTCAGCCCCCCCCCCACTCCGCCCCTTGCCCTTCCCCCCCACGCACTCACTCCATCCCCCCTCAACCCCCCCCCCCATCCACTCTTAGTGGCTCTCCGGCGACGCAGCCATTCCCGCCCATTGGTTTCCCATTGTGACGTAGAACATGCAGGTATTACTGCGCAGGTGCAGCTGATGGGCATGGCAAATGGAATAGGGATTTATTAAAGTTTAAAATGTGAATAACTTAAAATATGGCCTACCCCTGCCTGCCCCTGCCGCTGGCGTGGCCTACCGCTGTGTGGTGGGGTGGGTGTGTGGCGGGGGGGTGTGGGGTGGGAGGGTTGTTGCGGAGGGTGTAGGGGGGAGGGGATGGGTGTGTGGGTGGGAGGCATGTGGGGGGTAGGGGGGGTTTGTGGGCAGGGGGGTGTGTGGGTGGGAGGGAGCGTTGTGGGGGGAGGGGAGGAGGTGTATGTGGTTGGGGGAGAGGTGTGTGTGGTAGGGGGGAGGGGGGTGAGGGAGAGGGGAGGGGGGTGTGTGGGCTCAGCGGCTCCTGGCTCTGACTGCACTCACCGGCGCCAGGACCCAGCTCTGGACTCACTCAGCAACCCCGATCCCCGGCTCCTGTTGCACTCAACAGCGCCCGGCCCCAGCTGCACTCAGCTGCTACCGGCTCATCATGGCGGTTGCCGCTGCCGCCCATGGAAACAGCCCTGCCCACGAACACAGCTCCTACACGCCCGCCCCCGCCCTCGAACACAGCCGCCGCCCACACTCTGCTCACTCCGCACCTTCAGCTCTATTCTCGCCGACAGGAGAGCAGACCAATAACCTTTGTAATATTTCACCGATCTGAACAAAACTTGATGCACTTGCAGCGCAGGAGAATGACAAGTATGGTGGCAAAAAATCGTAGCGCTATTGTGTTCTGTTTTTGCACAAATTTAAAAACAACGCAAACCGGAAGAGGACAAGATGAGAGTTTTATAAGTATACTAGACCAAGTGGAACCCGTTGGGTCCAGTCCCCTCAATGAGCGTTGCGGGTGGTGGTGGGGGGGAGGCTTGCGGCGTCACAGACAAGCTAACCCCCCCCCCCCCCACACATGCACACTCACATTAACCACCCCACACACACTAACCACCCCCTTGATATTATATTAATATTATTCATTCGCTCCTTTTGCCCCATTCCTGCCCTATCCACTCACACATAGCCCCCAACTTGCAGGCGCGTCAAGAGAGGGAGAGGGGGGAGGGGAGCAGGGTAGAGGAGGAGGGAGGAGAGGAGGAGGAGGAGAGGAGGATGGGGAGAGGAGGGGGAGAGGAGGAGGAGGAGGGGGGAGAGGAGGAGGGGGAGAGGAGGACGGAGAGAGGAGGGGAGGAGAGGAGGGGGGAGGGGGAGGGGGAGGAGGAGGAGGAGGGAGAGGAGGAGGAGGGAGAGGAGGAGGGGGAAAGGTGGGGGAGAGGAGGTGGGGGGAAGAGGAGTGGAGGAGGGGTGGAAGGCTGGGGAGTGGGGAACAGCAGGGAGTGGGGAGCAGTGGGGAGTGAGCAACGAGGGGGGAGCAGTGGGGAGCGAGCAGTGGGGGGAGCTGCAGGGGGATGCAGCAGGAGGGGTGCAGCGGGGGAGGGAGCAGCGGGGGAGGGAGCACCGGGAGTGAACAGCAGGGAGCGAACAGCCGGAGACGAGCAGTGGGGGAGCAGTGGGGAGGGAGCAGCGGGGGGCGAGCAGTGGGGGGAGCTGCAGGGGGATGCAGCAGGAGGGGTGCAGCGGGGGAGGGAGCACCGGGAGTGAACAGCAGGGAGCGAACAGCCGGAGACGAGCAGTGGGGGAGCAGTGGGGGAGCAGTGGGGGAGCAGTGGGGAGGGAGCAGCAGGGAGCATCGTCACTCGCAGCATGAGCAAGATGAGCAGCTGTGGGTGGGGGGGCGGGGGGGGCGGGGGGGGGGGGCGGCTGTGGCATCACACACAAGCTAACCACCCCAACCCCCACACACACACATACATTAACTACCCCCACACACACACTAACCACCTCCTTTGATATTATTAATTCGATCTTTTTACCACATCCCCGCCCTATCCACTCACGCATGGCCCCCAACTCGCAGGCGCGTGTAAAGAGGGAGAGGGAGGGGAGGGGGAGAGGAGGGGGGAGAGGAAGAAGGCGGAGAGGAGGAGAGGGAGAGGGGGAAGGGAGCGGGGCGGGAGGCCGGGGAGCGGGGAGCAGCGGGGAGTGGGAAGCATCAGGGGGAAGTAGCAGGGGGGGAGCAGTAGGGAGCGAGCAGCAGGGAGCGGGGAACGAGCAGCAGGGAGCGAGCAGCGGGAAGCGAGCAGCAGGAAGCGAGCAGCAGGAAGCGAGCAGCGGGGAGCAGCATCACTCGCAGCGTGAGGAAGGCGACGCAGACCCATTGTGACGTCATCAGCGAAAGTCATTTTTATTTCAAAGTTTTGTCGGAATCTTGAACAGTTTCATTAATAACTTGAGAAATAAAGCATGAAAATTTCAGATAAGGAGATTTCGGACTCCAGGGGGAAATTCACTACTGGAATATTAAATTTTTTTACCATTACCGTTTGTTCGAGAAGGTGTGATTATACACAAACAAATAAACACATACACACATCCAAGATCAAAAGTCAAAAAGTCAAAGTCAAAGTCAGTCAATTTTACTTCGGAGTCACGTGAGTGATTCCGTGAAGAACCCGCTCAGCATGCATGCGCGGCATTATGTTCAGCAGAGCAACAGCGGCGCAGCGGGAGTCAGGCGCTCCCGCTATGGAGGTGAAAGAACGGACCGTCAGGTAAGCTGAGGTCGGGTTTTTCTTTCACAGGGAGCCTTCTGCTTTCAGGCAGAGAAGAAAGGCTCTTAGACAAACCTGTCCCCCGCTCGACTCCACGGAGGAGCGTTCCATCTGGGGGGGGACAGCAACAGAACAAACCTGTCCCCCGCTCGACTCCACGGAGGAGCGTTCCATCTGGGGGGGCCAGCAACAAGGCGGTAGGACCGCTTACCCGGCGCTCCGCTATCCCGACACCGTGGCGAGCCCAGCCCGCTAGCGCCTGAGCAGCGGGCTGGAAGTAAAGCCACGGAAGAGGCGTCCGGCCGGTGGCTCCGACTTGTCGGACGGGGACGTCTCTCCACCCGCACGGGGAGGGGAGACAGCCACATGAGCCGCATGGAGCGGCTCTTGGAGCAGGAGCTCCAGCGAGACGCGCTTCATGAGGGGCGCTCTCGCAGGGGGAGTTCAGGCACTCCCTCCACAGTGCCTTGTGCACTGTCCATTGCTTCCTCCTCACCCAAGGGTAGCTTTGGTGACCAGGACTGGGCTGGTCAATGGCTGAAGATCTCGGGAGTATGCAAGGGGTGCAGGAACAGGAAGAGCTGCTAGTGGACCGCTTCGTGGCAACCCCACGTGCAGGAGGCCGTTAAAAGCCTGACGTCTTCGTTTTCCTCGTTCCGTGGACAAATACGGAGATGACCACAACCTTCGTAAACAAATCATAAGACCTGCCATAAAAATCCTACATTTGCGGGGTTGTGCAAAACCCCAGCCACTGAGCCAGACCCACTGCTCTTTGGCAAAAACCTCACAAAGCATATGAAGGACATGAAAGAGGTTTTACAAAACTTTCGGTCTCATGAGGGCAGGGCCGGGACGAGCAAACCAAAAACAATCATTCCTACGCAGCAGCACCCCATCGCGTCCATCAGTCGACCTCTACCATATGGGACTGATGAAAGCTCGGGGTCCGCATTCTATCACCGAAAGTCTTCTTTAGACCAGGGCCCAGAGCGGACCCCATGGAAAATGTGCCACCCCCCAACATCACCGCCACGTCAGACGACGTGCAACACTCGTTGGACCGGCAGGAAACAGAAGAATACCCATAACCATGGAGGTAGGTGAGTCTGGTTCCTACCAGTATATAGAGTAATACTAACACATGGGAGTCTATCACGAGTGATCAGTATATACTCAATGACATTAGTGGATACAAATACAATTCATACTAGTAAAATTGCCACCAGGTCGACATTCACCCCAGAGGGTATTTTTTTCCCTCTCCGTTAAAGAAACGAGAGGGACAAGCTGAACTCGTGAGACTAATTACAAAGGGTATCATGGGAAAACCTGAACCCTTGCAATTCGTATCAAATATATTCACTAAACCCAAAAAAGATGGTGGATGTCGCATCATCATTGACTTAACTTCACTAAATATGTTTGTTAAGTATATACATTTCAAAATGGAACCGGTTGTTACTGCCAAACAACTAAATTCCAAAGGATACTTCATGGCAAGCATTCATCTTAAAGATGTTTACTATTTAGTACCATTCACAAGGATCATCGCAGATACCTGAAATTTACCTGGATGGGGCAGCTATAGCAGTTTAAAGCGTTACCCAATGGGTTCACATCAGCCCAAGATTGTTCACCAAGACACTAAAACCAGCTCTGGCAATATTCAGAAGACAAAAACATATTGTCATGGCATATCTTGATGATATCTTAAATGGTAGGCAAGACCATGGAATTGACTATGTTAGCTGTATCAGCTACCAAACAGTTATTCGAAACCCTGGGATTGTCTTACATCCAGATAAATCTAAGTTGAAGCCATCCACTATCATGGACTACTTGGGCTTCACAATTAATTCAGTCTACGTGACTGTAACATTGCCAAGAGACAAAATAGTTGAATTGGCACAATCATGCAACAATTTAATGGTCAACAAACAACCAACTACTCGACAAGTAACAGAGTAATTGGGAAAATGGTAGCAGCATTTCCGGCTACATAATTCAGACCTTTGCACCAAAAACGACATACAGGTCATTATGATCATGTCATGAAGTTACCCACTGAAGCAATATCAGAACTACAGTGGTGGGCAAAAAACATTTGGCATAGTTTCAGCCTATTATCATCACTAACCCTACGTCAGTTATCCAAACAGATGCCAGTGCTCAAGGCTGCAGAGCAACTAACTCTATATCCAGCACAAGTAGTAGATGGACTAACCCAGAGTCATCGTTACCACTTACACTGGGCATTAATTATCTAGAGATGTTGGGTGACTTTTATGGTTTAAAAGCATATGCATAAATATGCATCACTTGCATGTACGGTTACAAATAGATAATACTACGGTGGTGGCCTACATTAACCATATGGGCGGCATAAAATCAGTATCATGCGACAAGTTGGTCAACACAATTTGGCAATGGTGTGTCCAAAGACATATTTGGCTATCAGCAACTTACCTGCTAGGTAAGCTAAATACAGTGGCAGACGTAAATTTAATGACAACATCGAATGGATGTTAAAACCCCCCAAAAAAAATTTGCAAAATTTATCAAGCAATATGGCACGCCAGATATCGATTTATTTGCATCAAGGCTAAATCACCAGGTACCTATGTATGTCGCTTGGGAACCAGACCCTGAGGCAGCAGCGGTAGATGCGTTCGCGCTGGATTGGGGAAATTCTTCTTCTATGCATTTCCTCCCTTCTGCCTCAACAGTCGGGGACTACGCACAATACAAATGGACTCTGCTTCAGGTATTTTGATAGTACCCGACTGGCCTACACAGCCATGGTTCCCAATACTCCATGACATGGTTGTTGAAGCTCCGATGGTATTCCCCAGTGACCCAGAGTTATTAACACCCAGTGTCGGGCACAAGCCACCCGTGCCATGAAAAAATCAAACTCCTGGGTTGCAGATTCTACACAAACCACTTCTGGGACTGGGATTATCATAACAAACCGTCGACACCATGTCAGCATCCCTCCGAACATCCATTAAAAAACAGCACTTGTCCAGCATCAAAAAATGGGAGAAGTACTTGGATACAGGGACCACCTACTAAACCGCTACAGTTACCAACGTACTGGAATTCCTGGCGAACCTTCACCACGATGAAGGACGCAGCTACAGAGCCATCAACACAGCTAGAAGTGCCCTGCCTGTCTATTTAAAACCAGCTCCAGGACAACAGGCCATGGGGTCGCAACCACTGGTGGTCAAACTAATGAAGGGTATTTACAACTCTAACCCCTAGACCAAGGTACACCCATACATGGGATGTCAGTGTGGTCCTGACATACCTCAGGGGATGGCCACCAGTCAGATCCCTCAACCTGGAACAATCTATGCTCAAAAACACTCATGTTGATGGCACTTGTATCTGCACAGAGGGTCCAGTCACTACACCTATTGCGACTGGACAGCATGCTCACAGCTCCAGACCAGATCTCTGTCATTATCCAGAGACTGATCAAACAGAGCAGACCAGGAACACCTAATCCAGTCGTGGAATTCCGGGCTTACCCGCCAGAACCACGGTTATGTGCCATGACCCACCTACTATCCTACATAGACACAACCAAAATATTCGAGCGAGATGAAAAGTCTTGTGGGTCAGTCATAAAAAACCTTATGGTCGGGTGACGAGCCAAACCATTGCGAGATGGCTCAAGCAGGTGCTAAAAACTGCTGGGATAAACACAAACATGTACAAGTTTTATTCCACCAGGGCAGCATCCACGTCGACGGCTAAAAGAATGGACGTGCCTATAGATCACATCCTGGCTACAGCAGGATGGTGGGGGAAAAGACCGTTCAGAAATTTTATAGTAAGCCGTTGGCAAAACCTGTTTTATTTGCAGGAAAGATTTACAGACTGCAAATATTTAATTTAAGCCCAGGGGAACAATTTAATTTCTTTGTTGTTATTGTTAAAAAATACCATTGTGTTTTTCTACAAACAGATTCATTGGTTGATTACGATAACACACTTCCTCCCTCAAGGACTTCGGCAGTGCGTGAAGTAACTGTTACACGGTTTGAAATCACAGAGCTTTGAAGTCTTCACGGAATCACTCACGTGACTCCGAAGTAAAATAGTAAGATTAAACGAGAACTTACCAGTTTGAAGTTTGATCTGTATTTTAAGAAGGAGTTACGATGAGGGATTACGTGCCCTCCGTTCCCACCCTCAATAATATGGATCAAACTGATAAACTGATGTCTCCTTGTCTTTACTATGTTTACTTCAATAACTGTGTCTATCTGTGATTCCACACCGCTGCTTTGAAGTATGCCGCGCATGCGTGCTGAGCGGGTTTTCACGTAATCCCTCATCGTAACTCCTCGTAAAATACAGATCAAACTTCAAACTGGTAAGTTCTCGTTTAATCTTACTATTTTATTTGTCACATGCACTTTACATGCAGTGAAATGAATTTCCCAGCAGCGATACACTTAAAAAGAACACACAATACACAAAAAAATGTAACATAAACATCCACCACAGCATTCTTCACTGTGGTGGAAGGCAACAAAGTTCAGCCAGTCCTCCTGGGGAGGCCAGTTGAATGTGGAGAGAGATGGTGAAACATTCAGGAAGAAAGACATAAAATGTTGGAGTAACTCAGCATCACCTGAAACGTCACCCATTCCTTCTCTGCATCAGCTGCTTCTCCCGCTGAATTACTCCAGCATTTTGTGTCTGTCTACACATTCAGGAAGAAACATGTATATGATAGAGTCGCAAACTCATACAGCGTGGAAACAGGCCCTTCAGCCCAACTTACCCACACCAGCCAACTTGTCCCATCTACACTAATCCCACCTGCCTGCATTTGGCCCATATCCCTCTAAGCCTGTCCTGTTTATATACGTGTCTAAATGTTTCTATAGCATTGCGATAGTACCTGCTTCAACCACCTCCTCAGGCAGCTCATCCATACACCCACCCACCTAGAGACAGCAAAATATTTTGTGATAGCTTTCATAAAATCAAAATAGGGCTCATTCCATCAAATGTTTGCTACCAGTGGGAGCTTGTAAGCCTATCCCAATGTCAAAATATCCTGGTGGATATTTTGCCTGTTAAAATTGATGGAAAGAAAATCATTGGGGGCACCTTTGCAGCTGCCAAATGTGTGGGTGGTGAGTGGAGTGTGTGTTTGTAAAATTGACCATATAATGTTTATCTTATCCTGTTGCTGCATAACTAAATGTATGTGGGATAGTGTATACCAGCGTAGCTGGCTAAATAAATAAAGTGACATACAAACATGAATCAAAACCATAGATCACAAGCAAACACTCACTTAGATTTTTGATTTCATGGTTTGGTATACAAAAGTTTAACAATTAAATCTTGCTATTTGTTCAGCTGCTTGTCATTTACAAACTTTGCTCCTGGCTAATAGCATGCTCCATGTACAACAATCATAACTGCATAATTAAATAATTTCATAAAGATTCAATTTGGCCAGGAGTACAATTCAGGTGGCATCAAATCAAAAACCTGGCATATATCCTGCCTAATTTTCTCTTCATTGAATTCAAAAGAAAAGAAACTCCGGCAACAGTGGTACAGCAGGCAGTTGTAGTCCTCATCTTGCTCCTCGTTCTAAGGAAGAGATTGTCTTTGAGATCTCCATATTAAGTTTTTTTTAAATCATCTGGCCCTTCGCTATCTGCAGGGTGCTGATTGAAAAATTGTTCAGTTGGCAGAAATTTTGAAGTTCAAAATATTTAAAAGTTTATCTTCCAATATATTCTCCAATCATGTGGATTGAAACTGAAAGGAAGAGAGAAAGTAAGGCAAGAAAGTAGGAGTGAGGGAGGAGAGAAAAAATAAGGAAAGCATGGGGTAGTCAGAAATTATGTAAGATGCGTAGAAGCTCGATTACCAGTATCAAAAGTAAAGCTAAATTTAGTATCTGGGATTGATCCTGGCCCTCGTGATATTATTCATGACAACTTGGAGGCGCTCAGAGGTGCCCTGGGTCGGCTGCTCAGGCCTCCCCCTCTCCGGGGGACATGGAGGCTGAGCGACGGCTGATGGAGGCGTAGGACAGCGCATTCACAAGCCAATGGGGAGGAGGTGCAGGCTCTGCAGAGTGCAGAGTCCGGGGGGTGCGGACTCACCTCAGGTCGTGTCTATGCAGTGGGCCACTGGAGGCCCTGAACCAGACTGAGCTCCATTAAATCGGGCGCCACTCCAAGTAGCGGAGTGCCCAGAAGGGATGCTGCCTGCAACGGCACAGAATGGTGGAGCAGTGGCAGAGGTCATCGACGCATCGCCTGGCCAAGACAACCCCTGCAACACCAACCAAGACAACGGGCCTTTATGACCAAGTTACGACTAATATATTTTTTAAATTCGGACTTGAAGGACACAATTTGACTCCAAAAACACGGCAATTATTGTGTACTGACTCAGTATGGTCTACTATCTAACACTCTTGTCTGATTATGCCTGACGTAGTAGGATTGTCACTAAACGGTATGCAAAATAATATAGAATTTCACTGTACTTAGGTGCACGTGACAATAAAGTACCATTGAACCTTTGCACTTTCAAGAGAAAGTGAAGAGTGTTTTATTGTCATATGTCCCAGATAGAACAATGATATTCTTACTTGCAGCAGCACACCAGAATATGTAAATATAGTAGGTACACAAAATTGCTGGGGAAACTCAGCGGGTGCAGCAGCATCTATGGAGCTGTAAATATAGTACACTGTTTAAGAAAGTGTTTGAAATATGAACATGCAAAATGCTGCATTTATGTTTACCATGGTGCTGCTGCTTCATAGGTCCAGCAACCCAAGTTCAACCTAGACCTGTGTGGCATTTGCACATCCTTCCAGCTTGCTCAAAATGTATTGGATTTATCCACCTCTGTAAATTGCCCCTGTGTAGGTGAAATTGGTGGGAATGTGGGGAGAATATGTTACAGGAAAAAATAGTGGTGGAATAGTATTGCTCTTTGTGCTGGCAGATGACTGGTTCATAATTAAATATGGAACATGGGATAAAGGCATAATGTTGCATGTTGTAGAATTCCCACAAAGCTATGAATCAAAGTTCTGAATGTTTTTAATGTGCATCTTGTCATGGTAATAAACTTTACAAAATCTTTCAGTTTAATCTCTTCTCCTTTGAAATATGTGAATGAACAACAAGAGAGTAGGCAATGTGAATGAAGAACTTAATATTTAGCAGTATTGCAAATATGAGCCATGATTCAATTTCTCAAAACCCATAATTGAGAGAAAGGTCTTGTTGACACTTTTGTCAAATTCCAATGCTTCCTCCATGGATGTTTCTCTGGTCTAAAAAGTATGCAATAATGCAAGAGGCGATGGCAAATCTAGTAACAATTCCACAGCGTCCACAGAGCAGCCTCCATGGGTACAGGTTCTTTGTATGTTCCCTCAGAAGCATATTGGCGGTGTGTAATGAAAATGGAGGCTCTCATTTTCAGTAGAGAGTCCCCCTTGGTTTGGAAAGTCGTAAGATGCACCTGGCATCTTGGACACATAAGAAATTGGTAGAAGGCTGCCGATCCACCCACACTACACCACAGTCAGAGATATGGAAGGGTAAGGTGTGAAAATGACAGATCAAAGCAGACGATGTTCAAGGAATGTAGAATGGTTCATTGTTAGCTGAGGGGAAGGAGACAACGAGGCATGCAATCAATAAAATTAATCAGGAGGCCATGAAATTAGTCGGTGAACTAGGGTGGCAAGGATTACTTGAAGTTAGAGAAATCAATATTCATATCGCTGGATCGTATGCGGCCCAAGCGAAATAATGAGCTGCTGTTCCTCCCCAAAACAGAAAGGTCAGTATGGGAATGGGAGTGTTTAGCAACCGAGAGATCACGTAGGCCTGTGTGGACTGAGCGGAAGTGTTCAGCGAAACGATCGCCGAGCCTGCACTTGGTCCTGAGTTACTCCTATATATCGGCGAGACCAAGCGCAGGCTAGTCTTACACTTTGCTCTTCTCCACTTCTTCCTTTCCCACAACCTCTAGCAATCCTCAGGCTGCACCCTAATGGGCCTGTCCCACTTAGGCAACTTTTTAGGCGAGTGCAGGAGACTCTGTGCTCGCCACATGGTCAACGCATGGTTGCCACATGTTCGTTGATGGTCTCTGGTGAGTCTCCTTCATGGTTGCGAGGAGTTCCCGAATTCTGGGAACTAGTCGCGGCCTCAGTATGGTTGCTGCAAATTTTCTGCAACCAATAATTGGTCACCATGGAGAAAATCCATAATCCTGCAGTCGTAGGTGCAGTTGTAATGGGGTCACCATGTAGTTGTAGGTAGTCGAGGTAGTCGTAGGTAGTTTTAGTTAATCGCCTTTGCTGACTGGGCATTTTCATTGGCTCATTGGAGAAAAACAAAACGTAAGCAGGAGTTTTCAGAACCAAGGATAACCGACCAGTAATGATAAATGCCCGCCGAACTTCACAGCTGTGTATCTCTGGCTTATTAAAACTTGTCTGGCTTCTTAAAAGTTGCCTCCACTCCTTCTCCCCCTCTCTCCCCTCCCTTTCCCCCCCTCTCCCCCCCCTCTCCCCCCTTTCTCCCCCTTCTCCTTTCTCCTCCCCCTTCCCCCCTCTCCCTTCTCCCCCCTTCTCCACCTTCACCCCTCTTTTAAAGGACTTACCGTACACTGTGTTAGCAGTCTTAATTACAGCGCCAACCTTCCTGTTCATCGCAGTGTATGTCTGTATCACCTTGGCTTTGTATCATGTGAATTTCAGACAGCGCTCCCCCGCTTGCCCTGGCCCCTGCCTTTGCGATGTGCTTGTGTGTGTGTGTATGTGTGTGTTCCACTCTGACAGTCGCCGTTCCAGTTCCCAGTTTTTCAGGTGACTGCCTGCAACTTGACAGTCACCGGCAGTCCGCTGAAAAATCGCCTAAGTGGGACAGGCCCATTACCTATTTCAAAATATAACTGATTGCAAAATATAACTGATGCAATGATTTTAGCTCAATTTGTCAGGGCTCACCTATCTAAGCATGTGATTGTTCACGTAAATATGATTATTATATTTTACACCACAATTTGCAAAATCAAATTCCACAAACATTTAAGAATTGAAATAAGTGGTTTTGGCGATATTCATTAACCTGTACATTCAGTTTATTTCTGACATTTTTTCCAAGAACGAGCAATCCTAAAATGGCTGTCAATATGAAAATATTAAGGGGCCTGGTAGTTTTAGATAAGTTTAGTTTAGTTTAGTTTATTGCCATGTGTGCCGAGATACAATGAAAAGCTTTTGTTGCGTGTGAACCAGTCTTTCAACCAGTCTTTTTCCTTTCTTCAACTTGTCTGCAACAGGATTCAAAATCATTAAGAAGCTTGCATTCCTGCACAGTGTTCAAATGTGAATAATTTTACTCAAATCACCACTGCTCTCTTTCAAAAGCTCGTCAATACACAGTAACATTAAAGAGCCATCTACTGCTGCTCATTGGCAATAAGAATTTTCCAGGCAGTGAGAGCAAAATTGTGGAGGACAGCCCTGACTGGGAGGTTTCTGCTGACAGATATCTGCAGGAGAGGTTAAGAGCAAGCTGGAAACAATGGTCGTGTTTAATCAATGTTCAGTGAGCGCTGGAAGAATGTGAGGCTGCGTGGTCATTGCTTGTAAAGAGCGATCTAGTTTGACTGTAATAATTCTGCCAGCTGAATAGTCTGAGGCCACTCATTTAATCATTACCTCTCAACAACATGCTTTGGGCAACAAATCGGCCAAGAGTCACAATTCCACCATCTTTATCCAGCAGAAGAAGAATTTCCAATCCTGTTTGCATAAATGTTTGCCAGCGATGTTGGCATTAGATGTGCTTTTATAAATTTCCACAGGACACATTGGTTCAGCCCTAATCGAAGTATTTCAGCCTGGAGCTGATTTGTTTCCTGTCTGCAGTTTGTAGCCATGACAAGCTGATTGGACTCATAAGTGAATTTAGAAGTACTGGGCAATAGTTAGCAGTAGCAGCGAATCTGACCGCATCTGTCCTTACATGCTTCCGCACATTGAGTTTTTTAATGTTACTGCGAGGCAAACTGCTGAGGGTAAAGGTTAATGACATGACAGTGAAGAGAATTAAATGAAAAGGAGAAACAAATGGATGTTTCCTTAGCTATTTAAAGTGTAGGACTGTGGCACTAGCAATATAAAGAGTTGAGAAGGAATTGCAAATTAGAATTTGTGAATTTAATGTCAAATTAGGTTCAGAAAGTGGAATGAAGGGGAAAGAAGGTTTGCATTAAGCAAAAGTGGAGTGAGAAAAGAACAGGCAAAAGGAGTCAAAATTGATAACCAGCAAAGTTAGTGAAATGGGATAAACCTGCACCCCAGGTAGAAACAAGGAACTGCAGATGCTGGTTTACAAGTAAGGACACAGAGTGCTGGAGGAACTCAGCATGTGAGGCAGAAACTCTGAAGAACATGGATAGGTGATGTTTTGGCTCAGTATCTTTCTTCAGGCTGATTGTGGGGTGGAAGGGTGAAAGACTAGGAAAGGCAGGGCAAAGTATGGCAGGTAATAGGTGAATACATGAGAGGGGTTTTAGATAGGCAGATAGTGGGACAAAGACCAGGGATGAAAAGACAGATGGTGTGCGACAAAAGGATTGCAGAGTTGCAAATTGTGAAGCCACAGGAAGGAATATGGGTGGAGGGGGAGGAGGAAGGGAGAAATATGTGTGAGTCCATGTGGAGAACAGGAGAGGAGAAAGGTTGGGGAAGCTTGTGTGCAGAGAAAGGGGGAAGGGAGGGGGAGGTTGTTGGAGGTTACCTAAAGTAGGAGAATTCAATGTTCATACCTTTAGATTGAAAGCTACCCGAGGTGCTGTTCTTCCAGTTTGCATTTGGCCTCACTCTGTCAATGGTGGAAGCCCAGGACCATACCCTAACTTGCCTAGAATACTTCATAAAAGTATTTCCAGACAATGTTTAATGCCAAGCTTTTTAAGAAGAGAATTATGACAGAAGATTTAAATTCTGGTCAAAGTGAACAGTGATGTAGCAAGTTGGATACTGAAGACTGTCTTAAAAACAGAAAAACAAGTAGGGAGATAGGGAAAGTAGACAAAAATGCTGGAGAAACTCAGTGGATGAGGCAGCATCTATGGAGCGAAGGAAATAGGCAACGTTTCGGGTCGAGACCCTTCTTCAGACCGGGACTAGATAGGGAGTTGTTTTGTTTCAGAATTCCAGGCTCAGGCAGTGAATAGATGTGTATAGAGCCAAAATTTAATAATGCACAGACCTTAGTAGGTTATAAGTATGGAGGAAGTATATTTTGGAGTGAATAACGGTAACAGCTAATGGCTTGCATATAAAGAGCTAATGCATATTTATCAAAAAATATTTTCCTCTGGTACAAAACAAAACAGTAGGAAATTTGATCCATCCGTGGCTGACAGGAGAAGTTAAAGATAAATCCAAGGTGTGTAAAGTTGCCAAAAATATCAGTTGTCCTGAGGATGGAGAATATATTAGAACTTGGAAAAGGAGGATTAAGAAATTGAAAAGGAATGGCCAGATGGGATGAGAGAACATCAAAATGGACTGTTGATCTTCTCCAATAGGGGCAAGACCAGTGGGGGCAAATACAGGTCTAACAACCAGAAAGGAGAGAATTCATCATAGAATATCAGGAAATGTCAGAAGAATTAAGCAATTACTTCACAGATAAAGTCACACAGAGCCTGTGAGAGATACCAGAGAACCAAGGGGCTAGTGAGAACAAGCGACAGCAAGAAAGAATAGTGGAAAAATAGTACCTTAGAAATTACTGTGACTACAAGCCTGTAAATTCCAAGGGTAAGGGCAAGTAGAGTTTGCGGATTTAGACAGGCAAATGGATATGTTGGGAATGAGGGATATGGATCATGTGCAGGCATATGAGATTAGATTATTTTGACATAATGTTCAGCATAGATATTGTAAGCAGCAGGACCTGTTCCTATGCTATACTGCTCTATGTTCTATGTCATATGATCTACACCCCTGAGTTTTAAAAGAGGTAAACATGGAAAAATTAAATGCTTTGGTCATCATCTCCTAAAATTCTACAGATCCCGGAATTGTTCTTGTGGATTGGAGGATGGTATATATAATGACATAATTTAAGAAAGAAGGGAGGGAGAAAATAGGAGCCTCTCAATCTGTGAGTTTAATGTTGGGAGTAGAGCAAATGCTGAAACATAATGGAGGATGCAGTAACAGAACACCAAGAAAAGAATGTGTAGGAAAAAACTTTAAATGCTGGTTTAAATCGAAGGTAGACACAAAATACTGGAGTAACTCAGCAGGACAGGCAGCATCTCTGGAGTGAAGAACGGTCTCGACCCGAAACGTCATCCATTCCTTCTCTCCAGAGATGCTGCCTGTCCTGCTGAGTTACTCCAGCATTTTGTTGTCCAGCAAGAAAGGAACATTAGGATAGCGCAGAGTCAACATGGATTAATGAATGGGGGGGTGGATACAAAATGCTGGAGTAACTCAGCGGGTAAGGCAGCATCTCTGGAGAGAAGGAATGGGCAACGTTTCGGGTCGAAACCCTTCTTCAGACTGATGTCAGGGGATGGGGCAGGACAAAGATAGAATATAGTCGGAGACAGTAAGACTAGTGGGGGAACTGGGAAGGGGAAGGGGAAGGAGAGAGAAAGCAAGGGCTATCTGAAGTTAGAGAAGTCAATGTTCATACCGCTGGAGTGCAAATTACCCAAGCGAAATATGAAGTACTGTTCCTCCAATTTGAGCTGGGCCTCACTCTGACAATGGAGGAGGTCCAGGACAGAAAGGTCAGATTGGGAATGGGAGGGGGAGTTGAAGTGCTGGGCAACCGGGAAATCAGGTCGGTTAAGACAGACTCAGCGGAGGTGTTCAGTGAAATGTTCGCCGAGCTTGCGTTTGGTCTCACCGATGTATAGAAGTTGACACCTGGAACAGCGGATACAGTGGATGAGGTTGGAGGAGGTGCAAGTGAACCTCTGCCTCACCTGGAAAGACTGTTTGGGTCCTTGGATGGAGTCGAGGGGGGAGGTAAAGGGACAGATGTTGCATCTCCTGCGGTTGCAGGGGAAAGTACCTGGGGAGGGGGTGGTTTGGGTGGGAAGGGATGAGTTGACCAGGGAGTTTCGGAGGGAACGGTCACTGCGGAAAGCATAAAGGGGTGGAGATGGGAAGATGTGCCCAGTAGTGGGATCCCGTTGGAGGTGGCGAAAATGTTGGAGGATTATATGCTGTATGGGGAATTGTGTTTGATTAATCTTCTGTAGTTCTTTGTGATTGTGACAAGTTGAATAGATGAGGGAAAAACCAATGGATGTATTTGAATTTGGCTTTTCAGAAGGCTTTAAATAAGGTTCCACACTTCGGTCAACAGATTAGAGCATATGAAGTTGGAAATAATATACTGTGTCGATATAATTGGGCCGAAAGCAAAGGATAAATAAACAATATTTCTCAGGTTGGTATGTATGGTATCTTGGAAGAATTAATGTTTGGGTCCCAGCTAATCGTGATTTATAACAACAGTTTGGCAGAAGGGGCCGAACATCATATTTCCCCGTTTGCAGATGATACAAAACTAGGTGGGCTGTGAATAGGGAGCCACTGAAAGGCAACAGGCAAGTGCAGCATTATTAGGAAGCCACACAGCATGTGGTCTCCTATTATGAAACAATGTGAGTATAGCTCACAATCTCAGAAGCAGCCCATTCAAAATAGACAATAGACAATAGACAATAGGTGCAGGAGTAGGCTATTTGGCCCTTCGAGCCAGCATCGCCATTTAATGCGATCATGGCTGATCATCCCCAAACAGTACCCCGTTCCTGCCTTCTCCCCATATCCCCTGATTCCGCTATTTTTAAGAGCACAATCGAGCTCTCTCTTGAAAGCATCCAGAGAATCCAGAGATCCAGAGAACCTGCCTCCACCAGTCAAGGCAGAGAAGTCCACAGACAAAGGAGACATTTCTTCACGCATTGGGCAGTGAATCTCTGAAATTCTCTCATTCAAAGAGTGCGGGGACTGTGAATAATTGGGGCCTCAATCATTGAGTTTATTCAAAACAGAGACTGATGGATTTCTGAAAATTGGGAGAATCAAATGATATAAGAACAGTATGATAAACTGGTGTTTAGACAGGATCAACCATCATCTCAGTGAATGGTGAACAGACTGGAAGACTTATTTAAGCTATTCCTCCTCCTATGTTCTTATGTTCATGTGAAGCTACAGCGATAGGGAGGGGTAAAGCAATGATAGGATTTGAAGACGGGGATAAGAACTTTACAATTAAGGTTATGCTGGGCTGGAAACTAAATGACGCCAGTGAACATAGAACCAGAAGATGAACAGAACTTGGTGCAAGTTAGGATGTACAGTGGAGAGTTTTTAATGTAGTCAAGTCTTTGTGCAATGGAAGATGGGGAGCTGTCACAGAGATCAGCCACTACGATTCCTGCAATATAATTAATTTTGTTGGGTGAAGGCTAGCAAGTACAGGATGTCTCACTCGATATCAGGGAACTGTTGTTCTTGATTATCTGTTAAAACCATTAAAATGGATGAATGATTTTAAGAATCTTCTTGCAAATAATATTCTCTGCCATGATATCGGTCATTCTTTACTTATTGGCATCATGACCATAAGAATTTGAAGGTCAGATTCATCAAGAGCTCTTGTTTGATTTCTGTGGAATGTTTGTTTCCTTTGGTTTCTGTGCTCTCTGTGTTTCAACCATTGCTATGAAATCGTGGAAATTCTCAATGAATGTGAGTCACTGGCTAGATTATTGGATTTACCCATTATGGAGGGTTTGGTTTTACAGTCATTAGAAGTGGAGTTCCACTTGCTAATGACTGCAGTGCAAGAACAGTGAACAAAGTCTTGTTGATCGTTGAGATTTCCCTATCTGCAATTATATGCAGTTATATGTGAGAAATTATTACATCAATTAGGTCTCAGCAGTGCCACATGAGTATGTATGAATTCAAGTTAGAGGGACTGGAAGAAAATGGAAACACAATGATAAAGAATGTGAGGGCATTTAATGCTCCAGGCAGAAGCAATGGTCAAAGGAGGTCCATCTGTGGACTCTCATCCCCTAATCTGCGAAAATGTGGCACTCTGCAGAGTCTCTGATTATAAAAGCACTTCTATTATAAGCATATGCTATTATATTATACCTCTATTATGATTACGCACATTCATGGGAATAGTGTAACAATTGTCAAAATCAAAAAACAAATTTAAAAGCTGTAGTCGACATGCATGGAGTCACATACTATCATCAGTTAAATATCAAACTGTGGAGTCAAGTGTTTCTTCAAATAATTACCATATAGCAAACAGCTAAAAGGTTATTAAACAGGTACTTTCTCATGGTAAATTTTCTGTTCCTTTATGTGCATATCTAAAACATAAAGACCAATAATTGCAGACTCCTTCCTATTAGTGGACAGTGAGTTTCTTATGGTTATTAATGGGATCCTGCCAAAGTGATGTTTTAATTGGACAAAGTTTGAGTTTGAGTTTGCAGTTGGTTAGTCAGTCTCCTAATTCATTGCAGAGCTTCATTATGAACAAATATTTTTTGGCACAACCTGTAGATGGTTTATGCATGCAACCTATAATGTAGCTACCTCAATACCACTAACCACGCCCAGCCATATCAGTATAACTGTGATATCCTCCCCTTGTTCCTCCCTGCTTGTTCCAGTACGCCTGAAGACTAGATGCAGTCAGTACTGGGACGTGTGTGACATGTGCCTTAATTAAAGACTCAGTAAAGGTTACAGTGTGTCAGACTCTACTCCTTTACATGGTGTCAGCAAGTTAAACGCACGCCTCCTGTTTATCGGGTTTTATTTGTCCCTAGTCCAACTAGTGTTTAATTCCCTATTCATCATGGCATTCTCATGCCGAAAGCCCTCTCCCCTTGTCTTTGACGCTGACATTGCGGAACGCTGGGCTATTTTCGTGATGGACTACAACCACTTCATCAACATCGTGCACCGAAATGACCCTGATGCGGTCAAAGCCTCGCTCCTGCTGAACCTTGCCGGTCCCGATGCTATGAAACGAGCTCAGGCTTTCAACTATAATCCAGCGGTCCTGGATGACAACGACCAGGTCGTCGAGCCGCCGGAATCTGCAAATGACCCGGTATGTCTCTTATGCAAGTTTGCTGAGATTTGTGACTTGCCCTCCAACCGCATATTGGAGCGGGCTAGATTCTTCACACGGAAACAACAGCCTGATGAGCCTGTTGAATGTTTTATCGCTGACCTGCGCTACCTTGCTCAGCGGTGCCGTTTCGAGACCATGCGTGATCAGCTCACCAGAGATATCCTTGTCACCGGCATGCTAGATCAGAAGCTACGTGCAGATCTGCTGCAAAGACCAGACCTCACCCTGACTCAGGCAATGCATGCATGCATGCCGCATAGCTGAAGTAGTTGCCCCGCCACATGGGCAGAGGGGATCTGACAATCGGGCTATTAATCTGACTGGTGTTGCTATGCCACGTCGCAAACAAGGCAACTTTCGCCCTACGCCGCAGCCGACTTATGCCCCTCGGGTCCCGCTTGTCAAGAAGTGTCCCAACTGCAATTATATCCACTCCATGCAGTCGCAGTGCCCAGCATTTGGCAAAGCTTGCAATTTCTGTAGGAAGATGAATCATTTTTCAACTGCCTGTCGCTCCCGTGGGAACGTTCCCTCAGCTCCTAGACAAGTTTTAAACAACCTTCAGCAAGCTGATAACGATTTCGATTCCCAGTCTTCTGTCGACACTGCCCTCGACTCTGAGCCCAGCTGTTCCATGGGAGATGCCAGTGTTTACACTCTCCTTCATGGCCGATCTCGCCTCCCCGATCCTTCTGTACTCATTACTGTCAACAACAAGTCCTTCACTGCTAAGCTCGACACGGGGGCGAAGGTGAATGTTATGTCAACATCCCTATTCAAACAGATAAGAAATAATGAGCTGTTGACTGCTGATCGCTCCATATTGCGTGCTTATGGGAGAGAGGAGCTAACACCTGTGGGGAGGGCCACCTTCCACTGTGTGCTGCAGAAATCATCCCGTGACCTGTCGTTTTTCATTCTTGACTGTGACTGTGTGACTCTGTTGAGCAATCAGGCCTGTCAGGATCTCGGTCTGGTGTCTTTCGACCGTACGGTTCATGAAGTGCGGGTGATGCTGAATCCACTCTCCGAGTACCCTGACCTCTTCGATGATAAGCTGGGGAAGCTGCCACTTGTATACAAGAGCGCAACTGACCCATCGGTCGTACCAGTGGTCCGTGCTCCACACAGGGTGTCATTTGCCATGAAGGGCAAGGTCGAGGCCATGCTGAAGAACATGGTTGACATGGGGGTGCTTGCAGCCGTCAGCGATCCCACCGAGTGGGTCTCCACCATGGTCGCCATCATGAAGAAGGGTAAGAACGAAATACGGGTGTGCATAAACCCCAAAGATTTGAATCTGGCAATAAAATGTCCCCACTACCCTATGAGGACTGTAGAAGATGTTGCTGCCCAGGTCGGTCAGGCCACGGTGTTTTCTGTTCTCGATGCCAGGAGCTCGTTCTGGCAAATACCCCTAGACAAACGCTCCTCAGACTTAACCACTTTTGGCACACCCTTCGGAAGGTTCAGATTTTTGCGGATGCCATTCGGCATAAACTCCGCTAGCGAAGTGTTTCAACGCTCCATGGAGCAACTGTTTGCTGGTCTGCCGTGTGCCATTATTGTGGATGATATCCTGGTCTATGGGAAAGATGCTGCTGAGCATGACCACCATCTCCGACGGATTCTAGACCGCGCTCGCCAGATCAACTTAAAGCTTAACCCGTCAAAGTGTAGGTTCCGTGTAGCTGAAGTACCCTATGTTGGCCACATCTTCACGGCCCACGGGCTGAAACCTGATCCGCAGAAGACCAACGCTATCTCCGAGCTGTCTGCCCCGACTGATGTTGCCAGCCTGCAGCGTTTCCTGGGCATGGTCAACTATTTGGGGAAGTTTATCCCCGACCTCAGCGAGTTGAGCGCACCCTTGAGGCAACTGACGGAAAAAGACATTGCCTGGTCCTGGTTTCCCCAACACCAGCAGGCTTTCAACTTCCTCAAAACAAAGCTGATCAGCACGCCGACTTTCAAGTTTTTCGATCTGCAGCGTCCAATTGTGGTAACGTGTGATGCTTCCCGTTTCGGACTAGGTGCTGCCTGCCTGCAGCTCTATGATGATGGCTCGTTGCAGCCCGTTTCTTATGCCTCGCGAACCATGACGGACACTGAGCAGCGCTATGCACAAATCGAGAAGGAGCTTCTTGCGGTTGTGTTCGCCTGCTCCAAGTTCAAGGACTTCCTTTTCGGTACCAAGTTCACCGTCGAGACGGATCACCAACCCTTGGTGACTATCCTCAATAAACCCATCCACATCGCTCCAGCCAGACTACAGCGAATGATGCTACAGCTCCAGCGGTTCGACTTTCAGATCGTTTACAAGAGGGGCACTGAGATGCATGTGGCCGACGCGCTGTCCAGGGCCCCCCGGTCCTCCTGCGACAGACATCCCTACAAACAGGAGGATCTGCAGGTACTCAATGTTAACTTTGTTCCCTCTAAGCAGCTCCAGTGCCTGGTTGAGCACACTGCCAACGACCCAGACCTGCAACAGCTCGCAGTTGTCATCCAGCGGGGGTGGCCAAGCAAACGCACCTCGCTGCCTGCTGGTGTCCACCCTTTCTTTCTGGTTCGAGATGAACTAGTGCTCCGGGACGGGATCATCATCAAGGGTCACAAGGTGGTCGTCCCTGCCTTCCTGTACGACTTGTACTTCAACGCTGCCCACATGGGGCATTCCGTAGCTGATGCCACTGTCACACATGCCCAAGAACAATACTATTGGCCCGGCATGGCAAAGTACATTAAGGCCCGAGTAGCCTCCTGTCCTGATTGTAACACTCTTGCCCCACATCAGCAGCGCCAGCCACTTCTGCAGCAGCCTGCGCCTGCTATGCCCTGGTCATCACTGGCTGCCGACATATTCGAATGGCGTGGAAAGCAATACCTAGTGTTGGTCGACTCCTACTCGAACTGGTTCGAGGTGGACCTTCTCCCTGCTATCACCTCTGAAATGGTCATCAGTAAGCTGCGCCGACACTTCGCCACTTTTGGGTCCCCGGTCCGCTTACAGACCGACAACGGCCGTCAATTCACCAGTGCAGAATTCAAAGCTTTCGCTGTGAAGTGGAACTTCATTCACTACACCAGCAGCCCTGAATACCCGCAGAGCAATGGCCTGGCTGAATGTGCTGTCCGCAGTGACAAAGAATTTGCTCGAGCAGTCTCGTCTCTCCAATGGTGACTTCTACCAGGGTCTGTTAAACCTTCGTAACATTTCCAGGGACACTACCATGCGATCCCCTGCCCAATGTCTGATGTCCCGCGTTCTTCGCCCACCGATGCCGATCGCCCAGCAATCCCTAGTGCCCAAGGTCCTCCAGCCTGCTGCCGTCCAGCAACGGATTGCTCAAAGGCATGAAGTACAGCGCCGCTCTCACGACAAGTCCTGCCGCCCGCTCTCACCACTACTGCCTGGTCAGGTCGTCCGCATGCAGACAGCCACCGGATTCTCCCGACTCGCAACCGTGGTTGGGGTGGACAATTCACCCAAATCCTACTTGGTGGACTTTGAAGGAACTATCTACCGCCGTAGTCGCCAGCACTTGTTGGCCGTTAACGAGCCTCAGCCTCCTCCTGCGGCCCCCTATGCTCCTCCGTTGTGTTTCCAACTTCCCACTACTAACTACCCCTCAGCTCCCTGCATGCCCCGGTCAGTCCGCTTGCCGCGTTTTCCTCCCTCTGCCCTTCCGGGGTTCTCCTCCCCTGCCCGCTCTCCTTCTCCTCCTTCTCCCCCGTCTCCTTCCCCAGGCTCGCCTGTGCCGGTCGGGTCTCCTTCCGCATTCCCGGCTGGGTCTCCCCCGGCTTTCTCCTTCCCGGCTGATATTGCGCCTCCTCCTCTTCTTTCGGGTGGGGAGGGTGAGGGTGCCGTGTGCACTCGCTCGGGTCGGGTTGTCAAACCCCCTGTCCGTTACGGTGATTTCGTTTAGATTTGCAGGGGTTGTATAACCACCCTGCCACTGTTATAACTTAAATATAAATTTCCAAGGGAAAGGATGTAGATGGTTTATGCATGCAACCTATAATGTAGCTACCTCAATACCACTAACCACGCCCAGCCATATCAGTATAACTGTGATATCCTCCCCTTGTTCCTCCCTGCTTGTTCCAGTACGCCTGAAGACTAGATGCAGTCAGTACTGGGACGTGTGTAACATGTGCCTTAATTAAAGACTCAGTAAAAGTTACAGTGTGTCAGACTCCACTCCTTTACACAACCCATATCCCACAAGAAAATTCTATACCACTTGTTTTAAGAAAATAATAATCTCTAATACCATGGAGAATCATACAGAAACTAAATAATGTAGATTAATATTACGAAAAAGGCAACAAAATGTAAATGAAAGAATATCCTTGCTTTTCCACTACATTGAACATGTCTTCAGATGTTTATGTGCAGGCTTTTGCTTTCAAATCAAAGATATGGGAGGCATATCTTATGGGTGACACGCTGGTGCAGTGGTAGAGTTGCTGCCTATTGCCCCTGTCCCACTTTGAAAACCTGAACGGAAACCTCTGGAGACTTTACGCCCCACCCAAGGTTTCCGTGCGGTTCCCGGAGGTTTTTGTCAGTCTCCCTACCTGCTTCCACTACCTGCAACCTCCGGCAACCACCTGCAACCTCTGGGAACTGTACGGAAACCTTGGGTGGGGCGCAAAGTCTCCAGAGGTTTCCGTTCAGGTTTCCTAAGTGGGACAGGGGCATTACAGAACCAGAGACCCGGGATCAATCCTGACTATGGGTGCTGTCTGTATGGAGTTTGAACGTTCTCCCCGTAACCTGTGTGAGTTTTCTCCAGGTACTCTGGTTTCCCCTGTCCCACTTGGGCGATTTTTTAGGCGACTACAGGCGACTAGGCTGTCGCCACATGGTCATGTGTATGGTCGTGAGTAGTCTCCTCAGTCGCCCAAAGAATTGTAGCGTTTTTCTGGTCGCCGTTGGATTTTGAAATGTTCAAAAAGTTTCAGCGATATTCGGCGATAGTTGGTGACAGTTGGCTTGACGCCAATGAGCATATCTTGACTTCTCCTGACGTAGGTGCTGTCGTAGGTTGTCGCCAGGATGACGTAGGTTGTCGCCAGGATGACGTAGGTTGTCGTCGGTGCTGGCTTTGGTGAATTCCATTGGCGACTACCTACGTCAACCTACGTCAACTGGCGACAGGTACCGGCGACTGAACTGTCTTACCTTGTCATGGTTTGACGCGGGTGGACGTAGGTTGTCGTAGGTGTGGTCGTAGGTGGACGTCCTAATGGGTCGCCGGTTGTCGGTAACTTGCCGTAGCTTGACGTCGACAAGGTGGTAGGTTGTTTTTCAGCAACCTGCTACGACTATGACTGTTGGAGTTGATGTTGAACGCATCTTATAATATATAGGCTGGTTTAATCAAATTGGGCACCCCAACATTATACTGTCAGTGATATTATAGTGATCGCAAGTGCTTGGGATGTCAGTGCATTTCTGCTTTATACAATAGGTAAAGGGGGATTAAAGATTCAAAACTCCAAAGAAAGTCAATTAAAGTATGACTTTTAAATTGTTTGTGCAGGAAGTCATTCCTGTCTGATTTCCAAGCTCAGCTTATAATCAGTTTCTCGTAGCTTATTGGTTTTGCACAAGGATCTAATAAGGCTCACTTAACCAATCTTTGGAGTTGGCAAATTGTTTTTTTTCTCAAATGTATACAGATGTCATCTCTGAGAAAAATCGCAACATTGATTTGTTCTACTTCATGTGAACTTGCAAGAAGAGCTTTTCGTTTTCCTCATCATTGACTGAGTCGAACATCAAGCCTGTACGTTTGAGAAAAATCTGTTTAGATTGAATTTCTCTTCTCCACCAACATGCAAGTAGCAAGTGGTACTGCTGTTTCATTGAGAAGCATTTGTATTTGTTTTTGGCGAGAAGATTTGAATTATTGTCCCAAATATATTCATTTCATGCAGGTTTAGCATTCCTCTAATTCTGACTGTTAATATTGACCAAATTAAAGACACCATAAAATGGAGGATCCCTGCATTTGAATTGCTTAACCTTTGTCAGTGGAAATTGACAGGCTGTGGATGGCGCCGACCAGTCTGGGCTTCAGATTGATATATAAGGATGAAAGATCCAGGTGTTGATCCTCATTTCCCCATAATTGATAAAATGTATAAGAGCTCTGCAAACAAACTTTAATGCATTGATGTGATTGGATTACTGAAAATTATTTGAACATATTGTAAATAATGTTGCTAGACAGTTACCCTGCTGTTTGTTGATTGGCCAAAGTGTTGAGCCCTGGCTGGTTTGTTTGGATTCCAGGGTAATTGTTGCATTATTTAAGTTAAGTTAGCTTCTTTCAGAAGCTTCTCCTGCAACAGTGTTTGGGAGACCCTGTTATTGGTCTGGGGAATTGTCTATAATGTAGTGATGTAATTAATATGTTTGATTGGATTGTAAAGAGACCACCCCTCTGTAGTTCGGCCCCTCAAGGTTCGGGGTCCTATAAAAGGCAGCCCCCACGAGGTTCTTTGTTGATCGTCTGGAAGAGCGGTGGGGACTGCGTGACCTTTTGGAGTGTTTCTGCTTGCACGAGGCTGAAGGGCTTGGCCAGGCAGATACAAATATTGAACCCGCGATGGTTTAGGTATCGTCTCGGGGAATTTGTTGTGCAATCCAAAAATAAAGATTAGTTGTTCCAGTGCTTGACTCAGTGGTTCTTGACTGAACTAAACAGGGGGGTAAGTTTGAGAAGAGCGTATTTACATGACCAGTTGCATGTTCTCAAATTTAATTATTCCTCCTGTACTTTCAATTACCAAGGCTCCGAACTTTGGAATTACTCCATTAAACCTTTCCTGCTTCCTGTAAAGACTCTATCCCCTACTCCCAATTCCTCCGTCTACGCAGCATCTGTGCCCAGAATGAGGTGTTCCATACTATGGCATCAGAGATGTCCTCATTCTTTAGGGAACGGGGGTTCCCCTCGTCCATTATAGATGAGGGTCTCACTATGGTCTTCTCTATATCCCGCAGCACCGCTTTTACTCCCCCTCCCCTATTCGTAACAAGGACAGTCCCCCTTGTCTTCACCTTCCACCCCATTAACCGTCGCATACAGCAACGACATATTCGGCACCTCCAACGGGATCCCACTACTGGCCACATCTTCCCATCTACACCCCTTTCTGCTTTCCGCAGAGACCGTCCCCTCCGTAACTCCCTGGTCAATTCGGCCCTGCCCACCCAAACCACCCCATCCCCAGGTACTTTCCCCTGGAACCGCAGGAGATGCAACCTCCCTTTACCTCCCCCCTCGACTACATCCAAGGACCCAATCAGTCTTTCCAGATGAGGCAGAGGTTCACTTGTACCTCCTCCAACCTCATCTACTGCATGCGCTGTTCCAGGTGTCAACCTCTCTACATCGGCGAGACCAAGTGTAGGCTCAACGATCGCTTCGCTGAACACCTCCGATCAGCCCCTCATAACCAACCTGATCTCCCGGTGGCCTAGCACTTCAACTCCCCCTCCCATTCCCAATCTGACCTTTCTGCCCTGGGCCTCTTCCATTGTAAGAGTGAAGCCCAGCGCAAATTGAAGGAACAGCACCTCATACTTTGCTTGCATAGTTTACACCCCAGTGGTATGAACATTGACTTATCTAATTTCAGACAGTCCTTGCTTTATCCCTCATTCCCCTCCCCCTTCCCAGTTCTCCTACAAATTCTACTGTCTCCGCCCACTTTCTATCTTTTTCCCACTCCCCCCCCACCACCGACATCAGTCTGAAGAAGGGTGTCGACCTGAAACGTCACCCATTACTTCTCTCCATAGATGCTGCTTCACCCACTGAGTTACTCCAGCTTTTGTGTCTACCTTCCATTAAACTTTCTATCTTGCTATCTCCTTCTCCTTCATAAGATGCCTCATGAAACATAACATTCACCGATATTTTGGTCACCTTCTCCAAAATGTGGTTCAATGTCTGTTTTCTGCCTGATGGCATTCCCATCAAAGCTTCTTTTAACCAATTTGTTAAAAATGTCACAAAAATAAAAATCGTTGTCTTGTATACATTTGTAAAATTGTTGCATCTTGTACATGGCCACAGATTACTTAGATTGCTCATTCTATTCTCAGTACTAGTTGATAATGTAACAGCTTAAGACTTGAATTTATCAGCAATTTACAACTCGTCTTTAGGATTCTATACCACCTGAATTATATCAACTTTTTCCTGACATTATTCATTTTATCCACATGCAAGTGATTTTTCTCAGATTTCTTGTAATTGCTGCTTTTTATCCCCTTGCATTTCCAGTTCATTTTTTAACAGTTTAAGGCATAGGGGCAATTAAATAATGTGGCTTCTCAAGCCATTCCATAAGATTATGACTGATCCGATTCTTGACATCAACTCAATTTTCCTGTCCAATTTCTAAACCTCTTGATTTCCCTGTGGTCCAAAAATGTATTTCAACCCTGAAGGTACGCAATTCCCTACAGCAGAGGATTCCTTATTTAGCTACTATGATTTAGGCTTTGCTGTGTTTTTTCCATTTTTTCATGGCTATCTGTGGATTTTCCATATTAAATATGGCAGTAGGCAAAGAATCTTACTTTCCTACATAAATTTCTTGCATTAGGACCGGATCTCCAGTTACAAGTAGGGAAATAATAGTCAGTGTCAAGAAATTTATTAATTGTAATTAATGTTTGCTTGTAAATTATTTTTGGGAAGTTGAGTAAATTCCAACCTTTGGGTACTTGTTGCATAGCATGAGATTTTTAAACTATGACAAAGTCAGCTGTGTTTTATGACATTTGTGAGTACTATTTATCTGGATTTTTAAACAGTGTTATGATAATCGAACTTACAAAAATCTATGTTAGCAATCATACCAATAGAAGTAGCATCCAATGTTCCATTTCTTGAGTAGATCATTTTATTTTTCTGCGTAAAGCTTTGAATAGATTGCGTATGATCATTATATCACATTTTTACCATTAATTCTGCCAGAATGACTAATGATCCATGTGTAGACATTCATTTGCTGGAGGCAAGTCCTTGTATCAAAGCAGAGCCCTGTGGGTTGTAATGTATCCAACTGCAAGATCCAGCCAGCTTTTATTTCCACAACGCTAAGTTTGCCATCATTCGATGCAGTTCAAATGTAAAAGAAATCTGGAAATCTTGAACTCATTTAATCTAATGACAAAAATTTAAGAAACATTTTGCAACAATATTTATCGGGTTCCTCTCAATTTTGTGCAATTGAATCAAATTAAGTAAATCTTCAAGGTTTCAAGGTCTCAAAGTTTCAAGGTCAGGTTATTGTCACATGTACCAGTTAAGGTACAGTGAAATATGAGTTACCATACAGCCATACTAAGTGAAAAGCAACAAGACACACAACCACATAAAAATTAACATAAACATCCACCACAGTAGATCCCCCATGCTTCACTGTAATGGAAGGTAATAAAGTTCAATCTTCTTCCTCTTTGTTCTCCTCCGGTCGGGGCAGGCAAACCATCCGCAGTCGGGGCGATCATAGCCCCCGCAGCCGACGATCAGAGCCCGTGATCGAAACTCCTGCGTCGGGGCAGTTAATACTCTCTCCGTGGCGTGGAGCTCCCGAATGGACTTCTTCATAAATGTTGTTGAAGTAACTTTCTGACGATGGATAAAATGATGTAACCAGCTTGATAAAAATAAATCTTACAACAATTTCTGAATGAACACGATATTCATAACTAAAATTTTTAATAGAGTAGGCCATTGTGATCATGCAAATATTACCGTGCTATATTTGTATGTTTTTTTTTTAACCTGCGATCATATATGTCATTCAAACAAACCATTCCACCCAATCAATTTGCACTTCATATCAGGTCTCATCTTGTCTTTTTTGATCCATATCCTTCAGTATAACCCTCACGTCGCAGCGGCCTCTGCAGTCCGTCTGTCTTTTTGTTATTTTTTGTCCCGTTTTAATGTATTTTTTTTATTTTTTTTGATGGGGTATGTGTGTGTGTGTGTGGGGGGGCGGGGGGTGGGGGGGAAACTTTTAAAATCTTTCCCCTGCACGGAGAACCCGACCTTTTCCCTGTCGGGTCTCCGTTGTCGTTGGGGCTGCAACGTGGAGCGGCCTCCAGCAGGAGCGACCTGGGGCTCCAGTCGCGGAGCTGCGGACTTACTCACCATCGTAGAGCTGGCCGAGTTCGGAGCGGGTGGAGCGGTGGTGGCGAGCTGCTGCGACCCGACCCCGGGGATTCGGAGGCTCCAACCGCAGGTCTGGTGGACGGTGACACCGGGAGCCCGCGGGTCCCTGCTGGGAGACCGCTTTTCGGGGCTTCCGCAACGACGACTTCTCCCGCCCGAGTTGCGGGGTCGAAGAGTACCTGGAGCGGGGCCTTACATCATCGCCCGGCGCGGCTTCAACGGCTGCGGGACTTTGCTAGCGCCCGCCGGGGGCTCCAACAACAAGACCCGGAGCGCGGCCTTGCATCGCCCGGCGCGGCGTTAATGGCCGCGGGACAATTGCCATCGCCCGCCGGGGGCTTTGACTCTGACATCGGGAGGGGAATGGGGAGTGCAGGGGAGAGATAAGTTTTTTTTTGCCTTCCATCACAGCGAGGAGGAGATGCGCTGTGATGGATGTCTGTGTAAATTGTGTTGTGTCTTGGGTCTTTTTTTTCTTGTGTGTATGACTGTAGAAACAACATTTCATTTGAGCCTCTATGAGGTTCAAGTGACAAATAAATTGTATTGTGTATTGTGTATTGTATATTTAATCTGTGTGTCCAATCTCCAGTTAAGTGCATCTAGTTATGATCTTCCCTATAAGTGGAAACATCTTCTCTATATCCATTATATATCCCCTTCATAATTTTTTCAATACATCATTGAGAATTAGGTACCAGGCATCTATCTGATGCTGCACTTACATAGAACAGAACAGCACAAGCACAGGCCCTTCAGCCCACAATGTTTGTGCCAGACATGATGCCTAGTTAAACTGATCTCATCTGTTTGTACGTGACTCTTAAATATAGCCAATGAACTGGCCTCGACTACCCTTTGTGGCAGGGAGTTCCAGAGATTCACCACTCTCTGTGTGAAAAAGGTTCTTCTCATCTCGGTTTTAAAGGATTTCCCCCTTATCCTTAAGCTGTGACCCCTTGTCCTGGACTTCCCCAACATCGGGAGCAATCTTCCTGCATCTAGCCTGTCCAACCCCTTAAGAATTTTGTAAGTTTCTATAAGATCCCCTCTCAATCTCCTAAATTCTAGAGAGTATAAACCAAGTCTATCCAGTCTTTCTTCATAAGACAGTCCTGACATCCCAGGAATCAGTCTGGTGAACCTTCTCTGCACTCCCTCTATGGCAATAATGTCCTTCCTCAGATTTGGAGACCAAAACTGTACGCAATACTCCAGGTGTGGTCTCACCAAGACCCTGTACAACTGCAGTAGAACCTCCCTGCTCCTATACTCAAATCCTTTTGCTATGAAAGCTAACATACCATCCACATCCTTCTATTCCCTGCACTTCCACGTGCCTATCTAAAATCCTCTTCAAATCCACTATTACATCTGCCTTCACCATAACCACCCTTGGCAATGCTTGCCGTATTATTTTGTAAAACTATAAAAACTAAAATAGCTATTTCATATAACCACCAAATATCCTTCCCAACCAGAAAAAAGTTATTTCAATGGGAAGCATTTAAAAATAACTATGAAACAGTGGAAAGATGGACAGTTCTTTTGACTGTTTAAGTGAGAGCCTGAAACTCTCACTTTAACACAAGACTTTGTCATGACTGGAAAATGAAGATTTTCATTTTGCTGAGGGGAGCAAATAAAGCAAATAACAAACTGTAGAGATATAAAACCATTATCATCTATTCTGGTTCATCAGGAGCTCCACTCATCTCATCTTGTGAAAACTTCTTCCACAATATTTGAGAATTGGATGGAAATCACTTGGAATCTAACCGAGCATAGAAGGAAATTAAAAAGTATAACTGATCATTGATTGTGCTATTGTTTGTTGCATATTTATTAGCAGTGTTGTTGTGTAACGGGCCTGTCCCACTTGGCCGTCATTTGCATCTCATTTATGTAATATAGGTCGACGAGTTGTGACGCACGGGTAGCATGTGGGTAGCGCGGGACGGGCGCATGGAGAGGCGTGGAGGAGTGTGGAGATCCGTGCGGTATCGCGCGGCGCTCCAAGGTTTCGTGTTGTACGAAATCCTCGCTCGTGATGTATCATGTACGCACGCTGACGCATTGGGTATGCATGCTGACGCATTGGCGTCGCACGATGTGTCCCAACTTCTCATGTGTATTGCGTGGTGACGCATGATTACGTCACCGTGCGTAACTATGCGTAGCGGTGCGCCGCAGGGTATTCTAATGACGTCACACACACCAGACGGCATGATAATGCGTGATTTGCATGCGGCATCGCGCATAACGACGCGTCTACCTATTTTACATATGACGCGTAAATGAGGCGCAAATGATGGCCAAGTGGGACAGGCCCTTAAATCAGCCTGTGGAAGCTGTGGCAAGTAATAATTTGATTGTTCCATTCCGGGTGCATTTGACAATTAAATACTCTTGACTTTCTTGACGTGAAAAGTAGGGGAAGAGTTATTTTAAAGTGAAAACAGGAGTGTTCAGTTTAGCTACAACTTACACACACACACACACACACACACACACACACACACACACACACACACGCACGCACGCACACGCACACGCACGCGCACGCGCACGAGCACACGCACACGCACACGCACACGCACACGCACACGCACACACAGACACACACACACACACACACACACACACACACACACACACACACACACACACACACACACACACACACACAATTTTTCAGAATCCCAAATGCATATTTCTCTAACAGACTGAAATTATTTAATAACACTTATCTTATTTTATCACCTGAGTAACCAAACCTGACATACTCATGAAGAAAGCTTCATTGCAAAGATTAAGACTGAGGGACCAGTTTATCTGGAATTCAACTATCTTTAGCTCGTTCATCAATAACCTTCGCTCTGTCATTATGTCATATGGAAGGTTTTTACTGGTTAGTGCATGGTTCAGTTGCCCCTAAATCACCTCAGATTATGAAGCAATGCATCCTCATTTGAAATATTATGCTTTATCTTACAGGTTTTGGGTTGATAAATGTTGGTTAATATCCACAACATGATCATGGTCACACAATAGTTTGCAACATGAGAGACACCACAATGACATTTAGTGATGTTACTCTTGCCCAATTTTTTACCACCAACATCCTCTGGATTACCAGTGACCAGGTATTTAGCAGAACAACTCACATAAGTGGTGTTGTTACAAGAGCAGTTCCAAGGCTAGGAATCCTATGGTGAATGGTTCATCTCTTGACTCTACAAAACCTTTCTATCACTGGCAAACACATTGAGGTGTTTGATTGAAAACTCTTCATTACCCTGGATGGGTGACCAAGACATTTCAGGCAGCTTACACTTTCCACAGTAGAACAGCTTGCTTGTCAACAAGTCATCCACCAAAAGATTCTCTCCAAGAACCCACAGTATAATGTTTTCACAGGATGCACTACAAGTTGCAAAGTCTTCATGAACAGAAAGCCGTGCACCTGGAACCCTATCTACCCTTGTGGAGGTGGCAAAGAAGAAGTTATTTTTATCTATTAGTTTGTTCTACCTTAATGGTTTTGATTAACTTATAAGTGTTTTAGTTAACTCATTTTTAAAGTTAAAATTTCAATTGTTTTACCTATTTACTTCATTTCTAATACTGTAATTATAAAATATCTCTTAATATCCTCTGCCAGGAACTGATATGTCCTGCCTACTTTTACATTGAATTTAGAAACACCTACATCTTAAATAACAAGGGTGTATTCAGCTGCATACTCATTAAATAGTTTCTGACGAGGTAATTCCAAGCTCATTCTTTATAGCACTGTCCTCTTTTTGAACACCACAAGCACTAATGAACACAGCAAATCTATTACTTATAGTACAGGAATGACTGGAATGATTTGTGCTTCTGTGTTTATGAAAATTAAATGACCATATTCTCTACTAAAAGGATTTGGTCGCCATTATTGTGTGCCATGACTTATTAATAGTTAAATCAATTCATGCATTGACATTAGATATATAGAAACATAGAAACATAGAAATTAGGTGCAGGAGTAGGCCATTCGGCCCTTCGAGCCTGCACCACCATTCAATATGATCATGGCTGATCATCCAACTCAGTATCCCGTACCTGCCTTCTCTCCATACCCCCTGATCCCTTTAGCCACAAGGGCCACATCTAACTCCCTCTTAAATATAGCCAATGAACTGGCCTCGACTACCCTCTGTGGCAGAGAGTTCCAGAGATTCACCACTCTCTGTGTGAAAATGCACACTACTATTATCTCGAGGCAAAGAATGTTAATATTTAATGTTCATCATTCCCTCTTCCTCATTCCCTTCAATTCAAACATTTATATTAAAGGAAATTTCATTTGAACTGCTTATTGACGAGTATGTATAGTGGAATTACAGGCCTGATCAAAGTCGCTGTGTTTTTCCTTCTATATCATCTAATTTAATGTAAAATATACATGCCTTATGTACAGATGATATCAAGGAAAAAAACACAAAGCAAATAGCATTCAGCAAATGGAAATCACAACATATCATGTCATATTCAATGCCAATTCGATTATGATGACATTTTTCTCATGATTACCTTGAGATTTGGATTCATAATCACTAATCAATGTATGTCCACCAGCAAATCAAATTTTAGAAACATAAAAAGAGCTGGAAAGCACTTATCTTTTAGAGTGGGTGAGCGAGTTAATTTTATTTTCCTTGCTGATTTTGGTCAATTGTTATGGTGACCTCACTAGATCCATCTTGAATGGCCAGTTGTTAAACATGGAAATATTTCCTATTTTCAGAGCAAGTACAAAGTCTTTGTTGAGAATGGCTCAAATCACAGATCTATGTCTTGCACGGTTCAAGGCTGCAGAATGTAAGCTATTTCTTAGGACTGATTTGCTGGGAATCTGACTGCCTTAAATGTGCATTGAATAATCTGAGCTAATACCAGATGAATTAAGCTGTTGATATAATTTCCACTGAGCATGTTTTTTCCATTGATTCTTTCCAATTATGTTGCAGATCTGAGGTCCAATATTAAATGATTCCAATTCAGATCAGCTGTACAATATAACATAGAACAAAAACTAACACTGGATGAAAGGTCTCAACGAATTGCATTGCAAGATTGAAGAAGAATTAATTAAAGTGCCTAAAATTTGAGCAAGCCAACATCTATTCATTTTGAGTAGGAAGGAACCAGAGATAGACACAAAAAGCTGGGTAGACAAAACTGCTGGAGAAACTCAGCGGGTGAAGCAGCATCTATGGAGCGAAGGAAATAGGCGACGTTTTGGGTCGAGACCCTTCTTCAGACTGATGTGAGGGTGGGGGGGCAGGAAGAAGAAATGAAGAGGCGGAGACAATGGGCTGAGGGAGAGCTGGGAAGGGGAGGAGAAAGCAGGGACTACCTGAAATTGGAGAAGTCAATGTTCATATCGCTGGGGTGTAAATTTCAGGTAGTCCCTGCTTTCTCCTCCCCTTCCCAGCTCTCCCTCAGCTGTCAAAGGCAGAGTGCTTCCAAATAACCCTAAGCAGACCAACCTCGACTGGAATCCACTGCCAGGTGGATTCACCCTCAAAATCAAAATCAAACAGCTGCAAAATGCTGGAAATACCATGTCAGGTGGTACCCATAAAAAGAGAAGCTAAGCTGATGAACAATTCTAGAGATATGGAGATATTTTGCTTGCGCAGCTTACAACCCAGTGGCATGATCTTCATTTCTCTAACTTCAAGTAACCCTTGTTTTCCCTCCATTTCCGTTCCACCCCACCCTAATTCGCCGACTAGTTTCACAGTCCTCCTGATTCATTTTACTGTTTGTATATCCCATTGTCACCTTCCCCATAGCTAACAATGAACCATTCTATATTTCCTTGATCATAGTCTGTTTTGATCTATCGTTTTCACACCTTACCCTTCCATATCTCTAGTCTCCCTCTCCCCTGACTCTCAGTCTGAAGAAACGTCTCGACCCCAAACGTCACCCATTCCTTCCCTCCAGAGATTCTGCCTGTCACACTGAGTTACTCCAGCATTTTCTGCCTATATTCGATAAAGACCAGCTTTTTTGCTCAATGCCAAATGCCTTACTAGGTGTGAATAGATGGTTCCCCACTTTTCTGAAGGAGCATTTCTTGACTTCTGCAACCCAGCAGGGCCTTGTGTGGTATATCCCAGCAGCACCAGCCAGCAACTATCCGGATTAAAGCTTTCTGAGAGTGAGTCTCACTTTCACTCTGGGAGCAGTGTAGTCATTTTGACTTTGCTTTCTATTTGAAGGTTGTCTAACAAACTAACACAAGTGTGTAGGAAGAAACTGCAGATGCAGATTTACACCAAAGATAGACACAAAATGCTGAAATAACTCAGCGGGACAGGCAACATCACTGGAGAGAAACATAGAAACATAGAAACATAGAAATTAGGTGCAGGAGTAGGCCATTCGGCCCTTCGAGCCTGCACCGCCATTCAATATGATCATGGCTGATCATCCAACTCAGTATCCCGTACCTGCCTTCTCTCCATCCCTCTGATTCCCTTAGCCACAAGGGCCACATCTAACTCCCTCTTAAATATAGCCAATGAACTGGCCTCGACTACCCTCTGTGGCAGGGAGTTTCAGAGATTCACCACTCTCTGTGTGAAAAAAGTTCTTCTCATCTCGGTTTTAAAGGATTTCCCCCTTATCCTTAAGCTGTGACCCCTTGTCCTGGACTTCCCCAACATCGGGAGCAATCTTCCTGCATCTAGCCTGTCCAACCCCTTAAGAATTTTGTAAGTTTCTATAAGATCCCCTCTCAATCTCCTAAATTCTAGAGAATATAAACCAAGTCTATCCAGTCTTTCTTCATAAGACAGTCCTGACATCCCAGGAATCAGTCTGGTGAACCTTCTCTGCACTCCCTCTATGGCAATAATGTCCTTCCTCAGATTTGGAGACCAAAACTGTACGCAATACTCCAGGTGTGGTCTCACCAAGACCCTGTACAACTGCAGTAGAACCTCCCTGCTCCTATACTCAAATCCTTTTGCTATGAAAGCTAACATACCATTCGCTTTCTTCACTACCTGCTGCACCTGCATGCCCACTTTCAATGACTGGTGTACCATGACACCCAGGTCTCGCTGCATCTCCCCTTTTCCTAGTCGGCCACCATTTAGATAATAGTCTGCTTTCCTGTTTTTGCCACCAAAATGGATAACCTCACATTTATCCACATTATACTGCATCTGCCAAACATTTGCCCACTCACCCAGCCTATCCAAGTCACCTTGCAGTCTCCTAGCATCCTCCTCACAGCTAACACTGCCCCCCAGCTTAGTGGCATCCGCAAACTTGGAGATATTGCCTTCAATTCCCTCATCCAGATCATTAATATATATTGTAAATAGCTGGGGTCCCAGCACTGAGCCTTGCAGTACCCCACTAGTCACTGCCTGCCATTGTGAAAAGGACCCGTTTACTCCTACTCTTTGCTTCCTGTTTGCCAGCCAGTTCTCTATCCACATCAATACTGAACCCCCAATGCCGTGTGCTTTAAGTTTGTAAACTAATCTCTTATGTGGGACCTTGTCGAAAGCCTTCTGGAAGTCCAGATACACCACATCCACTGGTTCTCCCCTATCCACGCTACCTATTACATCCTCGAAAAATTCTATAAGATTCGTCAGACATGATTTACCTTTTGTAAATCCATGCTGACTTTGTCCAATGATTTCACCACTTTCCAAATGTGCTGCTATCCCATCTTTAATAACTGACTCTAGCAGTTTCCCCACTACCGATGTTAGACTAACTGGTCTGTAATTCCCCGTTTTCTCTCTCCCTCCCTTCTTAAAAAGTGGGGTTACGTTTGCTACCCGCAAATCCTCAGGAACTACTCCAGAATCTAAAGAGTTTTGAAAGATTATTACTAATGCATCCACTATTTCTGGAGCTACTTCCTTAAGTACTCTGGGATGCAGCCTATCTGGCCCTGGGGATTTATCGGCCTTTAATCCATTTAATTTACCCAACACCACTTCCCGGCTAACCTGGATTTCACTCAATTCCTCCAACTCCTTTGACCCGCGGTCCCCTGCTATTTCCGGCAGATTATTTATGTCTTCCTTAGTGAAGACGGAACCAAAGTAGTTATTCAATTGGTCCGCCATATCCTTGTTCCCCATGATCAACTCACCTGTTTCTGACTGCAAGGGACCTACATTTGTTTTAACTAATCTCTTTCTTTTCACATATCTATAAAAACTTTTGCAGTCAGTTTTTATGTTCCCTGCCAGTTTTCTTTCATAATCTATTTTTCCTTTCCTAATTAAGCCCTTTGTCCTCCTCTGCTGGTCTCTGAATTTCTCCCAGTCCTCCGGTATGCTGCTTTTTCTGGCTAATTTGTACGCATCATCCTTCGCTTTGATACTATCCCTGATTTCACTTGTTATCCACGGATGCACTACCTTCCCTGATTTATTCTTTTGCCAAACTGGGATGAACAATTTTTGTAGTTCATCCATGCAGTCTTTAAATGTCTTCCATTGTATATCCACCGTCAATCCTTTTAGAATTAATTGCCAGTCAATCTTGGCCAATTCACGTCTCATACCCTCAAAGTTACCTTTCTTTAAGTTCAGAACCATTGTTTCTGAATTAACAATGTCACTCTCCATCCTAATGAAGAACTCAACCATATTATGGTCACTCTTGCCCAAGGGGGCACGTACAACAAGACTGCTAACTAACCCTTCCTCATTACTCAATACCCAGTCTAAAATAGCCTGCTCTCTCGTTGGTTCCTCTACATGTTGATTTAGATAACTATCCCGCATACATTCCAAAAAATCCTCTTCCTCAGCACCCCTGCCAATTTGATTCACCCAATCTATATGTAGATTGAAGTCACCCATTATAACGGTTTTGCCTTTGTCGCACGCATTTCTAATTTCCTGTTTGATATCATCTCCAACTTCACTAATACTGTTAGGTGGCCTGTACACAACACCCACCAGCGTTTTCTGCCCCTTAGTGTTTCGCAGCTCTACCCATACCGATTCCACATCCTGCAAACTAATGTCCTTCCTTTCCATTGCGTTAATCTCCTCTCTAATCAGCAACGCTACCCCACCTCCTTTTCCTTTCTCTCTATCCCTCCTGAATATTGAATATCCCTGGATGTTCAGCTCCCAGCCTTGGTCACCCTGGAGCCATGTCTCCGTGATCCCAACTATATCATAGTCATTAATAGCTATCTGCACATTCAACTCATCCACCTTATTACGAATGCTCCTTGCATTGAGACACAAAGCCTTCAGGCTTGTTTTTACAACACTCTTACCCCTTATACAATTTTGTTGAAAAGTGGCCCTTTTTGATTTTTGCCCTGGTTTTGTCTGCCTGCCACTTTTACTTTTCACCTTGCTACCTATTGCTTCTACCCTCATTTTACACCCCTCTGTCTCTACGCTCACACATTTAAGAAACCCTTTCCCTTTAACTCCATCCTCCACTAGCCCATTCGACACCTCACCCCCCTTATTCAGTTTAAAACCACCCGTGTAGCAGTGGCAAACCTGCCTGCCAGAATGCTGGTCCCACACCTGTTAAGATGCAATCCGTCCCTTTTGTACAGTTCCCCCTTACCCCAAAACAGATCCCAGTGATCTAAGAATCTAAATCCCTGCCCCGTGCACCAGTTCCTCAGCCACACGTTCAGGTCCCGTATCTCCCTGTTCCTGCTCTCGCCAGCACGAGGAACTGGAAGCAAACCGGAGATAACAACCCTGGAGGTCCTGCTTTTCAGCATTTTTCCGAGCTCTCTAAAGTCACGCTGCAGAATATTCATCCCCTTCTTTCCGACATCATTTGTGCCGACATGCACTACCACTTCCGGATGTTCACCTTCGCCCTTGAGGATTTTCTGCACTCTGTCCGTGACATCCGGGATCCTAGCACCAGGAAGGCAGCACACCATCCTCGCATCCCGTCTGTTGCCGCAGAAACCCCTGTCCGTACCTCTCACAATGGAGTCTCCTACTACAATGGCGTTGCCTGCCTTAGGCCATAGAAGGAATGGGTGACGTTTCCGGTGCAAATTGGAGGAGAATCTTCAGGTGACGATCCTCGCAGATGCATTTGAGGACCAGAGGACATAGGTTAAAGGTGAAGGGGAAAATATTTAATAAGTATCTGAGGGGTAATGTTTTCACATAAAGGGCAGTGGATGTATGGAACAAGCTGCCAGAGGAGGTTGGGACTATCCCAACGTTCAAAAAACAGTTAGACAGGTACATGGATAGGACAGGCTTGGAGGGATATGGACCAAACGTGAGCAGGTGGGACTAGTGTAGCTGGGACATGTTGGCCAGTGTGAGCAAGTTGCCCTGAAGGGCATGTTTCCACACTGTATCACTCTTTGACTATGGCTAATCTCTATCGGGACTGTTCTTGATGAATCATGAAATAATTGATGGGAACATCATTACTACTTGGTCAAAGACAACATTTCTGTTCTTAACAGAAAGTGTGGCCAGCAGCAAGGCCAAATATCAACCTAAAGCTAATATGAGCAGGTTTGACAGGAAGCATTTGACTACTTCCATCACCATCATATCCTTCCCCAATAGTCTATCCCTAAAATTAAATTATTTTTTTGAATTCTTAAAACAAGGTTTCATTTTGAACTATACGGTATAACCAGTAAAATAAAAAAACTTTCCTTCTCTGTATAAAGAATTTTAAAATCCTAATGAGATTATCTACTTGAAAGGAAATAAAGAGAGGATTAAAGACCATCAAAAGTAACCCCAGAGGGAAAGTAAAAATTGAAACATATTTGGCAGAAAACACCCATAATAATCCATACAACTTTATTAAAAGAAATTGCATGGTTATATAATTTTGAAATGAACAAAATGATGTAATTTTTCATTCCCAGGTGACTAATTATCCTACCTATATTGAATCAGTAGATCATGAATATAATATTTATAGAACTTTTAGTTGAGTTTATTGTCACGTGTACCAAGGTACAGCAAAAAGCTTTTGTTGCATGCTAACTAGTCAGCAGAAAAACAATACATGATTACAATCGAGCCATTGAAAGTGTCCAGCTGTAGGAGTAATGATTTAAAAGAGTGGAGTGATTATAATGCGTGATTGCAGATTCATCAAACAAATTGAGATACTCTGAAATTTATTTTGTTAATTTATGAACACAGGGATGTTCTAAAGTTATTTTTACCATTTTACCAATGAATCTGCACCTAGCCAAGACTTTATTTTCAGTTTGTAGTTACACATGATCAGCAAAGCGATGTTTGTGACCAAGAAAAATAAAATGAAGCTGGGAATCTGAAGTAAAACCAGAAAAGGGTGGAAATGCTCAAAGGATCATACAGCATCTGTGAAAAGTAAAACAAACCCAATGTCTTAGTAGCCATTCATTGGAACATAGTTTGTAGCAATTTTATATTACATGAAAATGATTAAATTAGGAAGTTTTGTACTTCCGTTTAATCTATGACTAAATTTTGTAACAATGTTGTCGCACTAAATAGAAATTACAGCATATAAACTAAATGTTCAGTCCATGCCAATTCTGTTCAGTATGCTGGTATTTTCCACCTGAATCTTCTCCCACCCTTCTTCATTTCATCCCATCCCAGCAGCTTTTCCTTCTATAAGACTTTGGTTCAGCTGCATTTGGAGTATTGTGTGCAGTTCTGGTCACCCCATTACTGGAAAGATGTGGAGGCTTTGGAGAGGGTGCAGAGGAGGTTTACCAGAATGCAGTCTGGATTAGAGGGTTTCAGCTTCAAGGAGCATTTGACAATAGACAATAGATAATAGACAATAGGTGCAGGAGTAGGCCATTCAGCCCTTCGAGCCAGCAACGCCATTCAACGTGATCATGGCTGATCATCCCCAATCAGAGCCTTCTCCTCATATATCCCCTGACTCCGTTATCTTTAAGAGCCCTATCTAGCTCTCTCTTGAAAGTATCCAGAGAACTTGGTTTGTTTTCTCTGGAATGTCAGAGGTTGACGGGAGTCTTGAGAGCAATATATATAATTAAGGGAGACATGAAGAGGGTACTAAACAGTTAGAACCTTTTTCCCAGAGTGGAAATATCACAGGGCATAGCTATAAGGTGAGAGGGGCAAAGATAATGGAGATGAGCAAGGCAGATTGTTTATGCAGGAAGTAGTTGGGTCCTGGAACACAGTGCCAGGGTGGTGGTGGAGGCAGATACAATAGTAGCGTTTAAGAGGTTATTGAATAGGCACATAGGCACAGGCAGGGAATAGAGTGATATGGATCATGTCAAGGCAGATGAAATCAGTTTAACTTGGCAACATTTGAGTAGTGGCGCCATCAAGTTTAGCAGCCTCGCCAGCAGCTATTTGTCCTTTCATCCTTTTTGTTATTTTTAGTCTATCTTAAAGTTTGTGTTTGTTTTTAGTTTTTTTTATGTGAGGGGATGGGGGGGAAGGGGGAAACTGTTTTTCTTAGTCACTATCTGGTCAAGGATGCGTCTTTCCTCCAAGCCGCATCTTCGCCCCCTCCTCGCGGCCTACCATCTGGAATGGCGTGGCCTTTCCTGCCGTGAACGGCCAGAGCTTCAGCTTCAGCAGCGGCGCAGCACTGGATTCCATCGTGGAGCGGCCGATGCCTTACTGGGAATCGCCGTGTTGGAGCTCCGGAGTGCTGGGACTGCTGACTTTGACACCATGGAGCTGTGGTCTGTGGAGCTTCCAGCCACGGGCGGCGTGACTTTGACATCGCGGAGCTTGAGACCCTTGCCGGGGTCGCCAGTGTTGAATCTCCGCCCAGCTCGGCCTGTGAAGTTTGGGAGCCGTGGTCTCCGGTAGGAAGCGGCCGATTCGGAGGCTCCTGGCTGCTGAGAGTGTTCTTCCATTCAAGGGCCTGAAACATCGGGCCGCCGTTGCGGTGACTGCAGAGGCCTCAAAAGGCCCTGACCCCGGTGAACAGAGGAAGAGGACTGAACTTTGCTGCCTTCCCTCACAGTGGGAAATGTTGATTCTGATGTGGGGGGATGTGTTTTAAGTTTTTTTATGTTTTATGTTAAAATCTAAAGTGTTGTGTTTATCTTATTTGTGTGCTGCATGGTAACTCAAATTTCACTGCACCAATTGGTGTATGTGACAATAAATGTCCTTTATCTTTGTCATTGACATTGGCGGCACAAACATTGTGGGTCAAAGGGCCCATTCCTGTGCTTTACTGTTCTATTCCTTTCTCCCACATGAGCTTAGGTTCCCATAAATAAACCAATGCAACAATAACTTGTGTTACCTGATATTCATTCTAACATTCTGCATTATTAGCAGCCATGTCATATTGATGGCCCCTAGTTCTGCTATCCCCTGCAAGTGGAACTGTCTCAGCTTCCTTGCTTCCAGACAATAAATCCTTCATAGCACACCCTGGATATATCGATCCTTTAGCTGCTCCTTACCATCGGCACTCCTTACGAAATTAGCCTCTCCTTTAACTCCAGAAGAACTGCAATCTGAAACAGACAAGAAATCAATTTAAATACCTTTCAAAATGTGGAAGTGAATTCATTATTCATCTTAACTGCACTGGATAGTTAAAAACGTGATTCAGGATGACATTTGTCTGCACAAATAGTGTTGTCAAACTAACAAGCTGTGCAGGGTGAAATACTTGTCCATCAGTGCCAAACACTTGGAGAGACCCAAGGACCGTGGCAGTAATCAACTCACACATGTTAACCAGACTCATATATATCATTTATACAGTCTACAGACAGAGTTAGCAGTGACCAGTTTAAGGCATGTGTTGTGATCAACCTGAATTGTTTCAAAAAATGAAATGCTTTAACTGTGTTTGAAGGGAGTAATTAAATAATTATCATAAGGAACTTGGTAGAGTCTACTGTAGCCATACAAACAAAGCAGACATGAGAACTGTAGGGTAGTTATGACAGTTCTACATTTGAATCATTTTGTACATAATCACTGCAGTATGATCTGTTTTATCCTTCCTTCGAGAATATCCCATCTCATATGTTTTTTGCAATATCCGTTGTTTTTATTTCATACCATTCCTGTCTGTGTTTAGGAGAGTTCATATTTGTGCCAATAAAATAAAAGGAGTCGAAATTTGATTATCACCTTGTTTTTTGCACAAACATAGCTTGTCGACACTAGTAATATATTTGACTTCGCGGAAAGGACAGCTTTGCAGCTTTTTGCTACAGTTTCGTTTTTTAGCATTCTGGCTTTTATCCCTCTTTAGTGGTTCAAGATTAGTCTGATTATTTTGGAAGAAATGTCATCAGAATATGTCATGACAAGCAGTGATCCATGAAGGTCACTCCAATCTCAAACAGATACACTTATCTTGACATAAACAAGCATGTATACATATATACACATGGTACATATACATGTACCATTTTACAGTCAGAGCCTTTTTCCCACGATGAAAATAATCAAAGATTAGAGGACATAGCTTTAGGGTGAGAGGGGCAAAGTTTAAAGATGTGCAGGCCAAGAATTTTACACAGAGGGTGGTAAATGCCTGAATACGTGTGACCAGGGGTGGTGGAGGCAGATATGATAGTGGCACTTAAGAGTCTTTTGGATAAGCATTTGGATAGACAGGGATTGGAGGGAGATGAATTATGTGCAGGCAGATAAGAATTGGTCTTGGTTTCATGTTCAGCACAGACATTGGAGGCCGAAGGACTTGTTTAGCAGTTTAGATCAGAGATGCAGCACGGAAACAGACCGTTCGATCCATGGAGTCCACGCCGACCAGCGATCCCCGCACACTAACGCTATCCTACACATACTAGGGAAAATGTACAATTATACCAAGCCAATAAGCCTACAAACCTGTACATCTTTAAGGTGTGGGAGGAAACCAGAGCTTCTGGAGAAAACGCACACAGGTCACGGGGAGACCTTGGGTAGTTTACACCCCATCGGTATGAACATTGACTTCTCTATTTTCAGATAGCCCTTGCTTTCTCTCTCCATCCCCTTCCCCTTCCCAGTTCTCCCACTAGTCTTACTGTCTCCGCCTACATTCTATCTTTGTCCAACCCCCTCCCCTGACATCAGTGTGAAGAAGGGTCTCGACCCGAAAGGTCGCCCATTCCTTCTCTCCAGAGATGCCTTAAAGAGTGTTCTCCATATGTTTGTGCACACAGGCGGCATTTGTGTGCTGTAGCTCCATAATCTAACCTTGAGTAACCTTTTATCTTATCGAAGTAGTAACATTATTAAACTTTTTTCCATCACTGATATTTTATGTAAGGTGGCTGTGCTGGAACTGAATGGGTAATGAAATGTTCAGCTTCTTACCAACATACCAACCTTTATGACGGAAAATATCAGGTTTTAAATATCAAAATTTACAAAGGTTGCCAATGAAAAATGTATCCGTGGAGAATCAATGGTTTGTCATTGCACAGGATTGGGAGCAGAAGTTTATTCCAGTAAATTAATAGTGGGATTTGAATTCCAGTGGAAAGGAAAGTACTTAGGTGACTTGGTTTCCATCACAGACTCACCTCTTTAGCGAACTGACTGCACTGTACTTTTCTGTCAGATGCCATAGTGTCTGACCTGCTCTTGCAGGACTATAACTCATAAGAATATAAGAACGTGAGAATCAAGAGCAGGAGATGTTTGTCTGGCCCTTTCAGCCTGCCCTGCAATTCATCCAGATCTTGGCTGAATGATTACCACTGCTCCATTATCCTGCAGTATTCACATGACTGTCTTAATATGTAGAAATCTATTGACCTAGATTTTGAATGAACTCAGAGAATAGCCTTCAACATAGAGAATTCTAAAGATTCACCACCTTCTGAGTGAGAACATTTCTCATCATTTCAGTATAACGGTTCTTCCCTTTATTCTATAGCCCTTGGTTTTACATCCCTCAGCTAGAGCATACATGTACTCTGCACCCTTTTGACCCAGTAAAAATGTTATAAATCTCAATTCACCCCTTCTTGTAAATTTCAGAGAACACAGGCCTCAAGTAGTTAACCTTATCCAGCAAATCCAATAACCCAATCTGATCATTCGTCATTGAACTCTCTACAGCAAGTATATTCTTCTTTGCGTAAGGCAACCAAGACTATATAAATAAGTGCAGGTGAAATTTCACCAAGGTCACAAATATTTGCATTAATACATTCATACTCCAATACTCTTATCCTTTCTTAAAAAAGGCCAGTAATCCATTTTTCTTGCTAGCTACTTGCTGCAGCTTCATCAGAGCTTTCACTGACTTGTGAAAAATGCTATATTAAACCTTTGGACATTAACATTCCCCAATCTGCCCCCATTTAAAAATATTCTGCATTTTTATTTTGTGCATTCAAGTAGAAACTTTGTTTTTTTTTCATATGATATTTCATCTGTATTGTTTTTAGCCCATTCAGTCAGCTCGTCCATACATCGTTACATCCTTCTCCCAATTCACAATCCCACTGAGTTTTGAGTCATTATCAAATTTGGAAATATGACATCTGGTACCCTCCGTCCATTGTTGCTGGGTAGAACATGGATGAACATGCTGCACAACATTGGTCACAGCCTGACAACCTGAGAAAGGCCTTTATATTCCCACTCTTTGCACCCTGTCTGTTCTCTAATTCTCAATCCATATCACTACATTACCCTCTATTCCATACACTTTAACTCGTGGACTCACCTCCTCACGGCGCGTTGCATCAGGATGGCTTGATGTATCTTCAAAGATACCTGTCACCCTGGCCATTGCCTTTTCTCATTTCTACTTTTTGGGGAGAACATGGAGGAGTTTGAAAAATAAATCTTCAGAAAATATTCATCCCCACTGCTATCCGACTCCTGAACCAATCACTTCTTTCACACCTCCTTCTCAGAGATGCTTCCAAGTCTAACGCTTGAATAATTTGCTTGGGCAGCTTACAACCTAGCATCTGCATTTCCTTTCTACACCTTAAATAAATGTTATTCGGTTTAGTTTAATTTATTTTAGAGATACAGCGCGGAAACGGGCGTTTCGGCCCACTGGGCCCGTGCCACCCAGCGATCCCCGCACATTACCACTACCCTACACCCTCTAGGGACAATTTTTACATTTACTATAAACCCACTGACTCCCATGGCTATCTGGACTACATTTCTTCCCACCCTGTTTCCTGTAAGGAATCCATCCCCTACTCCCAATTCCTCCGTCTATGCCGCATCTGCTCCCAGGATGAGGCGTTCCACACCAGGGCATCTGAAATGTCCTCATTCTTCAGGGAACAGGGGTTCCCCTCCCCCACCATAGAGGAGGCTTGCACCAGGGTCTCTTCCATACCCCATTCAAGGACCCAAGCAGTCATTCCAGGTGCGACAGAGGTTCACCTGCATCTCCTCCAACCTCATCTATTGCATCCGCTGCTTTAGATGTCAGCTGATCTACATCGGTTAGACCAAGTGGAGGCTTGGCGATCATTTCGCCGAACACCTCTGCTCGGTCCGCATTAACCAGCCTGACCTCCCGGTGGCTCAGCACTTCAACTCCCCCTCCCATTCCGTATCCGACCACCTCTGTCCTGGGTCTCCTCCATGGCCAGAGCGAGCACCACCGGAAATTGGAGGAACAGCACCTCATATTCCGCTTGGGGAGTCTGCATCCTGAGGGCATGAACATTGAATTCTCCCAATTTTGTTAGCCCATGCTGTCTCCTCCCCTTCCTATCTCTCCCTCAGCTCTCGGGCTCTTCCTCCTCCTTTTTCCTTTCTTTGGCCCCTGGAAACTGCCTCTAGTGTGTAGGTGAATGGTAGAATCAGCGGTGTGTTAATGGGGATGTGAGGAAAATAGATGTGGAACTAGTGGAGGATTAGTAAATGTTTGATGGTCAACACAAGCTCATTGGGTCAAAGAGCCACTTTCATCTCTGTACAGCTCCATTACTGACAAATTATTAGATCTCTTAGCTGATAAATTTAAATCACTTGGAAACATAAATCAGGTACAATCTCTTCACAGTTAACCGCACATGATCAGGGATGCAAAACTGTTCATTTTTCATGCGTCCACCACTGGACACATGAAAAATGTGTCAATCCACATTTCCTTGCTTCTACAGAGTCGTTACTCCAGCGTGATCACAGAGGTGTGTGACCATATGGAAGATAATATAATTTAACTCTTCAATATTAGGCTATGTATTGAAGAGCTGAAACACATTGTGCTGCAAGTATATCTACACACAATATATTTGCACATTCCAGCACCGATTGAAACAATCATTTTGGGAACTTATTTTTTTAGAAAGATTTAAAATTTATTTTTTACATCCTGACTATCATTTAGCCACATTTTCAACATATTGTTTCTGATGTTTAAAATGTTTAATTTATTTCTGCTTCTGAAACTATAAACTGTACTCATTTCTTCCACCACACAGATTTTGCACTACAATCTCGCACCTTTCTGCTGCTTCGCACTCACCATTGTATTTAGTTCAGTTCAGTTTAGTTTATTGTCACGTGTACCGAGGTACAGTGAAAAGCTTTTGTTGCATGCTGACCAGTCAGCGGAAAGACAATACATGATTATAATCGAGCCATTCTCAGTGTACAGATGTGAGCTTTACTTGTGAACAAGGAATTTACTTTCAACCAGGTGTACATGATAAATAACCTAATCTAATCAATTCCTTTGGGAAATCTTATTGAGAGCCATCAATAATAAAGCCATGAAATAATAGCATCTTGTATCTATGGAGTGAAAAAATACTTGGATCTTAATCATTTATACCCAACAATGTCAGTGAGATTCAGACTATTCTCACCTGAAGCACCTTCTGCGGTCACCTTCTGGTAGGAGCACCTTTTGAACGAATTGGATTTTGTAGAAAATAAAACAATGTTTGAAGCAGCGTTCAAGCACTCATTCTGTTAAAACAAGTCTATCCAGGAGGTTGAATGCAGTGATATAGTGACGGCCAAGATGATAAGGCGGGGGAAGGCATATGCATGCTGACAGAGTTCATGCCACAAAAGGCAAAAGATATGAATGAAAAGATCACTTTAACCTGAAGCCATTTGAAATAATTGAAACCTCCAAGAAGGATAAGCCAGTTAGTGATTAAGACAGGTTAAGACAAAGTGCTTAAAGCACTTAGCCTTGCATGGCAATTTTGGTTCTTCGTTAGTTCATAAGTTATACAATGGATATAGTTTTTTAGTTTATGTTTTAAAGATACAGCATGGAACAGGCCCTGAGGCCCATCAAGTCCACGCTGACCATCAATAGTTCTATGTTATCCCATATTCTCATCCATTCCCTACACTTCAGGGGCACATTTTTTTACAGAGGCCGAACAATCCACAAACTCCTATGTCTTTGAGATGTGGGTGGAAACTAGCGCACATGATGTAAACCCACGTGATAACAGGAAGAACGTGCAAACTCCAAACAGACAGTTATCGAGGTCAGAATGTATGGACTGGTAGATGAACAGATTCAATCAAAGCGGTTGAGCAGAAAAATCCTGAATATAAAATTGCTGTTGATGGATATGCATCGAAGAATGTAATTGTAATTCATCGTAAGATCATAAGTGATAGGAGTTGAATCAGCGAAGTGAAATGTTAATTGCAGTAGATATGGTACTAAGGTGACTGGGTTTGAAACCACCGAAATACCCAGTGTTGAGGATGGTTTATGAATCGATATTGAAAAGGTGGACAATGCATGACCAGAGTATAAATGAGGAGCAATAAGCATTTCACAATCATCAAATGAACTGCCATGTGCATGGGTTGCATCAAGAAGGGTCACAGAATGATAATACCTCCTGCTTTGTGAGGAAGGATTTTGGTATTAAACACACAGGAATAGTCAACAAGAAAGCAAATTGCACGAATTCTCTTTTACCAGCCCCAATTAGACTGAAACATTGAGTCATTGGTGAGCAAATGTATTTGGCAATGTTGTAAGAACATGCCACCAAAAACTCCTTTGAAGGCATGGTCATGGCCTATTAGCCCTACTCAGAGATTACAAAGAGACTTGTGACACTGATCAATGGTCACTCAAAGTAGACTGCAGTGGAACACATGGCTTCATGGGTCATTAACAAATGTACAATAGGTAAGTTAAGGTCTATACATGAACAACATGGCTGAGGTGGTGAGTTTGTTCAACCTACTCTATTTCCGTACAGCAGGAAATGAATGGTATTAATATACTCTTGTAACTTCATATTTTTCAATTTAATTTTAGCAGTTAAATGGTCAATCAGAATAGTTAAGGAAGCTCTCAAGTAGCAGGAGTCACAGAGATATTCAAAACTCAGCACAAAATATCTCTTGGCCAATTTCTTGCTGAAGTGTTGAACATCTCTGTATACTACCTCAGGGTATACACCTGCAGTGCTCTTCATGAGGAATGATGGAGAATGCCACTCAGTCTTGTCCATCAAACCTTGCTTTTAGACTTGAAAAAAAGTAGTTAATTCAAAAGTGTCAGTTTTTAATACTAATTGAAAGAATATAATTTCAAGCTAAACAATAGCATTTGTCTTCTAAGTCATCGTCCCAAGTGTGAGCTTATTCGAGTGGGAGGTAGGAACCTCAGCAAGGGCGGCAGGGTGGTGTAATGGTAGATCTACTGCCTTACAGGGCCAGAGACCCGAGTTCGATCCTGACTACGGGTGCTGTCTGTACGGAGTTTGTACGTTCTCCGAGATCTTCGATTTCCTCCCACACTCCAAAAAAAAAGACGTTCAGGTTTGTAGGTTAATTGGCTTGGTATAAATTGTCCCTGTGTGTGTTAGTGTGCGGGGATTGCTGGTCGGTGCGGACTCAGTGGGATGAAGGGTCTGTTTCCACGCTGTATCTGTAAACTAAACTAAAGTAAACAGTGCAGAACCAAGAAATGTCTGGTTGAAACAGGAAATAGATTTTGAAGTGTTTATGTAGACCAAATGCTTTCTGCTAGCGATGAATCACATAGAAACATAGAAACATAAAAAATAGGTGCAGGAGGAGACCATTCGGCCCGTCGAGCCAGCATCGTCCCCAATCAATAACCCGTGCCTGAGCGAAGTTCCTCACAATCATGAAATTGTGCCCAAGTTTAATCCAGTGAGGACTTGATGGAATGAAGAAACAATTCCAAGCAAATCTGGCAAAGAAAGAAGACCTTCTTCAAGCTTTAATTCAGAACAAAAGAGTTCAAAGATGCATTTGGTATCTGTCGATCAGAAGAACTCCAGTCTGAAGAAGGGTCTCGACTGGAAACCTATCCATGTTCTCTGGAGATACTGCCTGACTTTCTTAGTTACTCCAGCACTTTGTGTTATTTTGTGTATTAGCCACAGCTGCAATTCTTTGTTTCTCTAAAAGTCAGTCTGCTAGACCAGTTCTATAACTGTCATAATTTTAAAAGAGAAACCCAAGTATAATTAGGTGAGATATGTTTAGTGGTGTTGTTTGTGCTTCACTGCTCAGTGTGTAAAAGGATTATATACAAAAAGAACCTTTTGACAATAGACAATAGGTGCAGGAGTAGGCCATTCGGCCCTTCGAGCCAGCTCCTCCATTCAATATGATCATGGCTGATCATCCCCAATCAGCACCCCATTCCTGCCTTCTCCCCATATCCCCTATCTTTAAGAGTCCTATCTAGCTCTCTCTTGAAAGTATCCAGAGAACCGGCCTCCACCGCCCTCTGAGGCGTAAATTCCACAGATTCACAACTCTCTGTATGAAAAAGTGTCCCGGGAATTGACCTTGTAAACCTACATTGCAGTCCCTCAATAGCAAGAATGTCCTTCCTCAAATTAGGGGACCAAAACTGCACATAGTACTCCAGGTGTGGTCTCACTAGGGCCCTGTACAACTGCACAAATAGGGAGAACAGTGCAGACCTACACATACTTGCTGTGCAGATATACTGAATATATATATACTATACTGTATGTCCAGCAACAAGGTCAAGAGAAGTAGAAGCAAGGAAATGCACATGCTGGTTTACCAAGGAAAGGTACAAAAAGTTGAAATAAATCAGGGGGTCAGGCAGTATCTCTGGAGAACATGGATGGGTGACATCTCGGTTCGGGACCCTTCTTCAGAACCTGAGCATGAGGTGTGCCTGCTTTGAAACAATGCAATAATTACTGAAACACTTGTACTCAGAAATTGTAGTTACTCCTATTGATGCACTAAATGGAAGAAAATGCAAAATTCGGAAAGATGACCCTGGAAAAATCAGGTGATTTTCACCGTTAGTACAATGAGAGTGGTTGCTGATGCCTGAAGAGATCACAGTTGTCTTTTTGCAAGAGAGATCATAAGAAGTCATAACTGTCTCAGCATTTAAGACTTCTCACCACGGTAGACACAGTACAACAGCAGATATGGATATCATGAAGGTGAAGGGGAAAACCCAGGGAAAGTGGGGGAGAGATCATGTAACTTCTGCGTGTGTGGCTACACCATCCTACACACAGCCCAACCATAATCATTGCCAGTGAAGTCCCAAGCCACAGCAAAACCACAGAAACAAGGAACTGCAGATGTTGGTTTACCACTATGTAGAGATCACAGCTTATCTGCGCAGCTGCAATAAGTACAATGGAAGACAGCAAACATTAGTGAAGTAATTCAGCCGCCAACATAATCAAGGACTTCTCACCCAGACAATCCCTCTTCTCCCCTCTCCCATCAGGCAAAAGGTACAGAAATGTGATCCAGATTCAGGAACAGTTTCTTCCCAGCTGTTACTAGGCAACTGAACCATCCTATCACCAACTAGAGACCAGTCCTGACGTACCACCTACCTCATTGGAGACCATCTAATTATCTTTTATCAGACATTACTGGACTTTATCTTGCACTAAATGTTATTCCCTTTATTCTGTATCTGTGCACTGTGGTTGGCCTGATTGTCATCATGTACATTCATTTTGGTGACTGGATAGCACGCAAGGGAAAAGCCTTTCACTGTACCTCAGTGCACGTGACAATAAACAATACTATCAAATATACATAGCATTGAAAATTCAGGCAGACAGTTATACATCTATGTCCTATTGGGAATCTTTCATTTGCATCCCTTTTGCCACCTTACTCTGGGCTTTGTTCTTTCTTTCATTAGGAGTTTAAAAATGTTGTGGCTCACACATAATAACTCGATTTCTATCAATAAGGCAGAGATCGCCACTGAGCATGCTGATGATGTGATATCATGCAGGAACTCCACCAGAAAAACATTTGCTACCCTGAGGTAAATTGTGCCCAGTCAAATTTCACAGAAGAGAGGGATTTTAAAAGGAATTGTGCATAAAATAAAATACATGCATAAAATAGTTCTTATGTTCAAATTCAAGTTACATTTATTGTCACATACACCAATTGGTGCAGTGACATTTGAGTTACCATGCAGCACACAAATAAGATAAACACAACACTATAGAATTTAACATAAAACATCCCTCACAGCAGAATCAACGTTTCCCACTGTGAGGGAAGGCAACAAAGTTCAGTTCTCTTCCTCTTGTTCACCCGTGGTCGGGGCCTATTGAGGCCTCCGCAGTCGCTGCAATGGCGGCCCGATGTTTCAGGCCCTCTCGCCAGGATGATCGGATGATCGGAGATCCAGCGTTGGAACGGAAGAACACTTTCAGCGGCTTGGAGTTTCCGAATCGGCCGCTTCCTACCGGAGACCGCGGCTTTCGAAGGTCACAGGCCGAGCTGAGCGGAGCTCCAACACTGGCGATCCTCAGCGAAAGAACCCAGTGTTTGACAAATAAGAATTTGGTGGAAATTAACTACAGTCTACGGCAGGAGCTTGAAGATTCAGTATGCGTATGTCTGCCTTATAAGTAAAATCACATACCTTTGAATAAATGTACAAATAAATATGGCCTAAACACTTTTCTGTGGATATCACCATTAGTCCAGCATGTTTTCTTTTGACTGTCTGCATTTTATACTACAGTTTAAAATTTCTACCAACATAATTCAAATTAAATTAAGTTGAAAAACACTAAAGAGTAATGTCAGGGTGTTAAATAAATACAGTTTCCTAGCATGTTGGATTAATATTTTCACCAATAATTCCTCCACAAACATCATTTACAATGGGATATTATTCTCAGCTCTTTAAGGGAAGGCTGGGCCTCCTTATGTACTTCCTGTGACTGGTACTTAATGTCGCCTCACCTGTCAAACTGTCACGTTTCATGAGAGCTTTACCTGGGGCTCCGGCTCTGTATAACTGTAAGCCAGAAAGAGATGTCAGTTCACACAGCTTTGTTAACTTCATGCGGGGGCATATAATCTGTACTTTGACTCGGCCCACCTTTCATGTCCTTGAGAAGTGCTCTGGGGTGGGAGAATATGAAAACCCTTCTGTTGAATTTGCTTTTGTCCCTGTGCCAGTGCCTAAGTGTGCTACGTTCCGTCAAAACCCAAAACTTTGATATATATTTTTCCCAGACCTTCAAAAGAATAAGCCAACAATGGAGGAGTGACTCTAGGGTAAGCAGAAGTAGCCAACATGCTATTAGTTAAATCATCCTCTTTATTTAGTTGGCACCGGGCAGAATATTGCAAGAGCATGGAAGTGAATGTTTGGAAAGGAAATATATATTCTGCCAATTTCTCAGGTGGCATGTTTCGTGCCTGAGGAGAAGCTATGACCACCACAGGTGGTAAAAATTGAGCACATTTTAAATCAAGCAGAAGTCAAAGGATATATATGATCCTGCACCGAGGAATTGATTCTTCACTTTAAATTAAATATTGCCTAGAAATTGGGTTGCATCGCCCCATATTCATGCGAGTAATGCAATTCAAATTCAATACAACATAAAAGACAAATAAAAACTGGTGTTTAGGTACAATATAATACAATCAGTAGGAACTACAGATGCTGTTTTAAACCGAAGATAGACACAAAAAGCTGGAGTAACTCAGCGGGATAGGCAGCATTTCTGGAGAGAAGGAATGGGTGATGTTTCGGGCCGAGACCCTTCTTCTGATTGGTGTGGATCCTGATCATAGTGATTTTTATGTGCCTCTCTATCGGGCCTACAAGATCAATCCAGATGTGACTCTTGAATTCTGCTCTTAAATTCATAACCCTAATTTATCTCTAAGTCCAGTCAATTCAAGCCAAGTTTATTGTCATACGCACAAGTATGAAATGGTACAATTAAAATGAAAATCTTGCTTGCAGCATCGTCATAGACAGACCTAGTTACAGAGGAACATTGAGATGCAAGTCCATAGCTCACAAAGTTGCAACACAGGTGGTTAGAGTCATGAAGACATTTGGTGTGCTTGCCTTAATGGGTTTCTTCTTCTTATCGAGTCCACACACAAGATTAGAAATTGGTCAGCCAGAGCTGAATACATTTTTTGGCATCTGCATACAATGGTGTCTGTCTTGTCGCTTCTTGTGCTTCTTGAATTGAATTGAATTGAATTTATTTGAAATTTCGTTTCCGTTCAGTCATACATATAATAAAAATGACAAAAACACATAATCAACACAAATTTAACATCCACCACAGTGAATTCACCAAACACCTCCTCACTGTGATGCAAGGCAAAATCTTAAAGTCTCTGTCTCTTCCCTCTTTGTTCTCCCTCTGCGCCGAGGCGATCCAGGCTCCAGATGTTGTGACCCCACCGGGTGATGGTAAGTCCCGCGGCTGAACCGTGCTCCGCGAACGGGCCGGTTCAAGCTCCGCGGGTGGTCGCTGCCGCCGCCACAGCTCCAAGGCCGAATTGGGTCACCGCTGCCTCTGCCGCTGCTGCCGCCACAGCTCAGAGGCCGAGTCAGGTCGCCGCTGCCGCTGCTGCCGCCACAGCTCCGGAGCCGAGTCGGGTCACCGCTGCCGCTACCGCTGCCGCTACAGCCCTGAGGCCGAGTCGGGTCGCCGCTGCCGCTGCCGCCGCCGCCACAGCTCTGGGGCCGAGTCGGGTCTCCGCTGCCGCTGCAGTGGTGGTGGAAAAATTGGTGGAAACAGGGCCGCGACGTGAATGCTCTTTTCTTGACCCCGCCTTAATGAGCTGAGACATTGACTATAAAAGATGGGACATCATGCCTGACCTGTAGAAAGCACTGGTTAGACTGCATTTGGAATATTATGTACAGTTCTGGTTGCCACATCACTGGAAGGAAAGGGTGAGTGCCAGGTTGTTGCCTGTAATGGAGGGCTGATAGATAGACCAGATTTATTCTCACTGGCATGTAGGAATGGCAGCCTACAACAGAAGGACGTGGGTTTAATATGAGAGAGGGGGGAGAAATTCAAAGGAGCTCTGGAGAGGGTGATGAATGCCTGGAATGGGCTGCCAGAGAAGCTGGGGGAGGCAGATACAATTACTGCATTTAAAAGGCATTTGAACAAAAACTTGGGTAGGAAAAGCGTAGAAAAATCTGGCCTTAATGCAGGCAAATGGGATTAGTGTAGACAAGCATCATGGTCAGCATGGAAGAAGCAGGTCAAAAAGGTCTCTTTCTGTGCTGTACTATGGTTTTACAATGTAAATATTTACCGTTGCTATTCCATCATCTCAGATCATCCCAGAGCACGTTAAACCATAGAAATACTTGACGAAAAGTTTCCACTACAATGCTGAATTGTTGCCATTGAATGCAACCAGTGCCATTTATTAACTAACTAATTAGAAAAATTAATGATTATTGTTGATGATTAAGCTATCAGTCCAATTAACCTTTGAAGTGCTGAACTACTATCTACCTCTTTGATGTCCCTCGGATTATCCTTGACCGGACTTTGCTGTCTTTACCTTGCACAAAATGTTATTCCCTTATCATGTATCTATCTGTATACTGTAAATGGAGTGATTGTAATCATGGATTCTTTCCACTGACTGGGTAGCATGTGTAAAGGTTTGTTTTTACTTTTGGGGGTGGGGTGGTGTGCTGGGGTGGGTGGTGTGGGGGGTGGGGTGGGAAGGAGGGGGAGGGGGGAGGAATGGGGGAGGGGTAAAGGGGGGGTGTGAGGGGGCGGGGTGGTGTGGGGAGGAGGGGGAGGGGGAGGGGAAGGAAGGAGGGGAGGGGGGAAGGGGGGGGTGTGTGTGTGGAGGGAAAGGGAGGGTGGAAGGGGGGTGTGGGGGGGAGGGGGGGTGAAGGGACTCCACCCAGCAGCCAACTGTTCTTCCTTCTTCTGGGGTTGCCCTTCCCTGTAGGAGTACCGGAGCCTCTTCCTCTTCATGGGATCTTAGTGGGGTAGCTACTGCTGTTAGTGACTGGTGGCCAGGGCATGGGGGAGGTGGTCTACACTGTTTCCAATTTTGTTTCTCTCCTCGAATTTGTTCCTCATCCCCCTCTCTCTGTAAACAGGGTCGCTATGCCAGACAAGGGGTCCCTGGGGATATTTTGCTTAGGTTTCCATTCTTGCATACCAATTGTTTAATATTATGTTGGCCAACCATATACTCTTTTTTTAAATCTATTCATTATATAATCTTTACATTTTCCTGGATCCAAATAATACATATGCTGTACCAAAGCTCCCACATGCACCGAAGCTCCCACATTACTCTTATCCAGAGCCTGTCCCATTACTCGGCTCAATATCGGCTTTATACTTCAGACAGCCTATTTAGTCTGAACTTACTCAATCAACAATCACAAAAATGGTCTTACATTACCTTGCGTTATCTGTCAAAGACCTTGGCAGGGAACCAGATCAAATTCAGATGAAGGACCACAGTGTTCCCGGGCACTCTCAGGAGTTCAGACTCAAGGGGCGCTTTCTACTCACTTCGAGATCCCGGCCAAACTGTAGCCTCTTACTCAGTCTTCAGAGATAGTTTCCAGCAAGACCCTGCTCACTGTGCCAATGTAAAGGTTCATTTTTACTTCAGATAACAACACAAGAATTGATAATAAAGCATTAAAATATTTATTTTGCCCAGGCGGGTGTGGCAGTAAACTCTTACAGTATGTAAAATACAGACTATAGAGCCACTCTATTCCCACACACAGATGTAATGTTCAATAAGATATATTTATACTCCAATAATCAGCAATTCAGTAATACTTTATCATACAGAGCATTGTACAGCCTCTTTCCTGTTCGGATTGACAGGTTCTTCTGATAGAGGAAAGGTTAGCCCATATATGGTTATGCTGAAGAAGCTATTTTTTGCAGATACAAGCATCGTTTTTTTACCTTGTTGATGCACATTACAATCTTGTAGAGTAAAGAGTACGAGCCAAGTATCTGAACTTTCTCCTGATGTTTATATCATAGAGAAAAGCATTAATGTATTTGTGCTGTTATCTCGCTAGTGTTATGGAAGAAGGGTGAAAACATTTTTGTTATGATGCTGTAGCCTAGCTAGTGTAATAGGAGAAAGGGGAAAGCATTTCTGTTAGCCTTGTTAGTGTAATAGGCAAAAGGTTAAACATCCATTTTATTGCTTCTAAATCGATAGCTGAATCGATTTTGTAACTTTAAAATCTTTAAACTTTCTCACATGCAACAAAAAGCTTTTCGCTGTACCTCGGTACATGTGACAATAAACTAAACTGAAGTGTGATCCTACAGACATGAGGTGTGAAAAACGTGCCATTCGGAAGGAGACTTACTTGGAGCTATGACAGAGTACTGGTAGAATGATTATAAATCCATCCAAAATTCTCCAGTAAAGGAGATTGACTTGAACTGCCGGGCCTATTCTCCACAGCGGTCCCCCATGTTGGGGGAATTTTCATAACCAGGGACTGTCTATCCTCTAAATGAAGATCAATGGATGTGAATTATTTGTGCTTTTCCCATGAAAATTGAATGTTCCATTTTTACTGTGGAGGGGAATTTGGTATTGGTATTTTCCCAGATTACCTAGCTATGTTGCACACAACTCTTCCTCAAGAATAAACGTTAGAAATGAAGACAATGTCATAGTTTATTGTAAAACTTTGAGAACGGATCTTCACAGTACTCTGCCATTTATTTCTATACACATTATGCTTTGAAAATTAGAGAAATTATTCAAGTTATATAGAATCAGGAATCTAGGTTTTGGTATAAATTGATTTGTCAAAGCCCAAGGTATAGCTAAGGTTTTGTGGTTAATCGAGTCAGATGTTTAACTATCTCAGTGAGTTAATTGTGGATGTCTTTAAAATGATGAGAGGGATAGACAGAGTTGACGTGGATAAGCTTTTCCCACTGAGAGTAGGGAAGATTCAAACAAGGGGACATGACTTGAGAATTAAGGGACAGAAGTTTAGGGGTAACATGAGGGGGAACTTCTTTACTCAGAGAGTGGTGGCTGTGTGGAATGAGCTTCCAGGGAAGGTGGTGGAGGCAGGTTCGTTTTTATCATTTAAAAATAAATTGGATAGTTATATGGACGGGAAAGGAATGGAGGGTTATGGTCTGAGCGCAGGTATATGGGACTAGGGGAGAATACGTGTTCGGCACGGACTAGAAGGGTCGAGATGGCCTGTTTCCGTGCTGTAATTGTTATATGGTTATATGGTTATATGATGTAGTTTGAAAATGGGTCAAACTCATTAGCCATTCAGTTCAACTTTGCTCTTAAGTATTTTCATGCATACCATCAATTAATGTTGATTTGTCACATCAATAGACAAGGCATATAGAAGAACAAATTGTTACAAAAGTCTGTTTAATACATTTGAATTTTGATCTTTTAATTCTGCATTCCTTTCATCTACCAAATTAAAAATTGTACATGATGATTTGCTGCAACTAGACTTGTCTTCTTTGCTTACTTCTAGAAATCTAAGAAATGTTATCAAATGATTGATTACCTCCAGACAATCTTTACTCCTCAGAGTCCTTGGGAACTTCTTTTTAAACAAATGAACAAAAGTTTTCTAGGAATATTTTTTTAAGAATACGCCACTGAATTTTCTCTTGAGTTGCCTATAGCAGGAAGTAAAATTAACCTCAAAATCTAGGGCACCCCAGGACAATCCTGGGGAGTTGGTTAATTCTTCATGAATTCATGTTCATGCATGATAGGAGCAGAATAAGGCCATTTGGCCCATCACGTCCACTCCGCCATTCAATCATGGCTAATCTAATGCGGCTTTTTCACGGGGCGACTTGACGCAAGATGTAACCAGAGTGAAGTGGTCGTGGTCTAGCACGATATCACACGATATAACGGGGGGGTAGATAAAGAGTTCCCACGGTACTCGGCATTTCTGTTATTTGTGCGAGTGACTTGTCCGTCTCCCGAGCTTTCCCGTTAAATCTTGAATGAACATTGTGAAGTGTTGTTAAATCATCACGTGGCACAAATGATGTCACTTTTTTTTCACACACTATAAATATCCTCCCTTGGTTGAATTGGCTCATTTGGAGACATGTTTTACTGTGTATGTGGGAGACACAGATGGACTGAGCACAGTACCTCGGTCTTACTGTGTGTGGGAGAGGGGGAGAAAGAGACGTACACTCACAGAGGCAGAGTCTCTCAGCCTGTGTAAGAGAGAGGGAGGGAGAGAGAGAGAGGCACACACAAGGTGGATGTGATATCTCACCTGCCTGTTTCAGTGACAGACACCCGCCGCCAGTAAATGAAGACACCCCCATCTGTCTCCCCCTCCTCTCCCTCGACTCCCCCACCTTTCCCTCCCAACTCCAGTCCCGTCCCGACCCCCTGGGAAACTGAATAGAGCAACAATCAACTGCTGCCTGTGCGCTGATATGACAATAAAGGCTACTTTACTTTACTTTACTTTACTGAGTTAAAGAGTTCCCACGGTAGACTGTAAAACTGGGACCCTGGTTCTGGACTCCCCCAACATCGGGAACATTCTTCCTGCATCTAGCCTGTCCAATCCCGTAGATACTGATTAGACCGGTATCTATTTATTTACTTTATTAATGATTTCAATTAAATATTGGGAACATCAGGCCGCAAACGTTATTTCTTGAGTGTTAGTGCTGGACTTTGACTCGACCTTCCTAGTTAGCCGGCGCCTGAGACTGAGCCAAGCAATGTCCAGACCTGACTTCAACACAAAGTGATGGAGGAACTCAAAGGGTCAGGCTCGTCCAACGCTCTGTGTTTTGCTCGTGATTCCTGCGTCTGCAGTTCCTCGTGTCTACAGACCAGAGTTGCCACTTGACTCCGAGATGACCATCACAGAGCATACGGAAGATAGACTCGAAATGCTGGAGTAACACAGCGGGACGGGCAGCATCTCTGGAGAGAAGGAATGTGTGACGTTTCGGATCGAGACCCTTCTTCAGAGTCTCGTCCCGAAACGTCACCCATTCCGAGGGTCTCGAATGAGGTAGGTAGTAGTTCAGGAATGCTCTGTGGTTGGTGTTAGGATGGTTCAGTCACATAAGTGCTCAAATGTAGGCACCGTTTTCGCAATGGAAGCTCCGAGACAGTGCAGCGGGCGATTGTCGTGTTGGCTGGGACTCCTGTTATCCATGCAGGGGATTGACCTCAGTCTGAAGAAGGCTCTCGACCCGAAACGCCACCCGTTCCTTCTCTCCAGAGTAGCTGCCTGTCCAGCTGAGTTGCTCCAAGCAACTGGTGTCTATCTTCAAAGGACTGACCACCGAGCTGGATGTCGGGGCTGGCGTGTTGCGTTTCACAGACCGAACTGTCCAATTAATGGTAACAGATGGGCACTGAGGGAAGTCCCCCCCCCCTCTCTGTTTATCTGCCCTTTCTTTAACTTTTGTGCCTCTATGCAAGTATCTCTCTCTCTCCCCCCCCCCCCCCTCCCCCCTACTTCCACCCACACACAATAATGCTGGAGAAACTCAGCGGGTGCAGCAGCATCTATGGAGCGAAGGAAGTAGGCAACGTTTCGGGCCGAAACGTTGCCTATTTCCTTCGTTCCATAGATGCTGCTGCACCCGCTGAGTTTCTCCAGCATTATTGTGTGTGGGTGGAAGTAGGGGGGAGGGGGGGGGGGGGAGAGAGAGATAAGGCAGCCTGAAGAAAGTGTCGCCTGTCCATTTCCCTCCGTAGTTGCTGCCTGGCCCGCGGAGTTCCTACAGTCTTAGAAACTGCTTTAGACAAAAAGAGACACAAACTGCTGGAGTAAAAAAGCTCAGCAAGTGAGGTACCTGAACACTCAAAAATGAAAAAGAATGAAAATGTGATTATTTCACCTCCCTTCAACTATTTTGTGTTTCAGCATGAGAGGGATTATAACATTAGAGACATTCATCTTGTAGTGATGTGTTAATGAAGAATTGCAGACATCAATCTGATAGTAAAAAATATATTTATTTAACAATGAGGTAAAACAAGCACTGACAATCAAACTGCTCAGTTACTCACCGTTCGCAGGAGTTCCCACGGTACCCGCAAGAGTTATTACGGATATCGCACGGATATCGCACTGGCCACTATGTTCATACAATGTTGCAATGCTCAACCACAAGTGTACAAGTCACTCTTGGAGAAATTCAAACTTTCTTGAATTTTCTCCCGAGTGACCAAGTTACACGATTACCTGCCGTTAGCGCTACGGTGGTCCACGGTGGTCCACGAATGCCGTACTGTTATCGCACGAGGTTCCCACGGTTAAACTCTGGTTAACTCTTGCATCAAGTCGCCCCGTGAAAAAGCCGCTTTACTCTCCTCTTCAATCACATTCTCCTTCCCATGACCCTTGACACCAATACTAATCAATAATCTACTTATCTCTGCCCTATAAATATCCAGTGACTTGGCTTCCACTACCTACTGTGGTAATGAATTCCACAGATTCACCACCCTCTGACTAAAGAAATTCCTCCTCATCGCCTTCCTAAAGGACCATCCTTTAATTTTGAGGCTATGACCACTAGTGGAAACATCCTCTCCACATCCACTCCATCAAAGCTTTTCACTATTCGGTAAGTTTCAATGAGGTACCCCCTCATCCTTCTAAACCCACTCATTTCTGGGATCATTCTCATAAACCTCCTCTGGATCCTCTTCAGCACCAGCACATCCTTCCTCAGATATGAGGCCCAAAATTGCTCAGAAGACTCCAAATGTGGTCTGACCAGCGGCTTATAGAGCCTCAACATTACATGCCTGTTTTTGTATTCTAATCCTCTCTAAATAAATGTTAGCATTGGATTTGCCTTCCTTACTACCGATTCGACTTGCAAATTAACTTTATGGAAATCCTGCACCAGCACTCCCAGGTCCCTTTGTACCTCCTAGCCTGTCACAGCTGTTCATCTGCTCTGAAGAAATGGATAATTGTAATATGCATAATAAAAAGCAATGCATTTTTAACCTAGATCCCATAAAATATTTTATGTCTGTTTTGAGCAGAACTGAATTACAAGATGTTTTTTTTTATATTAGCTGAGACATAGAGTATAAGAACACGCAATTTATGTTAGAATTGTCTGCAATAGTAGCTAGGCTGCAGCTGGAGTATTGGCTTCAGGTCTGGACACCACATTACAAGAACAATATGATTGCAAGGGAGACGGGGCAGAGGAAACCTACAAATTCCAGGACTGAAAACTGTAGCTATCAGGAAAGATCAGATAACCTGGGATTGGTTTTACTGGAACAGAAGAGGCTGGAGGAAGACTTAACTGAAGTGCATAATATTATGTTAGGCTTGGATAAAGTAAGCTGGAATGACCTGTTTTCTTTTATAGATGTTTATCAAAATCCAAGTGCACAGATTTAAACTAACTGGCAGCAATATTCAAGGGCAGAGGAGGAAACACATTTTAACCCAGCAAGTGTTAGAAGTCTGGAAAACACTGGCTACAGAAGTACTTGCATGTGCCTTTGGTAAACTTGGACTCGGCCCAAGTGCTAAATGGTATTGTTAAGGGGGTGTCCCACTTGGGTGACCTAATTGGCGAGTTTAGAAGAGTTTAGGGGAGTTATTGGATGGCTTATTCTTGACCATAGTGTCATAGAATAGTAAGATTAAATGAGAACTTACCAGTTTGAAGTTTGATCTTTATTTTATGAGGAGTTACGATGAGGGATTACGTGAAGACCCCGCCAGCACGCGTGCGCGACATTCTTCAAAGCAGCGGTGTGGAATCACAAAAAATAGTAATTGAAGTAAACATAGTAAAGACAAGGAGAACTAAGATACCAGTTGACCTTTATAATTGAGGGCGGGAGCGGAGGGCATGTAATCCCTCATCGTAACTCCTCATAAAATAAAGATCAAACTTCAAACTGGTAAGTTCTCGTTTAATCTTACTATTTTACTTCGGAGTCACATGAGTGACTACGTGAAGATTTTAAAGCTCTGTGATTTCAAGCCGTGGAACAGTCCATGCTTCACTCACTGCCAAAGTCATTCAAGGGAGGAAGTATGTTATTGTATTCAGACATGCATCCAATTAAGGCAATAACAATTTATTTTAACAAAATAATCCTCCCTAGGGCTAAATATATTGCAGAATTTAAACTTGATTCTGCAATACCGCAGGTTTGGTTATTGGCTTATTATAAAGAATTGGAAGGTCTTTCTCTTGACCATCCTGCTGTAGCCAGGATATGGTCCATAGGCACTTCCTTGTCTCTAGCTGCCGGTGTTGCTGTTGCCCTTGTGGATAGAAACTTAAGATGTCAGTATCCACCCCAGCAGCTCCCAAGCCTGTCTGAGCGATCTAGCGATGGTTAGTGCTGATACCCGGCCATTAGGCTGTTTATGGCTGCCCATGGTGCTAATTTACTTCCTCTTAAGTTTTAGTAGTTTTAAGGTATAATAGAAGGTGTGTCATTACACATAGTCGGGTGTCAGTTGGGTATATCTGGAATTCCAAATTTTGTCCTGATGATCATGGTCTATCTTGTTTAACAAGCTCTAATATGCGAAGCTATCTTTTCTGGAGATGCCATCATTTATCCCAGTCTCAGTTTATATAGAAACTGGACCCCTAGAGCTGAGACCAGTACTATCAGCATACTGTTTTTAAATGTCAGTCCCCCCCCCAGGGACAGGGACATTGCTGGTGCCCCTAGCAATGTTAGTACAACACTGACGTCCCAGATCTGGGAGTACTTCCCTCTAGGAAGGTTGGTGTTGAAAATAATCCTCATAAGTTTGACAACTAGAGGGTGAGATCCCATGGAGAGTTGTCGTGCTGCCTGCCACCAGCAAGCTGACAGCGCACTCCTGCATAATTATAGTACTGCAGCTCAGTCCTTCATCTACATGAAGGCTGGATAGGAATTCCCAGGACGTTGGTGGTTGTCGCTGTATTATACGCTACACAAGTCCTTGTTGGTTCTTGATAGGCTGCCATGATCATGCTCATGGTCCTGTCCGCCAGCCCGGATCTAGCATGGGGGACTATGGTTCAGAGACTATGTCCGAGACCACAGGGATCCATGGCTGTGTAGGCCAATCAGGTACTTTCAAGACACTTGATGTTGAGTCCATATGTGTTTTTGCTTAGGATCCGACTGATGAGGCAGGAGGGAAAAACATTGTAAACAATTATTCCGCATTAAGTGAGTAACGTCCATTGCTGCTGACCCAAGTGTGGTTCACAAGCAGCATATGTTGGTAACTGGTGATTGGGTCTAGATGCAAATGGATCGATATCTGGTGTCCCTCTTTTGGTAATATTTTTTGTGGTCCAACAGCCATTCGATGCTGTCATTGAATTTTCATGACCTGGTGTGTGGCTCAGTATTGAGCTTACCTGGTAGGTAAGTTTGCTGATAGCCAAATATGTATGTTAACACACCATAGCCAAATATATTGGCCAGATTGACACATGGTATCGATCTTTTCTCCCATATGATTAATATATACCACCACTGTGATATTATCAATTCGTAGGTGGACATGCAGATGGTGCATTGTTAGCAGTAGGCTTTTAGCCCATAAAATGCACCCAACACCAGTGTTTTTAGTAATTAATTATTTTGTAGGTTTATCCAAGCCTGCTTTTCTCTTTGGCAATGTTGCAGACATATGGATAACGTTAAATCCCAGAAAGTCCAGTTGTGGATGCCGTCGACTTAGATTTATCTGGATGGAGATGACCCCAGAGTTTCACCCTATGTTTGGTAGCTAAAACTGCTGATTTAGTTAGATCCAGGGTTTTTTCCCCACAAATGATATATCATCAAGATATGCCATGACAATATGTTTTTGTTTCTTATATTGCCAAGGCCCGTTTTAATATCTTGGTGAAAAGTCTTGGGGCTGAAGTTAGACCATTAGGCAACGCTATGCCCTGCCATAGTTGCTCCATCTAGTTAAATTTTAGGTATCGACAATGATCCCTCCATGTCTCCCAAAACAAGTGTAATATTCCCCCTGTTAGTACAGGTCGTACACCTTTGTGTTCTGGAAGGAACCAGATCCACCTACTTACCTTGTTGCCGGTGGTACGTCCCTTTCTTCAATTTCTGCCTCTTCTGCGGAAGAGGCGCCGGAGTGCGGGGTTGGCACGTTTTCCATGAGGGCCGCTCTGGGCCTTGGTTCCTCAGACCTTCGTGGTGCTGCACGGCCCTCATGCTTTCACCAGCGTCCTGGTGTTGATACCTGCTGGTGGATGCATAGGGGTGCTATCGTTGCTGATGACGCTGTTATGAGCCCGACGGCTTTAATCTCTTCATCGAGCTTTTCTCTGTACCATCGTCTGGGCGAGCAACCAATGATATGCCCGCTGTCAGAAGTGTTGAAATCTTCTGTAGTTTGACCTCCTGGGTTTTTGTGCCAGTCCCACTGTACCCCCAGATCACATTGTTTGCTGCAGGCATTTTTAAAACGAAGTAAAGTTCACAGGAGGCCTATACCTCTGCGTCATTTTGTTGCCTGTTCCTGCAGAAGATGGAAGTACAGGTAGTCGATGCTGGCCGCCAGCCTGGTCTGTAATGGTACTTTTCGTTGATCCGTAATTTTGGTGATCACTCCCAGTAGCTCCTTAGGATTCTGCACCCGCTGCACACTGCCGTTTTCTTTAGCCGTGTCCCCTTCTTCCGGACCAGCCCAGCCCTGGTCCACAATGCATTCCTCTATCGAGGGAGATGCATTGTTTTACAGCCCTCGATAAGGTGCTGTTGTGGGAGTGCGAAGACTCCCATAGTGAGCTTGCTCCATCTCCCGAAGCAAGTCACGGGCGGACAGACCTCTGCTGCACTCGGGCAGCGCGCCCCTTCGGCCGGACTCAGATGAGTATGATCGGCCGGGTTGAATCCTGCTGGGCTTTGCCTCCAGCCTGCTGCGCTGCTTTGAGTTGTACGGCTCATGGCGCTGGATTCAGCTTGGAGTCGGTAAGTGGACCTTAGTAACCACGCCAACGGTCACTTTCACTGCACTTAGGCAGTGCGTCCTTCTGGCCGGACTCCCTGAGTTTATCGGCCGTACCGACTCCTGCCTGACTGCAGCCCGCTGTGTTGTTTCCAGGTATACAGCTCGTGGTGCTGGGCTCAGCCTGCGCCGGTCGTACCCGGCTGTCGGCTGCCGGAACCTTCCTAGTTCCTCACAGCCTGCGGTCCTGGAACCGCTGTTTGCCTATGGCTGTGGGCTGCTGAAACTTTCCCTAGTTCCCCGCAGCCTGCGGTCCTGGAACCGCTGTTTGCCCATGGTTGTTGGTTGCCGGAACCTACCTGGTTCCCCACAGCCTGCGGTCCTGGAACCGCTGGGCATCCGTGGTTGTTGGCTGCCGGGACCTGCCTGGTTCCCCGCAGCCTGCGGTCCTGGAGCCGCTGGACGTTAGTGGTGTTGGCTGCCGGGACCTACCTGGCTCCCTGCGGCAGCCTGCGGTCATGAAGCCGCTGGACGTTTAGAGTTGTCGGCTGCCAGGAACTGCCTTGTTCCCTGCGGCAGCCTGCGGTCCTGGAGCCACTGGACATCTCTGGTGTCGGCTGCCGGGAACTGCCTTGTTCCCCGCGGAAGTCTGTGGTCCTGGAGCCGCTGGACGTCTCTGGTGTCGGCTGCCGGGACCTACCTGGTTCCCTGCAGCCTGCGGTCCTGGAGCCGCTGGTAGCTCGTGGCTGTCGGCTGCTGGGAACTGCCTGGTTCCCCGCGGCAGCCTGCGGTCCAGGTCCGTTTTTTCTTCCCCTTGTCCAACGTGCTGTAACATAAAGCACAGCAAGGGGAAGAATACAACTTCAGTTTTTCCTTACCTGTGTAGGTCCGTTTGAATTTTTCCCGCGGGAGCGCTCCACCCCCGCCCGTCGCTGTTGCACTGCGTGAGACGCAATGGCGCGCACGCGTGCTGGCGGGGTCTTCACGTAGTCACTCACGTGACTCCGAAGTAAAATCATAGTCATACAGCAGAGAAACAAGCCCTTCAGCTCAACTTGCCTATGTCAACCACGATGCTTCATCTACACTCGTCCAACCTGCCTGTGTTTGGCTCATATCCATCTATACCTTTCCTTTCCATGTACCTGTTAGAGTATTGAAATATTGTTATAGTATGTGCCTCAACTACTACCTCTGGCAGCTCAATCCATGCATCCACCACCTCTGTGTGAAAAGGTTTCCACTCAGGTTCCTATTAAATCTTTTTCCTCTCATCTCAAGCCTATGTCCTGTGGTTCTTGAATCCACTTCTCTGGGTAAAAGACTCCGTGCATCTGCCATATCTATTCCCAGCACATACACAATGGACCGAGTGCTTCCTGCATTTTCTGGAATTGTATAATTAACTGAAAAACTTGAGCATTGAAAGTTGACAAGTGGATGTGACCATTGTCTAAGTAGTCTTATGAAGAATGAGTGGGATGGCCATTCAGGAGATTAAGTGCATTAGATGTATTGATGAAGAATCATCAATGTGAGATATTTACACTTTCTCTTTCCACCAAATGCTGAATATTTAGCCATGATATGAGCTGATGGATTAATGGTCATAACTATTAGCAATGCAATTGATGCAAATTATGTAAATTGGTGACAAAATGAATTAAAATTTTTGAACTGACCTTTTAGTCTCTACAGTGTGTATGCTTTGGCACCTTGGCGCATGCTGCTCTAACAGTGATTCATCACATGGAAATTTAAGTAAATATTCACTCCTTATACATACGTTGGAACTGTCACCGTGGCCTTGAGAAGCTGATTCTCTGATTTTTAAACATAAAAATGTATATTATTTAAGTTAGGCACCAAATGTGTCATATGGAATTAATTAATACTTTTCAACGTTACCTTTATACCAGAACCACCAAGGTATTTTGTGAAACACATTTACTTCTGACTTCAATAAAATAACTGGATACATATTTTCCAACATTTGCTAACCTTGGCAAGAAACTATCTAGGATATTAATTGGTGTTGAGTGAAATGTAAATTATCATTGAAATTGCAAAGTGGAATATAATTTAACCAAACACTGCTCCGCAGTTCACCACATTGTATCCCTCTCAAGATCACACTTTCTCTAGCCAATATTGGGCCTACTACCATGGCATCTCCTTGGCTGAGGTCATTTATTGCCAGCCTTGTCAGCACTGCTCCCTGGTTCTGAACCTATCTACCTCATTGGTGACCCTTGGAATAGCCTTGATCGGACTTTCCTGGCTTTACCTTGTACTAAATGTTATTCCCTTATCATGTATACACTGTAAATGGCTCAATTGTAATCATGTATTGTATTTCTGCTGACTGGATAGCACGCAACAAAAGCTTTTTCACTGTACCTCATTACACGTGGCAATAAACTAAACTGACAAGTCCCTGTGGCTTCAAATACAATTGCTGGTGTTTACATGTTGAAATGGAAATGTTCGAACTTTCTACTTCATCAAGTGCAGAAGAACTAGGCTCTCTAAAGGAGCCTCCTGGATCCTACATTAGATTGGTGCAAGATTCCCGATTACATGGGAATTGTAGGCATGTAAATTATGAGACAAATGGGAAGGTAAATTCTTTTTGTTTAATTATTTCATTTAAATTTAATGTTTTTTTTAACCATTAAGTGATTAACATGAAGTGATCTTGGTTAAAAGATTTTAGGTGTCTTTGATTAATGTTTGAACATATTTAGTAATCTTTAATTTTAAGTTATTTATTTTAATTGTCTCTGTAAGTCTGATGATGATTTTTAAAATTCTTCCAAAGTGATAGGGGCAGAATTAGGCCATTCGGCCCATCAAGTCTACTCCACCATTCAATTATGGCTGATCTATCTTCTCCTCTTGACCCCATTCACCTGTCTTCTCCCCATAACCCCTGGCACCCATACTAATCATAAATCTATCTAGTTCTGCCTTAAATATATCCATTGACATAACCTTCTGTGACAATGAATTCCACTACCCTCTGACTAAAGAAATTCCTCCTCATCTACCTTCCTAAAGGAACATCCTTTTTTTCTGAGGCTATGCCTTCTAGTCCTAGACTCTCCCACTAGTAGAAACTTCCACTCTATCCAGTCCTTTCATCTTGGAATTCAGTAAGTTTCAATGAGGATACCCCCTCATCCCTTTAAACTCCAGTGAGTAGAGGTCCAGTGTCGTCAAACGCTCATCATATGTTAACCCATTCATTCCTGGGATCATTCTTGTAAACCTAACTTGGCCCCACTCCAGTGCCAGTACATCCTTCCTCAGAGGCCCTAATTTGCTCATAATGTGGCATGACCAGCGCCTCATAGACCCTCACCATTACTTGCCTATTTTTGTATTCCAGTCCTCTCTAAATAAATGCTAGCATTGCGCTTGCCTTTCTTACTATCAATTGACTTTTTGGGAATCCTGCACCAGCACTCCCAAGTCCCTTTGTACCTCCGATTTCTAAATTCTCACCCCATTTTGAAAATAGTCTACGCCTTTATTCCTACTACCAAAATGCATGACTCCACACTTTGCCATACTGTATTCCATCTGACACTTCTCTGCCCACTCTCCCAACCTGAGGAATCAAATGCCCCAATTGCCAGATCAAGGATAGGCGACCTTTCCAGTCAGAACCTTCTTCCGACTCTGACCCTTCATATCCTTCTCCTTCGAACCCGAAACGTCACCTACTCATGTTCTCCAAGGATACTGCCTGACCCGCTGAATTATTCCAACATTTGTCTTTCTTTGGTAAACCAGCATCTGCAGTTCCTTGTTTCTATGAAATGACCTACTACTTGTGTTTTCTTATTAAATATCATTCGCTGCTTTTAGAGCCAGCACAAACAGTTTGTGGGGCATTTCAGGGCCAATGCTTCTTCATTGTTCCATTAACTATAGACCCTGCCACTGGGAAATTGAAGACTGGTGAATTTGGCCTTTCACATCCAGACCAGCTAAGTCCGTGCATGGCCCAAGACCGAAGACCCGCCCGCCCAGCCCGCCAGAGATCGGGGATTCGCCCGCCGCAGATGGAGGACCCGCATCGTGGATCAAGGACCCGTGCTGTGGACTGGGAACCCACCTAGAAGGCCCGGCTCGCCCGCCTAGGGTGGAAGGAGTTAGACAGAGGGCCGGTAAGCAAATCGGCTGCGGGAGGGAGTGCAGTGCCTTGGTGGTGGAATGGGCTGCTGCAGCCTGGGGCTCCACTGGACCGAGCACGTGGTTGTAGGTGGACCACAGCAGCGGGGCAGTGGCGGAGGACACCAGGGCTACACTTTGCCAGGATGGGACTTTGAATGATGACGTGACACCAAACATTGGGGCGCCAGCGTTGTATGGAAAATGAATTTCATATGTGACAATAAATATCTATTGAACCATTGAAGTCCAGGCAAGGAGAGGAATTCCAGGCAGTGTGATGGTCAACAAAAACTGGTCCAAAGTTAAAGATGAAAAGATGGCAAAGCAGCAAAACTGCTGATAACACTGGGTGATCTTTGATTGTTTTCTTTACACTTAAACAGAAGCTGCTGCACAGTCTTAATATTGAGTTTGGCCAAATCTATTACAGTTTTGTCTGGCTCTGGTTCCTGAATGGCTGTGCAGTTGTCAACCTTTGCCTGCCACAGATGTAGATGTATTCCTACCAACAACCCCCACTCCATTTCCAGGGCCAGGTTTTACGGTGGAAACTGATACAACCTCATGATCGGGCCGCTGTATAAATTATTCACGCATGACGTGTTTTCGACATACAGTGCTCTGAAAGCTTTTCAATCATTCAGGGACTTTATATCTTAAAGATGTTTTTTATCTCTGCCAGAATATAGAATTTTGACAAATGTTTTTCGGTGGGTGGTAATCTATATGGGTGTTATTATTGTAGAAACCTTAGATTTTGGGTGGGGTACATTTAATGACCAATGGATAACTTGCGATTTTTGCCATATTTCATAGCTAACGTGCAATTAGATTGCCCAGACACTGTGATGAAACTGATACATCACAGCAACAATAAAACAGATGGACTAAAATCGCATCTGCTACCACTTTCTGCATTGAAATACTGCAGACCATTACATGCATAATGATTTATAGGTTAATTCCTGAAATATCTTAATTTTTGTTGCTGTAGACAGAACGGACCCTCACTAATGCCAACAACATCTGTTAAAACGAGCATTTAATTGTAAAGAATTTTAGAGCTGATTCTAAAGAGTCAGAAATGAGTGTCAAATGACCTTGTGTTCTCTTGAGATGGTAGTAATGAAAATAAAATATTTCTGTGTAGTGCGGTTAAATATAAGCAATAAAATTAAACTGGTAACTTTATAATGCCCAATGAAAGCTTAAAACGGTGCTGTGCAAAAGCAGAGAAACGTCTGCTCTCAACTTAGGAGGAGGCATAAGGTTTAACAGTATCTGCTACTGGATCTTGAAAAACAAACCAAGGTTCTGCTTTCCACATCGTCCCAAAAATAGTTTTAATATTATTAAGGTATTAGCACCATTGCATGAAATCATAATAATAAAGGTTTTAAACTTCAAACCATAAAAAATGGATGTGTTAACACAAGAAGGTTGGAGAGCCGTGGAGGATGTGATTGGTGGTGGGAGGGAAGGGGTTAACTATTAAATTATTTAAGTTACTCTGGTTTGGATCTTTCCCTTAGATTCTTCATGTTCTTGCATTATTCAAACATGACCATACAATATGAGGGTTAAAAAAGAAACATATAATGATTGGAATATTATACAATGCATCAGCAAGCAGTAAAATTTACGGCTTTCCTATATTTATGTCAGCCAGGGATTGTGGTCTTTGGTTGTCCTCTCTTTCCCCTTATTGGATTGTATTTAAGATAATTGAATCATCTTTAAAGACCATTGATTGCTCCATTACTGTCCTGCCTGACAGTTTTTGATTTCAATTCATCCAGACCAGATTCTCCTTACTTCACTTTAGCTCTCCTCCAATAACCTTGGTTAACCTTTGACTTTCTCCATACATAATTTAAACTACGTTGAACAATCCTTGTTCAAGACGTACCAGGGCCCCATCCCCGACCTCTACCTCTGCTACATCGACAATTGCATTGGTGCTACCTCCTGCACCCACACACAACTCACTGACTTCATCAACTTCACCAATAACTTCTATCCGGCACTCAAATACACCTGGACCATTTCCGACACTTCCCTACTATTTTTTGACCTCACTATCTCCATCGCAGGTGATAGACTTCTGACCGACATCCACTATAAACCCACTGACTCCCATGGCTATCTAGACTACACTTCTTCCCACCCTGCTTCCTGTAAGGACTCCATCCCCTACTTCCAATTCATCCGTCTATGCCGCATCTGCTCCCAGGATGAGATGTTCCACACCAGGGCATTGGAAATGTTCTAATTCTTCATGGAACGGGGGTTCCCCTCCCCTACTATAAATGAGGCTCTCACCAGGGTCTCTTCAATACCCCACAACACTGCTCTCTCTCCCCATCCCCCCACTCGGAACAAGGGCAGAGTCCCCCTAGTCCTCACCTTCCACCCCACTAGCCGTCACATATAACAAATAGTCCTCCGTCATTTTCGCCACCTCTGTGACCCCACCACTTGCCACATCTTCCCATCTCCCCACCCCCTGTCTGCTTTCCGCAAAGATCGCTCCCTCCATAACTCCCTGGTCAATTCTTCCCTTCCCACCCGCACCACCCCCTCCCCGGGCACTTTCCCTTGCAACCGCAGGAGATGCTACACTTGGCGCTTTACCTCCCCCCTTGCCTCCATTCAAGGACCCAAGCAGTCGTTCCAGGTGCGACAGAGGTTCACCTGCACCTCCTCCAACCTCATCTATTGCATCCGCTGCTCTAGATGTCAGCTGATCTACATCAGTGACATCAAGCGTAGGCTTGGCGATCGTTTCGCCGAACATCTCCGCTCGGTCCGCATTAACCAATCTGATCTCCCTGTGGCTCAGCACTTCAACTCCCCCTCCCATTCCGAATCCGACCTTTCTGTCCTGGGCCTCCTCCATGGCCAGAGTGAGCACCACCGGAAATTGGAGGAGCAGCACCTCATACTCCGCTTGGGCAGTCTGCATCCCAGCGGCTTGAACATTGACTTCTCCAATTTCCAGTAGCCCTTGCTGTCTCCTCCCCTTCTCAGCTCTCCCTCAGCCCTCTGGCTCCTCCTCTTTATTTCTTCTTCCCGCCCCCCCCCCCCCCCCCCCTCCCCCCCCCCCCCCCCCCACCCTACATTAGTCTGAAGAAGGGTTTCGGCCCGAAACTTTGCCTATTTCCTTCGCTCCATAGATGCTGACTCACCCGCTGCGTTTCTCCAGCACTTTTGTCTACCTTCGATTTTCCAGCATCTGCAGTTCCTTCTTGAACTTCTAAACTTTGCAATATTACCAGGATTCTCAAATGCTCTCTAATCATAATGTTCTTTACCTGATCCACTTCAGTCTTAGATCCAGCAATCTTCATACTCCGAAGAGCAAAGAACATACTGTAGTGTATATAATGGTAATTGTACCGTTAAGAATTGAGTACAAGAATGGTGTGATTTATGTCATGTGATATATTCATTATTTTATCAGTCTCCTGAATATGTGTTTGTGTTTGTGTATGCTCAGATTACTTTTGTAAAATAAGGAAGACCCACACTGGCAACGGCTTGACTGAAAACCTGTGCTTTATTTCCATCCACATGCCACTGCCGTAATATCTTACACATAACTAAGAAATTACACCTCAGATTTTGTTTCTGTTCTCTGCCCATTTCCACCTCTGTAACATTGCCCTGTATTACCCATCTTTCTGCTCATCCCCTGCTAATTCTCTCATCTATGTCTTTATTGCTTCTAGACTTGGATATCAATGCATCTCTGGCTAGTAACTCTCCAAAACATGAGATTATCCAAACTCTGCATTCCATGTAGTAAATCGCACTTGTGCTTGTTGATCTACCACTGGATTCTTGTTAAGCAATATCTGGATTTTAAAATCTCCCCCCACCCCCCCTCCCCCCTTGTTTTATGGATCTCTCCATCTCTGCATTCTTACCCTGTCCTGTAACCTTCCAATGTATCTGTATTCCTCCATTTCTGGCCACTTCATTGCTGCCTGCAGGTCCCTTTGGGTTCATTCCTCTGATGGAAGTAACATCTGGAAATTACAATTCCCACTCCATCATGACCTGTTTGGGTGCACTGTACTTAAGGAGGTCAGAACTCATCTCATTCTCTTTGGACAAGGGGCAGTAGACAAAGTGAGTGAGTATAGGTACTTTCAAGGATAGAAGACCTCTCATTATTACAACAAGTTATTGAATGTGGGCTTACTGCCCAGAGTACACCATAATAATGTTTCAAGATATACAAGAAATTAAAGGGATATCAAACCTTAATGTCAGATGGTTTCCAAATCAGGCCAATAAATAAAGATGGAGCATCATGACTCATTGATCAAGCAACAGTTGTTGTGCCTGGGGTACACAAAATTGCTGGGGAAACTCAGCGGGTGCAGCAGCATCTATGGAGCGAAGGAAATAGGCGTTGTGCCTGCCGTTTTTCAGCTACTGAGCCAGACCAAACGGAGGATATTTGAGGACAAAGGACATCTGTTGAATTCTTATCCCTCCATACTTGGTTGAGATCCAAATACAAGAGGTCGGGAATGTCATGCAGCAGCCGCTCAGAATCTTCATGCAACATTTCCAACTTGTCCAACGTCAGGTGGCGTGCAAGTGGTGAAATAGAGCAAGCCACCAGTTTCACCAACCAGATGCCTGTCCCGCTGAGTTACTCCTGCATTTTGTGTCTATTGACAAAATTTGATATCAAGCCACACCTTCAGGCTTCAAAATTATTCAAGCACATTATGTAACCACCATTCAGATATATTCAAAGGCATTTCATCCCAAAAACTAATCCAAATATTGATTGTTTTTTTCATGTTGAAAACTAAAGCGATTGAAATTTATTAAATACCAAAAATACAATATAAAAACTCAATCTATTAAAACAACATCATAGGATATTAATCATTAAAGGATATTGAAATGATCTTAATATCTCACAACTGTTCTCTTCCACTTAAATTAGTGCTGCACAGCACATGGTACCTAATCTAATTCAGTGCAGGCTCTTCCAATGGATTCCTAAACACCCACAATTTGGTGCTCTGCCGCTGGACTCCATGAGAGGTTCGTCATTGGAAAGCAGCTGGGAAAAGGCCAGCATACTAGCTCTTCAACATCTGTGCACGCGTGCACAGAAAGCACTAACGTGCTACACGTGCTACAGGTAAATTCCCCACTAAATCCAACAGCTCCATTGAAGCTGCCTGACCTGTTAGGTATCTTGAGCATTTTCATTTTTTGTTACACTACTCTTCACTTATAAAAGCAAACTTCCCAAAAACTAAATTGCTTACTCAAGAGTGATAAGAACCATCAAGATAGTAACAAAATGAACCTAATGGGCCTGTCCCAAAACGTGACTTTTTCGCCAAAAATGTTCAACATGTTGAAAATCCAGTGGCGACCAGAACAAGGTATGACTCTTTGGGCGACTACTCACAATCATACAAGCTTCATCCCACGACATGTCGCCGGGGTGTCACCTGTATGGTCGTGAGTAGTCTCCTCAGTCGCCCAAAGAGTTGTAGCGTCTTTCTGGTCGCCGCTGGATTTTCAACATATTGAAAATTTTCAGCAACCTGCAACAACCTATGACAGGTGCCGTCAGTTGCCGAAAAAAGGCGCGTAAGTGGGACAGGCCCATAACATCAGCTATTGAAACTATAGATACAAGGAACTGCAGATGATGGGTTATACCAAAGATAGACATAACGTTCTGGACTAACTCAACGGGTCAGGCAGCATCTTCAGAGAAATAAAAAAAATGGGTGACACTTTGGGGGTTAACCCTTCTTCAGTGATAGTAGAGATCAAAACCTATTATTTTCTCCAGAGATGCTGCCTGACCCACTGAGTTACTCCAGCACTTACTCTCTATCTAAATATCAGATATCTAGATGATTAACAGAGGTTAGTAAATTTCGTTCCTTTTTCATTTGGTTTCATAAATTATTTTCACTCTTTCTAGCAAGCTCCCACATTCAGCAAATTCTCAGCATTTGCTTCATTTTTAATCCAATCTAGTTGTGATTCAGCCAGCTCAAACTTCTTGGACAAGGGTTGTTCTTCTGTAATCTCTGCACAGTAAGTGGTAAAATACTGCGGTATCCTGAGATCACGAATGGTGTGATAGTACATTTGCAAGTCCTTTCCCTTTCTGTAAACTCACAACATGCAACTCCTGGAAATAGAACAGATGCTGGGCTCAATCACAATCAACTTCCTGTCTCTGGGATAGGTCGTCTGTAGATGGGCCTATGCTAATGAAACTGGTTCCTACTCAAAGTCAAAAGAAACCAACAGGAAATGGCTGGGTTTCTTCCTTGTTTAAATTTGTTTAAAAAGGAAAATTTGTAAATTTGCTTGAATGACATTGTGAAACAAACACTCTTCATAACTCCAGCTTACAAGTAATTTTGTACACAATTTCTCTGGCTCTAATGGATTATTTAAACATCTCAATTCTCATTACCTCTCATATATCCCCATTTCTTCCTCTTTTCATGTCCACCAGTTAAAAGCTATTTCAGTAATAGCAAATGCAAAATGGGTTTCTGCAATCAACTCGGGTTGGAACCGCAGATGAAAAGAATGCAGCCATATGGTTCTAATTGAGGAATAGACAAAATAATTTACCACACGGGAAGCTATGGACTATGTTTCTACTCAATCATAAAAAGGACATTGCCCAAGAGATGGACAGAGGAGCAGTATTATTGGTACCCCCAGACCTGCATATGAATTATTTAAAGTATTACAGTTCAGAAAGCAAGAAGGGGAAAGTTTAACTGTGGTAAAAATTGTAAAATCTTCTAGATTCTGTAACATATGCTCTTATTTGATCTAAAATGATTATTTAAAAACAAATACATTTAAACTTACATTAAACCAATGTAAATAGGCTTGTAAATAAGGCAAAGTTACAGATAATTAACATTTTGCATCAACATGGTCTAATCTTTATTTGTGTAATAAATTCATTATGCAGCCAGAGGATCTGAAATTATATGAATATCGGTGATCATACAAGTCTAAAAGTTATACATGGTAAAATTCTATGTTATTGCCATCATGAGTGGAGTTAATTTATTATAAGTATAAGGACGCAATTTATTTGTTCTCTACACAAACCTTTTGCGGTTTTAAAGTATTAAAATGGGTAAAACAAGTCTGAACATGGGACTGTTATGGGCCTGTCCCATTTGGCGATTTTTTTCGGCGACTGCCGGCGTCATATCAGTGTCGCCCAAAGATTTTGAACATTTCAAATTCCAGTGGCGACAAAAAAAATGTTGCGACACTTGAAAAAACACCGCGCGTGAATCCGCCATCACGCCGGAATTTTTCAGTGACATGATACGCAAGTCAATGATGCCGGCAGTCGCTGAAAAAATCGCCAAGTGGGACAGGCCCTTTATTGTTCAAATATCTTCTATGCAATTTATAAGATGATAGGTTAATTTAACAAAATGTTAGAAATATTCAAATGGAGCAAAATGTTTGAAAAAATCTAATGTTTGAGTGTGTTGACTTTCATCTATTAGTTAATTTATCTCCTCAGGTATAGGTGACAAACGTTGTAGTAAGAAGTTCTTTACCTGCATTTAAACCAAGAGAGAAAAGTCCTTTGATTATGAGCATATTGGTTATGACATAGCTTCACATGTAGAGTTTTTTTGCCTTTGGACAGGAAGTTCTCATTTCCTAATTCCAGTGTCAGATCCATTTATTTGACATGACAAGGGTATATGTTGCACTCGAATTCTGTCAAACAAATACCAGGAAGGCTACCGAATTTTCTGATTGATGGTAATATAAACAGAACTAGGGAATATACCCATTAGATTAAACAAACTGCTACAAAGTCTGTAAATATCCTCTGCAGTAGAAGTTCTATAACACAACAGAAGCATCTTAAACTAACTATTAGAGTAACGGTTATGTGATATTTCATGTGAAAGCTCTGATTGAAGTAGTTTTCTGCTACTCATGGCCATTTCCCAAAATGTATCACTTCCAAAAGTGTGTGACATGCTTTAAAAAAGTGGATCTGAGCCTTCATTTAGAAAGAAAGAAGTGCAGATGCTGGTTTATACCAAAGATAGGCACAAAGTGCTGGAGTAATTCAGGGCGTCAGGCAGCATTTCTGGCGAAAAAGGACAGGGACGTTTCAGGCCCTGTGAAGACCTTCGTCAGACTGAAAGGGTCCCAACATGAAAAATCACCTGCCAATTTTCTCTAGAGATGTTGCCTGACCCACTGAGTTACTCCAGCACTTTGTGTCTATCTCTGAGTCTTCCTTTGTTGCATGTATGTTAATCGGAATATTTTGTGCTCTCAAAGCAGGATGGGAATCTTAGTTCATAGTGTGGAGTAACCAGAATCCTCTTATAATTCTTCTAATTTAGTGTAATAACTATGTAAATAGTTTCAATCTCACTTGCTAACAACATCATTAAAAATAAAAAGACTCAAAATGCTGAAGGAACACAGTGGGTCAGGCAGCATCTCTGGATAGGCGATGTTTTGGTTCGGGCTTCAAATTGATTACGGGGGAGGTGGGAAAGGAAGCTGGAAAAGAGGAGGGGCAGGACAGAACATGGGCAGTGATAGTAAATACATGTAAATTCCTGGGATGTCAGGACTTTCATATGAAGAAAGACTGGATAGACTCGGTTTGTACTCGCTAGAATTTAGAAGATTGAGGGGAGATCTTATCGAAACTTACAAAATTCTTAAGGGGTTGGACAGGCTAGATGCAGGAAGAGTGTTCCCGATGTTGGGGAAGTCCAGAACAAGGGGCCACGGTTTAAGGATAAGGAGGAAATCTTTTAGGACTGAGATGAGAAAAACATTTTTCACACAGAGAGTGGTTACTCTGGAATTTTACTTCGGAGTCACGTGAGTGACTACGTGAAGAACCCCGCCAGGACGCATGCGTGTCATATCGCTACACACACTGCGAAACAGTCAGGCGGGGTGGAACGACGTTCCCCCGCAGCGGCAGTTTTAAAAGCCGGAACCTGCAGGTAAGAGATACTCTGCGGTCTTTTGTGTTGTTCCCGTACTGATTTACAGGTGGGGAGTCAATGGACAAGTCCAAGAAAACAACGAGGGCTGCGACAAAGCTGGCGGGGGAGGACCGCGGAGTTGCGGGCAGCCAGCAGCGGCCAGCGGCACATGAATCACCCGTAATGGGAACAGCTGTGCCCGACTTCGCCTCCGCACCAGCCAGATCCACTCCGCGGCCGGGCGGTAAGGCAAAACAAAAAACCAACAAAGTCGTTGACTCAGATGAGTCCGACTTAGAGCAGCCGCGAGCGGCCAGCGACCGTGAGCGCTGGAGCCGGATGGAGCGGTGTGTGGAGTCTAGTCACTGTGGCACTATGTTAAACCCACAGCAGCACCTCTTGTAGGGCTGCACAGTGCATCTCCCTCGTCAGAGGGGAGTACTGGGGGTCAGTTCTGGGCTGATCCTGAAGAGGGGTTTGCAGAAGAGAAATCAAGTGTACAAGGGGTGCAGGAACGTGAAAATTTACTGGACATGGTGTCCAACTTCATACAGCCAGACCAGACTGACCAAAACCTGGAACAAAAACTAGCTGCCAGTATAGATTATATGTCCTTTCACCAGCTACAGGAACAGGCTGTATTGGACACCACGGCAAGACACTTGGCACCAGGTAACTGTATATCCCTGAATGTTCCTGTTGTAAATAATTGCATATGGAAACATATCGGAGCAGGAGTTAGAGGCATGGATGTCAAACTCCAAAAGGTACTAAAGCTCCTAACAGCGGGAATAACAGCTTTCGCCCACACAGTAGATGAGAAGGACATGTCGCAGGACCAACAGGATGCACTGGCACTGCTTTGCAACACACAATATGAAATAAACAGCATCAGGAAGAGTGCCACCCGACCAGCTCTAAACCCAAAATTCACAGGTCTGTGCAAACCTGGAAACGTAAAACCACCAATTTTACTATTTGGAGGTAACCTATCGAAGCAAGTCAAGGAGCTCGATGAGGAGGCAAAAACCCTGGGGCTCATAAAAGCGACTTCATCAAAAACCTACTACGGCCATAAACAGCACCCTTACGCACCCACCAGTAGAACAAGACAAACTGGTGAAAGCTCAAAGGTCCGGTACACCGAACATGAGTCTTTTTTAGGCCATTTTCCAAAAAGGCCGGCCTTTTTGGAAAATACGCAAACCTCCAACACCAACCCAACCACAAACCCATACACCGGCGCCTCAACATCAACGAAGGATTTACAAAAAGAAGTAAACCTGCCACTGGTAACTATGGAGGTAGGTGGGTCTGGTTCCCTACAAATTGTAGGGAGCATGGAGGTTGGGGGGAGATTACACTTCTTTCTGGATGCATGGAGTATGTTAACTACCGGCACTTATATTTTAAGCAGTATCCAGGGATATACCATAGAATTTATACACAAATACAGCCCTCCAGTTCAGCATGTACCGAACCGAATGTTCGTACTTTCAGGTAAAGAAAAATCAGAAGCGCATGCTGAACTGGAACGGCTTTACGCAAAAGGGGTAATTGAAAAATCCCAACACGAATCGCTAGAATTCGTGTCCAATATCTTTGCTGGAAAAGAGGAGGGGTAGGACAGAACATGGGCAGTGATAGTAAATACATGTAAATTCCTGGGATGTCAGGACTTTCATATGAAGAAAGACTGGATAGACTCGGTTTGTACTCGCTAGAATTTAGAAGATTGAGGGGAGATCTTATAGAAACTTACAAAATTCTTAAGGGGTTGGACAGGCTAGATGCAGGAAGAGTGTTCCCGATGTTGGGAAAGTCCAGAACAAGGGGCCACAGTTTAAGGATAAGGAGGAAATCTTTTAGGACTGAGATGAGAAAAACATTTTTCACACAGAGAGTGGTTACTCTGGAATTCTCTGCCACAGAAGGTAGTTGAGGCCAGTTCATTGGCTATATTTAAGAGGGAGTTAGATGTGGCCCTTGTGGCTAAAGGGATCAGGGGGTATGGAGAGAAGGCAGGTACAGGGTACTGAGTTGGATGATCAGCTATGATCATATTGAATGGCGGTGCAGGCTCGAAGGGCCGAATGGCCTACTCCTGCACGAATTTTCTATGTTTCTATGTTTCTAAAGGGGTTTTCTGATAGGCCGATTTTTGGACAAAGGTCAGACAGCCTTTTTTAAGGCAGAGATAGATAGATTCTTGATTAGTACAGGTGTCAGAGGTTATGGGGAGAAGGCATGAGAATGGGGTTAGGAGGGAGAGATAGATCAGCCATAATTGAATGGCAGAGCAGACTTGATGGGCCGAATGGCCTAATTCTACTCCTATTCCTTATGACATTATGACAGCCGTGAGCCTGAAAGGACGAAGAGTTGTGAATTGTGAAACTTGAGGGGAGAAAAGATGCGAATTGGGTATCATTAAAAATGTGTGCTACCAGTATTGCACACTAACAGCTCCCACATGAAGTTTAGGAGTGTGGAACCTTGCCCAGGTGGAATTCTTGACCATCGCTCTCTGGGCCACATATATCATAATCACAATAATCATAATCATAATCATACTTTATTAGGCAAGTATGTTTTGCATCATACGAGGAATTTGATTTGCCATACAGTCTTACCAATAAAAAGCAACAGAACACACAAAATACATTTTAACAAAAACATCCACCACAGGAGGGTAAAGCTACCTTATTTATATTTACTTTAATGCTTCATCAATAATTCTTGGTGCTTTGATGTATTAATAATTGATATATTGTTTATTTTTTAAATGATTTTAGTATTGTTTTAATCATTTACATCCTCTGTGATGGGCTTTAAAAAACTTTGAAAGTCAGAAGTGTTGTATGGTCTTGACAGCTTTAACAGGGCATGAAGCTCCAACCCCATCTTTACCTTCCGTGAAAGGCCACCCGAGAATTATAGGGACAAGTCGTTGGATTACATCTCCTGATGCCTCATCCTTGAGTGTGGAAAGTCAGCTCATTTCAGCACACTGCCAGGTCAGTGAGAGTGGGTGGTCCTGCAATATTGGACCCCTAAAATGATCACACAGAAGGCAAAAATAAAACCTATCTTCAGGTAGAAATATTGCATTCAATTCCACAGCCATGCCGATTAGTATATTGTACTTAATTATGGATGCATCATGAAACCTACTTCCCAATAGTCTCCCATGACTTGGCTTGGGGCGTACTGCTTTATTAAAGGTGTAGAAGCTAACATTTGATAGGGCTGACAACGGGCACAGGAATGAATCTGCATATAATGCTTGCAATGCAAGCATTAGGCCAGACGGCTGGTTTTCGTGATTGTGGCCTGCAGCCTGCATTAGTTTAGTTTAGTTTAGTTTATTGTCACGTGTACTGAGGTACAGTGAAAGGCTTTTGTTGTGTGCTAACCAGTCAGCGGAAAGATAATCGAGCCATTCACAATGTACAGATACAAGATAAATGGAATAACGTTTCGTGCAAGTTAAGGGCCTGTCCCACTTGCATGCGATTGTGTGCGTTTGGCGCGACCAACCGGAAGCAGAGGTCGCGCGAAGTTCGCGCTAAGTTCACGCTAAGTTCGCGCTAAATTCACGCTAAGTTCGCGCGTGACGTCATTTACGTCATGCTTACACATCAGCTGGGCAAGAGGTGGGCCGACTGAAGTTGGGCGTCGTACGGCGTCGGGCGGTGACTTCATCACGCAACGCCATGCCGGGTGGTGACGTCATCACGCAATGCCACGGGCTAGGCGTACGCCGTCAAGATGCTGCGTACGCCATCAAGATGCTGCATACGACATCAAGACGCTGCGTATGACCGCAATGCGCCTGCGTGCATACGCAGGCCAACAGGCAGTTGGTGCGCGAAGATTTTGGTCACTGCAGGAATTTCGGAGCCCCGCGCGATGTCGGGACCAGCCCCGCACAACTCCATACCTCTCCGCGCTTCTAAGTGGGACCGGCCCCGTGCGGCCATACGGTTTTCGTACGCCTCAAGCTACCACGAGGTCGCGTAATTTGCGAGCCAAGGTCCCATAAGTGGGACAGGCCCTTTACAGTAAAGCCAGTAAAGTGCGATCAAGGATAGTCCAAGGGTCTCCAATGAGATAGATAGTAGTTCAAGACTGCTCTCTAGTTGTGGTAGGATGGTTTGCTTGCCTGATAACAGTAGGGAAGAAACTGTCCCTGAATCCGGAGGTGTGCGCTTTCACACTTCTATACCTTTTGCCTGATGGGAGAGGGGAGTGGCCAGGGTGCGACTCGTCCTTGATTATGCTGCTGGCCTTGCCAAGGCAGTGTGAAATATAAATGGAGTCAATGGATGGGAGGTTGGTTTGTGTGATGGTCTGTGCTGTGTCTCTGCAATTTTTTGCCGTCTAGGATAGAGCTGTTCCCAAACCAAGCTGCGATGCATCCTTATAAAATGCTTTCTACGGCGCATCTGTAGAAGTTTGTGAGAGTTGTTAGGGACATGCCGAACTTCTTAAGCCTTCTAAGGAATCCAGATTACCCAGTGGCTGCAAACTCAGTAGAGGGCCCATAGCAAGTTCTGCCAGTATGTTAAAGGCAACAGAGTTGCTGCAGCAATGGCTCATCCTGCTTTGGAGCATGCAAGAAGGCGCAACATAGGGTGGGAGTGTAAGAGCAGGCAGCAAGGAAACAGGTGGAGACGGAGAAGGAAGTATTCTGTCCACAGGGGACCAGGCGGTTACAAAGCATGTCATTACCAGTACAGGACCTGCAACCTCTTTCAGATACTGTGGGTAGCTAAAACTAACAAATGACGCCACTTTATCAAACCAATGAAAGGCTTACAATTTAAGGTAACGTGGCTTTGTTTTCCAGTGAAAGGCTTACTGGAAAATCCCTGCTGAACATTATTGGAAAATAAAGAGAGTACATCATTATGTGGTGCAATTCTTAAAGTGGTACAAAAGTAAAACAATATTGATAGCTAATAATAAACGTCTTATTCAACATGTACAGTCCATAAATTTACGTAAACTCCTTCGCAATCGTCACTATGGTGGAGAATGCAATTGAAGGCCTTTGTTATTATAAGGCCTTGTCTGTTGCATGAGATCTCATGGAAATTGAATTTTCCGCTGACATGCACTTTCAGTGACCCACCAAGCTGAGAGGAAATATTTCAGCTGATTATCTTTTCTTGACTAACAAATATTCAAGAAAATTAATTCCTGCTAATTTTCTGACTGTGCGCAGTCTGTTGGTTTCATTACCAATTGGTTCGTGATCACTGGATAATCCAGACACACTGGTAAAAATCCTATATTTCCATACAATAAAAAATGAAACTTGACTTACTGTTCATGGTGGTCCTAATTATACCGAGGCAGAATAACAGAATGCAATTCCCAAAATACTGGTTAAATAAAAGGAACATTGCATGCTAAAACAGAAGTGGACTAACTGAGTTGACATAAATCAGAGCCTTATCCGTAGTGTACACGATTCAGGCTTGGATTTGTGAGGTCCCTTGGCAATCAAGAGCTGAGCTCATGGCGAACTGTGGAAGTAAAAAAAAGTTACTTTTAATCCTTTGTCATTATTGGAGTCCCTTGTCCAATAACATTTCATGCATGCTTTATTTCAGCAAGGACTAATAAGGGTACACTTTCTGATCTGCCTATGAAACTGCTTTTGGATATTTGTGTGTGGAATTCGTTCAGCAGCAAACAGACATGCAACAGAAGAAGTCAAAGTATGTTTAATTTGCATCACTGCTTGCTGCTAAAGAAACAAAATAGGAACTCATTAATCCAGTTGGAGAGCTATTGGCTCTATTATTTTCACTGATGTGTCCGTTAACAACTGCCGGCACCTCCATGTAGAAACTATGCCTGGGAAAAAAAGTTGAGATCCAGTTAACCCAAGCACTTTGCAATAGAAATTAGACCTTGTTTTGCCCATGTTATGTGCAAAATAGATCCCAGTGGGCCCAACAGAGGTCTCAAAGACATATGGCCCCATTCTAAGCAGCTTTGCTTAGAATGGGGCCAGCATCTTAAACTAGAACAAGAGGCCTGGCATTTATTTAGCAAACCTTTATTATACACTGTGGTCACATGCGGCCTTCGAATTGTAAGTGAGGTCCGAGACTCATTATTGAGCAGACATACCGTCAGTGTCACATTGCACCCCTTTACTAGGCCATGACTGGTGGGGCTTCAGTAAAAGGTATTCTGAGGAGAGTTGAATGAGAGGGTGCTGAGGCACCAAGGAGCAAAGTCTCCATTGGCGATCTATGACTGAGTGGAGGAGAAATACCTTCATGTTTGAGAGTTCTGAGCCTTTGTATTTCTCTTACGACAGTGAGCAAGGGATGCTCCAGTATGCTCAAAACTGAATTGTTTAGATCTGGGGGCTCTAAGGGAATCAAGGTAAAAAGGTTCAAGTGAAAAGTAGACTATGAGCCAAATTTCCTTTTCCTATGGTGCATTTACATCTGGGAGTAATTCAAATTATTACATATTTTCAGAGCATAAACATTATTGCAGTTACAGTAAGTAAAATGCTTCTGATACTGATAATAAATCTTGTATTGCTCTGGTCAATTTTGATAACCAAATATATTAAGGAATATGGGGAAAGATTTTGTATGGAATTGGATGATCTCATCAAATGCCTGCTCCTGTCCCAAAGTTCTAACCTTCCGAGATCAGCACTGGTCAGCTTGGTCGGCTGAACGGAAGGCCTGGTGGATCGTGGCCTGCAGGAGGAGGTCGCTGAGCCAGTCCTCTGCGCGTTGGATCGGCGGACTGCCGGCCTGGATGGGGGAGGCCCACGTGCTGGCCCCCGCTCGTCCCCCGAAGACCAGAGGATGGAGCCAGCAATGTGGGGTGAGGAGCAAGGCTGCTTGGAGAGGAGAGGGAACCGGGATCAGGCGCCTTTGTGGTCGGCTGCAGGAGGCACCCTCGGTGCACAAAGGTGGACGGGTGAAGAGGGTATGTGGCCACCAAAAGAAAGAGATGGCTGGAGACCCCCAACAGCATTGGACTTGCCCGGAACAGGCACCATTCATAAGAACTAGAGCGTGGAGAATGGCACCAAAACATGGCGCCTCTTGCATGTGGGCTCAGCAAACTACATCCGTACACTTGCTAATTAAGGATTGGGGATATGGTCATACTCTACAAGACTGTTTGTAAGACAAAGAATTTCATTATGTTAGCACTTTGCACATATGACAATGAAAGCAACATGGTAACATTGAAGTAATTGCTAGATCAAGTGAAATAGGAACTCAAACTTCAAATCAATTCTGGACTCCATATGAAGAACAGAATTAGTTTCAAGTTTGAGTTTATATTTGGGATTCACAAAATGTACTGTACAGCAGTTTCTCAAACATGCCCATACCAGCCTACATCACAGCGTGCTCTGGTGCCCTAAATTGCTCATGGGTAGATTACATTTCTGCAGAGTTTGAAGTGGTATATGATCTCTCTTGCTTAGACAGGACCTTTCCTTTTTCAAATATTTTAAAAAGCATATGTGTATATATACAGTAGGTTAGACACAAAATGCTGGAGTAACTCAGCGGGATAGGCAGCATTTCTGGCTAGAAGGAATGGGTGACGTTTAGGGTCGAGAAGCTTCTTCAGACTGAGAATCAGGGGAGAGGGAGACACAAGATTTGAAAAGTATAGGCTGTCCCTTCATTTCTTCATGGTGAAATATCAATAAACTCAGTAGGTGATGTCAAGCGTATATCATACTCATGAGCCCAAAGTAGCCAAAGGGAAAGAGTAGGGAATTAGCATGTTCATTGACAACAAAGGGTATTCTGATAACTTTGAAATTCCAACATGAAAGAAGGCATTGGAATTGATGGTGATTTGGAAAATATTTAAGAATGACAGAAAATGGGAGAGAACATATTTTGCATAGAAAAGGTGATCAAATACTCCATCTGTGGAGTCTTTTAAGTTCCTGGGAACCATCATCTCCAAGGACCTTAAATGCGGGGCCACCATCGGCTCCACAGTCAAAAAGGCACAACAGAGGATGTATGTCTTGTGTCAGCTGAGGAAGCACAATCTGCCACAGGCAATGATGGTCCAATTTTATACGGCCATCATAGAGTCTGTCCTCACCTTCTTCATCATAGTCTGATTTGGCTCAGCCACCAAGCACGACATCCGGAGGCTGCAGCAAATCGGCCGATCAGCTAAGAAGGTTATTGGCAGCAACCTTCCCTCCATTGACGAACTGTACACTGCAAGGGCCAGGAAACAAGATCATCTCTGACCCCTCTCACCCTGGCCACAAACTCGTTGAATCACTTCCCTCTGGAAGTCGACTCCGGACTGTCAAAGCTGCCACAGCCATACATAAAAACAGCTATTTTCCACGAGTAGTAGCTCTACTCAATAATCAAAAATGTGTAGCCTCCTTTTGCTCTGGTATTTTATTTAATTCACGTGTTTAGTCGATAATGTTTTATTATTAATGTTTAATATTTTATGTGACATTCCTTTTATTTTTTTAAATATTTTTATTAGAAGCAACGTACAGTAGTATAAACCGCAGCATATGACAAAATACATTTAATGTACTTCTTCCATTTTTAATTTAACAAGAAAGAAATAGAACAAGAGAGAAAGAGCGAGAAAAAGAGAGTGAAAGAAATAGTGAATGTGTCATTCCTAACTGTCACTGTACGTCATGTTGTCACCTGCGGGTGGAGCACCTCGGCAAATTCCTTGTATGTGAATACTTGGCCAATAACTTGTTCATAATTCATAATAATTCATAATCTGTGCAAGAACCAACAACAATCCACATCAACCTTGTGCAAGGCTTCTGCAAGATGCCACAGACTGAAGGTCTCGTGGTTGCAGTCAGGATAATGGCCATTCAACTCCATGACGGTTCTGTATCTGGTTAAATATCAGAAGCAGATTAAGGAAGTGGACGTGTTTTCAGTTGCAGGCCTGGATAAAGTGGATGTGAAGAGGATGTTTCCAGTAGTGAGAGAGTGTATGACCAGAGGGCCCAGCATCAGAATAAAAGGACGTTCCTTTAGAATGGAGATGAGGAGGAAATTCTTTAGCCAGAGGGTGGCGAATCTGCAGAATCCATTGCCACAGACGGCAGTGGAGGCCAAGTTCTTTGAAAGCAGAGATGTCAGGAAGTCAAAAGGTACGGGGTGAAGGTAGGAGAATGAGGTTGAGAGGGAAAAATACATCAGCAATGATCGAATGGCAGCACAGGCTCGATGGGCCAAATGACCTAATTCTGCTCCTATGTCTTATAGACATATCACGGCAGCAAACAGTATCATAAAGAAATATATTTTTCATCAATTCCATGTGGTATCATAGAAATAGATGCATAGAATCAGAGACTTATACAACACAGAAATAGGCCTGAATATAGACACAAAAAACTGGAGTAACTCAACGGGTCAGACAGCATCTCTGGAGAAAAGAAATAGGTGACATTTCGAGTCGAGACCCTTCTTCAGACTGAGAGTCAGTGGAAAGGGAAACGAGAGATATTGACGTTGATATAGAGAGATATAGAACAAATCAATGAACGATATGTAAAAAAGTAATGGTGATAAAGGAAACAGGCCATTGTTAACTGTGGGTTGGGTGAAATCGAGTTACAGACAATGAGACTTAACAAGGTGACTTTGAAGCTGATACGACTTGGGTGGGGGGAGGGACGGAGAGAGAGGGGATATTACTTGGGTGGGGAAGAGATGGAGAGAGAGGGGATACGACTTGGGTAGGGGTGGGATGGAGAGAGAGGACTGAAATAGGCCCGCAGCCCAGCTTGCCAATGCTGGCCAAACATTGTAATCATGTCTTCTCTTGTTCCATATACCCACCACTCTCTGTGTGAAACATTTGCCCCTCAGATCCCCTTTAAATCTTTCCACTCTCACGTTAAACCTATGCTCTCAAGTATTAGACATTCCTATCCTGGGAAAGAAAGACTGTGACTATCTTTGCCCCTCATAATTTTATGAACCTCCATAAGGTCACCCTTCAGTTTCCCAGGAAAAACATCCCAGTCTATCCAATCTCTCAAGCAAGCAATCATACTGCCGCTGATCATTGCGCAGTTGAGAACAAGTCACCATATGCTGAAAATATCTGCACGGTCCAGCCCGGAGAGATGCTGAAATACAGTAGCTCATGGCAACTCTGACTTTAGAGATTTTAGAAATACAGCATGGAAACATGCCCTTCGGTCCACCGAGTCCACGCTGGCCAGCAAAGACCCCGTATACTAACACACTAAGGACAATGTTTAAAACTTACTGAATCCAATTAACCTACAAACTTTATGTCTGTGGAGTGTGGGAGGGAACCAGAACACCCGGAGAAAACCCGCGTGGTCACAGGGAGAACGTTCAAATTCAGTACAGGAAGCACCCGCAATCAGGATTTAACAACTCTACCATAGTGCCACTGTGCCACCGCTAACTTTGACTACCATTGGCAATGTAGTCCTTGCCTTGATCTGGAATTACAGATGCAACTGGAGCTGTTGACAAATTTCAGTGTGGACAGCGTTACTGAAGTCCAGACCTCTCACACAACATTTGTTGCTGGGATCCATGTACTGATGTTGCTTTCTGATAAGCCTAGTTGGATATGGCTTGCTGGTAGAAGCCTTTCGTCACCAACTCCATCTCTTTATTCTTTTAAGAATTTGTTCTGTTCTTGCCATTGCTTCTTCTCCAAGGGAATGTGCAAAAATCTGGAAGTAATGTTGAGGTGTAAAGAAAGAGAAAGATAGACACAAAGTGCTGGAGCAACTCAGTGGGTCAGGCAGCATCTCTGAGAAAAGGCACAGTCGACATTTCAGGTCCGAACACTTCTTTAGACTGAGGGGGGAGGGGAAGCAAATGGATGTAGGAAAAGCCCAGAACACATCAGGGACAGCAACAGATGGCCAAGGAAAGATGGAGCTCATAATGGCCCATTATTGGCTGGGGAAGTGGTGAGAGCAGGGGAGAGGAGCAAAGGTGAGAAAGAGAGATTGGATTAAGAAAGAGTGCTTGACATTAAAAAACAACCAGAGATTAAGATTTATATTTTTAAACCCCCTTGAAAAGTTCAAAACCAGAAAGAACAAGACTCTACACTTGAAATAATGCTGTGCCAATGATATTGTTTGGCAAAAAATTAACAATTATCTCATTACTAAATAGGGTGGTTATTTGTTGAATTAAATTTATGGTCAGGTTTAATTTACATTTGTTACGTATAAATACAACTTCATGACAATCATTAATTTCTATACTACATGGAAGGAGGCCATTCTGCCAATCAATCCTATGCCAGCACTGGCAACCACCAACTATCCCAGAGCTTGAAAGTGGAATAAATCCCTTCAGTACTTTGTATACATGCCCTGTTCACATCAGCAACTTTAAAGATTTCTGTGAAACAACAGCCATCTGGATGATGACATCACTTGCCTGCAATAATCAATCAGCAACGAGCCAGCAAGCAGTTACTAAATCCATTAAGCAGTGTTGTTGGGACTCTACCTTCTGCTGACCACTTGTTCAGTCGGTGTGACATTAAGATAACCCATTTTTTGGGGTGTTGAGTATCTCTAGTGTCAACAGTGAACTTCTGGCACATATGAGGTCTGAACTCACCAACACTCTCACCAATGTGGCATTTGGCATGAAACGCCCACAGCATATGACATGCTGGGATTAATCTGATATTCTTAGTGCCAAAACAATGGGTCTTAATAGCCTTCTTGTAATGTGAAACCCATAGCCGCATTGTACTTTGTCTGTAGCCTTCCTGGATTTTTGTATGGATTATTGTATGGATTTACTATTATTACACCTCTATTTTGCCACAAAATCAAATATTACACAGGGCCAGAATAGGCAAATATTCCACAGGGCCAGCATTAGATTCCACATCTGCGCCTCATTAGATTTGACCTTGCACCCCTTCAATTGAAGAAAGTATACCCTTAAGATGACTGACAATGCAAGCTGATTTAAATGCAGCGTCCCAAAAAGACATCTGGCAATGGAGTGGACTAGAAAACCTGCTGTGAATCTCCTATAACAATTAGATTGAGGGATTGGTTAATAACCAGCAGAAGGATTGAGGAGGTTGAACTCCATGCTTAATCAAGCACAGAAAGTGAAATAAAGAAAAGGAAAGAGAGATTGGATTAAGCAAGTTTGAAAGCAAATAAAAAATAAGATTTGATATTTGATTTGAAAGGTTCAAAACCAGAAAGAATGAGTCTCTACACTTGAAATAATGCAAATCTGATGATATAGATTGGCAGCTTTTAACAAGTCAAGTGTGTTATTGTCATACAGTATGTCCCAAAATGCAACAATGAAATTGTTACTTGCAGTAAGACAACAGATATGTAAACATAGTACTTCACCATAATAAACACCAAAAGAAGATATATATTTACATATATATATAAATAAACAAAAATAAAACAATAGTGCAAAGACAAAAACAATGTCCTAAGACCATGTAGTTCAGAGTTGATTTGCAGTGTTTAGTAGACTCTTGATTGTTAGGAAGAAGCTACTCATGAACCTGGGCATTACAATTTTCAGGCTCCTATACCTTCTTCCTGATGGCAGGAGTGAAATGATAGTGTGGCCATGGTGGTGTGGGTCTCTGATCATGCTGACCGCCTTTTTGAGCCAGCGACTCCTGAAGATTCCTTCGATGGTGGGGAGGTCAGTACCGATGATGGACTATGCAATGTACACTACTTTTTTGCAGTCTTCTTTGTTCCAGGGCATTAAGGTGCTAAACCAGGCCATGTTGTAACCAGTCAATATGTTCTCCACTGGAAACTAGTAAAAGTTCAAGAGAATAGTCATTAACATACTGATTCTCCTCAATCTTTCAAGGAAGTAGAGGTATTGATGATTGCATCAATGTGCTGCTTCCAGAACAAATCTCCAGAGAAATGCACACTTAGGAATTTGACGTTTTTGGCTCTCTCCACCACTGTCGATGAAGACAGGTTTATGGATCCTTGGCCTTCTTTTTCCAAAGTCAACAATCAGTTCCTTTGTTTTACTGACATTAAGAGCAAGGTTGTTAATCACATCACTAAATTAGTTGTTTATTGATGGGATGAAATTTCTGACCAAGTTTAGTTCACATCTGCTGTGTACATCTATAACTTCATGACATTCACCTCTTTCCATATCACATGGAAGCAAGCCATTCTGTCAATCAAGGCCACGCCAACTCTCACAAGAACCCCCATCAATCCCATTCCTCAACCTATTTCTGCAGCTTATTCTCACTCGCATGCCCATCAACTCCCCCCGATTCTCCTACCACTACATACACAAGTTTTTGTTTTCAGTAGTCAACCGGCACATCCCACCGTGATTTGTAAGGAAAGCGGAGAACAAGGAGAATGTGCAAACTTCACACAGGCAGCACCACAGGTCAGGATCAAACCCGGATCACTGGAGTTGTAGGGAAGCAGCACTATCTGCTGTTTCACCACAAGCTTTGGACACTTGCATATAGCCATCCTTCTCTCCAGAGATGCTGCCTCACCCGCTGAGTTACTCCAGCATTTTGTGTCTAGCCACCCATCTACTTGTCTCCTGATGTTATTGTGTTATTTTCTACTATGTACCAGTGAGCACCAGTATGCTTACCATCATTATAGCAGCACAGGGGGGAAATTACAATGCCAAGACCTTATCTGTTTGAATGCTCTTGAGTTGCTACTTTTACCTATTTCAGTATGAGTCTGAATCTCAAAATCCTTATTTTTTATCACTCTCCTCAGTTTTACAGATGATGACCAGCACACTCTCACTGCCATTGAATTTTATTCTGCCACATTAATGGAATTGCTTCTCATTGTTGCTTTGCTGTCCAATTGATTTCAATGCCTTTTATTCTGGCTGTATACAACGATGAGATAAGATGGACATCTTTGTGTAATTCCACCTTTATGCACATTGATCTCCTGCTGAAGTAGCTGAGATTCAATTGAAACAAGTAATTCCTATCATCCATTTCCGGAATTTCTGTTCGTATTGTCAAAGTCATTGTTGTTGTCACATTCCACTCTAAAGATTTGTTTCATCTGCTCTTTAATCTCTTAGACAGCATGGTGGCCCTTTGCCTTACAGTGCCAAAGACCCAGGTTCGATCTGTATGGAGTTTGTACGTTCTCCCTGTGACCTGTGTGGGTTTTCGCCAGGTGCTCTGGTTTCCTCTCACTCTTCAAAAATGTACAGGTTTGTAGGCTGATTGACTTGGTAAAATTGTAAATTGTCCCCAGTGTGTGTAGGGTTGTACTAGTATATGGGGATCGCTGGTTGGCGTGGACTTGGTGGGCCAAAGGCCTTTTTCTGCGCAGTATCTCAAAACAAAAGTAAACCGGGCCATTTTCTGAATGTATTGTGAATATATTGTTTTCTGAATATAGCCTGACATCGGCGGTGGGGAAGATGCTAGAGTCAATTATAAAAGATGAAATAGCGGCACATTTGAATAGCAGTAACAGGATCCGGTGTGAGTCAGCATGGATTTACGAAGGGGAAATCAGGCTTGACTAATCTTCTGGAATTTTTTGAGGATGTAACTAGGAAAATGGACAAGGGAGAGCCAGTGGATGTTGCCAGTGGACTTTCAGAATGCATTTGATAAGGTCCCACATAGGCGAATAGTGGGCAAAATTAGGGCACATGGTATTGGGGGTAGAGTGCTGACATGGATAGAAAATTGGTTGGCAGACAGGAAACAAAGAGTAGGGATTAACGGGTCCCTTTCAGAATGGCAGGCAGTGACTAGTGGGGTACCGCAAGGCTCGGTGCTGGGACCGCAGCTATTTACAATATACATCAATGATTTAGATGAAGGGATTCAAAGTAACAGTAGCAAGTTTGCAGATAACACAAAGCTGGGTGGCAGTGTGAATTGTGAGGAGGATGCTATGAGAATGCAGGGTGACTTAGACAGGTTGGGTGAGTGGGCAGGTGCATGGCAGATGCTGTTTAATGTGGATAAATGTGAGGTTATCCACTTTGGTAGCAAAAATAGGAAGGCAGATTATTATCTAAATGGTGCCAAGTTGGGAAAAGGGGAAGTACAACGGGATTTGGGGGTCCTTGTTCATCAGTCAATGGAAGTAAGTATGCAAGTACAGCAGGCAGTGAAGAAAGCGAATGGCATGTTGGCCTTTATAACAAGAGGAGTTGAATATAGGAGCAAAGAGATCCTTCTGCAGTTGTATAGGGTCCCAGTGAGACCACACCTGGAGTATTGTGTGCAGTTTTGGTCACCTAATTTGAGGAAGGGCATTCTTGCTATTGAGGGAGTGCAGCGTAGGTTTACAAGGTTAATTCCCGGGATGGCACGACTGTCATATGCTGAGAGAATGGAGTGGCTGGGCATGTATACTCTGGAGTTTAGAAGGATGAGAGGGAATCTTATTTAAATATATAAGACTATTAAGGGTTTGGACACGCTAGAGGCAGGAAACATGTTCCTGATGTTGGTGGAGTCCAGAACCAGGGGCCACAGTTTATGAATAAGGGGTAAGCCGTTTAGAACGGAGACGAGGAAACACTTTTTCTCACAGAGAGTTGTGAATGTGGAATTCTCTGCCTCAGAGGGCGGTGGAGGCCGGTTCTCTGGATACTTTCAAGAGAGAGCTAGATAGGGCTCTTAAAGATAGACGAGTCAGTGGATATGGGGAGAAGGCAAGAATTGATTGGGGATGATCAGCTATGATCACATTGAACGGTGGTGCTGGCTCGAAGGGCCGAATGGCCTACTCCTACACCTATTGTCTATTGTCCATTGTGAGCTGCACAATCAACCCTGTGTCATGAGTAAGAAACACTTAATCTTGCATCCAACTTAATGCAGGAATTGTGTTGTCGTTAGATACTGTGCTCTGTTTCAATATCTCTTTGCAAATTTGGAGATTCCAACGTTTAGCCACAAATCTAAAATAAACAACACGGGATTCTCAGCTCTGGTGTCAATGGAGTTTATCTAGAAGACCAGAGATCTGATTGCTGCAAGGACCTGAAGAAGGATTCCAATCTGTTCTTACTTGTAATCAATCTAATTTTTGGTCACTACAAACTCCAGTGCTATCTTATGTGATTCAACTTTTGATTCTGATCACATAAGAAAATGAAAAGGTAAAAAATCACTTCCATAACATTCACCTTAAATACTATTTGACATTGTAAATGCAAACACATTCTGAGTGTTAGATTAGCTGGCAAAAACTATTGGGAAATGCAATAAATTAATGAATGTTTTCTAGTATATTTTTTATTTGTTGTAAAGTGGAAATGGTCAAATCGTTCTGAATTTTTCCATGAGAAGTGAAAACAAAGCAGTTGGCTTTATGCAAATAGTACTCGTTAATACTTGATCACAGTAAAAAGATTGATGCAAAAACAAAGTCCATGCTAGGATGCAATCGTATGAAGGAAAAAAATGGGAGGAAATAAAAGTATAAAAGAAGTTTGCATTCTGTACATCTTTGAAAGAGAAATAGGATGCCATAAAGGGATTGATGATGCAGTTGGCAACACTATAAAAAAAATCAGTAGTGTGATTAAAGTTTAATCTGGTATTCTAAATCCAAACATTTTGCACATGAAAGGTTCAACTAACCACTTCAAGGAACACTGAAAATAAACAAGGGATGAAAACAGGGATAATTCAGCAGAATATCCTGAATGTCTCAGAAAATTTCAAGGGAAATGCCTTATATCTACATCAATACTTTTATTCCTTTGGACATGTATATATTAAATGCAGCAATAGAGAGTGTTGCAACTTGTATGATTTTTATTTAATCCAAATTAATATCAAAAGTCAAAAGTTAAGAATGTTCATGGCTATATTTAAGAGGGAGTTAGATGTGGCCCTTGTGGCTAAAGGGATCAGGGGGTTTGGAGAGAAGGCAGGTACAGGATACTGAGTTGGATGATCAGCCATGATCATATTGAATGGCGGTGCCGGCTCGAAGGGCCGAATGGCTTACTCCTGCACCTATTTTCTATGTTTCTATGTTTCTATGTCATGGCTGTTTATCATATTTTCCAGAAATCAGCATTGAAATTTGTACTTTTTACAGCATTGCAGACTCATTAATGGAATAACACAGAATAAATATTCAATAATCAATAATACGATACGATAGAACTTTATTCATCCCTGGAGGGAAATTGGTCTGCCACCATTCATAACACACAAGGTACACGAAAACTTGAATTAAAATTAAATTAATAGTGAAAACAAAAAGAGAAAGACAAGCGACTGTTGGCTGTCTGTCGTGTGCACAGCGCCTTCACTGGAATGAACAAACGAACAAACGCAGACTTATCCCCTGGGCAGAGGATTCCAAACTAGAGTGTCCCCCACACCGAGTCCCCCTTTGTTCTCCCACGGTCCAATAACGGGTCCTCCATTGTTCTTCATGCGGTCCCCCCCGCCGGGTCCCGCCCATGTCGGGTCTCTATTGTCTTCCCCTCCTCACCTCCCCCCCCCCCCCCCCCTACAATAAATTAATCAGTGATACCAGGTAACCAGGCCATGATAGAACAAAAACAGAAATCTGCAGTGCAAACAAAACAAGGTCAATAATAGATCATAGTTGGTAAGGTATGGTAGTTGTTACAGTGTTTGAGGGCCTGGTAGCTGCCAGGAAGAAACTAGTTGAACTCTGGAGGTCATAGTTTTCAGGTTCCTGTATCATCTCCCCGATGGTAGTAGCGAGATGAGAGTGTTGCAGGGCAGTGTGTGTCTTTGATGATATTAGCTGCCTCTTTGATGCAGCACCTCCTGTGGATCACTTTGATGGTGGGGTGGTCAGTACCCATGACGGACCTAGCAATGTCTACCACTTTCTGCAGACTGCTTGGTTCTGAGCATTTGAGTTACCGAACCAGCCATGATGTAACCGTACACTTGTAGAGGTTCGATACACTCGGTAACATTCTGAACCACCTCATATATATTGTATTGAAATAGTAATGGACCATACACTGTGGGAAGTTATTTACTTGATGAATAACAGCAGAAGTTATTTGAGTGGAACTGCACATCTGCAAATAGAATATGTTTTGTGGCTCACCACGGAGCATATTATAATCATTAATCCGGTGTTGAATAGGATGTACCAAATGGCTGAGAGGAATTGAGCCCATTCAAATTCAACACAGAACACGACATGGACACCCTTCACCGAATTCTTACAAGGATAGTATGGCGCAACACAACTTTGGATTTAAATCCAACTATGGGTTGGGTGAAGTGGGTGGGGGGGGACGAGAGGCAGGTATATCTCCACTTTTTTCTCTTTTTTTTTCCTTTCTTTTTTTTCTCCTTCTCCTCTCTTGCATCTTTATCCACTCTTTGGCTACGCTACGTTGGTAGACTAGGGGTCATTGGCTACACTACGTTGGTAGACTAGGGGTCATTGGCTACACTACGTTGGTAGACTAGGGGTCATTGGCTACACTACATTGGTAGTCGGGTTCATTGGCTACACTACGTTGGTAGACTAGGGGTCATTGGCTACACTACGTTGGTAGACTAGGGGTCATTGGCTACACTACGTTGGTAGACTAGGGGTCATTGGCTACACTACGTTGGTAGACTAGGGATCCGATCTTTGCACCTCTCACCTTTTCTCTCTCTTGTTCTTTCTCTATTCTTTTCCCTTATGTTCAAGATAAAAAGTTAAAATTGAAGCTGTACATTAACTGTATAATTTTATATGCCGATTGTTTAATTCTTGTATAATTGCTTCTAATAAAAATAATTTAAAAAAAAAAGAAAAAAAGAAATTCAACACAGAACACTATTATGACTTACAAAGCAAAGCATTCTAAATTAATGGCAGCTGATCCAATCTTTTACAATATTTAACCGTACCTTTGCCAAATGAAAGGACAATGGGAGAAATGCCAGCCTCCTGACAATGATAAATAAAGTGAACAGCCCACTCCAAATCCATAACAACCTATTTGAAAGACAAAAACCTAGCAAGGAACAAATTACACAAAAGATGACAGTAAAAAGAAGATTTTCCAGAATGTTTTATTACCTATTGGATAATTTCAAAAATACACCATATTTTGCAAGGTAAACTCAGTAGACATTTCTGATTCATTTAATTCATGGAAACATCATACAATTCTTTAAAAACCTTTCCACTTGCATATCATACTCACCCAAAGGGATACAATCCCATTCTACAGCAAGAAAATATATTGCACATAATAAGTCATGATAACCAAAATCATTTGATAATAAAATGTTACAGCATAACAGGTGTCCATTCAGCCCATTTTATCTGTGATAGCTCTTTGAAAAAAGGTCACATTTAGAATCTCCTCCTGACTTCAAATGCTTCTACCTGTCAGATTCCATTTTGGAATTTGTGATCTTATAGAGGTGTACAAAATCACGAGAAGAATAGATCAGGTAGATGCATGGAGTCTCTTGCCCAGAATAGGGGAATTAAAAACCAGAGCGGGATTAAAATGCAGTTTTCTACTGCCTGTCGGAGACGGATTTCATCGGGCTGCTAGCTGCTGGAAAAAATCGATCGAACTTTCGTTCCCGTTTTTTTTTTTAATCGCGAGACAATTTAATAATTAGATTAAAATAAAAGGCGACTTCAGATTCAGATTCAATTTTAATTATCATTGTCAGTGTACAGTACAGAGACAACGAAATACATTTAGCATCTCCCTGGAAGAGCGACATAGCAAATGATTTGAATAAATAATAATAAGTGTCCGGGGGGGGGGGGGGGTGATTGGCAGTCACCGAGGTACGTTGTTGAGTAGAGTGACAGCCGCCGGGAAGAAGCTGTTCCTGGACCTGCTGGTTCGGCAACGGAGAGACCTGTAGCGCCTCCCGGATGGTAGGAGGGTAAACAGTCCATGGTTGGGGTGAGAGCATGGTTGGGGTGAGAGCAGACTTCTAACGCCCTCAACGCCTACAACGTGACGAGTTGCAAGAACGGGACAAAACAAAGGGTAAGTCGTCTATTTTACATATAATCTTGTTTCTTGGCTTGGCTTTAATCTAATTTTACGTTGCGAAAATGTGATTTGGGCCCCATACGAACCGGCAGTGTTTTTCCTGCCGATATGGAGTTCAAATTCACCGCAAATGCAACGTTCCAATCGATCGCGTTCCAGAAAAACCCACTTGCAAGATGATTTAAATGCTCTTTGTTTTTGGACAATCATGTCATAAAAACATCTAAATCTTCCATATTTTGTGTTATTGTCTATCCATAGTCAATATTTTTATACTAAATATCAGTTTTAGTCCCATGTATTGTGCAAAAAAATAATAATTTTGATTATATTGAGTGGATGTTTCTAGATTAATTTATGGGAATTATGGGAACATTACATTCCTTCTTTCTGGCATATAAAATAATGACAGTGAGATTTAAAAATCATGTTATATTGTGAATTCTTGTGTGAATGGGATTAGTTTGTTATTTGGATACTTCGGCTATTTTTTTTAAAATATCTATTTCTTAAGAAATGGAATCTACAGGACATTCTTAATGGGAAAGTAGTGGACAGAAAGGCATGTCATGCTTGGTTTGAAGAGCAAAAACTTGTAGTTTACAATGCCAAAATTGAAAAGTTGAGGAAAAACAAGGTGTGCAGAGTTGCCTATTGGTTACAATCTGAGGAGTATGATGATGCTACTGATTATGATATGCCAATGTACCAGCTAGCAACTGATCTTCTCCTTAAAGACTTGGTCTATTGCTAGAAATTGTAATTTATTTACCTATCTGTTGCAGATTTAAGCATAAAATATAACAATATTAAAGTTCTGATCTTGAGAATATCACATTTTTGAATTTTCAAGGCAGTCTGGGTGTTTATTACTATTTCCGTCACAACGGTCAATTTCTTAATTAACTACAATTAGGTAATTAACTAATTATAGACAATAGACAATAGACAATAGACACTGGGTGCAGGAGTAGGCCATTCGGCCCTTCGAGCCAGCACCGCCATTCTATGTGATCATGGCTGATCATCCCCAATCAGTACCCCGTTCCTGCCTTCTCCCCATATCCCCTGACTCCGCTATTTTTAAGAGCCTTATCTAGCTCTCTCTTGAAAGCATCCAGAGAACCTGCCTGCACCGCCCTCTGAGGCAGAGAATTCCACAGACTCACCACTCTCTGTGAGAAAAAGTGTTTCCACGTCTCCGTTTTAAATGGCTTACTCCTTATTCTTGAACTGTGGCCCCTGGTTCTGGTCTCCCCCAACATCGGGAACATGTTTCTGCCTCTAGCGTGTCCAAGCTCTTAACAATCTTATATGTTTCAATGAGATACCCTCTCATCCTTCTAAACTCCAGAGTGTACAAGCCCTGCTGCTCCATTCTCTCAGCATATGACAGTCCCATCATCCCGGGAATTAACCTTGTAAACCTATGCTGCACTCCCTCAATAGCAAGAATGTCCTTCCTCAAATTAGGGGACCAAAACTGCACACAATACAATTATATGCTTTAATTTCAGGTCATCCAAGTAAGATATATTATATTTGTTTCAGAATGCTTCAATCTATAATAACTGAAAATTTCATTCAGTTATCTTAATTTTTAAGAAAGTTATGGGCTTTTGACTGTCCTCGATCACAGCTTTTGTGTTACGTCAATGGAAAAGCAATAGGGAACAAGATGCTAATTTCCGAGTATGAAAATGGCCATAACTTTTTTAATACTGAAGATATGAAAGTGAATTAGGTGTCAAATTAAACTTTTTATGCTTTATTTGATGGGATAAATTGCAGACTTGATTTTACAAATCTCAAAATTTTGTAACATTGCTACTTTATCCAGGCCCGGGTTGAGCGGTGGCAAATAATATTTGCACCACACAAGTGCCAGCTAAGGATGATATCCAACAAGAGAAAATCCAGCCATCACCCATTGACATTCAGTGGGATTACCATCACTGAATCCCTCACTATCAATATCCTGGCGGTTGCCATCAAATAGATACTGATCTGGAGTAGCTTTGTGCATAATAATCCTACAAGAGCAGCACAGAGGCTGCCCATCTTGCTGAGAGTAGCTCACCTCTAACTCTCCAAAGCCTGTCCATCATCTACAATGCCCAACTTAAGGGTGTGGTGGAATATACTTTCCATTTGATTGGATGTGCGCAGCTTCAACAAGAGGTTCATAGTCATTGGAATATAGAGTCATTGCAATGGGTCAATTGCAATAATACAGGGTCTTGCAACCTGCTTGAAAGGCACATCATCTTGAACCATTCACTCACCAACAATGCACAGTAGCAGCAGTTTGTGCCATCTGTAAGATGCACTGCAGCAACTCACCAAGATTCCTTAGAGAGCCGCTTCCAAATCCATGACCTCCACCAGCTAGGACAGAAAACACATGGCAACATTACCACCTGGAAGTTGCCCACAAAGTTACACAACATCCTAACTTAAATCAATTGTCGTTCCTTCGTCATTTCTGGTCAAATTCCTGGAACTTCCTCCCTAATAGCATTGTGGATATACCCACTCCTCAAGGACTGCAGTGGTTCAAGAAGACAACTTATTGCCACCGGCTCAAGGGCAATTAAGAATGGTCAATTAAATGTTGGTTCAGAATTATAAAATTACACTTTACCAGACTGAAGAAGGGTTCTGATCTGAAACGTCACCAGCCCACGTACTCCAGAAATGCTGCCCGACACTTGAGTTATTCCAGCACCTTGTGTTATTGTGTAAATAAGGCAACGGTGTATATCTAACTGGAATATCTTTAAAATGGTCTTCAAAGATTTCCTGGAAAAGAGAAATTCATTACTTCTTTTTAAGGATTAGCTGATATCCATAAGCAATCAGGTGATGTACAGTACCTATAAATGTGGCTACTTAGGCCGATTGATCTCCTGAATAATAATAATAATAATAATAATAATGTTTTGTTTATAGGGACAGTGCATATTAATGAACATTTTGCATGTAAATATGCGAGATTGTAGCCAATCAGTAGCTAATTTCCGTCTCTAGTCCCAGGCAAAGGTAGGTGAAGTGTCTTGCCCAAGGACACAACATAATCTACATAAGTTCCCTGAATCTGATTTCTGCGAAGCCACATACATTTCAGAGGTAAGTTATTTCTCGTCCATGCCTTCATCTCCAGTATTGATCCTCTTGTTTAGCGCTAACTCAGCATCCTTTATTCACTGTAGACACAAAATGCTGGAGTAACTCAGCGGGACAGGCAGCATGTCTGGAGAGAAGGAATGGGTGACGTTTTGGGTCGAGTGACGTTTCTTCAGTCTGTAGAAGGGTCTCGACCCGAAATGTCACCCATTCCTTCTCTTCAGAAATGCTGCCTGTCCTGCTGAGTTACTCAGGCATTTTGTGTCTACCTTCAATTTAAACCAGCTTCTGCAGTTCTTTCCTACACATCCTTTATCCACTGGCAGAGAGCAAAGCTGCTGGTACTTATGAAAATTGATTAAGAATCAGTTTGCTGAAACTTGAGCCCAAATGTCTTGAAAGGCACTATGATAGGACTCAGCTGTGCTTAGGAATATTGCCCTGGAGAAAATACCAGTCCCAGGTTAGACCTCAGCTATTTGATACAGATAAGTCAAAGCAAAAGCAAAGTATTCTTCCATAACCACAGCCATACTTTGCAGTTTTCTGTGCGCCTCTTCAAATCTAGTCATTCAATCTGCAGACATCCCTGGGGAAGCAAGTATTTTAACCTACCAACCCTGGGAGATACTCTCTTTAGGCCTCACCTTTCTCCTCTCTGCTCTCCTGCTGTCATTCCTCATGCATTCTGTACGCTTCACTTGAAGAAATCTGCTTTAATTCCATGTTAATGTTATTTCCAGCAATGGATATCCCAGGACTGGGTTTATATTTACTGGAACTTAGAAGGATGAGAGGGTTTCTTATAGAAACATATAAAATTCTTAAGGGATTGGACAGGAAAATGTTCCTGATGTTGGAGGGAGTCCAGAACCAGGGTCACAGTTTAAGAATAAGGGATAGGCCATTTAGGACTGAGATGAGGAAAAACCTTTTCACCCAGAGAGTTGTGAATCTGTGGAATTCTCTGCCACAGAAGGCAGTGGAGGCCAATTCACTGGGTGTATTCAAGAGAGAGTTAGATATAGCTCTTAGGGCTAACGGAATCAAGAGATTATGGAGAGAAAGCAGGAACGGGGTACTGATTTTGGATGATCAGCAATGATCATATTGAATGACGGTGCTAGCTCGAAGGGCCGAATGGCCTGCTCCTGCACCTATTTTCTATGTTTCTATGTTTCTATGCAGCATGGAGATTAAGCACCAGAAAATGGGATGCAGTCAGCAGAGAATAGTGATATGATCAGTGATATGACAATTATTCTAATAAACTGAAATTAAAACCATGGCTGGCACAGTGGTGCAGAGGTAAAGTCACTGGGTTTGATCCTGACTACGGGTGCTGTCTGTACAGAGTTTGTACATTCTCCCTGTGACAGCGTGGGTTTTCTCCAGGTTCTCCGGTTTTCTCCCATATTCCAAATATGTACATGTGTGTAGGTTAATTGGCTTATGTAAATTGTCCCTAATGTGTAGGATAATGCAGGTATATGGCTGAATGTTGGTTGGCCAAAGGGCCTGTTTCCACACAGTATTTCCCTAATGTATAAAGCCAGAAATAAATATTCTGGTTTTCCAGCCCACATTATCTCATGGTGCTAGATAGTAAGACAGTTTCTATGCTAACTCCAGGGAGATGAAAAATAATGGATGATGTTAGACCTACTCCTGAAGATAACAGAAAAAGTTGTCTTATAGTATGACAAAATCGCAAATAGCAATGAAAACAAATAAACCTGCCAAGGGGATTCAACAGCCACGAGCAAACTGAACACATCACAGCTGCTCCTAACTTTGCATTTTTCCTTGCATTGATCATCAGCTTGGACAGGTTACATATCCACACTATTGATCCACATTCTGCCATTTCCTGCATATTTGAGTGCCTATCTAAATGCCTTTTAAATATGACTGTTGTATCTGTCTCCACCACCACTCGTGACAATGTGTAACAAGGTGGAGCCTCGTGGCAGTGGGGCCTCGGTAGCGGTGGGGCCTCGACTGTGGTGGGGCCTCGTGGCCGGCAGAGCCTTGCGGCGGCAGTGGTGAAGCCTCGCTGATGGTTGGATTCTTAAGCCCAGTGCTAAAGTTATTGGCTGATTACTTCCAGTTTCAGTTGCTTACTGCCAATAAATTATACATTATTTCATTTCTAATGTTTTCAACATATTTAAGTTAGCCTTGGCATGTCCATACTCATTTCCTATTTAACAAGTTTGGATCTATGACCATGATATGAGATATTTATGCAACCAGACTCATTCAGGTATTCCCCATATAAATTAATGGTTGAATATGTTTTAATTGATACAGAGAACCACCACCATATTCAAACATTTCCAAACAAAACTAAGAAGAATTCTATTTAAGTGCAGCAAAGAAATCTATTTAAGTTTACCAAAAATAAAGAACTGTTAAAGGGGGCAGTTATTGCCCAAGAATTTGGCCAAATAATGCTTGTTTCACTGCCTAAAGAAGGGTCTGAAACATCATCTGTCCACTTTCCTCCACAGATGCTGCCTGACCCCCTGAGTTTTTCCAGCACTTTTTGCTGAAGATTCCAGCATCTGCAATCTCCTGTATTTTTTGTATTAATTAACATCCTAAGTCTTTAATATGATGGGGGAGAGACATTTACAATCATTATAACAATCCCAACATGTTAATAAGGGTCAAACATGTGCCTGAAACATGCATTAAGTCCTCCACATTTGCAAAGGACAAATAATAGGAACAAATCTTATGTGCAGAATTTCTTCAACAGTTTAGCTACCAAATATCTTGGAGCTTCCTGAAAGCGGAAGATAGAAAATTTCCTCCAATTTGTCTGTGAGCAGCACCTATTCCAAATGCACATGTTTAGTAGAGTTCTCTGAAGGTGAGTGGGCAAAATAAAAACCAGGCCTGCGTGACACATCTACAATTCGAGATCCAATTAATAATGCAGGCTGACTTGTCAAACAGTAACTGTACCTTTATTTCCATGAAACTGACTGGGTAAAGATTGAAACTGATAGGTTCATGGAATCTGCCTCCTGAATCTGGCTCATTTCCAACTACTCATCAGTAAGCACATTATTGAACCAACTGAACTGAGAGGTCCTTGCTTATCTCCTCTATCAGGTTAGTTGGTTACAAATTTTATATCCAAATATACTGCAAATATCGTCCTTTTAAATAAGGTAAAAAGATTATGTTAGCTGAGATACTTTCTGAAACAGCCAAATCATTACAAAAACAGACCAGAAACAGGTACTTCACGGTAAGTCACAGTCTGGCCGCAGAAACTGCGGATAGCTTTCATCTGTGCATCAAAGGAAGCAGATTCCCACCACATGCGTTGTGTTAGCATGGAAGCAAGAGGCAAGAGTGTTTAATGGTCATATGCACCAGTACTCATAGACAGGACAGACACAAAGTGTCAGAGTAACTCAGTGAGTCAGGCAGCATCTCCTGAGAAAAAGGTTGGGTGACCTTTGAGGTCGGGACCCATGCCTGAAGAAAGCTCCCGACTCAAAACGTCACCCATACTTTTTCACCAGAGAAGCTGCCTGACCCACTGAGTTACTCTGGCACTTTGTGTCTGTCCTGTCTATGAGTACTGGTGCATGTGTCTATCTTTGGTATAAACCAGCATCTGCAGTTCCTTTCAGCACACTCAGAGACATGACATTCATTGAAATAAGCAAAGAATGAGTTCAAGTAGTTGCTTTCATTTCAGGGGTCATTCAAAACAGTTCATTTAGTGTGTGTGTGTGTGTGTGTGTGTGTGTGTGTGTGTGTGTGTGTGTGTGTGTGTGTGTGTGTGTGTGTGTGTGTGTGTGTGTGTGTGTGTGTGTGTGTGTGTGTGTGTCAGTGTGTGTGTGTGTGTGTGTGTGTGTGTGTGTGTGTGTGTGTGTGTGTGTGTGTGTGTGTGTGTGTCTCTCTGTGTGTGTGTCCGTGTCTGTATCTGTCTATGTTTGTGTGTGTGGCTGGGTCTGTATGGGTCTGTGTGTGTGTTTGTGTGTGTGTCTGTATGTGTCTATGTTTGTGTGTGTGTCTTGGCCTGTATGGGTCTGTGTTTGTCTTGCAGGCACAAATGTTGCCGAAAAAGGGGTCAAAGCGGACAGGTGGAGGAACAGACGCTATTGTGGAACAGGTATCTGCGTGTATGTATAGGTTTGAGCAGTGTGTTTGTCACCCCATTGAGCTTATAGGGAACAAAAGCGAGTCATATTTCTGAGTGTTAAAGCACTCAAATTCACAAACCTTGTCAAACCATGAAAATGTTGCAGAATTGCTCCCAGCTGTGTGAAAGTCCAAGAGTGAATGTGATTTCATTTTCTTACTGATACGGTTGTATCACTAACATTGCCAATTTCTCCCATTTGCTCTTATGGTGCAGGCCATTTTCTTATCAATATACCATAAGGCTGGTGATTGCGAAACTGGAGGTATGCTGCCCCTCCCCCTCCAGTTCACAAGCAGCACATGCACTTCCCAAGTCTGTGGCCTGTGTAGAGTGTGCCAAATTAGGGTTGTATCCCTAATATCAATGTGCAGAAATGGACTATTAGTGGCACAGATTTCAAGAACTAGTTGTCAGAACCTGTACAGATTACCAGTTAAAGTAACATTGTTAAAGTAACATTGAGTCGCTTGGACTATCTTTGGTCAGACTTTACCTTAAACGTTATTCATGTTATTCCCTTTATCATGTATCTGTACACTATGGATGGCTCGATTGTAATCATGTATCGTCTTCCCGCTGACTGGTCAGCACGCAACTAAAGCTATTCACGGTATCTCGGTACACGTGACAATAGACTGAACTCCTACTCAAATTCAGACCCGCATAGACATTTATACTGGGATTGCAATAACATCTCACAAATAGGCAGCATTCATGCAATAAGGCAGGGTTTTAAAATACAGAATTAGCACTGTTAGGAGTATTTTCTAGGCAATGTTTTTATTGTTACCTCAAAATATTTAAGCAAATGCCACAGTGCATTCCTTTTGGGGTAGAAGCAACAGCCTAATAGTTGTTCACAAGAAAATGTAGTACGTTAAAAGAAACCTAGATTAATAATGAGAGGGAAGAATAGTGACTACACTGATACATTAAGATGAAGACAGTTAGGATAATCAATATGTTGAGTATAAAACATGGCATATATCTGAATCGATGGTGTACTTATTACTCCTGTGCTGCAGATTCTCTGCAATAAGGCATCAGAAAAGAACTAATTCAACAGAATAGATGCCTAATGACTTCCACTGTTTATTTATAAGAGAAAGAGCTAAGGAGAATGATAAATAGTTTACCTTAGGGGTTAAGTGTGTGCATTAAATATCTCAGATTTAATTATTGCTGAAGCAAAAAGCCCTCTTAATGATAATGGAAGATAGTGATTGGATGCATGGCTGTATGAAAAATTATAATGGTTTTGATTTAGATATGAAATAGAATAATTGAATCAGGTTTATTCAAAGTACATTTTTATGCCTGAAAGTAATATTGTACTGTGTAGGAAGGAACTGCAGCTGCTGGTTTAAACCGAAGATACACACAAAAAGCTGGTGTAACTCAGTACGTCAGACTGCATCTCTGGAGATAAGGAATAGGTGGCTTTTCAGGTTGAGACTCTTCTTCACAGTTCCAATTACCTTTATGTTTTAAAATTACACATATGTGATTGTCGAGTTCCCTCAGTCAGTGTCCTGACAATATTGTCGTTGAGCCTGCCCCTTTCAGCTCGACTTAGTTTAGTTTAGTTTAAAGATACAGCATGGAAACAGGCCCTTTGGCCCACCGGGTCTGTACCGACTAGCGATCCCCGCACATTAACACAATCCTGCACCCATTAGGGACAATTTTTATATTTACCAAGCCAATTAACCTACAAACCTGTATGTCTTTGGAATGTGGGAGGAAACCGAATATCTCGGAGAAAACCCACGCAGATCACTGGAAGAATGTACAAACTCCGTACAGACAGCACCCGCAGTCCGGATCGAACCCGGGTCTCCGGCGCTGCATTCGCTGTAAGGCAGCAACTCTACCGCTGTGTCAGCCGTACTCATACTGTGTTCCTGAATCCACCTATTTTACATGATCTGATCGACTTGAGTATTGAAATGCACTCAAAGCATAGAGAATATTCATTGTTCTCAAAATGAGTAGACCGACATGGGTTAGCATACGCTGAACAAAAACAAATATACTATTTGGAAATAAAATAGAAAGGAGGAAGTGACCCTCTGATCTTTGCTTATCATTTCTGCTTTTTTGGTCTGCTCCTAGACGTTATTATATTTAGTTCAAATTATTATGATGTCAGAAACAGCAGTGTAGGAATGGGAGGCATTATTCAGAGTACTCTGTTTTCAGCCAAGAACAGCACGGGTGGCAGGGTGGAGCAGCGGTAGAGTTGCTGCCTTGAGGCGACAAAAACCTGGGTTTGATCCTGACTACAGGTGCTGTCTGTACAGAGTTTGAACGTTCTCCCCGTGACCTGCGTGGGTTTTCCCCGAGAGCACTGGTTTCTTCCCACATTCCAAAGAGGTACAGGTTTGTAGGCTAGTTGGCTTACTAAAATTGTAAATTGTCCTTAATGCGTGTAGGATAGTACAGGGATTGCTGGTCATTGTGGACTTGGTGGGCTGAACAGTCTCTTTCCACGCTGTATGTCTAAACTAAACTAAACTAAAAATAGCAGAAAGGAAAAACGGTTTAATATTTGTAAATTGGGTCCTAAATTGACCATCAATTTCTCTGCTGTTTTTCTCAACACTGACAGCTAAAGAACACTAATGGCAGTGCTGTCGAGGGGGTTCCATTCTTTTACAACAACCACTGATTCTCAATTAAAGGCAATTTTTGTGCTAAATTCTTGGCTAATTTAATTTTTGTGGATTCATATCCATTGTGATTGTGCTGAAACTGCTGGGACTAATGCAATTTGAAATCCTTAATAGCCATTAGAATAAAGGGAGAGAAGGCCATATGCATCTGGTTGGACTGGATTTAACATCCCAGAAGTGAACAGTATTCTAATCTACTGCACCAGCTCATCATTTTTACATTCATCATAATTGGCACAGACACAATCAGTGCCCTAAGTTCAATTTCTTTGCAGACATAGCAATGCAATGGAAAATGTCATGGAAAATGCTGAAAGGATCAGTTAAGGTTACACTTTAACTTCACTTTGCCTGATAAAAAATCCCAGTTATTTGCATCCATTTTTGAATAAAGTATCATGGCAGGCAGCACTTGTGTTTCCTGATGAGTTAGCCGATTATCAGACAGAAGTCTTTTTATTTGGAAATGAAGATATTAATTTTGTTAATGGAGAAGAGAATTATATCTCAAGATGTTATTTGAAACAAACCACCATGTTCCGTATTGTATCATCAAACATCATGTTCTGTAATGCATTCAATGCCAAACTAAATTATTATGCAATGTAGTTAATGTTCCAGGCAGGGCATGTAAATGGATGTCTGCACAGAACCCTTTCAAAGCTGTCGCTGTTTTGCTTACAATAAATTATGCGTTTGTATCAATCATTCTCACAAGAAAATTTTCGATACGTTCAAAATCCTGCCTATTTTTAATTTTAGTTTAGTTTAGAATTACAGCAAGGAAACAGACCCTTCGACCCACTGCCGACCAGCGATCATCCGTACACTAGTTCTATCCTACACACTTCAGAAGCCACTTAACCTTTAAACCTTCACGTCTTTGGAATGTAGGAGGAAACCAGAGTACCCGAGGAAAACCCACATGGTCACAGGGAGAATGTACAAACTCTGTACAGATGGCACCCATGGTCAGGATAGAACCCGGGTCTCTGGCACTGTAAGGCAGCAACTCTATCGCTGTGCCACCGTGCCAGAGCATGCAGGAGCCTGAGAGGTGATATTATAGAGGTGTATAAAATGATGAGGGGAATAGATAGAATGAATGCTCTGTCTTTTTTCCAGGGTAGGAGACTCAAAACCTAAATGGCACAGGTTTAAGTTGAGAGAGGAAATTATCTAATAGGAACCCGATGAGCAACTTTTTCACAGAGAGTGGTGGGTATATGGGTCGAGTTGTCAGAGGAAGTGGCTGAGGCAGGTACAATATCAACTTTTAAAATACATTTTGGCATTTAGATTACACTAGATACAACAGACATTGTATGGGAATTCTCGTTTGCAATAATAGGAAATATTTTTTTAAATAAATAAATAATTCTTTAACTCAAGTGATGAATAGTAGGCCATTTTGTTGATATCCGAGGCAGATGGAATTAAATCTTCTTATGATGTTTGTTCTGCCCTTCACATCCATGTTTGCAATAGATACTGTGTAGGAAGGAACTGCAGATGCTGGTTTAAACAGAAGAAAGACACAAAATAGACACAGGCGGCATCTTTGGAGATAAGGAATGGGTGAAGTTTCAGGTCGAGGCCCTTCAAGAATGCTGCCTGTCCTGCTGAGTTACTCCAGCATTTTGTGTCTATCTTACAATAGATACATCTCAGTTTTCAACCCTGTGCTCTTCTAGCACTTTTATTTGTTTGCAGATTCCTCTGCGGGTTTGTCTATCCACATATTAACTCTCCCCTTCACTCCAGCCATCTCCAATGCTAGTTACTTATCACCTCTGATTTTATTCACTCAGTAGCAGCATGTACCCAGCTAGTGAGGACAGGGAATAGGGGTCAGATTTTTCAAGGGGTGCTTAAACATTTCAAAGATACAGAGAAATCAGAAAATTAACCTGTTGGTCACAAGATTCATTGGTATAGACGAGAGTTTAAGGTTCAAAGAAAAATCTAAATTCCTGTAATACATTTATGAACACATGATGGAATTGTCTGGTTAAACAGAAATCAGGCGGGCACGGTGTTGCAGCGATAGAATAGCGGCCTTACAGCACCAGAGACTCAGGTTCGTTCATGTATGGATGTTGTCTCTTGGAGTTTGTACGTTCTCTCCATGACAGCGTTGGTTTTCTCCAATGCTCTGGTTTCCTCACACACTCCAAAGACATTCAGGTTTGTATCTTAATTGGCTTCCGTAAGAATTGTAAATTGTCCCTAGTGTGTAGTGTAACTTAACTTGCACTCATTATAAGCCTTGGAAGTGTAAAGGATAAACATTTAATTCAGCATTACAAGTCCCTGAGAGGTCACATTTTAGTTTTGTATCAGTGTAAACCTCAACTCCAGTTGGCAAAGATTAGTGAGTTTACAAATTTTATGCTGTCAAGTTTGACATTAAAGCATCACTTGTTATAGAGGAAGGTTTGAAAGAATGCCTCCAGGCAGAGAGCAAACCCACATCATCTATTCAGGGCAGGTGTTGACTATTTGCCTCACATGTTACTGATGAAAAATCTTCAGGAATCAAGAAAGTGCACCTGGGATTATAACACAATTTAGGGCAACAAATTCTGCCCATTATTGTTTTTAATGTCTTCCCACCTGGTGGGGTCTAACTTCACCAGCTCAAACCTATAAAAAGGTGGATCAATGATCAGAAATTCAATTTAAATAAAGGAAGAGCATTAAATAACTGATAACATTTAAGAATAATTCTTGACCTTGGTCATTTCCACTTTAAAAGTATCCATAAATTGGAAAGATTTTTCTTTCTGAAACCTTTGATCAATATAACTCCCAGCGAGCTGAAACTATAGAACTTAACATGTACACACAAAATAAATGTCCTGTCTAGTTCTGAGGCATTTTTAATTGCGTATTTAGTGTACAGTATAGTGAAGTGAATACGTTTAATATTATTTCTTCTTTAGTCAGAAAGTGGTCAATCTGTGGAATTATTTGCCACAGAAGGCTGTGGAGGCTGTGGAGGATATTTTTTAGGCAGAGATAGATATATTCTTGATTTCGGTGTCAGAGGTTATGGGGAGAAGGCAGGAGAATGGGTTTAGGAGAGAGAGATAGATCAGCCATGATTGAATGGCGGAGTAGACTTGATGGGCCGAATGGCCTAATTCTGCTCCCATCACATGATTATTTTCATGCTCAGTGTTATGGATAGCTGTTTAAGTAATAATATGCTACATGCTAATATCTTGTTTTTACAGTATTTTGGCACTATTGTCTTGGGTTTTTTTTTGCACAATCTTTTTTCTCTTTTCTCTATCTTGAACAATTGTTGTGTAATTTATGTTTTTTTGTGTGATATTTGCTTCTATGTGCCGGTGAAGCTGCTGCAAGCATGATTTGTGAAAATAGATATGTGAAAAGAAAGAGATTAGTTAAAACAAATGTAGGTCCCTTGCAGTCAGAAACAGGTGAGTTGATCATGGGGAACAAGGATATGGCGGACCAATTGAATAACTACTTTGGTTCCGTCTTCACTAAGGAAGACATAAATAATCTGCCGGAAATAGCAGGGGACCACGGGTCAAAGGAGTTGGAGGAATTGAGTGAAATCCAGGTTAGCCGGAAAGTGGTGTTGGGTAAATTAAATGGATTAAAGGCCGATAAATCCCCAGGGCCAGATAGGCTGCATCCCAGAGTACTTAAGGAAGTAGCTCCAGAAATAGTGGATGCATTAGTAATAATCTTTCAAAACTCTTTAGATTCTGGAGTAGTTCCTGAGGATTGGCGGGTAGCAAACGTAACCCCACTTTTTAAGAAGGGAGGGAGAGAGAAAACGGGGAATTACAGACCAGTTAGTCTAACATCGGTAGTGGGGAAACTGCTAGAGTCAGTTATTAAAGATGGGATAGCAGCACATTTGGAAAGTGGTGAAATCATTGGACAAAGTCAGCATGGATTTACAAAAGGTAAATCATGTCTGACGAATCTTATAGAATTTTTCGAGGATGTAACTAGTAGCGTGGATAGGGGAGAACCAGTGGATGTGGTGTATCTGGACTTCCAGAAGGCTTTCGACAAGGTCCCACATAAGAGATTAGTTTACAAACTTAAAGCACACGGCATTGGGGGTTCAGTATTGATGTGGGTAGAGAACTGGCTGGCAAACAGGAAGCAAAGAGTAGGAGTAAACGGGTCCTTTTCACAATGGCAGGCAGTGACTAGTGGGGTACCGCAAGGCTCAGTGCTGGGACCCCAGCTATTTACAATATATATTAATGATCTGGATGAGGGAATTGAAGGCAATATCTCCAAGTTTGCGGATGACACTAAGCTGGGGGGCAGTGTTAGCTGTGAGGAGGATGCTAGGAGACTGCCAGGCGACTTGGATAGGCTGGGTGAGTGGGCAAATGTTTGGCAGATGCAGTATAATGTGGATAAATGTGAGGTTATCCATTTTGGTGGCAAAAACAGGAAAGCAGACTATTATCTAAATGGTGGCCGACTAGGAAAAGGGGAGATGCAGCGAGACCTGGGTGTCATGGTACACCAGTCATTGAAAGTGGGCATGCAGGTGCAGCAGGCAGTGAAGAAAGCGAATGGTATGTTAACTTTCATAGCAAAAGGATTTGAGTATAGGAGCAGGGAGGTTCTACTGAAGTTGTACAGGGTCTTGGTGAGACCACACCTGGAGTATTGCGTACAGTTTTGGTCTCCAAATCTGAGGAAGGACATTATTGCCATAGAGGGAGTGCAGAGAAGGTTCGCCAGACTGATTCCTGGGATGTCAGGACTGTCTTATGAAGAAAGACTGGATAAACTTGGTTTATACTCTCTAGAATTTAGGAGATTGAGAGGGGATCTTATAGAAACTTACAAATTTCTTAAGGGGTTGGACAGGCTAGATGCAGGAAGATTGCTCCCGATGTTGGGGAAGTCCAGGACAAGGGGTCACAGCTTAAGGATAAGGGGGAAATCCTTTAAAACCGAGATGAGAAGAACTTTTTTCACACAGAGAGTGGTGAATCTCTGGAACTCCCTGCCACAGAGGGTAGTCGAGGCCAGTTCATTGGCTATATTTAAGAGGGAGTTAGATGTGGCCCTTGTGGCTAAGGGGATCAGAGGGTATGGAGAGAAGGCAGGTACGGGATACTGAGTTGGATGATCAGCCATGATCATATTGAATGGCGGTGCAGGCTCGAAGGGCCGAATGGCCTACTCCTGCACCTAATTTCTATCTATGTTTCTATTTCATTGTATCTGTACCTCACCGTACTTGTGCATATGACAATAAGCTCGACTTGACTTGATTATGCAGGAGACCAAATTTGGTCAGACAGAAGTCAAGTGTGGAATTGAATTATTAAAAATATAGGCGGCATTACATAAGGATTTGGAGCCTATGAAATAATAAACAGCTGCCTGTTTAACTGCAGTGCACAGCCTGAATTTCCAATGAAAGTATATATCCTTCCCCCCAGGTTGTCATTAGAAGCATGTGACATTTTACAAATGGAAAAACTGAATTCCTCACATATACAGTACTAGTTAAAACTTGAAGTTTTTTTTGAAACAAAATGACTTCCTCTCCTTCCATTCTTTGGAAGAATGCCAAAGCACCTAGGAATGTATTTAATATCTTACAGGCACTATTGGAGACAAGGAGGTATCTATATTTCCTTCTTTCAACATACATGAAACACATGATCAATTTCACTGACATGCATTTTTAATACAGGTCATGTCCTTTGAAAATGCACAAAGTATATGAAGCTAACTGTCCTTCAAATTCTTTCCTGTGCATTAACCTGGATCTTTAATCTGGACTGTTTGAATTCTTATCACAATCTTACCAGTTGACATTCAGTTTTACACATTTCAATTTTTTCTATCTGCACTCTCCACACTGGAGAAGACGCACTGCTAGTTCCTGGCCTCTTCCACCCCCCTCAGAAGATACTCCGGCAAGAATAGAAATCTACTAACTGAATGCCTCGTGGACTTTTGCCATCACACTGATAAAGCACTTCTCTGATATTCACATTATTCGTGTTACTTGTCTCCATGGTAAACAAGTAACAAGATTACTTGATTTATGCATTATGATTTCAGATGAGCTGGTACTTGTTTCCATGGTAAACAAGTACTAGCTAGTCTGAAATCATAATTATGCATCTTTTCTTAATGCTCCTTTTTCTTAATAGTTTTTCTTAATGATGTAAAGATTTGCTTCATTTGTTTGCTCGTATTGATTAAATCTTGCACATAATTAGAGACAATTGATCAGACTTGAATATTTTACAGAACCCTTGAATGTTATGCGCTGCACCATTGGCTGGTTCATTTGTTGACATTAAAAAAAAGACCCTTGACTGCTTGGAGATTTAGTAACTGTAGGAGGGAATTTTGTGCCATTTTGTGCTATATCCGTAACCTGTATCTGGTTTGTATAGGAACAAACACAAAATAAAATAGCTCGTAGATCAGCAGTGAGTCAAGTTGAACAAGTTGGTTTATTGAAGGCTACGCATCAGTAGCAGCCATCTTACTTTATGTTTGCGACAGTACCTAATATCTTACTGGTCTTGTCTAGTAAAGACGCCATATCTTTTATTTTCCTCCACTTTGTTCTTTTGATACTGCAACTTATGGTCGCCCGACTCCTCCAACTATGGGTCTTCTTCTTTTCGTGTCCATCTTGTTACAAATGTTGGCCTCGCTCTCATCGTCCGTCCTGAAAGGGAAGCAAGCATCCGGTGATAATCAGTGGAAGCCATCACTTGTTGCAGTAGATGATGGTGGTAGCAGAGTTAGCTCAGGATACTTCCAGTTTCCAGTGCTGCGACATGGACGCTTCTGCTATGGGGCCTCTAACTATGGGTGGTAACATTAAACAAACTCACCCCATTGCAGTCAGTCATCCTCCATAGTATCCTGCCAACTACGCCAATTGTAGGAGGGAATATTGTGATATACAAATTACACAAATGGGTGCATACACAAAATAAAACAGCTTGTAGATCAGTGGTGAGTCTATCAACAAGTTGGTTTATCGAGTGCCTTATCAGTGCACACCGCGAATCACTTTGGGTGCTTCCAGAGTGTTTCTAACATTTCTCGAAAAGGAAATTAAAATCAAAATCAAAATTGCTGGTAAATTAATTTAAACCTTTTCCTATCATTTTCCATTGCAAGCAAATCCACTATGACAGGTCTATTTTATCTGATTTCTGCTGCTTTTGTTCTAATTTTCAAGCTTGCGAAAACCATCAATTCATCATCACACAAATTTAATTATTGGCCCAAAACTGATTGAATTGATGCAAGCTGGAAAAATAATGGCCATCAATTGTTTTCAAAAGGTAGATTTCAGCAGTTTGATTTGTTTAAAGACAAATAAAGAAAGAGCTATATTTTCACTGTTTGGGCAGTAACCCAGTGTGTGGTGTTATCTGCTTATCATAGAATCCAGACAACCTTCATTTCCTTCAGCATTCATGGATGTGAAGACTATGCAGTTTATATTTAAGGATCCAAGTTATGTCTGATTTTACATCTCAGTTGCATGTTGAAAGAGAGAGTTAATTAAAAAAAAACCTTGAGCATGTCATTAATTTCACAATGTGTTTCGATAAAACTTGAGGTAAGTGAAATAGTTCCAACACACAGGAGAATTTCAAAATGTCAGCAACATTTTTGCATTTTCACTTTACAGATGAGTGTGCTTTTTGTGCTGAATTCATATATTTCAGGGGCCAAATCATGGAATGTATTCTTCTATGTCAATCAATCAAAAGTTCAATAGCTAGGTGTGGCACAGCAGTAGAGTTGCTGCCTTACAGCGCCAGAAACCCAGGTTCGATCCTGACTACAGGTGCTGTCTGTACGGAGTTTGTACGTTCCCCCTGTGACCACATGGGTTTTCTCCAGCTGCTCTGGTTTCCTCCCACACTCCAAAGATGTAGAGGGTTATGGGTTAATTGGCTTCAGTAAAATTGTAAATTGTCCTTAGTGCATAGGATAGTGCTGGTGTACGGGGTGATCGCTGGTTGGTGCAGACTCGGTAGGCCGAAGGGCCAGTTTCCATGCTGTATTTCTAAAGTCTAAAATCGAAAGCTAATTTAATTTATTCTATAAATCTTCTACTTTATCTCCTGGCATGCGTGAAATTACAAATCAGACTAATTTTAATACTCTCAGCTGCTTTTAGGCAACTGAACCACACTACCAACAACTGGCGAGCAGTTCTGAGCTACTGTCTACCTCATTGGAGACCCTTGGACTACCTTTGATTGGATTTTACTGGACTTGCATTAAACATTATTCACGTTATTCCCTTTATTATGTATCTGTACACTGTGGATGGCTCGATTGTAATCATGTATTGGCTTTCCGCTGACTGGTTAACACACAGCAAATGCCTTTCACTGTACATAGTGAACTGTATCTAGTGAACACTGTACCTGTACCACATGACAATAAACTAAACTCAAATTCAACTCGACTCATGTTAGTATTTTACCTCATGCCGATCAAAGGTTTACAACATCCCAACACTGGAATGATGTAACCCTCTTTAGGATATCATAAAATCCAATTTGAAAAACTTAGGAAATAGGGGTAGGTATCAGCCTGAGGCGGGTAAAAATGTGTGTAAGATCAGTTAACATCAATGATTCTAGAGAGGTAACTGCATGAGACGTAACTGCAAAAAAGATGTAATAAAAATATTTAATAAAAATATTATTACTTGCTCAGCATTGTATTTTATGTATGTACAATGCAAATATAATTCACTGGCTCACAAATTGTAACAAGGATTATTCCCAGACGTCAACTTTATTACTCTGTAAAAATGACAGCAAACTCCAGTGAACCCACATGTACAGTTGACTGTGAGAAGGCAAGTCGTTGAGTCAAGTTTAGGGTCATATGCACAGGTAAGGTGAGGTACAAGTACAATGAAAAATCTTACTTTCTGCAGCATCACAGGCACTTAGACTCAGACAATGCACAAAACAGAACTTACATAAATGACACATAAATCCTCTTGTTAGAAGTGGTCATTGCCCAGTAATCTTACAGTGCAACAGTTGCCTGTTGCCTACGAACAAAGCATAAATGTTATGGGCACACTTTCATTGTGCCTGAGAAGTTGTTAAAATGAATTGAGCACTTGTCATATACGCCGAGATACAGTGAAAAGCTTGTTTGCAGGGTATCCAACGATATTATACTTTACATGAGTACAATCATACACAACAGGTAGGTGGTGTGGTGCTGGAAGTTCAACTTAGGTATGTTTGTTTACTCTCCTTCCCTTCTCCACTCACCCACAATCACTCGCAAAACTTTCAATCCCCACCCAAGCGGGGCCAGAATCTCCTCCAACACCCAGCCTTACCCCAGACACCAATGCCGCTCCGCACCACTGAACTCCACCCTGAGCGACAAACGCAGACTGCACTTTGAAATCTCCACACTGGTCAATGGCCACATCCACACTTGCAACCCTGATCATCACATTGACCTCTTTGCTTTGCAGCCCAATGCACACATCTATCCTCACCCATGTCTCTCTCCTTTGCAAAACTCTGGTCCCAACCCCACCCCACCCCTGGCTCCAGATTTATCTAATTTGGCACTGATAGAAAGCATGAAGGACAATGCCTGTTAAATATCAGGGGCATTGGCTGTGAGAATGGTGTTACTGAATTTTCTAACAGCAGGATAGTGCACAGAGGACTTATTTTACCAAATCAAACCTTTAAAAATATGCCCAAAATCAGAATCAGAATCAGAATCAGATTTTATTCACCAAGTATGTTTTGCAACATACGAGGAATTTCACTGGCCAATTAAAGCAACAGACTCAAAAACATATTTAACATGAACATCCACCATAGTGACTCCTACACATTCCTCACTATGATGGAAGGCGAAATAAAGTTCAAGTCCTTCCCTTATGTTCTTCCTTGGTCGGGGGCCTTGAGCCCGCATTAACGGGATGATCTTGACTCCCGTAGCCAGCGGCGTTCGGGCCCTCCGCGTCGAGGCTTTCAGCTCCTGCATCGGGGGGTTGTCAGCTCAGCTCAAACCTCGCGTCGGGGCTGGTCGAACCTTCTGCGGCGTTGGAGCTCCCGACTTGCCTCTCCCGAGATTGCGAGTCCTTGATGGTAAGTCCGCAGGCCGCGGTGGGAGCAATCCCAGGCAAGGGATCCGCTCCGATGTTAAGTCAGCGCCCCGCGGTGAGGCTCACAACAATCCGAGGCGGCTTCCAGCTCCAGCGATGGTAAGCCGCAGAGCCCGGAGAATGTGATTCGAAAAATGATCACATCTCCGGGAAGGTAAGAACCTGAAAAAAAGTTTCCCCCAATCCCCCCGCCCCCCTCCCCCCACATAAAACAAACAAAAGTACTTTATATCAAACTTTTAACAAACACTAAAAATGACAAAAAGATGAAAAAAACGAACAGACTCCTAATTAAATGGTTGCAGGAGCATCACAGGTGATAAAGAAGGAAGCAAATAGAGAAAATAAATAAAACATTAAAAATAAGAATATATACATTTTTAATTAGGATATATTGATTCGGTTGTCAGAGGTTATGGGAAGAAAGCAGGAGAATGGAGTTAGGAGGGAGAAATAGATCAGCCAATGGCAGAGTAGACTTGATGGGCCGAATGGCCTAATTCTGCTCCTATCACGTGATCTTATGATAAGGACTGAATCATTGCTTAACATCAGTGGCAGTAACCAATAGTCAAGCAGTAATGTAAATGCTCTTTGGAATTTGGATCAACTCCACCAATCTAATTGGCAATAATGTTATGTACCATGATCTTTAGCCAAGTTCTATTGAATACCATGCTACTGGCATCCATCCAATTGTTTTTACCTCCAGCATTGTAAAAGATTCCCAAATGTATGCCTTTATTTTTCCACCAGGTGCAGTTGTTGGCAATTTGAGACGTGTCTTTACAAAACTCCTGCTCCATTTTTCTTAGCTGTTTTGCAAGTGGAGACATTTCCCTCCAGATATCTAAGGCAACATCAAACAATGGCACTGCAACAAAGAGACCAAAACAAAGACACCTATTGCACACCTGCGATACCAGCCTATGAACTTCCTTTTATAGTTTTACTACTCTAATAGCCTACTATTTAGGATTCTAAATTCTCATTGCAGAGGTCTATTGTTCAAAATCTTGTTCTGAAAATGTTATGTGTGGATGAAACAGTCACTTTTGCAGATTGAATTCTCTGATTGTTTTCGAGTCCAGTGAGCAAAGGGGTGCACTTATATCACTTCTTCAAATCTACAAGTAATTCTGTTTATAAAATCACCTGAGCTGGAATGCAAACAGTGAGGTTTATATCAGTTACCCACATTATTATTTTTATTACCCACATATAATCTCTTTTTACCTTGAACCATTCTAATACAAGGCAAGCACGCCCTCCCAAAATAACCCTGGAGAGGCTGTTTCAGAATCTTAATGCTTCTCTCCAAGTATAACATTGCACTTCATTCTCAAATAAACTGAAGATATACATTTGTTGACCAAGAGTCCTCATACAACAGTCATGTATGGAGTTCATACATTCTCTCTGTGGCCACGTGGGTTTTCTCCAGGTGCTCAGTTTCCTCACACATTTCAAAGACATGCAGGTAAATTATCCTTAGTGTATAGGTTAGGACTAATATATGGGTGATTACTGGTCGCCGTGGACTCGGTGGAACGAAGGGTCTGCTTTCAGGTTAAACAAAACAAAACGAGACTAAACAGTAATGGCACTTGCATTGAAGCAACTGGTATTTAGCCATTCTACCTGGGTTATTCTCAGATAGAAGGAACAACCTCTGCATCTATGAACAATCTAGGATTGAATTGCCCCTGGATTCGAGAGTCATAGAGTGATACAGTGTGGAAACAGACCCTTCAGCCCAATTACCCACACCAGCCAACATTGTCCCAGCTACACTAGTCATACCTGTCCTATCCATGTACCCATCTAACTGTTGGGATAGTCCTTGTCTCAACTACCACCTCTGGCAGCTTGTTCCATACACCCATCATGCACCCATGCAACCACCATTCTAGCACAGTGAGAACAGAAAAACACAACAAATTAACAGGATACCCCTTGTCCCTGAATTTTGCCCTGCCATTCAGTATGACCTTGGTTGATTTATCCCAGGACTCAACTTTTGTTCCACATACATTTCAGTTTTCCGATCTTTCAAAAATTCATCTACTCCCTCTTTAAATTATGGATCTAACCTTTGCCACCCTCCAGGGCAGGAGATTCCATAGGTTCACCAGACTCTGCGAAAATAAATTCCAATGCACCTGACTTTTTCAATGACCATTCCCTTATCTTGTAAACAAGACTCTGCATTTGAGACCCTCCCACTGGTGAAAGCATAGAACATAGAACATTACAGCATAATATCAGGCCCTTCAGCCCACAATGTCTGTGCCGTACATGATGCCAAGACTATCTCTCATCTACCTACACATATCCCATACCCCTCCATTGCCTAAATATCCATATTCCTCTCCAAAAATCTCTTAAATGCCACTATCATATCTGCCTCAACCACCATCACTGGCAACGCATTCCAGGCACTCATCACACTCTGTGGAAAAAAATTGTCCTGCGCATCTCCTTTAAGCTTTGCCACTTTCACAAAGCTATGCCCTCTAGTATTTGATTTTTCCATCCTGTGAAAAAGGTTCGGATTGTTTATCTATCTATGCCTCTTATAATGGCAGTCTTTACGACATTCTCAAAGTCCAATTTCGATAGCCATTACTCCTCTGGGATGGTTAGGAGGTATAGTTTACGCACTCACGACATGCTTAAGATCGTAAAAACGAAGCTTCCAAACGTTGTTTCTTGATTAATTGGTCTTTTATTGAAGTAGTGCATAGCAAAGAAATAATCCATCACTTTCTGTTCTTAATCGCTGATCCATGCATGTCATATGAATTATATGAACGTTTCTTCTTATAAAAGTATGTCATCTCATTCACTTGTGTGTGTCGTGATCATGATTCGTGTGTATGGTAAAAAAATGTATTCTCACCATCCTCCCGAGACTCAACTGACTCCTAATCTGAGTCTGCGCTAGTCTCCTCTAGAAATAGACACACACCTTCTACATATCAAATCCCACCTACAAAAGTGCAGACAAATAAAAATTAAAATATTAAAAATGTTAGACATGGCTATAATATACTGACTTAAGCTTAATGACTCCTACACCTCTCATGAATTAATATACTTCCATCACGTCTCCCCGCAACCTCTGGCGTCCCAGAAAACATCTCAACATCTATCCTATCACGTCTCCTTAGAATAACCCAAAGAAACTAATATCACAAGAATTAATTTAGGTTTCAAGAGCGAGGAACTAAAAACTATATGAGGATCGCTTTGATCCATTCAAAGCTGTGTGTGGCAATGAGCAACATACATGGAATTCGATGCAAGACTGATTTCTCCCTGATTTGCCATAGAAGATATTCATTTATAATAGAAATTATAGATTTTGTGTATGAAAGACCAGTTGCAAAATTTCAGCTGACCTATAATGATGAATTGAAAAAATTAATTCTCTCTTTGCATTTCATCATATATATGTTGAAGATTTTAATTTATGGTTGTGCTGCATTTATTTGATTAGATATGATTCTGTCATGACAAGTGATCCTTTACATTTTCTCAACCATATGAAATCGCTCCATGTACAGGTGATACTGTAAAATATGAAATCGCTCCATGTACAGGTGATACTGTAAAATGCAGCTGTTTTGTTCTCCTGCTCAGTTATCAGTTTTCACAATTACTGTCACTTTACAAAAGGCAGTTACTTTCTGCTAATTTTAGAATTATTTATTAGAATCTTTGTCATATCCATTAATATCATATTCGAGTCACACAGACACCGAGGAACATTTTACAGGTAAAAACTATAGTTGGAATAAAAAAAATGGCAAAGGAGGATAATTCTCACTTTAAAGTGGGTGAATAACTGTTCATGTTTAATGTTTTCTGCTTATTAAGGCATGACCAGAACTTTTAGAACATAGAAGGGAAAACCAAAAACAGAGCAAATGTCTTAATAAATCAGTTGTTTAAGTGTGTAAATAACTTTGTACTTATCCTCCTGAAGGAATAGGAAAAGGAACAATTGACCTTTGAACTGGATAAGACTGGGACTTTGGAGTTCCTACACAAAGGTTTTATTGTGTCTGACAAATAACATGGCATGTACTTGCTGAAATCTGACTGCTCTCAAATTCTTTGAAATTCTCAAAATATGGGTGGTCATTTGCTGTGAACAGCCAATAATGGTTCTTTCTGTACTAAATGTGATCATTCAGGGTTGAACTTCATTGATTTTAATGGAATTTTGTGGGGTTATTTTGAAGTATTTCTGGCATGTCTGATTAATATCATACAAAGCCCCGCTTGAGAGCTCCTACCACAGAAGCATAGGGGCAGATGTACAAGAGATAATGTTTCTAAAACAAAGTTTAAATTCAAAAATAACATTGAAGAAAAAAACAATGATCTTCTCGTTAAAATGATAAATCGTTGTCAATCTACAACAACATCACGAGGACCGATTATTTGGCCCTTTAGGAGGAAAATAATGGAACTGATAACTGGAGATCTCTAGCCAATGGTCTTGGTTCCATCTGGGATCCTCACAACCTCACGCGGTAAATACTGAGATACCCAGTGCAGCTCAGTTCCCAGATGTTTACACATCGCAGCACACAAAGCCCTGTTATTTTTAGACTGTGTGTCAGTCAGAGGCTGTTGGATGAATTGTCCAAAGATGTGGGATAGTGGGATAAAATTGCAGTTTTGTTTTGCTTCTCCAAACTGATTCATCTTTGTTTGAAGAGTCAGTTGCAGGATGATTTGACATGTCATTTAGATAAGAACATATGAAATCAGAGAGGGAATACACCTTGAACCTGTTCGCCCATTCCTTCAGATCTTGGTCTCAGCCCAACATCCTTGCTTGCATCTCATAATCCTCGACTCCTCTATTGACCAGAAATCTGTCTCACTCAGCTTGATTACAGGTTTGACTTAACCCCCACAGCTCTCTGAGGGTAGAGAATTCCAAAGATCCATTGGGGGGATAAAATTGTCTTCACTTCTGTTATAAGCAAGCCTTGTTCTAGGAGACATATCACAGCATGTACCCCATCAAGCCCGCTCAGAATCTGATAGCTCAATAGTGCTTTATTTGCCACACATGCAACTGCCCAATGAAATTATTTTTGCACCTATTACACGTGGGCGCCGCCATATTTGGAGCCATCATTCAAAGTCCAAAGTCCGGTCAGTCTGTCTGGCCATCTTTGTGTCCTGGGGATGCTTCCTGCAGTCAACCTTGAAGGCGCTGGAGGCATTACCCCGGTTCTACGTCCTACCAGCCCACGCTCCTCACATCCAACGTCTCCAGCTCCCTTCCGATTACACCGTCCGACAAGCCTTCAGGTGGGGTCCCGTTCCTGCTGACTGATGAGCCTTCAGGGCCTTTATATATTTGTGGCTGATGGAAGTATATCAATGTAAGGTGAGATTAGATACAAGGAACTGCAGATGCTGGTGTACAAAAAAAAGACACAAAGTTTTGGCGTATCTGTGTAACCACGCCATTGTTCTCCGGAGTTCCTGCCTGACCCGCTGAGTTAATACATCACTTCGTGTCTCTTTTTTTAAGGTGAGATTACAGTGGTCTTTGCCTTCCCCTAAAACCTCCTTTCCGCCCCAACCACGTTTTACATGGGATATTTGAGAAGAAAATTTATGAAATGAGAGAGACAGTAATCAACTACAAAAAAAAACTGCTGAGGAACTTAGTGGGTCAAGCAACACCTGCAGCATCAAAGGGATGGTCAATCTGAATCAGGACTATGGGTCAGAAAGCACCCTTGGTGAACGAAACAATGTGAAAGGTTCAGGATGACAATTTAAATTATCCCACCATTTCCCTCTTTTGTTCAGATAACTGGCATCTGAATTATAATTTGCTCTTGTAATCTGATCCAGATTCTGTTCCAGATCAACAACTTGTATCTATTTTTATTATGGAGCATAATAAAAATAGATTCCCATCGGAAACCAGTACCACTGCGTCGCTAATGTTTTCAACGATGATGATGATGATGATGAGCATTATAATCCATGGCGCCTAAGAGTAGCACCATACTATCACACAAACGATGACACCTTGCCACAAATGAAAATATACGGGCAGATATCCAAACACTTTGGCAGGCATTTAACTCCCCCTCCCATTCTCATACTGATATTTCTGACCTGGGCGTCCTCCATTGTCAGAATGAAACCCAATGCAAATTGGATGAACAGCACCTCATATTTTGCTTGGGCAGTTTACAATCCAGCGGTGTGAATTGTGACTTATGTAACCATTCTCCATTTTCCTTGAGCATCGTCCCCCTTGATCTCTCAGTTTCACGCCTTACCCTTCCATATCTCTGTGTCTCCCTCACCTCTGACACTCAGTCTGAAGAAGGGTCTCGACCTGAATCATCACCCATTCCTTCTCCAGAGAGGCTGCCTGTCTCGCTAAGTACGAACAGCCATAATAGCGATTCCTTCTAATGGATACAGTGTGTTATAATCCCCTTAGTCAAAGCATTTTTTACTTTAATTTATTTTAATATACATAGCATAAATTCCAGGAAAGGCTCCTTGTAGATCGAGAACAAAACAAATATGATAAGTAAATGTGGTTGAGCTGGCCTTGGAGTGTAGTCAGAGTCATTTCCTTGGCATTACATACCAAGCCAGTACTTCTCAACAGCTCTCCTCCTTCTGGGCATAATTTTGTAATTATTTAATATCAGACACAAAGTGCTTACAGGAAGTCATTAATCTTTCATTAAATTCTTCTGCTGTTCATTATGCAAGGCACCCATACTTCTTCCATCACAACCTATTGGGTTAAAAGATTATTAGCGGCAAGAATAAAGCTGATTAAGTGATATTGGCAGATAATATAGAAGTTGTGTTAATGGTGTGCCAAGGGGGAACAGGAACATTCTGCTCACAGTGAAGGCCAGATAGAATCGCAGGCAATTACGAAATATTGCAGCTGGGAAAGTTTGATTGAACCAATGGCTTTGTGCTGACAGATTGACTGAAGAAAGGCTCTTGTTTGTAGTCGGGGCCAGGTGTGGTGGTCTGAATGAAGTGCAAAAGTCCAGCTGGAGGGTCCTGTCAGCCAGCTGCCCAGTGCAATCCACTAGGTAAATAGCACCTGCTCGTTGTCAGGAAGAAGCCATAATGTCCTGGCAACCTGCGAACAACAGGTTTCTCTCCATTATATTATCCTAGTTTTCTACAGTTGCTTGCTCTCTCTCTCTCGCTCTACTTTACAGAGAGACATGGATTTAGCTCCGGCTTCTATGCTTATTAATGGACCATTAACAAAAAAATTAAATAAAGGGACATAAATGAAAAATGTTATAACGATCTTGTTCTTTTACGCTTTTAGTTTATTGCAAACTATCTTGGTGTTACAGGCCAGATTGTGTTCGGTCTGACACACTGTCCACTCTTGCTCCTTTACCTCTTCTCCTTTCTTCAATCCCCTCTCCCGAGTTTTTCCTGTGACTTCTCCTACCTTTTGCAGGTCTGACGAATTAGACAATGTGAAGGCTCAGATAACATAAAATGTCCCACAAAGTAAAGAGGACTTCAAATGGTAGCTCGGTTTCAGATGTCAGATTGTTAGGCTCAGCCATTGACTTTTGATAGGCTCAGCCATTGACCACAATGACTTTTGATAGCTCACCCCTATCATTGGCTGATAACAGAAACTGTTGTAGTAGATATCAATCATTAAAATAATTAAAATTATTCTTCATCTTCTTTTCGTGTCCATCGTGTTACAAATATTTATATCAGAGGGAAAACCCTCCCTGCACCCGGTCTGCTGGAGGTCCCCTCCCCGGGAACCCCAGCTTCTTTATGCCTATCGGAGGGAAACCCTCCCGGCACCCGGAGCGCCTGAAAATCACTGATCACCCCGTCAGCGACCAACTTCGCGAAACCCGACATTCCCCAGCTATCCGCTCCCGCGGCGAGAACCAGGGTTTCCCCACAGCCCATAGCTGGTTTTCTCGTCGGTCGTCGTGAAGCATCCGGCAGGAAGCCTCTGGAACAAGAGGTTCCTGCAAGGAACAAAACAGGTAAGAAATACAAACTTACCTGAAGTTTAAACTTACCGCTGGAGGAGCTTTGCTGCTCCAACCGGTCGCCTGCACCAATGCGTCTGACGTAATGACGCACGTGCGGCTGTACGGGGTTTTTTACGTAGTCACTCACATGACTCCGAAGTAAAACAGAAACTGTTGTAGTAGATATCAATCATTAAAATAATTTAAATTATTCTTCATCTTCTTTTCGTGTCCATCTTGTTACAAATGTTGACCTCGCTGTCATCGTCCGTCCTGAAAAGGACGCAAGCTACCGGCGACAATCAGTGGGACCCATCACTTGTCACAGTAGATGATGGTGGTAGCAGAAGTAGCTCAGGATACTTCCAGTTTCCAGCCCCGCGATGTGGACACTTCTGCGATGGGGCCATTAAAATTATTAATAAGGTACAAGAAAACTATAATATACAGTAATTACTTTGCACTATAATAAGCAATTAGAAATCCATTTAAAATATTAATATTTGGTAAAGAAAAAACTTTTACCTGCACCAAACTTTTTAATCAAGGTCAGTGACTCATTCAAATGAATGGCGTCATAAAACTCACACAAGCTATTCCTGGTGTGCGGGTGAGAGGTTGGATTAAAGTGCATCCAGACTCTCGGCTCAATCCGCTTGCGTTTTGCTCTGGACATGGTGGTGAGCCCAGCAGGAAAGCTGAAAGGTTGATGGTTGATCAGACCTCATTTATAAAACCTGTTGGCATGGACAAGTTGAGCCTGTTTCATGCCGTATAATGTTATGCCTCTATGACTCCAGCTCCTCTCTTGCTTCCACGCTGCAATGTGAAGACAAGAAGGAACCGGGCAAATTGAGCATTGGGGATGAAATTACCACAGTTCCCTGCAGGATCACTAGACAGAAACAGAGCCTTCAGTCAGAACTTCACTGCTATTACTACAGGCACAGTGGACACTCGGGGAATGTGTGGTACGGAAAATAGGATGGAGACTTTATCCTTCTGGAAGATGTCTCCCAGCTCACCTGTCTTCTGCATCTGCAGGAAACAAGTGCCTTGATCACACTGCTTCGCTTTGAAATGCCAATTAATCCATGTCAACCACCATATAGAGAACAGTTGGCAAATGTAGAAAACTTCAGAAATGAAGAAGGGTCTTGTCCCGAAACATGTTCTCCAGAGATGCTACCTGACCTGCTGAGTTACTCCGGCACTTTGTGTCCTCTTATGTATTTACGAGCATCTGCAGTTCTTTGTTTCGACAAGGAGACTTCATGTTGGCTACAGCTCTCTAGCAAATTTAACCTAAGTCATCTTGCACCAAGTTTGTGAGACAGGTGTACCTGCAGTTTCTCTATAGGGATATGCTCAGACCTATGATATTTAATATTTTTAGTACAGGGCAGCACGGTGGCGCTGCAGTAGAGTTGCTGCCTTACAGCGCCAGAGACCCGCGTTTGATCCTGGCTACAGATGCTGTCTTAACAGAGCTTGAACGTTCTCCCCGTGACTGCGTGGGTTTTCCCCAGGTGCTCCGGTTTCCTCCCAAAGACATACAGGTTTCTAGATTAATTGGCTTTGGTACAAATTGCCAATTGTCACTAGTGTGTCGGATAATGTTAGTGTGCGGGGATCGGCGCAGGCTCGGTGGGCCAAAGGGCCTGTTTCCACACTGTATCTCTAAACTAAACTAAACTAAACTACCAAGCTCATTAGAAGATAAGAAATGGCAAAAGGATTTGGGCACAAATCTCCTCAAGTACACTATTCAATAAGATGTTTTACCTCATACAACTTGTTCTCTGATCCTATTGTAGCTTGAGCAAAAATTCATAAAGTGCTGGACTAACTCAGCAGGTCAGGCAGCATTTCTGGAGAATAGACACAAAATGCTGGAGTAACTCAGCAGGACAGGCAGCATCTCTGGAGAGAAGGAATGTGACATTTCGGGTTGAGACCCTTCTTCAGATTGAGAATCAGGGGACAGGGGACAGGGAACTGAGATAGGGGAGGAAATGGATGGGCAATGTTTTGGGTTAGTTCAGGTCGGAACCCTTATTTAGATTAATTGAACAAAAAATAAAGAGCTAGAGTAACTCAGTGGGTCAGGCAGCATCTCTGGAACCCCACCTTTCATAGCTTGATTCCATTTTAGAGAGAATTCAGAAGCTAATGATCTGCTATGTGAAGAAAATTCTTCTCATGTTGACCATAAATTAACCATTTATTTTAGAGCTGTAACATGGAATCAACCTTCAGCCCACTGAGTCCATGCCTACCATACTAGTTCTATGTCATCCCAGTTTTGCATCTATTCTCTACACACTAATTTACAGAGGCCAATTAAGCCGATTAACCTACAAACCCACATGACTTTTGAACAGGGATGTAAACCGGAGCACTCAGAGGAAACCCATGTGGTCTCAGGAAGAATGCGCAAACACCACACAGACAGCACCCAAGGTCAGGATCGAACCTGGATCTCTGGCACTGTGGGGCATTTGTTCTAGACTGTCAAGAGAGACAGAGTAACCTCCCAACATATGCCAGCAATACCTTTCAGGATTTCACATTATTAAATACTGTAGATCATCGTTCACTTCGCTGAGGATTAGTTTTCATTTTATCTAGCTCTTGCTGTGATACCAGGAGACATGATATGAACTTGCTGGCACCTCCAGGTTCTACCTCTGGGGAGTGTAACTATTTCAGTCCTTTGTTTTCTTTAATGTTTTCTTCAGTCAAATTCAAAGAAAAAATAAAGACCATGATTTTGCAGCTCAGGTCAAAGTGAGAGTGATCAGCATTGACCCCAAGAACAGGTGCTGACAAACCTTTGGCAGACTTGGTGAAGTGGATTTCCACTTTCCAATATGGATTTCACTCTGGCACCAGCTTCAGAGGATCAGTGATGGAAGAATTATTACAGACAGTATATTAGGAAAGAAAGTGTCATTTTTAACAAACTTTTACGGAACACAAAATAAATACAGGGTGTATTGATTCTGGTAGGAGCTGAAACATTATAACCAACTTTAGGGGAAAAAAATATTTTTAAAAATATTTTATTAACTGGATAGTTTTGGATGAATTACCTGAAAGAATGGTATTCCACACTAGTTGAGAATTTAGAGTCAGCAATTACACAAGGGTCCCGACGTGAAACTTCACCTTGCCATGGTTTTCAGAGATGCTCCCTGCCTCACTGAGTTACTGCAGCACTTTGTATCTTTTTTTGTAAATCAGTATCAGCAGTTCCTTGTTTCTCCAGTAATAATGGCGTATTATATCTTAAAAATCCAGTTCCATCTCATTGGATAAAATGTAACATACCTGAGCTTTTTATAGTCAGTTCATAATTAGTGGAGGTTCTTGTCGGAGCAATAAAGAAGGCTTAACAGAGCCTACAGGTGAGCAGGGAATCACTAGAACAACTTTTAGATATCAGGAATAAACTGTGAATATAGCAGAGAGATTTATTCCAATGTAACTGCATTATTACTCTTCACTCAAATTTCAGGCCAGTATCTTGAAGCTGTTGTGTGATAGGAATGGGATGTAAACCCATTAAAAATGAAATAATGGCCCATAATTTTTTTAACTGGTAACTTGTGGCATACCTCCTCCAAAGTAAGCATGCCGTCATTACGAGAGGATTTGAGTTTAGGAGCAAGGAGGTCCTATTGTAGTTGTTCAGGGCCACATCTGGAATATTGTGTGCAGTTTTGGTCTTCTAATTTGAGGAAGGACATTATTGCTATTGAGGGAGTGCAGCATTAGTTCACCAGGTTAATTCCCGGGATGGCGGGACTGGCGTAAGATGAAAGAATGGGACGACTGGGCTTGTATTCGCTGGAATTCAGAAGGATGAGAGGGCACCTTATAGAAACATATAAAATTCTTAGAGGATTGCACAGAGTAGATGCAGGAAAATTTTCCCCAATATTGGGGAAGTCCAGAACCAGGGGACACAGTTTAAGAATAAGGGGTAGGCCATTTAGGATTGAGATGAGGAAAAACTATTTTGCCCAGAGAGTTGTGAATCTGTGCAATTATCTGCCACAGAAGGCAGTGGAGGCCAATTCACTGGATGTTTTCAAGAGAGGGTTAGGGCTAAAGGAATCAAGGGATATGAGGGAAAAGTCAGAACGGCGTACAGATTTTGGATGATCTGCCATGATTATATTGAATGGTGGTGCTGGCTAAGAAGGTCGAATGGCCTAGTCTTGCATCTATTTTCTATGTTTCTATTGTCTTCTGACCTTTCAGCTCAAAAAATATTATATTTGAAATTGATGGAAATAAAAACTGGTAACTGCACCATCAGGATAATGCACAAGGACCTCGACTAATTTGGAGAACAACAGTCCAACTCCTTAAGGAAAGACACAAGGTACTCCTTAAGGAACCCAACGGGCAGGCTGCATCACTGGAGAACATTAGATAGGTGACGTTTTGGGTCGGGACCCTTTCTCAGACGCACCTCGGAGTCTGAAGAAGTATCCCCACCCAAAATCTCATCTATGCATGACCTCCATGGATGTTGCCTGGCCAGCTGAGCTCCTCCAGCATTTTCTCTCTCTCTTTGGTAAACCAGCAGTTCCTTGTTTCTCCATCTCTTTTCCAATGGAGTAGCAAAGAGTAAAAATGCGTAGAGATGCATTAGAGTAAAATTAGATTCTGATAAATAAAGAGGAAAAATTAATTGGATTAGCAGTTGAGGAAAGAGCAGAGAAAAGTAGTTTATTTTTTAATTTAAAAGTTGAAAAGCTTTGTAAGCAATTTATTACCTGTGGGAGTGTGATCACACACTTTCAAAGTTCCCTCTGAGGTTAACCGGCTTTGCTAGAATATACAGCTCATCATTAAAAAGGGTTCTTATTTTTATTAAATAGCAGCCCATCATTCTATTTTAATGACAGATCTGTAGGAATTTCCTGAAATTCATGAGGAGACTATCCATAAACTTTCATTGTTTGCGTGCATGATGCAGGAATAATGATTTTCAGCTATTCGTGGCAAACTGCAATTCATAACTTCTCTCTCCTTCATCATTAATTAATTTACAAATCAATAGCCATGTGTCCTAGAAACTTTTACTTTTCCAACAAACTCTGGGTCAATATAGAAATTTATTGGCCTTTTTTAAAAACTTTTATATCGGACTTCGGCATAAGTTTCCAAAGTTAACTCAGAGCAGTTGTTTTACAGGAGCCCATATGTTTGCGAAGGTGAAATCTGTTCAGCACAGGCCAGCATAATCCATTCCAGACATGCCGAATACAGAGTGAACAGATGCAAACAATTGAGCTAGCTGTCAGTAAGACCCACTGATCTCTTTTGATATCTTCATCATCGGTTGATCCAAATGAAACATTAGCAACATCACTGTCATTCCAGGCTCCTTGCTGCACATCTGCAAGCCTTTCAGTGCCTCTGATCCTCCTTGATATCATGGATCTACAACTTCAGTGAGACACCACAGGGGAAAAAAAGCACAATTGCTTCCATTAGCCAAATAACTGAGTGGATGTTCAATGAAGTATGTAACTGTTAATCACAATAATCACATTGTAACATATTTTTAGATTACACCCCCCCCCCCCCCACTGCTGCCACTTCATCTCCCACCTGCCCCTCCCTAACACAATTACCAGCACATTGTCGAAATGGTCACTCTTGCTGTGTGAGACCCATACTTTCTGCCTTTGACCCTCTATATTCTTAACAGATCTGGAACAGATGTAGAGTAAAAGCAATTTATGGATGTATTCTACTGCCTACCTTTTACCGCAAATAAAGAGCTTTCAAGCGTCCCGCCTTCCGAAATGAGCTGTTCGACCCGGTGGAGTGTCTCCACGTTCACTGCTGGATGTAACCTCCTGGCTCATCCCATCTTGCTGAACACTTTTTTGCTGCAAACTTCAGTTTAGCTGCTGGAATGGGCAGCTCGAATATAATCTCATCACCAGTACAATGCAATTCAATAGGAAATCTCACCTTTCGTGTTCGTCGTTGTCAACAGATGAGATTTACGACAAGCACAGAAGTTGCAGCCCCGTGGTTTTTCACAGCATTTGCATGTAAAGCAATAGCCAGAACATTTCTCATGAGGAATAGGAATAGGAATACTTTATTGTCACATGTGACTAGGCACAGTGAAATTCTTTGCTTGCACACACAAGGTATACAAATAGCAGGCACCTACGGCGCTGACAAAGTTACAAAGCACGCCGGCTCCCCCTTTTGTCATTACCCCCCACCCCCCCCCAACAGTTCCCAGTACTTCCATTGTTCTTCCCCTCCCACTCCCGATGATCCTCCACGCTCTCATTGACTGTTGACTGCGGTTCGATCCGAAAGGCATCACCGCCATCACAAGGCATCGCCATCGCCAAGGCCCATCATCACGAGGCTTTGCCGCTGCCGCCGCTTCACTGCTGCTGAGGCCTCACCGCTGTCGACGCCCCACTTCACGCCTCCGTGGTGCCAATCTGCGCCCCAGCCGCGGGCTCCGTCGGCTGCTCTACCGATCCGGACTCTGACCTGCAAGGCCCTGGCCGAGCCCAAACCCAGGCTTCTACGCAGTGATTCGGGAGGCATTGAGACCACAGCACCTCGATAAAGGCCTCCGGCCGCGTTCCCAGTCCACAGCCGCAACCCGTCGGGAAGCCCCGAGAGGTCCTGAACTACCGTCTACCTCATTGGAACTCCTTAGACTATCTTTCATTGGCCTTTGCTGGACATTATCTTGCACTAAACATTATTCCCTTTATCCTGTATCTGTACGCTGATTTTAATCATACGCTTGATTGTAATCATATATAATCTTTCCGCTGACTGGATAGCACACAACAAAAAGCTTTTCACTGTACCTCGGTACACGTGACTATAAACTAAACTAAATTTAAAAACAAATCTAAAAAAAAGTAAGTCAAGCTTCTTTATAAATCAGTGAACAAATTAAATCTGTTCAAGTGTTTGCTCACAAATCCAACAATTATAATCGGATAATGAATTCAGCAGTGACTGCAATCTGCCATTTCTTGCATTGACACCTATTTCTAAAACTGCTTCCTTCTGAATGGACCCCTGCAGGTACATATAGTCTTAGTGTGCATACTGCATACTGTGCAGTTAAAGCTCCACCTCAAATTTCAAACATTGCTTTTTTCTCTTTTTTCTCTCTTTGGATTACGGAAGGAGCATATTATTTTTAAGACTCCTCATCAAGAGTACTTCAGTGAACTTTGTCAACCTTTCTTTCTTCCATATAAATGTTGAGTTTTTCATGTGCAGAAGTGTGTATTGATGACATTGCCAGGAAGATTGGCCCGGGGAAGTTCCCGGGCAGCAGTGCAAAGGTTCTGAGGTGAAAATCAACACAATTTGCCTCAGGTAATTCAGCCAATTTTTAGCACTTCAACATTACACATTAATCATAATTATTTTACCTTTGTAAAAAGGGTTTCTAATCGGGAGAGTCCTTTTAAGTACACATGAAAGGACATGAAAAGGTCCCTGCCTTCTTCAGTTCCTGCCGTGGTTGAACTATTCATTCTGGTTCACAGGCAAGGCTACTCACATTTTATTGATTGGTCTTGAGGCTTGCAAGCACTACGAGGAAACAAACTGAGTGATGGCAACCTATACATTAGTGAATTAAAAGAACACAACTAATTTGAAAGCTGCTTGCTTTTTTGGTTCATACCTATTAAACCTCGGTTTTGTACATTGTGGTCCTTTATCTGCAAGTTGTCAAGTAAGTTAGTTCGCTTTAGCCATCAAACTGTTTGAATCTGCTTGAATGAGTCGATCCTCTAATTAGGTAGCCTAGCAAGAGCCACAAGGCTGTAAGCTTGGCTCTTGGCAAGCAGCTTTTCCATCTATCATTTGTTTTGGGGAAATTTCAGTTCCCATTAAAAGCAGATTCTAGCTCACCTTTCCAACAAGTAGGTCTATCTTGTGTGAGGAAGAAACCAAACCACAACTGGGCTCAATGGCAAGGATAGACACAAAAAGCTGGAGTAACTCAGCGGGACAGGCAGCATCTCTGGAGAGAAGGAAAAGGTGACGTTTTGGGTCGAGACCCTTCTTACCATTGGCAAGGTAAAGTGTTTTCTTTTCTAATCAAAGAAAAGCAAGGCAGACCAGCCAGAGTATATTTCATACAGATCCAATCATGAATTGGATTTCCTGTTTTTTTTTCACTTTCTGAGTAGGGAAGGATTGATGAGGTGAGGGTGGCATTGTAAACTGATTATAGCATTCTATACTTCATAAAGTCATAGGGTTATATAGCACAGAAACTAGCCATTCGGCCCACTGCATCCATGCCAACCTTTTTGCCCATCTACACAAATCCCATTTGCCCACATTAGAACTGTATCTTCCTATACCTTGCCTATTTAAGTGTCTATCTAAAACTCCCCTGCATTCAGTAATTACTGTATATTTGATTTCACCACTTCCTCTTGCAATAGATTTCAGATATCATCTACTCTTTGTGTTCAAAAATTACCCCCAAGGTCACAACCTTAAATCTCCTACCTTTCACCCTAACACAGTGCCCGCTTGATTTTCCATGAATCATTTTGAATCGCAGATAGACTTACTTACTCGCTTATACATCCTACAAATATTAGGTAATGCTGGCCAACTATATTGACAACAGAAACCCATAAATTGTGTTTATGTAACACATTACCAGTTGATTAATTCAATTCAATTCAATTCAATTCAACTTTATTGTCATTGCACAGATACAAGTATGGGTACAATGAAATGCAGTTTAGCGTCAGTCCATAGTAATAGTGCAATATAGAAATAAAAATACAGAATAAGCAAACAATGTGGACGGAGAGACTGGAGAAATCTATCGGCAGGACTCCGAGTTCAGCAATGTGATAGTGTTGTTGTAGAAGCTGTTCCTCATCCTACTAGTACGAGACCTGAGGCTCCTGTACCACCTCCCTGATGGGAGGAGGGCAAACAGTCCATGGTTAGGGTGGGAGGGGTCTTTGATGATCTTCCCAGCCCGTCTCAGACACCGTTTTCGGTGGAGGGCATCCATGGCAGGGAGCGGGGAACCGATGATGTGCTGAGCGGTTTTCACCACCCGTTGTAGTGCCTTCCTGTCCGCAACAGTGCAGCTGCTGTACCATACCGTGAAGCAGGTGGTCAGGATGCTTTCGATGGTACAGCGGTAAAAGTTGGTCAGGATCTGGGGGGACAGGTGAGCTTTCTTGAGCCTCTTCAGGAAGTAAAGGCGCTGCTGCGCCTTTTTGATCAGCTTGGAGCTGTTGAGGGACCAGGACAGATCCTCCGAGATGTGTACCCCGAGGAATTTGTAGTTGGAGACGCGCTCCACCTCAGTCCCGTTTATATGGATGGGAGTATGTCTGCCCCCTCTGTTCTTCCTGAAGTCAACAATAATTTCCTTCGTCTTCTTGGAGTTGAGGACGAGGTTATTGTTGGCACACCAGGTTGTCAGTTGCTGGACCTCCTCTCTGTAGGCTGACTCATCGTTGTCACTGATCAGTCCTACCACCGTGGTGTCGTCGGCAAATTTAATGATGGCGTTGGAGCCATTCTTAGGGATGCAGTCATGGGTGAAGAGGGAGTAGAGGAGAGGGCTGAGCACACAGTCCTGTGGCATGCCGGTGTTCAGTGTTATAGTGGAGGAGGTGAGGTTGTTGACCCTAACAGACTGTGGTCTGTTGGTGAGGAAATCTAGTGTCCAATTGCAGAGGGAGGTGGAGATGCCAAGTCCGCTGAGTTTGGTGATCAAGCTAGCGGGGATGACAGTGTTAAAGGCAGAGCTGAAATCAATGAACAGCAACCTGATGTAGGTGTTATTGCTGTCCAGGTGGGTCAGGGCAGAGTGTAGGGCCGCCGATATGGCGTCCTCTGTAGACCTGTTGGTCCGGTAGGCAAACTGATGGGGGTCCAGTGTGGGGGGGAGGCTGGCTTTGAGGTGAGCCAAGATCAGTCGCTCAAAGCACTTTGCAATGACAGGGGTGAGTGCCACTGGGCGGAAGTCGTTGAGACTCCCTGTAGCTGATTGTTTGGGCACTGGCACAATGGTTGATGTCTTGAGGCAAGTGGGGACGACACCCTGGGCCAGTGGCACATTAAAAATGTCAGTGAAGACCAGGGATAGTTGTCCAGCACATGCCCTGAGCACCCGCCTGGGGATGCCATCGGGGCCGGCAGCTTTGTGCTCATTCACCTTGCTCAGTGCATCTTGTACAGCAGAGGTGGAGAGACTGAGGGGTTGTTCATTCGGGGGTGGAGCAACTTTGATGGCTGGAGTTTTGTTGTCCCGGTCAAAGCGAGCATAGAAATGGTTTAGCTCGTCAGGAAGGGTGGCGTTGTCTGGGGGGGGGGGGGTGTTAAATTTATGGTAATCGGCAATGGATTTGATTCCTTCCCACATGCGCCTGGTGTCGGAGTTGTTTTGGAAATGCTCCTCAATCCACCGTTTGTGATTGAGTTTAGCATTCCTAATTCCTTTTTTCAGATTGGCTCTGGATGAGCTGTATCCCTCAGCGTTGCCAGATCTGAAAGCGGCATCGCGAGCCTTCAGCAGGAGTCTGACCTCCCTGCTCATCCACGGCTTCTGGTTAGGGAAGGTCTTTATCTCTTTGTAGGTAGTGATGTTGTCAGTGCAGAATTTTATATAGTCCAAAACGGTAGAGGTGTATGAGTTGATGTCCACTTGGGAGTTAAAGGTGGCCTGGGTGGCAAACAGACTCCAGTCTGTTTGCTGAAACTGTTCCTGTAAAACAGAGATAGCCCCCTCAGGCCAAACCTTCACTGTCCTCATGGTAGGTTTCACACGTCTGATCAGAGGTGTGTATTTGGGGAGCAGGAACAGAGAGAGGTGGTCAGACTGTCCAAGGTGGGGGAGGGGGAGGGCTTTGTAGGCTTCAGTAATATTAGTATATACTAAGTCCAGAATATTGTTTCCTCTGGTTGGGCAGGAGACATGCTGGTGGAATCTGGGGAGTACAGTTTTAAGGTTGGAGTGGTTAAAATCACCCGCAACAATAAATGCCCCCTATTATTCCTATAAGTAGACTGTTTTAGGTCTTGTTTCTGAAGAGCATTGCTTTTGTGATAGACTTTGCCAGACTGTACCGACACCATTAAAAAACCTTTTGAGAAAAAACGTTAACATGTTTCCCAACCCGCATGTAAACATTTGTTGAGAATTTGTGTTATGTGGAAACTGTGAACATTCTCATCAAGTGTTTTAACACTGGAGGAAAGGTACATAACTCTGAACTGTGATTTTTTTTAAACAGTTTTTTTAAACATCAAGACATGCCTTGAACATTAATTTGGATGTAGCTCTGTATTTGATTATTAAAGGCAAAGGACTATTGCACAAATCAACTGTATATCGTGCAGGCATAATGCCACCTGGTGTTAATAAAATTAGCAGCAGTTTCATTTTTTCTGCTCCCTCTCCTTCATAAATACATATGTATGTATATACCCCTCTGTGATTCCTGCTGCTCTTTGAGGAAGTTCCTATAACTCTCTCTGATGGGAGTTGTGTGAGACACTCTCTCTGCGATTCCTACTGCTTCTCCTCAAGGTATGTTTAATTTTTAGAGGTTCACCTCCTCTCTTCCATGGGAGATCTGTGATATTTTCCCTCACTGCTCCCCCTCTGATTCCTGCTGCAGTCCTGCTCTACGGCATCCATGTTCTCCAGGGATGCTGCTGACCCACTGAGTTACTCCACCACTTGGGGTCTTTTTTTGCAAACCAGCATCTGCAGTTCCTTGTTCCTACATTTGTGGATGCATATGTATTGTTTCTTAAACTTACATTATCAATAGTCCACCTTACTGTAATGAAGGATCACATATTTGATTCCTCAGTGTTTGCAGGTTCATATTGACATGTTTGTTTTGCCATCATGTTTGATTGCACTGGGTTTATGAGATGAACCAACTTGTCGTTACCTTCTCTTAACTAACAATGATCTATTCCACATTTTCCTTGATCTCCAACCCCTTTGATATCTCGTTCTCACACCTTAAACTTCCTAATCTCTGTATCTCCCCCTCCCCTGACTCTCAGTCTGAAGAAGACCCGAAATGTCGCCCATTCCTTCTCTCCAGAGATGCTGCCTGTCCCGCTGAGTTGCTCCAGCCTTTTGTGTCTATCTTCAGTTTAAACCAGCATCTGCAGTTCCTTGCTGCACAAATTGTTTAGTATCGATAATTACGTTTAAACATCGGACCAAGGAACGAGTCTTGTCTGAGGTAACTTTCTTTGTGTAGGTAAGGCAGCTAGCCTGGAAACACAAGGAACTGGAGATGTTCGTGTGTCTGGGTCAGAACAGAGCCGTAAAGTGGGAGAGCAGCAAGTCACATAGGGGGAGCAATGGGAGAGGGTATCACAGAGCTCCTGTCAGAGAGAGGAGGAGGACTTCTTCAAAGTGGGCATATTTGTAGGAGATTTTTCAGTAGACTCCAGTAAAATGGAGTCTGAAGAAAGATCCCGACACAAAACGCACCTATGTACTTCAGAGATGCTGCCTGACCCGCTTATAGTTACTCCAATATTCTGTATCATTTTTAAAGAAGCCAGCTGGATGTTTTAGATGCTGAGAATTGTAAAAGACATAGATGATTCATCACACCAGGCTGAGAATTGAAGGAAGTACTGGTGGCAAAAACAGTCCATAACCTGTTGTACATATTTAAAATCTGGATATTAATAAAATCTGTTGAATAATTAAGCTTAGAAATGGCAATGCTAGTCAGTGAATACGTTTGTGCCATCATCATTGAGGATTACATCATTAACTGTAAATTTCCTCCAAGTATAAAAGCTGCTGTAAATTCTTTAAAACAATGGCAAAAATGCCAACATCATTGGAATTACACAAACAATTACAACTCCACAAAATCATCTTTAACCACGTCAGTGAAAATAAGAAGATTGGCAGAGTACATTGGTTGAATACTGCAGAGGAATTAGATGAGAAGGAAAACACCATCTGTTTTACCCGGGATGAGGCCTCCCTATTTGAATTGGAAATTGAAGCCTGAACTACTTTCCAATGCTTGTTTTTTAATGTCGAGAGGGCTCATCTTCTTAAAACTAAAATAATCATCATATCATATCCATCTATCTATTTATTAAAACTCGTGTGTGTGTGTGTGTGTGTGTGTGTGTGTGTGTGTGTGTGTGTGTGTGTGTGTGTGTGTGTGTCTGTCTGTCTGTCTGTCTGTCTGTGTGTGTGTGTGTGTGTGTGTGTGTGTGTGTGTGTGTGTGTGTGTGTGTGTGTGTGTGTGTGTGTGTGTGTGTGTGTGTGTGTGTGTGTGTGTGTGTGTGTGTGTGTTATTTTGCATGTGAAACGTATCTCCTCGAAAACCAGATGCAAAAACGCGGAGATTTTTACAATTTCGGTAGGGATTTAACTTATGAGTTCAGAAATCCACTCCTTGGTCAATTATTTCCCCAGATTTTGAATAAAATTGATCATAAAACTCAATTTTTAAAATATAAACGGCGCTCACCAGCTGCTGATGTCACAATGCCCACATGCCGACCAATCCAAGCCCACCTGCCTCCAGGCCCCGTCCCCCAGCCGCTGTGGATTAAAGGCACAGAAAGATCGAGAAAGTTCTGCAGAACAAACATTCTACAGCTCCGTTCCGCTGTAGCTTCTTTGTTCTACAGATCTCGGGGCAGCGACTCCTCACGCGCTGAATTTACTCCTCATAAGTTCTCTTCATACAGCTCCGTTCCGTTATAGGATCACGCGCTGAATTTTCTCATCACTGTTGGCGCAGCTCATGATGCCCTGCACGCTCATTCCTGCTGTGGGTTTCCAGAGTCAGAAGGCGCTTCTCTCTCTCTCTTCATTTGGCAGCCCAGCGCCCCCCCCCCCCCCCCCACTCCTCCTTCTCACCTCCTCTACAAAAGATCCTATACACGATCGTCTGTCCCCCCTGTCACGCTGGCCCGGCTGGTCCCCCCGCTGCTTTCCACCACCCTCAGATCACTCCGTGCCTCGCGCTCGGGCTGCCGCTCCACCCTTCTCCTCTCTCTTTCTCTCATCCCCTCTCTCTCTCTCTCTCTCTCTCTCTGTCCCTCTATCTCTCTCCCTACCCCCTCTCTCCCCCTCACTTCCCCCTTCTCCTCGCTCTCCCTACCCCCTCTCTCCTTCCCTCTCTCTCTCTCACTCTCCCCCCCCTCTCTCTCCCCTCTCTCTCCCCCCTCCTTCTCTCTATCTCCTCTCTCTCTCTCTCTCCCCTCTCTTCCTTCCCTCCCTCCTTCTCCCCCTCCCTCTCTCTCCCCCCTTCCTCTCCCCCAACCCCCTGCCCTCCCCTAAACCCCCTTCCCCCTCCGCATCCTCCCCTCCACCCCTCCTCTACCCCCTTCCCTCCACCCTCTACCCTACCCCCTTCCCTCCACCTCCACCCCCCCCCTTCCCCCCACCTCTCCCCCTCCCTTCCCACCCCTCTCCCCCCTTCCCCCCTCCTTCTCAGCCCCCTCTCTCTCTTCCCCTCCTCCCATCTCTCTCCCCTCACCCACCCTCCCTCTCCTCCTCCCCTCCATCCCCCCTCTCCCTCTGTCTCCTTCCCTTCTGCCTCTGCCTCTCTCTGTCTCTCCCCATTCTCTCTCTGCCCTCACTCTCTACCCCTTCCCCCCCCCCCCCCCCCCCCCCCTGTAGACACGCCTGCGAGTTGGGGGCTATGCGTCAGTGGATAGGGCGATTATGGGGTAAAAGGAGCAAATTAATAATATTAATATAATATCAAGGGGGGTAGTTAGTGTGTGTGTGGGGGTGGTTAGTGTGTGTGACGCTTTTTAAATCAACCTTGAAGAGTGTGACGGTGCACCTACTCACAACTGAAAAAAATTAGTGCTTGAATAATCTTACGCTGTGCTATAAAAAAGAAAAAAAAATGTTCTTAAATGTATTTGAGTGTACTGTAACGTCAATCTTCTAAATCGCGATGTGAATATTGCTTTGAGATGGGATAGTGCTGTAGTCTAACTATTTTTCTAGTTGTCATCTGGTGGTAATAATCAGTAACCAAAACTCAGCTATAATTCAGGTGAAGAGGAATGAAAGGATTTGGGACAACCTCTGTAAAACTGCCTTATTTAGCTAATCGCACTCAAGTTATAAATAACCACCTACAAAGAAACCAAATTCTACCAGCAATTTAAAATGTAATCAAATTTAAGATTAAATCAAGCAATTTAATCAAACTGTTGGGGCCAAGGAAAGAGCGTTCACGTCGCGGCCCTGTTTCAACCAATCTTTCCACCACCACGCACAAGAAGCACAAGAAGCGCAAGACAGACACCATTGTGCAGATGCCGAGAAGTGTGTTCAGCTCTGGCTGAACAACTTCTAATCTTGTGTGTGGACTCGATAAGAAGAAGAAGATCAAACTGTTAAACCTGAGTATGTTTCTGAATCTTTCAATGGAAAGAGTATTGCAATATCCGAATTGTTACATCAATCATGCTGAAACAAATAGTGCTCCCATTGTTGTGTTTTTCTATAAAGAGCAAGAAAAACTCTGACCAAGATGCTCCATCTACACTAATCCCAACTGCCTGCATTTGGCCCATATCCTTCTAAATCTTTCCTATCCATATACCTGTCCAAATGTGTATATGTTGTGATAGTACCTGCCTCAACCACCTCCTCTGGCAGCTCGTTCCATATACTCACCACCCTATGTATGAAAATGTTTCCCCTCAGGTTCCTATTAAATCTTTCACCTCTCACTGTAAACCTATGTTCTCAGGTTCTTAATTGCCTGACTCTGGGCGAAAGACTGTGCATTTACTGGTTTACTGATGAACGAATGTCCATGTGCCTCAAACTGATGAACACTGTGTGTGATCAGCTTCAGTCACGGTATCTCTTGAGGTTGCTGCAAGTCAGGGACAGCTTCTCCTTTGCACTCAATGGGTAACGGTAACCTAACCCACTGGAGCCGAGCATCAGCTGCAAAGCTTGTTTCACATTTGATTCTGCTTTCTGTGCGAGTCAATAAAGTGTAAAATTGGCCAGATACAAAGCTCACGTTGTACCCAATCCCACAGTTTTTCAACCTTGAATTAGGGTAAAATGACTTTGCAATTTTCTTCACTTTTATGGTGAGGACTTAAATTTTGTAGCAAATATAAACCTCTTTAAACTTGTATTTAAACTCATTGATCAAACAAAGGAACCTGACCTGTACAAATTCACATATGAATTATCATTTACAATATTCCCATGAAAATAGGTGATAAGTATAAGTTTATTACTGGCATATACAGAGGTACAGTTTGCATGCTATCCAGTCAAATCATGTTGTAAATGGATAAAATCGAGCCATACACAAGTACAACAGGTAATGCAAAGAAGATAATACCAGAATACAATGTTACAATGATATAAAGGTACAGTTACAGAGAAAGTGTAGATAAAAGGACATGCAAGGGCCACAATGAGGTAGGTTGGGGAGATTGGGACTACATCTTTAGTTTATAAGAAGATCATTCAGTAGTCTGATAACAGTGGGGAAGAAGCTGTTTCTGAATCTGGTGGCACGTGCTTTCAAGGTTTTGTATCTCCTGCCCGACTGTAGAGGGGAAAAGAGGAAGCATGAAGTGTGAATGGAGTCAATGCGGGGGATGTTGAATTGCGTGATGGCCTGTACTACATCCACTATTTCTTGTGGGCTTGTTGTTGTTCCCAAACCAATCTGTGATGTATCCTGATAGGATGCTTTCTCCAGTGTATCTATAGAAGTTCGTAAGAGTTGTTAGGGACATGCCGAACCTCCTTAGTATTCTGAGGAAATAGGGACGTTGGTGTGCTTTCTTGGTTGTTCATGGCTTCAATGTAGTTGTTCCAGGACATATTGTTGGTGATATTTACACGAAGGAACAAAGCTGTCGGCCATCACCACTTTAACTCCATTGATGTTGACAGGGGCATGTGAACCACTTCACTTCCTGAAGCCAATAACTAGCTCCTTTGTCCAGCTGACATTGAAGGAGAGGTTGTCGTCTTAACCCACAGTTTTTAGGTATGTCGTCTTTAGGTATGTGAAGAGGAAATCTTTAGGTATGTGAAGAGGAAAAAATTAGTTAAGACCAAAGTTGGACCCTTGAAGACCGAAAAAGGTGAATTTATTATGAGGAACAAGGAAATGGCAGATGAGTTGAACAGGTACTTTGGATCTGTCTTCACTAAGGAGGACACAAACAATCTTCCTGATATAGTAGTGGGCAGGGGATCTGAGGTGACAGAGGAACTGAAGGAAATCCACATTAGGCAGGAAATGGTGTTGGATAGACTGATGGGACTGAAGGCTGATAAATCCCCAGGGCCTGATGGTCTGCATCCCAGGGTACTTAAGGATGTGTCTCTAGAAAACGTGGAATTATAGACCAGTTAGCCTGACATCAGTGGTGGGGAAGATGCTGGAGTCAATTATAAAAGATGAGATAGCGGCACATTTGGATAGCTGTAACAGAATCGGTCCGAGTCAGCATGGATTTACGAAGGGGAAATCATGCTTGACTAATCTTCTGGAATTTTTTGAAGATTTAACTAGGAAAATGGACAAGGGAGAGCCAGTGGATGTAGTGTACCTGGACTTTCAGAAAGCATGTGATAAGGTCCCACATAGGAGATTAGTGGGCAAAATTAGGAGCACATGGTATTGGGGGTAGAATGCTGACATGGATATGGCAGACAGGAAACAAAGAGTAGGGATTAACGGGTCCCTTTCAGAATGGCAGGCAGTGACTAATGGGGTTCCGCAAGGCTTGGTGCTGGGACTGCAGCTATTTACAATATACATCAATGATTTGGATGAAGGAATTCAAAGTAACTTTAGCAAATTTGCAGATGACACAAAGCTGGGTGGCAGTGTGAACTGTGAGGAGGATGCTATGAGAATGCAGGGTGACTTGGACAGGTTGGGGGAGTGGGCAGATGCATGGCAGATTAAGTTTAATACGGATAAATGTGACGTTATCCACTTTGGTAGCAACAAAAACAGGAAGGCAGATTACTATCTAAATGGCATCGTTGGGAAAAAGGGAAGTTCAAAGGGATCTGGGGCTCCTTGTACATCAGTCTATGAAAGTAAGCATGCAGGTACAGCAGGCAGTGAAGAAAGCGAATGGCATGTTGGCCTTTATAACAAGAGGAATCGAATATAGGAGCTAAGAGGTCCTTCTGCAGTTGCCCTAGTGAGACCACACCTGGAGTATTGTGTGCAGTTTTGGTCCCCTAATTTGAGGAAGGACATTCTTTCTATTGAGGGCGTGCAGCGTAGGTTTACAAGGTTAATTCCCCGGATGGCGGGACTGTCATATGCTGAGAGAATGGAGCAGCTGGGCTTGTACACTCTGGAGTTTAGAAGGATGAGAGGATATCTCATTGAAACATATAAGATTGTTAAGGGCTTGGACACGCTAGAGGCAGGAAACATGTTCCCGATGTTGCGGGAGTCCAGAACCAGGGGCCACAGTTTAAGAATAAGGAGTAAGCCATTTAGAACGGAGACAAGGAAACACTTTTTCTCACAGAGAGTGGTGAGTCTGTGGAATTCTCTGCCTCAGGAGGCAGGTTCTCTGGATGCTTTCAAGAGAGAGCTAGATAGGGCTCTTAAAAATAGCACAGGGGATATGGGGAGAAGGCAGAAACAGGGTACTGATTGGGGATGATCAGCCATGGTCACATTGAATGGCGGTGCTGGCTCGAAGTGCCAAATGGCCTACTCCTGCACCTATTGTCTATTGTTTATTGTCTATTAACACTATGCTACTCAAAGCCCCTGTCCCACTTTCACGACCTAATTGGCGACCTCTGCCGAGTTAGCCCTTGACGCATACTCGCAGCATGGTCACCATGAGGTCGTAGGAGGTCGTAGGAGGTCTTCATAACTCTTCCTCATGCTCGTGAGTGATCTCCGCGTACTCGTCGTCTCAAGCAGGTCGCGGGGCTTTTTCCAGCCTGATAAAAAATGCCCACGAGTAAAAAAAAGGTCGGCATGGAAAAAATGGACACTTTTTACTCGTAGGTAGTCGTAGGTAGTTGTAGGTCGGTAACTGGCCCGAGAAAAAAAATGCAGACATTACATCATTTTATCATGTGATCATTTTCCACTCGTAGCTAGTCGTAGTTGGTCTTAGGTGTGGAAGACTGAGGTCGAGGGGGGTTATAGGAGGTCGTAGACATAGTTGTAGGAGGTTGTTTTTGGTCTTTTACTTTGGCGAGTCAACACAACCTTGACACTTTTTTCAACTCGTCTAGGGTCTTCTAAACTTGTGGATGAGGTTGTCCAAGTGGGACAGGCTCTTTACTCTCTATCTCAATCCCCTACCCCATCTTGTCATTTTTCAATATCCAGCCCACGGTGTAAACTTGCAAATGGAGTTTGAGCAGAATTTGGCCACACATTTGTGAGTGTGGCAGATAGAAAAGGGATTGAAAATGCATGCTTAAGGGGTACTGGTGTTGAGAATTATCATTGAGGATGTTTTGATGTCTATCCTCGCTGATTGTGGTCCATGGGTTCAGAGGTCGAGGATTCATTTGCAGATGCAGATGCTACTCCTAGGTCTAGGAGTTTCAAATTCTAGGAGAATTTCATGCACAGTGAAAGTTATTCATTGATGACTTCTGATCCCCATAGAATAAATTATATTCTATAGAATAAAATAAATTCAATTATTTGCAATTGTGCTTGATACAAATACATCGATAGATGCTCCTGAACACATCATCAGTGATGTAACCTGGGGTCATTGGGTGTTTCGGGTCTTTCAACATCAGACACCCTCACCTAGGCGACCCAGCCGTGGTTGATCAGACCACGACTTGTGTTCAGGTGGCATTCGCTTCTCCCCATGGACCTCCTCTCCTGATCCAGAGCCATCTCGAGGCCTTCTCCGCTGCCTCTGTGGTGTTCTTGATGGCCTTTCTCCTCGCCACTCCGTTGATGCCCAGTGCACTCAAGGCTTTGTAGAGCGATTGCCCTGCAAAACCTCTGCAGCCAACCTCGATGGGCATACACCTTGCCTTCCAGCCCTGCTTACGGCAGTCTATGACCAGCTCATCATACTTGGCCATCTTCCTCTCGTGGGCCTCCTCCAGATGGTCCTCCCACGGCACAGTCAGTTCCAACAAGACAATGTTTTTGGTCGCCTTGGAGACCAGGAGGATATCTGGCCTCAGGGTGGTCGTGGCAATGTGCCGTGGGAACGTCAGCTGTTTCACCAGGTCTACAGAAAGCTGCCAGTCCTGCACAGTCACCAGGATTCCTGACGGATTCCTGGCTGCTGTGTTTCTTGGCAGCTGCACTCCGGCCTTCACAAAGGTGATCATCTGGGTGGTGGGGCGTTCTCGTCTACAGCTGCTGATTCCCATGCTGATGGCTTCTGCAATGGGTTTAAGAACCTGGTTGTGACGCCATGTGTACCGGCCCTGCCCAAGAGCCTTTGGGCAACAGCTCAGGATGTGTTCCAACGTCCCCTTGCCTGAGCATCGCGGGCAGTCTGGAGATTCCGCTTTGCCCCAGATGAAGAGGTTCGATGGGCTGGGCAGGACATCATACACTGCCTGGACCAGGAACTTGATGCGCTGTGGTTCAGCCAGCCAGAGCTCAGTCCATGTGACTTTTCGGTCCATGGCCTGCTCCCACCTTGTCCAGGCTCTCTGCTGCCTCAATCCAACTGCTCTGGTAGACCTCTTCTCCTCCACCACTGCCCTCACTTCCTCCTGGACCAGCCTGCGCCTCTCCTTCCCCTTGGCCTTGTCAAACTGGGGAGATAGGAAGATTCCCAGGCCTGCTCTTCCCCGAGTCACTGCTCCCACCAGGACTCTGTGGCATATCCGAGACTCTGCTTGCAGCACGGCTTCACCGGCTCTCCACTTACTCCCAGTTTTCACCTCCACCCCTGCTTGAGCCACCTTGGGGTCGCTGGAGTCCCTGTACAGCATCACCTCTCTGGCCCGAGTCACCTTAAACTCCTCCTCCAGGGACTTCAGGGGCAGCTGGAGCTTGGTGTTATTTCCGTAAAGGGTGATGCTGCTAAGGCTCCTGGGCAGTCCCAGCCACCTTCTGAGAAAGCTGCTGACTTTCCTCTCCAATCTCTCTATGATGGATATTGGGACTTCGTAGACAAGCAGTGGCCAGAGTATCCTTGGCAGGATACCATGCTGGTAAATCCATGCCTTGAACTTGCCGTGAAGCCCCGACTGGTCCACTGCTCTCAACCAACTCTCCAGCTCCTGACAGGTTGCCTGGACAGATGCTGTATCCTTCAGGCTGCTGTTAAACACCTTGCCAAGACTCTTCACTGGCCTTTCGGAGACAGTTGGGATTGGTGTCCCTTCGATGTTGAAGCGGAACCTGTCCATGACTTTGCCCTTCTTCAGCACCAGTGACCTTGATTTTCCTGGCTTAAACCTCATCCTTGCCCATCCAATCAGCTTCTCCAACCCCTGCGGGATCCATCTGCCTCCTGGCACTGACTCAGTGGTGACAGTCAGGTCGTCCACGAAGGCTCTGATTGGTGGTTGGCGCATTCCTGACTTGGTCCGAGGGCCCTGGCACTCTGGCTCAGCAGACTTGACGATCATGTTCATCGCCAAGGCGAAAAAGATCACAGAGATGGTACAGCCTGTGATGATCCCAACCTCCAGTCTGTGCCACTCTGATGTTACTGACCCTGATGAGACTCTCATGCTGAACTGGTTGTAATAGTCCAGGATGAGATCTGCCACTTGGCCCGGCACATGATGCTTGGTCATGACTGTCTGGATCAGCTTGTGCGGGATGGAGCCGTAGGCGTTGGCCAGGACAAGCCAGAGCACTGTCAGGTTTCCCTTGTTCTCCCTGGCTTCTCTGATGAGCTGGGTCACCACTCCCGTGTGCTCTAGACACCCCGGCACTCCAGATAAGCCTCCCTTTTGCACTGAGCTGTCGATGTAGCCATTGCTGGAGAGGAAGTTGGTCAGCCGCCTCGCCACTATGCTGAAGAAAATCTTGCCTTCAACGCTTAGCAAGGAGATGATTCTGAACTGAATTGCTTTAATCAACCCTGGCTATTGAGAATCGTCCAATCTCGCTCCCTGGTTTAGGACTCTGAAGAAAGTAGATTCTAAATCTTTGTGTCTTTTTAAACTCTTCAGTCACTTTGATTCTTTGTCATTTTTAATATTTTTTGAAAGCTGGTGAATATCAGGGGCATTGATTTATTTTCCATAAACTTGATAGATTTGGCAGACGGAAAAGGGATGGGGTGAGGGCTTGTTGGGTTTCATGATTCCAATGTGCAAGGCCCTGATGTTCTGTGGGGATTTACCGATCAACTCAAGGGTCCCACTGGCCAGCGTTCAGCTTCTGGATATGGACTTTGAAGTGAATGGCAGCGGGGAAACCAAGTAGTGAACACAGCCTGAGACCAAGCAAAATCCAAGCCTAATGTTTCCCCAGTTGCACGAAGCATGTGTTAATCTTTTTGAGAATTGTGAAACGCATTTTTGTGTTTCCATTCTAACTGTATTAGAGGCCAATCCCATTGTTCTTGATGTAATGAGGTAACATTTTTGAATCATTTCCCAGACAAGAACATTGTGGTGATTCAAGGTTCATATATAAGCTTCAGGTGTAATTTGAGATTCCTTTCTGTCCTCATAATGGACTTTTTGGCAGCACATATATTTTCAGAGGAACCACAGAGATAGTGTGTTCAGCTAATACAAGCTGAAGCATGTAATTCTTTTACAGTTGGAAAGAGGTATGGCTGGGCCGATATTTTTTTAAATAGCTTTACAATTTATGCCTTTCTCATTGAGATTAATGGACAGATCCTTATCAAATCAGAAGTAAATGTCAGTTGTCAGGTCTGCCACATAAGGAAACATTAACACAATAGGTGCACTGTAGTTTTAATGAGCTTGAACCAAATGGTCTGACTGCATTATCCATGAAACAGCGACAATATAGTTTTACAAAGTAAGCTAGCTACTAAAATGGCTCTTTTTAAATGTATTTTTAGACATTGTGAGACTATTTTTTGTTCTTTAGCAGCTAACAGCCATCCTCAGCCAATGTAGTATGATACTGGCAATTAACGTGATTCAAATACCATCCGATCCAAATGAAAAACTGTCCTTATTCAGTGACCTTGCCTTAACATATAAACTTACAACTCATCATTGTTTACTTTTAAAAGCCATACCACAATTATAGACTTTGTTTAATGTACTCATCTTTGCTTTTAATAAGCCAGTGTTTTGATATATTGGAGATGGAGAGTGAAATTGCCTATCATATTCCATTTGGAATCAGTAGCTTGCTTAGCTGGGTTAGAAATTCCTCTGTATACTATTTTGTGGTGTGATTAGTCAGTCATGCGCTTGCTAATTTAACAAAGTCATTAATCCAATTGAAATAAATGAACCACAAAGGACTTTAACCCAAGAAAATTAAAGTTTGCTAAATGCATAATGACTGAGTTATAATAGTACATGGATGAATTTCATATGAATTCATTTGCAGGCAAGCTAAAAAAAATAGGAAAGTTTCAGAAATGTTTTTATGATATTCATCATTGGAAAATGGCACCACAGTTAAGGGGCTGTCCCACTTGGGCAACCTACTTGGCGAGTTTAGAAGAGTATGAAAAACTGACATGTTGAAGATCTCCTTCGACTATGTAGAAGACCTCCTTCGACCTCCTGTACAGGGACTCCAGCGACCCCAAGGCGCCTATGCCGTGAAGGGAGAGTGGACGCTGGCACGAATTGGTTGCCGCTGCTCTCTCTTCACACTGTGTTTTTGATTTTCTGTTTTTGGATTGAATTCTGTTTTTAATTTGTGTCATTGTGATGTCTTTAATTACTTGTTTTACTCCGATTATATGTTTTTATTCCGATTACTATGTAAGGTGTCCTTGAGATTTTGTATGAAAGGCGCCCATTAAATATAAAATTTATTATTATTATTATTATGTTGAAGACCAGCTTCGACTAGCTACGACTAACTTCGGGATAATTGGACACCAAATAGTGGAGAGTGAAGACGACCTCCTTCAATCTCCTTCGACCTCCCTTCGACTATGATGAAGACTATCAACGACTACCTTCGACTTCCTTCAACTACCCTCGATTACCTGCGACTAACATGCCGACCTACTACGACCTACTATGACTAAATCTCCGAGTAAAAAAAGTATCGATTTTTTCCATGGCGACCGTTTTTTACTCACGGGCATTTTTTAATATATTGAAAAAAACGCCACGACCTAGCTGAGGCCTCGAGTACGCGGAGACCACTCTCGAGCATGAAGGAGAGTTATGAAGACCTCCTACGACCTCGTATCGACCATGCTGCGAGTATGAGTCGAGGGAAAACTCGCCAGAACTCGCGGATTATGTCGCCCATGTGGGACAGGCCCTTTAGTATACATCGCCGTTTCTCCAAGTTACAAAGGTACATTAGTGGTATGTTAGGTAAGGGCAGCACAGTGATGCAGTGGTAGAGCTGCTGCCTCACAGTACCAATGACCCGGGTTCGATCCTGACCTCAGGTGCTGTCTGTGTGGTGCTTGCATGCTCCCCCAGTGACCGTGTGGGTTTCCTCCGAATACTCCTGTTTTCTCCCACATCCTGAAGACATGCGGGGTTTGTAGGATAATTGGCCTCTGTACATTGCCCAGAGTTTGTTCGGAGTAGAAGCAAAAGTGAGATAACACAGAACTAGTATGAACGGGTGATCTATGGTTGATGTGGACTTGGTGGGCAAAAGGGCCTGTTTCCATGCTGTAGCTTTAAAATCTAAACTAAAGAATACAAGGTTGTGCAGAATAACCAAAGACGTCAGCTATTATTTTTTCCAAATATTCCATGTGTTCTCTCATCCAATAGTCAAAATGCTGGAAATATGTAGCATGTCAAATGGCAACTATAGAGAAGAAGTTAATGGCCAAGATTTTCCTGATGGTGTTGTGTGGCTGGAACTCAAGACTTACATTCTCCATTCCCCAGAACACACCTTCCAGCCATATTGTCAAAACTGAACATTTTTATTCCCCCTGACCACCTCTTGCATAGAAGAGAAGTCTAAAACTATTAAACGCACAACAATTAAATAAAAGGAACAAATTCAACTAACAGAAATGATTAAACACATAAAAGCAAACACAGATGATTAAGAAATTATGTCATCTACTGTATGCTTATCTATCTTCATCATAACCCTATAATCTCCAGTCAATGAAATGGGCTCACATATCCTGTAGCAGGTTAAGACCAGTGCATGGCTAAGAGCAGATCACACAGTATAAGTAGTAGAAACATTAGAAAGCCTCGGCACAAAAACTTGCTGGCACTTATTGTGAGAAAATGCAAAAACAAAATCCAAGTCATTGTTTTCAATAATTTCAGATCATAGCTATGGCTCCTATTTTTTCTGACACGATTTTTGCCCAAGATTCTGGTATTTATATTTAGTGGGCAGTGCCGTGTCACAGCGGTAAAGTTACTGCCTTACAGTGCCTACAGCATTAGAGACTCGGGTTCGATCCTAACTATGGGTGCTGTCTGTATGGAGTTTGTACGTTCTTCTCGTGGGATTTCTCCAAGATCTTCAGTTTCCTCCCACACTCCAAAGACGTACAGATTTGTAGGTTAATTGGCTGGTATGAATGTAAATTGTCCCTAGTGTGTGTAGGCTAAGGGCTTGTCCCACTTGGTGACTTTATCGGCAACATATCAGGGTCGCCAAAAGATTTTGAACGTTTCAAAATCCAGTGGCGACAAAACAAATGTGGTGACACTTGAGGAAACACTGTGCGTCAATATGTCATCACGCCACATCACTGCCGCGTTACGCCGTATCACGCCTCCGGGACTTTTTCAGTGACCTGATACGTCAGTCAATGATGCCAGCAATCGCTGAAAAAACTCGCCAAGTGGGACAGGCCCTTTAGTATTAATGAACAGGGATCGCTGGTTGGTGTAGACTAAAAAATAAATCTAATTTGGAACTATCTTTTGCTCCCTGGTTTTTCCATTACAAGCCCCTATTGATCCCCATTTGCAATTTAATTTTTGCCTCTCTTTCACCCTTGCCACAGGCATTCCTTTTTGTTCTTTTCTCCCCTCTTTATTTTTCCTGGCCTGAAATTTAGTCTTAAATGTAATATGTTGCCATTTCTGATAAAAGCCTCAAACAGTGGATCTGTTAAGGGCCTGTCCCACTGTATGAGGTAATTCAAGAGTTCTCCCGAGTTTTCCCAATCAGTACCCCGTTCCTGCCTTCTCCCCATGTCCCCTGACTCCACTATTTTAAGAGCCCTCTCTAACTCTCTCTTGAAAGCATCCAGATAACCCACCTCCACCGCCCTCTGAGGCGGAGAATTCCACAGACTCACCACTCTCTGTGAGAAAAAGTGTTTCCTTGTCTCCATTCTAAATGGCTTACGCCTTATTCTTAAACTGTGGCCCCTGGTTCTGGACTACCCCAACATCGGGAACATGTTTCCTGCCTCTAGCGTGTCCAAACCCTTAACAATCTAATATGTTTCAATGAGATACCCTCTCATCCTTCTAAACACCAGAGTGTACAAGCCATGCTGCTCCATTCTCTCAGCGTATGACAGTCCTGCCATCCCGGGAATTAACCTTGTAAACCTACGCTGCACTCCCTCAATAGCAAGAATGTCCTTCCTCAAATTAAGGGACCAAAACTGCACACAATACTCCAGGTGTGGTCTCACTAGGGCTCTGTACAACTGCAGAAGGACCTCTTTGCTCCTATATTCGATTCCTCTTGTTATAAAGGCCAACATGCCATTCGCTTCCTTCACTGCCTGCTGTACCTGCATGCTTACTTTCATAGACTGATGAACAAGGACCCCCAGATCCCGTTGTACTTCCCCTTTTCCCAACTTGACGCCATTTAGATAGTAACCTGCCTTCCTGTTTTTGCTACCAAAGTGGATAACCTCACATTTATCCGCATTAAACTTCAGATAAATGTGAGGTTATCCACCTCAGATAAATGTGAGGTTAAAAAAGGTACCTATGTACATACTGCTGAATAACATCTTTTAACCCATTTGCCAGAGTTGATTATGATTTTTTAGTGAGCTCTGAAATGATATTTAAAATAATTGGGGGGGAAAAGTAACTCAGAGGGTCAGGCAGCGTCCCTGGAGATTATAGACAGGTGATGTTTCGCATCGGGATTCTTCTTCGGACTGAATATTGTCGGGGGGGGGGAGGGGCGGGGTAGCCTGGTGAGTGACAGGTGGATACAGGTGAGGGGGGTGGGGGACTTGATTGGCAGATGGTTGAACAAATGCCAAAGATGAAACAAGAAAAGTTTTGAAGTAAAGATCACGAATTATGAAGCTAGAAGAAGGAATATACAGTGGGTAGAACGGGAGAGAATTAGCTTTGCAAACCCACAGATGTATGATTGTAAAGACTATATAAAAGCTTGATTATAAGAATATCCAATGACGGCAGTTATTTTTTATTATTATTAAATATACAGCATGGAAACGGACCCTTTGGCCCATTGATTCCACGTCGACCATCGATCACCCGTTCACACCAGTTCTATGTTATCCCACTTTTTCATCCACTCTCTATGCTTTAGGGGCAATTTACAGAGGTCACTTAACATAAAAACCTGCACATCTTTGGGATGTGAGCGGAAACCAGAGCACCCGGAGGAAACCCACACAACCACAGTTAGAACGTGCAAACCCAACACCAATAGCACCCGACATCAAGATCTGGTGCTGTGAGTCAGCAGTGCCACCAGCTGCGTCACTATGCTGCCTGTAGGAACAGTGTATATGAATATGCACAGGTCTCTGTAGATCCTGTCTTCCTCTTCATCTTCCAAGTGCCAATAAGAAAAGGCCATCCGTCATTTTTGAGATCCTTTGCCTTGACCAGCTAAACTATGCAAACCTTTGCAGAAGCATTTCAGTTCCACTGGCCATTGGTTCCAAATTGTCTCTCCTCAAATAAACACAGTATTGTGACTATTTTAAAGACATTTTAACATCTTCCACAAGAAGACAAAAAAAAAATGAAAATCAAAAAAATCAGAACACCCATTCTCGTAACTTCATATAACCATTTTGTTTTTATCGGCCTTTGATTGTTTTTTTTCAAAAATGAAAGAAAATTCAAGCCAGCTCAAATGTCTTGCTTTTTCTTGACTGTTTTCTTTCAACTTTTTATTGCAGCCACCCAGTAAGTAATTATCTTGGTTCTGCAACGGTTGCACAAAGAACATGTTGGCTGATGTTGAATTTGTAAAGTATGCCTGACATTGTTGACCAAACTTTATATTATTATGCCCAAGCATGATTGACCTCAGAGCAGTGGAAAGGCTGGAAAGCCTTTGTCCATCAGAAGCTTTAACATATCAAATTCCAAAGATGTCAGTTGAATCTACCTTTTTAATTTGGATGGCTTTTATTACTCCAAAACAAGAGAGAAAAAGATATTCAACTACTCGTTTTATTTCAGAGTGGTGGTAAAAGACGTTCTTCCTGTAGTAGAATACAAAGTGCTGGAGTAACTCTGTGACTCAGGCAGCATCTCAGGAGGACATGGATAGCCGATGTTACAGTTTGGGACACTTATTCAGTTTTCTGCTGTCTTACTTTAACTGTGTCTCCTCAGAGAGTGGCCTTTTGAGCAGACAAGAGCAAAGTTAAGAGCTTTGGTACTCTGTGCCCAGTGCTGTATTGGAATGGAAGTAAAGATAAGATTTTGAAAGACAGAGAAAAGCCGAACTGTAGATACTGGAATCTTAATCTAAACACAAAGAGCTGGTGTGACTGAGTGAGTCAAGTAATATCTGTGGAGGAAACATATAGGAGATGTTTTGGATGAAGAAGGATTCCGACCCAAAACACTGCCTATCCATTCCCTTCACCTGTGTTGCCTGATCAGTTGAGTTACTCCAGCACTTTGTGATAAGATTATAAAATATGTGACTGTTTCTGTGAACTATAGACAGCCCAAAACCTGCAACAATCAGTTTAATTCCACTGACTAATGGTGAAATAAAGAATTTAAATAACTGGTGCATTGTAAATTGCCACAAGCAATAATGACCCCTCATCTCTTTTAGTTCTGCCAACTGATGAATAACTTGTATCAAATAATGTCCATCATCATCTTTCAAATGTAATTGTTGAATCAGCCAAAGGGTATTTCATTTCTATGCGGTTGGACAATTTTGGCCAAATACCCATGACATGCTGCAGGAAATGTCAGTGCTAGGGATATCTTCAGCTCTCTCACTGCTAAAAACACAAAATATAGGATTACCAATGTTGGTCACCTCAGGTCTTGGCACAGTATTCACATTGCTCTTTTTTTGTTGTTGCATGTTTCCATTTCTCAGCTGGAGTTATGACAGCAGTCAAGAAAAATGGCAAAAGTATTCAGTAAGTGAATATTTGCTACCAGTAAAGATCTGTGAAAATGTCTGAAGAAGGGTCTCGACCCGAAACGTCACCTATTCCTTCACTCCATAGATGCTGCCTCACCCGCTGAGTTTCTCCAGCATTTTTGTCTACCTGTGAGAATCTAATGTTTCTTCTTTTTCATTCATTTTGTAATGATCAGGGCTTTGCTGTGAAGGGCATTATTTATTTCCCTTCCCAAATAGCCTTTAAGATGTTAGTGGCGAGCAGCTGTATCATCTGCTTTATTTTTCTTGTAAATGTTTTCCCACAATACAGAGACAGAGCGATACAAAAGCAGGGCCGGCCTTAGGAGGTGCAGGGCCCAATTGGGAACAATTTTCATAGAAATATAAATAAATCATTATCACGTGTCGTGAGTAATATGACGGTCAGTCGGCTTAAAAAAAATCTTAAACCGCGCATGCGCAGATTGTTCTCCTCTCCGTAAAAATAAAAATAAAAATAAATAAAGTAACAATTCAATTTGCCCAAGGCTTCCAAATCTCCTTCTTTCTGAATTACTGAATGGGTGGGGGTGGAGGGTGATGGCAGGTGGAAAGATGGTGGGAAAAACGGGAGCACACCGGGACAACATGAATCAGTTGTCATCTTATTGAATGACTATACTAGTTCAAGGGACCAATTGGGGGGAGAGTTCCTTTCACAGCGTGTGGGGAGTCTAGCCAGGGGTAATGTTGCGGGAGCGTTGAGAAGGAGGCGGTCGGGTTCATGCCAGTAACCCAGTCACTCACCGCTGCCGCGGTGCTCCGGGCACAGAGCCACCGCATTGTGGCCGGGGAGGGAAGCAGCTTGCGTGGCTACGAGCGGCCGCCATCACCGCACAGCGGAACCGACTGCCATCTCAGCGCCTTCTGCCGGCCTGCTCACCTCTGGCAGTACTCTCCGTCTGAACAGTGAGGGGACCAGCTCAAGAGCAAATATCATAGAGCGGAGTGGGTCAGCGGATGATGGATAACATCACAGCAGGCGGTGGAGCTTACTCCTGTGTCAGCGCGAACAAGGGATCAATTGAAGTTACTCGCCCTGACATATGGAGTAAGCTCCACCGCCCGCTGTCCTGTTATCCATCGCCCGTTGACCCGCTCTTGAGCTGGATGCTGGCATGATCCCCGACCGCCTCCTTCTCAACGCTCCTGCCCTCCCCGCCACTTTACCCCTGGACAGACTACCCACACGTTGTGTGGTTATTGTGAAAGGAACTCCCCCCACCCACCCCCAGCAGCGCTGTCCTTTTACAGCCGCTTCCCACTTTACAGCCGCTTCCCATCAGCTGCTAGCAATGAGGGATGGACTTGGCTATCCCTCAGTAGAGCAACATCGTTCTTGATGTTGCTTTACTGAGGGATAACGAAGTCTATCTTTCTTGGCTAACAACCTAACCTTTGGCCTCCAAGATGCAGGTACATTTTCTAGCAATGTTACAGATTTTTAAAATCAAGTCTGCAATTTATCCCATCAGATAAAGCATAAAAAGAAGTTTAATTTGACACCTAATTCACTTTCATATCTTCAGTATTATAAAAGTTATGGCCATTTTCATACTCGGAAATTAGCATCTTGTTCCCTGTTGCTTTTCCATTGACACAAAAGCTGTGATCGAGGACAGTCAAAAGCCCATAACTTTCTTAAAAATTAAGAGAACTGAATGAAATTTTCAGTTATTATAGATTTAAGCATTCTGAAACAAATATAAAACATCTTACTTGGATGATCTGAAGCATATAATTAGTTAATTACCTAATTGTAGTTAATTACAAAATTGACCATTGTGACGGAAATAGTAATAAACACCCAGACTGCCTTGAAAATTCAAAAATTCTCAAGATCAGAACTTTAATATTATTGTATTTTATGCTGTAAGTCCATAACAGATAGGTAAATATATTACAATTTCTAGCAATAGACCAGGTCTTTATGGAGAAGATCAGTTGCTAGCTGGTACATTTGGCATATCATAATCAGTGGCATCATCATTTCCAGCACCATCACCGACTTCATCAATTCCCACGCCCTGCCCGACCAAGCTTCCAAAAAATATAAATATTCCCGCATCATCATACTCCTCAGATTGTAACCAATAAACAACTCTGTACACCTTGTTTTTCCTAAATTTTTCAATTTTGGCATTGTAAACTACAAGTTTTTGCTTTTCTAACCACGCTTGACATGCTTTTCTGCCCACTATTTTCCCATTAAGAATGTCCTGTAGATTCCATTTCTTAAGACATTTAAATAGCCTAAGTATCCAAATAACTAATCCTATTCACACAAGAATGCACAATATAACCTGATTTTAAAATCTCACTCATGAATTTATATGCCAGATGGAAGGAATTTAATGTTTAATTCCCATAAATTAATTTAGAAATCATCAACTCAATATAATCAAAATCTCTGTAGAACCTGCAATGTGGTGTTACATATATATTGCAATCAGTGATGGAAATGGGTTTTAGGAACTAGGGATACGCTAAGGTCCTTGAGGCTGATGTTGGGAAGGGGGGAGGGGGTAGGCGCTATAAGCCCCCCATGAGAAATTTTATCTAACTCTGAAATTGAAGATAGACAAAAGCTGGAGTAGCTCAGCAGGACAGGCAGCGCAACGACTCTGGAGAGAAGACCCTTCTTCAGACTGAACTGAACTCTCGTCGGTGAGAGTACTTGTGATTGTCTGAAGAAGGGTCTCGACCAGAAACGCAACCCTCTCCCCAGAGCCCCTGCCTGTCCCGCTGAGCCACCACAAACAGGGAGTTGAAGGTAGACACAGGGGGGTCCACCTTCAACTTCAGAGCCAAACAAAAAACACAGAGTGCTGGAGGAACTCAGCGGGCAAGGCAGCACCCGCGGAGGGAACATATCACTTATCAGGCGCCGCCACGGGCCAGAACTCTTCCCCCCCCCAACAGAATGGAACCGCAGATGCAGCCGTCACCACAAAATGTCTAAGAAGGAACTGCAGATGCTGGAAAATTGAACGTTAATCATTCAATTTACCTACCGACCCACGTTGTGTCTCTCTGTATTTCACTCTCTCGCTCCCTCTCTCTCCCGCGCGCTCTCTCTCTCCAGCTCCCCATCTCGTCTCTCTCTAGCTCTCTCGGCATTCCCGGAATCATTGACGTTTTGCAGTAGACAAAAATGCTGTAGAAACTCAACGGGTGAGGCAGCATCTGTGGAGAGAAGGAAATAGGCAACGTTTTGGGTCAAAACCCTTCTTCAGACCCGGCCCGAAACGTTGGCTATTTCCAAGAAGAAGCCCTCAATCATGATGGTGAGTTTTAAGAAATTCTCATTGTGTCATCAAAGCATCGATCTACATTCCTCAGTAAATGTAATTGTGTTTTGAACAAGTATTAATGACGCCGCGTGAATTGTATTCAAAGAAACGCAGCGTCATTAATACTTGTTCAAAACACAATTACATTCACTGAGGAATGTGGATCGATGCATTGACGACACATTGTATAACTACATGTTAACTACTGGCTGTTAACAAGTGCTACAAGAGTAGTTAACAAATCATTTGTGTCTGATGGCCGTGCAGCGGTTGTTATCCATGTTTGTTATGTAAAAAAATCCGTATGGCGAATGTTTTGTTTAGTCTTTATTTAACAAAGCGAATTTGTATTTCCGTACAAAATATGGAAAATTAACGCGGGGGCCCCCCTTAGGCGCGGGGCCCAATTGGGAGAAATCGGTCCAATCGGCTTAAGGCCGGTCCTGTACAGAAGGATAATAATATACTTTCCTATTCAAGACGATGAGCTACTGGGAAGGGAAACTATATTCTCATGTGTCAGCAGATCTCATCATTATTGGTGGTAGAGGCTGTGTGTTGGGAAGGGTTGTCAGAGAAATCTGGGCAGGTAACTGCGATGCATTTCATAGTTTTCATAGATGAAATACACTACAGTCACAGTGGAGGGAAATAAGATTTAGCGATGGGATGGCAATCAAATAGGCCGATTTTTCCTTGATGGCGCCAAGCTTTTTGTTGTTGGAACTGAACTCATCCCGGGGGTGGAAGATTGCAACCTTCACGTGGTCCGCCCTGTTTCGACTAATGCAATCAACGCGACGTGCACAACGGAAGATCAAATAGAACAAGTTGTCCAACAACTTTAGGCTGTGCACGCCACACGAAAGAAGAACTCATCCTGACGTGTGGAATATTTCATCACATTCATGATTTATGCCTTGTAGATGGTAAATAGGCTTTGAGTTGCCACACAGTTAATCGCTCACTGTTGGTTACCCAGGCTCTGACTTGTGGATATAGCCATGGTTTTAATGTGGCTGGTCCAATGACATCCAGGATTTTGATGGTGAGGAACTCAGCAGGTAATCCCATTGAACGCTGAGGGTTGGTAGTTAGATTCCCTTGTTGGAGATGGTTTCTGTCTGCCGCTTCTATGTGGCACAAATGTTACTTGCTGCTTAAGAGCCTTTTAACCTCAGTGATGTCTACGTCTCTGTTGTGTGAACACAAGGACTATTTCATTTGCTAAGGAGTTTGCAAAAGGAATTGAGCATTGGGCAATCATCAGGTAACATCTCTATTTTTAACACAAGGGAAAAGATTGAGGAAACAGCTGAAAAGGTTTGTATGTTGAACGCTGCCCTGAGGAACTCCTGCAGTGATGTCCTGTGGCTGGGACTAACATTCACCAACCACAAACATCGTCCTCCATAAGAATTATCAGTCTAACCATTGACTTCAGTCTTTCAGTTCTCCTAGGTGCCACACTCAGTCAAATGGTGCATTGATGTGTCAATCTAAATTTAGATGTTGGACAATATATTTTGGACACACGACTTAGGCACTGAAAACATATTTTAGTAAAGTTTACTCTTATAAAAGTGGGATAGTAAAATTACATCAAAGAGCCATTCAGGCTAGCTGAACAAACAGTTTTCACATAACAGTAGAGTATCAAGTTTAAAACTTTTGCATGGTACATTTTTACTATAGATATACTGTACCACAGATCATAACCAAATTAGCCTCGGCTTAATATGTAACAAGTGTAAAAGAAATGAGGCAATAAAGATTACTGCTGTAACTATGAATGATATTTTTAATTGTCTGATGAGAATAGCTTATGCTCACTTCTAACAATTCTGTTTGTTCAGTACGAGAGAGATAATAGTTGCTTTTTGCTACATGTTACCTCTGGTAACACCACAAATAAAATTGATGTCCAGTTCAGCATTTGCAAAAGGTAACACAAAATAAAGGAGGCATAGATATCGAACTGGCTTCTCAATTACACAATCCATTATCCAATGGTTCACTTTGGTTGCACAGAAAAGTTGGGAACAATCTCCAATTCTTAAACTTTTACGAATGTGTGATAGCAGTGTCTGAATTATTTGGCATTTGCAGTAATTGTTTGTAACAATTAAGTTCCGTTTTCTCTCTGTCAGATCAATTCTTTCAATATTTTTAATTTTGTTTGGTTTAGTTTGTTTTTTATTTGCTCATTCTATGCATTATATTAAAGCTTTGCTGTAGCTTGGTAATCTAAAACATAGTAAAGTTACTCAACCATCAGCACGGTGAAAAGGCTGGCAATTAGTTGTCTCATAATGCATTATATTAGCCGGAAAACACATAAAGTTTCAGCTTTATACTTGCCTTGTACATGTTGCATGACCTTTGAAAGAGAACGAGGCTACGAAAGATGCATCTTTGAATTATTTTCATGAAGGTTATTTTAATTCACATTATTGGGTATACGAAGCTCTCCCTCTGAGATGAGTGTTTGTTTCAAATTGTCATTAGTTACGTTAGTTGGACCAAGATGAAACATTTATTTGCATGAGGGTTGTTTTAATTCATTTATTATTGGGCACATGCATCTCTCCCTCACACTTAAACTCTGAGATTAGATTTGTTACTAATTGCCATTCGTAACATTAACTTGGATCAAGATGAAACAATTACCAGCTAAAGATTGCTGATAACTAATTCGAGACTATGCAAGGGTACATTCAAAACTCAATCAGAACATGTTTGCTTAAAATATAATTCATCAGCCCTTCCGAACATTTAATGACCACGATGACACATATGTAAGTATATACACAATTTCTACACACAGATCACATCCAAACTCAAGCTAAGCTCTCACACAAAGGAGAAAAACATCAATAGCAAATGGATGGTCCCCACAATTAAACATGAACTTGCTTTTATATTTTAACAAGTGCTTTTGTCGGCAAGTTAATGAGGTATTTTATTTTTTCTCCTAATTTTAAGTGATCTGATACTGGTTGTAAAATAGTCATTGCTGTAATCTTGGTGGCACACATAAACAAACTATGTCATTACCGAATTAAATGCTTTGCTCTTTGATCACCATCACATGTCATGCTTTGCAACTAGGATGAGGAGAAAAAATATTCCCTTGCATTAATTTTGTTTGCCTAACATGAGGAATATGGGACCAAGAGCAATAAACCTGTAAAACCATAGAATGGTAAATGGTTATTAATATCTCCAACATGTGGAGAGAACAGTAGCAAAAGGTTTAATGTCAAAATATTGAATAGTACGCACTGCCCAAATAAAGAAAATATTAAGAAAATAATCACTTGCATCTATTCTAGGGTCATAGAGAGATAGAGAACAGAAATATGCCCTTAAGCCCACTAAGTCCATGCCAACTAATTTACATTAAACCTACATAAATACTTTTGCTTTATTTTCCAACATTTTCATCAACATCGCCACCGAATCTATCACAAAGCAACACATTTGGGGCCAAATTGCTCCTAGCGGCCAATTAACCTACCGACACACAAGTACTTGGGATGTGATGTGGGAAGTAGCTGGAGCAACCATAGAAACCCAAACAGTCACAGGAAGAATGAGCAAACTCCACATACAGTATACAGAACCTGAAGTCAGGATTGAAGCCAAGTCTCCTGTGTCACGAGGCAGCAGTCTACTTGTTGTGCCACTATACCGCCTTTCCATTATATTGCCCTGCAATCCTTCCGGCGAAGGTAATCCTGCAGTGCTGTTGGATAGGGAGTTCCAAGATTTAGACCTAGCAATGATAAATGACCAGTGATGAATTTCCAAGGTACAACTTGGTGGAGAGCCTGCAGTTAGTGGTGTCCCTGTGCACCAACGTACATACTGTCTTCATCCACCTTGGGTGTAGTGGTCACAGATTTGGGTGATGCTACTGCAGTAGCCTGGGTGACTAAGTGCAGTAGATGTTGTATAATGGTACACAATGCAGCATTCTTGGTCAATGGTGGAGGAAATGAATGTTTATGATGCCAATCAAGCAGGCCTGCTTGTTCCTGTAAAGTGGTGAGCTTTGTGAGATTTGTTGGTGCTGCACCCTTCCAGGCTGGTATAGTGTATTCCATAGATACACAAAATGATGGAGTAATTCAGTGGGTCAGACAGCATCTCTGAAGAAAAGGAATAGGTGACATTTCCGGTCGAGACCCTTTAAGACCAGTCCGATGAAGGGTCTCGACCCAAAACGTCACCTTTCCTTTTCTCCAGAGATGCTGTCTGTCCCGCTGAATTACTACAGTTTTCTGTGTCTATCTTCGGTTTAAACTGGCATCTGCAGTTACTTCCTACACTTAGTGTATTCCATGTTCCTTGTGCCTTGTTGATGGTGAAAAGTCTTTGGAGTGTCAGAAGTAAATAACTGTTTAAGTAAGAACTGCAGATGCTGGAAAATCGAAGGTAGACAAAAATGCTGGAGAAACTCAGCGGGTGAGGCAGCATTTATGGAGAGAAGGAAATAGGCAACGTTTCGGGTCGAGACCCTTCTGCAGACTGATGTGAGGGTGGGGGGGGAGAAGAAAGGAAGAGGCGGAGACAGTGGGTTGAGGGAGAGCTGAGAAGGGGAGGAGAAAGCAGGGACTACCTGAAATTAGAGAAGTCAATGTTCATACCGCTGGGGTGTAAACTGCCCATGCAAAATATGAGTTGCTGCTCCTCCAATTTACGGTGGTCCTCACTCTGGCCATGGAGGAGGCCCAGGGCAGAAAGGTCGGATTCGGAATGGGAGGGGGAGTTGAAGTGCTGAGCCACTGGGAGATCAGGTAAGTTAATGCAAACCGAGCGGAGGTGTTGGGTGAAGCAATCGCCAAGCCTACGCTTAGTCTCACCGATGTAGAGCAGCTGACACCTAGAACAGTGGATGCAATAGATGAGGTTGGAGGAAGTGCAGGTGAACCTCTACCGCACCTGGAAAGACTGCTTGGGTCCTTGAATGGAGTCAAGGGGGGAGGTAAAGCGATAAGTGCAGCAGTTCCTGAGGTTGCAAGGGAAGGTGCCCGGAGAGGGGGTGGTTTGGGTGGGAAGGGACAAATTGACCAGGGAGTTACGGAGGGAGCGGTCTCTGCGGAAAGCAGACAGGGGAGGAGATGGGAAGATGTGGCAAGTGGTGGGATCACGTTGGAGGTGGCAAAAATGTCGGAGGATTATTTGTTGTATGTGACGGCTGGTAGTGTGGAAGGTGAGGACAAGGGGGACTCTTCCCTTGTTACGAGTGGGGGGATGGGGAGTGAGAGCAGAGTCACGGGGTATATAAGAGACGCTGGTGAGAGCCTCATCTATAGTAGAAGAGGGTAACCTCCGTTCCCGAAAGAATGATGACATCTCCGATGCCCTGGTGTGGAACACCTCATCCTGGGTGCAGATGCGGCGTAGACGGAGTAGACGGACGTAGAAGTAAGTAACCTCACTTACCTGTAGCCCTGGTATCCACAAGGTGGTTAGGTGGATACAGTTGAGATTCTGGTCAATGATGACCGCCCAAGGAAAATTAATGGATCAGGTTTCAATGATGTTAATGCCACTGACTGTTGAGGATAAGTGGTTAGAATCTTTATTGTTGGAGATGGTCACTTACCAGCTCACGCATGATTGTGTCTTGATGCATAGAGGTACAGATTGCTTCATTCAAGAGCGGAACTCGCTATCAAAACATGGAGGGGACGGGGGACACAATTTTTTGGCGGCCACGCGCGCATGCGCACTCTCACACACATGCGCGCGAGGCTTCGGAGGCTCAATCCAGTGCTAAATGCAGCTCAACTCTGCCTGTCTCGCCGGGTTAACTACAGCCCTGTCTGGACTGACGGGACACCAGTGCTGCTTCTCCGCGCTGGCCATATTTCCCGCAAGTCCAGGAAGGGTTGTAAGCTCACCTGGCGGGACAGGCAGAGTTAGCTGGGGTTAGCGTTGTTTCTCTGCGCTGGCCCGTCTGACTGCCGACCAAAGATCCTAGATCCTATAGCGGAGGATCTTTGCTGCCAACCTCTCTGGCCACCCGCGGGGGGGGGGGGTACTCGGGAGGGGACAGGACAGCGTAGGAGACCCGGCCGGGATCATCCTGGCTGCGGATGAAGCGCAGGTCTGTGACACATCTCCCTCCTCCAATCACCGCACTCTATCCTCAGTCCCACCCCCCCCCTCCCCCCCACTCCACCCTCCTCCAATCATCGCGCTGAACCATGTCCCGCCCCCATTGCCTGCCGACCGACGTCTCTCTCGTCCAATTGGAGCCCTCGATCATTGGATTTTAAAATCCGGATTACAAAAACTTGGGGGGGATGTCCCCCATCTCTCAAAACATGGATGGGACATGTCCCCTCTGTCCCCTCCAGGTTTTCCGCCCTTGGCTTCATTTGCTGAGGAGTTTGTAAATGGAATTGAACATTGTGCAATCATCAGTGAACATCACATTTTTAATCTTATGATGGAAGGAATGGTGTTGATGACGGTAATAAATGTGGGCCAGAACAAATCGGGGTCAGCAACAGATGACCTCAGGATGGGTGGCGTCCATAGTGGCCTATTGTTGCCTGTGGAAGATGTGCTAACAAGAAGGATACAAGGATGCTAACAGTGGAACTGGTAGAACAACCAGGGTGGGGAGGGAAGAGAAAGAAGGGGGGAGGGAATGCAGGAGTTACTTGAAATTAGAGAAATCAACGTTCATACCATTGGGTTGTAAGGTTCCCAAGTGAAATGTGGGGTGATGTTCCTCCAATTTGCGTGTGGCCGCAGTCCGACAGTGGTGGAAGCCCAGCACAGAAAGCTCAATATGTGAATGGGAGGGGGAGTTAAAGTGTTTAGCAACTGGGAGATCACGTAGGTCTAGGCAAACTGAACGGAGCTGTTCAGTGAAACGATCACTGAGCCTGTGCTAGGTCTCGCGATATCTCTATGTCTCCCTCTCCCCTGACACAGAGTCTGAAGAAGGGTCTTGACCCAAAATGTTACCCATTCCTTCTATCCAGAGATGCTGCCTGTCCTGTTGAGTTACTCAAGAGTTTTGTGTCTATCTTCGGTGTAAACCAGCATCTACAGTTTTGTCCTACACAAGAATTTATGTGAGATATGAAAATGCTATTGATGTTTGAGGAGAAAGGTTTATTTCTAGAATTATTTACATATTGTTGTCTAATATTTCCACATTGCCTAACTGAAAATTACTTAAATGAATATATTTACTTTGGCAGAATATGAGAGTGATTAGAATTTAACTCATTTGAGAGGGCTTGGCCTGGCACCACTTGAATCCTTAACTAAAGTTCTATTTTTAACATAGCCATTGCAATAATATAATCATAAATGTAATTCATAGCACTGCATGGTCATTGAATCCAGACCAATACAATTGCAAATGCATAGTTCCTTGTTAAGTGGATGACATGAAGTAACCATTGTTTCCTTTTCCACTGACTATTCTGAAGAAGGATCTCGACCCGAAACATCATCCATTCCTTCTAGCCAGAGATGCAGCCTGACCCGCTGAGTTACTCCAGCATTTTGTGTCTATCTTTGGTTTAAACCATCATCTGCAGTTCCTCCCTACAGATGTAGAAACAGTGTTCCAATCTCAGATAATCCAATCACCTGTCAGGAATTGTGGAAAAACAATTTCTAAGGATGTGAAAATTTTCAAGAACCCACAATTATGTGCTATTAAAGTCTCATATGCTACAATGTCATTGTGAAAAATATATACATCTTCTAGATGCGCTGGGACGCACCCTCAGTGATGTGATCTGGGGTCAACGGGTGTTTCGGGTCTCACAACATTAGACACCCTCACCCAGGCTACCCAGCCGGGGTTGATCAGGCCCCGACTTGCGTCCCAGCAACAACTGCCCATGGATCAGCCATCATAATAACTACTCTGCAGGGGTTGGGAGATTCTAGTGTGTGGAGGGACTGGACTCTGTGGGGTGAGTCCTGGCCGGGCTGCTCCTGCCTCTCACCAGCTTCAAGGCCTATGCGCTGCACCTTTTTCTCGTTCTCCGAGCATTTCATTCTCGCCTGATGGATTTTTAGGCCATGGTGGTTCATTAGGCCTTTCCATAGCTTTATTGGGTATTTTTCTCAGGAAAGACACGGACAGGGGTGCTAACCTAGCCTTTCCCGGGTGCCGTCTTTCCGTGCCGTCAACTGTCTCTCCAGTTACTCAAAAGTATTAAAACTCTGCTAACTGCACCATGTCTCATTTGTTTGTGTGCAGTTCAGATCCCTCCATATTCTTCCAAATCAGCCAACTCAAAATTTCAGAAGCATCTTGCAAAAGCATCTAATGAACTAAAATGAAATAAAAAATATTAAGCCTTTCATACTGTTGCCTACTTTATATTCATACCAGTATTTCCAGTAAAACTAGTATTCTGGACAATGTTCGATTTTTTTGTGCTTAAACAAAAGGTATAAACAAAGTTGAGACAAACTAATTCAATATTTGAATAAGGCAAGAACCATCAATTAAATGTAACTAATATAATGAAAGTATAATTGAGTTGTTTTCTTATGATTCAACAACAATGTCCTCCCTACTGTTATTAGATTCTTGAATGGACCTCTTATGGGCTAAAGATGAATTTTCTGATCTTCCAATCTACCTTGTTGCAGCCCTTGCACTTTTTTTTGTTGTACTTCTCTGTAGCTTTAATACTATACTCTGTACTCTGGTTATTTTCACCTTTGCACTGCCTGATGTATGGTATGATTTGCCAGGATAACATGCAAAACAAACTTTTTCACTGTATCTCAATACATGTAACAATAATAAACCAATACCAATTAAAATATACTTCGGACTGTTCCCCTTGTCCAATAATTTCTGATCCCTAACCACTCAACTGAGCCTTTAGAATTGCCAATCCAGTGATTTTAAGAGAAAAATAATATTGTGTTTCCCTCATTCTCCAGTCTTCTACAATGGATCCAACTCAGACAACTTAAAATGTAATGGAGGACATTAAATGTTCGACATACTTAAATTTCCATTGTACTTATCTCTGAGGAAATCCAGCACTTTTAAAGCAGGAACACTGCTCTGATCATCGGGAAAACAGATTGCATATAATTAACCCTTTTTCATTGAATAATCTGTCTTTGACAGGAGCAATTTGTTCATATGGGTTCTGTGATTTAACAACAGAGCATTAAAGACAAATTCTTGATTCGAGATACAACTCCTTATACCACAGAAGCCACACGTGAATCAATTTAGATCATGTTCTTTCCATAAGGCAATCAAATGACAAAAGAGTCTAACAGATAGTTAAAAATTCCATTAATATCAACCACATCTAACTTTGATTTGTAACTTTGATAATCAAAGCCACATTTTTCTTTGGAAGCTCATTAGGGTAGAATTATACCAACTGTTTGATAAATCTAAGAGACTTAGTATACAAATTTGGAATGCTACATCTTTGAAGTTGAAAAGTTCGGGGTTTCAACAAAAAATAAATAATTGGGTATTTTTTAATGTTATCTTTGCATCCTAGTCTAAAGGTATTTACCTCCCATAAAGTAAAGCTGCAGTCTTTGGATAAGTGGCAGTTTACCACTGCTTAATCCCTTGCAATTTGTTGTTTTATAGAGTGCTTCTGACAGTAGACATATTAGTGGCTTTCATGTACATAAGAAAAGACTTTCATGTACATAAGAAAACTGAATTTGATCTGAACCAAGAAGTGATTACCACACTTAATGTTTATTTTCAAGCTGTTTCATGGGCCAAAGAAGATCTTGGTGGTAAACTGCCTGCTTTTCAGGTGAGCTCACTGGTGCCACCATGTGCCAGATTGGAGACAAATAATATAACCTAAACAATATTTCGTAATTCCATCTGGCTTTCATAGTAGTCGCAACCCTGCAACAGCAAGATTGATTCATTTAATTATTTTAAAATGAACGCAAATATTTATCATATTTATTTTAAGAATAAAGCTGTTATTACAGTTAAAACCTTCCACTTGCTCCTAATTTGCAACTGTAGTTTCTATCAGCATGCCATACAATATTGATTATGGCAGTGTAAAATACTGCCTGATTCATGTCAGAAAGTTTAGTCCCAGATAAATTCCATATGGAGTAGGAAGAAGATTATGTTCCTTCTTTCTAATTGCATTTACTGGACTTTTACATTGGCCATAATTATTTCACTATGTTTTGATTGTTAAAGAATTAAATAAGTTCCAGCAGTAGTTACATTTAATGTTGCTTTTCCAATTTTGAAGATGTGAGTTAAGAGGGAAAAAAGGGGCAGCTTAAACTGAACTATTCTTGCTGACCATCAGTCATCTGGGAAATGGCAGGAAAAGGTATGAAAAAGTAAAAAGTACCATTTGGGAACCAATTGGGAATAAATAAACATTGGCCTCGTCTATCATACTCAGTAAATGCAATGAATCCAGTTTTGCTTCTTACATATTCTGAATGCCTTTGTCTGTCCCTCAGGTTCTAACTTGCACCAATTCTTAGTCCTTGGGCCTTTCATCTATCCAGAAATTACTTTCTTCCTCCCTTTAACAGGTCCCTCGGGATTTTGAATGATTTATATATAATCCTTCTTTGTGGATTTTGAGGTGGATTGCTCACTGCACACTCTTCCGCGATTGGAGAAAATGGTGGCTGAGAGGGCTGGTGGGTGGGTGGTTTGTGTTTCCTTCCAAGACTTGTGCAGCATTCTGTGCGCTGCAGAGAGTCAGTGGCAATGTTCCTTTTCTTCAAGGGGATATTGATATATCCTTGAATCTTTTCCTTACCTTCTTTGTAATCTCTTCCCATAACAGAGTCAGAACTGAATATCTATTGGGGAAAGTAGACACAAAATGCTGGAGTAACTCAGCGGGCAGCATCTCCGGAGAGAAGGAATGGGTGACGTTTCGGGTCGAGACCCTACTTCTTGTCACCCATTCCTTCTCTCCAGAGATGCTGCCTGTCCCGCTGAGTCACCCCAGCATTTTGTGTCTACCTTCGATTTAAACCAGCATCTGCAGTACTTTCCTACACATATCTATTGGGGAACACTGCCTGCCCAATGGGGGTGACTGATTCAAGTGGTGATGTTGAATTGGGAGAGGGCACTGCCATTGGTTTACCTATCCTTTCAGTGGTTTAGGAGGCTTTGGTTGTGACAGCATTGGTATTGATATTATTATGTGTTTATTACTGTAGAGAGGTAGAGTGAAACATTTTGTTTAGTGTGCTATCCAGGCAAGACGTACCATACATGAGCACATCAGGTAGACCAAATGAGAAAATAAACAGAGTACAGAATATAGTGTTGCAGCTACAAAGCAAGAGTAGATTTTTAAAAAATGCAGGGGCTGCAATGAGGTAGATTGGAAGATCAGGAATATATCCTTAGAATATGAGATAGACACAAATTGCTGTAGTAACTCAGCAGGACAGGTCCATCACATATTTTGTTTGTCCACGTGGGTCCGGCTCGGCGGTTTCCCCCTGCATGCTGCAGTCCATCGGGTCCTGTGATCAGCCGCAGCCCAATGGGAGCATCTGCCGCCACCAAAATCACCCTGCTGCTTTCCCATCCTCCATCTATTCATCTCCCATATTTCCCTTCCATCCTTTCTCCTCCCTTTCAATCCATATCCTTCCCGGAGACTTCATATTTCAATCCTCCACTTCTTTTACTATCTGGCACCCAGATAGTAAAAGAAGTGGAGGATTAAAATATGAAGTTCATCTGTTCATCACTCACCTCGGTCACTTACTCGACCCATCTGCCCATCGACCCCCACCTCATCTGTATCCACCTATCACTTGTCAGGCATTCCCCTGCCCCAATGTTTTTTCCAGCTTTCCCCCCCCTAAAGCTGAGGGGGAAAGACTGAAGAAGGGTCCTGACCCAAAACACTGTATGTCCATTCATCCCACAGATGCTGCCTGATCCCCTGAATTCCTCCAGCATTTTGTCTTTAGTTCAATGACACAGCCTTGTCTAACATCAGTCCTCACTATGAATGTCCGCTGTCAATCTGTTAGTTAATATCAAGCTCTCGAATATAATGTAGTTTTCTGAGGATTTTTGCCTATTTCCATATTTGCTTTTGCTTAATGATCAGAGCGGTCAGAGCTTCAGCAGTGGTGCAACACTGAATTACATTGCGGATCGGGACGATACCTTACCGGGGATCGCTGTGTTGAAGGTCCGGAGTGTTGGGCCTGCTGCTTTAACACCGTGGAGCTGTGGTCTGCAGAGCTTCCAGTCGCGGGCGATGCTGACTTTAACATCACGGGGTCCTGGGATCTTTTGTCGAGAATCGCCAGCGTTGAATCTCCGCCCAGCTCAGCCTGTGGATTTCGGGAGCCGCGGTCTCCGGTAGGAAGTGGCCGATTCGGAAACTCCAAGCCGCTGAGTGTGTTCTTCCATTCCGACGCCAGTTCCATCATCCCGGCTAGAGGGCCTGTACATTGAGCCGTCCGTAGCGTCGACTGCGGAGGGCTCAAAGGCCCCGACCACAGGTGAACAAAGAGGAAGTTGACGGAACTTTATTGCCTTCCCTCACAGTGGGAAACGTTGATTCCGCTACGTGGGGATGTTTATGTTAAATTCTATCGTGTATTGTGTTCTTTTTTATTCGTATGGCTGTATGGTAACTCAAATCTCATTGTATTGGTGCATGTGACAATAAATGGAACTTGAACTTGAACATGAACAGACGGCAGAATATAGATGAATGAGTAAATTGAGTGCAGCTAGAATATGTGAGATTATATCAATAAGGAAAAAAAAATTAAAAGTGTTACTTTCTTTTTGTTATGTATTTACACATTTAATTCTGTGGTTGATAGGAGAGAGCAAAAAATATTTTTTCATGGATTTCCGTAAATTGTCAATGATGCTGGGAATATTTTTCTAAAAACCGCCCAATTGGTGCGTGAATCCAATCTCTCTCTATGGTGACAATCAATGGTGTTTAGTTTAGATTAGTTTAGTTTATTGTCACGTGCACCGAGGTACAGTGAAAAGCTTCCATATTTTCTCACACTAGTGAAGAAGCCCATCAAGCCTATGCTGCTCATAAGAAACCCCATTCCTCCACCTCAATTCACAATAACCTATTCCCGACATATTGCCATTTATTTCCCCTCCGCCCCCCACCCCCCAGATTCTAACACTCATAACACACAAGGGTCAATTTACCGTGTCCAATTAACCTTACAACCCTCTGGGCTTGGAGGTGGGAAGAAACAGGAAAACCCAGGGGAAAACCATATGATCATAAGGAGAACATGCAAACTCCATGTAGTCAGTACCAGGTGTCATGATTGAATCTGATCACTGAAACTCTGAGGCAGAACCCCTTCCAGCTGCGCCACTGTGTTACAGGGTCCATAGCCAGGAACTCCCTACAAAATAGAAGGGTGCAGCATTCAAGGAGGTGGCTAGACCATAGTCATCTCGAGAGTGGAGGAAGGAACTGCAGACGCTGGTTTACACCGAAGATAGACACAAAATGCTGGAGTAACTAGGTGTGGCAGCATCTCTGGAGAAGCAGAGTAGGTCATGATCAGCGTTTCTCAACGCTAGGATTCCGCAAGAGGTCGCTAGGGGTTCCGAGGGAAATAGTGATAAATAGGCTAATCATATGTAAATGCATTTTGGAGTCATTTTTATGTTAATTTCATATTCGTTATTTTATTATACACGTACGGCATATTTAGCGACATCTATTTAGCATATTTAGTTACATCATATTTAGCAACGTCTATACAGCGCCAGTGTGAAACGGCCTTTAGTGGTCAGTAGACAGGAGCTGTACGTGACGGATTGGTGTATTAAGTGACTCACTCGAGTACAGATGCATGCATGGTCTCCATCATTCCTGCCTGAGCTTCCTGGCATGCAGGTACAGACCCTCATTCACCAACATGATTTAGTAATTTTTACCCATCGTTTAGGGATACTATATGAATTTTATAAATGTAAATATGTTCATGTTTATTTTTGTTAGTTTATGAAAAGTTTATTTATGTATGTTTTTGTTAGTTTATGAAAAGTTTGTGTGTGTTGTTTTCACTCTCTCTCTCTCTCTCTCTCTCCTTCAAGAGTAGTCCTTCTGTTTGCCTTTATTTGCTTCAGTTTTGAGCAAGCAGTTCGATTTCAGTTATTGTTTTTGCATTGTCAATAAACGTAAGTTATTTTTTGCTTAAACCAGTCATAAGAAGGGTTTCGACCCGAAACGTTGCCTATTTCCTTCGCTCCATAGTTGCTGCCTCACCAGCTGAGTTTCTCCAGCATTTTTGTCTACAATAAGAAAAATATATTATGTTTGCCTTATGAACCTTAAGTTTATGAAAGAGAAAGAAAGAGATTAATAAAGATACATAATAATTTTTAAGAAGGAACTGCAGATGCTGGAAAATTGAAGGTACACAAAAATGCTGAAGAAACCCAGCGGGTGCAGCAGCATCTATGGAGCAAAGGAAATAGGCAACGTTTCGGGCCGAAACCCTTCTTCAGACTGATGGGGGGTGGCGGTGAGAAGAAAGGAAAAAGGAGGAGGAGGAGCCCGAGGGCTGAGGGATGGGAGGAGACAGCCCATGGGCTGAGGAAGGGGAGGAGACAGCAAGGGCTAACAAAATTGGGAGAATTCAATGTTCATGCCCGCAGGATGCAGACTCCCCAAGGTGGAGTCTGCATCCTGAGGTGCTGTTCCTCCAATTTCTGGTGTTGCTCGCTCTGGCCATGGAGGAGACCCAGGACAGAGAGGTCGGATGGGGAATGGGAGGGGGAGTTGAAGTGCTGAGCCACCGGAAGGTCTGGTTGGTTATTGCGGACCGAGCGGAGGTGTTCGGCGAAGCGATCGCCCAGCCTCCGCTTGGTCTCACCGATGTAGATCAGCTGTCATCTTGAGCAGCGGATGCAATAGATGAGGTTGGAGGAGATGCAGGTGAACCTCTGTCGCACCTGGAACGACTGCTTGGGTCCTTGAATGGAGTCGAGGGGGGAGGTAAAGGGACAAGTGTTGCATCTCTTGCGGTTGCAATGGAAAATGCCCGGGGAGGGGGTGGTACGGGAGGGAAGGGAAGAATTGACAAGGGAGTTATGGAGGGAGCGGTCTTTGCGGAAGGCAGACATAGGGGGAGATGGGAAGATGTGGCGAGTGGTGGGGTCACATTGGAGGTGGCGAAAGGTGACGGAGGATTACTTGTTGTATGTGACGGCTGGTGGGGTGAAAGGTGAGGACTAGGCGGACTCTGCCCTTGTTGCGAGTGGGGGGATGGGGAGAGAGAGCAGTGTTGCGGGATATGGAAGAGACCCTGGTGCGAGCCTCATCTATGGTGGAGGAGGGGAACCCCCGTTCGCTGAAGAATGAGGACATTTCAGATGCCCTGGTGTGGAACGCCTCATCCTGGGGGCAGATAATAATTTTTATGTAGTGGTTCCCTGAGACATGAAAATTATTTCAAGGGTTCCGCAAGGGTAAAAAGGTTGAGAAATCTTCAGACTGAGGATGTTTCGGGACGAGTCCCTTCTTCAGCCTGAAGAAGGGTCTCGACCCAAAACATCACCTATTCCTTTTCTCCAGAGATGTTGTCCAACCCGCTGAGTTACTCCAGCATTTTGTGTCTATCATATAGAATGCGATTGGGGATGGAACAATAAACCCTAACAAGCAATCCCCAGTTCCCATACAAAATGAATTAATGAAAGAAAGTGATTAATAGAAAGATTCAATGGGATCTAAGGATGATATAAATCTGAAGCTCAACAATTCTATTCTAAAAAGGGCTCAGGAATACAGATACCTATAATTAAGATATTTATGATTTTAATGCTTAAGATTTATTCAGTCAGGTCATGTTGTGTGTAAAAGAATAATAACGTATACCAGCTTCACATAAGTAAGCAAAGCAACTCATAATTTGTTGAAACCGTGTCAGTGTAATCATTTACTGAACTTCTACATTTCACCACAAGATGTCGCTTGATGCTTCTATAATTATCAATTCACATGTCATTTCACCAATAAATGCAGGTAAAATAAATCAATTGCCACAGATACGATTTCTCACTAAGTTGCCAGCGTACTGTGAATAATTCTACACCAGGCCGCTGAATTGCTTGCCACCAGCCTCCTCTCAAGAGTTCTTGTAACAGCAGGCATCAAATTCAGTCTCGTGTTTGCAGGCCTCTGATGAAATAAGAACTGCCCTCAAATAAGTGGCAGGGCACTTGCAAATGACAATATTGTGGCGCAAATGTCGAAGTCCACAGGTCTAGCTGCTATCAAACAATTACCCAGGATCTCTCAGTGCACGGGAAAGGCATTTACTATCAAAGAGATAAGCATTATTCTTCCCTTCTATGCAAGCAAGAGCAGCCAACACTTGTACAAGAAGTGTTCTGACTTCATATTAGTCTCCTGCTTTATCAAGGAATTCATTTCAGTCCTACTGGTCAGAGCCAAAGATAAACATAGGAATAATAAAGACAGAATATAGTGAAAATTAGGCAGCATCCGTGGAGCTGGGGATAGGGTTTAAAATGCATTTACAATACATTTACATTAGTATGATGAAAGTTTCTGATTAAAGTGCATCAACCTGAAACATTAACTCTGTTCGTCTCTCCACAGCTACTGAGCTACAGTGCATTCAGAAAGTATTCAGACCCCTTCACTTTTTCCACTTTTTGTTACGTTACAGCCTTATTTTAAAATTGATAAAATTCATTTTTTTTCATCAATCTACGCACAACACCCCCGAATGAAGCAAAAATAGGTGCTTAGAAATTTTTGCTAAGTAATTAAAAATAAATAAATGAAATATCACATTTAAACAAGTATTCAGACCCTTTGCTATGACACTCAAAATTGAGCTTAGGTTCATCCTGTTTCCATTAATTATCCTTGAGATGTTTCTACAACTTGATTGGAGTCCACCGGTGGTAAATTAAATTGATTGGACATGATTTGGAAAGGCACACACCTATCTATGTAAAGTCCCACAGTTGACAGTGCATGCCAGAGCAAAAACCAAGCCATGAAGACGAAGGAATTGTCCGCAGACCTATGAAACAGGATTGTGTCTAGACACAGATCTGGGGAAGGGATAAAACAATTTCTGCAGCATTGCAGGTCCCGAAGAGCAAATTGACCTCTTAAATGGAAGAACTTTGGAACCACCAGGACCAAGGGTTTTGGTCAGGGAGGTGACCAAGAACCTGATGGCAGGGCTGCCAACATTGAGTGAGAGTTGGGAGTGAGAAATAGCGAGAGACCAAGCCGGATGATACCCCTCCCATTGGTACGGAACTTTTGCATTTTTCAGCTTGAAATTGTGCAATCTGGTGCATACTGTAGCGAGTCTTTTAACTTACAACTGAATGCAATATTTATGCTTTAAATTGGATTAGCTATGAATAAGGTTAGGCTAAATTATATTCCTAATTACATTCCACAGTAGAGCCAGGCTCTGATCAACAGGAGCAGCACATGAATGATCTTAGTGTATTCATGTATGGAAATCAGATTATAATCAAACACTTGGCCCATGTTGACCAACCTGGGTCTCACTGCACACTGGGTACTACTCCTGATCCTGACTACAGTTGCATACCTTCTCTCATTCCTGACCCTGAGTCCAGCCTTACACCTAGCCCCCTATTCTAACCTGATCATAGCTGCTGAAGGTTCCCAGTGCTCAACACTCCATTGTCCCAGTTTTGACTGCACACCTAGTACTATTCCAGACCTTGACTGGATGCACACTTGGCCTTGCTCCTAGCCCCTCTGCACTGACAATATATCTGGCCCTCACATAAAGCCCCATATCTGACCCCCTGGACTTAACCTATTACTTTCAAGTCCACAGGAGCTTATCTAATGTGGTAATCTTTTATGGGACTCTTCGTGGACCAAATTTTGTAAAATTGGCTTCCTTGTTATCTAACATGCTAATTACTTTGTCAAAGAAGTCATCAAATGGTTGAACACAATTTCTCATCCATAAAATTATACTCACTCAGCTGTATAAGTATTCTGTTACCATTTCCTTCATTTTCCTAACAAACTGTCCTGAAGTCATTTTCACCCCCAATATTTTCAGTATTTTGCTGTCTTCCTCTCAGCTGGGACTTTTCCAAAATTCAAAGTCCAATAACTATAAATTTAAGCAATATTATTCTATTGTATGTGATTTTGAGAGTACATAATATTTTCTGTGGCATTCATAACACAACAATGATAAAAATATATTTGTTTTGATTGCACCTACCAACCTACATACATTATTATATTACAGTTAATAATAATAATGAATAATGGATGGTATTTATATAGCACCTTTCTAGAATACTCAAGGCGCTTTACATCGCATTATTCATACATTCCTCAGTCACACTCGGTGGTGGTGAGCTACTTCTGTAGCCACAGCTGCCCTGGGGCAGACTGACAGAAGCGTGGCTGCTAATCTGCGCCTACGGCCCCTCCGACCACCACCAATCACTCACGCACATTCACACACAGGCAAAGGTGGGTGAAGTGTCTTGCCCAAGGACACAATGACAGTATGCACTCCAAGCGGGATTCGAACCGGCTACCTTCCGGTCGCCAGCCGAACACTTAGCCCATTGTGCCATCTATCGTCCCAAACCGTGGTACAAATTGTCCCAAAACTTGGTACAGTTAATATGTACCAAGGGCAAATTTTTGTTCCAATGCTCCCCATTCCCAATTACTTTTACATTGAAGTGATTGAAATCCAAGTGAAGTTTAAATGGCATCAGAAAAATAAAACCTCCGTAATGGATGATATTCATTACGTGGTTGGTTGGAGTCAGTATCAGCACAATTACTATATTAAACTTTGAATCATTTATGTCCTGGTTCAAGCCAAAACTAAAGACAAATTATAACCTCCTCCCACATTCCCTTGCAAGTATCTCTGTCACTCCTTTAAAATATGCCCCTTCTTTGAACAAGCTCTTAAACATCGCATCTGAATCAGTTTCATTTGATTACACTCCTTGAGGATGTTCATCAACGTGTTCAATTAATAAAACAACGAGAATTGGGGACATTTCTATTCAACCTGTCAAAGGAATTTGGTGTGGGGGGGGGGGGGTTAGAAATAGTCAGTGTGGTAAACAAACATAATAGTTGAGTGGCAAATGACAATAGTGCTACCTTCCCAATATTTAACTGAAGGAAATAATGAGTTATCAGGGCTGTATGTTGTGACAGACAGCCTGACACCTTGCATGTCATTTTAATATTACACTTATCCCATCACCCTGGATATTCCAGATTGATAAATTAAGGTTTTGTCAACTAATTACAAATCAGGCCAATTACAAATCAATAACATTAGCAAACTCCGAAACAGGAAATGCTGAGCATTGGGATCCAGACATCATGGACAGCTGGCCTCATTTCCCCGCTCACATCTGGCAGTGCTCTCTGTCTGAACCAGGGGCCACAGAGTGTTTTTGAAAGTGGGGGGGCTGAGCGATCACTGATCACTGGCCTTGGGGGTACCCGGCGAGTGAATGGAGCAACCAAGTGAGGGGAGGGTGTGGGAAGGAGGTGTCCCCCCTCCCACGGTAGGGAATTTTTTTAATATGATGTATTAAAATCATGTTTTAGTGCATTGTAGAAGTATGATTTCAATGTTTTTTGTTTGAAGTATTTTTAAGAGGTAACTTTTTAAGGGGAAACTTTTTCCACACAATGGGTGGTCGGTGTATGGAACAAGCTGCCAGAGGAGGTAGTTGAGGCAGAGACAATCCCAACATTTAAGAAACAATTGATACTTGGATAGGACAGGTTTGGAGAAAAATGGACCAAAAGCAGGTAGTATAGCATCAATTCCCATGCCCTGCCCGACCAAGCTTCCAACCTCATCGTTCCCCAGCCCCGCACGGCCCGTTTTTACCTTCTCCCCAAAATCCACAAACCCGGCTCTCCCGGCAGACCCATTGTCTCTGCGTGTTCGTGCCCCACCGAACTCATCTCCACATACCTTGACTCCATCTATGTTTTAATGTAGTTTTTGTTATTTTTGTTGGGGTATGTGTGTGGGGGGGGTGGGGGTGGTGTGGGGGGGTTGGGGGTAACTTTTAAATCTCTCCCTGCACGGGAGACCCGACCTTTTCTTTGTCGGGTCTCCGTTGTCGTTGGGGCTGCAACGAAGAGCGGCCTCCAACAGGAAGACCGGGGACTCTGGTGCCAACTACTCACCATCGCGGAGCTGGCCGAGTCCAGAGCGGGTGGAGCTGTGGTGGACGCTGCTGCGGCCCGACCCCCGTAGATCCGGTGGCTGCAACTGCGGGTTTGGCGGGCGGCACCAGGAGCCCGCGGGTACCTGGAGGGAGTCCGCTTTTCAGGGCTCCCGCAACGGCGACTTCTCCCGCCCGAGTTGCGGGGTTGAAGAGCTCCTGGAGCGGGGCCTACATCACCGCCCCGCGCGGCTTGGAATGGCCGCGGGAGTTTGCGAGCGCACGCCGGGGGCTCTAACATCAAGAACCCGGTGTGCGGCCTTGCATCACCCGGCGTGGCTTAAATGGCCACGGGACAATCGCCATCGCTCGCCGGGGGCTTTGACTTTGACTCTGACATCGGGGGGGGGGAGTGCAGTGGAGAGAAAAGTTTTTTTGGCCTTCCATCACAGCAATGTGATGGATGTTTATGTAAAATATGTTGTGTCTTGGGTCTATCTGTTTGTAATGTATGGCTGCAGAAACGGCATTTCGTTTGGACCTCAAGGGGTCCAAATGACAATAAATTGAATTGTATTGTGTTTGTATCCTATCCCCCTTGGTCAAATCCCTCCCCACCTATGTTCTAGACACCTCAGACACTCTCCGCCGCCTCCACGCATTCCACTCTCTGGGCCCTCACCCCCTCATCTTCACCATGGATGTCCGGTCACTCTACACCTCCATCCCCCACCAGGATGGCCTCGGAGCCCTCCGGTTCTTCCTCGACCAGAGGAGCAACCTATATCCAGCCACTGACACTCTCCTCCGCTTAGCGGAGTTGGTCCTCACCCTCAACAACTTTACATTTGACTCCTCCCATTTCCTCCAAACACAAGGCGTAGCTATGGGCACACGCATGGGCCCCAGCTACGCCTGCCTCTACCTCTGTTACATTGACGACTGCTTTGGGGCCACCTCCTGCACCTACACACAACTGACTGACTTCATCCACTTCACCACCAACTTCCATCCGGCACTCCAATACACCTGGACGATTTCCGACACTTCCCTACCATTCCTTGACCTCACCATCTCCATCGCAGGGGACAGACTCCTGACCAACATACATTACAAACCCACTGACTCACATGGCTACCTGGACTACACGTCTTCCCACCCTGCCCCCTGTAAAGACTCCATCCCCTACTCCCAATTCCTCCGCCTAAGCCGCATCTGTTCCCAGGATGAGACATTCCATACCAGGGCATCGGAAATGTCCTCGTTCTTCAGGGAACGGGGATTCCCCTCCGCCACCATAGATGAGGCTCACACCAGGGTCTCATCCATACCCCGCAACACTGCTCTCTCTCCCCATCCCCGCACTCGCAACAAGGGCAGAGTCCCTCTGGTCCTCACCTTTCACCCCACCAGCCGGCAAATACAACACATAATCCTCCGCCATTTCCGCCACCTCCAACGTGACCCCACCACTCGCCACATCTTCCCATCTCCCCCCATGTCTGCCTTCCGCAAAGACCGCTCCCTCCACAACTCCCTCGTCAATTCTTCCCTTCCCTCCCGCACCACCCCCTCCCCGGGCACTTTCCGTTGCAACCGCAAGAAATGCAACACCTGTCCCTTCACCTCCCCCCTCGACTCCATTCAAGGACCCAAGCAGTCGTTCCAGGTGCGACAAAGGTTCACCTGTATCTCCTCCAACCTCATCTACTGCATCCGCTGCTCTAGATGTCAGCTGATTTACATCGGGGAGACCAAGCGTAGGTTGGGCGATCGTTTCGCCGAACACCTCCGCTCAGTCCGCAATAACCTACCTGAACTCCCGGTGGCTCAGCACTTCAACTCCCCCTCCCATTCCCAATCCGACCTCTCTGTCCTGGGTCTCCTCCATTGCCAGAGTGAGCAACAGCGGAAATTGGAGGAACAGCACCTCATATTCCGTCTGGGGACCTTGCGTCCGTATGGCATTAACATTGAATTCTCCCAATTTTGCTAGCCCTTGCTGTCTCCTCCCCTTCCTTAACCCTCTAGCTGTTTCCTCCCACCCTCCCATCCACCCGCCCTCGGGCTCCTCCTCCTCCTCCCCTTTTCCTTCTTTCTCCCCCCCCCCCACCCCCCATCAGTCTGAAGAAGGGTTTCGGCCCGAAACGTCGCCTATTTCCTTCGCTCCATAGATGCTGCTGCACCCACTGAGTTTCCCCAGCAATTTTGTGTACCCCCAGTATAGCTGGGACATGTTGGCGGGTGTGGGCAAGTTACGCCGAAGGGCCTGTTTTCACACTGTATCACACTATGACTACATTATACCTCCACCATGCATGAATGCTTCAAAATTAAGTGGTCGAGATTTATTGCCATATACTCAAGCATGGAAACATAGAAAATAGGTGCTGGAATAGACCATTCGGCCCTTCGAGCCAGCACTGCCATTTGATATGATCATGACTGTTCATCTAAACTCTGTACCTCTTTCCTGTTTTTTCCCCATATCCCTTGATTTCGCTAGCCCCAAGAGTAAATGTAACTCTCTCTTGAAAACATCCAGTGAATTGGCTTCCACTGCCTTCTGTAGCAGAGAATTCCACAGATTCACACTTTCTGGGTGAAGAAAGTTTCTCATCTCAGTCCTAACTGACCTACCCCTTATTCTTAAACTGTGGCCCCTCGTTCTGAACTCCCCAACATCGGGAACATTTTTCCTGCAGTTACAGTAGGTGAAAATCTAGCAGGCAAGCAGGATGCTTTCTCCAACCATCCCCATTTGAAGGCCACTATCTTCCACCGCTTCTACCCAGTGCTTGTTAGGGGGGATGTTGTTCAGCAGCAGGAACTGGGAGACTAGTCAAGATTGAGTGAAAGATGAACAGAGCAAAGTACAGAGAGATCCTTGATGAAAACCTAAGGTAGACAGAAGTGCTGGAGAAACTCAGCAGGTGCAGCAGCATCTATGGAGCGAAGGAAATAGGCAACGTTTCGGGCCGAAACCCTTCTTCAGAACCTGCTCCATAGCGTTCTGGACCTCAGACTGGGACGAAGGTTCACCTTCCAACAGGACAATGACCCTAAGTGCACAGCCAAGACAAAGCAGGAGTGGCTTTGTGACAAGGCTGTGAATGTCCTTGAGTGGCCCAGCCAGAGCCTGGACTTGAACCCGATCGAATATCTCTGGAGGGACCTGAAAATAGCTGTGCATCGACGTTCCCCATCCAACCTGACAGTTTGAGAGGATCTGCTGAGAAGGATGGGAGAAATTACCCAACTACAGGTGTGCCAAGCTTGTAGCATCATACCCAAGAAGACTTGAGGCTGTAATCGCTGCCAAAGGTGCCTCAACAAAGTACTGCGTAAACGGCCTGAATACTTATGTAAATGTGATATTTCACTTATTTATTTTTGATTACTTTGCAAAAATTTCTAAACACCTGTGTTCGCTTTTTATTATGGGGTATTGTGTGTAGATTGATGATTAAACAAATTAATGTAATCCATTTTAGAATAAGGCTGTAATGTAACAAAATGTGGAAAAAGTAATGGGGTCTGAATACTTTCTGAATGCATTGTATCTGCTGAGTAATTCCACTACATTCTTTTTAAATTCAGATTACTCACATCTGCTGTGTTTCTCCACTTGATGATTTGCTTTTTAAATATAACATTTTGGTTCGTGGAACAGAGCGATAACATTCAACAACCAACCGCATCACCATGTAGATTCGAGGTGTGAGGGATGAGAGTCACAAACTGGAAGGAGGGGCAGTGGATGGTGTGAGGGAGAGCAAGCACTATTGGGGATATTTGTTGTTGCAAAAATATACTTTTTATTCATAAAATGTGTATGTATACAAAACTGTCCATTCATAAGTTGCCATTTACAGTACAAGTCTGACCATCTCATTCGCTTACAAGATTTACATGATATCAGCATGGTATTAATTTTTCTGCTGCGCATATTTTATGAGTGATAACTCGGGGAGGTTTTTACACAGCCTCTCAGAGAACCTTGTCACAGGGTCTTTCCCTGTAGCTTAGCATGTTTCTTAAATCCTGCAATATGTCAGCCTGCAATGATGGGTAACAGACAACTACTCATACTGAAAGACCAGCAGACAGACCATAATTTGTGTTTCACCTCGTTTACAATCTTCTTGTCATAGTTTCTGTTTGTCTTGGTGCATATCTTTGAAGCAGCCCACATAATGCAGTGCATGAGTCACACAACTATATCAGGTGATCTTTGACAAATATCAATATAGTGCATCCCTTTTACGATCTTTAATAACTTCTTAGCAAGCACACGTCCAGAAAGAGTTGGATGGTGGTCCCACACTGTGGCCACCATAATTGGTATGTATTATGTCCCATTAATGTAACGACGAAGCAGGTCTCATAAGTGTTCAACGGCCCGCGTTTGCTTGAACGAGCTAATGTCAGGGATGTGGCATTCATCTATACAGTGTACATTACTAGGCAGCACATTGCAAGCCCCTTCTCTTCTGTGCATTAGTGTGTAAGACATACAGAGGGAGTGGGGAAAACGGCAGACTCTAAAACACACACATCGTGTCCACATTGTGTAAACTTACATTGGTTTCTGGTTAAGTAACATTTTGTTTTTAAAACCCTCATCTCTGTTTGTGAATCTGTGTGTGGCCTTTTCCCACCTCGGCAACCTCTCCCAGTTCAAAGTCAAAGTCAAAGTCAATTTTATTCCTCACATGCACCCGAAGGTGCATTGAAATTAATTTGCCAGCAGCCAGAACGTGCAATACAAGTATATAAACATTTCCATAGCGCTCTAAGATAAGTATACTCCACAAATCAGCCTCTATTTAAATGTTCCGTGTCTTCAAGTAGCAAGGCCCTAAGATTTTTCTTATATGGATTGCAAAGGTTTAGAAGGATATGGCCCAAATGTAGGCAGGTGGGACATGTAGATGGGGCATCTTGACGTTGGCACAAAGGGTCTGTTTTTATGCTGAATGCTGCGTGACTCTATATGGAATTCCCTCACTAAAGTCACCTCGCTTTCATCCTTGACATACCATTCAGCCAAATAATTGTTCATTTGTTCAAATATCCCTTTATGGGGTTTGCTACAAAACCTGCTTTGAAAAGCCCATGCAGGGATGTTTCTGTGTTAAAGGTTATTGCGATTAAATTAACAGAAGATTTATTCTATTTAGGGTTTAAAATCAATTTCTCGTGATATTTCTGTGTTTGTGATGGCCAGCTGGTAAGTATATCTTAAGAACACAATTACCGTGCAACTGAGCTGCCCTGTGAACAGATGAACACTCATTGTACAATTCTGGACAAATCCTGTAATGCAAGAGCCCTAACACTGGAAAACAGAGCAAATCTGAGATAGAAACTGACTGCCAATCTGTCAGATCCATATATTTCTCATCCTTAACAGAAGTAACAGACTTGCCATGAACATTACAACACTGCAATTCGGCCAATAATGACTGTGCCAAACATGATGCCAGGTCATCTCCTCTGACTGCACATCATCCATATCACTCCATTCCCTGCATATCCATGTGCCTATCTAAAAGCCTCTCAAATGCCACTATCAAATGGATGGAATGGAACAGAATACTTTATTGTCACATGTGGCAAGGCACAGTGAAATTCTTTGCTTGCATCCCCAAGGTATGCAAATAGTGGCCACCTATGGCGCTGACAAGGTTACAAATTACGCTGGTTCCTCCTTTATTTTCCCACTCCCCCTCCCTCACAGCAGTCCCCCCACGCCGGGTCTTCCATTGTTCTTCCCCCTCCCTCACTGTTATATCTGCCTCTACCACCATCCCTGGTAGCGCGTTCCAGATACCCACCAGATACAGTGTAAAAAAACGTGCCCTGAACATCTCCTTTCAATTTTGCCCCTCTCACCATAAAGTTATGCCCTCTTTTCTTTGACAAGTTTTGCAATGCTGTTAATATGATTCAGCTACATGAACAGCGAAATTAACTATTTTTCGCCACTTATGTTAGATTCATCCGAGTATTATCAGTAACCAAGCTATGCTGGCTTAGTTCCACTATAAATTTCACTATATAATTATTTCTATCAAATAATTTGCCTGGCCAGTGCTTAAATTGAAATTCTGTTAACTGCACTGTTGAGGCACTAATAAAGAAATATCAGCACATAACTTTATCTCTCATTTTATCTGTGACAATTTAGCAAAAACCAATTTGTTCAGTAATTAACACATGTTTAATAGAATTTGGCGGTGTAAATGTTAATGTAACTCAAATGAAGAAAGAAAGCTTGACAGTCAAAACGAGAGATTTAGCACACAGCAGAGAGGAAAGATGAACTTCCATGTTGAGGAATTAACTGGAATAATTGGTATTTTTGGACAATACTTCCTTCAAAATTCATGGCCTCTGCACTGAGAATGTTGAAGTGGCCAAGGGAGAGGAGTTTGCAGTAAAGGGAGCTGGAATACTCATTGTTTTCCAGAAATATTCTAGAATATAAAACTATTTTGGAATGTGGAAAGCAAGGCCAAGTAAAGTTGGATCATGTAGGATGATTTCAATTCAGAGCAAGCACCAGAGGGCTGCATTCTTTGGTATCTGAAAGAATGAAATCAGGGAAAAGTCTGAAACAATATTTCAACAGTTACAGAGGCATTCATGGCAAAGACTGGGCAACAGTGTTCAAATAGTACTGTTAGCAAACTGGGACAGAATTCTTTTCCAATAAGAGATGTGGAAAAAAAAATAGATGAAGGCAAGGTATAGATATGTGAAAAGAAAGAGATTAGTTAAAACAAATGTAGGTCCCTTGCAGTCAGAAACGGGTGAGTTGATCATGGGGAACAAGGATATGGCGGACCAATTGAATAACTACTTTGGTTCCGTCTTCACTAAGGAAGACATAAATAATCTGCCGGAAATAGCAGGGGACCGCGGGTCAAAGGAGTTGGAGGAATTGAGTGAAATCCAGGTTAGCCGGGAAGTGGTGTTGGGTAAATTAAATGGATTAAAGGCCGATAAATCCCCAGGGCCAGATAGGCTGCATCCCAGAGTACTTAAGGAAGTAGCTCCAGAAATAGTGGATGCATTAGTAATAATCTTTCAAAACTCTTTAGATTCTGGAGTAGTTCCTGAGGATTGGCGGGTAGCAAACGTAACCCCACTTTTTAAGAAGGGAGGGAGAGAGAAAACGGGGAATTACAGACCAGTTAGTCTAACATCGGTAGTGGGGAAACTGCTAGAGTCAGTTATTAAAGATGGGATAGCAGCACATTTGGAAAGTGGTGAAATCATTGGACAAAGTCAGCATGGATTTACAAAAGGTAAATCATGTCTGACGAATCTTATAGAATTTTTCGAGGATGTAACTAGTAGCGTGGATAGGGGAGAACCAGTGGATGTGGTGTATCTGGACTTCCAGAAGGCTTTCGACAAGGTCCCACATAAGAGATTAGTTTACAAACTTAAAGCACATGGCATTGGGGGTTCAGTATTGATGTGGATAGAGAACTGGCTGGCAAACAGGAAGCAAAGAGTAGGAGTAAACGGGTCCTTTTCACAATGGCAGGCAGTGACTAGTGGGGTACCGCAAGGCTCAGTGCTGGGACCCCAGCTATTTACAATACATATTAATGATCTGGATGAGGGAATTGAAGGCAATATCTCCAAGTTTGCGGATGACACGAAGCTGGGGGGCAATGTTAGCTGTGAGGAGGATGCTAGGAGACTGCAAGGTGACTTGGATAGGCTGGGTGAGTGGGCAAATGTTTGGCAGATGCAGTATAATGTGGATAAATGTGAGGTTATCCATTTTGGTGGCAAAAACAGGAAAGCAGACTATTATCTAAATGGTGGCCGACTAGGAAAAGGGGAGATGCAGCGAGACCTGGGTGTCATGGTACACCAGTCATTGAAAGTGGGCATGCAGGTGCAGCAGGCAGTGAAGAAAGCGAATGGTATGTTAGCTTTCATAGCAAAAGGATTTGAGTATAGGAGCAGGGAGGTTCTACTGCAGTTGTACAGGGTCTTGGTGAGACCACACCTGGAGTATTGCGTACAGTTTTGGTCTCCAAATCTGAGGAAGGACATTATTGCCATAGAGGGAGTGCAGAGAAGGTTCACCAGACTGATTCCTGGGATGTCAGGACTGTCTTATGAAGAAAGACTGGATAGACTTGGTTTATACTCTCTAGAATTTAGGAGATTGAGAGGGGATCTTATAGAAACTTACAAAATTCTTAAGGGGTTGGACAGGCTAGATGCAGGAAGATTGCTCCCGATGTTGGGGAAGTCCAGGACAAGGGGTCACAGCTTAAGGATAAGGGGGAAATCCTTTAAAACCGAGATGAGAAGAACTTTTTTCACACAGAGAGTGGTGAATCTCTGGAACTCCCTGCCACAGAGGGTAGTCGAGGCCAGTTCATTGGCTATATTTAAGAGGGAGTTAGATGTGGCCCTTGTGGCTAAGGGGATCAGAGGGTATGGAGAGAAGGCAGGTACGGGATACTGAGTTGGATGATCAGCCATGATCATATTGAATGGCGGTGCAGGCTCGAAGGGCCGAATGGCCTACTACTGCACCTAATTTCTATGTTTCTATGTTTCTAGAGGGATATAGATGGTGAGGAGTAAAATAAATAAATTAGTTTAGTTTACTTTAGTTTAAAGTTTAGTTTAGAGATACAGCATGGAGACAGCCCCTTCGGCCCACCAAGTCCACACCGAACATTGGTCACCCCGTTCACACTAGTTATCCCACGACACACTAGAGGCAAATTACAAAGGCCAATTAACCTATAAACACCACGTCTTTGGAATGTGGGAGGAAATCAAAGCAACCAAGAGGAAACCCATGTGGTCACAGGGAGAATGTGCAAACTCCACACAGACAGCACCCAAGGTCAGGATCAAACCCAGGTCTCTAGCGCCATGTGCCGTTAACTCTGTCATTAACCATAAAGACGTGTCATGTGCGTTCAGGAAGGGGATATGGATACTGGGAGGATAAGGTTTGGAAGTGGCTGGAGAGCAATAATATGCAAAGAGGAGATGCAGACTGAATTCACATTAAATTAAAAACCAGTGACGAGGTTGAAGGTAAAAAATCTGGAGATTATGGGGGGGAAACAGTATGGAGCTGGGAAAAAGAAAGATGGGAGAAGAACATGCAAACGCAAGAAGCAGAAGTTGAACATTTGGCCTCGTATTCCAGCATTAAACAAGTTCACTCCTGTTTTTTTACTTCAGCACCAATTCCTGCACTAACCCCATACCCTTGTGTTCCCCTAACATTCAACAGAATCTCGATGTCTACAACATGCTCAGTGACTGAGTCCCCACAGCCTCTTTGGATAGTGAATTCAAAATATTCACCACACTGTGCAACTAGAATTTTTAAAGAAAGTGTTGTGTATGGAAGCTGCCAAAAAACAATTGGAAATGTCACGACATGTCTTGCTGGTAAAATTACGTACAGCAATGCTGCAGACTGGGTGGGGTAGAGCTGGAAAGAACAAGGATTTTGGAAGGGAAAAGATAATGATGCCTCTAAACTGAGTTTGAGTCCAAACCTGGATGTCTCCGTAATCCACACTAGATCTTTGCAAGTTAACAGTCATTCTGGAAGGAAATATACATAAAGTGTTGATTGCTGACAAAAGTCACACAGCAAGGATAGTGGAAAAGATAAGTACCCAGTAGCGGAGCTGTATGAGTGAAAGAGAGCGATATAGAGAGATAGAGAGAATGCAGCAGTTGAAGGATCTGTAGTTAAAGAGGTAGCCGGAGAGAAGAACAGTTGTGGAATAGTTGGATTGGGGATTAAGGATGGAGTGAAGCTCCACTAAGAAGAACATATGGAGAGCATGGGCAGGTAAGGTGGCAGGAGGAAATAAGAACATAATTAGGATCCAACGTGATATTCAGACAGAATTACAACAGAAATATATATATTTTATGTTCAGAAAATGAATGAAAATTAGCACAAAGGAAACTTGAATTGCAACACCTTAGCCAAGTAGGAATATTTTAGTTTTAAGTGAAAGGTGAAAGATTTAATAGAAACCTGAGGGGTAACGTCTTCACACAACGGGTGGTGGGTATATGAAATGAGCTGCCAGAGGAGATAGTTGAGACCGGCACTATAACAACATTTGAAAGACATTTGGACAAGTACATGGATAGTAAATGTTTAGAGGGATATGGGCCAAACGCAGGCATGTGGGACAGAGTTGGGCATCTTGGTTGGCATGGGCAAATTGGGCCAAAGGCCCTGTTTCCGAGCTGTATGACTCTATGACTATGACTAAGTCTACGCAATGCTTAATAGGAAAAATAGCAGCTGTGTCAGCCTTTAGGAAATATGCACAGATATAATAAAAATGGTTTATTCACATTAATAGCAATAACAAACAGAATAAATACAACAAAGTTTAGAAAATCCACTACACAACAGTACATTGCTGATGAAATATATCCTTCTGAATCTGAGTATTTAATTGTTGTGGATGGGGCTAGGAATTTCATGGATAAAAAGACCATCTTGTGGTTGTTGTGAGTAGCTGTCAGCTCACTTGCACATCATGGTTTAGAGACAGAGCGCAGAAACAGACCCTTCGGCCCACTGAGTCCGCACCGACCAGCAATCCCCGCACATTAACACCACCCTACACCCACTAGGGACACCCACGGGAATGGAGCGAGTTTCTAATTCAGCTCTAGCTGCATCATTATTAATCTAAACTCAACAACTATACTACAACAGTGGGAGAACCTTCACCAGAAGGAATGTGGCAGGTCAAGAAGACAGTTTACCACCACCTACTCAAGAGTAATTAGAGTTGAGCAACTCTATAACTCTATAAATCCTGCCAATGCCAATGACACCCAGAGCAGGAAAAATTCATAAATAAAACAATGAGATTTCTCTGGCACCTCAGAGTTAAAGGAGTTGTTTTCTGTTGGTTGATATGTTCAACCAAACCACAATCTGAGTGTGAATAAAAAATACAGTAGGAGGCTATTCAGCACCAGAAAAGTTCCCTAGGTATCCCAGCTGAATATACGAGTCCATGTCTCATTCCCCAACACCCAATGACTAGCCCTACCCTATATCTTCTCATCACCCTCAACTCCATCGAGCGATATAGTTGCAACTAATTGTCTGGCATTCATCTCAATTTTCATTAAAAGAGCATTTTGTGTAAATTGGCACATGCTTCATGCAATTAAAATAACAATGCATCATAACTACCTCATTGGCGGCAATATACTGTGGGACATCCTGAAGCCATGAAAAGTGTCTTGTAAATGAAAGTTCATTCTCTGTGCTATTCTCATGATGCTCGCAACAGCGATACAGTAAATTCTCGTTATAATTGACCAGAGGGGAGGGAATGGTGCCCATTATTAACAATTTTCCACTCTATCCGAGTAAGGAATTATCATTGTGTAAGTTGTAGAAACAAAGAACTGTGGAGGTTGGTTTATGCGCAAAACGACACAAAGTCCTAGAGTAACTCAGCAGGTCAGGCAGCATCTCTGGAAAACATGAATAGGTGACGTTTCAGGTCGAGACCCTTCTTCAGACTCTCGATCTGGGACTGGGCCTGGAATCCAGGTGAGTTGATGCCCTGCTTGCTGGTGGCTGAGCGTAGGAGAGGCGGGGATCGTAAGAGTCATTGGTCGCCACCCTCGGGCGGCCAAACTACAGGTAAGGGCCGCCGGTGCCAGTGGTGGGGGCAGGAACGGCCTTGGAGCGGCCAAGGAATCTGTGTGGGTCAGCGGTAGTGGCAGTAAGTGCGGCCTGGAAGCAGCCCGGGAGGAGGTGTGGGCCGCCATTGGCAGCTTGGTCTGGAAGGCGGGGAGGCAGTGTGGGCTTAGGGTGGCATCATCAGTGGCTTCAGATCAGAAAATTATGATGTCCCAACAATGACGTATTTTTGACACCAAATATAACACCCTCCATCTGTGGAAGGAAGTCAATTGACTCCAATGATATCTTTAATTAAACACTTAAACAATTTGCTAATCTACTATTTATATTTCTGGATTTAGCAACTGTTGAATGAATCGTAGTGCTGTTTTCATTTATATTGTTGAGTATAACTGTTGGCTTTTTAGATAGGCATCCATCGACTTCATCACAAAATGTTTGTAATTCCTGTGTATTGTCAGAACCTTCAACGTCTTGATCATTTGCCCTTGTTGGATGGCAATAACTGTAGTACAACACAAGGCAAATAACCCCTAGTATTAGTGACAACCCAATGGTTACACTAACAGGGAAATCAAAGTCTTTATCAACCGCAGAACATTTGAGAAACCAGCAGAAGACAAGAAGTGAAACAGTTTCAAGAATTCTAAAGGTATAATAGAGGGTCATAACCAATCTTGTATTATTATTTTTTATATTGAAAAAGGTGAAAACTAAGATGATGGCAACCACTGCCTTGTAAATAACTTCCTGAATCGTGGATGTACAGAAGTTTGTATTCTGCACAAATACACAAATAAGCATAACCAACCATAAAACACACAGGTAGACAATGACAACGATGACATTTGTCGTCGCCAGAAGGGTTATGAGCAAAATTTTTGCATTAAGTGTCAACAGCTTGTAAAAAAAGTACAACAAAGAAGGGAATCCGCAGGTTAGCTTTGGTTGATCAGATAAAGATTTTTTTAGTGCCGCATAATAGTCCAAAGTAGCCCATGACATGCTCATGCATGACAAAATCACAGACACATCTGCAAAAGAGAAGGAATACAACATGTATTATAATTCAGTATCCTTCACAATTGGAATACTAATATTAATGTCAATAAACAGTCATCTTGTTGACTTTAGAACTTCTCTATCCTTGTAGTCGCAAGGTCATTCTGAGATAACAAAAAAATGTTTCAAAATCATCGCTGTACTTTCAACCCAGTCCTCAAAAGGAGGAATTGCTTGATCCCCTGTTATATTATTGGCAGCTTAATTTAGTTTAGAGGTACAGCGTGGTCAGGAGTCTAGAAAGTCCTGGAAATGGTGCTGACGTGGCAATGATAGGCCAGAGGGAAGAGAAGGATCATGATGTTGATGGTTAAGTTAAGTCTCTGGAATGCTGTTTGTTCACAATCAGATGAGAAAGAGGACAACAATTTACATCAGCAGCTCTTGCAGTCATCAAAATTGTGATTGGTTGGGGCGAGTGGGGGCCTGAAGGAGAGCTATTCTGAATCTTAACGGGCTCCACGTTCAGAGGTGACATCCTAAAGCAGAGGCCTGCCTAAACTGCTTTCTACTTTAACTTACAATGACAACTCTCTTTCAACTTATTGGAGCAAAGCTACACTTTTGCAATTGCATTTGCAATAAGGAAGTACATTGCATCCACCATTTGATGCCTCACACTGTGTTTGTTTCATATTCAGAGGGACCTGCATATAAAATTACAGGCAATATGGAAAGTGCAGTAATCTGAATTTTGATTTAGGAAAATTATTCCACAGAAATTGCATCACGATAGCAGACAAAAGTATTGTATCATATGATGGGACATTTCACCCCATTAATCTCTTGAAGAATAAAATATTAACGTTTCAAAATAATAGGCAAACTGGATTGTGATTGTGATCAATTGTGATATGAATATTGGGCTGTGGATAATTGGGAGAAGTGAGAACAAAAACGCCTGACTCAAATTTGCATTCTCCTTAAATGCAGTATGTAAATATGCAGTCAGATTGCAGAGTAGACAATTTAATATACTAATTCAAGAAAGGAAGTGGATGATGATAGACTGACTAGTGCAGGGCCCCAGTGAGACCACACCTGGAGTATTGTGTGCAGTTTTGATCTCCAAATTTGAGGAAGGACATTCTTGCTATTGAGGGAGTGCAGCGTAGGTTCACAAGGTTAATTCCCGGGATGGCGGGACTGTCATTTGTTGAAAGAATGGAACGACTGGGTCTGTGTACACTGGAGGTGGACAAAAGTGCTGGAGAAACTCAGCCGGTGCAGCAGCATTTTTGGAGCGAAGGAAATAGGCAACGTTTCGGGCTGAAACCCTTCTTCAGACACACTGGAATTTAGAAGGATGAGAGGCTCCTTATTGAAACATATAAGATTATTAAGGGATTGGACACGCTGGAAGCAGGAAACATGTTCCCAATGTTGGGGGAGTCCACTACCAGGGGCCATGGTTTAAGAATAAGGGGTAAGCCATTTAGAACGAAGATGAGGAAAAACATTTTCACCCAGAGAGTTGTGAATCTGTGGAATTCTCTGCCTCAGAAGGTAATGGAGGCCAATTCTCTGGATGCTTTCAAAAGAGAGTTAGATAGAGCTCTTAAAGATAGCAGAGTCAAGGGATATGGGGAGAAGGCAGGAACGGGGTACTGATTGTGGATGATCAGCCATGATCACAGTGGATGGCGATGCTGGCTCGAAGGGCCGAATGATCTACTCCTGTACCTATTGTCTATTGTTTATTGACTTGGTGGTCTAGAGTCAGCTTCTGGCAAATAAATAATTGTGGTTGCCATAACAAAGGGCTGGTACTGACACCATGAGTCAGATAACCTCCATCCAATTTGTAAACATGCTATCATTCTCCTGTTTTAAATGAATGTTTTCTGGGCCACACCTAGTTGCAAAACCGAGTCCACACTCCATATCTGCTTCACCCACCATGAACATCTGTAGCAGTTCATGAATTGGGTGCACAAACTGTTAGTTGAAACAACAGTTGATCAACAATAGTTAATTTTGACCCCCTAATGCCCGCTCACTCCGGGAAGTGAAAGAAATAAGCACATATATTAAATAATATAAATCCAGAGCGATTTGTCCAAGCAACTCAATATACAAAACCTGCTGAGAGAATTAAGCTAACAGTTTTGAGGCCCTTTCCAACTGTTATGTCAATTGGACTCAATTATTCCTCCTGGTATTTTTCCCCCAGCTCCAATAATATCTCACCATATTTCTCAATGGGAGAAGAGGATGTGCAGAGCAGGCTACAAGATTTAAATCTTTTGAAAGCTAGTTCTTCCAGGTTGAGGTCTGTTCTCGCTTTTTCAGATCATTGATGGATTGAGAGGTTCCAATTGCATGGTAATAGACCATATAATACACATATCATTTGTTGGGGCCTGTCTGGGCATAATGCTCTATTTATTTCGGGATGAATTCAGGAAGGCAGCATGGTGGTGTAGCAGTAGAGCTGCTGCCTTACAGCGCCAGAAACCTGGGTTCAATCCTGACTACGGGTGGTGTCTGTACGGAGTTTGTACGTTCTCCCCGTGACCTGCGTGGGCTTTCTCCTGCTACTCCGGCTTCCCCCCACACTCCAAAGACATAGAGGTTTGTGGGCTAATAGGCTTCGGTAACATTGTAAATTGTCCCTAGTGTGTGTAGGATAGTGTTAGTGTGTGGAAATCGCTGGTCGGCGCGGACTCGGTGGGCCGAAGGGCCTGTTTCTGCGCTGTGTCTCTAAACTAAACAATACTAAATGGCCATAATAGGACTGTAGAACATAGCAAAACAGCTAATTGTATTAAACCCAAGAAAATCTACCTTATTTAATCCATAAGAGTACATAACAGCAATAACAACAATGATAAAAGCAAACTTACACTGAATATATTCTCTGTCATCAGATTTCAGCAGGATGAAGGCCTGAAGAACAAGTTGAGGTGCAGTTTCCAAAAATGCTTCAAACAACCGTAACATGCTCAAATCTGTAACTGAGTATATGGCCTTCCTGTGAGTATCTTCTGTTTTAAATGCTGCCCGGTATCCATAATCAAGTGCCTTTATGTATCTTTAAAAACAAGGAGAAAAATATTTTTGAAATGCAACACCAAATTGATTGTGTTTTATTAATTATCCATTTTGTGGCCGATGCTCATAAATCTTCTGTTTAAGAGGAAATAAAAACTACTCAATCAATGTTATTTCATACAATTTATATTTAAGAATTTGAAAGAAGTAATTTGGAATCAGGTCACATCCCCTAAAATGACCCTTTTAGAATTTACCAATTAACACTTACACAGTGAACTATCTGAAGAGCAACAGGCACCATACTCATTGTGTGTCCCATGTTCTCTTAATTACTCAAGTGGATCACATGCGATCTAACCTGCCAGAGAAGTCCACCAAGATATGGCAACCAAAATTGTGGGAAGCACAATGGGCAGTTAATAGATCCACTGCCTCACGACAACAGCAACCCAGCCCTCAGGTGCCGTCTGTGTGGAGTGTGCATGTTCTCCCTGTTAGCACATGGATTTCCTTCAGGCACTCCTTTGACATCCTATAGACATGTAGATTGTGGGATAATTGGTCTTGCCCTTAACATGTCAGAGAGAAAGGATCGGTAGTAAAGAAAGCAAACTCAATGCTAGCATTTATTTCAAGAGGGCGTATACAAAAACAGGGATGTAATGTTGAGGCTCTATAAGGTGCTGGTAAGGACGCATTTGGAATATTGTGAACAATTTTGGGCACCATATCTGACAAAGGATGTGCTGGCTCTGGAGAGAATCCAGTGGAGATTTACAAGAATGATCCCAGGAATGAGTAGGTTAACCTATGATGAGCATTTGTTGGCACTGGGCCTGTACTCGCTGGAGTTTAGAAGAATGAGGAGGGACGTCATTGGAACATACAGAATAGTGAAAGACTTGGATAGAGTGGATGGGGAGAGGATTATTGGGAGAGTCTAGAACTAGAGGTCATAGCCCCAGAATTAAAGGATGTTCTTTTAGGAAGGAGATTAGGAGACATTTCTTTAGTCAGAGGCTGGTGAATCTGTGGAATTCTTTGCCATAAAAGGCTGTGGAGATCAAGTCAGTGGATATTTTTAAGGCAGAGATAGATAGATTCTTGATAGTACAGGTATTACGGCTTATGGGGAGAAGGCAAGAGAATGGGGTTAGGAGGGAGAGATGGATCAGCCGTGATTGAATGGCGGAGTAGACTTGATGGGCCGAATGGCCTAATTCTACTCCTATTCCATATGACATATGAACATATGAGAGTGGTAATTGATAAGAAGGTGACATGAATATATATTTTTTAATTTAATTAATGGTGGATTTGTGTAAATGGGTGGTTGATGGTCAGTCCAGACTTGGTGGGTTGATGGGCCTGTTTCAGTACAGCATCTCTGTGGCTCTACTATAAGATAAAATTCTATCAATGTATTTTAAAAGTCATATACATTTTAAATGTATTTCTCAAGCATTGATGAGGATACATGAGAATTTGTGTTTCAAATCACAACAAACATCACCAGAAGGTATGACATGGTAAACCTTTAAAAACTCAGATACATTCATTTACAGAAGGCTTACCTACATTTACCTTCACATTGTTTTTTTCAGAGGGAATAAATTCCATTTTGCATTTTTACATGGATAGAAAAGGATACGAGCCAAACACAGGGATTAGCTCAGATACACATTTTTGTTGGCATTGACAAGATGGTCTGAAAGGCCTCTTTCCACGCTGCATAACTCTGTCTCTCCAACAACTATTGATTTTGTCTGCAAACATGGCAAAGTGCTCGTAGAGAAAGAAGGTTTCAGCAGTGGCAGCCTCTGAATTTGTCTGTTTATGCGTACATGTGCAACTACCAGCATTTCCACTCAGTTTTCATAATCGTGATAACAAGTACTGACACATTCACTATCATTTTGGATTATCGGTACTTACAATCTCTGACCAGAAGGAACATGTTTCAAGCACAGAAAGAGAGCTTATGGGTTATATTCAAGGATGGTAAATAATAGAGTAACATGGTATGAAAAAAATGGCAATTCAGATGCCCCCTGCTACTCAAGTGGAATTGGGACAGACATTGAGAATTATGGGAGATAAAACATTGTAGACTACATATAGTTCCTTGTGATCCAATGTATTCCTGTGTATTTCTATAAAGCAACTCATGCTGCTATGTGTACTTTGATTCAAATGAGTTATTATGCAATAGGTTAATTGGTAATAAATTGTATGATTGCTATTTGCTGTACTCAAATAACCAGATAGTTAACATTTAATAAAACTATTTGTAATTAAATGGTGAAATATCATTCAAGCATTCAGCATGATGGTGCAACGGCAGAGCCACTGCCTTACAGCACCAGAGATCCAGGTTCGATCCTAACCACAGGTGCTCTCTGTCAGGAGTTTGTACGCTGTCCCCATGACCTGCGTGGGTTTTCTCCCACACTCCAAAGACGTACAGGTTTGTAGGCTAATTGGCTTGGTAAAATTGTAAATTGTCCCTAGTGTGTGTAGGATACTTGTTAGTGAGCGGGAATCACTGGTCGGCACAGACTCGGTGGGCCGACGAGCCTGTTTTCACACTGCATCTTTAAACTAAACTAAAACTAATTAAGAAAATTATTTAAATCTATTAAATACTTCCGTTCTCAAATGCACAATCATTGCTTATTTAGCAAGCAGGTTATTCTTGCTCTAACATAAGGGCCTGTCCCACTTACGAGATTTTTTAGGTGACTGCCGGCACCCGTCATAGTCGCAGCAGGCCGCCGAAAATTTTCGAAATGTTGAAAATCCAGCGGCGATCAGAAAAAGGTACGACTCTTTTGGCGACTACTCATGACCATACAGGCATCACCCCGCGGCGACCTGCTGCGACTATGACGAATGCCGGCAGGTCTCCGAAAAAATAGTGTAAGTGGGACAGGCCCTTAACAATGTAAAATGTTTTTACATTTATCAATAAAAGTTTGACAGAGGCAGTCATTTTTATTTTAAATTGGTTTAGTCAAGAATGATTGGCTGATAATAAGACAACAGAAATGAGATCAAACTCCTTATGGCGGTGACATGTCACGGGGTGACACCTATTTGGTGGTGAGTAGTCGCCCACAGAGTCATACCTTTTAAGGTCGCCACTGGATTTTCAACATTTTGACCATTTTCGGCGACCTGCTGCGACAATGACGAATGCCGGCAAGTCACTGAAAAAATTGTGTAAGTGGGACAGGCCCTCAACAATGTAAAATGTATTTACATCTATCAATAAAAGCTTGAGAGAGGCAGTAAAGTTTATTTTAAATTGGTTTAGTCAAGAGTGAAATTGGCCAACAATAAGACAGCAGAATTCAGGTCAAACTCCCAATGGCGGCACATGTACGTGGCAACAGAGAGTGAGAAACCCATTAGAAAGTATATAGAGTTGACTTCCGGTGGCGCTATGGAGTAGGAGAGACTCGCGCCAACTAGCTCCGTGAAAAAAACGAAAAAACGGGGGGAAAAGACAGATCCTACCTGCAGAAAACGGCACCGATTGTTTTGCACTAAGCCCGTGACGTCATCAGGCGCGCGACACCGGCTGTATGTCGACTCAACATACTCCCCCCCGCAAGACAAAAAACGGCAAGACTAAAGAGGTAGGCCCAACTGAAGCCTCGGCCTCAGGTTTAACAGCATCCCGAGAAGACATCTCAAAGAAGAAGAAAAAGACTGAGATGGAAGAATTAAAAACGTTCCTTAAGGAGGAACTTAAAAATCTTAGACAGAACTTTCAAGAGGTTAAAGAGGAGCTGGCATCTTTTAAAAAAGAAATTAAAGAACAAATTAAAGAAGATGTTACAGAGATTGTACACGAAGTCCTTGAAGACTGGAAATTAGATATGGAAAGAAATATGACTCAAAATGTTGAAGAAGTAAATGAAAAACTGAATAAGATGGAATCCAGATTTGATTCTAAACTTTAACCTATTCTCCTGGCATTAGACCAACACTACAAGATTGTAAAAGAACTTGAGGAACTTGCTGAGACAAGCACCGCAACTACAAAACAACTCATCACTGAGAACCAACGCCTATCAAAGTTATTGCATCAAATAACTGAAAAATGTACAGACTTGGAGGAACGACAGAGGCGTCAGAACTTAAGAATCGTGGGCATCCAGGAAGGCAGAGAGGGGACTCGTGACCCCCGTGAATTTGCTGCAGAAGTACTGAAAACAATTTTGAACCTGGACCAGGCGCCATTACTTGCCCGAGCGCACAGAGTGCCGAGACGTCCCCCAAAGGTGGGCGACCGACCAAGAATAATGATAGTAAAGGTCCAATATGACCATGTATTGGATGACATGATGAGGAAAATTGGCAAAAGCAGAAATCTTGTATATGAAGGAGACAAGATTAGCGTATTCAGAGATTACCCTGTGGAAGTTGCTAAGAAAAGAGCGTTGTTCACAGAAACAAGAAGAATACTGAAGAACATAAAGAATCTGAGATATGGACTGTTATACCCCGCAACACTAAGAGTCAGTTACGAGAAGAAGGAATACTTCTTCATCAAGCACACGGAAGCATTTGAATTTGCCAAGAACATCGAGGACAAGATCGAAGATTGAAAAATATTCAACTCTTAACACCTACCCGGATACTGCTATCTCGCAGAGAAGATATGAAACTCTAAACTTTAAACTATTATATTTAAGAGTTGCCTAAAATTCGCAATAAGACTTGGGTATATTTCCTGCAATGGATATATAATACTAACATTCTAGTACTAACCTCTAACAACTATTAATAATCAAGAATATTAACTAACACTAACTAATGATAATAAGATTATTTAGATTATTTAAGAATTAACTAAAAGTATGAAATATAAGTAAAGTATGATTCAGGTATTTTATAATGAGAAATGTTTGGTGGCTCTCTCTCTGATGTTTTCGTTTTTGATTATTCTTTGATAAATGTTTATATTATACAAAACTAACATTTCAATTTGAGACTACTAATTATATCATTAATGGAATATAATCAATATTTCTTTCCCCCCCACAAATTGTATGCATCGAATTGGAAACTTTCCTTTCAAGGAAAGTACGGAGCTAGTATTTTTATAAACCAAAAGCTACGGAAGTCCATAGATGCTTAGCCACATTAGGGTGGCTATCACTAACTGCACTAATTGTAGTTGTAGTTGCTTTTCTTTTTTACTTTCCACACTTTACTAACCCTATTTGCTATCACCTTTTTTATCTTATATCATATTATATTTTGTATTTGGAATGGAATTGCATATTTTATTTAAGGAGATATGTTCGGATGGAAAACAGACGTGACCTAAAATTCATCTACCTGAAGTTCAAGTATAAGGTAGGGTTGAGTGTGCTGAATCATCTGCTCTACCACTTAATCACAAGATGCAAGACATGAATATAAAAATTGGGGGTGAGGGAATTAAATTCTGTAGTTGGAATGTTAAGGGAATTAATGAACCTATCAAGAGAGGCAAAGTGTTAGCTCATTTAAAATCATTGAAAACAGATATATTTCTCCAGGAGACACATCTTAAAAAGGAAGCACAACACAGATTGAAAGCAAAATGGATTGCTAAAGCATACCACTCTTCATTCTCACATAAATCAAGAGGTGTTGCAATATTAATTCGTAAAGGTATACCCTTTAAACATATATCAACGATAGAAGACATTGAAGGCAGATATATTGTAATAATAGGGGAGTTATACTTAAAAAAGGTGACTCTCCTCAATGTGTATGGACCAAATTTTGATAGCCCTCTGCTTTTTAAGAGAATTCTTAACAATATCCTGGAAGGTACACAACAAAACTTAATAATCGGTGGAGATTTAAATTGCACTTTGGATGCTTGTTTGGATAGATCATCAACTCAAAGAAAACTAAAATCTCGATCAAGTGAATTTTTAAATTCATACATTAATACTACTACTATTAAGGACGTTTGGAGAATTGAAAATCCATCGGGCCGAGAATATTCATTTTACTCACCAGTACATAAAACTTACTCAAGGATAGACTATTTTTTAGTAGATTCAAAACTTATCCCATTTACCTATAACTCACAATATCATAACATCATAATCTCAGACCACGCTCCATTAACATTTATGATCAAAGTAAACGGAATGGCAGAGACACAGTCACAATGGAGATTTAATCCCCAAATCTTAAAAGATAAGTCATGTAATGAATACCTAGTAAAACAGATTAAAATGTTTTTTGAGGCTAAAGATAGCCCTGAAATCTCTGCCTCCCTTCTTTGGGAAACATTTAAAGCATTTGTACGAGGAGCATTAATTTCTTCCCAATTATTTTTTAATAAAGAGAATAGGGCCAAACAACAGAAACTGGAAATGGAAATAAAGCAATTAGACACAGAAAATGCAGCAGCACCATCCACGATAAAACACAATAAAATTGCAGTATTGAAATATAAATTAAACAAGATTTATTCAGACCAAGTTATAAAACTTTATCAACATACAAAACAATTAAATTTTGAATTTGGTGACAAACCACAAAAACTATTAGCGCGTCAACTTCGCAAATTGGATGGGGAAAAAACAATATACAAAATTAGAACAGACAAGGGAGAAACATTAACACTGCCTAAAGATATTAATGATAGATTTCTACAATACTACCAAAAATTGTATTCATCTAAAATAACAGAACAATCAACGGGAATGGAAACATTTTTACAGAATTGTAAGTTTGCGGGTCTAGATCAGAAAGAGAGAGAATTGCTAGGGGCTGAAATTACGATAAAAGACATTGAAGAATCAATAAAGTCCTTAAAAAACGGAAAGACGGCAGGACCCGATGGTCTAAATTCGGAATTTTATAAAAAAATTATGATTTGCTTTCCCCACACCTACAGACAATGTACAAATACGCTAATACTCAACAGAAACTCCCAGAAACTCTAAATGAATCTACAATCATACTTATACCAAAAACGGACAAGGATCTTGAAGACCCAGGTTCATACAGAGCTATAGCCCTCTTAAATACTGATCAGAAAATATTAACTAAGATTCTATCTAATAGATTGAGCTTAGTGATCAGCAAATTAATACATCTCAACCAAATAGGGTTTATCCCCAAACGGTATTCATTTTATAATCTGAGAAGATTATTTAATATTATATACTCCAATAGAATCCCTAACGCAGAGCTAGCAATTATCTCGTTAGATGCTGAAAAAGCATTTGACCAGGTAGAATGGCCATATTTATTTTCGGTGATGGAAAAATTTCAACTAGGAGAGAAGTACTGTACATGGGTTAAATTGTTATATTCTAATCCAACAGCTAGAATATTAACAAACAAAATGTTATCAACTAAATTTAATCTCTCTAGAGGCTGTAGACAAGGATGCTCACTATCCCCACTATTATTTGCTCTTGCAATCGAACCCCTAGCAGAAAGCGTTAGAAACCATCCAGGAATATTTGGATACAATACTTGAGACACAAGGAATAAAATCTCCTTATATGCAGATGATATACTAATATATATTACAAAATTAGAAACTAGTATTCCAAACCTATTAAATCTAATAACTCAATTTGGTCAGTTTTCGGGATATAGAATCAATTGGAATAAAAGCGAAATCATGCCAATAACAAAATTCAATTTACATACAATACAACAATCCCCTTTTAAAATAGTTAAAGATAAATTTAAATACTTAGGAATCTATGTAACTAAGACATATACCTCTTTATTTAAACTAAATTTCCCACCCTTACTGAATAAACTACATAAGAATATTCAATACTGGAAAACACTCCCCATTTCTATGCTTGGGAGAATTAATGCTATAAAAATGATTTTTTTACCGCAACTGCTGTACCTACTCCAATTAATTCCAATATATATCCCAAAAACCTTTTTCAAAAAAGTCGATTCCATTGTTACAAGTTTTGTCTGGGATTATAAGAATCATAAAATAAGTAAAAAATATTTATGTAAATCAAAGATAAATGGAGGTCTGGCTTTGCCAAATTTCTTATTTTATTTTTGGGCAGTCCATATTAAAAACATGAATTTCTGGCTGGAAGAAATGGATCAACAACCAGATTGGCTAATGATGGAAAAGGAAGACTGTCTACCTTTTGAAATTGGACCGATCATATTTGCCCCCACAAAACTGCACAAAAAAACCTATAAAGAAAACCCCATAATACATAGTGGAATACGAATTTGGAAACAAATAAAAAAAGATTTAAAATTGAATAATATACCACTCTGCCTTCCCATTGTAAATAATCCTTTATTCAAATCATCCTTTATGGACAAAGGTTTCACACAATGGAAAAATTATGGAATCAAAAATATAGGACATCTTTATGGGAAAGGTACTTTTCTTTCATTTCAAGAGTTACAACAGAATTATGGACTGCACTCAAATAATTTCTTCAGATATCTACAAATTAGAGATTATGTTAAATCTAATACACAAGTCTACAGGAATAGGGAATCAGAAATTCTTGATGAATGTCTGAACAAGCATGCTAATACTGAAAAACTAATAGCTTATATTTATAACACCCTACTAAACAACGAGGTACCACCGACCGAACCATATAGATACAAATGGGAAAATTAAATAGGTCATCCTATCACGAAAGATATGTGGGACGAAAGTTTACAACAAATACATCAATGTTCATTAAATGCCAGACATACTTTAATACAATTCAAGGTCTTACATAGACTACACTTCTCTAAAATAAAACTAAATAGAATCTTCCCACAAATCTCTCCTATTTGTGATAAATGTCTACATTTAGAGGCTAATTTAACACATATGTTTGCAAACTGTATAAAACTTAAACATTTCTGGACTGATATTTTTGAAATAACTTCAGAAGTTATTAATACAAAACTGGACCCAGACACAAAATTAATAATACTTGGAATATCAGAACAAAGCTTAACACTCACAACAAACCAAATAAATTTCCTCAACTACAGTATAATAACCGGAAAAAAATTAATATTAAAATTTTGGAAAGGCCCTACAACCCCCACAATTAAAATGTGGATTACGGAAATGTCGGAGACCCTATACTTAGAAAGAATTAGACTTGTCTTAATGGACAAACAAGATCTTTTCCATAAAATTTGGGCTCCATTCATTAACTATCTGAAGGGATAGATTGGCACAGCACGAGGACCCAACTGAAACTTGAACTCAGGAATAGATGAAAAGCTATACTTTATAACCTACGAACCTATCTCCATTGATGTATTACAGGTAACCCATTCCACCTCCCTTGTTTTTCTGTTGTGTTTTTTTTTGCTTTCTTTTTTATTTGTAACTTTCTACCCTCTCTTTTTCCCTCTTTCTATAAAAAATAAAAACACTAGAAGCAGAAGTAATTGATAATGGAAAATTTTAATAATGTATGACTGATGTATATGAAAAGTTTTTTTACTATAATATGTAACTACATTTTATAATATGTCTACTTCTAATAAATAAAAAATAAAAATAAAAAATAAAAAAGTATATAGAGCAAAAGGTCAGATAAAGCTCAGTCTGAAGAAGGATCCTTATCCAAAACATCACCCATACTGTTTATCCAGAGATGCTGCCTGACCCACTTAGTCACTCTAGCACTTTGTGTCTATCTTTGGTATAAACCAACATCTGCAGTTCTTTCTTTCTACATAGACAGGTGGCTTGGGTGACAACTGATGGGGGAATTCATAACCAACAGTGAGCTTGGCAGAAGGCTGTGACGAGATTGATGAGAGAGTAAGACTGATGAGAGAGTAACTGGTGAGTATTTGCGGACGTCTAATTTCTGCTTTATATTAACTTCCTAATCCGCAGACCACAATCACTTCAAATCGGCAACAACTCTTCCTCCTCTCTGACAGTCAGCACAGGAGCATCTCAAGGCTGTGTGCTCAGTCCCTTGCTCTACTCACTCTACATACCTATGTCTGTGTAGCTAGACACAATTCCAATGACATCTTTAAATTCACCGACGTTGTTAGACGAAAAATGGGTAATGAGTCAGAGTACAGGACGGAGAATGAAAATCTGAATGAATGGTACCAGAATAACAGTCTTGATATCAGCAGGACCAAGGAGCTGATTATTGACTTTAGAAAAGAGAAAGCCGAGTATCCACAAACCTGTCTTCATTGACGGGTTGGCGGTGGAGAGAGTCAACAACTTCAAGTTCTTGGGCGTTTCATATCTCTGAAGATCTGTCTTGGGACCAAGGCCATCATGCAATCATAAAGAAAGCCCATCAATGCCTCTACTTCCATCGAGGATTGAGGAGATTCAGCATGACGACAAATACCCTTGGCATGCACAGTGGAGAGCATATTGACTGGTTGCATTATGACATAGTTTGGCAACATGAATGTCCAGGAACAAATTACAAAATTTGGTGGACATTGTCCATTAAGGATAATGACCTCCCCACCATCAAGGGTATCTATATGAGCGCAGCCTCAAAGACCCACGCCACGCTGACCATGCTCTCATTTCCCTTCCACCATTGGAAAGAAGGTATAGAAGTCTGAAAGCCGTGACCACCAGATTCAAGAATAGCTTCTTGCCAACAAGCATCAGGCTGTTGAACACTACACAGCAATACCTAACACTAACTTCAACTATGGAATTGTGGGGTGAAAGGAATGGTTTCAGGCTAAAACTGTACACCAGGGCTCGGAGTGGAGAGGGAAAATAGCCAGTATAAAGAGGATTGGGAAAATGGTAAGTCAAGGACCAGGGGTCATTGGTGGATGAAGAAGAGGTGAAGGATAATGGCCAATTGGAGCCAGATAGGAGGAGGACGAGTAGTGAAGTGTAGTTGGGAGGCAATGGCAGGTGGATCATAGATGGAGCAGACAATAAAAAAGTGGCCTGTCAATGGCAGACAGGGAAAATTAAATTATTATTAAATCAATCCAAGAGGCCTATAAGGTTTTAAGAAATAGCAAATATGCCTGAAGATCAGAAGCATTTTAGAGCTTAACAAAGTAGGACCAAAAGAGTTATAAAGTCAGGCAAGTAATCTAAGAGTGAAAGGAGCTTCTATGGATACATGAATATAAAAATACCAGTGGTGTTAATTGTGGGAATGATAAAAAGAAGACAATTTATAATATTAGTCTAGGGAACAGCATCAAAATGAATCACTTTGGGAATAATGTAAGGAACAAAGCCAAAAAGACCTGCAAAAAAATTGTCTAAACATAGTGATCGACTCTTGTTCTTACCTTCCTAAATTCCTGTCAAATTTCTACACGGCCTGGATGACATGACATATTGCAGGCAATGGAGAGAGAAAAATGATAAAAGCGGTGGTGAAGTCAAGCTGAATACAGTCAATATGTGTGTGGAACTCATCATATTTTTGGACGACGCATTAGATGAGCGGCAGTCTTTGGTTGATAAATAAGAAAGGCCGAGGATAATTTGTTCAGGAACATCTGACATACATAATGGGAATGAACATTTAAGCCACTGCACGTATCATAAACCAGGCATAAACTTCACGTGAACTTATACACAACTTAATTGGTGTATTAGCATCAACAATCTTGTTTATTTAGGTTATATGTAATTTAATAAACATGTGGTGCTTCAAAATTCAGCCGTGCTCTGTCTAATACACCATAGTTAGGCAGCATACTCTACAAAATCTTGAGAATTCATTTCCATCGTACTATTGCTGACCACTGCCCAGTCATGACATTATGCACTTGTCTCATCATCACATCACAAATGCCTGACCTGGAGCTCAATGACTGGATCCTCTTGCAGGCAAATCTGGTGCCCCCCTCTCACTAATCCCCACTAACCCTTTTCTCTGTCTTTACACAACACCCAGCCACATCACAAGGTTAGCACCTCCAGTGGCCGATCACAACTGTGGTACCATCACCCTGCTGATCATGACTCCCCGTGCCCTGATCTGACCTTGAAGGAAAGGAAGGACCTGTGTGCACACTAATTATCCAAAGATAATTGTACAATGGAATGTAACAGCAGGGCTCCATACATAAAACATGTTGGCCCATTATCTATAATGGATTTAGCACATCTTTCTTGACACATAAAAATTGTTCATCTTCAGTAATTTTGGTGGACAGGTACTGAATGGGTCACGTTATGGTCTTCAAATCGAGTGATATTAGTAATGGAAAATCATTTTTGCTCCAAGCTGGAGGATGACGGATGTTCTGCAAATGTGGCGGGGCTTGAATGCCATCACTTACTACAAGGGGAAATCAGGAGGCAGCTCAAATGTCAGCGAAACATCACTCCCTGACGAGCTCAATGCGTTCTACGCACGCTTTGATAGGGAGAACACTGATGTGCCTTCCCGAGCCCCCATTCGCCGTGATGATATTTCAGTCTCAGTCACAGAGGTCGACGTCAGAAAATCCTTCAGAGGGATGAACCCTCGGAAAGCACCTGGATCTGATGGAATACCCGGTCGTGTTCTGAAAACCTGTACGGACCAACTGGCTGGAGTTTTTACGGACATTTTTACCTCTCACTTCTGAGGTCTGAGGTTCCCACCTGCTTTAAAAGGGCATCAATAATACCGGTGCCCAAGAAGAACAAGGTGATGTGCCTCAATGACTATCGACCAGTGGCACTAACGTCTGTGGTGATTAAGTGCTTTGAGAGGTTGATTATGGCGCAAATCAACTCATACTTCGACAAAAACCTGGACCCACTGCAGTTCGCTTACCGCCACATCAGATTAACGGTGGATGCGATCTTGCTGGCTCTCCACTCCGCTCTGGACCACTTGGACAACAAAAACTCATATGTCATATATTAATTGACTACAGCTCGGCATTTAATACAATCATCCCCTCCTAGCTGGTTACCAAGCTCTTAGAACTGGGTCTCTGCACATCCCTCTGCAATTGGATCCTCGACTTCCTCATTCACAGACCACAGTCTGTTCGTATTGGTGGAAATGTGTCAGCCTCAATAACAATCAGCACAGGAGTACCTCAAGGCTGCGTGCTCAGCCCCCAGCTCTACTCACTCTGTACTCATGACTGCGTAGCTGGTCATAGTGCGAACTCCATCATCAAGTTCGCCGACTACACCACTGTTGTGGGGCGTATCACTGATGAAGACGAGTCAGAGTATAGAAGGGAGATCGATCGACTGACCAAATGGTGCCAGCACAATAACCTGGCTCTCAACACCAGCAAAACCAAAGAACTGATTGTGGACTTTGGAAGGGGGAGGTTGGGGACCCACAGTCCCGTTTATATCAACTGGTCGATGGTGGAAAGAGTCAAGAGCTTCAAATTCCTGGGCGTGCATATTTCTGAAGATCTCTCCTGGTCCCAGAACACTGATGCAATTATAAAGAAAGCACATCAGCGCCTCTACTTCCTGAGAAGATTATGGAGAGTCGGTATGTCGAGGAGGACTCTCTCAAACTTCTATAGGTGCACAGTAGAGAACATGCTGACTGGTTGCATCATGGCTTGGTTCGGCAACTTGTGCGCCCAGGAGCGGAAAAGACTGCAGAAAGTTGTAAACACCGCCCAATCCATCATCAGCTCTGACCTCCCTACCATCGAGGGGATCTACCACAGTTGCTGCCTCAAAAAGGCTGTCAGCATCATCATGGACGCACAGCATCCTGGCCACACACTCATCTCTCTGCTGCCTTCAGGTGGAAGGTACAGGAGCCTGAAATCTGCAACATCCAGGTTCAGGAACAGCTACTTCCCCATCAGACTATTAAACTCCTCAAACTAAAATCTGAACTTTAATAGCCTATTGCACTTTATATGCTTATTTTTGTGTGTACATATATATTCAATGGTATTGTATTGTATTGTATTGTATTGTATTCAAATTTATTGTCATTGTCTCAATTAGAGACAACGAAATGAATTTCCCTTTACAGTCAGTATCATAAAAATAAATAAATAATAAATAATAAAACATATTAAAAATAAAATAGAATTAAAAAAAAAACACAAACACAGAAAGTCCACGACACAACATAACACAATGGCACCAAGGTGAGGAAGGCACCATAATCCAGCCAGCCTTCCCTCCGATCTTCCCAGATGTTCACCCGTGGTCGGGGCCTTCCGAGCACCCGCAGTCGCCACCCCGGGCGGCCCGATGCTCAGGCCCTCTCGCCGGGCTGATGGAACGCCGACGCCGAACCCCGACGGTGAAAATCCTCCTCAAGTATATGGATACACTGATCTGTTCTGTATTTATTTATGCCTACAATATTCTGTAGTGCTGAAGCAAAGCAAGAATTGCATTGTCCCATCTGGGACACATGACAATAAACTCTCTTGAATCTTGAATCTTGAATCTTGAATTTTTGGGGGGTTTCTGTATTATCAGGGTCAGACACCTTGAGGTCACAGGTATTACATTAAATACGTCTAAAAAGAACCACACCAGGGAGCATGATAACGTCAACGTTATAGTCAGCAAAACAAAGTTACTTTAGGAATTCAGCGGGTGAGGCAGCATCTATGGAGCGAAGGAATGGGTGACGTTTCGGGTCGAGACCCTTCTCCAGCATCTGCAGTTCCTTCTTAAACATACGAATGCAGCGGATCAGGCAGCTCAGTGGAGGGAAATGGACAGCCGACGTTTCGAGTCGGAACCCTACCTCAGACGGGAAACATTATCGGGCCATTTCCTTCCCCAGTTACCGCCTGAACCACCAAGTTCCTCCAACAGTTTTTTTTTGTGCTCATGATTCCAGCATCAGCAATCGTTTGTGTCTATATTATTGTCACCTCAGTTATTCACTGCCTGGCTGATTACGTAATTGTCAAACGGGTTTCCACAAGGGAATCAATGGGGTGCTAAAGGTGTTTCTGCAAATTGTGATCAATAATAAAGTCTGCCAAAATGATTGCGCTGAAACGTATATAGTCGACTCAATGCCATTCCTAACAATGTTACGTGAAATAGTGGTCTCCAGGTTTACAATTATGTCCTTTCGTGATTTCTTCCCGGAAAATAAAGTAGGGCGGGATACTGTCCTACTTAACAGGAAACTTCATGGGGCAGGAAGTTTCCAATTTCATCGCAAGTTTACCAATTTCACGCAATTTATCAGGCAATTTCACAAGTTGGTCATCTTTCAGATGACAATTACCTCCTTTCCATTCTCCAGTAATTCCATACATGCATTTTCTACACTCGGACACATTTTTGGACCATTCGCACCACCGGGAGGAATAAGGATTTAGGTGAATTGGTGGGGGGAAAGGGTGGGGGTTTTTCCGAACAGTACGGAAGGTACTCACCTGAACAGCACTCCCATCTGAAAAATATGCAGCACACGGCGACACCAACGCCCACAGACGCTGCCTGGGTTACCGAGGTCTGGATTATTCTCATCGTCTTCATACCAGGACCAGCTGAAACTCTGCAGGATCACTGCAGAAACCAGTATCACTAACAGCACCAGGAGAGCCCACACTCGGTACCCGTCGATGTAGTACACAGCAGCAACCCAAAGATCGGTCCCAATGTCAGTCAGGTACAGCGCAAAACCAAGTAGGAACAGTGCAAAATTCCACTTGCCAAAGTTTTGCTCAGTTGCCATGATCTATCTATCGTTAATATTTCTTACTGTCAATCCATATCCCCCGCGGCGAAGTCTTTTTTTCTCTTTCACTTTCCTAGTTGACACGACGGTTCCCAGAAATGACGCCTAAATTCTTTCAATGCTAATTTAGTTTATAATAAGGTTGTAAATTATCAGTCACAGAGGAACAGTGCGAATGGCCGCTCAATAACGCGAATTATTGCCTGTGTGTTTGGGGGCTAAAGTCCATGCACAAACTGTCGAGGAAGAGGCGGGGTGTGTCCGCGTGATGCTTTCACATTCACATCCGATAATATTCACTCCAAGCTTCTCCACGTGTGTGATGGTCTTCTGACATCCTTGTGGCGTAGTTTTACAAAGCTTCAATTTTTCTGAATTGGTCATGTGTAAAAGCTGACGGTCAGTTTCCCCAAAAAGTTCTAACTGAGTTAAACAGCTCATACAATCAAAGCGACCAGAGCACAAGGGAGTTTCAATTTCGGTGGCTAATCCCACTCTCGATCTTGGGATCCGCTGTGTTTTTTATGAAATGAATTAGTGGAAAGTCATATAGACTCATATGACACAGCAACGCAGCCTTCCACCCACAAACACCAATTTTACACTAACACAAACGCCAAACAAAATTTTACACTAACCCTACACCAATCCCATTATGGACACCCGGCAGATGCAGATGATGCCTGTAATTCCATTCTATTTTCTGCAACAATTCCCCCTCTCTCGCCCCCTCCCCCAGATTCTGCAACTCATCTCCATAGTGAAGGGAAGTTAGAGTGGCTGACCCCTAATTTTTTCCAATATTGCAATGAACCCCGGTCACAAGGAGATGATGCAAGCTTTCGCAGTTACCACATGTCAGGATTGAACTTGGTCGCGGAGTGGGGGCGTGAAACATTACCCCTCAGCTCCCCAGACTCAGCCCTCAAGCCCAAAGTTTTTTTTTCATTTGTCGCATGGGCAGAACAGAGGCATAGGGGAAAGCTAGAGGTGGTGGTGCATGCCGCATGGTAAGCTCTTCCTGATACTCAGATGTAGCAGACCTATCCAGTTCCTTTTCTCCGCACCTGAAACACCTTGAATCATAGATGTTCAAACGTGGCAGTGCAGATTCCATCGAAAAGGTTAAAAGGGCCTTTCGCTCTAAACTGGAGAATGAGAAGGATGTTCAACAGCTGTGCCAGGGCTTGGGCACCATCACTTCCTACATCGCAAAACCAAGGGGCGACTCAAATGATAGCGAGGCATAACTCCCAGACAAATTCCAGGCCTTCTACACATTTTGATAGGGTGAACACTGATGTCCCTGCCTGGGCCCCCCGTAGTCCCCTGATAGTATTCGAATCACAGTTACCGAGGCTGACGTCAGAAGATACTTTAGGAGGATGAACCCTTTGAATGTACCCGGTTGTATTCTCAAAAATTGCTCAGACCAACCGGCTGAAGGTTTTGCAGACATCTTCAACCTCTCATTACTGAGGTTCCCACCTGCTTTAAAAGGGCATCAATATTACCTGTGCTCAGTAAGAGTAAAGTGACATGCCTCAATGACTATCAACCAATGGCACTAACATCTGTGGTGATGAAGTGCTTAGAGTCATAGAGTCATACATCATGGAAACAGGCCCTTCGGTCCAACTTGCTCAGGCCGACCAACATGCCTCATCTAAATTAGTCCCACCTGCCTGTGTTTGGTCTATATCCCTCAAAAACCTATCCTATCCATGCACCTGTCTAAATGTTTCTTAAACATTGTGATGCTTCCTGTCTCAACTACCTCTTCCAGCAGGTCATTCCATATAAAAACAGTTTATTTCTCCATATAAAAACAGATAAAAACAGTTTTTATCCACGAGTAGTTGCTCTACTAAACAGCCAAAAATCTGTAGCCTCCCTTTGATCTGGTATTTTGTTGGTTCACATGCTTGATCAATGGTGTTTTATCATTAATGTCTTATTATTATTAATGTTTAATGTTTTCTGAGTCATTCGTAACTGTCACTGTAACAATGTTGTTACTTGTGGGCGGAGCACCAAGGCAAATTCCTTGTATGTGAATACTTGGCTAATAAACTTACTTACTTACTTACTTACTTACTTACTTACTTACTTACTTACTTACTTACTTACTTACTTACTTACTTACTTACTTACTTACTTACTTATACCTGCCACTCTATCGGTGAAAAAGTGGCCCCTCAGGTTCCTATTAAATCTTTTCTCTCTCACCTAAAAGAGTTTGGTTATGGTGCCTCGAGAGGGCAGTTACCGTATGGTGCACTTCAACTGCTACCTCAACAAGAACCTGGGCCCATTACAGTTTGCCTAATACTACAATAGATCAATGGAGGATTCAAGGATATATTTCAGCCTTGGATAGATACAAAATGCTGGAGTGATTCAGCGGGACGGGCAGCATCACTGGATAGAAGGAATGGGTGATGTTTCAGGTCGGGACGCTTCTTCAGATGTCAGGGGAGTGGGCGGTACAGAGATAAAATGTAGTCGGAAAGAGTAAGTGTTGGTGGAACTGGGAAGGGGGAGGGGATGGACAGACAGGGAAAGCAAGAGCTACTTGAAGTTAGATAAGTTAATGTTCATACCACTGGGGTGGAAAATATGAGGTGCTGTTCCTCCAATTTGCGTTGGGCCTCACTCTGACAATGGAGGAGGCCCAAGTCAGAAAGCTCAGATAGGGGATGGGAGGGGGAGTTAAAATGCTGAGCAACTGGGAGATCAGGTAGGTTTAGGTGGACTGAGTGGAGGTGTTCAGCAAAACGATCATCGAGCCTGTGCTTGGTTTCGCCGATATACAGGATTTGGCACCTGGAACAGGTGAATGACGACATCCCTGATGACCTGATATGGAAAACTTCATCTTGGGCGAAGATGCGGCGTAGACGGAGGAATTGGGAGTAGGGTAAGAGTCTTTACAGGAAGCAGGGTGGGAAGAAGTGTAGTCTAGATAACTATGGGAGTCAATCGGAGATGTCGTCATTGTCCTCACCGTCCTCAGACGTCGCATACAGTATATAATCCTCAGGCACTTTCCCCTGCAAACAAAGGAGATGCAACACCTGTCCCTTTACCTCCCCCCTCGACTGCGTCCAAGGACCCGACAGTCTTTTCAGGTGAGGCAGAGGTTCGCTTACGCCTCCTCCAACCTCGCTACTGTATCCGCTGTTCCAGGTGTCAACTCCAGTATATCGGTGAAACCAAGCGCATGCTCGTCGATCGTTTCGCTGCATACCTCCGCTCAGTCCGCATAAACGTACCTGATCTCCCGGTTGGATAACATTAAGCATTGGATGTTTTCACATAATTATGAAGATTTATTTAATGGTGATGATCAGTTAAAATAAATTGACATGAAATATTAAATGAAAATAAAAAAAGAGGAACATTATTTAAGGAAATTCCAAGCATTCTGTCACGTATGAAAGTAGAAATAATGTGATGTTATTGATGGTAAGTCAGGAAATGTGGTGCTTGGTCAATGGCATTAAAGCCATTTAAGGTAATGAGGAAGTGAGACATTTTTGTATATCGAATAGTTTCATGTAAGCTCATTGCTGCTGTTGTGGAAGGGATTCCAGGAGAGTATTTCAGGCAAGGTACGGATTGTTCAAATGAGATTGGGGCAATTGTAAGTCAACCAATAAAACTCCAGATGGAATCTTGGGCAAAACACAATGTGCTGGAGGCCCAGGCTGAAGAAGGGTCCTAACCCGAAACGTCGTCTGTCCATTCCCTCCACTGTTCCTGCTGACCTGCAGAGTTAATCCAGCACTTTGTGTTTTGCTCAAAACTCCACAGCCTGTTCACTATTTGATTAGATGTTCTCACCTATGTACATCACTCCATTAACTCCATGTGAGTTGGTAGTGGGTCAGATGGAATATCTGTGTTAGGGTGAAACGTTCCCCTTTGACCTATCAACCTCCTGCGCCTTTCCTACTTTTTAAAAATGAACCTGGTTCTATCTCTTTCACATTTTTAAGAATGGCTCTTCAGCCTGAAATACCAACTTTGTTTCTCTCTCCACAGCCGATGCCGGGCCTGCTGAGTGTTTGCAGCGTTTTCTGATTTTGTTTCAGATTTCTAGCATTTTAGAAATATTCTCATTCATACAGGTGGGTTGTGAATACAATCGAGAGGATACAGTAAGCAAGATTCCAGCATCTGAAGTTCCTTCTGCATTGCACTGTGCCAGTGTGGGCCTTGGCAGGCCTCCAGGTGTCTCCAGATGCCCGCAGACGTCTCCGGATGTCTCCAGTTGCCTCTAGATGTCACGATATCAGATGTCTCCAGATACCTCCAGATATCTCCAGACGCCTCCAGGTATCTCCAGGTGCCTCCATTTGTCTCTGGGTGTCTTGATATCTCCAGTTGCCTCTAGATATCTCGATATATTCAGATAGCTCCAGATGTCTCGATATCTCCAGATGTTTTGATCTATCCAGATACCTGCAGATGTTTCGATATATCCAGATAGCTCCAGATGTCTCGATATCTCCAGATGTTTTGATCTATCCAGATACCTGCAGATGTTTCGATATATCCAGATAGCTCCAGATGTCTCGATATCTCCAGATGTTTTGATCTATCCAGATACCTGCAGATGTTTCGATATATCCAGATAGCTCCAGGTCTCGATATCTCCAGATGTTTCGATATATCCAGATACTTGCAGATGTTTCGATATATCCAGATAGCTCCAGGTGTCTCGATATCTCCAGATGTTTTGATCTATCCAGATACCTGCAGATGTTTCGATATATCCAGATAGCTCCAGGTCTCGATATCTCCAGATGTTTCGATATATCCAGATACTTGCAGATGTTTCGATATATCCAGATAGCTCCAGGTGTCTCGATATCTCCAGATGCCGCCGCCCGTAGAGACTGAGCGGCTTCTAACGGCTCCGCTCCGCGCCGAGAGGTGTCGCTGCCGCGGGAGGAGAGAGCGCCTGCGGCCTGTGCGGCGGTGACAGGGTAATGGCGGTGGCTCTGCCGAAGGTGCAGCAGCTGTCGGCGCGGGTGGTCCGGGTACTGGGCTGCAACCCGGGCCTCATGACCCTCCAGGGGACCAACACCTACCTAGTGGGCACTGGTCCCCGGTGAGTAAAGAGTAGAGGCGTGGGAGGGTGCGAGTCTCCGGGCCGGGCCGGGCCGGCAGGGACCGTGAATCCACCAACAGCGTCTGAAGAAGGGTCTCGACCCGAAACGTCCCCCAAGTTGCCTGTCATGACATGAGTTACTCCAGCATTTTGTGTCGATCTTGAATGTAAACCAGTATTCACTGGGGTTTTTTAAGAGCGAGTTAGATCTAGCTCTTAGGGCTAAGGGAATCATGGAATGTGGGACAAAAGCAGGAACAGGGAACTGACTTTCGATGATCAGCCATGATTGTATTGAATGGTGGTTGGTGCTGGCTCAAAGAGCCGAATGGTCTACTCCTGCACCTATTTTTCTATGTTTCTATCTGCAGTTCCCTCCTACACGTTCCCTCCATTCTACATTTCTTTGTGCATCATCTACTTTGATCTGTCGTTTTCACACCTTACCCTTCCATATCTCTAGACTCCTTCTCCCCTGACTTTCAGTGTGAAGAAGGGTCCCCCATTCCTTCGCTCCAGAGATGCTGCCTGCCCCGCTGAGTTACTTCACAATTTTGTGTCCACCTTCAGTGTAAACCAGCATCTGCAGTTCATTCCTACACCGTTCCTTCCCATCCTTTCCAGATGCACCCACCCCTTTCCTCCGTTCCCAACAAGGACCCTTGTCCTCCCTTCTCGCCCACCAGCACATCCCTCCCCCTTCCTGGCGCATGTCATTAGTGAAGACCTAACTCTCGCCACAAGAAACCTGTGCTGGGTTGACTGCTCACCCACAAGTCTGGAACATTTACAGGCATTTAAACATGATTTTTTTTAAACCACAATTATATGCCTGTGTGATTTTATTTTTAAAATGTGTATTATGATTATAGAGAGGGCTCCTTCTGCCCCTGACCAGTCCAAATTGCACTCTGTATTACATACTGACATTAAAAAAGACTGCACATCTTCCATCTCACATCTTCTCTGTAATTGAAAATTAATTTATTTTCTCTATTCCAGTTGTGATATTGGGGTTCGAATATGAAATGTTAACATTCAGTTTCTGCAAATGGTGATAGACCTGCTGAATATTTCCAACATGCACTATTGACCATGCAACTCGTGACTCAACTTATGTATGATTCTCTAAATGATCTCTATACGATTGATTCTAAGGGTGTAGTCCCAATCTCCGAACCAATCTCAGTGTGGCCCTGGCATAACCAAAGATCATAGAGTGAACCATGATCTTTGGGCATAACTGCCATGCAATAATGCTGTCACGCTATATTCTGCACTATGGTATTTGTCTCGTTGTACTTCTGTAATGCCTTGATTGTACTCATGTGCAGTATGATTTGGCTGGATAGCTTGCAAAGTTTTTCATTGTATCCTGGCACACATGACAATAATAAACCATTCCCCATTGAAAGTGCACACTTTTACTTTTGATGATGCTTTCCTGCACAATATTTACCCTTTTTTACCTGCATTCCTTCTTTTCTCACTCGTCTGACTACTCCCTCTTTATTTTTTTTAATTCATTTATTAGATCGAGATATTACCTGATATTACTTCTCCATTCCTAATTATCTCTGAACTGAGGGGTCAAATATGAGAACCTTACTTCTTGATTAGTAAGGGTGTCGGATATGGGGAGAAGCAGGACAGTGGGGTTGAGAGGGAAATATAGATCAGCCGTGATTGAATGGCAGAGTAGACTTGATGGGCCAAATGGCTTAATTCTGCTCCTATAACTTATGAGCTCAACCACATTGATAAATCTGGAATCACATACAATCCAGATTGAATAAGGATGTCAAATTTATTTTCTTCTAGCATGTCAGTAAACCTGGTGAGTTTTGCAACACTCCAGCAGTTTCATGGACACTATTACTGAGAAGAACCATTTTTTAAGATTTATTTAACTTGTTGAAGTTAAATTCTCCAAGTGACATACTAAAATTCAAAGTTACTCTATCTTTTGTACCTGTGCCATCAGCTATATCTCTTGTGGGAAAATGTTTCCAAGAAAACAGAAAATGAATGTTGAAAAAATGCTGAAAAGCTGAAAGAAATCTGTGTAAGGAGAAAGTGTTAAAGTTTCAGGTCAGGGACTCCTCGTCAGAATTGGGAAAGAGAGAACCAAAGAGAAGACACAAAAGACTAGATGATGGAATCTTGAACAAAAATACAAATTGTTGGAGTAATTTGGTGGGTTAGGGCAACATAGGTGGAGGGAAATGGGCAGACAATGTTTCAGATTGGGGCCTTTCTTCAGAAGTTTGAAGGTGCAGACTCAAAATATTGTTTGTCCATTTCCCTCTGCAGTTGCAGGCTGACCTGTTGAGTTAATGATGCCCACAGCCTGTAAATGAATTAAAAGAGTTTAGATGACACCCTGACCACCCTGTTTACGATATTTTACTGAACTGGGTAGCACAGCTCAAGTTCAAACAGTCTAGAGAATAAGGCAAGATGTTTCTTTACTGAGGTTATATAAAGAGCTGAAGAGATTGCAAGCACATGCCATTTTAAGGATTTTTAGAAGGCATTTGACCAAGTCTCCATTAAAGGGAACATGAGTAGCAGTCAGACAATACCAAAGTAGGAAAAACCGAGCCAACATAGCATGCAAAAATGGCCAGTTCTTATACAAAGGGAAAGAAAGAACGAGTTATCTAAAGATGGAGAACTTCATAGAGTCCTGATGGTAACAATGGGCCCAGTTGAAAAATTAGGTGTTGCTCCTCAACCTTGCATTATGTCTCCTTGTAACCATGTAGGCCACAGACAGAAAGACTGGGAAAACGGTGAATTAAAGTGGCAGGCAACCTGATGCTCAGGGTCTTGAGTCAAACAGTTAGTTGTAGATCATCACCAATCTTTCCATTTTAAAACAAAATCCTCATATCTAAGTCTTTAACCATCTGTAAAAGAGAACATCTTCTTTGTCCCTCCATCAAATCTGTTATGATTTTACACTCTTCTATTAAATCCCAAATCTTTACTTCATGGAGAGCAATGTCGCATTCTCCATACCAATCTTGTAGCTGAACTCTCTGATCCCAAGGAATATGTACAGGAAATCTCCTGTACTGTCTAGGATATTCATACCTTACATTGGTGTTAGGGGAAGGCAATTAGACAATGCTCCATTATGCCCTGGCCAGTGTTTTATAAAGGGTCAGTAGAGTCTGCTTTTATGATCACATCTCAGTATATTTTAGGATCTCACATTCTTCTGTACTTCCTGCCACTTTCAAACATTCACACACACACACATGTACCACGTTCTCTGTGTTCATCCACTCTTTAGATGTGATGTTTAGATTATTGTTTTTTCTCATTCTTTCTGACAAAATGTACCCCTTTACAATGTATTAAATTCCACCTGCCACTCAACTGCTTCTATTTGTCAACACAGACTATTACTGTCCTCACTTTACACCATTTCCTCTATGCTGTGCACATTTTATTCTGTTTACCATTATCCACATCATTTACCTCCCCAAAAATGTCCTTCCACTAACCCCTATGAAATACAACTATCATCCCACAATGTTTTTCATGGCTCAACTTTGCCTTTCAGTCAATTGTTATCCATATTCTACAAGGACCTGCATTTTGCTAAACAGTCTTTTATGGGAACTTGGTCAAATGCCTTCTAAATATCCTTAAAAATGGCATCTGCTTGTAACCTCAGTAAAAAAAATAAAAAATCTGTGCTCATTCTTTAGACTGTATGAACTTGAGCTGTGCTACCCAGTTAAGTAAAATATCATAAACAGGGTGTCATCCAAATTCTTTTAATTCATATACAGGCTGTGAGCATAACTAACGAGACATGGCAAGGGAGAGAGAGCAGTAAACCATGGAAATAGATCCTTTGGTCCAACTCATCCATGCAGCCCGTAGTCTGAACGAGCTAGTCCCACTTGCCTGCCCCTGGTGCAACAAACATTTTTATCATTAAATATTGCCCATCCATAACTGCCCCTGAGACGATTATGGTAAATTGCCTTTTGAGTCACTGCAGCTCTTCAGATCAATTCCTCCCATTTATCTCTTCAGTATGCAGTTCTAGGATTTAGACCCATTGACGATGAGTGATTAGTGACGTGATAGTACGTAACTCGGAGGGGAATCTGCACGTGGTGGTATTCCCACAAACTTGCTGTCTTTTGATGGTGGGTGGAATGATTTTATTTTTAAATGGTGTGCTAACCATGTGGACAATGTTTGATTTCTTAACTCTGCATTTTCCATACATGGAGAGTCTTCAGTCACACTCTAGGCCATTGTCTTGTAAATGGAGGAAAAGCCTTGGTGAGTTACACACCAGCGGAAATCTAATCCTCACAACATAAAAAGGGTACCACAATGAAATTAATATTTCCATCTGACCTTCCAGGTATTATTACCTCAGGTATCAGATATTCAGGTATGACATATTGAAGTGGTCTTCCATTTAGCATGCTAATGTTTTTAATTTTAGACCTACAAAATGGTAACAAGACCTTCAGCCCACCGAGGTCAATGTTATCAAATATTCGTACCTACTTTCTACACACTAGGGAAAATTTACAGAGGCCGATTAACCTATAAATCACATGTCTGGGCTGTGGGAAGAAACCGGAGCACCCGGAGAAAACTTATGCGGTCACAACAGGGACCGTGCCCAAGATCAGGATCAAAATGGGTCTCTGGAGCTGTGAGGCAGCGGCCCTACCAGCTGTGCCACTGTACTGGTTTAAAAATTGTACCAAATCAATTTTAAAATAAATTTCCAGTTTTTACTTTTCTTGCAGACGAATCCTAATTGACACTGGAGAATCAGCGATACCTGAATACATCAGCTGTTTGAGAGAAACTTTGTTCAATATGAATACCTGTATTCAAGAAATTCTGGTGACACATTGGCATAATGATCACGTTGGAGGCATACCAGACATCTTGAAAAATGTCATTGAAGGTAAGGCTGATAATGTGAAAATTTCCTCTCACTGTAACTGATCTATAATCCATGATTATTTCTCACAAATGAATGACAGTTACTCGTATAAGAAAACAGCAGATGCTGGAAATCTGGAATAATAAAATGCTGGATCAGCCAGCGGAACAGTGGCTGTAGAAAAAGAAACAGAGTTAACGTTTCAGGGCTGAGCAAGAGACAAAATAAGTTCATTTTAAATTGGCAAGAGGAGCAAATGGATGGATAGGACAAAGGGAATACCTCTGGAAGTCAGGTGTAGATAAGCTATAGATGGTCAAACTGTTGGAGGAACAGCATGCCAGGCAGCATCTGTGGAGGGAAATGAACAGATGACATTTTGGTAGAGGGCTCCTCTTCAAGATTTGTATGAAAAGTTGTAGTTGGTGGAGATGGAAATATGGTCCAGGGAGATATAAGGGAACAATCCTTCTGGATTGCTGAAAGGAGGGGAATCTTGTTAAATATGGCAGAAATTGCAGAGGATGAGCTATATATTTTCATAACATGTTCTTGCCTCTATTTTTCCTGGACATCAATACAATACAATACAATTCAATTTATTGTCATTTGGACCCCTTGAGGTCCAAACTAAATGTCGTTTCTGCAGCCATACATTACAAAACAAAAAGACCCGAGACACAACACAGTTTACACAAACATCCATCACATCGTTGTGATGGAAGGCAAAAAAAAACTTATCTCTCCACTGCACTCTCCCCCCCGATGTCAGAGTCAGAGTCAAAGTCAAAGCCCCTGGCTGGCTGGCGATGGCGATTGTCCCGCGGCCATTAATGCCACGCCGGGTGATGCAAGGTCGCGCACCGGGTCTTGGTGTTAGCTCGCAAAGTCCCGCGGCCATTCCAAGCCGCGCGGGGCGATGGTGTAAGGCCCCACTCAGGTGCTCTTCAACCCCACAACTCGGGCGGGAGAAGTCGCCGTTCCGGAAGCCCCGAAAAGCGGTCACCCAGCAGGGACCCGCGGGCTCCCGGTGCCGCCGTCCGCCAAACCCGCAGCTGCAGCCTCCGAAACTCCGGAGGTCGGGTGGCAGCAGCGCTCCACCACAGCTCCACCCGCTCCGGACTCGGCCAGCCCCATGACGGTGAGTAGTCGGCAGCTCCGCAGCTGGAACCCCAGGTCGTTCCTGTTGGAGGCCGCTCCACGTTGCAGCCCCAACGACAACGGAGACCCGACAAAGAAAAGGTCGGGTCTCCCGTGCAGGGGAAAGATTTTAAAGTTACCCCCACACACATACCCCAACAAAAAAAATAACAAAAACTACATAAAAACGAGACAAAAAATAATAAAACACAGACGGTCTGCAGAGGCCGCTGCTGACGAGAGTCGCGCCGCCCACCAAACGCGAGGTGTTTTCCTGATCCTCGCCTTTCACCTCACCAGTCTTCATTTTCAATAGATTGTCCTTCACTGATCATCACACATCAGAGATAATCTCTTTTCCCCATCCATCACTTCCTCCATCCTTGCTGCAACTTTAACTAGCTTGTTTTCTCTCTTTCCCAGTTGGGATGAAGGGCTATTTCTCTTTCCTCTTTCTCTTTCCACAGATGTGTCCTTGCATGATGAGTATTTGCAGCATTTTCACTACAATTGAGAACTAGTTTGCTATGTGTTTTTTTTAAATAAGAATTGACATGGCATGATTTAAAAACAAGTTTGCCTAGCCCACGTGGTCATTAGCATCAAAGGTACACAAAAATGCTGGAGAAACTCAGCGGATGCAGCAGCATCTATGAAGCGAAGGAAATAGGCGACGTTTCGGGCCGAAACCCTTCTTCAGACTCATTCTGGTCATTAGCATCATTCTGAGAAGCTTACTATCACCAATCACAGCCACAGAACTCTGAACAAAAGTTGAAGCAATATTTGAATCAAAAATGACTTAAGGACCTGTCCCACTGCGAGTTTAGAAGAGTTTGCCCTAGACTCAAACTCACAGCATGGTCGACACGTGGTCCTAGGAGGTCTATGTAACTCTCTTTCATGCTCGAGAGAAGTTCCCGCATACTCGCAGCCTCAGTTTGGTCGAGGAATATTTTTTAGCATTCTGAAAATTGTCCGCGAATAAAAATTGGTCGGCATGGAAAAAACGATATTTTTTTATTCGTAGGTTTAGTCGAAGTAGGTCGTAGTAGGTCGTAGTAGGTAGTATTCGTAGGTAATTGAGGGTAGTCAAAGGCAATCGAAGGTAGTCGAAGGTAGTTGTAGATAGTGTTAGTATAGTCGAAGGTGGTCGTCTTCACTCTCCACTATTCGGTGACCAATTTTCCAGAGAGCATTGGCGAGTAAATCGTAGATAGTTGAAGCTAGTCTTCAACATAGTCGAAGGAGATTGAAGGAGGTCTTCTACATGGTCGTAGGAGGTCTACATATTCGTAGGAGGTCTCTACATAGTCGAAGGAGGTCGTAGGAGGTGTTCTACTTCTGCGATACAACAAGACCATGACACTCTCATTGACTCTCCTAAACTCTTCTAAACTCTCAAATTAGGTCCCCGCAGTGGGACAGGCCCTTGAGATGCCAAGTAATTTGTGGATGCATACCAAAATTGCTGGTGTAAAATTAATGTGGGTGGTTTTATAGCTGAGTCTCACGTTGCGAGTTGACACAAGAGGTAACCCGAGTTAAAATTAGTGGTAATAACGTACGATTAACGTACGGAACTCGTGGACGCAACTTAGAGACTCTTGGCGCTAACGGCAGGTACTCGTGTAACTTGTTGACTCTTTCAAAAAATCAAACATGTTTGAAATTTTCCACGAGTCAATTTTACTCTTGTGGTTAAGAATTGAAACATTTTAACTCTTAATAACGTAGTGGTCCGTGCGTTTACCTTAGTGCATCGTGAGTCTACCGTGGGAACTCTTTAACCCAGCGGGCAGGCAGCAGCAGATTGTGGCTCCCTTCAGTTTCCCAGCGACAATCACCTGCCATAACGCGAGAGAGATCATGCACTGTTGTAGGTCTCGTTTGCACGTCGGTGTTTCTGTCTTTCTCCACTCATTGTTGGCCCTATCTGTCACCACCCCCACCTACACCCCTCTGCTTCCCGGCCATGTGTGTGACCCCTTCCCTCCCCTCTCCAGCTCCCCGCCCATTGCACTGGCGCGGGGGCTTTGCACTGTCTTCACGTAGGCAATGCCAACAGGTCCGTGCCAGTCGCCCCGGGGAAGTCGCTCCCATCAGTTTCCCAGGGGGTCGTGACGGGACTTGAGTTGGGAAGGAAAGGTGGTGGTGGCGGGGGGGGGGGGGGGGGGGGGGGGGGGGTTAGGTGAGCAGGAGAGTGGGGTTGTTTGCAGTTGCAAAGGGAGGGGGCAAGGGCGGTACAGTTCCCAGTCTCAGCTCCTGTCCAGGGGGGTGGCCGGAGACGTCAGGACCAACGGGACACCGACCCCCAGGCCCGCTCCCCGTAGGGGCAGAAGCTGATGGTGTCCAAGGTACGTCTTGTTCTTGGGGTGGCGGATGAGGGGGCACAGCTCGGGCTGTGGGCGAACTGCCACTTGTCGCCGTAGCGGCCCATCGGGGAGCGGATTCCTCTGGAGTTGGAACGGGGCTGGGCTGGAGTTGCTGTTGGCTGTGGGTCTCTGGGTTCTCCGTGCTTGCAGTGGGCCTGGGGGTCAGTGTCCCGTTGGTCCTGACGTCTCCGGCCACCCCCCTGGACAGGAGCTGAGACTGGGAACTGTACCCCCCCCCCCCCCTTTCCCTCCCAACTCCAGTCCCGTCCCGACCCCGTGGGAAACTGAAGGGAGCGACTGCCCCGGGGCGACTGGCACTGACCTGCTGGCATCGTCGACGTGAAGTCAGTGCAAAGCCCCCGCGCCGGTGCAATAGGCGGGGAGCTGGAGAGGGGAGGGAAGGGGTCACACACATGGCCGGGAAGCAGAGGGGTGTAGGTGGTGGTGATAAATAGGGCCAACAATGAGTGGAGAAAGACAGAAACACCGACGCGCAAAGGAGACCTACAACAGTGCATGATCTCTCTCGCGTTATGGCAGGTGATTGTCGCCTGCCCGCTGTTTCTGACGCTAAAGCCTTGGGATCGTTGCCCTTCGTGTTGGCGTGGAGGGGGAGGGGAGTATTGTGCTGTTTGATCGCCCCCTGCTATTCCAGGGGCAGGGAGACACAGCGGCTTTTGAGACTGGTGGGCAATCACTTCCAAAGTGGCTGCCCACACAGTCAGTACACCTCTACTACACTTGTCTCCCGCACTAAGATCATCCCGCAGAGAATGATCCCAGCCTAACCCAAGAGCCATGTCACCCCAGACAGATTAATGACGCCCCCCCCCCCCCCCCAACCTCTCTCCACCTCAACTCACGCCTGGGCACCAAAGCAGCTCAGGAGGCGAACCCTGAGCTCCGTCTCACAACAATCTGATGTGCACATCCGTCCACATTCATAGATTTAATCTCCCGTCTCCCCGCAGTGTGTAGACATGGCAGTAAATTCAATTAAAACATACCAAACCTGTGTGTTTCAAACAAATCATAAGTATAACTGCTCTGGCACTGGATGGTGCGCATTTTCCCTTTGTAGGTCACATCAATAGATGCGGCCGCGCTGAATTCTATCTTTAAAACAAAGCCACAGGATGGAGAGGTCTTCTTTAACACTGTTACTTATTAAAACATAGCACTGTTGCTTATTAAAACAAACCTTCAATCAGGATTGGCTCAAGAGTAACTGGGGAGACGAACTTGGAACATCGCAGAAATTACAAGTAAACGGCAAACTTGTCATACCCGTGGGAACTCGGTTAAACTCTTGATCATACACTTGTAATCTCGTACACAACCACGAGTCTTTCACTCGGGGTACCTCTTGTGTCAACTCGCAACGTGAGACTCAGCTTTAAAACTGAGATTTATGGTAGTTTCGTTATGCAGCTTCATAAAAGAATATTAAATACTTCATCAAGAGGAATTTATGTATCATTTTATTATTCAAAATCCAGTCATCTTTTAAGGAAAGGTAGACACAAAATGCTGGAGTAACTCAGCACGACAGGCAGCATCCCTGTCATACCCAAGTGAAATATGAGGTGATGTTCCTCCAATTTGTGCTGGACCTCACTCTGAATGGAGGAGGCCCAGAACAGAAAGCTCAGATTGGGAATGGGTGGGGGAGTTGAAGTGCTGGGCCACCGGGAGATCAAGTAAGTTAAGATGGACTGAGCGGAGGTGTTCAGCAAAATGATCGCCGAGCCTACGCATGGTCTCGCCGATGTAGAGAAGTTGACACCTGGAACAGCAGATACAGTAGATGAGGTTGCAGGAGGTGCAAGTGAACCTCTGCCTCATCTGGAAAGGGGGACGGTAAAGGGACAGGTGTTCGATCTCCTGCGGTTGAAGGGGAATGTTTTAAGGGATTGGATATAGCTATATGGATTGTGAGGGGTTCCAATATAAAATAAGAGGCATATCTTTGATAGATAGAACTAATTTTCACCCTGCAATGAAATATTCAGTGAGGTATTTTCTGTATAATATGAAGAATGTATAATGAAGGAAACAACTTTCAGAACTCTAATGTGTCTAAATTATGTATTCTCCCTCAAAGTATCTAATATTAAGTGTAATTTTCAATAGCAAAGCTCTAGAATGTACTATGTGTAATGGCAGCGATCAAAAACTTAAGATCATTTAAAAAATTGATCAGAAAGTTGATTTTGAAGTCAGAGTTTGGTGCATTGGTTCAAATCAAATTTAATTAAATAAACAATCTAGTTTTACTGGTGTTTCAGCAATGACTTAGTTGGTAGCATTTCCCCCTTTTAATTTAGATGTTTCTACTCTGCAAATCAAAGCATGAAAGTGATAATACAGATTTTTGCCAGTTAATCCCTAATACTTTTAAATCTCAATCACATTTATACTGGACCCCAGTCTTGCTTTATCTGGCTTTGAATCAGTTGCCACACATATTTCGCTCCTCTATCCCCTTCTGCTCCATCCAATTTCATTGCGCTCTTATGGTCCGCTTTCCCCTTTGGTATATTGTCCATTTATTTGGCTAATAACTTTTGGTGAAGCCTTAGGATGTTTTTGACATTAAGAAGATTGCATATGTGCAGCTCATGCAAAAGTATGCAGAGACTAAATGGTTAATTAAATAATCAGCCCCTAAGTATATTTATGTATTTAATAATAGGATTGGAATTTATGAATCAAAATTAAAATGAATTTTAAAAAATTAATTGACTAGTCAACGTTGTTTGTATAAGTGCAGAATTTTATCTTTGAATTTAAAGATAAAATGCTGCTTTAATCTAAAAAGGTCAGCACTCGGTTGTCTTATATCTAAAAACATATTTGTTGAAGTATACATTTATTGTATTTTTGAATTTGTAAAGTTTATATTATCAACTAGATCTGCAATATGTTGTTATGTCAATAAATTAAATATCTATTAGATGATATTCAGATTAGCAAACTTCCATGCACACCACCTCAAAAAGAAAAGATTGGAAATGGTGAAAGGCAGTACACCTATCTAAAGGATGGAGATGTGTTGAAGTCTGAGGGAGCCACACTGAGGTAATCTTGAAAAAATGTTACCTTTTAATGAAGTTCTTGATTTTTATATGTATAAACATTTTCATTTTAGATTAGATATTAATTCTGATTCAATTATTTGTAATTATTAGCAGAATATAGTCTGTATTAGGTTTATCAAGGTGTGAATAACAAAAATATTTTTGCTATCAGAGTTATTTACACACCAGGACATACCAGTGATCATATGGCATTATTACTTCAAGAGGAAAATGCTATATTTTCTGGAGACTGTATTCTGGGCGTTGGAACAGCAGTGTTTGAGGACTTGTATGATTATATGGTTTCTTTGGAAAAGCTGCTAGCTATTAATGCTGACATAATATATCCAGGTAAGTAGATTGTTCTCCATTGCTGAATTATACATTATTGTGTTATAATGCCAAGAAAGTAAACACATATATCATTGGGAAACAAGATGATCACTGTAAACTTGCTAAACTGAAAGGTACAAATAAACCTGGTGGATCAATAGACAATAGGTGCAGGAGCCAGCAATGTGATCATCCCAAATCAGTACCCCGTTCCTGCCTTCTCCCCATATCCCCTGACTCCGCTACTTTTAAAAGCCCTCTCTAGCTCTCTCTTGAAAGCATCCAGAAAACCTGCCTCCACCGCCCTCTGAAGCAGAGAATTCACCACTCTCTGTGAGAAAAAGTGTTTCCTCGTCTCCGTTCTAAATGGCTTACTCCTTATTCTTAAACTGTGGCCCCTGGTTCTGGACTCCACAAACATCGGGAACATGTTTCCTGCCTCTAGCGTGTCCAAACCCTTAACATTCTTATATGTTTCAATAAGAATCCCTCTCATCCTTCTAAAGTCCAGAGTGTACAAGCCCAGCTGCTCCATTCTCTCAGCATATGACAGTCCTGCCATCCCGGGAATTAACCTACGCTGCATTAACCTAAGTAAACCTACTCGGCACTCCCTCAATAGCAAGAATGACCTTCCTTAAATTAGGGGACCAAAACTGCACACAATACCCCAGGTGTGGTCTCACAAGGGCTCTGTACAACTGCAGAACGACCTCTTTGCTCCTATATTCGATTCCTCTTGTTATAAAGGCCAACATGCCATTCGCTTTCTTCACTGCCTGCTGTACCTGCATGCTTACTTTCATAGACTGATGTACAAGGACTCCCAGATCCCGTTGTACTTCCCCTTTTCCCAACTTGACGCCATTTAGCGATCAACCTGGTTTGGTACTGAAAACAAGCACATGGTCAATTAAAATTGTTTATCCAGGTTTGCAGAATGGCCTTGAATTGTGATGAATGAAAAATTAAACTAGGATTGCAGTTCCTGATTTATATTCAGTAAGATGCGCTTGATAATGTATTTGTCCAATAGAGATGGTGTGGACTATTTGTGTAGTATTTTCATGTTTTTATAGCCGGCAAAAGCTTGTATTCTAGCCATCTGGGTCACGATACCTCAAAGAATGTTACGATTCAACCAACCATCTAAATAAATCCAAGCAATAGCTAGATGTTCTACCATGTTCTAGCTCGAAGGGCCGAATGGCCTCCTCCTGCACCTATTTTCTATGTTTCTATGTTTCATTACTTGCACACAGGTTAAACTCTGATGTGAAAATTAATGGAGTGTAATGAAAACTGATAGATTTTAAGGGACAGCATAATAGTTTGCAGAATTTTTAATTGACACTGGTGAATCCGATGTATCTAAATACATCAGGTGTTTAAAGGAAACTGTTCAAAATGAATGCCAGTATTCAAACATTTCGGATGACGTATTAATCACATGTTTATTGTTGAAAACTAATGTAAATTCATTAAATACAGAATCTTCAGTTAAATCTGTTGAGAAGGATATCACGATAAAGGGTAATAATAATGATTAGTGACTTAATCTATTGTTTATTCTTTACTATTCAGTTTTCTGTTATTTTCCTTCACATCCTGGTATATTGGATAGGTGGAAATACCTGGTATGCAGCACACTAGTATATGGTTGAGAGAGAAATGCCCTGGGACTCCACACCAAATTGACAGAGATGATGTCTCTGAATCATATCTCAAAAATTGAAGGAATTCCCACTGCCAAAGATCCATATTGCACATTCATGGAAGGAAGTAGTGCACAGAATGTAATCTGGGTGAGAGCATGAATGGAAAGGTTGACACAGGGGGGACAGATAGCGAGGTCTCATTGGGAAGAGGGAGTTTACTTGTAATTCCTGTTTCATTGATCTGCAGTTCTAATAACTGCTGAATTCATATACTTTCAAAGTATGGTTATTCATTTCATTAGAGATGAGTTTTCTGATATCTGGCATTGTTTGCTTTTTAGTATATTGCACTTATTTAGACGCGCATTTCAGGGAGTCTTTTTAACAGTAGTTTCCACTGGGAAGATTATAGTGGGGGGAAATTTCATATAATGGGATATTTGTCGCCACTGAGTGCTGTTCTTGTCATATGTATATTTCTGTAGGTTTTTGAATGCATTTGAAGTCCTTAAACAAAACCAATTCCATATCCCAAATGTTATATATATATATACACTAGACCAGTGGGACCCGATGGGTCCCGTCCCCTCAACGTGCGGTTGCGGGGGCGGCCTGCAGCGTCAAACACACACTAACCACCCCTCACACAAAAGGGGGGGAGGGGAGGGGAAGTGGGGGGAGAGGGTGGTAATGGGGGGAGGAGGGGGGTGAAGGGAGGGGGAAGGAGGGGAGAGGGGGAGGTAGAGGGGGCAGAGGGGGGGAGAGGGGGAAGGCGGGAGAGAGGGGTGAGGGGGGAGATAGGAGTGGGAAGGGTGGAGGATAATTTTAGTGTCTCATGCTGTTTAGATTTTTTTGTGGTTGCTTCATTTGTAGTTTGTCTTGTACGTGTTTTTGGCTCCTAAGGGGGGCCCGCTTAGGTTTCGAAGGGTGGTGGATGGGAGGCGAGCGGGCTGCGGGGCCCACATCGAGCGGGCGGCAGAGACTCGAGGGAGGCCGCGGGCGAGCGCGATCTTTGTACAATTGCTTCTAATAAAAATAATATTAAAAAATAAATAAATAAAAAAAAGAATTTGAAGAAATAACTCAAGAAATAATGAATCAATTTTCAGATGAGGCGATTTTCGAGATCACAAGGTAAATCTCTACCGGAACATGTGTCCTTTGTTTCCCGAACGAACAATTGCAATATTGCTTTCTTGATTTTTCATGCTCTACATTTTGTATTTCAGGTCATGGTCCAGTTGTGCAAAATGCTTCTGATAAAATTAGAGAATACATATCTCACAGAAATATGAGGGAACAGCAGATTTTAAAGGTGTTTCAGGAGCATAGTGAAATGTATTTCACCCCAATAGAACTTGTTAAAACTATTTATAAGGTAATCTTTAATTTTATGTTCATGCTGATAATGGGACTGAGTTCTTCATCGTAACACAATGAAAGATTTTGAATTGTGAGATTTAAAAACTTGCATATGGACTATCTATTTTATTCTTCTATTTGAGAACTAGATAAATGACATCTGCATTATGGAAATATACTGGGTATTATCTTAGTTGTCTAATACCATAAAAAATAAACAATCTTTTTGTATTTTTGAATGTATCGTACTACCTTCAGTATTTTGATTTCACAAGCACCAACTGCCTTCTGGTTCATGGTTGAAGTGGCTATTATGTACACATAGACTGTGGTGGTAATTATCAACATTCATTGAGGCAGTTTTGCTACTTTGTACCTCATGTCCAGAAATGGAGGATGTGATGGATGAACAGGTAGACAGACTCTGGGAACCATTGATAATGCTAACCAAACCCAACTGATCAGAGATTTGCAGCCCGACACATTTGGTTGTGAAAGCTGGCTGACTAGTCAAAGTCAAGACAAATTTATTCGTCGCATACACCAACTAAGGTACAGTGAAATTAATTTGCCATGCAATGATACAGTTGAAAAAAAGAACACACAATACACAATAGAATTTAACATAAACATCCACCACAGCATTTTTCACTGTGGTGGAAGGCAACAAATTTCAGTCAGTCCTCCTCCTTTGTTCATCAGTGGTCGGGGCCATAAACCCTCCGTAGTCGCCGCTACGGACGGCCGGATGTACACGGTCTCTCGTCGGGATGATCGAAACTCCGACGTTGGGACAGTCGAACACACTCCGCGGCTTGGAGTGCCCGAATCGGCCACTTTCTTACCGGAGACCACGGCATCAGGATGTTATAGGCCGGCGGTCGGAGCTCTTCTCCGGCGATCACCGGCAAGGGATCCCAGACTCCGGATTGTAAGTCCACGCCACGCCCACGGCTAGAAGCTCCGGTGACCACAGCCCCATGATGCCAAAGTCACCAGGCCAGCGATCGGAGCACTCCTTTCTGGCGACTCTCGGAAACGTCCCCGCTGCTGAAGCTCTGGGCCCGACTCCGAGAAATGCCGCTCCAATCCAAGCTATTAGGCCGCGAGAGGGGAGGCGGAGAAGCGACATGGAAAAAGTCGCCTCTCCGTCGCGGAATTGACTGAGAAACGGTTTCTCCCTCTTCTCCCCCACCACCCCCCACATAAGACATACCAAGAGACACTAAAACAAACATTTGGACATAGTAAAAAAACAAAAAAATTCAAAGTAACGAACATGCTGCTGGCAGGGCAGCCGACTCGAAGTGCCCCAAACCGACCTGCTTCCTCTTCCCATTTCCCTCTTCCATAACAGAAGCTGCTATCCAAACATGTGTAGGAAAGAACTGCATATGCTGGTTTAAATTAAAGGTAGACACAAAATGCTGGAGTAACTCTGCGGGAGAGTCTGAAGAAGGGTCTCGACCCGAACCGTCACCCATTCCTTCTCTCCAGAGATGCTGCCTGATCCGCTGAGTTACTCCAGCATTTTTTGTCTACCTGGTTTCCAAACAAATGTATTCACTCCAAGCCAACGTGATATCAAGAAATGGCTGAGATCACTGAATAGTGCAAAGTTTAAGAGACCTAACATTGCAGGTTTAATACTGAAGACCTCCAGAAAGATCTGGCCTCTTGCCCAGCTATTCCAATATATTTATAGCTTTGGCATCTATCTGATTGTTCAAAATTGCCCTGGTATGTCCAGTTTATAAAAAGCAGGACAAATCCAATCCGGCTTATTAATGGGCCAATGTCGCTTCTCAATCTCCGGAAAAGATCATCAACACTGCTGTAAAACAACACGTACTCATCAATAATCTGCTTCAACTGCCCATTTTGGGTTTTACCAGTACCACTGAGTAGCATGCTTCATTAGAACTACGGTCAATAATGCTAGCTCCTGGACATTTCTATTATGTTCCGCATAAGCATCATGTTTGTTTTTTTATTTTTACTTTAGAAAATGTCTATTCTTCCAACAATGTATAAGGTATGGTTTGCTTTATCAACAGGATACCCCTCTTCACTTTCATCAAGCAGCTGAAGGTAATCTTAAACACCACCTGAAAAAGCTGATGAAGGAAGGAAAACTGAGTGAGTATCCTCTGCAATGAAGATGAAAAATGTTGGTACTTTCACTTTAGTTCCCCAGGTGCATGGCAACACATTTATGTTACAGTCTTGGAGCATGGCCTGCCAAATGAAATGACAGTTATGCCATCCATAAGAAAGAGTTTGTTGAATGCTGAGCATGAGGCCAAGTCTGTGTAAATGCTGATGGGTTCCACAAGGTGACAGATCACGAGATCTTCATTGCTACTCGCATCCCATTAAAATATCTAGAGGGGATCAAGTAACAGGTAGGCACAAAAAGTATAGATCACAGAAAAATAATCATGCCATATATATTTGCATCAATATTTAGAAACATCGAAATGTAGAAGTAGGCCATTGGGCCCCAGAGAGTTGTGAATTTGTGGAATTCTCTGCCGCAGAAGGCAGTAGAGGCCATTTCACTGGATGAATTTAAAAGAGAGTTAAATAGAGCTCTTGGGACCAGCGGAATCAAGGGGTATGGGTAGAAGGCAGGCATGGGTTACTGATTACGGATGATCAGCCATGATCATAATGAATGGCGGTGCTGGCTCGAAGGGCCAAATGGCCTCCTCCTGCACTTATTTTCTATGTTTCTATGAGTCAGCACCGCCATTCAATATGATCATGGCTGAACATCCAAAATCAGTACCCCGTTCCTGCTTTTTCCCCTTGATTCCGTTAGCCCTAAGAGCTAAATCTAACTCTCTTGAAAACGCTAATCCTAACTCTCTCTTGAAAATGCTAAATCTAACTCTCTTGAAAACTTGAAATTTAAAAAAAGCTTTGCCAAGGATCAATGAATGGGAGATGTGAATTATCCTACATGGAAGATGCTGGAGGTATCGATAGTTCTAATGAGAACTGGGCCATTGCAATGCATGGATGGGGTAATAAAAGGATAGTTTATTGTACTAGATAGAAACAAATATCTCTTGCAGTAAGACACGAGTTATCCTGCTGCTACTTTTCGGATTAAGTAGGCTAACCTGCTGATGAAAGGCTTTATCATTAGATTCTCAACACTGAGAGTTTTTATTTTGCTCAGCGGATTAGCAGTCAACATTGTCTCAGAGACATTAAATAAATTATAAAGCTGAACAACTGCAATTAAACATCTCAAACATAGCTTCAACATTCAACTTCTGTGCTCTAGACTTAAAATAGTTGATTTTTTTTGTCATCTTCCTCTTGTACAGGAGTTGTAACCCTTTAGGAAATGTAATTTATACACTGCGCTTATTTTTTTTGTACAGAGTAAATATTGTATTGAATTAGCAAAAGGAGTTTTTCAGTCACAAATTAGTTTGAGAAAGGGTAAAGTGATGTATATTTTAGCTATAAAACTATTGTCAGTTTGGTTTTAGGAAAGATAAGATAGCACAGACACTCCCTGACTAACGCAATAGGCAACTTATGTAAACTCGCACTTCCATAAACAATTCTGTACTCTGACCCGAGTGCAATCAGTTTATGTTTGCAGTTTATGTTTCCAAGCTGCTTCTTAAACTAAACTAAACTAAAAGAACGCTTGTCTGATATGCAAATGTCTCACAGTGTGCTCTGGGGCAGATTACTGAGTCAACCATCACTGTGGGACAGACTGCACATGGTCCGTCAACTGAAAGAAGACAGATACAAGATAGAGATACACCTGCAAATCTTGGTTTTGTTCCCATTCTGCGTCCGCTGTCGACTGAAAGTTACAAAGTCCAAAGAACAAAAACCGACAGTACTTAAAACTCAAATGTTTTTCCAAACTCTTCTTCATCCTTCCACCACTTACGAAACACGACTTGGAATTTCGCCCCAAGTGGGACCCGCTGGAAAACTAAAAACGAAACCAGTGAGGAACAAGTTCAGCAGCCCTGTTATTCCACTGCCGTCCGCCAGAGGGCACACTGGCTCTGCGGTCCATCCCCTCTGAATCCGGTTAACTTCAATCATGTGCAGCTCACCTTGTGACTGGCCAGTGTGAGGATTCATCCTCTCACCGTGTGACTGACCGAGTGTCAGGATCCATCCACACACCGTGTAACTGGCCAGTGTCAGCATCCATTAACTCACCGTGTGACTGTTCAAATGTAAGGATACATCTATTCACCACGAATCTTCGAACAAATGACTGGGATTTATCCATTCACGGTAGGATGGCAACATCACTGGATGGAACGGGAATTACGTAGACCAATAAATATTCGAGCATCTTGGACAATACAGCTCACCCCCTCCTTGACACACTGGTCAGCCTGAGGAGCACCTTCAGCAACAGACTGATTCCACCAAGATGCAGCACAGAACGCCCAGGAGATTCTTTTTCCCTGTGGCTATCAAACGGTACAACTCCTCCCCCTTCTGTCATGTAGGAACAGTCAACATGGATTTGTGCCTGGAAGGTCATGTTTGACTAATCTTCTTGAATTTTATGAAGAGGTTACTAGGGAAATTGATGAGGGTAAATGGGTGGATGTTGTCTATATGGACTTCAGTAAGGCCTTTGACAAGGTTCCACATGGAAGGTTGTTTAAGAAGGTTCAATTGTTGGGTATTAATAGTGGAGTAGCAAGATCGATTCAACAGTGGCTGAATGGGAGATACCAGAGAGTAATGGTGGATAACTGTTTGTCAGGTTTGAGGCCGGTGACTAGTGGGGTGCCTCAGGGACCTGTGTTGGGTGCAATGTTGTTTATCATATACACCAATGATCTGGATGATGGTGTGGTAAATTGGATTAGTAAGTATGCAGATGATACTAAGATAGGTGGTGTTGTGGATAATGAAGTAGATTTTCAAAGTCTACAGAGAGATTTAGGCCATTTGGAAGTGGGCTGAAAGATGGCAGATGGAGTTTAATGCTGAATAGTGTGAGGTGCTACATCTTGGCAGGACAAATCAAAATAGGACGTACATGGTAAATGGTAGCGAATTGAGGAATGCAGTTGAACAGAGGGATCTAGGAATAACTGCATAGTTCCCTGAAGGTGGAATCTCATGTAGATAGGGTGGTAAAGAAAGCTTTTGGTGTGCAGGCCTTTATAAATCAGAGCATTGAGTATAGAAGTTGGGATGTAATGTTAAAATTGTACACGCATTGGTGAGGCCAATTCTGGAGTATGGTGTACAATTTTGGTCGCCAAATTATAGGAAAGATGTCAACAAAATAGAGAGAGTACAGAGGAGGTTTACTAGAATGTTACCAGGGTTTCAGCACCTAAGTTACAGAGAAAGGTTGAACAAGTTAGGTATTTATCCTTTGGAGCGCAGAAGGTTAAGGGGGGACTTGATAGAGGTCTTTAAAATTATGAGAGGGATAGACAGAGTTGACGTGGATAAGTTTTTTCCATTGAGAGTAGGGAAGATTCAAACAAGAGGACATGATTTGAGAATTAAGGAACAAAAGTTTAGGGGTAACATGAGGGGGAACTTCTTTACTCAGAGAGTGGTAGCTGTGTGGAATGAGCTTCCAGTGGAAGTGGTGGAGGCAGGTTCAATTTTATCATTTAAAAATAAATTGGATAGGTATATGGACGGGAAAGGAATGGAGGTCTAAGTGCAGGTAGATGGGACTAGGTGAGAGTAAGTGTTCGGCACGGACTAGAAGGGCCGAGATGGCCTGTTTCCGTGCTGTAATTGTTATATGGTTATATGTGGTATACTGACACACCTTCCCGCCCCTCTTCCCCAATCTTTGCACATCCCCAATCCTCGTCACTTTCACTTCATGTATCTTGTTGTGTTTTATGTCTGTTGGCAGACCAATTTCCATCCGAGGCTAAATAAAGTTCTATCCTATCATATCGAGATTTATTCAATAAATCCAATTATTTTGGCAAACCATCAGGTAAGTAAAGGGAACGGTTCTAACATGTAAAATCTGACTTGCGTAAGAGATCACGGATCATAACACTTACGTAGAGTGTCTGTATTTGTAAAAACAAGAGTGATCATGACACAATTGGATTCAATATGGAAGTAAGAGAAAGAGTAAATAAAGGTGACACCTGCATTATGGCAGTTTGGCTAATGGAGATCAACCCTCATGGAATTCACATATCACTCCTAAAAATTGGGATACAGAATAACATTTACGTGATGTTTATGAACCCAATGTTTTTTTACTCATTTTTTAATGTACGCGCAACTGACACAGCTACAGAAATTTGCAAGGGAGACCATTTTCTAGAATAGCCAATCAGCTATAAATTAAAAATTGGGGTATAGATAAAAAAACTTCAATGCTATGAAAGGAAATAAGCGCACGTAAATTAGAAAAATCAGCGAAAGGCATTGGGTAAGAGTTGGGATACATTTAATTGTATAATTGAAGCACAAACTAGGATCATTTCCACAATAAATTAAGGAAGAGCTTTATTAAATTGAGTACCATGAATGATGAGATAAATTAAGATTAGATTTTTCTTATAACAAGCTAAAATTAATGCAAATGAAGGTCAAGGGAGTGTTGAAAATTTGACAGGAAAGCGAAAGAGTAGATACACAACACATTTGAGTCTATGTTATTGGAATTCATGGGGATATAAACATAACGATAACGGGTGAAATTTAAGTGACCTGGATAATAGAATGGGAACAGTGGTAAAACAAGTTTGCCTTCTATCCCCCTTACTGTTTATTGTCTGAATCGACTATGTCATGCGGAAGACAATGAATAAACCTGACTGAAATACCGTGGAGAACAGGAAGACGCCTCACAGACCTAGATTTTGCCGATGACATTGCACTACTGGCAGAGTCGAGACACACCCTTCAAGAGATAACAACTGCTCTGGAGGAGAATGCATCAAAGGTTGGATTAAAGATCAGATGCCAGTAGACTAAGACCATGCAGACTGGAGTCCAGCAGCCAATAGGCCAACTGATAATCAATGGGGAACCTGTGAAAAACGCCACAAGATTTACCTATCTTGGCAGCATGTTCACAGTAGATGGAGATGTAGAGGTCGACATCAACTCCCGAATTGGTAAAGCTGCATCAGTCTTTAGAAGAATGCAGCCAATATGGTCTAGTGGCGGGATATCCAAGATGCTAAAAGTCAAGCTCTTCCAGTCCGTAGTCCTACCTATAGCCCTCTATGCCAGTGAGACATGGAAAATCAATGTGAAGATGAAAAAGAAATTGGATGCATTCCAACAACGCTGCTTGAGGAAGATCCTGAAGACTAGATACAGAGACTACATCACAAATGAGGAGATCTACCGGGAAACTGCAACAAAGCCTCTCAGCCAGGACATAGAGGTACGCAGGATGAAATTTGCAGGACGTGTACTCAGAATGTCACCAGAATGTACACCTAAGATAGCAATCTGACGGAAGAAGGAAAAGAGGCCGACCAAAACTCACATGGAGGCGAACATTCCAGAAGGATTTGGAAGCCCAGGACGCTAACATATCGATGGTGGAAGACGTTGCACATAACCGAACAGAAAGGCGAAAGCTTGCTGCCCAATGCACTCAACAGTGCGGGAGGAACTAAGTCTAAGTAATGTAGACAATGCACATAGTTGCATCTATTCTTTTTCTAAAAACTATTTTTCCATGAGTTTCCACCCAAAACCATTTGAATAGGATTATGGTGGTGGCACACTTGTTTGCTTGCCAAGGTAACTCAAAATCCTGGATTAACAATCTAGAGATTTGAGTTGAAATACCATTATAAAATTTGTAGAATTTCAATCAGTTAATTATCTGGAAATTAAAAGAAAACAAACGGCATGAATAATGTCGATACAGGAGCAGTAAGATATGCTATAATGGAAGTATGCAAAAGCAGATACACCAAGACCAACATTCTGTCAACGTAGCTAAATATGCTCTTTGTCCAATCCCACCAGTCATAAACAGACCAAAATACGACTTAATTATTCCCCTGAGAAATAGAACTACATGTGCAAGTAAATGTTTGTCTTTCTAGTAACAGTTAATTTGCCTTAAAATTAAGGCAAACAATCCCATGCTAGTGCCCGTTGGCTTACAGTAATTATTAGATGTTCCTAAGAACACCTATCATGAATAATGAGCCCTCTGTGCTTCTCCAGGACATTCGTGGATGATCAGCCATGATCACAGTGAATGGCGGTGCTGGCTCAAAGGGCCGAATGGCTTACTCCTGCACCTATTGTCTATTGTCGTGCCATTTCTTATTTTTCTAGTGAAAAAAACTTTCAACAGCAGAGGTTAGTCTACTTAACCAGACGAGCGGCAGCAGGATAACATGTCTTAACGCAAGAGATATTTGTTCCAATCTAGTGTAATAAACTCTCCCTTGATTATCATAACGTGTTACATGGTAGCCTGAGTGCAATTGTAAGGAAATGATTGAGGAAAGCAATCTTTTGTACATTATTGAATCACTGACTGTAATTTTGCACTTTTTAATATCAATCCAGTATTTTTTGTATTTTAAGTTACATTGATCAAAATTCCTGTTATTTTGTCTTTCAGGCCACGATAATGCTACTCGGAAATGGAAAAGCAACTTGTAATGAATGTCCATCTTTTTAATAGACAATAGGTGCAAAATTAGGCCATTCGGGCCTTCGAGCCAGCACCGCCATTCAATGTGATCATGGCTGATCATCCCCAATCAGTACCCCAATCATATGGACAATATGGAGCCCTCTTTTTTTTTTTTAAATGCTTTAAAAAAAAGATTTGGTTTTTGAAGCACAGGTTTGGTATCAAAAATCTGAAAATATGTCATAAAGTATACAGAAGGATATCCAAAGGGAGTCTTCTGATCATCTCCGATAACTCTGATTGTTCACTTGGAGAAAATGTGTGAACTGTTTGCATTACTACTTCAAAATTTCAGTAGAACCTCATCAGCAAAACACCGTGGGAAATTATATCCAGCCAACTATCTAATGAAATTCTTCTTCTTATCGAGTCCACACACAAGATTAGAAGTTGTTCAGCCAGAGCTGAACACACTTCTCGGCATCTGCACAATGGTGTCTGTCTTGTGCTTCTTGTGCGTGGTGGTGGAAAGATTGGTTGAAACAGGGCCGCGACGTGAACGCTCTTTCCTTGGCCCCATCTAATGAAATGAAATTATAATTCTGGTAATGCCTTGCTTGTGTTGTATTCTGTTAAATCACTGATCTAAACCACTTTACAAGGGATTACTGATTGAGCATTGTCTTACAGTTAAGGTTTTATCTATAATATATCAAATATTCAAACTGTTGATGTCACAATAAATCTATCTATAATATAAAATCTGCTGTTGAATTCTACTTCAAATTGTTATAGTAGGTAATTAAACAAGAGTGACTTGCTGAAAATTGAAAGTCAAAAAACACAATTATTTTTTAAACCAACAAGTGAATTGAATGTAATGTTGAAAATAATACTATTATTGACTTGTTCTAGGTATATAAGAATTGTATATTATTATTGTATTGTGCATTATATGTACTGGATATTTTAAAAATAAAGGAGTCCAGCGTGGGTTCACAAGGTTAATTCCCGGGATGGCGGGACTGTCATATGCTGAGAGAATGGAGCGGCTGGGCTTGTATACTCTGGAATTTAGAAGGATGAGAGGATATTGTATTGAAACATATAAGATTATTAAGGGTATGTACACGCTAGAGGCAGGAAACATGTTCCCGATGTTGGGGAGTCCAGAACCAGGGGCCACAGTTTAAGAATAAGGGGTAAGCCGTTTAGAACGGATATGAGGAAACACTTTTTCACACAGAGAGTTGTGAGCCTGTGAAATTCTCTGCCTCAGAGGGCGGTGGAGGCCAGTTCACTGGAAACTTTCAAGAGAGAGCTAGATAGACCCACATTCTGTACAGACACACATTCCCAAGGCCAGGATACCACTACAAATTAAGTGTGACAGGCCAACAAAATCAGAAATAAAGGCTGCAATCAAGCAACAAAACTGGCAAGGCTGCTGGCCCTGACAATATTCCACCTGAAGCCATGAAAGTAGATATAGACTCTGGCTTTTTTGGGAGAATTTGGGAAGAGGAAAAGACACCCACAGAATGGGCAGGGGGATACATCGTGAAACTGCCATAAAAAGGTGACTTTATTAAGGGTTTGTACACGCTAGAGGCAGGAATCATGTTCCTGGTGTTGGGGAAGTCCAGAACCAGGGGCCACAGTTAAAGAATAAGGGGTAGGTCATTTAGAATGGAGATGAGAGAGTTTTCACCCAGAGAGTTATGAATCTGGAATTCACTGCCTCAGAAGGCAGTGGAGGCCAATTCTTTGGATGCTTTCAAGAGAGAGTTGGAAAAAGCTCTTAAAGATAGTGGAGTCAGGGGATATGGTGAGAAGGCAGGAACGGGGTGCTGAATGTGGATGATCAGCCATGATCACAGTAAATGGTGGTGCAGGCTCAAAGGGCCGAATGGCCTACTCCGACACCTATTGTCTATTGATTTGGCAATTGAAAAACTTCCTTTTACAAGCCACTCCTGGAGGTAACAAAGGCACACATGTTAAATATAAATACTGGAGGTGATTTATGGTTGACAAAACTTACCAGGAGATGGCTAAAGATAGAAGAATCACTACAAATATGTGGTGTACTGAAAATCCATACAAGATACCATATTCATTTTACAGCTTTCTCAGGGCTGGATTTAGATGAAGAGAGGCCCTAAGCTGTTCTACTTGCGAGGCCCCTCCAAATCCCCCACCCCCACGATTAGAGGAAGATGGTCCACCAGATTGACACCGATTTGCAGCCGAGCGTGGCCAATGAGATAAGGGGCTGGAAAGCTGAGCTTTTTATTTATTTATTTATTGCCAGTGCTAGTGTCGAGTTATTGGCTTAAAACACTATTATTCTGAAATGGAGGGCAAAGAAAATTACTGAAGGGTTGTTCAGAGACTACAGTGCATTGTGACAGCATATGTAAGAAAAGCCTATGACAGTGTCAAAAATATTATACACCTTGCAGGGCTCTCACTTAATTTTTTTCTCTGTTGCCAGCCGGGCAGGTTTTAAGTTGCCAAATGACAGTTTAGGTGGTCATTTAAGACGGCTTGCATGACGCGTGCGATAATGTGTTCGGAAAAAATGCATAGTTACCAGTCAGAATTATGCTCAATGAAGCATTGACATATTATTTCTGCTTCAAATAAAGTCACAAACTAAACATATTCACCAATCAAGACATGATATATACCACAAAGGCATGCAGCAAAATTATATAAAGTATCTCAACTCTTTTTACACATTGCAATGAATGCAATTTCTATTATTTCTTTCCACTTCCAAACAAAAATGTGGTTGGATTATTCAGCGTATGATCAACCTCGGTGAGACCAAGTACAGGCTTGGCGATCGCTTCGCACAACACCTCCACTCACTTCGCAATAACCAACCTGATCTCCCGGTGGCACAACACTTCAACTCCCATTCCGAATCCGACCTTTCTGTCCTGGGCCTCCTCCATGGCCAGAGTGAGGCCCACCGCATATTTGTTTGGGTAGTTTACACCCCAGCGGTATGAACATTGGCTTCTCTAATTTCAGGTAGTCCTTGCTTTCTTCCTCCTTCCCCTCCCATTCCCAGTTCTCCCACAGCCTACTGTCTCCGCCTCTATCTTTCTTTTTCGTGTCCCCCCCCCCCCCCCCCCCCGACATCAATCTGAAGAAGGGTCTCGACCCGAAACGTCGTCTATTCCTTCGCTCCATAGATGTTGCCTTACCCGCTGATTTTCTCCAGATTTTTTGTCTACCAATGGGATCCCACCAGTCTACCCATTCACACAAGTTCTGTTATCCCTATTTCCTCACCCACTCCCTACACATTAGGGGCAATTTTACAGAGACAAGTTAACCTACAAAGCCAATGTGCCTTTGGGATGTGGGAGGAAACCTACACGCTAGCAGGGAGAATGTGCAAATTCAACACAGACAGTGCCCGAAGACAGGATCGAACACAGATCTCTGGCGTGTGAGGCAGCAAGTCTACCAGCTGTGCCACTATATTTTGTTTTCCAACACACACAAAAATATAAGTTGATAACTTTGGTTACTATCCATTTTCAGTTTTAAATCTCCAAGTGACGCTATGTCCCCCTTTACAGCCACTGTATGTTTTAATTAAGTTCAAGACTATGGGGCAGTACATTGGCCATAAAGTTGCTGCCTAAAAGTGCCTGAGACCCGGAATTGATCCTGAATATGGGTGCTGTCTGTATAGAGTTTGCTCTTTTCCCTTTGATCGCATGGGTTTTCTCCGGATGCTCTTGTTTCCTTCCACATTCCAAAGGTGTGCAGAAACCTATTTCAGACCCAACCCAAAACGTAATATTTTCCTTTTGTCCAGAGATTCTGTCTGATCTGTTAAGTTAGAAACATAGAAAATAGGTGCAGGAGTAGGCCATTCGGCCCTTCGAGCCTGCACCGCCATTCAATATGATTATGGCTGATCATCCAACTCAATATCCCATCCCTGCCTTCTCTCCATACCCCCTGACCCCTTTAGCCACAAGGGCCACATCTAACTCCCTCTTAAATATAGCCAATGAACTGGCCTCAACTACCTTCTGTGGCAGAGAATTCCACAGATTCACCACTCTCTGTGTAAAAAATGATTTTCTCATCTCGGTCCTAAAATATTCCCGATGTTGGGGAAGGGTTTCGGCCCGAAACGTTGCCTATTTCCTTCGCTCCATAGTTGCATCTCCCCTTTTCCTAATCGGCCACCATCAGATAATAGTCTACTTTCCTGTTTGTGCCACCAAAGTGGATAACCTCACATTTATCCACATTATAATAATAATAATGGATGGGATTTATATAGCGCCTTTCTAATACTCAAGGCGCTTTACATCGCATTATTCATTCACTCCTCAGTCACACTCGGTGGTGGTAAGCTACTTCTGTAGCCACAGCTGCCCTGGGGCAGACTGACGGAAGCGTGGCTGCCATTCTGCGCCTACGGCCCCTCCGACCACCACCAATCACTCACACACATTCACACACAGGCAAAGGTGGGTGAAGTGTCTTGCCCAAGGACACAACGACAGTATGCACTCCAAGCGGGATTCGAACCGGCCACCTTCCGGTCGCCAGCCGAACACTTAGCCCATTGCGCCATGCATTTGCCCACTCACCCAACCTATCCAAGTCACCTTGCAGCCTCCTAGCATACTCGTCACAGACTGCCCCCCAGCTTCGTGTCATCCACAAACTTGGAGATGTTGCATTCAATTCCCTCATCCAGATCATTAATATATATTGTAAATAGCTTCTTCTTCTTATCGAGTCCACACACAAGATTAGAAGTTGTTCAGCCAGAGCTGAACGCACTTCTCGGCATCTGCACAATGGTGTCTGTCTTGCGCTTCTTGTGAGTGGTGGTGGAAAGATTGGTTGAAACAGGGCCGCGACGTGAACGCTCTTTCCTTGACCCCTGTAAATAGCTGGGGTCCCAGCACTGAGCCTTGCGGTACCCCACTAGTCACTGCCTGCCATTCTGAAAAGGACCCGTTTACTCCTCTTTGCTTCCTGTCTGCCAGCCAGTTCTCTATCCACATCAATACTGAACCCCCAATACCGTGTGCTTTAAGTTTGCATACTAATCTCTTATGTGGGACCTTGTCGAAAGCCTTCTGAAAGTCCAGATATAACACATCCACTGGATCTTCCTTATCCACTCTACTAGTTACATCCTCGTAAGATTCGTCAGACATGATTTACTTTTCATAAACCCATGCTGACTTTGTCCAATGAATTCACCACTTTCCAAATGTGCTGCTATCCCATCTTTAATAACTGACTCCAGAATTTTCCCCACCACCGATGTTAGACTCCAGCTTTTTGTGTTTATCTTCAGTTTAAACCAGCATCTGCAGTTCCTTCCTACACACGCGATACTATACGATAGAACTTTATCAATCCCAGGAGGGAAATTGTGTGTGTGTGTGGGTATATATATTATTACACACACACATATATATATATTTATATAGTTATATATTCATATATAAATATACACCGTTTTGTTTTCTCGTTTATAACATTGTTTATAGAGTACTATGTTTACATATTCTGTTGTGCTGCTGCAAGTAAGGATTTCATTGTTCTAACTGGGATGTGAGAAAATAAAACACTCTTGACTCTTGACTTACTCCGCTAATGTGTGGGATAGAACTAGTGTATGGGTGATCGGTGGTCGGCGTGGACTCGGTGGGCCAAAGGGCCTGTTTCCACACTGTATCTTTTAATTAAACTAAAAACACTAAAACCAGAGGGAGTCTAAAGAAGGGTCTCTACCCGAAACGTCACCCAATTTCTTCTATCCAGAGTTGCTGGCTGCTCCATGGAGTTCCCCCGCACAATTAAAGCATGGAATAGTCTTCACCCTACCATAGTTACCCAACCAGACGCAACTAAATTTAAGGTACCTCTTTTTTCCCCAAGAACCCTTTTTTGCTTAAGTCCAAGTCAAGAGTCAAGAGAGTTTTATTGTCATGTGTCCCAGATAGGACAATGAAATTCTTGCTTGCTGCAGCACAATAGAATATGTAAATATAATACAGAACAGGAGATAAAAGTTCAGTGTGTTTATATACCACAGACCATATATATACACAATAAATAAACAGATAAAATGCAATAGGCTGTTATTGTTCAGCCCTCCACCACCTTCAGTTTAAATTCCATTTAGAATATTTATGGAGGAGCAGGAAACCAGAAGCAAAAGTTACTCCAGGGAGTTACTCCAGATCCAGGGTCAGGGAATGATTCTGCGTTGGTTTTCAGCGGGCACGGGGAGGCGGCGACCGGACAGCAATGGCACAGTTGCTGTGGCAGTGCGCATGCGCAGTGCGGCCGATGATGTGCTGGCCGTGGTTGTGCAGGGGGGGAGGATGTGCTGGCCGTGGTTGTGCAGGGGGGGAGGATGTGCTGGCAGTTGCAGTGCGCATGTGCAAGGCGGCCTGCTGTGCTAGCGGATGAGGAGCAAGTGGAGAGCGGAGACCCGGCGGCCCGGACACGGATACGGATGGCGGGCGGAGATGGAGATTGAGACAGAGAGAGATAGAGAGGGGGGCCCGCCCAGAGTTGAACGGCAGTTGTCCTGCCTTGGCCAGAGGCCCCCTAGATCTCGAGGCCCTAAGCTTAAGCTTGACAAGCTTTTACGTAAATCCGGCCCTGAGCTTTCTACAAAGTGAGCAGATCAACTGTGTGCAAATCTATCTATCTATTATATAAAAGTCTGTGCCTGTCGCCTGCCGTCCGTCCGGCTGGCTTTCTGCCTTTTGATTTGTTTCCATCGTGTGATGTCACAATGCCCAATGCTCGCAGATGTCCAATCACAATGCCCAATGCTCGCAGATGTCCAATCGGAATGGACCCATTTACATGTACGGCTTCCGGCTGCATTTCTTCCTTTGATTCACTGCAACTCCGAAACCAGACGAAGAATCGCCGACATCTTTTCCATTTCGGTAGAGATTTCACTTTTCTTTCTAAGTATCCGCTCCTCATTACATTTCGTCGTGTTTAAGTACACACACGTTTTTAATCAAATCCTCCCCCCCCCCAGTATTTCAAAAATAAACTGGCTTTTCACCCATAGAATCAGCACCAGCCCCAACCCATGGTGAACGTTCCATCATGTGATGTCACAATGCCTGATGTTCACATATGTCCAATCGGAGTGGATTCATTTACATATGCCTTTGCAGGAGCCCCAGCCCCTGGTGAACGTTCCATCGTGTGATGTCACAATGCCCAATGGTCAAATACATTGTTGCCATAGAGGGAGTACAGAGAAGGTTCACCAGACTGATTCCTGGAATGTCAGGATTTTCAAATGAAGAAAGACTGGATAGACTCGCCTTGTACTCGCTAGATTTTAGAAGATTGAGGGGGTATCTTATAGAAACATATAACATTCTTAAGGGGTTGGACAGGCTAGATGCAGGAAGATTGTTCCAGATGTTGGGGAAGACCAGAACAAGGGGTCACAGTTTAAGGATAAGGGGGAAATCCTTTAGGACAGAGATGAGAAAAACATTTTTCACACAGAAAGTGGTGAATCTCTGGAATTCTCTGCCACAGAAGGTAGTTGAGGTCAGTTCATTGGCTATATTTAAGAGGGAGTTAGATGTGGCCCTTGTGGCTAAAGGGATCAGGGGGTATGGAGAGAAGGCAGGGACAGGATACTGAGTTGGATGATCAGCCATGATCATATTGAATGGTGGTGCAGGCTAGAAGGGCCGAATGGCCTACTCCTGCACTTAATTTCTATGTTTCCCTCTCCTCACCCCTCTCCCTCTCCCACCCATCCCTCTCTTCCCCACCCCCCTTCCCTCTCTACCACCACCCCCTTACCCCTACCCCTATGTCCCTCTTTCACCACTCCCCCTACCCCTCCCTCCCCACTCTTCCACTTCTATCCCCTTACCCGACGCCTCTCCCTCCCCCACCCCTCTCTCTTCCGCCCCTTCCCCTCTCTCGCCCACCCCTTCCCCTCTGTCCCTCTTCCACCACTCCCCGTCCCTCTTCTACCACTCCCGCTACACCTCTACCCCTCCCTCCCCACTCTTCCACTTCTCTCCCACTCTCTCCTCACCCCTCTCCTCACCCCTCTCCCATCCCTCTCTCCCCCCACCCCCCTTCCCTCTCTACCCCACCCCCTTCCCTCTCTCCCCCCACCCCCTTCCCCTATCCCTCTTCCATCACTCCCGCTACCCCTCTCCTCCTCCCTCCCCACTCTTCCACTTCTCTCCCCTTCCCCTCCCCTCTCCCTCCCCACTCTTTCCCCTCTCTCCCCCCACCCCTCTCCCCATCCCTCCCTCCTCCCCTCCCTCCCCATCCCCCCTCCCCCACATCTCTCTCCCCATCTCTCACCCCCTACCCCGCTCTCCTTTCCCTCCCAAATCTATCCCGTTTCCTCATCCTCCTCTCCCCTCTTCTCACCCCCCCCCCCAAAAGCCGTTGGGGAAACAGACCCAACGGGTCTGCACTTGGTCTAGTATAATACTAAAACTCTTCGTCTTGCCTGTGGCTGGACCACAGCCTTCCCATTTTCACACATCCTACTCACATCCCGTCGAGGTGATAAACATCTTCCTGACGTATTCCCACCTATATTTCCAAACTTTTTAATCGTTTAAAGTTTTAAAAACAGCCCAAAAACTCACCCATTTCGGAAAAAAACCCAGTGACGTCACAATGCACTCGCAAGGCAGGATTGGAGGGGGGTAACTACTGCGCTCGTGTGGCGGCAGCTGCCAACACCTGGTGGGTAGGGTGGTGCTGGAGCTTGAGTGAGGGCCGAGCCTGGGGCCGTGACCGGGGCCGAAAAAGAAGCCGCTGCTGGAACCAAGGACGGGCTTGGGTGCACTTGGTCTAGTTATATATAAATACAGTGCTTTCAAGATTAAAAATGTCTCATTTTTCTCATATATGCTAAGGTATTTCATAATTTCACCTCCAATCAGTAGGATTTGATTAAAAAGGGCCTGTCCCACTTTCGCAACCTTCAAGCTCGGGGGCTCTCGCCTGAAGAACCGCGAGCTGGATCGACCGTCAGCGATGAAACCCCGAGCTGGATCGACCGTCAGCACACACACACGCACAAACACATCGCAAAGGCGGAGGCCAGGGAAAGCCGGGGACCGCTGTCTGAAATTCACAAGGTGATACCCGCGATGAACAGGAAGGTAAAAGACGGCTGGCACAGTGTACGGTAAAGTCCTTTAAAAGAGCGGGGAGGGAAGAAAGGGAGCGAAGGGGGGGAGAATGAGTGGAGATACTTTTAAGAAGCCAGACAACTTTTAATAAAGTTTAGCGGGCATTTAACATTACCGGTCGGTTTTCCTTGGTTCTGAAAACTGGTGCTTACGTTTTTGTTCTTCAATGAGCCAATTAAAATGCCCCGTCAGCAAAGGAGATTGCCTACGGCTACCTCGACTACCTATAACTACATAGCGACCCCATTACCACTGCACTACGAGTTCAAAAGAACCATGCTGACCCATTTTTACTCGTGGAAAATCTTTCAGCATCTTGAAAAATTTTCCTCGACCAAACAGAGGCCACGAGTATGCGGGAACTTCTCTCGAGCATGAAGGAGAGTAATGCCCCTGTCCCACTTAGGAAACCTGAACGGAAACCTCTGGTGACCTTGCCCGCAACCTAAGGTTTCCATGAGTCGCCAGAGGTTTTGGTCACTTGCATGGAAAACCTCGACCGAAGAGTGAGCTGCATCTACCGACCAAAGATCCTATAGGATCTTTGCTACCGACCGCACACACACAAACATCGCAAAGCTGGGGGCCAGGGACAGCGGAGGAGCACTGTCTGCGCGATGAAGAGGAAGGCACATGGCTGCCACAGAGCACAGTAAGTCCTTTAGAGAACGCGGGAGGGGGAGGGAGAAGGGGGAGAGAAGGCGATAGAGAAGGAGAGAGAAGGAGAGAGAGAAGGGGGAGAGAAGTGGGGAGAAGGGGAGAGAAGGGGGAGGGGAGAAGGAGTGGAGACAGTTTTAAGAAGCTTAATAAAGTTAGCAGGCATTTTACTTTCCGGTGGGTCCTTCTAGGTCGTGAAACTCCAATGAGCCAATCAAAATGGCCGGTCAGCGGAGATTGCCTTCGACTGCCTGTAAGTAAATAGCGACCCCACTCCACTGGCTTCAACCAAACGGCAACCTATTTTTAGTAGAGGCCGGTTTTGATTTTGTTGAAATATTCGAAGGAACATAGAAGAAGCCTCGACCACGCGGAAACCACTTTTGACCAGTAGGGAGAGTGGCCAAAACCTCCGGGAACCTCATGGAAACCTTGGGTGGGGCGCAAGGTCACTAGTGGTTTCCGTTCAGGTTTCCTAAGTGGGATAGGGGCATTAAAGTGACCTCCTAGGACCACGTGTCGACCATGCTGCGAGTTGGTGGCGAGCGCAAACTCTTCTAAACTCGCAAATTAGGTCGCCATAGTGGGACAGGCCCTTAAGAAGTTCTATTGAAGAACTGGATTTGTAAAATATTTTAAAAGCACAGAATTTGGGATTGTCCCAGAATATAGTTGAAGAACAAAGTAGCACACTAATTATAGAGCTTATAATCATACATCGTCAAATGCAGCAGATCTGGAGGATTAATTCATTTAAACATTGACTTTTGCCTAAACAAAGGCACAGAGTGGGTATGAAGAGTTATCCAAAAGCCTGGCTTCAAAGTCACAATCACACATTAAAAAAACTTAAACCTTGAACCATGTAGCACTACCATTAAAACAATCTTTCTTCTACTTTTAAACTAATCGATTTATTTCATTACACATTGAACAGTATAGCACATCCTTAATCTGACTTGCCAAAGCCACTTTGTATGCCCTTTTGATCCTACTAATCGCTTGCTTAAATTCTTTCCTCCTTCCTGAAACACCCTATCCAATTTCATCATCTTAAACCTTGCGTGCACTTGCGTCTTTTAGAAAAAAAATCACAATTTCTTTGGTCATCCAAGGTTGTCTTGCTTTGCCATTCTTATCCCTCTTCCTAACTGAAACATGCTGGTCCTGAACTTTGAACAAATGTATTTTAAACGACTGCCACATGTCAGATGTGGATTAACTCAAAAACGAGTGTTCCCAATGTACCCTCCTGAGCTCCTGCCTTACAACATTGTAATTTGCCTTATTCAACTTTGGTACCTTCCCACAAGCTCCAGACATATCTCTGTTCTAAATAATCTTAAAATTTATGGAGTTGTGATCACCATCCCTTCACTATTCATGCTTAAAAACATTTTGGTAATTCAAACAACACCAGGAAATGTATCTGAAACCGCAGAATTTCTTGGCTTACAGCTCAGCTAGTAAATTACCTCAAGAACATTCTGTTAAATAGTAACGAACAAACAGCCTTTAACCATCACTTTGCATGCAAAATGCTTGAAGCAGAAAAAAACATATGAAGCTTGTGTCATTTTATTTTTCTTCAAATTATATATATTCTTGATCTTCTGTTTATGGAGCATGATCTCTACAAATATGTTTCAAATAGTCAGTGTTTGATAAGATGTGCGAAACATGTCATGTTGCATCCAGGACAAAATCTATAATAATTTAATAATGTTGAGCATCGAACATTGTCTGGAAAATTTCCTGCAGTAATGTCCTGGAGATGGATGAACAACACAATGTCAGTTTCTTTTGTGCCAGGCAAGAAAAAGACTTTTAGTCCTTTATGCCCATTTAATTTCATTTTACCAGGTCTCTGGGGAGGTATTGAGATAGGAGACATGGAGCAAGTAGCAAAGAATCCAGTTCCACAGAGTATAATTTCTGCAGGGTACACAACTGTGCGGTCAGTTGATCGCCATAGAGTTAGTTATATTTTCAATTTAGTATTTAGCAACTTTAACCATAACTTGTAGTTTCTTGAACAGTGTTGGTCAGTAGTAATCAAGCTACAAGTGGCAGTTGCACAGTTAATGAGAGAGCCAGCTATAACTGGCTAACTGATCATTACTCAAATGAAGGACAGACTATCTTTCAATTTTTAGATATAAATGTCTACGTTTTTGATAACATATTGGCTTCAGCTTCACAGTATGAATTAGCGATTTTGATGAATGGGGGAATTTTTTAATGTACGACCTATAGTGAGTGTGTTTGTACCTTACAGAAAAATAAAAACGGAATTAATAAAAAGCACCAGTGGCAACAAACCAAGAGTTTGTGAAACTGGGAAAAGAATCAACGTATGAAATTACAAACAAACAGGAAAGTAATTGGCTGGTAACAGAAAGCAGTAGAAGCATATATAATTACCATTTTTAAAAAGCATTTGGACAGATATATGGATCAGAAGGGTTTGGAGGGATGCCAGCCAAATCGGACAAGTCCAAATGCCAACTTGGCCGGCATGTATCATTTGGGCCGAATGGTCTATTTACATGCTGTACAGCTTGATGACTCTAATTCTATTGCAGTTTTCCCCTCTTTCATTTAAAAAGGTTTATACATTATTATCCAGTGCAAAAACTGCAATTTAAATTGGTGTCTTGCAATTAGATTATTAACTAGACTAAATTATGACTAAAATTATTATGATGAACTTTTTTAATTAGTACACTCAGTGCTCTGCTGATTTTCTATTGTGAACTCTCTATTGCTTCTTCACTGACTCATTCTATCATAAAATCAGAAATGGGTTTATTGGCTGAAGATTTTACAATGTTAAATTCCGACTGCTAGTTGGCAGACTGCTGTCTCCTTTTTTAAAAGCAAATTTTTATTTTCAAACTTTAAATTCTTGATTTAAAAATATCCCATTGTCTTGTCTCCAGTTTCTCTATTCATTCCTATTCTCATGTTTCTAAAATCTGCCCTGTTCCAATTTGGTATCCTTATTTTGTACAATATTTTCCATTTCTGTTTGTACTTTAATCCATATCATTACTTTTCATGCTTAACGCAGTTTAAGAATAAGGGGTAAGCCATTTAGAATTGAGATGAGGAAAAACTTTTCACACAGAGGATTGTGAATCGTGGAATTTTCTGCCTCAGAAGGCAGTGGACGCCAATTCTCTGTATGCTTTCAAGAGAGAGTTGGATAGAGCACTTAAAGATAGTGGAGTCAGGGGATATGGGGGAAAAGGCAGGAACGGGGTACTGAGTGCGGATGATCAGTCATGATCACATTGAATGGCAGTGCTGGCTCGAAGGGCCGAATGGTCTACCCCTGCATCTATTGTCTATCTTTCTAAATCTGTTTTGTTACCTCCACTTTTATCAACAATCCTCTTTTATATAGGTATTTTCACAATGTCTGAGGAATGAATGAATACTTCAGTTCACACATTTTATGCAGGATTACATTGAATAGAAAGTAGAGCATAGAAACATGTAATTTGAGTCAACCAGTGGATATCCTAAAAGTACACAAATGTTATTTAGCAGTTTTCTCTATAGCCAATGTGATTATAAGAATTTGGCCCTAGTGTTTAATTTACTTTTTCTGTGCCCCATCAATGGGTGAGTAAAATTGCCTTAAACAATGTTACCAGCATTGCTGCTGACAATGTCTGTATAGTGACCTTTTCTCGTGATACATTTGATGATCATTTAGGGAAATAACAATCTTATCATCTAATGTATTTAATCTAATAATCAGAACTTTTCCTTGCCAGCATCAGCAAGTGAAGACTTTAAAATGGTCTCTAAATACAGGGCTGACATCCAGTGGAAGGGAAAGGCATTGCATGCTCTTGACCTCTTCAGCACAATACTCTTTTAAAATAAAACACAAAGTGCTGTAGGAACTCAATAGATCAGGCACCATCTGTGAAGGAAATGAACAGACAACAGTTGAGCTCGAGCCCCTTCATATGGACTGGATGAGTGGTCCCAACCTGAAATGTCAACCATCCAGAGATGCTGCCTAACCTGAACACACAGAGTATTTTTCCCAAGATAAGGGAATCAAGAACTAGAGACCATAAGTTTAAGATAAAAGGGGAAAGACTTAACAGGAACCTGAAGGAAAACATTTTTACACAGAGGGTGAGGGGTATATGGAATATTGGCATGGGAAGTAATTGAGGCAGATGCAATAACAGCATTGAAAAGACATTTGGACAGGTACATGGATAGGAAAGGTTAAAAGGATATGGGCAAAATGTGGGCAAATGGGACTAGATTAGATGGGGCATCTTGGTCAACATGGACAAGTTACATGGAAGGGCCACATCTGTGCTGTATGACTCCAAGTTCAATATAAGCTCAAAGAACAGCACCAGATCTTCCAACATGGCACATCCCCGCCATCAGAACACAACAGTGAAATTAACAACTGCTGGTAATCACATTTTCAACATTCACATTGGTAATATCAGGTATTTATTCCTCCTGTATTATTATTTTATCTTATTACCAACCACTTACATTTTGCACTATTGCCAATTTTGTTTTTTTAGTCAAAGCATTCTCTTTGTTCCATCTCCTCTCTCCGCATCTGTATGTTCCTTCCAGTTCTGATGGAAGTTTGATAACATGAACCACATTTCTCTCCTGGATACTGGCTAAGTTGTTAAGTTTTTACTACATTTCTTTTTCATTCCAGTTCATTGTTTATTATCTCCTGGAATCAGAAATAAACATTAACATGCAACATGTTAAATTCTATGGTTTATAGACATGGAGATTCCTTGAACTTGAGATCAAAATATTAATCCTTCACAAGGATGATCACAGTGAGATTCCAAGAAGTTTTTATTTATTGTCTAATGTCCAACATGACTAGTTGAACTAGGGTGGGTGGAGTCACTCTGACTCAAATTGACATACCTGCCAATAAAATATGAGTGGGTACACAAAATTGCTGGGGAAACTCAGCGGGTGCAGCAGCATCTATGGAGCGAAGGAAATAGGCGACGTTTCGGGCCGAAACCCTTCTTCAGTTCTTCGCTCCATAGATGCTGCTGCACCCGCTGAGTTTCCCCAGCAATTTTGTGTACCTTCGATATTCCAGCATCTGCAGTTCCCTTTTGAACAATAAAATATGAGTGTCAAGTCACCTTAAGTGGATTTGGGGATCTGATGGCTAACCAAGCAGATCCTGGGTGTTGATGATTGTCCAATCAGTTTTACTGATTAATTTGTTTTGCTGAACAAAGATAGTCATTGGGATTAACCTATCCTAACCATTGGCCTACCGAGTGATCAGACCTGGATCAACAGCTAGAAACGTGTAAATACGGCTGGTACGTATATGCCAGGTAGTAGTACATCCAGTTTCCTAATACTGGCAAATAATTAACTGTGTTTTAGCTGTCTGTACTTGACTGTGAGTCTCCACAGGGAATATGTGTGTACTTCATATCAAGAGAAACAAAGATACATTTGTTTTCTCAGTACTTGGGTTGATAGAGCTTTAAGCAAGTTGAAGGGTTTCTATTTGTTAGAATCCTAGCTAACCAAGTACAAACGTTTGAAGGAAAGTACATTGCTTTGCTGGATCTAGAACGGGACATAGATCCTGCCATGAAATTGTTACCTGGAATGTATTTTGCCTTCCCTCTCTAGCTGACTCTTTGCACTTATTCTTTGAATGTGAATTTTTAGAAATGTTTCCATTGTTGGTTAAAAAACCCAGTTCTGCCTAATGACGTTGTGATCATATCATAAAATCTTGATAAAACGGAAATAACAGAATGTTTGACAGCAAACGTAAGGGGCACCTTGATAAATTATGCAGCTACATTAAAATTAATTTCTCTGGTTTCATGTGCTGTGAAATACTTAACAATAATTCTTGGGAGGATTAATATTTTGATCTCAAGGAATCTGATTCATTTTTCCTTGTAAGAAGAAAGGTTTTAGAATTGCTACAACTAAAAATGTTACTGACCATAACTTCATGCATTAATGAATTGTATACGTGAATAAGTACATAAAGATATGGAAAGTTATTATTGACTGACGTTGTTGATGAGCTCATCCAGCACAGATATGATAGTCATAAATATTCTGTCTCTGTTGTAAATTCGAAAAGATCTGACTGGATTAAATAAGTTTTGATGTGATTAATATTTAGTTATCGGCATATTTTTAACACAAACTTATGCCTAATTGTATCAATGCTGCTTAAGAGCTGTATCATTATTTGAATTAGGTTTTGGTAGTAACTTTTTTTGTAATTGTTTACCCATGTTTTGGGTAAAGAGTGTCAGTATGATTTATTGAGTGACAAAAATAGTTACCACCAAAACATAACTCAAAGGATAATTCAGCTCTTAAGCAGAATTGAAACAATCAGGCAGGAGTTGACTTTCTGTTAAAAAATATGCTGATAACTAAAATTGCTGTATTTGTTCTGTCCACTGCCTGGTACTGTACGGAGAATGGGGACACTAAGAGGCATTAAGTTGTTTTATATTACAACATGTGTTACACACGTGCTGGGGGAGAATCATTATTTACCACGAATAAATTGAATAATTGATGTGATGTATCTCGCAAACCACACCCTTATATGAAGAATAGAATTATTCCTTCATTACTGCCTGTTATGGAGCATTGCAGTCAGGTATGGACAGCCATATGCTCCAATCAGAGATTCTTAGAAACACACAGAAAGAGGCCATTTATTTGACCTGATGTGTCCAAGAACAAACATTATCCTTAATCCTATATCTGCAAACTATACATTTAGTGTTGTATATTTGTAACCCGATAATTGACTCATCTTCCTGATGTAAAAGCTGTGATATAAAGATGAAATTTTAAACTGATGTTGGTGCACAGTGATTAAAAAGTATCCTTTTGAAGTATTATTGAACCACACAGTAAACTAAATTGAAGACACAAGCTTTTACATTGATGACCAGTATCCTTATTTATCTCACAAATATTGAACTGCAAAACAAGGAATGCAAAGTTTTTGTGGTCACTTAGGAATAACTTTTTATGGTGCTGTTTTGCAAATCACTCTGAGTTGAAACAGGATGCAGCAAAGTTTACTGTCAACCATTAGACTTAATATTTGAGTCATTTTAGTTAATAACTTCAACCTTTTCAATGTACTTTAGGTTGTGTTTACAAATTCTAAAATTTAGTAAAACAGAATTTACTTATATTGGATTCCTGTGAAATGCTAATTTGTTATCTAAAAAGTACATACTCGTGCACCATTTATGTCATGCTTGGGGGATAAACTAAAGTTTAAAAGTTCCAGTTGTAAAGTACGAGGCACTTGAACCACAAAACCTTTCAGCAGAAATGTTCAGAGCATAAGATTGTGCAGATAAAATATTATTTCCACTATCTGCTTGACATACAAAATTTGTACTTGCGAATGTAATGGGCCTGTCCCACTTACGCGATTTTTCGGCGACTGCCGGAACCCGTCATGGGTCGCCGAAAATTTTCAACATTTTGAAAATTCAGCAGCGACCAGAAAGACGCTACGACTCTTTGGGCGACTGAGGAGACTACTCACGACCATACAGGCGACATGTCGCGGGGTGAAGCCTGTATGGTCGTGAGTAGTCGCCCAAAGAGTCGTACCTTGTTCTGGTCGCCGCTGGATTTTCAACATGTCGACATTTTTCGGAGACCTGCTGCGACTATGACGGGTGCCGGCAAGTCGCCTAAAAAGTCGAGTAAGTGGGACAGGCCCAATAAGTATTAGAAATAAATTATTTAATTGTTACTAAGAGGTTACATTTGTTGTATGTTAAAATTAGTCATGTGCATGTATGTTGTCTCCAAGAATATCTCTTCACAATTTTTGTTCTCGATGACTGTGGGAGTTAAAATCTAGTCCAATATGTCATGGTTACAGTTAAAATCAGTAAAATCTGATAAGTGAATAGTAACTGAGGTAAAGGAAACGGCATTTTACCAGTATGAAAATGAGATCATTTGAGAAGGGAGAAATTATTATTTCCATCATAATTTCTGCAAATATTAGAAATCACTGTTCTGTTCTTGACTTTCTTTTGCTTATGCTATGGTCTAAATAAGCATTATAATAGGGTAGATCTTGCTGGACCTGACCATCACTAAGGATGTGATTACGCTGGAGGGAGTGCAGAGGCGATTCACTGGAATGTTGTCTGGACTGGAGTATTTCATTTATAAGGAGACATTTCAGATAGTCTGGGTTTGGTTTCTCTGGAGTTGAAAAGGTGACCTTGTGGCACCTTCACGCCCACGTTGGTTTTGCATACAGCCTGTCACCACTGGCGACTCGCCAACACCTCACGAGAAGGTCCAGCCACAAGAGCTTAATAACAACTCCAAGGTCAGATGCACTAATTGGCCTTATCTACACTCAGCTTATGATTGGTGAGAATGTAGGTAAAAGGGCTTCTCGAACATACAAGACACAAGGTGTCTGGCTCAGCTAAGTGTCGTTTGTTCTTTGCTCTCTGACATAGGATTCAGTAGATCCTACAACCTGATAGCAGTATACACAATTGAGAGGGGGATAGATAGGGTAGATGGTGAGAATCAGTGGTGGAAGTGTCGAAAACAAAAATCACAGGTGTAATGTGATAAGTGAGAGATTCAGCGGGGTTCTGAGGGAGAATTATTTCAATTGTATTTAGAATCTGTAACATGCTGCCCAAGGACATGATGGAGACAGGTACTCTCAAAAGATATAAGAAGCATCAAGGCAAGCACTTGAATCACCAAGGAATAGAAGGCAACAGACCAAATGTGATTTAATGGGACTAGTATAGATAAGTTGATCAGCATAGTGGCTCAAATGGCCCTTTTCGGTTCTGTATGACTTTACGACCCCAGTAGACCTGAACTTATCTGGGCTGGATGCCGAAGACTGACCTAGAAGCCCCATTGGTCCTCCAGTTGGGCATTGACTGGTAATTGAGACTATTAACATAGAACAGAGGCCCTACTACCAAAGATTGCTTAGTAGGCTTTCATGGAAGGCAAAGGTGGGCTAGTTTTATCAGTAGACATCAGCAGTTGCTGGTTTACCAAAAATGCCCGCAACACGTCTAGAAGACATGGATAGGTGATGCGTCAGGAATATTTTAGACTAATTGTAGTAGGAGGGGGAAAGATGGAAAAGAGGTGGGAGCGGGACAAAGCCAAGCAAGTAATAAGTGTATTTACGACCAGAGATGAAAATAAGACAAAAGTCTTCCCTCCTTAGGAGGAGTGAAACATTATGCCAGAGGAAGGGATATAATAATAATAATAAATTTTATATTTAATGGGCGCCTTTCATACAAAATCTCAAGGACACCTTACATAGTAAACATATAATCGGAATATAACAATAAGGACATCACAGAGACACAAATCAAAAACAGGATTCAATCCAAAAACAGAAAATCAAAAACACAGTGTGAAGAGGGAGCAGCGGCAACCAATTCGTGCCAGCGTCCACTCTCTCTTCACGTCAGCCATCTTGGACACAGACCTACAAGACTACAGTTAGACAAAAAAAATCATCCCCCCACAGTGGATAGCACTGTGGAGGAAGGCACAATGTCCAGTCCCCACCCCATGTTCACCCCAAAGTCAGGCCTATTGGGGCCACCGCAATTGCCTCTACGGAGGCCCGATGTCCCTGGCCGTTCTCACCGGGTGATCTTGCCCCGGCGTCGGGAGAGTCCTTTCGGCGGCTGGGCCACTTGGAACGGCCGCTTCTTGGTTGGAGCCCGCGGCTGCCGAAGCCGACAAGGCCGCGCCGGTTTGGCGCTCCTAGGCTCCAGGTGAAAAAGTCGGCGCCCCGCTCTCCTCACTGCCGCCTCTACGCACGCCGTCTCTCCGCACGCCGCCTCTCCGCTCCGCAAACCCGCAGCCCGGAGATGTTGCTCACGGCGGTCCAGCTCGCCAGAGCTCCAGCGCGGCGACCCAGGCAAGGCATCGCCCGCTCCAGCGCTCCAACGCTGTGCCGCCACCCAGGCCGAGGTGCTGGGTGGTTCCCGCCAAGAAACGGCGCTCCAAGCCCGCTGGTAGGCCACGACGACGGGTCGACGGGCAGCCCGGAAAAAAGGCTGCCACACCGACCAGGTAGGGACCTATAAATAAATTAACACCTACCCCCCCACATTAAAAGACCATATCCCCTACAAACAAAAAAACAGGACTCACTAAAAACTAGAAAAAAAACGAATTTAAGACGGACGGCTGCTGCTAGCAGCCGTTCACCAAGATGGCTCCTCCTCTGATTGATATAGGTGGAAGGGGGTGGGGAAAGGAGAGCACAATAGTAGGAAATGGGTGTGCATCAGTGTGGGGCACATGGAAGGGTGGGGTAGAAAGGAGGCAGGGGGTTTGGGTTGTTAACTAAAGTTTTATCAGTGTTGCAAAGGATCTTAACAGCCTTTAAATGATTCTGGTGGAGATATTTAACACTACTTTGGTTGAAGCAAATAAAATAGAAATTGGTAAACATTTTAAAAGAGCAAAAACCACCAAGTTAATTAAAAACAAAAACACGTAAAAGTGTTAAATCAAAGTACAATTACTTATTTACAAAAAACCATACCTCCTCCGATGCTTCTAAGCTCCCAAACCTGGAATTTTTATCAACACCAAATGGATCTTTTCTCTTTTATTCGGTCTTACCTGTTGTTGTATCTGAATGTTGATATTCAGAATATTCTGAGATTCAGAATTCTGATATTTATAAATGCTAGCATTTATTTCAAGAGGGCTTGAAATTATTTTCTTTCAAGAGGGCTTGCAAAAACAGCTGAGGCTCTATAAGGCACTGGTCAGGCTGCATTTGGAATATTATGAGCAATTTTGGGCACCATATCTGAGGAAGGATGTGCTGGCACTGGGCTTGTACTCGCTGGAGTTTAGAAGAATGAGGAGGGAACCTCATTGAAACGTACAGAATAGTGAAAGGCTTGGATAGCATGGATGTGGAGAGGATGTTTCCACTAGTGGGAAAGTCCAGGACTGGAGGGAGATGAGGAGGAATTTCTTCAGTCCGAGGGTGGTGAATCTGTGGAATTCTTTGCCACAGAAGGCTGTGGAGGCAAAGTCAGTGGATATTTTTAAGACAGAGATAGATAGATTCTTGATTAGTACAGGTGTCAGAGGTTATGGGGAGAAGGCAGGAGATTGGGGTTAGGAGGGAGAGATGATTGAATGGCGGAGTAGACTTGATGAGCTCCTGAAGAGAGAAAATGTTTCTGAACAGAAACCCTCATAAGTTAATTCTACCCAACCTGTTCACATTATTGTTCATCATTGCAGGCATAGTAGTCAGTTTATTTTTGTTATCAAATGGAGACATTTTACCTCTTGCCTTTGTTACTATCTGCACCAACGCTAATCAGCCCTCCTCATCTGAATCCACCTAATACTTGCCAGTTTTTGCTCCACCCTTTCCCTTCAGTTATGTTGGTGAGGCTGCATTTGGAGTATTGTGATCAGTTATGGTCATCCTGCTATGAAGAATGTTGTTAATCTGGAGAGAATGCAGAGAAGATTTATCAGAATGTTTCCAGGACTTGAAGGACTGAGTTATCGGGAGAAGTTGAGCTCGCTAGGACTTTATTCCTTGAAGTGCAGGAAGATGAGGGGTGATCATTTAGAGGTGTATAGAATCATGGGAATAGATAGGGTGAATGCACAGAGTCTTTTACCCTGATCAAGAAACAGGACAAGTTTAAGGTGAGTAGGATTTCATAACCTGAGGGACAACTTTTTATACACAGAGGATGGTGAGTATATGGAACCAGCTGCTCGAGGAGGTAGTTGCGTCAGGTATTCTAACAACATTTAAAAGAGATTTGGAGTGGACAGATACATGGACAGGAAATATATAGAAGGATTTGGGCCAAACGCAGACAGGTGAGATGAGTGTAGATAGGGCACCTTGGTCGACAAGGGGAAGTTAGGCCAAAGGGCCTCTATATGCTGTATGACTCTATGACTGCTTTCTTTATCAGTTTTCTCCCCTGCACTCCATTAGCCTGAAGGCTCCCGATCCAAAATATCATCTGTCCATTCCACTCATGGAAGCTTTCTGACCCGCTGAGTTCCTTCAGCTCTTTATGTTTTACTCAAGATTCCAGCATCTAATCTCGTGTTACTATTTTTGAAAAGCTATATTTGATTTCCCTCCATCTTGATAGCAACCTAATGTATCTCTGCTGCTTCAATCACTTTGTCCTTTGAAAACAATACACAGCACTCAAATCTGAGATGAAATTACTGAGGAAATATTCAGTGACACTATATGGGTGGTGAGAAAGAAGATGGGGATCCTCACCTTGTTGAGATGGCACTATAGGCCCCACAGTAATCAATAGACAATATGTGCAGGAGTAGGCCATTCGGCCCTTGGAGCCAGCACCGCCATTCAATGTGATCATGGCTGATCATCCCCAATCAGTACCCCGTTCCTGCCTTCTCCCCATATCCCCTGACTCCGCTATCTTTAAGAGCCCTATCTCTTGAAAGTATCCAGAGAACCGGCCTCCACCGCCCTCTGAGGCAGAGAATTCCATAGACTCACAGCTCTCTGTGTGAAAAAGTGTTTCCTTGTCTCCGTTCTAAAATGCTTACCCCTTATTCTTAAACTGTGGCCCCTGGTTCTGGACTCCCCCAACATCGGGAACATGTTTCCTGCCTCTAGCGTGTCCAAACCCTTAATAATCTTATATGTTTCAATAAGATCCCCTCTTATCCTTCTAAACTCCAGAGTATACAACCCCAGCCGCTCCATTCTCTCAGCAGATGACAGTCCCGCCATCCCGGGAATTAACTTTGTAAACCTACGTTGTACTCTCTCAATAGCAAGAATGTCCTTTCTCAAATTAGGAGAGCAAAACTGCACACAATACTCCAGGTGTGGTCTCACTAGGGCCCTGTACAACTGCAGGAGGACCTCGTTGCTCCTATGCTCGACTCCTCTTGTTATGAAGGCCAACATGCAATTTTCTTCACTACCTGCTGTACCTGCATTGACTCATGACCAAGGATCTCCAGATCCTGTTGTACTTCCCCTTTTCCCAACTTGACACCATTTAGATAATAATCTGCCTTCCTGTTTTTGCTACCAAAGTGGATAACCTCACATTTATCCACATTAAACTGCATCTGCCATGCATGTGCCCACTCACCCAACCTGTCCAAGACACCCTGCATCCTCCTCACAGTTGACACTGCCACCCAGCTTTGTGTCATCTGCAAATTTGCTAATATTCCTTTGAATCCCTTCATCTAAATCATCGATGTATATTGTAAACAGCCGCGGTCCCTGCACCAAGCCTTGCGGTACCCCACTAGTAGGGTCCCTTCTGAAAGGGCTGCCCTTTTGAAAGGGACCCGTTAATCCCTACTCTTTGTTTCCTGTCTGCCAACTAATTTTCCATCCATGTCAACACTCTACCCCCAATATCATGTGCCCTAATTTTGCCAACTAATCTCCCATGTGGGACCCTATCAAATGCTTTCTGAAAGTCCTGGTACACTACATCCATTGGCTCTCCCCTGTCCATTTTTCTAGTTACATCATGGCCGTCCGAAGGGTGGGTGCACTGGGTGCGACCGCACCCCCCTTTTTTTCCCCCAGAGTAAGAAAAAAATCCCCAGAATTTTTTTTAAATCGGAGCACAATCAGCGTTTCCACTTTGTTGGAAATCGCCCGAAATTCTGGCTCCGGCCACTGGGGGATAAACAAATGCGCCCGATGGTAGAACATGGCTGCCCCTCCCTCCCGCTGCAAACCCAACGCGCTGCCAGTCGTGCCGCTCGTAAGTCCCTTGATAAAAACCTTGCGACCCCCTTTCTCTCTCTCTCCCACCTCTCTTTCTCTCCCCCACCTCTCTCTCTCTCTCTCTCTCCCCCACCTCTCTCGCTCCCCACCTCTCTCTCTCCCCGCCTCTCTCTCTCTCTCTCTCTCTCTCTCCCACCTCTCTCTCTCTCCCCCACCTCTCTCTCTCCCCCACCTCACTCTGTCCCCCCAACTCTCTCTCTGTCACCCACCTCCCTCTCTCCCCCACCTCTCTCTCTCTCTCCCACTCTCTCTCTCTCCCCCACCTCTCTCTCTCTCTCCACCTCTCTCTCTCTCCCCCTCCCCCCTCCCTGTTCCCCCCCTCCCTGTTTCTCCCCTCCCTGTTCCTCCCCCTCCCTCCCTCCCTCCCTCTCCCCCCCACCTCTCTCTGCCCTCACTATCTACCCCCCTCCCTCTCTAGACGCGCCTGCGAGTTGGGGGCTATGCGTCAGTAGATGGGGCAGTTATGGGGTAATAGGAGCAAATTAATATAATTCATATATTGACAAGGGGGGTAGTTAGCGCGTGTGCGGGGGTAGTTCGTGTATGGGAGTGGTTAATGTGTATGACCCCCCCCCCCCCCCCCCCATTGGGGGAACAGACCCAACGGGTCTGCACTTGGTCTAGTTCTCCTTAATTCTACCACAACCAAAGAAGAAGCTGCTATAGCTATTGCCAACCTCTCAGATGCTCAGAAGCTGTACCTCATACAGAATCACTTTAAACTGGGTCCAACATACAAATATTGTGCCTTCTATAAGAATGGATGCTGGTGAAGATTTAACCCTGACTGGTTACGAGCATACCCCTGGCTTGTATATAGCGATCAAGTGGATGCCGTCTTTTGCCTACATTAAAACATAGAAAATAGGTGCAGGAGTAGGCCATTCGGCCCTTCGAGCCTGCACCGCCATTCAATATGATCATGGCTGATCATCCAACTCAGTATCCCGTACCTGCCTTCTCTCCATACCCCCTGATCCCTTTAGCCACAAGGGCCACATCTAACTCCCTCTTAAATATAGCCAATGAACTGGCCTCAACTACCCTCTGTGGCAGAGTTCCAGAGATTCACCACTCTCTGTGTGAAAAATGTTTTTCTCATCTCGGTCCTAAAGGATTTCCCCTCTATCCTTAAGCTGTAACCCCTTGGACTTCCTGGACTTCCCCAACATCGGGAACAATCTTCCTGCATCTAGCCTGTCCAACCCCTTAAGAATTTTGTACGTTTCTATAAGATCCCCCCTCAATCTCCTAAATTCTAGCGAGTACAAGCCGAGTCTATCCAGTCTTTTTTCATATGAAAATCCTAACATCCCAGGAATCAGTCTGGTGAACCTTCTCTGCACTCCCTCTATGGCAATAATGTCCTTCCTCAGATTTGGAGACCAAAACTGTACGCAATACTCGAGGTGTGGTCTCACCAACACCCTGTAGAACTGCAGTAGAACCTCCCTGCTCCTATACTCAAATCCTTTTGCTATGAATGCTAACATACCATTCGCTTTCTTCACTGCCTGCTGCACCTGCATGCCTACTTTCAATGACTGGTGTACCATGTCACCCAGGTCTCGTTGCATCTCCCCTTTTCCTAATCGGCCACCATTCAGATAATAGTCTGCTTTCCTGTTTTTGCCACCAAAGTGGATAACCTCACATTTATCCACATTATACTGCACCTGCCATGCATTTGCCCACTCACCCAGCCTATCCAAGTCACCTTGCAGCCTCCTAGCATCCTCCTCACACCTCACACTGCCCCCCAACAACAGGAAATCACTTGTCGTCAAGTCAAGGTAAGTCAAGTCTATTTGTCACATACACTTACAAGATGTGCAGTAAAATGAAAGTGGCAATGCCTGCGGATTGTGCAAAACAACGGAACAGGTGCTCCTGAATGTATATTGCCATTTACCACTACTTCTACTAATGCAAGGGCATTCGTTGGCCTTGCCCTGTAAACCAACTCTGGTTCCGCAAATCCTGTCATGCCACCCCCCTTTTTGAAAAGCTTCGTACGGGCCTGACATCCTCAAAAAATTCCAGAAGATTAGTCAAGTATGATTTCCCCTTCGTAAATCCACGCTGACTCGGACCGATCCTGTTACTGCTATCCAAATGTGCTGCTATTTCATCTTTTATAATTGACTCCAGCATCTTCCCCACCACCGATGTCAGGCTAACTGGTCTATAATTCCGTTTTCTCTCTCCCGCCTTTCTTTAAAAGAGGAATAACATTAGCTACCCTCCGATCCACAGGAACTGATCCTGAATCTATAGAACATTGGAAAATGATCACCAATGCATCCACAATTTCTAGAGCCACTTCCTTAAGTACCCTGGGATGCAGACCATCAAGCCCTGGGGATTTATCAGCCTTTAGTCCCATCAGTCTACCCAACACCATTTCCTGCCTAAAGTGGATTTCCTTCAGTTCCTCTGACACCCCATATCCTCTGGCCACTACTACGTCAGGAAGATTGTTTGTGTCCTCCTTTGTGAAGACGGATCCAAAGTACCTGTTCAACTCATCTGCCATTTTCTTGTTCCCCATAATAAATTCACCTTTTTCAGTCTTCAAAGGTCCAACTTTGGTCTTAACTATTTTTTTACTCTTCACATACCTAAAGAAGCTTTTACTCTGGGAATTAGAGCAAAAAACATTCTAGGAGATTGTAGAGAGTTCTAAGCACAATAAGGTGGTCATAGTAGGGGATTTTAACTTTCCTAATATAGACAGGGACTGCCATAGTGTTAGATGGGGTAGAAATTGTTGAGTATGTTCTGGAAGGTTTCTTCACATAACATATAGAAGATCCCACTAGGGAGAGAACTAAGCTCGACCTACTCTTTTGAAATGTGTCTTTCTTTCCACCACTTAAACCAAAACTTTAGATTTTAACTAAAATATACAACCTCGTATTTAGTTACTCGAATCCTGTTTATTATTAATGAATCTTCCATTTCATTTATAGACTTGTAGCTTTTTGTAGCTTTCTTCGGTCCTCAAAATCAATCGTACGCCTGCCGTTGTTGTATCAAACTTTATTGACATGGAAAATGGTATTTAGATTCTCATTTTAGACACACCATCATGGACTCATTACTTCACATTTATGCACTTCTTAGGAATTCCTGACTCAAGTTTTTTCTCCTTCACACAGTCAAATAGCTGAAGGATAACATTGATGCTGGTTGATATAAACCAATTTGATATGGATTACGGATTGGGCAAATGGGCTCTGAAATAAAATCACAAGATTACTTCACATGCCTTTGTCCTGTATGCTGTGTTCAACGGCTGAGTTATCAGATAAGCTTTAACATGTTAATGAACTGATACCTTTGTAAAACTGTTCATTGGCAAGATAAATATTTGATCTAACTGAGAACTGGGTACATATTAATTAAATATATTTCAATTTATATTCTGGACTGTTATATTCAGCAAGGTTATTTTTCAGTCCAGGTTAGATTCTAAAACCTTTATTCAACTCAGATTCTATGGCTGAAATGTTCTTTACATTCAGTTTACTCATCCTATCGTGCAGATGTGCATTTCCATGGCACATTTGACATCCAATCCATTACTTCTGTGCCCAAGTGTGAGTGTTGGAAATTATTTAACAAGAGTACAAACCTGTCCAAGACCAGTACTTTCTACTGGACTTCATTGGATAAATAGCCATGGCAGCCTCCACTCTCTAACAATAGAAAACTAATAGAGCACCATGCTGGAAGTCAAATATTTCCAAATCAAATATAGACAAAATTTACTCCTAAACTACTATCTACATTAATTCAGGCATACATCTTTATTCCAGACTCAAATAATCCATTTTGGTGGCTACTGTTCCTTAACAGAACTAAATGACATGCAGATCTTCCCATTCTGTATGAAATTATATAAATTTGCACCAACACAAGTATTGCCTTATTATAAATGAAATTTGTTCATGAACTTCAGCAAACATTTGACTCTTGCTATGATGGATGGGAGATTAGCAGCACCTCAAACCAATTGGTATAAATAGCTGAAAATGCCATGTTTGCTGTTTTTGGGGGGAATCATAGGGAGATTAGCAACAACCCCATAGAAATTGAGGATTGTAATCTAATGTACTGAACAAGAACAACAGCAAAACATAATTATCTAACATTGTGAACAAACTAAGAATGTCCCAAAATGCTTCAAATGAGTTTTATTAAATAATGTTGGACAGGGATCCACACAAGAGTAAATAACCAAACGCTTGGTCAAAGAAGTTGATTTTAAAAAGTATTTTAAAGAAGGAAAGAAATCTGGTGAGATGTATGCTGGGAATTCCAGAATGCAGTCTCTTCCCAGCATAAGGAATGAATAGGGAATGTTCACAAGAAATGGATGATGGCAAATAACTGGAAGGGTTAAACAGTGAGTCGAGATAGTAAAACAGAGAAGGACAAGAACAAGAATGACAGCAAATACAGAATGGACATTTCTGGCAATGCCAGCAGTTGTCTATCCTCAGTGGCCCCTGAACTGAGGCAGTTAAGACTCAATCATATTTGTAGGGTTGGAGTCACATACAAATCAGAATGAGAATGGATAACATATTTCCTTTCCTGCAGATCATTCATTAGATAGATGGGTTTTACAAAATATTTGTAGTTTCATGTATAGGAAGGAACTTCAGATGCTGCTTTAAACTGAAGATAGACAGAAAAGACTGGAGTAACTCAGCGGAATAGGTGACGTCTCGGGTTGAGACCCTTCACCATACTCGACCCGAAACATCACCTTTCTCCAGAGATGCTGCCTGACCCGCCGAGTTACTCCAGCTTTTCGTGTCTATCTACTAGTTGTTTCATGTTACCTGCACTGAGACTTCTTCAATTTAATTCAACTTCCCTTGCTGTCATGGTGAGATTTGGGATGCCATCTCTAGATTTATGGTCCCCATCTCTCATTATGGTATCTTATCCACAATGTAGAACATATGAATTTGCATAGGAATGTTTTGGAATAGGGTTTGAGCTAACAGTCATGAGTGAAGGCTAAACCAGGAGATGATCTAAAGCAGGTGCTGGTAGGAGGTGGAAATAGTGATGGTGCAGATGTGTAGATCAAATGTCATCTCGAGGCTACAAATGACATGAAGGAAATGGACAGTCTGGTTCATTTCAGAGTTGATGCTTGGTAAATTTTTTTCTATCATTTCAGTCTTTCCAATATTTAGTTAGAAAAATATTTGACATGTGGTACGAAAGTGGTGGGATTGGCTTGTTGGCAAAAGTAGTTAATAAACACCATGTTTACTGATTACTAGACCAAGTGCAGACCCATTGGGTCTGTTTCCCCAACGGCGTTTGTGGGGGGGGGGGGGGGGGGGGGGTGAGAAGAGGGGAGAGGAGGAGGAGGAAACGGGATAGATTTGGGAGGGAAAGGAGGGGGTGAGAGAGATGTGGGTGAGGGGTGATGGGGAGGGAGGGGAGGAGGGAGGGAGGGGGAGAGGGGTGGGGGGAGTGATGGAAGAGGGACAGAGGGATAGGGGGAAGGGGGTGGGGGGAGAGAGGGAAGGGGGTGGGGTAGAGAGGGAAGGGGGATGGGGGAGAGAGGGATGGGAGAGGGAGAGGGGTGAGGAGAGGGAGAGGGGGAGGAGAGAAGGGGGAGAGAAGTGGAAGAGTGGGGAGGGAAGGAGGGGTAGAGAGGGAGCGGGAGTGGTGGAAGAGGGACGGGGGAGTGGTGGAAGAGGGACAGAGGGGTAGGGGGAAGGGGGGTGGTGGTAGAGAGGGAAGGGGGGTGGGGGAGAGAGGGATGGGTGGGAGAGGGGTGAGGAGAGGGAAACATAGAAATAAGGTGCAGGAGTATGCCATTCGGCCCTTCGAGCCTGCACCACCATTCAATATGATCATGGCTGATCATCCAACTCAGTATCCTGGACCTGCCTTCTCTCCATACCCCCTGATCCCTTTAGCCACAAGGGCCACATCTAACTCCCTCTTAAATATAGCCAATGAACTGGCATCAACTACCTTCCGTGGCAGAGAATTCCAGAGATTCACCCTCTCTGTGTGAAAAATGTTTTTCTCATCTCGGTCCTAAAAGATTTACCCCTTATCCTTAAACTGTGACCCCTTGTTCTGGACTTCCCCAACATCCGGAACAACCTTCCTGCATCTAGCCTGTCCAACCCCTTAAGAATGTTGTACGTTTCTATAAGATCCGTCCTCAATCTTCTAAATTCTAGCGTGTACAAGCCGAGTCTATCCAGTCTTTCTTCATATGAAAGTCCTGACATCCCAGGAATCAGTCTGGTGAACCTTCTCTGTACTCCCTCTATGGCAACAATGTCTTTGAGCATTGGGCATTGTGACATCACACAATGGAACGTTCACCAGATGCTGGGGCTCCTGCAAAGGCATATGTAAAAGATTCCATTCCGATTGGACATATGTGAACATTGGGCATTGTGACATAACACGATGGAACGTTCACCTGGGGCTGGGGCTGCTTCTATGGGTGAGATGCCAGTTTTTTTTTGAAATATTGGGGTGGGGGGGAGAAGGATTTGAATAAAAATGTGTACATAAACACGACGAAATGTAATCAGGAGTTTCTATAAGATCCTCCCTCAATCTTCTAAAATCTAGTGGACATCTTTGAGCATTGGGCATTGTGACATCACACAATGGAACGTTCACCAGGGGCTGGGGCTGGGGCTGGGGCTGATTCTATGGGTTAGAAGCCAGTTTATTTTTGAAATATTGGGGGGGGGGAGAAGGATTTGATTACAAATGTGTACTTAAACATGACGAAATGTAATGAGGAGCGGATACTTAGAAAGAAAAGTGAAATCTCTACTGAAATGGAAAAGATGTCGGCGATTCTGCGTCTGGTTTCGGAGTTGCAGGGAATCAAAGGAAGAAATGCGGCCGGCAGCTGGCCATGTAAATGGATCCATTCCGATTGGACATCTGTGAGTATTGGGCATTGTGACATCACACGATGGAACGAATCAAAAGGCAGAAAGGCAGCCGGACGGCAGGCACACAGTTTTATATATTAACTAGACCAAGTGCAGACCCGTTGGGTCTGTTTCCCCAACGGCGTTTGCGGGGGGGGGGGGGGGGCTGAGGCATCACACTCACATTAACCACCCCCCAAACACACAGGTGGGGGGAGGGGGGGGTGAGAAGAGGGGAGGGAGGGGAGAGGAGGAGGAGGATGAAACGGGACAGATTTGGGAGGGAAAGGAGAGCGGGGTAGGGGGTGAGGGAGTGGGATGGGGAGAAAGATGTGGGTGAGGGGGGGGATGGGGAGGGAGGGGAGGAGGGTGGGAAGGGGAGAGGGGTTGGTGGAGAGAGGGGAAAGAGTGGGGAGGGAGAGTGGAGGGGGAAGAGAAGTGAAGTGGAAGAGAGGGAGGAGAGAGGGATGGGGAGGGGAGAGAGATGTGGGGGGGAGGGATGGGGACGGAGAGGAGGAGGGAGGGGTGAGAGTGTGGAGGAAGGGGGAAGAGTGTGGAGGGAGGGGGAGAGGTGGGGGGAGAGGGGGGAAAGAGTGGGGAGGGATAGTGGGAGGGGGGAGAGGTGGAAGAGTGGGGAGGGTCAGAGGGGTAGGGGGAAGGGGTGGGGGGGAGAGGAGAGGGGAGGGAGGGGGAGAGAGAGGGGTGGGGGAGGGAAAGGGGTGGGGTGAGGGAGAGAAGTGGAAGAGTGGGGAGGGAGGGGAAGGGGGAGTGGTGGAAGAGGGACAGAGGGGTAGGGGGAAGGGGGCGGGGGGAGTGAGGGAAGGGGATAGGGTAGAGAGTGAAGGGGGGTGGGGAGAGAGGGATGGGTGGGAGAGGGAGAGGGGTGAGAAGAGGGAAACTTAAAAAAATATAAATTAGGTGCAGGAGTAGGCCATTCAGCCCTTCGAGCCTGCACCTCCAGTCAATATGATCATCCAACTCAGTATCCTGTACCTTCCTTCTCTCCACACCCCCTGATCCCTTTAGCCACAAGGGCCACATCTAACTCCCTCTTAAATATAGCCAATGAACAGGCCTCAACTACCTTCTGTGGCAGTGAATTCCAGAGATTCACCACTCTCTGTGTGAAAAATGTTTTTCTCATCTCGGTCCTAGAAGATTTCCCCCTTATCCTTAAACTGTGACCCCTTGTTCTGGACTTCTCCAACATCGGTTTCTATAAGATCCCCCCTCAATCTTCTAAAATCTAGCGAGTACAAGCCGAGTCTATCCAGTCTTTCTTCATATGAAAGTCCTGACATATCAGGAATCAGTCTGGTGAACCTTCTCTGTACTCCCTCTATGGCAAGAATGTCTTTGAGCATTGGGCATTGTGACATCACACAATGGAACGTTCACCATTGGCTGGGGCTCCTGCAAAGGCATATGTAAATGAATCCATTGCGATTGGACATCTGTGAGCATCGGGCATTGTGACATCACACGATGGAACGTTCAGCAGGGGCTGGCGCTGCTTCTATGGGTGTGAAGCCAGTTTATTTTTGAAATATTGGGGGGGTGGGGGAGGATTTGATTAAAAACGTGTACTTAAACACGACGGAATGTAATGAGAAGCGGATACTTAGAAAGAAAAATGAAATCTCTACCGAAATGGAAAAGATGTCGGTGATTCTGCGTCCGGTTTCGGAGTTGCAGGGAATCAATGGAAGAAATGCGGCCGGAAGCCGTACATGTAAATGGATCCATTCCGATTGGACGTCTGCGAGCGTCGGGCATCGCGATTGGACGTCTGCGAGCATCGGGCATTGAGACATCGCACGGCGGGAACGAATCGAAAGGCAGAAAGGCAGCCGGACGGATGTCGGACGGATGGGGCGAGAGTTTTATAGAATAACTAGACCAAGTGCAGACCCGTTGGGTCTGTTTCCCCAACGGCGTTTGCGGGGGGGGGGGGGGGGGTGAGAAGAGGGGAGGGAGGGGAGAGGAGGAGGAGGAGGAAACGGGATAGATTTGGGAGGGAAAGGAGAGCGGGGTAGGGGGTGAGAGATGGGGAGAGAGATGTGGGGGAGGGGGGATGGGGAAGATGGGGAGGAGGGAGGGAGGGGGAGAGGGGTGGGGGGGAGAGGGGAAAGAGTGGGGAGGGAGAGTTGAGGGGAAGGGGGAGAGGTGGAAGAGTGGTGAGGGAGGTGGAGAGGGGTAGGGGGAGTGATGGAAGAGGGACAGAGGGATAGGGGGAAGGGGGCGGGGGGAGAGAGGGAAGGGGGTGGGGTAGAGAGGGAAGGGGGGTGGGGGAGAGAGGGATGGGAGAGGGAGAGGGGTGAGGAGAGGGAGAGGGGGAGGAGAGAAGGGGGAGAGAAGTGGTAGAGTGGGGAGGGAAGGAGGGGTAGAGGGGTAGCGGGAGTGGTGGAAGAGGGACGGGGGAGTGGTGGAAGAGGGACAGAGGGGTAGGGGGAAGGGGGGGGGGGTAGAGAGGGAAGGGGGGTGGGGAAGAGAGGGATGGGTGGGAGAGGGAGAGGGGTGATGAGAGGGAAACATAGAAATTAAGTGCAGGAGTATGCCATTCGGCCCTTCGAGCCTGCACCACCATTCAATATGATCATGGCTGATCATCCAACTCAGTATCCTGTACTTGCCTTATCTCCATACCCCCTGATCCCTTTAGCCACAAGGGCCACATCTAACTCCCAATGAACTGGCCTCAACTACCTTCCGTGGCAGAGAATTCCAGAGATTCACCTCTCTGTGTGAAAAATGTTTTTCTCATCTCGGTCCTAAAAGATTTACCCCTTATCCTTAAACTGTGACCCCTTGTTCTGGACTTCCCCAACATCCGGAACAACCTTCCTGCATCTAGCCTGTCCAACCCCTTAAGAATTTTGTACGTTTCTATAAGATCCGCCCTCAATCTTCTAAATTCTAGCATGTACAAGCCGAGTCTATCCAGTCTTTCTTCATATGAAAGTCCTGACATCCCAGGAATCAGTCTGGTGAACCTTCTCTGTACTCCCTCTATGGCAACAATGTCTTTGAGCATTGGGCATTGTGACATCACACAATGGAACGTTCACCAGGTGCTGGGGCTCCTGCAAAGGCATATGTAAATGAATCCATTCCGATTGGACATATGTGAACATTGGGCATTGTGACATCACACGATGGAACGTTCGCCAGGGTCTGGGGCTGGGGCTGCTTCTATGGGTGAGATGCCAGTTTTTTTTTGAAATATTGGGGTGGGGGGGAGAAGGATTTGAATAAAAATGTGTACATAAACACGACGAAATGTAATCAGGAGTTTCTATAAGATCCTCCCTCAAACTTCTAAAATCTAGTGGACACCTTTGAGCATTGGGCATTGTGACATCACACGATGGAACGTTCACCAGGGGCTGGGGCTGGGGCTGATTCTATGGGTTAGAAGCCAGTTTATTTTTGAAATATTGGGGGTGGGGGGTGGAGGGAGAAAGATTTGATTGAAAACGTGTACTTAAACACGACGAAATGTAATGAGGAGCGGATACCTAGAAAGAAAAGTGAAATCTCTACCGAAATGGAAAAGTTGTCGGCGATTCTGCGTCTGGTTTCGGAGTTGCAGGGAATCAAAGGAAGAAAGGCGGCCGGCAGCTGGCCATGTAAATGGATCCATTCCGATTGGACATCTGCGAGTATTGGGCATTGTGACATCACACGATGGAACGAATCAAAAGGCAGAAAGGCAGCCGGACGGCAGGCACACAGTTTTATATATTAACTAGACCAAGTGCAGACCCGTTGGGTCTGTTTCCCCAACGGCGTTTGCGGGGGGGGGGGGGGGGGCTGAGGCATCACACTCACATTAACCACCCCCCAAACACACAGGTGGGGGAAGGGGGGGGGTGAGAAGAGGGGAGGGAGGGGAGAGGAGGATGAAACGGGACAGATTTGGGAGGGAAAGGAGAGCGGGGTAGGGGGTGAGAGAGGGGGATGGGGAGAAAGATGTGGGTGAGGGGGGGGATGGGGAGGGAGGGGAGGAAGGGGAGAGGGGTTGGTGGAGAGAGGGGAAAGAGTGGGGAGGGAGAGTGGAGGGGAAAGAGAAGTGAAGTGGAAGAGAGGGAGGAGAGAGGGATGGGGAGGGGAGAGAGATGTGGGGGGGAGGGATGGGGACGGAGAGGAGGAGGGAGGGGTGAGAGTGTGGAGGAAGGGGGAAGAGTGTGGAGGGAGGGGGAGAGGTGGGGGAGAGGGGGAAAGAGTGGGGAGGGATAGTGGGAGGGGGGAGAGGTGGAAGAGTGGGGAGGGTCAGAGGGGTAGGGGGAAGGGGTGGGGGAGAGAGGGGAGGAGGGGAGAGGGGAGGGGGAGGGAAAGGGGTGGGGTGAGGGAGAGAAGTGGAAGAGTGGGGAGGGAGGGGAAGGGGGAGTGGTGGAAGAGGGACAGAGGGGTAGGGGGAAGGGGGCGGGGGAGTGAGGGAAGGGGATAGGGTAGAGAGTGAAGGGGGGTGGGGGAGAGAGGGATGGGTGGGAGAGGGAGAGGGGTGAGAAGAGGGAAACTTAGAAACATAGAAATTAGGTGCAGGAGTAGGCCATTCAGCCCTTCGAGCCTGCACCTCCAGTCAATATGATCATGGCTGATCATCCAACTCAGTATCCTGTACCTTCCTTCTCTCCACACCCCCTGATCCCTTTAGCCACAAGGGCCACATCTAACTCCCTCTTAAATATAGCCAATGAACAGGCCTCAACTACCTTCTGTGGCAGTGAATTCCAGAGATTCACCACTCTCTGTGTGAAAAATGTTTTTCTCATCTCGGTCCTTGAAGATTTCCCCCTTATCCTTAAACTGTGACCCCTTGTTCTGGACTTCCCCAACATCGGTTTCTATAAGATCCCCCCTCAATCTTCTAAAATCTAGCGAGCACAAGCCGAGTCTATCCAGTCTTTCTTCATATGAAAGTCCTGACATCTCAGGAATCAGTCTGGTGAACCTTCTCTGTACTCCCTCTATGGCAAGAATGTCTTTGAGCATTGGGCATTGTGACATCACACAATGGAACGTTCACCATTGGCTGGGGCTCCTGCAAAGGCATATGTAAATGAATCCATTGCGATTGGACATCTGTGAGCATCGGGCATTGTGACATCACACGATGGAACGTTCAGCAGGGGCTGGCGCTGCTAGGAGGAAGGGGGCGGGTTGAGAGAGGGAAGGGGGTGGCGTAGAGAGGGAAGGGGGGTGGGGGAGAGAGGGATGGGTTGGAGAGGGAGAGGGGTGATGAGAGGGAAACATAGAACCATTGAAATTAAGTGCAGGAGTAGGCCATTCGGCCCTTCGAGCCTGCACCACCATTCAATATGATCGTGGCTGATCATCCAACTCAGTATCCTGTACCTGCCTTCTCTCTATACCCCCTGATCCCTTTAGCCACAAGGGCCACATCTAACTCTCTCTTAAATTCAGCCAATGAACAGGCTTCAACTACCTTCTGTGCCAGTGAATTCCAGAGATTCACCACTCTCTGTGTGAAAAATGTTTTTCTCATCTCGGTCCTAAAAGATTTACCCCTTATCCTTAAACTGTGACCCCTTGTTCTGGACTTCCTCAACATCTGGTACAATCTTCCTGCATCTAGCCTGTCCAACCCCTTAAGAATTTTGTACGTTTCTATAAGATACCCCCTCAATCTTCTAAATTCTAGCATGTACAAGCCGAGTCTTTCGTCATATGAAAGTACTGACATCCCAGGAATCAATCTGGTGAACCTTCTCTGTACTCCCTCTATGGCAACAATGCATTTGAACATTGGGCATTGTGACATCACACATTGGAACGTTCACCAAGTGCTTGTGCTCCTGCAAAGGCATATGTAAATGAATCCATTCCGAATGGACATATGTGAGCATTGGGCATTGTGACATCACACGATGGAACGTTCACCAGGGGCTGGGGCTGTTTCTATGGGTGAGAAGCCAGTTTATTTTTGAAATATTTTGGGGGGGGGGGGGGGGGGGGGGGGGAGAAGGATTTGTTTAAAAACGTGCACTTAAACACGACGAAATGTAATGAGGAGCGGATACTTAGAAAGAAAAGTGAAATCTCTACCAAAATGGAAAAGATGTCGGCGATTCTGCTTTCCCCCTTATCCTTAAACTTTGACCCCTTGTTCTGGTCTTCCCCAACATCCGGAACAATCTTTCTGCATCTAGCCCGTCCAACCCCTTAAGAATTTTATATGTTTCTATAAGATACCCCCTTAATCTTCTAAAATCTAGCGAGTACAAGGCGAGTCTATCCAGTTTTTCTTCATATGAAAGTTCTGACATTCCAGGAATCAGTAAGGTGAACCTTCTCTGTACTCCCTCTCTATGGCAACGATGTCTTTGAGCATTGGGCATTGTGACATCACACGATGGAACGTTCACCATTGGCTGGTGCTCCTGCATAGGCATATGTAAATGAATCCATTCCGATTGGACATATGTGAACATCGGGCATTGTGACATCACACGATGGAACGTTCAGCAGGGGCTGGTGAAGCTTCTGTGGGTGAGAAGCCAGTTTAGTTTTGAAATATTGGGGGGGGGGGGGGGGGGGGGGTAAGGATTTGTTTAAAAACGTGTACTTAAACACGACGAAATGTAATAAGGAGCGGATACATAGAAATAAAAGTGAAATCTCTACCGAAATGGAAAAGACGTCGGCGATTCTGCGTCCGGTTTCGGAGTTGCAGGGAATCAAAGGAAGAAATGCGGCCGGAAGCCGTACATGTAAATGGATCCGTTCCGATTGGACGTCCGAGAGCGTCGGGCATCGCGATTGGACGTCTGCGAGCATGGGGCATTGTGACATCGCACGGCGGGAACGAATCGAAAGGCAGGAAGGGATCCGGACGCCAGCCGGACGGATGGGGCGAGACTTTTATATAATAGATAGATAGATAGATAGATAGATAGATAGATAGATAGATAGATAGATAGATAGATAGATAGATAGATAGATAGATAGATAGATAGATAGATAGATAGATAGATAGATAGATGTTGCTAAGACGTGATTTGTAGATGGGAAATAGGATGGGACTGAAGTTTTTTGAGGGAGGGCACAAGTGGCAAGCGTACAGCGATGTTACAAAACTTACCTTCATCGGCGCTGCAGTTCTGCCACTGGCCGTGTGCGCGACTTTGGCGCCTTTGAGGGGGGGGTGGGGGATTAAAATGCCGTTTTCTCCTGCTTTTCGGAGGCGGACTTCCTCGGGCAGCTAGCTGCTGAAGAACAATCAATCGGACTTCCGTTCCCGATTTTTTTATTTATTTAATCGCGAGACAATTTTATAATTACATTAAAATAAAAGGCGACTTCTAACGCCCTCAATGCCTACAGTGTGACGGATCGCATGAACGGGACAAAACAAAATGTAAGTCGTATATTTTACATATAAACTTGTTTCTTGGGATGGCTTCAATCAAATTTTACGATGCGAAAATGTTATTTGGGCCCCATACGAACAGGCAGTGTTTTTCCTGCCGATATGGGGTTCAAATTCACCGCAAATGCGTTCCAGAAAAACCCACTTAGCAAGATGATTTAAATGCTCTTTTTTTTTGCACAATCATGTCATAAGAGCATCTAAATCGTCTATATTTTGTGTTATTGTCTCCCCTAGTCAATATTTATATACTAAATATCAGTTTTAGTCCCATGTATTATGCAAAAAAATAACAATTTAAATTATATTGAGTGGATGTTTCTAGATTAATTTATGGGAATTAAACATTAAATTCCTTCCATCTGGCATATAAATTCATGACAGTGAGATTTAAAAAACATGTTATATTGTGAATGCTTGTGTGAATGGGATTAGTTTGTTATTTGGATACTTAGGCTATTTTTTTTTTTAAATCCTTTTCTTAAGAAATGGAATCTACAGGACATTCTTAATGGGAAAGTAGTGGGCAGAAAGGCATGTCATGTGTGGTTTGAAGAGCAAAAAATTGTAGTTTACAATGCCAAAATTGAAAAGTTGAGGGAAAACAAGGTGTACAGAGTTGCTTATTGATTACAATCTGAGGAGAATGATGATGCTACTGATTATGATATGCCAATGTACCAGCTAGCAACTGATCTTCTCCATAAAGACTTGGTCTATTGCTGGAAATTGGAATTTATTTACCTATCTGTTATGGATTTACAGCATATAATACAATAATATTACACTGATCTTGAGAATATCACATTTTTCCATTTTCAAGGCAGTCTGGGTGTTTATTACTATTTCCGTCACAATTTTGTAACTACAATTAGGTGATTAGCTAATTATAATCCTTTAATTTCAGGTCATCCAAGTAAGATGCTTTATATTTGTTTCAGAATGCTTCAATCTATAATAACTGAAAATTTCATTCAGTTCTCTTGATTTTTAAGAAAGTTATGGGCTTTTGACTGTTATTTGGGCCCCATACGCCCAAATTGACTTAACACAGCATTTGTGTTAAGTCAATGGAAAAGCAATAGGGAACAAGATGCTAATTTCCGAGTATGAAAATGGTCATAACCTTTTTTAATACTGAAGATATGAACCAGGTGAATTAGGTGTCAAATTAAACTTCTTTTTATGCTTTATGGGATAAATTGCAGACTTGATTTATAAAATCTCAAAATGTTGTAACATTGCTACGTACAGTACCACATAACTTTGTACTGCTCGGTCAAGTTACCCTTCAACCTGTATTTTATATAAAACATCCCAGTTGATCCAATCTTTCCCCAAATCTAAAATGTTCCAATCCAATGTGCTTGTAAATATCCTCCGCACCCTCTCCGGTAAATCACATATTTTTTGGTGGCCAGAGTTATGTACAGTACCAAGGTGTTATATAACTAATGTAATTGAATTTGGCATGACCTTGTTGTTCTTTGAAATTAAGTACCTTGGCTAATAAAACAAAGCACCCAATGTACCTTAATAACCTTATTTAATGTGTATTCCCTCTCAAATACATGATCTCATGCTTATCTAGATTAAATTTCATTTGCTACTTTTCTATCCGACTCATCAGACCAGACCAACAGTCTGAAGAAGGGTCTCGACCCAAAACGTCACCTATTCCTTTTCTCCAGAGATGCTGACCCGCTGAGATACTCCACCTTTCTGTGTCTAACTTCGATTAAAACCAGTATCTGCAGTCCCTTCCTACATATCTACATTTTCGTACATGCTAAAGCTTTCTTGCTCACTGTTTTTCAATGGCGGTTTTTGAAATCATCTGCAAGCCATTCATATTCAGTTCAAAACAATGGGATAAGCTGTCGAGTAACCAGACTGATAACAACCACTGTGTCAATCTTGGAGGTGTTCAGTGAAACGATTGCTGAGCCTGCGCTTGGTCTTGCTGATATATTGGAGTCCACACCTGGAACAGTAGGTACAGTAGATGAGGTTGGAGGAGGTGCTAGTCAACCTCTGCCTCACCTGAAAGGACTGTCAGGGGGAGGAGGTACAGGGACAGGTGTTGCATTGTCTGCAGTTGCAGGGGAAGGTAACTGGGGAGGAGGTGGTTTGGGTGGGAAGGGATGAGTTAACCAGGGAGTTGCAGAGGTGACGGTCTCTGCGGAAAGCGGTGGAGATGGGAAGATGTGGCTAGTGGTGGGATCCCGTTGGAGGTGGTGAAAATGTCGGAGGATGATGTCTTTCCAATCAGGTTTCAGGGCTCACCACAGCACAGTCTGCCTTGTTGAAGGTACATAATGACCTACTGCTTACCGTTGACTCCGGCGACTGTGCAATCCTGCTCCTTCTCAACCTCAGCGCAGCATTTGACACTGTCGACCACACCATCCTAATTGACCGTCTCCGGTACGGGGTTGGTATTGATGGCACTGCCCTGAGCTGGTTCATCTCCTACCTCAAAGGTAGGAGTTTCTCTACCAACATAGGAAACTCTTTCTCCTCCCCAGCTAGTCTCTGCTGTGGGGTTCCACAAGGTTCCATCCTTGGCCCCATTCTCTTCTCCCTGTATATGCTCCCCTCAGGCCAAGTCATTGAAAGGCACGGCATTTCCTTCCATTGCTATGCAGACGATACACAACTCTATCTCCCCCTGAAGCCCAATAACCAATCAAATCTGCTTAACATTACCCGCTGCCTCGAGGATATCAAGTGCTGGATGGCCCAGAACTTCCTCCAACTAAACGAGAGTAAGTCTGAGGTCATCCTTCTCAGCCCCTCAGACTCAATCAAAATGATAGCAGGCAGCTTTGGAAGCCTTACTCCACTATTCAAACCTCACGTCAAAATCCTTGGCGCGATATTTGACTCAGCACTGAAATTTGACAAACACGTCAATGCCGTGGTAAAAGCTAGCTTCTTTCAGCTTCGGATGATAGCTAAAATAAAACAATTCCTCCAGTTTAATGACCTCGAAAATATCATCCACACATTTATCTCCTCCTGCCTAGATTACTGCACCTCCCTTTACACTGGCATCAGCCAATCTTCTCAGTCCCGCCTGCAACTGGTCCAAAACGCCGCAGCGAGACTCCTGACGGGCACCGGAAATAGGGACCACATCACCCCGATCCTGGCCTCTCTCCACTGGCTCCCTGTGCGGTTCCAAATAAATTTCAAGACCCTCCTCTTTGTCTACTTGGGGTTGCTGAATGTCCCGCGGTCTAGGCATAAACTCAGGGACGACCGTGCCTTTGCGGTTGCAGCTCCTAGACTGTGGAACAGCATCCCTCTTCCCATCAGAAATGCTCCCTCCATCAACTCCTTAACATAGAAACATAGAAATTAGGTGCAGGAGTAGGCCATTCGGCCCTTCGAGCCTGCACCGCCATTCAATATGATCATGGCTGATCATCCAACTCAGTATCCCGTACCTGCCTTCTCTCCATACCCTCTGATCCCCTTAGCCACTAGGGCCACATCTAACTCCCTCTTAAATATAGCCAATGAACTGGCCTCGACTACCCTCTGTGGCAGAGAGTTCCAGAGATTCACCACTCTGTGTGAAAAAAGTTCTTCTCATCTCGGTTTTAAAGGATTTCCCCCTTATCCTTAAGCTGTGACCCCTTGTCCTGGACTTCCCCAACATCGGGAGCAATCTTCCTGCATCTAGCCTGTCCAACCCCTTAAGAATTTTGTAAGTTTCTATAAGATCCCATCTCAATCTCCTAAATTCTAGAGAGTATAAACCAAGTCTATCCAGTCTTTGTTCATAAGACAGTCCTGACATCCCAGGAATCAGTCTGGTGAACCTTCTCTGCACTCCCTCTATGGCAATAATGTCCTTCCTCAGATTTGGAGACCAAAACTGTACGCAATACTCCAGGTGTGGTCTCACCAAGACCCTGTACAACTGCAGTAGAACCTCGCTGCTCCTATACTCAAATCCTTTTGCTATGAAAGCTAACATACCATTCGCTTTCTTCACTGCCTGCTGCACCTGCATGCCTACTTTCAATGACTGGTGTACCATGACACCCAGGTCTCGCTGCATCTCCCCTTTTCCTAGTCGGCCACCATTTAGATAATAGTCTGCTTTCCTGTTTTTGCCACCAAAATGGATAACCTCACATTTATCCACATTATACTGCATCTGCCAAACATTTGCCCACTCACCCAGCCTATCCAAGTCACCTTGCAGTCTCCTAGCATCCTCCTCACAGCTAACACTGCCCCCCCAGCTTAGTGTCATCTGCAAACTTGGAGATATTGCCTTCAATTCCCTCATCCAGATCATTAATATATATTGTAAATAGCTGGGGTCCCAGCACTGAGCCTTGCGGTACCCCACTAGTCACTGCCTGCCATTGTGAAAAGGACCCGTTTACTCCTACTCTTTGCTTCCTGTTTGCCAGCCAGTTCTCTATCCACATCAACACTGAACCCCCAATGCCGTGTGCTTTAAGTTTGTATACTAATCTCTTATGTGGGACCTTGTCGAAAGCCTTCTGGAAGTCCAGATACACCACATCCACTGGTTCTCCCCTATCCACGCTACTAGTTACATCCTCGAAAAATTCTATAAGATTCGTCAGACATGATTTACCTTTTGTAAATCCATGCTGACTTTGTCCAATGATTTCACCACTTTCCAAATGTGCTGCTATCCCATCTTTAATAACTGACTCTAGCAGTTTCCCCACTACCGATGTTAGACTAACTGGTCTGTAATACCCCGTTTTCTCTCTCCCTCCCTTCTTAAAAAGTGGGGTTACGTTTGCTACCCGCCAATCCTCAGGACCTACTCCAGAATCTAAAGAGTTTTGAAAGATTATTACTAATGCATCCACTATTTCAGGAGCTACTTCCTTAAGTACTCTGGGATGCAGCCTATCTGGCTCTGGGGATTTATCGGCCTTTAACCCATTCAATTTACCCAACACCACTTCCCGGCTAACCTGGATTTCACTCAATTCCTCCAACTCCTTTGACCCGCGGTCCCCTGCTATTTCCGGCAGATTATTTATGTCTTCCTTAGTGAAGACGGAACCAAAGTAGTTATTCAATTGGTCCACCATATCCTTGTTCCCCATGATCAACTCACCTGTTTCTGACTGCAAGGGACCTACATTTGTTTTAACTAATCTCTTTCTTTTCTAGTCTAGACTAAAAACGTATCTGTTCTCCCAAGCCTTTCCTGACTTCCTCTGAGCGAGGGCTATTTGTATATATGTATGTAGCTTGCTTGTGTATACTATTCTTATAACAAATGTAAAGCATTTTGGTCAACAAGAGTTGTTTTTTAAATGTGCTATATTAATAAATATCCGGTGGGCGGCACGACCGACGTCGCAGCGGCCTCTGCAGTCCGTCTGTCTTTTAAAAAAATATTTTTAAATTTTATTGACCTGTTGAGGGTATAGTTTGTAGTGGGTTTTTGACTGTGTATGTGTGGGGGGCGGGGGGTGGGTTGGGGAAACTTTTAAATCTCTTCCCTGTAAGGGGACCCGACCTTTTTCCTGTCGGGTCTCCGTTGTCGTCTGGGCCTGGCGCCGTGGAGCGGCCTCCAGCCGGAGCCAGCTGGGGGCTCAAGTCGCGGAGCCGGCGGAGCTACGGACCCACCATCGTGGAGCTGGCCGGCTTCGGAGCGTGGAGAGCTGTGGTGGCACGCTGCTGCGACCCGACTCCGGTGGATGGTGACATCGGGAGCTCGCGGGTCCCCGGTGGGAGACCGCTTTGCGGGGCACCGGCAACGGCGACTTCTCCCGCTCGAATTGCAGGGTTGAAGGTGACCTGGAGCGGGGCCTTACATCGCCCGGCGCGGCTTAAACAGCTGCGGGACTTGCTAGCGCCCGCCGGGGGCTCCAGTGTCGGGACCCGGAGCAGGGCCTTGCATCGCCCGGCGCGGCTTTAAGTGGCCGCGGAACTTTCTAGCGCCCGCCGGGGGCTTTGACTTTGACTTTGACATCGGGAGAAGAATGGAGAGCAGGGGAGAGACAAGACTTTGCCTTCCATCACAGTGAGGAGGAGATTCGCTGTGATGGATGTTTGTGTGGATTGTGTTGGTGTGTGTCTTGGTTCTTTTCTTGTTGTATGACTGCAGAAACCAAATTTCGTTTGAACTTCATGTGAGGTTCAAATGACAAATAAACGGTATTGTATTGTAAATGTGACTTGACTGGACAGTATTGGGTGAGGCATCGCGGTACTTACTGCTCCCTCCCTGAAGGGGCGATGCGGCGGGAGTCTCGCCTGCCCCTTGGGCAGCGAGGGCGGAGTCAGGGCGCCTCAGGTTCCTGCAGACGTGGTGCTGCTGCTCGTTATCGTCAGTCTGAGGTTCCGGACACCCTTCGTGCCACCGCCATGGGTCTGCGCAAGAAAAACAAGAACCCGCCGGTGTTCAGTCATGAGTTCATCGTGCAGAACCACGCCGACATCGTGTCGTGTGTCGCCATGGTCTTCCTGCTCGGTCTGATGTTTGAGGTGAGTTAGTGAGCGGCGCCTACCTCCACCCGCATCGGGGTTAGCTCCCTTTCAACGGCCCTCAGTGAGGCTGCTCCCCGGCTCCGGCCGTCCCCGAGACGTGGCATTCCGTGGTGTCGGGCGGATCGTGGACATGTCGGTCCGCTCCGTCGCTCGGCCTGCCTGCCTGCCACCAGTATCCGGACCCTCTCTCTGGGTTGCTTTTTCTCACCCGGACCTGGTCTCAGCCGCCGGGCATTCTGGTAGTTGTAGTGCCCCGTACGTGTGTCCGGGCGGCGGTGGGCGAGTGCAGGACTACAAGCACCACGGTGCAACGCGCGAAACAAGCGGCGTGGCTTGGCTCAGCTCCCCCTCGGGAACAGTTGCCTTTGGGTTGACGTGTCCAATTCGAAGAGCTTCCCGAACCTCATTTTACTCTAAGCTTGCTGATGGTTTCCAAAATGTATATGTATCCATTCTTAACCATGCTGCACTTGAATATCAATTTATGTTTAAAACTACTTGGAAATATAATCCATATGTGCAATTAAAATGTATTTGTCTATTTTGTCACTGCTGCATATGCCCCTGTTCTGCATCGTACTTTGAGAAGTTTGGTGATGTTTTCGTTACTCTTCATCAGTGGTAGAAAGCCTTGCGTGTAAAATTGCAAGAGTTAACCAGGCTTCTTAACTCGGCATGATTTTTCCTGCGAGTGCCTATCTACGTATATCTAAACTTACATCAATGTAATTGCACTCTAGTCAAAGCAACGCGGTGTCATGTTAGCGACATGCCTTTGTAAATGTGTAAATTTAATAAAACCAGCGTTTTTTAATTGGGTGTTGGGTTAAATGTGAGTATACTGATCCAATTATTCACTACAGGTTAATGCTACTTCACTGTACGCATTTGATTACATTTGTGCAAAGTTGTAAGGAGACATGAAGACATGGTACAAAAGTTGCAAGATAAATTTTTGCAAAGCGAGTTACAGTTCATAGAATCAATCAAAAAATTAATACACAAAAACAAGCGTTTTGCTGGTAATATCTGTGATGTTGAATAAGAGCAACCAAACATTATCCCACTTTCTAACACATAGCTCTGCACATCAAGTCCGTAGCTCTACACTTGACTCTTCAAATACACATTAAAATTGTTCCAAAGCGATGGAAGGGTAACTCCATCAGACTTTCTGGCATTGAATTCCAGAGTTCGTTTGCCCTTTTGAAAAAAAAAATCCTCATCTTTTTAAAACTATGCCGTCAGGTTTGGCGCTGTACCCAAGGGAATTGGGTCCTTTCTATTTGCTATTCAACCGCTCTGAATTTAATCCACTGAAATCATCTCCCTTTTGTTCCAAAGGAAACAAGTTTATTTGATATCTCGTCAGATAAAAATTTAGATCCATGTAAATACCTTATCTTCAAATGTATACATGGTATGCAAGGTGTGGTCTAAATTGTACATATGAAGCTGAAGCATAATTATGAGCTCTAAAGTTCTGTGCCTCGGCCTATGTGAAAGCTATGCTATCTTAAGCATCATATTGACTTGCCCTTCTACCTGCCAAACCTCCCCAAATGTCTTTCATAGTTGGCTTTCTTCTCTTCATTTTTAATCTTTTTGAGTTCCAGATTTGTTAGTGCTAGTTTCCTTTGATTAACTCTTTGCTAGTTTAATGTCAGAGGACCTAATGCCATCTTTCCAAGCTTAACATTGGGAATGTTCAGGTTAGTGCAGAATTTTATCATGAGATTGGGTGCTCTCTCTGTAGACTCTGCGCATCTTCTGGCTTGTTGGTAGATGGGTGTTATTCTGGCTGGAGGTCCATGACCAGTGGTGTTCTGCAAGGATCAGTGCTGGGACCTCTGTTTGTGATATGTATAATGACTCGGACAAGAATGTAGATGAATTGGTAGGCAAGTTTTCAGACAACATTAAAATTGGAGTTGCTTACAGTGAAGGATGCTGTGAAACGATACAGCAGGTTATAGTTCAGTTACAGATACGGGCAGAGAAATAGCCATGGAGTTTAATCCATGCAAGTGTGTCCATGCACCTTTGTGCATGGACCATTTGTTTCTTTGCTCAGACCTTGTCTCCAGCATATCCAATCTGTCACCTGGGTGACCACAATAAATTAATTCATCTTTGTTACTTGGCCACTTTTGACTCTTTGATAACATTTTTCATGTCAGCTGGGGGGCACTTGGCACTGCTTCTCCTTTTCACATTACAGACCCGAAAAAAACAAACTATGATCTTCCAACTAGATTTTTCATCTACTCTCGTCTGTCTTTGTAATTCTGACATTGGATTGCAATCAAACCTACTGATATATTCCGAATGGTTTCAAGTGTTGTTCGAGCAGTGAATAACCAGACAAGTGAAGAATATTCTATTAAAATGTTTAAGGTGCCTTGTGGATGGTGAAAGGTTTTTGGAGAAATCATGATCTGCTTGTGTGACTGGTTCCTTGTCAATGTTGACTCTTCAGTATCACAATGATGACAAATGACAGGAAACCCGATGTCAATGCAATGTGGTTGTGCGGTTTTGTTGTAGATGGTCGATGCTTGGTACTTGTTCAGCACATTATCTGAGGTTTATCAAGTAAAGCGTCAAAGGTTTCTAAGTTTTTCTTTGTGCAGGGAAGACATTCTTCATCCTGTTTTTGACTTTGTGATGGAGGGAGATGATTGATCAAATGGTTGCAAAATGATTGATCCTCTAATCCTTTCTAGTGTAATTATTTGTACTGACTCAGCTTGGCAAATCCCCAGCTGAATCTGATTCAGTATTTCAGTCAGGGTGCTTTTAGACCTTTCCTGTGTCACTACACTCAGTTATACCTTTATTGCCCGGAATATATTGAATTAACTGAAGATCACCATCTGTGTTTGTGGCGTGGTCAGGGCAAGATCAAAATGTATCATGTTCTTAGGGCTTCAGGTTCAAAATAGTTATAAATACTCATCTATGTGTTTTGCTCTTGTGCTGGACTTTGGTATTGTTCATGGTGGAGCTAAGTATGTAGCGACTAAATCAATTTTCCCTCCGGCTGGATGTAGCTTTGATATGTCAATTGTTCAATAGCAAATTGTAATGTATTTTTGTTTTGCATTTATGCATGCATGCAGTCCTGTACTTGATGCTTCACCTCAGTTGTTAGCATTTTTCGGCCTGCTTGCGGTTATGATCAGCAAGCTGTCCTGCATTCCTCATTGCTTCCACACTTGCTGGGCACGATAGGATGACTGATATGGGAAGCTACGTGACTAGATTGTAGTGGAAATGAAATCATTACTGTGTGTGAAACCTCATTTTTGTAAATGTATCCCATTTAGTGTGGGTTTTAATGCTGTACAACAAAATTGAGCTGCCCTTACTATTGTTGGTATTGACATCAGCCATTGAAAAGGTTGATGTCCATTTTCCGTGCTGATTTATGGTTAAAATGTTGTTTTTTTAATTTAAATGATTACTTATGATAACTGAGGATATTTTCTTTCCTGTTTTGCAGATGACAGCTAAGATAGCTGTGTCCTTTGTTACTCTGCAATATAATATCACAATTCCTGCAACAGGTATGTTTTCTTAGCGTTTTTGGATTTCTCCGAGCAATACCTTGCATTAAGTAACCCTTGCTTTCCCTCTGTCTCCATCCCTTCACCATCCTGGTTCTCCGACTAGTTTGACTGTCCTCCTGAGTACATTTTACTGATTGTATGCCTCGTTGTCACCTTTCCCTAGTTTAATGATCTATTCTACATTTTCCTTGATCTTCCCCCCCCTTTGATCTCTTGTTTTCATGCTTCCATATCTCTGTCTCCCTCTTCCCCGACTCTCAGATTGAAGAAGGGTCTCGACCATCACGCATTCCTTCTATCCAGAGATGCTGCCTGTCCTGCTGAGTTGCTCCAGCATTTTGTATCTATCTTCGGTTTAAACCAGCATCTGCAGTTCCTCTTTTTCTGGCTGAGCCTCTCGACAGCCTAGCTAATTTATTAACCCAGAGATGAGCTTCCAGCTCAATGTCCTTCGTTACAAAGACCACCTACATTCACCTTCAGAATATTGGGAAAGGTCACCCCTGTCTGTGATTTGACTATGGAAATGATGTGTGGACCAATCTACCATCCACCCATCCAGAATTCTGGGGCCTATCTCCAGACTTCGTCTTCCATTCCAGTATTCAGGCATGAGATTTCTCCACGGATTTTGAAATTTGATAAGTCATCGCCGCTGTTGTGAGACTTCACCCCTTATGAGGCATCAGCGCTATCGACGCCCCACTTCACACCTCCGTGGTGCCGACCCAGGCCCCAACCGCGGGCACCATCGGCCGCTTCGTCCGATCCGGGCTTCTACCCGCGAGGACTCGGGCTTCTACGCGGCGCTCCAGGAGGCGTCGAGACCGCGGCGCCTCGATAACGGCCTCTGGCCGCGTTCACAGGTCGTCGGGATGCCTTCTGGCTGCGCAATACAATGCATTGTTGCATTTCCTACTTGGACTCACCATTGAGTCAGCAATTAGCATTCCTTAATAGTCACTGACTTTGCTGGACATTTTCACATTGCCAGAATCGCCAAAAGAAGATAAAAGATTATTTGCTTATTTTTCTTTTATTTTAAATATAATTTGACCATAGATTTAAATAAATTAAATCTTTAATTTTAAATTTTGGCAAGTGTTATTTTCAAATATGGCTTAAATTCCAAGTTGAGATGTTAATATTTTGTCTACTTAATTTGACTGAGTAGCTATGTAGCACAATATGATCATCTTTGAAGTAGACGGACCATCATTTTCATCCTAACTGTTAAGAGTTGGATTTGAAATTCATTTGGCATTTAAATACAATGGTAAAGGATACTTCTCTATAATTAGAGTAAACAAGCAAGGAACAGGTATCATGTTACAAGTAGGTGTAATATAAAATATTTTCAATATGACATAAGTGTAAACAAGCAAGGAGTTGGTGTCATTTTAAGGTATGATTATCACAAATTTTCTGTGTAAATTAAGAAGTGACAAGCAAGTAAAATGTGCCATTTTAAGGTATAATTTAAAAAAATTACAGTATAAATTAAGGGTAAACGGGCAAGAGAGTATATTGCCTGGACCCCCATCTCTCTTCCTCTTTTTTTCAGTTTTTTTCCCTATCATGCCTGAGTATTACCTCAATTAAACATTTTTCACCCTTGCGTTCAAATTTCTCTATTGTTCCAAGACTCCCTATTTTGGTAACCACAGTCTCCTTCATCACCACAATGCGTTTACTTTTTACCCATTTCTGGACACCTCTTTATTCTGAGTGACGTTTCCTCACTATTTGGCAACCTTGCCTCTGTGAACCCTGAACTCTGAAGTTCCCTCCAAAATATTGTCTCTCCAATTTCCTTCAAATCGTTTCTTAATCCACAATTTTACTTAGTAACTGCTTGCCAGGCTTCTTCTCATTTTCTTGGTCTGATTCCTGTAAGGTGCCTTAGGACATTTTATTATATTAAAGCAGTACATAATACAAGATGTTATCATTATCTTTATCATGGGCTGATGTAAAGTGCTTATTAATGTGATGGTTTTTTGATGAACCTTCGAGTAATTTCTCGCTTTTTGAAATTATTTGCAAGTAACATACTTAAAAACATCAACCGAAGTTTAAAAGTAGTTTGTCATGAATACTGTTGTAGTTGTTGTACATGGTCTTCAATTATTAGTTTTTCTTATTCTACTTATTCCTATTTTCCCATATTCCTTCAGATTTTTTTTTATTGTAATTGTTGGACATGGTCTTCAAATGTTAATGGATTTCTGACATCTCAATCAGCGGGATCCTATAACTATTGCTTGCTTCCATTTTATTGAAATGTACTTTCCTTCTGCTATTGGGATCACATTATAACTTTTTACTGGAGCTTTACAGTAATTGTGTTGAATTCACCTAAAACACCTGAACTCCTTCAACATTAAACCCACCCGTTCTAGAGTAATGATTTTTTATTTCTACTAGCTGAACATTTTGCAATCGTTACTCTCAAGTTTTTTTTATTGTTATTAATTAGTTTATCAACCTAATCATTCTATTTTTTTTATTTGCTTATTATACAATCTTGTAAAGCTTCCATCTTTTTTTGTTTTTTTGTTGTTGTTTTATTGTTGTTTATTTTATTAGAAGTTAATACAGTACAAAACAGTACAGTGGAACCTAATTTTAGGTGCCAACTATGTCATACCATAATCAATTCTATGTACAACCTCTAGTTTTATGTTTTGAGAAGGAAGTAAGCAAGACAAGAAAAAGAAAACAATAGAAAGCGGAAAAATAGATGGTAGAGAATAGAAAAATGTGAAGTGTGTATATAAAAAAAATAAATAAATAAAAAGTGGAAAGTAGAAATAGGAGAGAAGGCCCCTTAAAAGAGAAATTTTCAAATCTTTATTCGGAGATGTAGATCTATCCGGGAAATCAGCAATCTTTACGGTACCGCTGCATCACATGATTCCAAAAAGTCGATGAAAGGAGACCAACTCCTTAGGAATTGGTCATATTTATCTATTAGTCGGAGTCTCATTTCTTCAAGGCGTGCTATGTCCATCATATTCCTAATCCACATTTTAACAGTTGGTATGGTTGTATTTTCCCAAAATTTAAGTATCAATTTCTTTCCAATTATTAACCCATAATTAAAAAAACCGTTTTGGTCTTTATTTAAATTGATATCTTCTACTATTATTCCAAATATAATCCATTCCGTTTTAGGTTCTATTGTGGACATGAAAAGCTTTGTAAATATATCAAATATATCGCTCCAAAATTTATTCAACTTTGTACATCCTACAAATGAATGTGTTATATTAGCGTTTTGAAACACACATTTATCGCATCTGGGAGAGACGTTTGGATAAAATTTATTCAACCTCGTTTTTGAATAATATAGTCTATGTAATAATTTGAATTGAATTAAATTATGTCTTGCATTAATAGAACAATTATGTGTGTTCATCAGATACTTTTCCCATCTATCCTTCGAGATCTTTATCATTAGCTCATGTTCCCAATCTTCTCTTAGTGCTTCTGTTGAGGGTAATTCTCTATTTAATATATTATTATAAAAGTATGATATTAGTTTTTGTGAATCAGCCTTAATATTCATTGCTTCTTCTAAAGGATCTAAAAATATAGTTTGAAATCTATGTATATATTTCTTCATAAAGTCACATATCTGTATATATTTAAAATATTGATTATCCTTCAGTTTAAATTTAAATTTTAAATGTTGAAATGATAACAGTTTGCCCAATTCATACATATCCCCTACTTTCCTAATCCCCAGTCTATCCCATTGTTGATATGTTTTATCGATAAGAGATGGTTTGAATGCGGGGTTGTTCAATAGTGGGGTTAGTACTGATAGATTATTTAATTTCAAGGATACATTTATTTGTTTCCAAATTCCATCTTTAAGATCACATTACTTCATGAATGATTTATGAATTGCATTCTTTTCAATGTATATTTTGTTTTTCTTTTAATTTGACAGTTACATTTGCAGTTATTGATTCTTACAAAATAATCACCTGTGAACGCCTACGTGTACTTTTGTTTTACATATGTAACTTACCTTGTGCATCAATATATCTTGAATTCTTTGTTTCTTTTAGATGAAAAGGATGCATCACGCATTCTTTATCATTATGGCTTTAAGGACGTGGCTACAATTTTCTTTTACACTTTGGTTGCTATTATTCTCCACGCCATTGTGCAAGAGTATGTGCTTGATGTGAGTATGGTTACATTTTTAAAATAATCCCTCAAATGATGTTTTATCCAGCTATCAAATGACTTGAGTTTCATCATTACAGAAAATCAACAGGCGGATGCACTTCTCAAAAACAAAGCACAGCAAATTCAATGAATCTGGACAACTCGGTGCCTTTTACTTGGTTTCTTTTGTCTGGGGAGCATGCATTCTAGGCTCTGTAAGTAAAAATTATTTTCAATAGTTTTTGATTTTGGCAAATATAATGATTGCTTAACAGTCTGAGCAAACATTTTTTCATGTTTACAGGAGAATTACGCATCACATCCTAGGAATTTATGGGAAAGCTACCCACATACGTTGATGCCGTGAGTATTTTTTTATAAAAACATTAATATATCTTCACCTATTTCTATTATTTATTCTTTACAATTTTAATTCTTATAGGCGTGTGCAATGCGGGTGCACTTTTCAATAGAAATAGTAGAATAGTTTCTTTATTGTCATTGTAACATGAACCATGTACAATGAAATTAAAAGATGTCAGCCAGTCAGTGCACCATTCAAACATTTCTAAAAGCTAACGATACATACAAGGTAAAATATTAAAAAAAAGATAAACAACTAAAATAAATATCATGAAAATAGCACGCATAAACACCCAACCCTACATCCTTCTGTCGATTTCACAGTGTACCACAGTCCCTTAGTATGTATCGCCCCTGCGTTCCTTGACGGCTACATTTAGTGCCTTTATAGCAGTGGGGTAAAAACTGTTTTTAAGTCTGTTTGTCCTTGTCCTTGTAGATCTGTACCGTCTGCCTGACGGCAACAGTTCAAACAGGGAGTGTCCGGGGTGGGAAATGTCCTTTATAATACTCTGAGATTTTTTGATGCAGCGGGAACTGTGTAAGTCCTCCAAGGTAAGGAGAGGGCAGCCGACAATCCTCTGGGCGTTGTCAATGCCGTTTGTGCTGGGGTTTTGGGTCTAAAAATGAGTGCCTTATGGTTATAAATGCTTTTCTTCCTTTGAGCACAGCACTTGACCCAAAGTGTAGGAGAAAAGAATCAATCTTGTGGCTCTCTTGGGTGTTTCTTCCAATGTACCTCTAACCCTAAACATCTTGCTTAAACTTGCTGGACACCTCTCCCTGATGAAGCAATGCTGGAATATTATTATTATAATAATAATAATAATAATAATACATTTTATTTATGGGCGCCTTTCAAGAGTCTCAAGGACACCTTACAAAAATTTAGCAGGTAGAGGAAAAACATGTAAGGGGAATGAAATAAATAGTAGAGACATGACTAGTACACAAAGTAAAGACAGAATACAATTAAAAACACAATATGAGGCAATTAATGCACAGATGAAAAGGGAGGGGGACGTGGGGCTAAGGATAGGCAGAGGTGAAGAGATGGGTCTTGAGGCGGGACTGGAAGATGGCGAGGGACACGGAATTGCGGATCAGTTGGGGGAGGGAGTTCCAGAGCCTGGGAGCTGCCCTGGAGAAGGCTCTGTCCCCAAAACTGCGGAGGTTGGATTTGTGGATGGAGAGGAGACCGGCTGATGTGGATCTGAGGGACTGTGAGGGTTGGTAGGGGGAGAGGAGGTCAGTGAGATATGGGGGGGCCAGATGGTGGAGGGCTTTGTAGGTGAGGACCAGGATTTTGTAGGTGATCCGGTGGGAGATGGGAAGCCAGTGAAGTTGTTTGAGGACTGGAGTGATGTGATGCCAGGATTTGGTGTGGGTGATGAGTCGGGCGGCTGCCTTCTGGACCAGTTGGAGTCGGTTGATGTAGGTGGAGCTGATGCCAAGGAGAAGTGAGTTGCAATAGTCCAGTCGGGAGGAGATGAAGGCATGGATGAGTCTATCAGCAGCGGGAGGTGTGAGAGAGGGTCTGAGTTTGGCGATGTTGCGGAGATGAAAGAAGGAGGTTTTAATGACATGGCGGATGTGAGGCTCAAGGGAGAGGGTGGAATCAAAGATCACCCCAAGGTTGCGGGCCTGGGGAGATGGGGAGACAGTGGTGCCGTCGATTGTGAGAGTGGTGTTATTGATTTTGCTGAGTGTGGCTTTGGAGCCTATGAGGAGGAATTCTGTCTTATCGCTGTTGAGTTTGAGGAAGTGATGTTGCATCCAGGTTTTTATAGCTGACAAACAGGAGTTGATATGGGAGAGGGGGGGGGGGGGGGTTGTGGGGGGATTTGGTGCCGAGGTAGATCTGGGTGTCATCGGCGTAGCAGTGGAAGTCCAGGTTGAAGTGGCGGAGTATCTGACCAAGGGGGAGGATGTAGATGATGAAGAGGAGGGGGCCGAGTACGGAGCCTTGGGGAATGCCTTGAGTGACCGTGGCTGTAGCAGAGGTGTGGTTGTGGAGAGAGATGAAGTGGGATCTGTTGGAAAGGTAGGAACGGAGCCAGCTGAGTGCAGAGCCTTCAATGCCGAGGTTTTTGAGTCTGGTGACAGGATGTTATGATTCACTGTATCGAAGGCTGCGCTCAGGTCGAGGAGGATAAGGATGTTGAGGGAACCAGTGTCAGCAGAGGTGAGGAGGTCGTTGAGGACTTTGAGGAGAGCAGTTTCTGTGCTATGGAGGGGGCGAAAGCCAGATTGGAGGGGTTCAAGTAGGTTATACGCAAGGAGGTGGGAATGAAGTTGCGATGCAACGATACGCTCCAGGGTTTTTGAAAGAAAGGGGAGGTTTGAGATTGGGCGGTAGTTAATGAGAGAGGAGGGATCAAGACCAGGTTTCTTTAAGATTGGTGTGACAGCAGCAGTTTTGAAAGCGGAGGGGACAATTCCTTGGGACAATGAGGAGTTGAAGAGATTAGTGAGGTAGGGGCAGAGAACGGGGAGGCAGGACTTCAGCAGGGGAGTGGGGAGAGGATCGAGGGAGCAGGTAGTGGGTTTGGAAGAGCTGATGAGTTTGGAGATTTCAGTAGGGGTGACCAGGTCAAACTGGGAGAGGAAGCAGTGTGGAGGAGGGGTAAGGAGGTCAGTGGAGATGTTGAAAGGAGGGGCCTTGGTAGGTGGTGGAGTAGATGCTGGGGAGTCGGGTACAGGGGATAAAGATTGATAGATGGTGCTGATTTTATCAGCGAAAAAGTGGAGGAATGAGTTGCAGAGATCCGGAGTAGAGGTAGGGAGAGTGTTGGCTCGAGGCTTGAGGAGGTTGCCCTCTGTGGAGAAGAGAGTTCTGTGGTTTAGGCAGGGGTCGGTGAATATGGAGGAGAGGTAGGCAGATTTTGCAGCAATGAGGGCATCTTTGTAGTCAGTGAGGTGGAGTTTGTAAGCTTCAAGGTGGACTGTGAGAGATGATTTCTTTGTGAGTCGTTCAAGTCGGCAACCAGTCTGTTTCAGTTTACGAAGTGCAGGTGTGTACCAGGGTGAAGATGTGTTGAAAGTTACGGTTCTTGTTTTGAGGGGGGCCATAGTGTTAAGGGAGGTAGACAAGGTGGAGTTGAGATGGTCTGTGAGATCATCAGGTGAGATATGGGGGAGAGTGGTGGAGAGCAGGTCAGAGAGATGGTGGGAATCAATGGATTTTAGATTACGGAAGGTGATTTCTCGGAGGAAGCGGGGGCGAGGTGTCGGAGAAGGGATGGTGAATCGTATAAGCTTATGATCAGAGAGGGGGAAGAGGCATGGATCAATCAAAACTCATTTTGAATAACCTGAAGGGAAGACTAACACACTGGGTGAATACATGGTTGTGTCAGCCTCAAAAAGAGCCGAAAGAGCAATACAAAGTTACGTGCTGCCACAAATTGTGGGAAGAAATTATGTGGGACATAATTTGCCGAGAACGACTGGCAGATTTGGATGAGGGTGATGATATTGTGTGCCAGATCAAAGTGGCAGCCTCTACTGAGACTCGGTCTCCAGAAGTGAGAACAGTGAACACTGCCTGCAAACTGAAACCCTAACCTTTGCGTTCTCTAAAACGTGGTAATTGGCCACCAAACCTTGGTAATGAGCAATTTTGTTATGTCAATGCAGCTTAGTACCCAGGACCTCCTGGTTTGAGGCTCAGCTGAGTATTGTCTTTACTTGCTGCCTCTTGTGAAGCTCTCTTTCCCTGAAATGAGAAAGTGAAAACCACAGTTGAATTTTGGAGAAAAGAAAATAATGGCTATGCTATCCTAATAAATGTGGTACTAAATTTCAAGTTCAAATGAGCCATGATTGATTTCAGATCTGTACTTTACCGTTAGACTTTAGAGACCTGATGTGACATTATGGTTGAACCAGAAGTTTATTTACAATACTTTCAGCTTATTTAATTTTAGACAGGACTTGGTGTTATAGTTGCATTCAAGACATTAAATAATTTTGTTGTAATATATTTGAACTGGTTATTTATTGTAGACTTATTGCAATTTATATCCAAGAGCTGAAATATGATATTTGATCACTGGTAGCTGTAAAGTCTGAGACTAATTTGCATGCTACACTATTCCAGGTAAGAATATTAATTTCACAGCGTCGTGAAGAAATATGCAACGTTCTGATTAGTCAGAATGCTTTGTGGCAACACGGCTGTGAGCAAAGGTTGTCATTACAGTAGTGTCCCTTAGTTATCTGGAACTGTTTTTGTTGGTTATTGCAATGATGCCTCCAAAATATGTTACAGATAAATTAGCGGTAATTTATGTAACTATTTACAAGAGTTAATTTAACCTGTGCATTTTGATTTTGGCCTGTACATTGTGATTTGCACTAAATTGCAAGATTTCTATGTACATTCTTTGTAACATATTTTGTTATTTTTTTTAGTTTTCAGGTGAAATTTTTCTATATCGCCCAGGTGGCTTATTGGTTGCATGCCTTACCGGAGCTTTATTTTCAGAAAACCCGAAAGGTGAGCTTTGGTACTTTTCCTTTGCATGATGTTTTGCATACAGTATACCAGCTGCAGCAACAAATGTTGGGAAGGCAAATTTGATTAACAAAGTTAATAATAATTAGTTGATGATGAACAGCAGAATTTAGACGACTTGGCATTGAACAAAGCTCTGTAGAAATGCAGTCTAATATTATTATGTTAAGCCTTGGTAATGACATTAGTTTTTGAGCTTTCCTGATGAATGACAGATTAAAACCACTACCTGGTGTGGCTGTACAGCCCAAAAGCCTTGGGTGTAGGAAAGAACTGCAGATGCTGGTTAAATTGAAGATAGACACAAAATGCTGGAGTTAATCAGTAGGACATGCAGCATCTCTGGAGAGAAGGAACGGGTGATGTTTCGGGTCGAGACCCTTCTTCAGTCTGACGAAACGTCACCCATTCCTTCTCTCTAGAGATACTGCCTGTCCTGCTGAGTTACTCCAGCATTTTATATCTATCTTCTGTGGAACTATGAATCTTCATCGGAAGTAAAGATGCAGCTGCGAAGTGTCACTAAGGGTTTTCCATGTGGGCGGCACAGTGTCGCAGCAGTAGAGTTGCTGCCTTACAGCGCCAGAGACCCAGGTTCGATCCTGACTACGGGTGCTGTCTGCACAGAGTTTGCATGTTCTCCCGACGACGGCATTGGTTTTCACCGGGTGCTCCGTCTGATTTCCAAAGACGTGCAGGTTTGTAGATTAATTTGATTATGTAAATTGTGTGTAAGATAGAATTAGTGCACGGGGTGATTGTTGGTCGGCTGAAAGGTGTGTGACCACTGTTTCCCTGAACTAAACAATGTCTGTTACCTGGGAAGATGGGTATATTTTAGACATACAAGTGCAGTAAAACTTTGATAATCCACTATCTGGTTGTTCATAAATTCTATGGGTTCTTCATCTGGCTCATTGGGATTCTGATTTGCACACTCCTGCTGACACAGACACCCAGGTCTCTGGGGAAACGTATTATGCTACTGTGTAACATTTAAAAGTAAAATAAGTGTATTTGAATATTCGTACAAAAAAACACCCAATAGAAACATAGAAAATGGGTGCAGGAGTAGGCCATTTGTCACTTTGAGCCAGCCCCACCATTCAATATGATCATGGCTGATCGTCCAAATAATCTGTCAAATCTGCTGATCCACAGCACTTTGTTCCTACTTTGCAGTCTACACTTTGCAGTCTACAATGCCCTTCAAAATGCGCCACTATTCCCTCCCAACCCAGATCCAAGCTGCATGACTTCCCTGCCTCTGCCCTGACAGCATGATCTAAGCAAAACAGGAATTCTTCCCGGAAGAATGGAAAACAGATTTTAATGCAACTATTTTCTTGTGTATCTAATAAGTGAAACACCCCCGACAAGGTTTTGTCATTGTTTTCAGCTGGATATACCAGACATTTTTTAAAGATTTTGTTGATAATGAAAATGTTTGATGTACTAATGCTGTTCCAAGGCCATTGAAACATCTGAGTTAGAATCATTATATATTGATTATTTGACCATTCTCAATATATTTCTGGAGAAGATGCATTTTTATTGATGTAACATACATTTCAATGAAGTGATTTGGAATCCACCTCTAAAATTGCACCTTTGAACTATGTTTGCACTGTTACTGGTTTGTAATCAGTTGAGTGTCTTTTTGTTTTTAGGAAGATATTCCTCGGCAGCTTGTGTATACGAGCTTGTATATTTTACACATTGCTGGAGCTTATCTGTTGAAGTAAGTATTTTTCAGAACTGGTGTGAATGAAGAAAAACCCCTCAATATAATCATTTGAATCAGGCAATTAAAATAAACCTAAATAGGAACTCCAGAAGACCCTGTCACTTGTTTCACTGGAAGGGGCTGTTAGATAGTCAAAAAGAGAGCCAATAATAATAATAAACTTTATTACGGACTCAAGGTCCAGACAAGGGGCAACATTACATTAAAAATGCATTGCATATCAAATATCATAAATATATATAAAATCATGGTATATCACATAAAAATATCATAATTTATATTTAACAAAAACCCACAATACTTAAGTTAAAAATCCAGATTAAAAGATGATCAATGTCCTACAACGAGACAACGATACCAGTGTCTCCACAACTGGGATTCGTAGTGTGTAGTGCTAACCCTTATGTTTGTCAAGGCCACAATAAGCACATTTTTAGAGTCATTTATTCTGCAAATGAATTTATACATGTGGTGTCTTAGGATAGCTTCTAAAGTACTGACTCCTGCAGCCACAAACATATTACTGGCATTACACCATCTAGGTTGCCTTAGCAGTGTTCTCATGGCATCGTTATATGCCACCTTTAGTCTCTGCATACTTGTCTTTAAATAGTTCGACCACAGGTGCGCAGTGTAGAGGGGTGTGCAGTATGCTCTAAATAGCGACATCTTCACCACATCTGCACACGCACCAAATTTACGCAAGAGGATATTTGCCTGTACATACAGCATGCGTCGTTGCCTATAAATATCCTCATCATCTTAGCCAAGATTGTAGCTAAAGGGGAATCTCTCCTTTTTAAAATTCATTTATTAACAATATTCGTTATTTTAATTAAACTGAACCAAACCTGCAGGGACACTGTTTATAGGCTATCTCAACTGTGGCATTTCTTAACAAGTGGGTAGTTTTGCAGATGGTTATTTTAATTATATGGTTTCAAAATTCTGTTGCATTAGCTTGTGGCAAACCTAACTTCAATTTGTGACCATTTTTACTTGTCTGGAATTTAGTTGTGACAGAAAAGGCTTGTGTTTCTGGGCATTCATCAATATATTCATGAACTAGGTGCATGACATTAATTTGAAGATTGCCTCCCTCTGATTTAACCCTCCCTGGGGAGAATGACCAATTTACACAGAAATGGGATGATTTGGGAATCAAACACATATCTTATTCCTTTAGGCTATGATTGGTTCTTCGAACTGATTTTTGTGATTGAGCTTGCTGCTAGAAGTATGACCTTTATTTATGTTGGTCCTTTCGATCTTGAACAGGAAAAAAATGGAAAGGTTTGGAAAAATAAATCTTCACTTGGAAGGCTTTTTGGAGATGTTAATAAATCATGAATAGAAGAAACTTCTGATGACTTCTGATAACTAGATTAATTCTGGTGGCTCAGCAAGACATAGTTTTCGGCCGATTAATTTGCAAATTAGTAAATGAATCGGTAAATCATAAATTAGATTCATGTTATGGTATTGGTTAAATTCATGGTGGAACAAGAATTTAATCAGCAAGGTAGTTAAGCTGATCGGAATGGAGGTCATGTCAAATGTGTAACTTGAATGGACACTCAACCTAACAAGTCCCTGCTTTTTATTATCTCAATCTATATATGCAATATCATCTAATTTTATTTACACCAATGTTCATTTTTCGATAATCACCGTTTCCAACTTCACTTATAGTTAGTTTAGAGATGTAGTGCGGAAACAGGCCCTTCGGCCCACAAGTCCGTGCCGATCAGCTATCCCCGCACACTTAAGGGCCCGTCCCACTTTCATGGCCGAATTCATGACCTTTTTTACTCGTGGACATTTTTCATCAGGCTAGAAAAACGCCCCGACCTACTTGATGCCACGAGTACCTACGACTAGCATCACGACCTACCTAAGACCTCATGACGACCATGCTGCGAGTATGAGTCAAGGGCAAACTCGGCAGAGGTCGTAAATTAGATCGTGAAAGTGGGACAGGCCCTTTACACTATCCAACGCACACTAGGGACTATTTTCAATTTTATCAAGCTAATTAAACTACAAACGTGTTCATCTTTGGAGGATGGGAGGATCCCGGAGAAAACCCACGCAGGTCACGAGGAGAACGTACAAACTCTGAACAGACAAGCACCCATAATCAGGATCAAGCCCAGGTCTCTGGCGTTGGAAGGCAGCAACTCTTTCCTGCGCCCAACCGTATAAACATTTTAATTTTCATTATCCCCCAATTTGATGATACCATCAATGGGTATTGCATTTGAAATCAGTTATGCTAACCAGTTTTCTATCTCTAAAACCCTGTTTCCTCATTTGAAAACTAGCAACTATCTTGTGAATGTGTCTATTTAGCTTCATAAAGTAGAGAAGCATTCCTATTTACCCATCAGTCTTTTTTTTTTAATGGTCCTCCTCTTGTCATTCTTTGAAATTTAGAATTTGTATTCCAAATTGTATCTAAATTTGCACCTAATTTAGGAGAAAAAAAAATTAGGAGTATTTTTAACCATGCAATATTAACAGTTAAGAATCTGATTTGTTCATGCTGATATTAGTCTTTGATTCTGTTACTGAGAATGGGGATAACTTAAGATTGCTATTGGTTTATTGTTGAAAGGTCTACGTCCATTGTTGCTAACGGAATGGAAACTGCAGAATATAATGTAGACACAAAATGCTGGGGTAACTCAGCGGGTCAGGCAGCATCTCTGGTGAGAAAGAATGGGTGACGTTTTGGGTGGAGACCCTTCTTCAGAATATAATGTTACAGATTCAGAGAAAATGCAGATAAAAACATGCTATTGCTGCAACGAGGTAGATTGGCAGATCATGAATCTTAGACTCTTGAACAAAACTCGTATGCTAACAGTGGGGACGAGCTGTTTTGGAATCTGATTGTAGTTTCATCTTTTGTTCCTTCTGCATGAGGTGAGGAGAAAAGAGAGTGAGTGAGGTGTGAAAGGTCTTGATAATGTTGATCGCTCTCTGCCCATTTGTTGTCAATAGCAAGGTGCGGGGCCCAATTGGGAACAATTTTGGTGAGCCCCAGGTTCCCAGCCAAGGTTTGTAGAATTGTAGAAATATAAATAAAGTCTATTACTTTATATCTCTATATTAGAAAGGAAAGTAATCAAAATGTGCGCTTAAAAAGTGCATGCGAGTTAATGGACCAAACAGATCTAAGCTACATTTTAATATAGAATTGCATACATGTAAGCCTACAGGTAACAAACAAAATGTGTAGATCACCTCTGGAAAGTACCTAGTTACAATACCACTTGTTTTAGTGACTGAAATGAAAAAAAAGAAGTAATTTAATTAACTAGATCCTGGAACAATAACCATTGGCAAAAAAACAGTCCAGGCATGAAATTTTGGGCTTCAGCCCCATCCTACCCTTTCGGGCTTTACTGCAGACCTTTTTGAGTGGAAGACTTGCTATAAAACCACGGATTTTACGATTTAACTACTTGGTTTCCCTCCCAAGTTGACTCTCCAACTTTCCCCACAAGAGCTCGCTTAAACCAAATAAAGCCACGTCTGTTTACACATATATCATTTATTTATTCATTTATTTAAAATAATACTTGTACTCTCTGCAAATATGAATAAAGCAGAAAACATATAACACCTGCCTATCACTTCTTATGAAAAGCCGTAACTGAAGGAATGTTTGAAAAAATTAATTCATCTTCATTGTCACACATAATGATATCTGATCATCTTTTACCTGATGTTTTATGAACATTTGTACTGCTTTTCACAGTAAACCTCCGAAAATCGGTGACCATATTTCAGATATATGGTTTATATCTTGGTCACTAAAACTTACCTCATTTATGGGTCTGACACAAAATTAATCAGATAGTAGTAAGATCCAGTTAGCTGTGTTTACACTCGACGGTAGGGAAACTCGCACCATAAGATGGAAACAAAGTTAAATCTGACGAACTCTAGAAACTTTGGCCAGTCATGCCAAAGAAAACGGTTTTTAACAGTGCGGAGGAAACTCGACGAAACTGAGACGAGCCGAAAGTAGATTACTCTAGCGCAGGGCCCCCTTTGGCGCGGGGCCCAATTGGGAGCAATTGGTCCAGTTGGCTTAAGGCCGGCCCTGGTCAATCTATTAGATATTAAAACTGTGTGTGTGTGTGTGTGTTTCTGGCTGTGTGTGTTTGCGGGTGCCAGCCTTTGATTCATTGCTACGCCAACACCACACGCAGAAACTCCGAGAATTTTTCCATTTTGGTAGAGCTTTCACTTTTACATTCTCAAATCCACTCATTAGATTTTGTCGTGTTTATGCACACATTTTTAATAAAAACCTCCCACCCCCCTCCCAAAAATGTCAAAATATTTGTTTTAAAAACAGCACTCACCCATAGAATGTTGGTGAACGCTCCATCGTGTGATGTCACAATGCCCAATGCTCACAGATGTCCAATCAGAATAGATCTCATTTACATATGCCTTTGCACCAGCCCCAGCCCCCCACCCCCGCAGCCTGTGTCGAAGCGCCTGATCACGTGTGTGGGAATAGAGAAAGAGGATTGGGGGTGATAGGCAATGGGGAATAGATGGATTGCCCCTACCCCTTCCACTCTCCCCCAACCCCTCTCCCCCTCCATCCACACTCTTCCCCCTCCCTCCCCTACCCATCTCCATCTTCCATTCCCTCCCCCACACCTCCCCATCCCTCTCTCCTCTCCTCCCCCTCTCCATCTCCCTCTCCTCGCCCCTCTCCCCCTCCTCCCACCCCATCCCTCTCTCCCCCACCCTCCTTCCCTCTCCCCTCCCATCCCCCTTCCCTCTCTCCCCCCACCCCCTTCCCCCTCCCCATTATTCCCCCTCCCTCCCCACTCTTCCCCCTCCATCCACACTCTTCTCCCTCTCTTCCCTCCCCCTCTCCTCCCCTCCCCCACCCCTCTCTCCTCCCCCCTCTCCTTCTTCCTCTCCTCACCCCTCTCCTCCCCATCCCTCTCCCCCACACTTCCCCCTCTCTCCGCTCTCCCCCTACCTCCACACTCTTCCCCCTCCCTCCACACTCTTCCCCCTCTCCCTCCTCCCTCCCCTCCATCCTCCCCACCCTCTCAACCCCCCCCACCCTCTCCTTCTCCCTCCTCCCCTCCCACCCCCACCCCTCTCTACCCCACCTCTCCCCCCCACCCATATCTGTCTCTTCCACCACTCCCCCTACCCCTCTTCCCCACTGTTATCCCCCCTCCCTCACCACTCTTCCCCCCCTCTCCCCCTCCCTCCCCACTCTTCCCCCTCCCCTACCACTCTCCCCCTCCCTCCACACTCTTCTCCCTCTCCCCTTCCCCCTCTCCCTCCTCCTTCCCCACCCTCTCTCACCCCTCTCTCCTCCCTTTCCCCCCTCTCACTCCTCCCCTCCAACCCCCAACCCTCTCTATCCCACCTCCCCCTACCCATATCTGTCTCTTCCATCACTCCCCCTACCCCTCTTCCACACTCTTACCCTCCCCCTCCCTCACCACTCTTCTCCCTCTCTCCCCCTCCCTCCCCACTCTTCCCCCTCCCCCCACCACTCTCCCTCTCCCTCCACACTCTTCTCTCTCTCTCCCATTCCCCCTCTCCCTCCTCCTTCCCCTCCCCCTCCCCTTCCCCCACCCTCTCTCACCCCCTCCCGCACCCCCCTCTCACCCCCTCCCGCACCCCCCTCTCCTCCCCTTCCCCCCTCTCCATCTCCCTCTCCTCACCCCTCTCCCTCCTCCCCTCCCATCTCCCTCCCCTTCCCCTCATCCCCTCTTCACCTCTGTCCCGCCCTCTAACATCCCCTCCCACCCCCTACCACTCTCCCCCCCCTTCCTGCCCTCCCTGCTCTCCTCCCCCCCATCCCCCTCTCTCTCCCCTACCCCTCTCTCCTCTCCCTCCCCAATCTCTCCCCTTTCCTCCTCCCCCTCTCCCCTCCCTCCCCGTCTCCCTTGCCCCGTCTGTGTGTTTGGGGGGTGGTTAGTGTGAGTGTGATGCCGCAGCCCCTCCGCAAACGCGCGTTGGGGAAACAGACCCAACGGGTCTGCACTTGGTCTAGTAAAATATAAAATTCTGCCTTTTTTTTTCTCTAGCTTGAACCGTTTTGGCCTGGTACTCATGGTGCTGCATTATTTTGTGGAACTTCTGTTTCATATCTCTCGACTGTTTTATTTCAGTGATGAAAAGAACGAGAAGGGGTGAGTTTAACCACTTAAAACAGTGCTTGGGTCCGTATTTAATAGCAAGCAATTGTACTGACCACTATAAGTTTACATTGTTTATTCAAATGTTAATAGAGATATAAACATTACAAGAAAAGAGGACTGTTTTTGTTCGTAAATCCTGAAGCTTATTTTATGAATGAGTAGTTGACCATGCAGTTAACTGAGACTTTATCATTGCCAAATAGATTAGATTCGCAGAAGGATAGTTTTCAGATACTGCAATAATTAGGAAAGCTAACAATGTTGTCATTTATTCCACGAGGAATTCAAAAGGGAGCTTATACTTCAGTTATATAGGGCTTTGGTGAGACAACATTGGAATTTTTTCGGGAAGGATATTAATGTGTTTGGAAGCAGTTTGGAGAACCTTCCCAGAATATATTTGGAGTATGTGGGTTATCGTATAAAGGAAAAAATTGAACAGCCCACGTTTGTACCCAATAGGGTTGGAGTAAAAGGAGACTTGATTGAAGCAAAAGACCCTACATGGTATTTATAGGGTGGATGTAGATATGATATTTCATCTTGTGAGAGAATCTAGAAATAAGGGGCACTTTAAAAAAATATATAAGGCTCCCACCGCCTCCATTTAAGGCACAGGCATTTTTTTCCACAGAGGGTCCTGTGATTTTGTAACATTCTTGCTTCAAGAGTGGTGAAAGCAGTGTTCAGATATTTTCAAGGCAGATGTAGGTAAGATTATGATAAAGAAGTGAAAGATTATAAAATGATCTTATAGTGAGAAAAGTTTGGAGGGCCAAATGACGTGCTCCTGCTAATTTGTAAGCTTCCATGTAATACATAGCACTGAAATATCGTATAGAGTTGAAAACTATTAAACTGTGGATATAATTTGGGTTAAAACATTTCCAAGAAGGTTCACCGAAGTGGAAAGGAGAAAAGTAAATTGGATAAATCAGCCATTTGTTTTAAGTCCCTTCATTTTGGAGATTAAGAAAAAACACCAGGGTAAGCTGCTTGTTGACCACATATTTGGAAGTCCACCTATTTCTGGGTGCAATGTATAATGTAAATAAAATTACTTAAATGGATTTGGAATGGCTGTTGTTTGGGTGGCTTGCAAGTATTAATGCTGTGATCCCACATGGTCTAGCTGATTTATCTTGGCTCTCTGGGGATTTAAAAAAAAAAAAGTATTGTAATCAAGTGTTGGAAAAATCAAGAAATTGATATTTGGATTGATCTACAGATGAGCTTTAAAATTTGCTGATATGCACATTTGAAGCAGGCAGTTATCCACATGACCGAAATATTGTGTTGTTTCCATACTAGCCACTTTTGTATCCTCTAATTTAGACACCATTATCTTTTTTTTTTTACATGATTTATTGATTGTTTCACAAATTCACAATTGGTGTGTGTCAGTGCATTAAACTTGAGTTTCTCCATGAATCAGTCTTGCTCCTGCTTTTAATCTGACTGAATTGCTGTCATCACATATAAGAGAAATATATCAATTTTCTACATGAAGTATTGGTGTGAATATTTCAACGTTGCAGTCACCTTTTGGAATTTGTTCTGATCATCTGTGGTCAACTTTCTAGAAAGTTGTAAATTCATGCACCATACTTTATCCTAAGTGCAGGGCCTCGACATAATGGAATACCGAGGGTATGCTGCGCTCTTGATAAAGCTATCATTTGGTGAGGCGATAAATCAAGCCTATTTTCTGGTCGATGTTGATGGTCCTATGGCACAATTGAAAGAAAGCTAGCTTTCTTTTTCCACCCCCAGAGCACACAATCAGTCTGAAGAAGGGTCCCTGCCTGAAACATCAGCTATCCATATTCTACAGGGATCCTGCCTGACCCGTTTAGTTTAGAAATACAGCATGGAAACAGGCCCTTTGGCCCACCGATTCCATGCCGACCAGCGATCCCTGCAGACTAACACTATCCTAAGCACACTCTGGACAATTTACAATTTAACCAAGCTGATCAGCCTACAAACGTGCGTCTTTGAAGTGTGGTAGAAAACCAGAGCACCTGGAGAAAACCCACGCAGGTCACGGGGAGAACGTACAAACTCCACACAGACAGCACCCGTAGTCAGGATTGAACCCGGGTCTTTGACACTGTAAGGCAGCAACTCTACCACTGTGCTACCCACAGTGTTACTCTATCATTTTGTTCCTTTATTTTTATGTGGCATTTTTTTTCCTGGCTAATGTTTGTTCCTCAGTTGATGCCAGTTACACATTGTGATCATTACTTTTTATTTGTAGAAGCTTGGTGCATTTAAGTTGATGTTTGTGTTTTCTATATTGCTAGAGTTTTAACGGTACTTTGATTGTAAAGTGCTTGGGAATGTACTGAGATTGTGAAAGATGCCGTGTGGACCCAAGCTCAGATTTTTTTTATCTGGACATGTCGAAAGCAAAACCAAAGATAGCTTAGTCTCAGAATCTTTAAGAAGTAAAATTTTAAAATTCTGAGAATTTTAGAGCTCTGACATTTCTTTGCCATTCATTTGCTGCTTATATGTTTCGATTTGGTAACTCATTAATCTTTTTCTAAATTCCAGTTTTACCCTTTGGGCTGCCTTGTTTGTCGTGGCACGACTGCTTACTCTCTCCCTGTCTGTACTCGCCATTGGATTTGGCCTTTCTGGATCTCAAAATCAAAGTTTCGATTTAGCTACTGGAAACTTTAACATTTTGGCTGTAAGGTACAAATTTTAAATGTGATGAAAAATGTTGTTATATCTTTGAAGGTATGATTTAGAGTCATTAATGTCATGGCTTTCCGGAACCATTTTTCAATTACACGTCCTGAGACAAATCTTCGAATCATCACAACAGGTTTGCATTCTGATTATAGTGAATATTTTGTCATTTCCCCATTAATTGATTTACATGAGGAACACCAATGGATAAGACCAATGGTCCATCTCCAGCATGAATGTTAAAACTGACAACTTGATGGCAAAAAAGTAATTTTAACAATCCAATGGGTTTTTGATTATTCACTATTTACTTCAATTTTCTATGCAAGAAAATATGCAGGGATTTACGGAAACTGGCGGGCAAAATGAGCACACTGCGCCCATTAAAAAGATCACAAAATAATTGCGGAATATTGAAAGGTTGTTTAAATGAAGAAAATTCTTTATATAACTTTCCAATTATTAAAATCTTGAGTGTTCTAAGTGATGTGCTAAAAATTAAACTATTTTTGGCAATCCAGTTGATTGTGGTATAACAAAGAATAAACTAGTTTATTGCTGCACCATTTTTTAAACCTAGCTTGGGCCTTTTCACAAAAATAATTTCATACATCCCTGGGGCTTTATTGCCACTTGCTTTTCCTGTTATAGTGTCAAATCAAAGCAATATCTGTCCCTATTTCTAATTTAAAGGCCTTTCCTTGACATCTTATCTATTGAGTTGCCTTCAAAACTTTCAACATTGTAACGCATGGTTTTGGAGGAAGAAGAGGAGACTTGCTGCTCTCCTGGTCAGGCAGCTTCCGTGGACAGGATGAAGGGTCTCAACCTGAACCTTCGACTGTCTATTTCTCTCCACAGATGCTGCCTGACTTGCCAAGTCTTTCCAACAGCTCTTTTTTCTTTTGCTTCAAATTTGCTTTAATAACTTTGGCAGGATTACTATTGAGAATTTGGCATAAATTCTTTATTATTTATTTCCTTAACAATGATGATTTTATTTGGACAGGAGAGATGACAATAAAACATTTTTTTAAATATGCTTTTTTTCCATATTGTCTAAATTAATTGACTAACCCACTTCATGATCTGCCCGTAAACACGCAATTATTTTTGGTAAATGGAATATGATAATGGTGAAGAAAATATAACTATATAATTCTGTATTTAATTACAGAATAAGTGCCCTGGCTGCCATTTGCTTGACACAAGCATATATGATGTGGAAGTTCATTAATTTCCAGCTCAAAAGATGGAAAGAGCATGCACAAATACAGGCTCTAAAAAAGAAAGCCGGCAACACAAAGAACAAAGCAACCAAAAAAGGAGAAAATAAAGGTTAGCTTAGTCATTTAAGATGTGGTGACATTTGGTGCCAAACAGTGGCATTGGAAGCAATTTAGTAATTTTCAAACCTGTTAAAATGTATTGTTTTCTTCAAATGAAAATGGTAATTTGAAGTTGATTGGCACGTGGAAGAAGAATTTGGATCCTCCCTGGGTTACAGCGGGATTCTGTTCTTGAGAACTGTTTATAAGCTAAACAGACCGGTAGAGAGAAGTGCAGCTGTGAACTGAGTTATAACCATATAACAATTACAGCACGGAAACAGGCCATCTCGACCCTTCTAGTCCGTGCCGAACACGTATTCTCCCCTAGTCCCTAGATAGAGTTCCCATATGGCAGAAGATGCCTGCAGTCCCACAACAGGTGGCAAATGTTCAGTCGTAGGTGTGAGTTATACACAATTTGGATGTTAGTATACTGGAGAGGAACTGCAAATGGATTAGTGCTTTAGGCTCTATCCTTTACTTACCTGTTCTCTTACAGGTACCAGACTTAATGTTCAATATTTGCCCTTGTTATTTCAGATTTATACAACTGCTGTAGTGTTTTGGTCTTTCTCCTGCCATTTTTGATTTGTGTTCTTCCTTTATAACTAACAAATGGGTGTGTATACACCCGCTTGAAGTCATAAACATTTTAGTTGGTTGTAACCATATCAAAAATAATATTACATGATTCCAAAATGTATTTCCAGGTCAATATGATCTCTTCCCTCACTAATTCATGATTTTCTTTGGGCGGGGTTTTGGTTGGGGAGATGGCAGTGGGTTGTATCTGCCCGTTTTACACCTCAATTTTTGTGTTGAACTCTTTAATATGTTGTGTCCATTTTTATTCATTTTTTTTAAAAACCTTTTTCTATGGAACTTATTATTATTTAAATTATGTGAAGCGCTTTGGGGTCAATGCAAATTGTCTTAAAATGCACTATATAAATAAAGTTTACTTACTTACTTACTTACTTACTCAATTATTCATTTGGGTTCGTTCCTGATAGAACGAGTCTGACACCAGAGAATATATTTTTATGTTCCTCCTTGCACAGTTGGCTTTTATTCTGTTACTATTTCATCTGCTTTGTGTATTCTGTGTAGTTCAGCCTGCTTGCAGTTCACATAATTTTGGTCCCAGATGGCCACAGGAATTAAGCAATAGTAACCTGTCTTTCTGTTTTGCAGCTAATGGAGTAAATGGAACCGTCACTTCCGAAGATAGGGACTCTCCACGTTTAAGAAAAGCTAAATCATCTTGAAAGACAGACACCGGCGCATCTACAGACAAATTGCCAACTGCTTTATTAGATTTTCCATTGACAATTTTCCTTCAAATATTATTTAATTTTCTGCAGCAAATAGTCTTATCTTCTAGGTACGTGCAACAGAAAATAATTAAGCCAATAATACCGAGAGGAAAGGGAAGTTGGCAGGGTACTCTTTTACTCACAATGTCCCCATTTTAGAGAAACAATATAGCAGATTCTATTTGATATGCTTGTGAAATTCTGCTCTGCTCAACCAGAAATGGAAGTGGTTTATTACAGACCTATCCACATTTTCCAGCTTTAAGAAGTTATGCTATAGCTAGGGCTAAATTTTCCTAACCTCCAGAATTTCTGCTATAAGAAAATAGTTACTTGTACAAAAGCATCAAAAAATCTGCTCAACTTTGCCAAAATATAGTTTATGATCTGTCTCTTCCAGTGGGAACAACTAATGCAGGGACCCATCTGGGAAATTATCATTCCCCCTCCATCCTTTGGGGATGCAGTGTAACACAATTGTCCTTCCTCTCCTGTTAGTAGTAAATGACAAGGTGTACATGCAATGAAAATGGTCATAATTTTATCACTGCATAAAAATACAAAGTGCTGCACCAATGCAATTAAAACAATGATACTATCTGAAAATAGACCTTTTGTTTTGGGATGCCAAATTATTATTGCCGGCTGAAGTAAATGTTACCTTTCCTCTTATAAGTTGAATTATTTTATAAATTACTTGAGCAGTTAATTTAGCAATTCATCACTAGAACAGTTGTTTTAAATTGAGATTTCTATCATACAAGAAAATTATGCTTCTTTGTTTTTATACGGTGGGATTAACATGCATATAGGTTCATGTAATGGATTGAGTCCTAAAATCACATTATTTTCTATGCTTTAATTTCTTTTGATTAGAATTGCAGTCATCCTCTTCACTCATGTGGCCATCCACTTTGTCAGCATTATAACCAAATACTCAGGTTAATTCGAGCAGGGGCAGAAATTAGAGATCACTGCAAATAAGATTTTTTAGAAAACAATGAAAGAAAAGAATTGCAGTAAAACAGGTATGCTTATTTTTTTTACTCTAGGAAAAGAACAATAAAGACTGCAAATTTTAGTAGCAGTTTTATTTTAAAAAATTGCAAAGCCTTAGTGTGGCAGTTCTGCAGATCTAATGACAGAAAGCAACTATTATTAACATGACAACAATACAATATACTTTACATAGGGAATTGCTAACTTCAGAAGAGTTTTAATTTTGTAAAAAAATATATAAATGAGAATTTCATAAAGATCTTTGTCATTAAATTTAAAGACATTTCTGGAATGCTAACTATTGGTGGAGCCTTTAATTTTGTAAATTGAAGAATGCTCCTGGATAAAGCACTTCAAATTTTCCTGAAATCCTGTCCATATTTCTAGTTTGGAATATGACCAGTGTGTAGGTGAGGGATTAGGAAATAATTTGCGAAGAGCCCATTTCCTGCATTGCATTTGTGATCACAAGGAAGGTGATCATTATATGCAAAAACTACTAGGATTCAACACCCCATTTCAAGTTTGTCAGCTTGGCTCCAAATTGAGGTTAGATCAATGAGCCAAGTGTGTCTTTCTGGCTGAGTGATCCAATATGATGTGGATGAAGTATGCATCACCATTTAATTAGTGAGCACAAAACGATATTTTGGGATTATTTTGACAGTCTGATTGCATGATCATATAACTGCTGGGAATGCAGAATGCTATGTTGACGTTAGATGTTCAAAGAGCATTCAGAGTAGAGACGGCTTACTATTGTGCCTTACTGTGCCTAAATCTCACCTGGCATTGTTAAGATGCTGGATGCTCAAACTATTTAAGTACGACCTTTCTTTCACACCAATGAGCGCACAAATCTATTGCCAAAATATGTGCAAACAAAGTGGAAAGGAAGGCTGTATTTTTAAAATAAATATCCATGAATAATTTCTTTAATCTAATTCTGCTTTATATGTTATAAATACTTTCAGTTAATGGACAAAAGTGACCTTTTTCATGACTAGCAACTGACGAGTATTAATATATGATATGTAAGATGCCTCCAATAATTGGGAAATTGGTTTTACTTTGGATGTGTTGTCTATGAATTGTATTTTCAATTATAAGCACAGTGAATTATTGTAACTGCATTTATTGCAGAGTAAATGTGAAGTAAATTGTCCAGCCTACTTTGACTCTTTTTTCAATGTGGCATCATGTGTAATCAGTTGCTGTGTTTTTGAAATCTTTAATTTATACAGCTGCAGAAAATGTAAATGCAAAAATTGTGTGCATAAAAACTAATTGATTTAACTTGATGGGTCAAACAGCATATATCAAGGTAAAGGAAAAGTTAATGTTTCTCATGGCGTCCCTTCAACAGTTTTTTGCTCCAGTTTCCAGTATCCATGCCAAAACTGAGCCTAACCTGACAAACGACAATATTAATTGAAAAACATTGCATATGGAGTCTGGAATTTGACCATGGAGTGTGACTCTAGTGAGGGAATTGGAGACAAAGGTGACGAAGTAATTTCACACTGGATTTCACTAAATGTGACTTTCCTGTGATTAAAAATGAAAATATTGCAGCACCTTCGTTGGATTCATCTGCTTTTTGATTTCGATTGTGCATATGAGAACTGAAAATTGGGTGCTTCACCGATACTCTCTGGTAATCCAGTGGAATCATATCTTTCCCACTTGTTCTCTTTGATTAAGTTAGTAGAAACCTAGACCAGTAGGGCATTTGGGAAATGTGCACTACCTTCACATACTACATCTTTGTGCAACTTAATTGAATCACTGGTTGATTTTGCTGTTTTATCCATGTGCGCTTTTATGTCCACCGTTTATTTTTCTGAAAGTATAAATATCTCTAAGTTATGGTCATTTTTCATTCCCTGGGTATTAATAGTGATACAGTGTGGAAACAAGCCCTTCGGCCCAACTTACCCACACCAGCCAACAATGTCCCAGCTCCACTAGTTCCACCTGCCTGCGCTTGGTCCATATCCCTCCAAACCTATCCTATCCATATACCTGTCTAACTATTTCTTAAACGTTGGGATAGTCCCAGCCTCCACTACCTCCCCTGGCAATTTGTTCCATACACCCACCACTCTTTGTGTGAAAAAATTATCCCTCAGATTCCTATTAAATCTTTTCCCCTTCACCTTAAACCCATGTCCTCTGGTCCTCGATTAACTTACTACTCTACTCATTCTACTTGATCTATTCCTCTCATGATTTTATACACATTATTCACTTATAATTTCCAATGATTTCTGTGAAACTTACCTCAATCGTATAATGATGCGATATTGCATCCTTGAGAAGTGCAGAGCAAAAATGTAAGTGTTGTACAGCAACAAATTGGAAATCAGGAAATGGAGGAATCCAATAAATAGACTATTGTAAGTTACAAAGATTTGATAAGAACTCATGAAGATGAGTATGGATAAACAGTCTGCTGTGAACATGGAATGCATGAACACACTTGGATGAAAATGATCTGGAAATGATGTACAGTGGCTTGCAAAATTATTCATACCCCTTGAACTTGTCCACATTTTGTCACGTTACAACCACAAACGTAAATGTATTTTATTGGGATTTTATGTGATAGACCAACACAAAGTGGCGCATAATTGTGAAGTGGAAGGAAAATGATACATGGTTTTCAAATTTTTTTACAAATAAAAAACTGAAAAGTGTGGCGTGCAAAAGTATTCAGCCCCCTTTACTCTGATACCCCTAAATAAAATCCAGTGCAACCAATTGCCTTCAGAAGTCACCTAATTAGTAAATAGAGTCTGTGTGTGTAATCTAATCTCAGTATAAATACAGCTGTTCTGTGAAGGGCTCAGAGGTTTGTTAGAGAACATTAGTGAACAAACAGCATCATGAAGCCCAAGGAACACACCAGACAGGTCAGGGATAAAGTTGTGGAGAAGTTTAAAGCAGGGTTAGGTTATAAAAAAAATATCCCAAGCTTTGAACATCTCACGGAGCACTGTTCAATCCATCATCCGAAAATGGAAAGAGTATGGCACAACTGCAAACCTACGAAGACATGGCCGTCCACCTAAACTGACAGGCCGGGCAAGCAGAGCATTGATCAGAGAAGCAGCTAAGAGGCCCATGGTAACTCTGGAGGAGCTGCAAAGATCCACAGCTCAGGTGGGAGAATCTGTCCACAGGACAACTATTAGTCGTGCACTCCACAAATCTGGCCTTTATGGAAGAGTGGCAAGAAGAAAGCCATTGTTGAAAAAAAGCCATAAGAAGTCCTGTTTGCAGTCTGCCATAAGCCATGTGGGGGACACAGCAAACATGTGGAGGAAGGTGCTCTGGTCAGATGAGACCAAAATTGAAGTTTTTGGCCTAAATGCAAAACGCTATGTGTGGCGGAAAACACTGCACATCACCCTGAACACACCATCCCCACTGTGAAACATGGTGGTGGCAGCATCATGCTGTGGGGATGCTTTTCTTCAGCAGGGACAGGGAAGCTAGTCAGAGTATGGGATAAAATGGAAAATTAAGATAGATACAACTTAGCATGAGACTAGAAATACATATACAGCATGAGGCCAAAATGATAACATTGAAAATAAATTAAAGGCAAAATAACAACCTTGCATTGAATCTTCAGCCCATTATTTTATAATTTGAGAAAAACTCAAGCAATTCACAAAATAGATATCACTCCAAGGAGATGAACAGAAAAATCATAACCTTGCATCAATATTGCTTGAAGTCAGGGGGAGAAATTGTTAAGTTGGTTGGGGTGAGCCAAGTTTCTGTATCCAGGTATGTCAGGCAAGGGTAAGAAACCAGATCCGTATCGCCAATGAGGATGGGCGAGTGTGGCTGCAAGAGGAAGACAACTCCAATAGATGGTTCGGGAAAGTAAGGAGGATCCAAGAAAGACAAATAATGCCATGAGAGAATTGCAGGCAGCAGTAGTTTCAATAAACTCAAGCACTTTGAAGCATCGTTGATGTCTCAGATAGCCAAAAACTCTGTGAGGTAAATAACAATTTCTAGTGGCTGTGAAGAAGAAGAAATGATACCAGTGGGCCTTAAAATAAAAAGTTTGGACTTGAGGACTGAAGGGTGTTTTTCAATGATGGGCCAACAGAGTTAACTTATTCAGAGATTAGTTGGGAAGCCAGTGAGAAATTACCACATCGACCAGTTCGTCAAACTTCCTGAATAGATGATGCTCTGGTGGTGTTTCAGCTACTATGGTGTTGGTCCATTGCTCCCAGTTGACAGAATGATAAGATCGCTACGTTATACAGATGTATTGAAAAGAAGAGTGGTGATGGAGATGAAAAAGACTTCCAGATGGATCTGAGATGTTCCAGCAAGACCTTGCACGGTGACACACGTCTAGGATGGTGACTCAATTTTTCCAGCAGAAGGAGATACATGTCGGGACTGGCCTGGCAACACACCTAATCTTAATCGGATTGAGAATTTGTGGTCAATCATCAAGGAGAGACTGAAAGAAGAACGGTAGCAAAAGACAGAAAATATCGAGGCCATAATTCAACAGCGGTATCGAGATGAAAAAATTGTTGGTAACTCAGAATCTGGTTGATTCCATGCCAAATCATGTCTAAGACTTCATAAAGAACAGGTGGACATAGAAATGTATGAAAGACATAAAGGTGCGATAATAATGAATGAAAGATAGCCCTGCGACATGTATATTGCCCTACTAGACTAAGGGGAACCCGTTGGGTCTCATGTTCAGACGGGAGGGCTGGTACCCCAACGCAATATTCCACCTCTCCACCAATTCCAATATTGGTGGCCGGGGGGGGGGGGGGGGGGGCTATCTGGAGCGCTAGTATGGGTGTTATGGGCTGAAGGGACTGGTTTCCAGAGGTCTGGTATGGACATTGTGGGCCGAATGGATTCTTGGGCTGGCAGCTCAGTCACTCAGGCCAGAAAGGTGAGAAAACAGGTGAGAGACAGAGAGAAGGGGGAGAGGGAGGAGAATCAATTTTAGACTTTTTTCATCTTTTTCTGCAGATCACAGCTATGAAGGAGGGAAGTCTATCCTGGCCTGGATCTCACAGGGAGCCAATGAAGGGAGGGAGAAAAATACTGGGGTGAGGTTTAATACTTGCAGGGGGAATACTTACTGATGGGCCGAAGGGACTCCTGGGCTAGTACAGGCCTGATGGGCCAAATGGGTTCTTTAAAAAAAATCTCAGTGAAAGGCACGTTTTCTGGCTAGACACGGGCCTTTTGGGCCAAAATGCCCCTCCTGGGCTAATCCGGGCATTTCGGGCAAAGGGGACTGGTTTCTCGGCTAATAGGGGCCTTGTGGGCCGAAATTAGTGGTTTCAGGCAGGCCAAACAATTAATTTCACTTCCATTTCAATTTCAACTGCAGGGCAGGCCAAACAACTCATTTCGATTTCAAGTTCAAGCACAGGGCAGGCCAAACAACTCATTTCATTTTCATATCTATTTCCATTGGAGTTTCAAGCACAGGGCAGGCCAAACAACTCATTGCATTTTCATTAAGGGCTAACAAATCATTTATTGCAAGCACATTGCAGACTCACAGTTCAGTTGGTTCACAGCTTAGAATCACAGTTGTGGCCTCTCCCTCGCGATCTTCCAGAGTGACTGACTCACGTCCAGGCATCCGGGGTTTTATATTCCTGCCTCCCCCCCGGAAGGGGCGTTACCTTCATCATGGTGATTGACAAGCGAGAGGACCAATCAGCTGATCTCAAGATTTTTTAAACACTCATAACCTTTTTTTCAGCGATCAGAATAATCCTCGGGGCTGCCTCAGCGGAGGAGGACTGAGTAAGATGGCCAAAAATCATAGCGATATATGGTAGCTTTTTTTTTTTTTATCAATATACAGCGCAAACAGGAAGTGGTCAACATGAGACTTTTAGTTATATAATCAGAGTGTATGCTTGATTCAATTAATTTACACAAGGATGTACATCCTGGAATTTAATTAGATAGGAGCTTTTCATTCTAGTTGTTAGACTAGCTTCTTTAGCAACTAGAAACTTTACCAGAGCCCTCCACCAATGTAACAAAAATCATCAGTATGAGAATATTTGGGTCCTTGATCACGAAGTACCTCATAACCTGTGATTTATGATTCCCTGATCGACGAAGGCCAGAATGCCAAATGCCACCTTCACTCCCCTATCTACCTGTGACGCCACTTTTGATGAACTACAAGGCGACACTCCTCGATCCATCTGCTTTCCAACACTCCCCAGGGCCTTACCGTTCATCGTGAAGATCCTGCACTGGTTTGACTTCCCAAAATGCAACACCTCACACTTATCTGCATTAAAGTCCACTTGCTATCCCTTGGAAATCTTGCCCAGCTGATCAAGATTATGCTGTAATTCTTCATAAACATCCTTACTGTCCACAATTCTACCTATTTTATTGTCATATATAAACTTAATAAGCATGCCTTGTTTATTCTTATCAAAATAGTTAATATTGATGACAAAGTAATGGAACCAGCACTGATCCCCGAGGCACACCACTAGTCACAGTTCCACTACCACCCTCTGCTTCCTACCACGATGCAGACTCTATCCAGTTATCTAGCTCTTCTCTGGATCGCATGCAATCTAACCTCCCAGGGTACTTTACATGCAGTCAGGACTTGTTGAAGTCCATAACCACACAAAATGTAGATCAGTGCATGCTCCTTTAACATAGTGACCTCACCACTACTAACCACTCCCCATTGTCTCTTGTATAATTGTAGCTTCCCCACCTCCAGCTCGCTCTCTAGCTCCAGTGGTGACCACGGACAGCTAGTGCACAGTGTGTGTAGTGCTTATAATAAAGTTATCTAGTAAAAGACTGTGTGACAAGCAAGTCATTTTACATGGTGTCACAGCGGTAGACTCGCGTCTCCTGTTCATCGGCTTTATTTTTATTATTTGCTTTCTCCCAGTTGTGTCCCCATCCCCCTATTTTCTATTATGTCCAACTCGTGTCGTTGTCCCGACACGCTCGTTTTTGACACGGACATCGTCCACCGCTGGACTGTCTTCCAGCGCGACTATGAACACTATATTGCAATCTCTCATCCTGATGCCACTCCTGCTGTACAGGCTCACCTGCTCCTCAACCTGGCTGGTCCGGAGGCCATGGAACACTATGCCTCGTTCGAGTTCGCCCCTGCTGAAGACCGTCGCGACCCGGTATGTCTCATGGCTAAATTCACTGCCCTCTGCGATATCCCTACCAATAACATTATCGAGCGCTTTAAGTTCTTCCAAAGGCGTCAGATTCCCGGTGAGCATATTGACGCTTTCATTGCCACTTTGCGTCATATGGCTCGGCGGTGCCGCCTTGAAACGATAACCCCGGACGAAATGATCAGGGATGTCCTGGTCAACGGTCTCCTGAACTCTAAGCTGCGTGACGAGCTCCTGATGAAGCCTGATCTAACGCTAAGGGAAGCTATGCATGCCGCTCGCATGGCCTCTGCTGTTGGCTCCGTATCTCAACCGGTGTCCCAGGACATCAACTTCACCGGTGCTGCTGGCCGCCGGCGGATCAATGGCCCGCCACGCCAGGGCACCGTCGCTGCGCCTGCTAAGGTCACCCCTCGTCGCTGCCCAAATTGCAATTTCTCTTCCCACCAATTCAACGTTTGCCCAGCGCAGGGTAAAACTTGTAATTCCTGCGGGAAGCTGAACCACTTTTCTGCGGCATGTCGATCCCGTGGGAAACCTGTCCCTGCTCCAAGAAGGAGTCTAAACAACCTCGTGGACTCTGATAGCGCGCCTGGTTCCCAGTACCAGTCGGATGAACTCCCTGACTCTGATACGAGCTCCTCCCATGGTGATTCAACTGTGTTTTCGCTTTTGGGTGCACCTGCATTGATAACAGATCCCTCTGTACATGTCACTGTGAATGGCCACTCCTTCCCTGCGAAGGTCGATACTGGTGCTTTTGCCAATGTTATGTCTGTTAGCCTCTTCAAGCAGATAAGATCTGGGTAGAGGGTTACTCCCGATGACTCCCGCCTTCATGCCTATAGGGGAGGTGTTCTGGTCCCTGTGGGGAAGGCCACGGTTATCTGTACAGTTCTTGAGACCTCTCAGCCCCTCACTTTTCTCCTGCTGGATTCTGAAAACGTCACCCTGCTGGGCGCCCGTGCATGCCAGGACTTTGGCTTGGTCTCTTTCCACCGCGACATCCACCTGGTGCAGGCCCCCATGGACCCCCTGAGCGAGTACCCTGACCGTTTTGATGACGTTCTGGGCAAATTGCCCTGTGCTTACAAAATCGTTGTTGACCCGGGGGTCAACCCGGTGATTAGACCGGCCCACCGCGTTTCTTTTGCCATGAAGGGCCGCGTGGAGTCCACGCTACGTGACATGGTGGCCATGGGCATCCTCAAGGAGGTGAGTGCTCCCACCCGGTGGGTCTCCACCATGGTCGTCGCTGCCAAGAAGGACAAGAGCGAGATCAGGATCTGCATCAACCCGAAAGACCTGAACCTTGCCATCAAGCACCCGCACTACTCCATGCGGACAGTGGAGGACGTCGCTGCACAGGTCGGTCGGCCACAGTCTTCTCGGTCCTAGATGCCAAGAGCTCCTTCTGGCAGATCCCTCTGGATGAACGTTCCTCCTTTCTGACCACCTTTATCACACCCTTCGGCAGGTTCCGTTTTCTCCGCATGCCTTTTGGGATCAACTCAGCAAGCGAGGTTTTCCAGCGCACCATGGAACAGCTGTTTGCCGGGTTGCCGTGCGCTATCATCGTGGATGACATCCTGGTGTACGGGAGGGACGTCGCTGAGCACGACCTGCACCTCCGCCAAGTCCTGGACAGGGCTCGTGAGATCAATCTCAAACTCAACCCGAAGAAGTGTCGGTTCCGCGTTCCGGAAGTCACTTACGTAGGCCACGTTTTCACGGCCGGGGGTCTAAAGCCAGACCCCCAGAAGACGGCAGCGGTCACCGAAATGCCCGCTCCCACCGACGTGCCTGGCCTGCAGCGCTTTCTGGGCATGGTCAACTACCTGTGGAAGTTCATACCCGACCTCAGCGAACTGAGTGCTCCCCTGAGGGAGCTGATCAAGAAGGACAATGCCTGGGTCTGGCTCCCGCATCACCAGTCGGCATTCGTGGCCCTGAAGTCCAAGCTCGCACGCACCCCGACTCTCAAGTTCTTCGATCTAAACAGGCCAATTGTCCTCACTTGCGATGCATCTCAGTTCGGCCTCGATGCCGCGTGCCTGCAGCTCCATGACGACCAGCAGCTGCCTGTTTCCTATGCTTCTCGCACCATGACCCCTGTTGAGCAGCGCTACGCTCAGATCGAGAAGGAGCTCCTTGCCGTGGTGTTCGCATGCTCCAAATTCAAGGACTACATTCTGGGCAACACCTTCACCATTGAAACTGACCACCAGCCGCTGGTCTCTATCTTGAACAAGCCCATCCATGTTGCCTCTTCCCGTTTGCAGCGGATGATGCTGCAGCTCCAGCGTTTCACGTTCCAGATTGTGTACCGCAAGGGCAAGGATATGTTCGTGGCCGACACATTGTCCCGTGCGCCGCTCCCTTCCGTTGCCCGCCATCCATACGAATCGTCTGACCTGATGGTACTGAACGTTAACATTGTTCCTTCCCAGCAGATGCAGTCCCTGGTCAAACACACTGCCGCTGATCCTGCCCTGCAACAGCTTGCGGGCGTCATCCGCCGTGGCTGGCCTGACCGACGCTCTTCCCAGCCGGCTGGTGCCGTGCCCTACTTCCTGGTTCGGGATGAATTGGTGCTGCACAACGGCGTGGTGGTGAAGGGTCACAAGGTCGTGGTGCCGGCCGCGCTGCGGGATAATTACTTTCAAACCGCCCACAACGGCTACCCCGGGGTTGAGGCCACTTTGTCCCAGGCCCAAAGCCAGTTGTACTGGCCGGGCATGGCTCAGGACATCCGGGACAGGGTCTCCGCCTGTGCTGCCTGCAACAGTCTCCTGCCTCATCAACAGCGCCAACCTCTCATGCAGCAGCCGGCTCCCGAGTTGCTGTGGATGGCTGTCGCCACTGACATATTCGTATGGCGTGGCAAACACTTCCTGGTCCTGGTGGACTCCTACTCCAGCTGGTTCGAGGTGGACCAGCTGCCTTCCCTCACGTCTGCTGCCGTCATCGGGAAGCTTCGCCGCCACTTTTCAACCTTTGGGTCCCCGGTGACTCTCCAATCCGACAACGGCAGCCAGTTTTCAAGCGCAGAGTTCCGTGCCTTCGCCGCCCGTTGGAACATTCGCCACATCACCAGCAGCCCCGTGTACCCGCAAAGCAATGGCCTTGCGGAGCGCGCTGTCCGCAGCGTCAAGGAGCTGCTGGAACATTGTCGGCTTTCTCATTCTGACTTCTACCTTGCCCTCCTCAACCTCCGCAACATTTCCCGGGACCCCGCACTCGGTTCGCCTGCCCAGCGCCTCATGTCCCGCACCACTCGCCCTCCTCTCCCGGTCTCTCAGCAATCCCTCAAGCCCACGGTCCGGAGCCCTGCCGCTGTCAAGGAGCGCATCATCGAGAAGCAGGCCATCCAGAAGCGCTCCTTTGACAAGTTGTCCCGTCCCCTTCCCCGTCTGTTCCCGGGCCAGGTTGTCCGGATGCAGTCCCCCTCCGGTCACCACCGGCTGGTCGTTGTCGTTGGCAATGCTGACTCTTCCCGGTCATACCTGGTTGACTACGAGGGCACCATGTACCGTCGGTCCCGCCAGCACCTGCTGCTTGTCAACGAGCCTGCTCCGCCTCCCGCAGACCCGTTTTCACCGCCTGTCCCTTCCCCCCTGCCCGAAACTCCTGCCCCTGTCACTCCTCGCATGCCCCGGAAACTGCCATCTCAGCTCTCTGTGCCCCGCTCACGCCAGCCTCCTTCTCCTGCCTCGCCTGCGAGTGTACCTGTTTCGCCTCCCCGTTCTCCTCCTTCCCCTGGGCGCTCTTCACCCGGATCTCCCGTCTCTGTCCCTGCCCCCGTCCCTGCGGCTCCTGCGGTTGAGGGGGAAGGCGGGTTGCGCACCCACTCTGGGCGGTTGGTCAAGCCGCCTGTCCGTTACGGGGTGTTTGAGTAGCCTGTATCATGATATGTTTTAACTGTTCCCTGCGCGGTTTCTGATTCTAGCGTATGAGCCGTGGTCGCTCTGTGCAAGTGCAATGCTTTTGTTTCCAAGAGGAAGGATGTAGATCAGTGCATGCTCCTTTAACATAGTGACCTCACCACTACTAACCACTCCCCATTGTCTCTTGTATAATTGTAGCTTCCCCACCTCCAGCTCGCTCTCTAGCTCCAGTGGTGACCACGGACAGCTAGTGCATAGTGTGTGTAGTGCTTATAATAAAGTTATCTAGTAAAAGACTTTGTGTGACAAGCAAGTCATTTTACACAAAATACTCCAAATGCAGTTTAACCATTGTTTTATACAGCTGCAGCACAGTGTCCAATTCTTATGCTTGCCTTTGTAGATAGGCATCAAGTATAACAAATGCCTTTTTCAAGAATCCATCCGTGTTGTTACTCTCAGGAATGGATTTGCTCCCCAAGCTTCTCTATTGTCCAACAATGATCCTAAAATACTTTCCATTTACTCTATATGTCCTAGCCCTAAATTCCTAAAAAGCATTATCTTACACTTGCCTGGACTAAATTCCAGCTACTCCACCCAAATCACAACGGGTCAGATCTCATACAGGGGAAAACGGAAGGTAGGCTGTTTATTTTTACGTTAAAAAGGGCTTCTTAAGATCCCTTTATACAAAGTTTAATGTTGCGAGTAGCTAATTTGGGGCCCATTATATCCCGCAGTTTCTGGGCATGTGAGGGCACAAATCTACCGCAATGTGAACGTTCTAAACAGCGCGTTCACAGGATCCCACTAGAAAGCTGATTTAAATGGACTTTAATTTACAGCAATTGAACACAAAATTCCTTCCATTTGGCCTATAAATTAATGTAAATGAGATTTTAAAATCATGGTTTATTGTGAATTATTTGTGAATATTATTTGGACACTTAGGCTATTTAAAAATGTTAATCATTTATTAAGAAATGGATAGATTAGATCTAGTAATTGAAGTTTGAAATTAGCTACAATTGGGTAACTAACTAATTATATGCTTTAATTTCAGGTCATCCAAGTAAGATTATTTTATATTTGTTTCAGAATGCTTCAATCTATGATAACTGAAAATTTCATTCAGTTCTCTTAATTTTTAAGAAAGTTATGTGCTTTTGACTGTCCACGATCACAGCTTTTTTGTTTTGTCCATAGAAAATCAATAGGGAACAAGATGCTAATTTCCGAGTATGAAAATGGCCATAACTTTTTAAATACTTGAGATATGAAAGTGAATTAGGTGTCAAATTAAACTTATTTTTATGCTTTATCTGATGGGATAAATTGCAGACTTGATTTTTAAAATCTCAAAATTTTGTAACATTGCTACATCATCTGAAAATCCAGATATAAAAACCATTATATTACTGAACAAGTTGCTACCAAATAAATTCACTTTACATCATCTTATTCACACTATTCCGTTGGGGTTCACTCAATTATTAAGACACCACAAATTTGTAAATATGACCACAAGTAAATAAGGAGGAGGTTTTCTGGACAGTATAGAACGAAGTAACAGTCTAACATATATATGCTTGTTGAGGGATTTCCTATCTGAGCTTAAGAATCAGGAAAGATTGAAATTGATCCTTAACATTCTTCAGCAGTAAGCTAAGCAATCTGGTTTGAAAACCTGCATATCCCATCCAATATAATCTCCAAATACTTTAATCCACAGACAGACAGATTGTCCGGCTGCTCATTTTTCAATAGAATTTCCCACGAGATCTATGTAATAACTACTATTTTGCTTAAACTAATAATGAGCTCATCTTGTCAGGCTTGATGATTTCACTCTGATTTGGACATTACTGGTCACCACTAGATGGCAGCATCAAACCTTATATTATGTCAATATCCAGCTCTATACATGGCTGCGCACAGAGAACGTTTGCAACAAACTAACTGCAAAATTACTTCAAATGTTATTTCCAATGAAACTTTGGAAAAATTCAATACCATATTGCAATATTCCTACTTGTAACTTTGGCCTTTATTAAACGGCACAGAGGTAGAGCAGCTGCCTTACAGCGCCAGAGACCCGGGCTCAAAAATGACTATGGGTGCCGTCTGTATGGATTTTGTATGTTCTGCCTGTGACCACATGAGTATTCTCTGGGAGCTCCGAGCTCCAAAGACATACAGGTTTGTAGGCTAATTGGCTTCTGTAAAGATTATTAATTGGATCTAGAGTGCAAAAGGTTACTGTGCAGGAATCACTTGGAGGGCCGAAGCTCCTGTTTCTGCGCTGTATCTCTAAACTAAACTAAAAAACTAAACTTTTGTTTTTCTTATGATCTATGAATCATTCTACCAAATTCCTGTCAGTTGGTTTGTACAGATTCAGTGGAAATGCCTAGTTACCCACTATTTCCCCCACTGCATTATTGGTCTACAGTGCCCTTCATAATGTTTGGGATAAAGACCCATCATTTATTTATTTGCCTCTGTACTCTACAATTTGAGATTTGTAATAGAAAAAATCACATGTGGTTAAAGTGCAGATTGTCACTTTAAAGGCCATTTTATACATTGTTATTAAAGGCCATTTTTATGCATTTTGGTTTCACCATGTAGAAATTGTAACTGTGTTTATAAATAGTCCCCCCATTTCAGGGCACCATAATGTATGGGACACATGGCTTCACAGGCGTTTGAAATTGCTCAGGTGTGTAATTGCCTCCTTAAGAGAGCTCTCAGCACCCAGCCTTTACTCCAGTCTTTCCATCATCTTTGGAAACTTTTATTGCTGTTTATCAACATGAGGACCAAAGTTGTGCCAATGAAAGTCAAAGAAGCCATTATGTGATTGAGAAACAAGAATAAAACTGTTAGAGACATCAGCCAAACCTTAGGCTTACTAAAATAAATTGTTTGGAACATCATTAAGAAGAAAAAGAGCACTGGTGAGCTTACTTATCGTAAAGGGACTGGCAGGCCAAGGAAGACCTCCACAGCTAATGACAGAATAATTATCTCTATAATAAAGAAAAATCCCCAAACACCTGTCCGAAAGATCAGAAACACTCTTCAGGAGTCAGGTGTGGATTTGTCAATGACCACTGTCCACAGAAGACTTCATGAACAGAAATACAGAGGCAACGCTGCAAGATGCAAACCACTAGTTGGCCGCAATAGTATGGGCAGGTTACAGTTTGCCAAGAAGTACTTAAAAGAGCAACCACAGTTCTGGAAAAAGGTCTAGTGGACAGATGAGACGAAGAGTAACTTATATTAGAGTGATGGCAAGAGCAAAGTATAGAGGAGAGAAGGAACTGCCAAAGATCCAAAGCATACCATCTCATCTGTGAAACACAGTGGTGGGGGTGTTATGGCCTGGGCATGTATGGCTGCTGAAGGTACTGGCTCACTTATCTTCATTGATGATACAGCTGCTGATGGTAGTAGCATAATGAATTCTGAAGTGTGTAGACACATCCTATCTTCTCAAGTTCAAACAAATGCCTCAAAACTTATTGGCCGGCGGTTCATTCTACAGCAAGTCAATGATCCCAAACATACCGCTAAAGCAACAAAGGAGTTTTTCAAAGCTAAAAAATGGTTAATTCTTGAGTGGCCAAGTCAATCACCCGATCTGAACCCAATTGAGCATGCCTTTTATATGCTGAAGTGAAAACTGAAGGGTACAAAACAAGCATAAACTAAAGATGGCTGTAATACAGGCCTGGCAGAGCATCACCAGAGAAGACGCCCAGCAACTGTTGATGTCCATGAATTGCAGTCATTGCATGTAAAGGATATGCAACAAAATACTAAACATGACTGCTTTCATTTACATGACATTGCTGTGTCCCAAACATTATGGTGTCCTGAAATGGGGGGACTGTGTATAAATACCGCTGTAATTTCTACATGGTGAAACCAAAATGTATAAAAATGGCCTTTATTAAAATCTGACAATGTGCACTTTAACCACTTGTGATTTTTTCTACTACACATGTCAAATTGTGGAGTACAGAGGAAAATAAATAAATGATGGGTCTTTGTCCCAAACATTATGGAGGGCACTGTAGATCCTCCAGTAAACATCAACAGATGGCTACATATTTGCTGCCATTACGCCACACAGCTGACTACAACTTTCTGCACAAACATTAAAGTCTGAATGTCACTATCAGCATTTAGGATAGATCCCAAGACTGCCCTCTGAAACTGGGCAATCTGCATAGTCTGGCAGTGAAAAGCAAAGTGCATCAAATATTATTCATGAAGGTAACCCAGGAATGAACAGCATCAAAATTATTAGTAGCTGAGAGTAGAGCAATATGTAAAATTTGATGTAAAAAAAAGTAATAATTTGAAAACGTGATAATTTGAAATAATAATTGAATCATGTTGTCAAGATTTTATATAATTTTAAAAGAAGTCTGACATTTATCCAGGTTGTTGTTTCTTCTTGGGCAGTCCTATGGCATCGTGAATGATTTGCTTTCATTGCGGTTTCGAGGATTCTGAGGGAGGTATTGAGGCCAGTGTGGGAATCATCAGTTCATGGTGGCAGTTGTGGCTGGTGCGTCAGGCAGTTGGGTGGTTTGGGAGGCAGCGCTCTCGTTCCATTCTTATGCAAGGCTTCCATGTACTCCTGATCATGGCCTTGAGGTTCTCGACATCATCCTGGCTGTTCCTTCTCCACTATTAAGTTGGCATTTGCCAATGATTCCCAGGTTTCAGCAAGAATGCTTTATTATTAAATTAAAAATAAGTTGTATATGAAATGTAATATGTCAATAAGTATTAGGTACTGTGGTACCACATTATTGTACTTACTTCTAACAAAATAAAATTTTAAAAAAAAAGTGAACCAAAAAAAAACTACATAATCCCAACCAAACACAAACCAAATACATAATCCCAACCAATCACATGTGGAAGAGCAAGCACAGGAATAATTGGTGAATGGGATGGTGGTGCGGGTTAGGACATGCAGCAGAGTTTTGTACACTGACTCACAGAGAGCAGAACACAGGGCAGATCGGGAGTGCAATGGGCTCAACAAGAAACAGGTACCAAAAAGAGTCAATCTCGGAGACACCAAAAGTAGCTTTGTGGGAGCAGAAAGAGAAAGTCATTGCAGGTTATTCTCTTGGAAGAAACGGGTAAATAAAATTGGAATCAAGAAGTGCTGTCCCACTTAGCTGGAGAGTAGATTGATGTTGGAGGAGGGAAGAATGTGATCTGCAATGTCAAAGGTTGCAGCTAAGTCGAGAAAGATGAAGAATAAATCACCTCTGCATCAATTGGAAAGAGTGAGCCTGCTGCTAATGCGTAAATTCAGTAAGGTGATGGGGAGAGGCATGCGGACATGACCAAATCTCGATAGTAGCATTGACCTGAGATTTACTGGTAATGAAAAGGTCACAAAATGCTGGAGTAACTCAGGCAGCTTCTCTAGAGAACATGAATAGGTGATATTTCAGGTCGGGACCCTTCTTCAGACCTAACATCAGCAGTTCCTTGTTTCTACATTTTACTGATAATGAGTCTGAACTAATTAATCAAATTGATAAGTGATCAAATATGAAGAGCACTAGAGTTACAAATGGCTTTTCAAAAGGTTTCAAAAAAGGGAGTCATCAAATTAGTTTGCCTTTGCTTCGGAAATAAGAAGAAAATGTCATGGTTAATAACGTCTTCTGAAAGTGATCTCTAATCAACGAGCAAAAATGGATAGTTGCTGGAAATTTCAAATAGAGTAAAAAAATTACTGGAAATTGTTAACTGAAAGGTTACCGTTCTGTGTTTTGTACTTGCTGAGAATTTTCAGTATTTTCTGTTCACATTTGAAAACATGAATATATCAGATGCAGAAAATCCTTGTGAACTAACAAATTTCATGCTCTTTGTTGAAAAGTGCATGTCATTGCATGGACTAGCAAAATCTCTGCTCACAGAACATGATGTTGTATAATAGTAGGGACAGACCAGAACTGAAGGAGGTCATGGACACAACACATCCTTCACTTTATTTGAGAATAGCTTGGCCATGAATAGGCACAAGGAAACATGAAACTCCTGGGACAGCAGAAGTATTCAAGGTTCTGATGACACTTCAGTTTAAGGGCACAAACATCAGCACGGGGGAATGAGGAAGCAGCACTGTTGGGATGGCCTGACATCAATAAGGCTGAGAGCAATGTTCCAGTGAACTGAGTAACAAGGAGTGTAGATGGGGCTTTAAAGTAAATTGTGGAATTGTGTGGTGGGGGAAGGGGTTTACTCAGGGTTGAAGATGTTTAGAAATTAAAGAATAAAGGCAAGATGATAGTACAAGTTAATAAACCATGTAACTGAGACAAAGTGTAACAGAAAAAGTCAGAGACTTTCTCAAGAGTAGTTTTACTTTCGCAACAAGGGCAAGTAGAGCCAAAGAGCCAGTTTCCGTGCTGTATTACTCTAGAGTATGCCTATAAATAACATTAAAGGAAAAATTAAAAAAAGACAAGATTGAAGACTATCTGAAATTGATTTAAAAAAATCTATAGGTGCAGCTCTATAGCACTTTGTTTAGGCTGCATTTGGAGTATTGCGTGCCATTCTGGTTACACTATTATGAAAAGATGTGGATGCTTTGCAAAGGGTATAGAGGAGGTTTATCAAAATGCTGCTTGGATTAGAGGGTTTTAGCTACAGGGTAGACTTGGATTGTTTTCTCTGGAATGTCAGAGGTTGAGGGGAGACTTAATAGAAGTATATCAATGGCACAGACAGTTAGAACCCTTTTCCCATAATGGAAATGTCAAATACTAAGTACATATATTTAAGGTGAGAGGAGCAAAGTTTAAAGAGATGTGCAGGGCAAGTTTTTTTACACGTAGTGCCGGGTGCCTGAAACGTGCTGCCAGGGGTGTTGGTGGAAGCAATATAACTATAGCTAGAAGGTGAGACGGGGAATGTGTGGTGCATGCTTTTCCACACAGAGGGTGGTGGAGGCCAGGAACGCATTACCAGGGGTGGTGGTGGAGGCAGATACGATAGTTGTGTTTAAGAGGCTTTTAGATGGGCACATGGAAGCGGGTGGTACAGAGAGATATGGATCGTGTACAGGCAGATGAGATCAATCTAACTTGGCATTATGTTCGCCACAAACATGTGGGCCGAAGGAACCTTTCCTGTGCTGTTCTGTTCTATGTTCTATGAATGCTTATGGGTTATGGCATTCAGAACAAGACACAAATTGAAAATTACAATCTCAAATAAAAACAGTAAAAACAGTAAATGCTGGAACTACTCAGCAGGCCAGGCAGCATCAAGGGATAAAGTGATCAAATATGAAAAGACACAGAGTTAAAAAAGGCTTTTCAGTAGGATTCAAAAAAGGGAGCCATCAAATTTGTTATAAGAAAATGAATGAATTAATGGCACAAATAGAAATAAAAGGGTGTACCTTAAGAGTTGTACGGAGAGGTGGTTCTGGGCTAATAGGCGGAAAAGAGTAGATGGGATAATTCTATTAATAAAATATGAGATCAGAACTGTAATAATTACGAATAATAGGGTCGACCTACAAAAATCCAAAATACAAGGGATAGAGTATTGGAGACACTCAGGGACTGATGGCTGATGACTGCATGAGTGCCTTTTGAAGGAAGTCCAACCATAATGGACTCTTTGGTTGAAAATGTTCATAACTCACTAAACTCTGGGAGGAAATAAAGTGCGAATCCTTTATTCAAAAACTTAAAAAAAGATAGGCCTGGAGTTTGTCGCATTCTATCTTTCTCCAAATCTTTCATACAATTCTCAGCATTTTCCTTTATTTCAGAGTTCTAGCAACTGCTATTCTGCACTTCACATTTCCAGCACATTATCTTTTTCTCTCTCCACTGTTCTTGTTCATATGCCTGCAATTACATTAATCCAGACAACAACAATTCATTCCTCTCTCTTGGATTGCAATGAAAACTATTCTGTCACCTGGATAATCTATGTCTCCAGCCTATAACAGGCATTCTCTGTTTTGTCCAACCTTCCCACTCTCTGAAACCTAAAACATGCTAGTTTTCTCATTTTTCTGGTTCAGGTGAAGGGCTGTTGACCAGAAATGCTAATTCTGTTTCTCTGTCCATGGATGCTCAATATAATTTATTAATAGATAAAGTGGACATAAGTTTAAAGTGAGAGGGAAAAGATTTAATAGGAACCCGAAGGGCAACTTTTTTACATAGAGGGTGATGGGTATATGAAACAAGCTGCCAGAGGGGTAGTTGAGGCAGGTACTATAACAACATCCAAAATACATTTGGGTAGATACATTGAAAAGAAAGGATTAGAGCAATATGGCCAAATGTGGGCAGGTGTGACTAGCGTAGATGGGGCATCATGGTCAGCATTGGTAAGTTGGGCCGAAGGGCCTCTTTCTGTGCGGTAAGACTATGACACTATCTGTTCCATTATAAAATAATTCAACCAAGTAACATCTTTGTTACTTTGAGCCTGATTTCAATATTAATTGCCAGCAGTTTAAAATAAACTATAAACCCATAGTTGTCTGGAAGTCATTCAATTCGGTTCTGCAGTGATATAGAGAGATATAGAACAAACAAATGAAAGATATGCAAGTAACGATGATCAAGGAAACAGTCCATAGTTGGCTGTACGCTAGGTGATAACGAGTTATACAATCAAACTTATCAGGACAACAGTGAAACTAGTGCAATGACTAGGGTGTGGGATGAACGGAGAGAGAGGGGACACAAGGGTTACAAAGTTATTGAAATCAATATTCATACTGCTGGGTTGTAAGCTGCCCAAGCAAAATATGAGGTGCTGTTCCTCAAACTTGCATTTGGCATCACTCTGACAATGGAGGAAACCCTGGACAGAAAAGCCAGTGTGGGAATGGGAGGGGGAGTTAAAATATTTGGCAACCGGGAGATCACGTCCAAGGTGCACTGAGTAAAGGTGTTCAGCGAAATGATCGCCCAGTCCATGCTTGGTTTAAATTGAGGAATTTAGGAGGGGATAGAGGAAATGATAGGGGCCAATTCCAAACAAAAATAGCTCACTTACCTTCTTTTATAAAGAACATTGACCACAGCTTCCAATTGTAGAATTTTCTTTTATGTTGTTACAATAGCTAAGAATTAATGTTGAAGATGAATACTGAAGATGAGTGCATTTTGCTATTACTTTAGGTTTGAAATAAACTTGAAATATATAAGTTTAGGATTGTTGCAATTTGGAGAATGATTGGCTGTACCATTACTGTACTACAGTGTATTTGCTGTCAGACACCAGTAGAGGGCACTCCACTACAACTTTCCCGGTGATGGAAAGACTGAAAGCTGTTATCCTTGGTCATCTCTAAATGTACCTCATCTGACATTGCATTAAGTAGACATGAGCAAGACAAATATATCTGCTTCATGCAATTACGTTAACTTTTTTTTCTTTGCCAACTGAATATTGCTATATTCTGGCGACTAAAATGTTGCTCCTAAAATTCTTTCTTTCATTTATGCTGTTAATCACATGTTGACGAAGCTGAAATTTTGACAGTACGGTGTTAAGTGTATAAACTGAGTGTAATGAAGGATTCAAACGTGGGTTTATGGATCTGGAAGAGAATGCAGATATTGGTTGGCATGTCCTGCCTGTGAATTTAGAGGGGTTTTTGTAACATAGTGGGGGAGTTTTTCTTGCTGCATCTTATTCTGGAAGTGAGGAAGAGCAGGAATGCCCTCTTTTCCCCAATGAATCCACTCTGTTTCATTAGCAAAAGCATAGACCAACAAAGGTAAAATATCACTAATTATATAACACTGGAAAAAGATCAATGGGCAGGGCTTTGTAGACAAGCACATCTTGACCTATTTATTACTTCAGCACAGTAGTAACAAATGACACCAGCAATCCAGGCTGGCCACATCTATCTCGATCCGAAGTCACCTCTTCCTTCTCTCCAGAGATGCTGCCTGTCCCGCTTACTCCAGCTCTTTGTGTCTATCTTCGGTTGAAACCAGCATCTGTAGCTCCTTTTACACACCTTCCTGTATCTGATTAGCTTCCTACAGTTGCCTATTTAGAACCATTGTACAATTCCCAATACCTCTCTTTTTCAACATCAAATCTCTAGCAGTAACCCTAATTGTACAATGTATTTTGCTATTTTTTTCATTTAGAGCACCTGCTCAAATATATTTGTTTTACTATTTGAAAATCCTTGGTTATTATGCTACCATTATCAACTGCAAAATATATTCCATCAAATTTCCAAATAATCCAATTCATTGAGATGAAAGAGTGGGAACAAGGAAAGAACTACCATACCTGTAGTCCCTCTCAACTTTCGAACAATTTTGCTTACAAATCAGGCAGGGAACTCTGAAGGAAGAATAGGACATTGAAAAGCTCATTGTTCAATATATTATCACTCAATTGGTCAATATATTACGCAAACATGCTGACTCGAAAATGTGTATTGATTAAATAGTTCCATTCAGCATTACATATGAAGGTTGCATGTTATTAAGCCACATTGAGGATATATTTATTGTGTCCACGAATATCGCAGAAACAGAGGGTGCTAGTGACAAGACCAGGCATACACCCTATGCTGACCTCTCCCTCAGGAAACACAGCTGTACATACAAGTTGATAGTGTCGAAGTAGAGATGCTCAAAAGCTTTGTTACTAGGAATAAATATCACAAGCAATTTGTCCTGGACCAGTCACATCGAAGCTATGGGCAAGAAAGCACACCAACGCCTCTACTTCTTTAAAAGGCTTAGGATGTTTGGCATATCCCCAACAACCCTTACCAACTTCTACAGATGCATCGTAGAAAGCATTTTATTGGGATGCATCACAGTCTGGTTTGGGAACAGATCCATCCAAGACTGCAAGAAATTGCGGAGTTGTGGATGTAACCCAGACCAAACTTTTTTGGCATGTATGAAATCATGCAAAACAATCTCCCTTCCATTGACTCAATCTACATTTCACGCTGCCTTGGGAAGGTCGCCATCATCATCAAGGACTCACCTCAGTCACTCCCTCTTCTCCCCTCTTGCATCAGGCTATGGGCAAGAAAGCACACCAACGCCTCTACATACAGTGCATTCAGAAAGTATTCAGACCCCTTCACTTTTTCCACATTTTGTTACGTGACAACCTTATTCTAAAATGGATTAAATTATTTTTGTTTATCATCAATCTACACACAATGCCTCATAATATAAAAGCAAAAATAATGGGTTTTGACATTTTTGCAAGTTAATTAAAAAGAAATAACTGAAATATCACATTTACATAAGTATTCAGACCCTTTGCTATGAGTCTCAAAATTGAGCTTCGGTGCATCCTGTTTCCATTGATTATCCTTGAGATGTTTCTTCTACAGCTTGATTGGAGTCCACTAGTGGTAAATTAAATTGATTGTACATGATTTGGAAAGGCACACACCTGTCTATATAAGGTTCCTCAGTTGACAGTGCATGTCAGAGCAAAATCCAAGCCATGAAGACAAAGGAATTGTCCGTAGACCTCCGATCTGGGGAAGGATACGAAACAATTTCTGCAGCTTTGTAGGTCCCGAAGAGCACAGTGGCCTCCGTCATTCTTAAATGGAAGAATTTTGAAACCACCAGGACGCTTCACAGAGCTGGCCGCCTGGCCAAACTGAGCAATCGGAAGAGAAGGGCCTTGGTCAGGAAGGTGACCAAGAAACTGATGGTCACTCTGACAGAGATCCAGAGTTCCTCTGTGGAGATGGGAGAAACTTCCAGAAGGGCAACTATATCTGCAGCACTCCACCAATCAGGCCTTTATGGTAGAGTGGCCAGACGGAAGCCACGACTCAGTAAAAGGCACATGACAGCCCGCTTGGAAGCAAAAGTCACCTAAACACATTCTTTGGTCTGATGAAACCAAGATTGAACTCTTTGGCCTGAATGCCAAGCATCACGTCTGGTGGAAAACAAGCACCACTCATCACCTGGCCAATACCATACCTACGGTGAAGCATGGTGGTGGCAGCATCATGCTGTGGGGATGTTTTTCAGCGGCAGGAACTGGGAGACTAGTCAGGATCATGGGAAAGATGAACGGAGCAAAGCACAGAGAGATCCTTGATGAAAACCTGCTCCAGAGCGTTCCCATCCAACCTGACAGAGCTTGAGAGGATCTGCAGAGAAAAATGGAAGAAATTACCCAACTACAGGTATGCCAAGCTTGTAGCATCATACCCAAGAAGGCTTGAGGCTGTAATCGCTGCCAAAGGTGCCTCAACAAAGTACTGAGTAAAGGGTCTGAATACTTATGTAAATGTGATATTTCAGTTATTTTTAACTACTTTGCAAAAATTTCTAAACACCTGTTTTCGCTTTTTTATTATGGAGTATTGTGTATAGATTGATGATTAAAATTTTTTTTTTTAATCCATTTTAGAATAAGGCTGTAACGTAACAAAATGTGGAAAAAGTGAAGGGGTCTGAATACTTTCTGAACGCACTGTACCTCTAGATTAAAGGACAGTTTCTTCCCAGCTGTTATTAGACAACTGAACGGTCCTCTCATTAGCTAGAGCATGGTTCTGACCTCCCATCTACCTCATTGGAGACATTTGAAATATCTTTAATCGAACTTTATCCTGCACTAAATGTTGTATCCTTTAACCTTTATCTGTGCACTGTGGACGGCTTAATTGTAATCATGTCTAGTCTTTTCTTTGACTCGATAGGATGCAAACAAAAGCTTTTCACTATAACATATGAAAAGAATAATAAACTAAACTATTATTTACTATAAACTAGCTATTTGAAAACACAAAGTGCTGGAGGAACTAAGCTGGTCAGGCAGCATCTCTGGAGCAAAAGAACAGATAATGTTTTGGGTCGAGACCTTATTTCGGACAGTCTTAAGGGAACTGACCCAATATGTAATCTGTTCATTCCCTCCACCGATGCTGCCTAACGCTATGAGTTCGCCAGCCCTTTGCAGATGCTGGTGTGTTGAGCAAAACCTTTTTGTTGGTCTCACCTTAGCAAGTAACTACAAAGCTATGTGTGGTACACAGTTGTTTTTAAATATATCCACTTGGGAAAAGCATATTGGAGCACAGAATACAATTGAGATCGAGCCATTGGATATTGAGCTCCCCACCATCGAAGGGAGAAGGGAATTATAGGAAGCACTATCTCAAGAAGGCAGCTAATATCATCAAAGACCTACAGCAGCATCAAACTATTATGAACTTGGTATAAGGGTTGCACAATGCAATTTAGTTTGCACTACTATGGTCTGGTACCTCGTATAATTTATTGCATTATTGTTTATTGAATATTTATGTGTTGTGTGGTTATCTGTTAAAGCTGCAGCAAGTAAGAATTTCATTGTTCCTTTCCCAGTGCGTATAACAATGGACTTGACAATGGAACCTGGAAGCATAAAGATATGAAATTGCATTGAGGATGAGATCAAGAATACTGAACTCACGGGCCCAATATTAAAAGGGATCCTTTCTGGCTATGAGAAATTACTGAATCAATAGCAAATCTTTGCAGAGATTCCAGCACCAGCTTGAGCCTCTCATATGAATCTGCATGCACTGCTTCAACCTAATTAAAATGTTTAAAAATTCTTTATGGAGTATACCTTGAGGCTGTTCAGAATGATACCATCCAGGCCTTAAATAATTCCTTCATACTCTGGGATTGATTCATGAACCACTGGTGAGAGTGGTTGACTGCCAGGCATTTAAATAGTGTTACTATTATCATCTGATCCTCTGGCATGCCTAATTAAGCATAGTGACATGGGCTGGATTCGCAGCATGTTAAAGCTAATGTGGCGAACTCCAACACTGAAAAGACATGCTCACATGCTCATGAGAGAATGATCTTTCTCTCAGATCATTTCACACATGCCAAAAATTGAGACAAGCTATATTCATAATTGTACTACTCCTGTGCTTTACATCCCAGGCTCACATGCAGAACTCAAGGGCGGCTTCCATCTTCTAAACTCCTTCTCAAACCACAACCAACTGCCAAGACTCCAGTCACAGAGTACCATGACTAGTACCGTGAATAGACACTACATTAGGTAGAACATCACAGCATATGCACACAGTTGCTAAAGCAAATAGACAATAATAAGCATTAAAATCATAGGCAAATCGTCTTCTAGATAGCCAAATATTGCTTGAGTTGAAGCATGTGTAGATTAATTTAGTGTAGAAAATACACTCAGATTAGTTTATTTTCAGATGTACCTGGGTGCAATGAAATTTCTACAATTCACAAGCACAAAAGGCTGCATCAACAGATTGATGGATTCTCAATTATCAACTGGAAATGGATTCTCAATTTTCAACTGAAAGATGAATTCTCAATTATCAACTGGAAATTACTCAAGCAGTTCAAGACTTCAATCATTTCATTGTGGTCCATGATAAGCCAAGCCTCCGGAAACTCTTTGTTGAAAGAAGGATACGAATATTGGTCATTGAGGGAAAGTGGGGTAGGGAGTTGTTGTTTAGGCTGGGGGAAGGGGTGGGTGGGAAGAATTAATCTTGGGAGGAAAAAAAAATCACATCACAGGTTTTAATTAACCTTCTAGCATTTTTTCACAGTACTTCTTAAAGGATATATTTTAAACTTTGAAGATTACTTCTCACAATTGTGAGGTTCACCTGAGCATTGTGTCACTTATGTTGCCTTGGACTGAACCCTAGTTATGGTTAAAGCTCAGCAGCAGCACTGTGAAAGAGGAAAGTGGCAGAGAAGGAATAAATGAGGAAGTAGAAAGGTGTAACTTAAAGGAAGCACTTTCTTTAGGTTCAGTTTCTTTAACGTTTCTTGGATTGGAGCTCAGGGTATTATCTATATTACTAAAAGTCTGATCTTGACCACTTCCTGGTGTTCTGTATATTGATTTTAGAAAAAACGCTGTCACGTACGGCTGTGATTTTCGTCCATCTTACTCAGAGTCCCCCTCCGCTCATCAGGTGTCGAGGATTTTTCCCATCGATGAAAAATAAAAGAGTTATTAGTGTTTAAAAAATGTTGAGATTCTCTCTCCTGTCAATCACGCCATGAAGCCCATGCCCCTTCTGGTGGGAGCGACTATAAAACCCAGAAGTATGGGCGTGGCTCAGTCTCTGCAAGATGGAGGAGGGAGAGGTCATGACTCGCTGTCTTTAGTGGCCTTGCACCCTGCTTGAAATGGTATGAAACTGCACTTGAATTTGGTGGCCTTGCACCCTGCTTGAAGTGGTAAGAAACTGCACTTGAATTTGGTGGCCTTGCACCCTGCTTGAAATGGAATTTCAAGGAACAGCCGTGAATCAACTGCCAGCCCACCAGCAGTGAGTGAGCTAAGTACGACCAGACTATTCGCTGATGATTGTTTGCTGTACCGTCCAATTAAGTCAGCTGATGATGAAGATGCTCTCCAAAAGGATCTCGATACTATGGTTGAGTGGTCACAACAATGGGGCATGCAGTTCAACCCTTCCAAATGTGAAACCATGCGTGTCATCAGAAAGAGGAATCCAGGAGAAACATCTTACAATATACTTGGTGCCATCCTTGAAGAATCCAAACAAACCAAGTATCTTGGCATCAAATTGCAGAATGATCTGCGTTGGAATGGTCAGACTCATCATGCAACGGTGAAAGCAACAGGTGTCCTAAATTTTCTGAGGCGCAACTTTCATCATTGTTCAACTTCTGTCAAGGAGAAGCTATACTTCACCCTCGTTAGACCTCATTTGGATTATGCAGTTGCAGCATGGGACCCATACACAAATAAAAACATTTCTTCCATCGAACGTGTCCAAAGACAGGCAGCTCGATTTGTTACTAACACCTATGAGAGAGAAGCGAGTGTCACCAAACTTCTGAATTCTCTGGGGTGGAACCCTCTCCAAGCCAGACGTGAAGCTCACCGTTTGATCTGTTTTTACAAAATGTTAAATGGTCAGCTCGACATAGATTATAAGACCTACACCAAACCCAAACCAATTAGGAGCAGACGAGGGCATTCAATCCAATTTGTGATCCCAGCTACCAAGACAGATGTGTACAGCAATTCGTTCTTCCCCCGCACAATTAAAGCATGGAATAATCTCCACCCTACTATAGTTACCCAACCAGATGCAACTAAATTTAAAGTAGCTCTTTCTTCCCAATAACCCTTTCTGGCTTAAGTCCTCCCTCCACCACCTCCAGTTTAAATTCCATTTGGAATATTTTGGAGGACCAAGAAACCAAGAACCAATAATGCAATAGTGAATGCATTGGGTTAGGGTTAACCATTGATGAACCCCCATGATCAACATCCTGACAAATTAATTGGACCAGCTAAATATAGTGGCCACACAGCCGTTCTGAGGCTAGCTATCCTGCAGCAATGATCTACCTCTTGACTTCTCATTGCTTTTCAACCATCCAAATGACAGAGGTCAGGAACAGCATGTCCACCACTCTAAACATTGGATCCAGCACCTACCTCCTAGTGATAGTGTGTATCTCCTACAAAGTGCACTCAAGTCATGAAACAAGGCAGCAACAGCACCTCTCAAACTCAATCTTTGTCATCTCGAAGAATAAGGGCAGGAGGAGTATATATGCACCAACATCTGCAGATTCATCTCCAAGGCACACTCCATGTTGTCTTGGAAATATTCTGGACCTTCTGCAACATGGTTCAGATCTTGGGTAAATCCTAGCCCCTCACCCCCCCCCCCCCCCCCCCCCCCCCCCCCCCGCCCCCTCTGATCTTGCAGAGATAGAGATGAAGGAACAATGTTGTATTTTCAAGTAACCTACCAATTTCAGGGACCAAGGTGGTGGCTGACCACTAAGCACAAAGACAATTGGTCCGCATGGTCACATCACATAAAATGAATACCAAGGTTTGTACTGGTTCTCTTAAATCTAATTCTTGCAGAGCAGACATGTAGGGTCGTGCAGTCTGCCATAAAATGGAGGCATCCTGACTTGCACAGGGAAAGCAGGCGCTGACCTGCACGATTCTTCAGTTGTTCATAGAGCACATTGATTCTCTCCAGAGATGCTGCCTATTCCGCTGAGTTACTACAGCTTTTTATGTCCATCTTCGGTTAAAACCTAATTCAATATAATTATGGAGAGGGACAAAACTGGACCTAGGGTTGAGATTTTTGATTGGAGAAAGGCTAACTTTGAGGAGATGCGAAAGGATTTAAAAGGAGTAAATTGGGACAGTTTGTTTTATGGGAAAGATGTGGAAGAGAAATGGAGTACATTTAAAGGTGAAATTTTAAGAGTACAGAATCTTTATGTCCCTGTTCGGTTGAAAGGAAATCGTAAAAATTGTAAAGAGCCATGGTTTTCAAGGGAAATTGGACACTTGGTTCGGAAAAAGAGGGAGATCTACAATAGTTATAGGCAGCATGGAGTAAATGAGGTGCTTGAGGAGTATAAAGAATGTAAAAAGAATCTTAAGAAAGAAATTAGAAAAGCTAAAAGAAGATATGAGGTTGCTTTGGCAAGTAAGGTAAAAGTAAATCCGAAGGGTTTCCACCGCTATATTAATAGCAAAAGGATAACGAGGGATAAAATTGGTCCATTAGAGAGTCAGAGTGGCCAACTATCTGCAGAGCCAAAAGAGATGGGGGAGATATTGAACAGTTTCTTTTCTTCGGTATTCACCAAGGAGAAGGATATTGAATTATGTGAGGTAAGGGAAACAAGTAGAGTAGCTATGGAAACTATGAGGATCAAAGAAGAGGAAGTACTGACACTTTTGAGAAATATAAAAGTGGATAAGTCTCCAGGTCCGGACAGGATATTCCCTAGGACATTGAGGGAAGTTAGTGTAGAAATAGCAGGGGCTATGGCAGAAATATTTCAAATGTCATTAGAAACGGGAATAGTGCCGGAGGATTGGCGTACTGCGCATGTTGTTCCATTGTTTAAAAAGGGGTCTAAGAGTAAACCTAGCAATTATAGACCTGTTAGTTTGACGTCAGTAGTGGGCAAATTAATGGAAAGAATACTTAGAGATAATATATATAAGCATCTGGATAAACAGGGTCTGATTAGGAATAGTCAACATGGATTTGTGCCTGGAAGGTCATGTTTAACTAATCTTCTTGAATTTTTTGAAGATGTTACTCGGGAAATTGATGAGGGTAAAGCAGTGGATGTTGTGTATATGGACTTCAGTAAGGCCTTTGACAAGGTTCCTCATGGAAGGTTGGTTAAGAAGGTTCAATGGTTGGGTATTAATGGTGGAGTAGCAAGATGGATTCAACAGTGGCTGAATGGGAGATGCCAGAGAGTAATGGTGGATGGTTGTTTGTCAGGTTGGAGGCCAGTGACTAGTGGGGTGCCACAGGGATCTGTGTTGGGTCCACTGTTGTTTGTCATGTACATCAATGATCTGGACGATGGTGTGGTAAATTGGATTAGTAAGTATGCAGATGATACTAAGATAGGTGGGGTTGCGGGTAATGAAGTAGAGTTTCAAAGTCTACAGAGAGATTTATGCCAGTTGGAAGAGTGGGCTGAAAGATGGCAGATGGAGTTTAATGCTGATAAGTGTGAGGTGCTACATCTTGGCAGGACAAATCAAAATAGGACGTACATGGTAAATGGTAGGGAATTGAAGAATGTAGGTGAACAGAGGGATCTGGGAATAACTGTGCACAGTTCCATGAAAGTGGTATCTCATGTAGATAGGGTGGTAAAGAAAGCTTTTGGTGTGCTGGCCTTTATAAATCAGAGCATTGAGTATAGAAGTTGGGATGTAATGTTAAAATTGTACAAGGCATTGGTGAGGCCAATTCTGGAGTATGGTGTACAATTTTGGTCGCCTAATTATAGGAAGGATGTCAACAAAATAGAGAGAGTACAGAGGAGATTTACTAGAATGTTGCCTGGGTTTCAGCAACTAAATTACAGAGAAAGGTTGAACAAGTTAGGGCTTTATTCTTTGGAGCGCAGAAGGTTAAGGGGGGACTTGATAGAGGTTTTTAAAATGATGAGAGGGATAGACAGAGTTGACGTGGAAAAGCTTTTCCCACTGAGAGTAGGGAAGATTCAAACAAGGGGACATGACTTGAGAATTAAGGGACTGAAGTTTAGGGGTAACATGAGGGGGAACTTCTTTACTCAGAGAGTGGTAGCTGTGTGGAATGAGCTTCCAGTGAAGGTGGTGGAGGCAGGTTCGTTTTTATCATTTAAAAATAAATTGGATAGTTATATGGATGGGAAAGGAATGGAGGGTTATGGTCTGAGCGCAGGTATATGGGACTAGGGGAGATTATGTGTTCGGCACGGACTAGAGGGGTCGAGATGGCCTGTATCCTGTGCTGTAATTGTTATATGGTTATATGGTTAAAACAGATTACAGATTATCTGGTGTATTGAGCGTGGGAGCGTGTGTGCGTTACGCAGGCAACCAGACGGTATTACTGTGTTTAAACAGTAAATAAAATGTGCTTCTTGTTGTCATGAGGCGGGGGGAGGGGGGGCAGTGGGAGGAGATAAAATTGTTTGTTGTAATGCACACTTGTCATCGGCCCACTAGGGAATTTGTGTTTCCCCCCCCCCCCCATGTTTTAAAAGCGATTTACTATGGCTGCCAATGCCCCAAGCCGTCTGTCCCCGTGGCCAGGGTTGGGGGTGAATCACTCGGTGTGGGTGGAGGGGGGTGAATCACGTGGGTTGGGGTCCGGGGTCAGAGGGGTGAATAACCCTGGTGTGGGGGCTGGGGTTCGATGTCGGTGCATCACGGTCAGTGACTCTGGGTGGGCGGAGGGACCAGCCTGTCCCACACCTCTGCTCCGCCCGGCGCTGCTGACACACAGCCTGTCACAGTGCGGCCGCATGGGGAAGACGAGGCGGAGGGCAGCCGTGGCCGCTGTCCCAAGGGATGCGCTCCTTCGGCCGTTACAACTTAGTGCTCGGGTTCAGAATGCCCAGTCACCTATGGCTTGTGTGGGAAAATGACCCCCACCCTCCCGTCTCCCCCCCGCCAGTGATGTGATGGACGCGGGGATCTGGACCAATCGCTAACAAGTCCCGCCCCCCAGCGACGTCATGACCGTTATTTGACTTTTCGGCACAGCGACCATTCGGTGAGTTGGCTTGTAGGCGATGCAGCCTTTCGGTGAGTTGGTGTTTCGGCAGAGTTTGGTGAGTTTGCTTTTAGGCGTCCCGCCCTTTCGGTTTGTTTGCTTTTAGGCGTCCCACCCTTTCCGTTAGTTGGCGTTTCGGCTTTGTTTCCGTTCGGTTATTTGGCTTCCATTCTTTGCTTCGGCTTCTCGTCCTTCGACTCCACGTCCGGGTACCTAAGCACTCTATGATCCCAAGATTATTTTTAACTGAGATAAATCGTATGAGCTAATGTATGAGCTAATTTCTCCAGGGATAATGGTGTCGATTATGAAATTGGACCAAGTACCTCTGGTCTATGTTATTATGATCTATGTTATCATGCTTGTTGTTTATTCAGCATCAGGACACACATCTAATGATCTAATCGCTTGTTTCAGCCAGTACTGACATAAATTGCCCCAAGCTCCAGACAATAACCATTGTGAATTAGTCTCTGGAGGACTAGGGGTACAATATGCTATGTTTTTGCTTTACACATGATTTGATGGGATGTTCTATTAACAAAGGAAGATTTCAGAGGGCGGTGTTTGAGCTGAATGCAGACAACTCAATGTTTTTCCTAGGTTGATAGAGCATGTAAAATTATAAGTATGTTCTTACCACTGAATGTAGCTATTCAGGAACACTTTCAATAAACCCCCCTGTTAGGACACTGCTTGGCAAGTCTGCAAGCTTCAAGATAGGCATTGCAGATGAGTTGAAGGGTTGAAGAACACTGACCAGGAGGCACAGAAATATTGAGGATGTTATCGATGCCTAGACTTCCCGATGGAAGTGAAAGTTTTAGTCATTCTTAAATTCTTGGCCATTGGATTATTGCAAGTGGCTGCCACCAATCGCTGCCTTACTTCTTGGGTTGCTGCTAAATTCACTATCAGTGAGATTACTGTGGTGCTGTATTCACAGATGTATGACTGCTGCATCTTAGATACCGAGATTTACCAGCATTCCAGCTTCTGATAAATTCAGGCAGTCACCAACTGTACTCACCTGGTCCATAGTGCTTTATTGAATAAGCCAGATACTTCTCATTAAAGAAAGGGTTTGCATTCCGTAAATGTCTAGATCGATGTGGATCATGAGAAATAGCTTGATGTTTCTCAAAAGCTACCTTTTATCCTTGGGGAGCTCACACTACTGGACATTTTCAGTGGAGTATGAATGGGGTGGGCAAGTGACCCCACTCCTGCAAAAGAGAGATGGTCACATGTACCACATATCTGCTCATGTAAAAAAAAGTATACTCCTGTGTGGCTTCTTTACCCAAGCATATCATCTCTTGTCACATGGAAAACAGTCCTCCACATCTATAGCACCACTATTTTTCTCCAATATTAGGTTTTGCTTTAGTCAAATGGGGAGGTATGTACGTGTTGCGTCTCGTTGCGTTCTGCACCTGGGGGACGGGGACGGCTTTGGGGGGGGGGCTGTCGGGGGCCGGTGAGGGAGGGGGGAACGTTCTACAGGCGGGGAAGGGGCACGGCTTCAGGTGGGGGCCAGTGGAGCGGGTGCGTCCTGCAGCGGGAGAAGGAGACGGCTTCAAGCGGGGGCTGTCGGGGGCCGGTGGGGTGGGGGGAGAAGAGTGTCATAGATAGATAGATAGATAGATAGATAGATAGATAGATAGATAGATAGATAGATAGATAGATAGATAGATAGATAGATAGATAGATAGATAGATAGATAGATAGATAGATAGAATCTAACAAGAACAATTCAATAATAAGCCCCCATTGTTTCTGTTCAAGGGCAGAGCGTAACACTGCAGAAATTCTTAATTATATTCAGAGGGGATCAATTTTTTTTTTCAGCAGTCTCAATAGGTCTCTACATTACATGATCGATAGAAGTATCTTTGAAATTTTCTCCTTGTGCCTCAGTTATTGCTGACATTTACCTTTTCCCTTGCTGCTAATGAAATAATTGTTTTTTTAATGTTAAATAATGCATGAATATACTGCAGAGGCTTCTCTTTCTACTTGATAATGCATTTTACTTTACTTTATCCCTATTATTCTCTCATAAAGAATACAGGAAAGGATTGGTATCAATTCAGAATCCACCAACAGAGCTCAAAATTAATCACCTACTCAATTGCTTAATTCTTCATTATCTAGCAATATCTAACCCCAAATATTCACCATCTTCTGTGGAAAGTTGCTAAATGCAATGTAGCTCTCATTTCCAGAGTTCATCAAGAGTTTGTGACTCCTTTGAAAATATTACCAGAGTTCAATATTTATTTTGAATGCCTCTCAAGCCCACTCTTTAGTGTAAACAAACCAAAACTCTTCCATCTGTCCTTATACTTTAGAAAATCTTAACATTAGAAGCAGTTCAGCTATCTATTTATAATTACTAAAAGTCTGATCTTGGCCACTTCCTGGTGTTCTGTATACGCTGCCACTTACGGCTGTGATTTTTGGCCGTCTTACTCAGAGTCCCCCTCCGCTGCGCAGAACAAGAGGATTGTTCTCATTGATAAAAAATAAAAGAGTTATTAGTGTTTAAAAAATGTTGAGATTCTCTCTCCTGAAGGCCACGCCCCTTCCGGGGGGACTATAAAACCCCGAAAGTGTTGAGTGCCTCAGAGAGTCTCTGCAAGATGGGGGAGCGAGAGGGTCATGTCTCTCAATCTGAGCTGTGAATAACATTGAACACATGTCTACTAAACTGAGTGGTTTTACTGACCTGGCAGTGCCCTTAATGTGGTTTGAAAATATAGTTTGGAAATGCTAAAGCTGTGTTGCCTTTGGTTTGGAAATGCTAAAGCTGTGTTGCCTTTGGTTTGGAAATGCTAAAGCTGTGTTGCCTTTGGTTTGGAAATGCTAAAGCTGTGTTGCCTTTGGTTTGGAAATGCTAAAACTGTGTTGCCTTTGGTTTGGAAATGCTAAAGCTGTGTTGCCTTTGGTTTGGAAATGCTAAAGCTGTGTTGCCTTTGGTTTGGAAATGCTAAAGCTGTGTTGCCTTTGGTTTGGAAATGCTAAAGCTGTGTTGCCTTTGGTTTGGTAAATGCTAAAGCTGTGTTGCCTAATTAAAGTTGCCTTGCCTTCTATATAATTAAAAGTCTAATCTTGACCATTTCCTGTTTGCGCTTTATATTGATTTTAGAAAAGACGCTACCACGTACGGCTGTGAATTTTGGCCATCGTACTCAGTGTCCCCCTCCGCTCATCAGGTGCCGAGGATTTTCCACATCGATGGAAAATAAAAGAGTTATTAGTGTTTAAAAAATGTTGAGATTCTCCTGTCAATCACGCCGTGAAGGCCACGCCCCTTCTGGTGGGAGGGACTATAAAACCCAGAAGTGTGGGTCAGTCTCTGCAAGATGGAGTGATCATGACTCGCCGTCTTTAGTGGCCTTGCACCCTGCTTGAAATGGTATGAAACTGCACTTGAATTTGGTGGCCTTACACCCTGCTTGAAAAGGAATTTCAAGGAATAGCCGTGAGTCAACTGCCAGCCCAGCAGCCGTAAGTGAGTGAGCTGCCAGCGCAACAAGCTTGAATGACTGAGCCGCCAGCCCAATAATCCATTTGGCCCACAACGTCCATACTGGACCTCTGGAAACCAGTCCCTTCAGCCCACCACACCCATACTAGCATGGTGGAGAGGTGGAATATTGCAGGTCCCACATAGTTTTTTTCATTTTTGTTTGCTCTTAGATTAATAATTGCCATATTCCACATAAAATAAATTCTTATCCAAAATATGCAAGTGTTGTCCAATCCAATTTACTTAGGTACGTGGCAGAGCATGGCTCTGCCATGCTCTGTCACGTCCCTCCACTCTGCTAGCTTTATTTCTCCCCACCCCTGCAATCAGTCTGAAAAAGGGTCCCTATCCAAAACGTCACCTATCCATGTTTTCCCAGGATGTTGCCTGACCTGCTGAGTTACTCCAGCATTTTGTCTTTCCTTGGTTCCCAGATTATTTTATGATATGAATGCACCTGCTTACATAAATAGATCAATCTTTGTCACATCTGGTATCTTCACCTCCTCAGAATCAAAGATCTTATAGCGGAGCTCCGCTATAAGATCTTTGCTCAGAAGTAAGGAAGTCCTCTATTTTATTATAATGATTGCTACCATTTATTTAAAGTATTTTTAGGAATCCCTTAGGATTTTTAGGAATCCCATAGGATTGTTCATTATTCTGTGTTGCTTTTGCTCTTGGTCAACACCTGTTCTCTTCTTCTGTCTGTAATAATTTTCAAAATGACTGTTAATTGCTATTTCTTTTTCTTTCACTTACTGCTTTTGATTTCAGGATGTCTTTTCGGTAATCATGAACTGCTACATTTACATTTAGTAATACTTAATAATTTATCTCTCCATTTCAAACTCATCATTTTGTTCTCTGAGCCCGGAGCAGATGGTCACTGCACATACAGCAAATGAACACGTTTAAAAAACATGAATCAGGACTATATAAAAGACATGTGTGGCTCAACACTGAAGCCTCTCAATTTGTGATTTTGCAACTACAGCATCTGCAAATGGCTTAAGACAATCATGGCCTCGAAAGAACATCCCACAAATTACTTGAATACTAAATTCTATTTTATATAATGACTTTCAAAAGACATCTGGACAGATATATGGATAGGAAGGTAGAGGGATATGGGCAAAATGCAGGCAAATGGGACTAACCTAACATGGCAACTTGGTTGGAATGGACAAGGCAGGCTAAATGGCCTATTTCTGTACTGTACAGCTCTATGACTGTACCATATTGTTCTCAGTGCAATAACTGGGGAACTAGGGGTAGCCTTCAAACTTGTATCTGGGCTATTTTTAACCATTATCTGATTCTATTCTAATCTACCCCTTGCTTATTCTTAATACTTCCTTTCCTAACCACCAATAGGTGTCACATCATCCACATCAGAACCCATGTTACACAAACCTGTAGTTAACATGAATCAAGTTAATCTGATGGCTATGTGGGAACATACAGCAGGAATGTGCCCATGTAATAAAAACAGGAAATGCTGAAAATACTCAGAAGCATCTGTGAAAAGAGAAACAGAATTGATGTTCCGGTCCATGACTCTTACTCAAAACTGGAAAAGGGGAATAAACAAGCTAGTTTAAGTGTTCAAGAAGGAACTGCAGATGCTGGAAGATCGAAGGTACACAAAAATGCTGGAGAAACTCAGCGGGTGCAGCAGCATCTATGGAGCGAAGGAAATAGGCGACGTTTCGGGCCGAAACCCTTCTTCAGACTGATGGGGGGTGGGGGGGAGTAGGAAGGGAAAAGGGAGGAGGAGGAGCCCGAGGGCGGGGGGATGGGAGGAGACAGCTCGAGGGTTAAGGAAGGGGAGGAGACAGCAAGGGCTAGCAAAACTGGGAGAATTCAACGTTCATGCCATCCGGACGCAAGCAACCCAGGTGCTGTTCAATATGAGGTGCTGTTCCTCCAATTTCCGGTGTTGCTCACTCTGGCAATGGAGGAGACCCAGGACAGAGAGGTCGGATTGGGAATGGGAGGGGGAGTTGAAGTGCTGAGCCACCGGGAGTTCAGGTAGGTTATTGCGGACTGAGCGGAGGTGTTCGGCGAAACGATCGCCCAACCTCCGCTTAGTCTCCCCGGTGTAAATCAGCTGACATCTAGAGCAGCGGATGCAGTAGATGAGGTTGGAGGAGATACAGGTGAACCTTTGTCGCACCTGGAACGACTGCTTGGGTCCTTGAATGGAGTCGAGGGGGGAGGTGAAGGGACAGGTGTTGCATTTCTTGCGGTTGCAACGGAAAGTGCCCGGGGAGGGGGTGGTATGGGAGGGAAGGGAAGAATTGACAAGGGAGTTGCGGAGGGAGCGGTCTTTACGGAAGGCAGACACAGGGGGAGATGGGAAGATGTGGCGAGTGGTGGGGTCACGTTGGAGGTGGCGGAAATGGCGGAGGATTATTTGTTGTATTTGCCGGCTGGTGGGGTGAAAGGTGAGGACTAGGGGGACTCTGCCCTTGTTGCGAGTGCGGGGATGGGGAGAGAGAGCAGTGTTGCGGGGTATGGATGAGACCCTGGTGCGAGCCTCATCTATGGTGGCGGAGGGGAATCCCCGTTCCCTGAAGAACGAGGACATTTCCGATGCCCTGGTGTGGAACGTCTCATCCTGGGAGCAGATGCAGCGTAGGCGGAGGAATTGGGAGTAGGGGATGGAGTCTTTACAGAGGGCAGGGTGGGAAGACGTGTAGTCCAGATAGCCATGTGAGTCAGTTGGTTTGTAGTGTATGTCGGTCAGAAGTCTGTCCCCTGCGATGGAGATGGTGAGGTCAAGGAATGGTAGGGAAGTGTCGGAAATGGTCCAGGTGTATTGGAGTGCCGGATGGAAGTTGGTGGTGAAGTGGATGAAGTCAGTCAGTTGTGTGTGGGTGCTGGACCTGAAACATTAATTGTTTATTTTTCTATGGGTGCTGTCTGACTAGCTAAGTGTTTACAGCATTATCTGTTTTTAATTCAGAATGTCAGCATCTGTACTTTATTTTCTAATATGTCTCTAATGGTTGAGATGCCTTTTTTTTCTGAATGTAATTTACGGAATTCTCATTTACTTTTTACCGGACAACACTTGGATATTTTGGATAGGCATTTCTTGTGTCTAAATTTATTTTACATTTTCTAAAAAACAAAAACACAGGTGCTGAAAAATGTAAGTAAAAACGGGAAATGATGGAGATACTTAGCTGATCAGGCAGCATCTATTATTTCTCTCCACTCTGAACTGCTGATCTACATCTTCTCTAGGTACCACAATTCCTCGAAATAAATGCATCCCCGGGCGCAACTTTTCATAAGTTCCAGCATATCACATTCCTCCAACTTGGTCTCTTGTACAACACCCCGCTTTTTCTCCCTAAATTGCCAATTACCCCCTTAGCTATTCCAAATAGTGCGCTGGAAATTGAAAAAAGAACACGTTCTACTTTAAAGCCAATCTGTTATAAGCGATGAATAATCCTATTATACCGTCTTTTAAATCCTGAATATTTTAATTTATCGATATTTGCAAACCTGTAAATCCGGAGTACAAGCGTTATCCCTAAAAAGACACGAACAGTCTTTATTCCCAAAAGACACGATAGATTTAAAATGTGAATGCGTAATAAACAACGCCTTGTGTTGGAAGGACCTGCAGATGCTGGTTTCGACCGAAGATAGAAACAAAAGCTGGAGTAACTCAGCGGGTCAGACATCATCTCCAGAGAAAAGGAATAGGTGACGTTTCGGGTCGAGACCCTTCTTCAGACTGAGTGTCAGGGGGAAAGCTGTATTTATATCTATTCAGAGCCTTAACCCCTCCTTATCACTGCAACCTTCTTCAAGCCTCTGCACTCCGTTCCTCCGGTTCCAGCTCCTTGAGCTTCCACTTTCATTTCCTCCCACAACTGGCAGCTGCCCAGGCTCTGAACTTTGTAGCACCCTCCCCAAACTTCACCACCACCACCCCCTTCTGGTGCCTAGTCGACAATCTGCCAAAACGCAGGATTCGTTTTGACATATTGAAATCCCGTTGATCGTTGTATCGCTATTTCGATCAAATTAAATCCGGCAAGCCACATATTTCCCGATTCCACTGAGAAATCCCGAGCCGCAGCGACGAAGTCCACGCTTGCAATCCAGCCCGCGATGTGTCGTGAATCTCGGCTTAGTTTGAGAGACTTTTAGTTTTTGCACGCTTCACTTCAAGAAGGAGGTAACAGGTCTGTTTTAATATTACTGCTGGCTTGTGTGTGTGTATGTGTGTGGGAGGGGAGGAGGGGAGGAGGGCAAGACTACCAGCTGCACGGACAGGACAGGATGGGTGTCTTGGCCGCCCCGGAGATCCCAGCGCCGAGCCTGGCACTAGCCCCCGCCGCGGGCAGCCAGGTGAACGGCGCCGCGATGGTGACTGTTTGTGGGGCCACGGCAGCAGCTGAGCAGCAGCGTATGTCGCTCTGGGGCTAGGCTAGGCAGGGCCCACCTCCCCACTGCCCGTCCCTCCCCCCCCTCTCTCTCTCCCTCCGCTCGCCTCCCTCGATTGTGGGCGGTTGCCATTTAAATACACAAGGAGCAACATGGCGGACAGCTCGGAGAGGCCGTCTTCAGAAGCGAAGGTCAGGCTGGTGAATCGCCTCCCCTGTTGAACCCCCCCACCCACCTCCAGTTCCGTCGAGCCGGTGAGTAGACCGCCCCCTCCCACACTTATCTCGGAGACACGGTCTGCCCGTCTGTGCCGCTGCTTTTGGCGGCTCAGCCTGGAGCCGAGGCGGAGGCGGCGGCGTGGGTCTGCAGGGACGGTGGAGAGGGGCAGCTGAGCCCCCCTGTGCGTGGGCGCCCACGGCCCGCCGCGCCGGGCAACCGCTCCCGCAACTTCGCCCGACCCCACCAAGTCAGTGTGTGTGTTTTTCCATGCAAGTGCCGGAGGCAGCAGCAGCAGCAGCGGCAGTGTTACTCGGGGCCCGCGGGGGGGGGGGGGGGGGGGGGGTAGGTAAGAGTATTCGGAGTATTGAGAGTATTCAGTAGCGGCTGGGTGGGCCCTACCCGCGTTGGTTTGGCGTTGTCTGCAGCTGCTACCGAAAGTCGCCGCTTTCTTTAATACTATTTCACCAAAATGCGAGCTTTGCATTCGATTCTCAACCTAACTTGAAGGGAAGCGCCATTGATTGACGCGGAGTTTCACCCGTTAAGAGGGAGAGCCACTGTATCCAACAGGCAGCGGGCTATGCTCTCCACTAAATCATCCATTCCCACCCAAACCACCCCCTCCCCAGGTACTTTCCCCTCCAACCGCAGGAGAGCAACACCTGTACGGTATCTCCTCCTCCCTCCGTCCAAGAATCGCGACAGTCCTTTCAGGTGAGGCAGGGGGTCGCTTGAACCTCTTGCAACCTCATCTGCTGTTCCAAGTGTGGACTCTTGTATATCGGTGAGACTGGGAGATTGTTGCGCTGAACACTTCAGCTCAGTCCGCCTGGGCTTATGTGATCTCCTGGTTGCTAAACACTTTAACTCCCCCTCCCATACTGACCTTTCTGTCCTGGGTCTCCTCCACTGTCAGTGTGAGGCCACATGCAATTTGGAGGATCAGCACCTCGTATTTCGCTGGAGCTGCATACACCACAGCGGTATTAATATTGATTTCTCGAACCAAGTATCTCTTGCTTTCCTTCTCTCTCTCTCTCTCTCTCTCTCTCTGTCCCTCCCCCACCCTAGTTCTCCGACTAGTTCCACTGTCCTCCCGATTAATGTTAGTTTGTATGCCTGGTTGTCACCTTCCCCATAGCCAATAATGAACCATTCTACACTTCCTTGCACATTGTCTGCTTTGATCTGTCCACTCCACACCTTGCCCTTCCATATCTCTAGTCTCCCTCTCCCCTGCATGTCAGTCTGAGGATGGGACTCGACCCAAAACGTCACCCATTTATTCTCTCCACAGATGATGCCTGTTCCGATGAATTACTCCAGTATTTTGTGTCTACCTTTGGTGTAAACCAGCATCTGCAGTTCCTTCCTACAGTTTCACTGTCCTGATTAATTTTGCTGCTTGCGTGCCTCGTTATCACCTTCTCCAGAGCCAACAATGAACCATTCTACATCTCCTTGATCACCGTCTGCTTCGATCTGTCGCTTTCTCACCTTACCCTTCAACATATCTCACGTCTCCCTCTCCCCTGACTCTCAGCCTGAAGAAGGGTCTCGACCCAAATGCCCCCCATTCCTTCTCTCCACAGATGCTGCCTGTCCCGCTGAGTTACTCCAGCATGTTCGTGTCTATCTTTGAAGTTTGGTTGCACCGTGCGGCTCACCAACTGTAATGATAAACATCAAGTGTGGCACAATGCGCACGCGTAGACCGACCCGCGGTGTATTTCGGGAATTGTAGTCCAATTGTTTATTCGGGCCTACGCCGCGGACTGGAAAGCGAGGAGTGGAGTACAGCTGCCCAGGATGCCGACTGGATGGGATGCCATGTCCTCTTTCCTCCCACTGCCACTGGCAGTGGTCCGCGGCTTCCCCCACAGGACGCTGACTGAAGGAAGACCAGTGGCAGCTACTTGGCGCATCCACCACAGCATGGCTGCTGCTTTTGAGGTGCAAAGAACTCCTCGGTTGATTTCCACAAGGCGGAGTTAACCTCCCCCACCCCACCCCTTTCCCCTGATGCACACCAGGCACAACTTTTCATTTTGTCGTCGGGTTATTTGCGTGATTTCTTTCGGATTAATTTCTCGCCAAAACGTTCAGAAACAAGAAGTAGAACGACACTTTGGAGCTGCATGACTTTACGTGCTCCGTGATTACAAACCACTACTTTTTTCTTTTTCATTGTGTTTCGCATTCTGGAGGATTGAATTATTGTGAAAAAGCAAACTTTCTCAAACGTTCTGACTTGTTACTACCTTCGTTTGGGTTTGCAAATGTTTGTATTCGGCTCCAGGATCCGTGAATGATTTATTTCCACTTCTGATAAATACTGTACACCGTTTTCCTGAACCTAAAAAAAAATTGGACTTCAGTTGCAACAGTCCCATACAGGCATCACTTGCTTATTTATCCGTTTAATTGATGTTATTTAATTGTTTTGGGCGATCTAACCAAAACTGATATTGCATACCTCTCATTGCCTGCTATATTTGATAGATAGAGTCCATATTTATTCTTCTTCGCCTGCTTTTTATTCCAACTAAGAGATCCAATGGTGAGTTATAATGTCATACTTTTTCTCAGTTGTAAAACTAAACAGAAATTGGGGATTTAATCAGGATACATTTTTTGTAGTGTTGGTGTTTCTGTGTTTATTCATGCCTAAACCACTAGTACACAGTGTATGCATGTTGTTGATGGAGCCAACATGTTTTCCCTTTCCTAATTGTGTTGGAAAACCAAGTTTTCCTGGTGAACGTACTCCCATAACGAGTGCTCAGGTGACAGCTCATTTCCAGGGCAAATTAGTATGTGACTTGCAACTGGGTGTGTTCACATTGCCGAGTTGAATGACTCCAATACATCTGTAGATGGTACACATTGCAGACCCTGTATACTGGTGGTGTAAGGAATGAATGTTTAGAGTGGTACATGCGGTGCTAGTTGAGTGAGCTGCTTTGTCCTGGATGGTGTTGAGCCCCTTGAGAGTTTTGCAACAGCAGTCGTCCATGTAAGTACTGACTTCCATCATATTCTTAGGTACAACTGGGATAGAGATACTTGCTGAAGGATACACAGCCTCTAAACTAGTTCTGTTACCATAGTACTTGCCACACCACCATTGTGTGTGCTTGCACAATGGTGGTGTTATAGGGGACCTGCTGATGCTTATGCTCTTGACTATCAAGGTCAGATGGTTACACTTGTTGGTGATGGTTGTTGGATGGTACTTCTGTGGTATTAATGTTGCTTACCACTCATTAGCTGTACAAAGATTTATTGGCACCTGTAACTAGAAGGTGCAATTCTTTCTTCTGAGTATGAGCTCCGTCATTCATATACAGTGGATATTACCCAGATTCACTCTGTGTTACAATCTCTCCAGTCCATTCCAAAAAAATGAATGGTAAATTGTCAGCTTAAAGCTACTTTAGAAACATTTCTGCTGGGCTTTCAAAAGGCTGGCCAGTTGTTTTTCACCATCACTTTTTGATCTCAACTGACTTTTTTTCTAGCGCTTCACAATTCTGTTACTTCCTTGTTCTTCTTCTTGCGTATGGCGTGCACAGCCTAAAGTTGTAGGACAACTTGTTCTATTTGATCTTACTTGATTGTGCACGCTAGGTTGATTGCATTTGTCGAAACAGGGCGGACCACGTGAAGGTTGCAATCTCCCACCCCTTCCTTGTTCTGAGGCATTAATTCTGGTAAATGGTTAAATGCCACTTTGTGTCCTTCTCTGGCTTAGTCCAAAAAGAACTGGATTATCTCCAATCTGCTCCTGCGTTTGTTATTTAGAAAGTTGTATCCAACGGTGTTCTTTCTGCCTAAGAGGAAAATGGGCCAAGTTCAAGGACTGAATGGCCTGTTTCTGTTTCTGTTTTGCATTTTACAAAAATATTAATTTTGAGGAAGTGGAAGTGGTTGTTGCCCAATTATAGTTGACTTGGGAATGTGCTTGATATATCTAATTGCTTGGCCACTTAAGAAGATAATTTGGAGTCAATCGTGTTGATCGGCTTGACTGGTTGAAAATAATAGAAACACCAGTGAACTAATTGGATTCTGTACGGAAATCCGTCAGACTTTTATTACTTTTTTTTGGGCCATCATTTTGAATATAGATCTTTTTAATTTAATTTTTGAATCCTCTGCTGCCAAGACATTGAATATATTTTCTGTTTCAAAAATCCAGGAGTCTGAATGACTAATCAGATTACTAAACTAATGCACTGATGTAGACCTTATCTCAAAACTCTTGTACCTTTTGCACATCAACAGTTTTTGGATGTTCCTCAGTTTTGAATTTTCCACTCTCTATTTCCTGGACTTTTATTCTGTCATGCTTTCACTTACTAATTCATGCTGTTTTGATACTTTTGCTATAAGTAGTATTTGAGAAATGTCTTCAATTTCTCTTTTAAAGAATTCTTCATAGTTTTAATTTAATGTCTTGTGCTCTTGGAGTCTGCATTTCTGAAATTAGTTTTGTGCACATATTAAAGTAGTGCTTCATTTGGGTTGCTGTGCCACTAATTGAAGGAATTAATTTTGGAGATTTGCTATTTATATCCATTTGAATTACTAGAAATTAAATGTTATTATTCTTTCCACTTGGGATGCTGTACTGTGATGAAACCATGCAGTATATGTGTTTTTAGGGCTCTGATAATGTTGCTTTGTGCATGTGCCCCTGTTGCTTTTTCTTCCTTTGCTGGTGAAATACCCATAGCTTGGGCTAATCCTTTCCAAAAATTACCTCTCCTCCCATCCCTCCAGTCTTTCAGGATGGGCAATAAATGCTGGGCTTGCCGGTTGATTTGAATACCGCATCTAAGAAAAATAAATGTTGCACGGATGCAACTTGTATGCTTGAAACCAATTTATTGGTAAAAGATGCTTTTATGTGACATTATTGCAGTATTGTTCCGCAACTTTTTTCTCATGCTGCAGCATTTCACTGCACTTTACTGTGCACGTGACGAATAAATCTGACTATTGACTAAATGAATTATGAATTGCATTCATGTTTGAACTCTAGGCATACAGGGCTTTTCTGTTTGTTAGATTTTCAAGCTTTCATCCATGGTCAATTGTTGCTTTCCATAGCATGTTCCATGGTCTTTCAAATCTGATTTTCCTGGATTCTTTTCCTTCAAGATGCCCATAATCATGACCAATGCTACTAACATACTACACATAGCTCCACTAATACTTGTCCAATTTATTACACTTGTGCTCTAATTTTAGATCTGTTTGTTTTGAATTAATTTATGGGAGAAAATACAGTAAGCTAATATTTACCGAAGTGTAGGGCATTTACCCAAAGGGCTTGTATCAACTTGGTACAATTCTTCCCATGAACCTCATTATTTTCACTTTTGAATTGTGTAATATGACTTAATTTTAGTTTATTTTGTTGTTAATTCTGGTATTTCCCCCAGTTATGTTGGATAACCCCTTGATGGGATGAAAACATTGGTTTGCTAGTAGTGGAATATGGTCTGATCAAGTTTGTAAATTCTGGAGTATGTTAAAGTGGTGCAGAACGAACTTTAGCATGTTCACGAATCTCCATCACATAATGTAGAGTTTGGCAGTGGACCCCAGAATTCTCTTCAAAAAACAATGCAGGAAGCACAGCCTCCAATGAGCACATCAAGGTCCAGGAACTGCAAATGTTAATGAACAGAAAACTCATTTTACTCATTGTTTTAAGATTTAATATTGTTTATGATTGGGGGGGACATCCATTAAGAGCCTTGACGTGCGATCTTTTACTCCCAAAGATAGACACAAAATGCTGGAGTAACTCAGCGGCTCAGGCAGTATCTCTGAGAATTTGGGAAGGACTTGGGTTAAAAGTGGGAAAGAGTAGGAGTAAAAGGGTCCTTTTCAGATTGGCAGGCAGTGACTAGTGGGGTACCGCAAGGCTCAGTGCTGGGACCCCAGCTATTTACAATATATATTAATGATTTGGACGAGGGAATTGAATGCAATATCTCCATGTTTGCGGATGACACGAAGCTGGGGGGCAGTGTTAGCTGTGAGGAGGATGCTAGGAGGCTGCAAGGTGACTTGGATAGGCTGGGTGAGTGGGCAAATGCATGGCAGATGCAGTATAATGTGGATAAATGTGAGGTTATCCACTTTGGTGGCAAAAACAGGAAAGTGGCCGATTAGGAAAAGGTGAGATGCAACGAGACCTGGGTGTCATGGTACACCAGTCATTGAAAGTAGGCATGCAGGTGCAGCAGGCAGTGAAGAAAGCGAATGGTATGTTGGCATTCATAGCAAAAGGATTTGAGTATAGGAGCAGGGAGATTCTACTGCAGTTGTACAGGGTCTTGGTGAGACCACACCTGAAGTATTGCGTACAGTTTTGATCTCCAAATCTGAGGAAAGACATTCTTGCCATAGAGGGAGTACAGAGAAGGTTCACCAGACTGATTCCTGGGATGTCAGGACTTTCATATGAAGAAAGACTGGATAGACTCGGCTTGTACTCGCTAGAATTTAGAAGATTGAGGGGGGATCTTATAGAAATTTAGAAAATTCTTAAGGGGTTGGACAGGCTAGATGCAGGAAGATTGTTCCCGATGTTGGGGAGATCCAGGACAAGGGGTCACAGTTTAAGGATAAAGGGGAAATCCTTTAGGACCGAGATGAGAAAAACATTTTTCACACAGAGAGTGGTGAATCTCTGGAACTCCCTGCCACAGAAGGTAGTTGAGGCCAGTTCATTGGCTATATTTAAGAGGGAGTTAGATGTGGCCCTTGTGGCTAAAGGAATCAGGGGGTATGGAGAGAGGGCAGGTACAGGATACTGAGTTGGATGATCAGCCATGATCATATTGAATGGCGGTGCAGGCTTGAAGGGCCGAATGGCCTACTCCTGCACCTATTTTCTATGTTTCTAAGTCTGAAAATAGCACACACATAGCAGTATAGTTTAGTTTAATGATACAGTGCGGAAACAGGCCCTTCGGCCCACCGAGCCGAACGATCCCCACACAGAAGCAGTATCCTACACATACTAGGGAAAATTTACACTTATACCAAACCAATTAACCTACAAACCTGTACGTCTTTGGAGTGTGGGAGGAAACCGAAGATCTCAGAGAAAATCCACGGGGAGAATGTACAAACTCCGTACAGACAGCACCCGTGGTCTGGATCGAATCTGCGTCTCCAGTGCTGCAAGCGCTGTAAGGCGACAATTCTAATGCTGCGCTACCGTGCTGCCCCTTATAACTGAACTGGCTTGTCAAATCTTGTTTGTTTTTTTGTGTTCTGGGGTTGAATAGTTTTTGAATCTGCAGTCTGGTGACTTAACAGTTCTTTCATTGAAGGATATCTGACACTTGGGGAGCGTTATAGTATGGCCAAACTGAAAGCGTGAGGAAGCCTTGCATTCTAGAATTCAATCATGAATTAAAAATATTCCATAGTTTTATTTGACCAGTCTGTGCTCATTATTCATTAAGTCAATTGCAGCATTTTTCAGTGCCTAAATCTAATTCCCAACAGAATTAAATGTGGTATACAATCGAGCTTTTAACACTTAAAGTGAAAATTCCGAACTAGATTTAGGGTAATTCCGTACTAATTTACAAGTATGATAATCTTGCTGCCTATGCTTATTGTTGATACACTTTTTTGGTCCAGAAATAAATGATGCAATTTCCATTTATTGATTTATTTGAAAAGTGGAAATAGCAAAGAATAGCTTTTTTTAGATGTGGATGTTTCACATGTAGATTGCATTTGAAACTGCAGATAAATGGAGCGATCATCTGTAACCAACTCGTCTAATCACTGGCACACTTATTTTAAGATAGTATCAGTATTACCACTGTATTTTGTAATGTAGATTTCCTTGGAAGTTGCATTGAAATACTACACCTGGTGATGCATATTTTTTCTAAAGTTGTTTGTATAACGGTTGTTTACAAAATAGACTCCAGTCATAAAAGTAACAACTTTGTCCTGGTGGTAGTCTAAGTCAAAGTTGTGGACTTGAGACTCCCAACAGGATTTGAACACTTGCTTTTGGCTGACAGTTCAGACTAGTGATGGATTATTGGAGTTGTTTTCCTTTGCATGAAATGTAAAACAGTGAGGTGGATTTAAAACATGCCCTAATAAAGATAGTTTTCCCAGTGTCTAAATAGCATTTATCACGCAACCATTACAAACATATACAGCAAAATTCTACACACAGAAAAAGATGAATAACCACCTAATTTGTCTTTAAAATTAAGTGGTCATTAATCTAATCCTGTTTGTAGAATCTTGCTTTGCATGCAAGTGTGTGTGCAAGTGTGTTGCCTGAATATAATTAATTGAAATAAAATACCGTAACAGAGAAGACGCTGTTTTTTGCCCGAAAATTTACCTGCGTCTTGGAGGCTGAAGGCTAGATTGTTAGCCAAGAAAAATAGACTTGGCTATCCTTCAGTACAGCGGCTGTAAAAGGACAGCGCCACTGGGTAAAGTAGCGGGGAGAGCAGGAGGGTTGGGAAGGAGGGGGTCGGGGATCATGCCAGCAACTCGCTCAGGTGGCTGCGAGTGGCTGCCGGGACCGGGCAGCGAAACCGGCCGCCACCTCGGCGCCTTCTGCCGGCCAGCTGTTGAGTTTTGGAGTACTGTTTGAGAAATTGGGAGTGAGAACAAGTGTGTGGGGGTGGGGTGGAGAAGGAGACAGTGGAAGTCGCTTCAGCATTACAACCTCTTGTGTTCACAGACTTTACAGTTGTGCACTTAATTTTAATGTTTCTTCTTTATTTATTTGGTATTGTTGATATGATAAACGGAATCATAGAATCTTCAAGCATTGAAGGAGATTGCGCATTGTATTACATAATTGGCCGGGCTCCTCGCTTGTACAAATCTAGCTGTTGCAGAAAGCCTCGCATGAATGATTGTGAGTAAAATTCAATTTGGTTAATTGGAAATTGAAGGCAAGACCAAAACAAAGTTTGCCTGCATTTTTGCTTTTGAGTCATGTGTGCTAAACAATTTCAGTGGAATTGCAATCTATTGTTACGTGACTTATTACTTAGATTACTCACAACTGAAACTGCAATCCATATGACTCTTGTTGTGTAATTGTGATTACAGGTAACTTAACCGCCAACTTGCTGTTGCTCAATGTGGTATCTGGATTCTGCTTAGAATGATGTTGTGATAGATATAGTTTTAACAGTAAATGGTGTTTGACGAGTTGCCTGTTCACTTAAAAATATAGTAATTTAACCAAATGGCTCCTCTTCTTTGGGACTTTAATATTAGCAGGTCATTTATTTATACATGGCCTCTCCAGAACGTTTTTTATCATGAAATTGGGCTAATAAACATTTTCTCCACAACTACATCCTGCCGCTCTCCTCGGGTTAAGGTATTGAAGCCTGTTGTGCAGTCCTCTGCAATTGCAGAGATCAACAGAATAAGTATAAGCCATGGCCTTCGACTCAAACTTGCGGACGCTATAGTGTAGTTTAGTGTTTAAATATGTTGTGTTAATTAGCTTGTTTTTAGGGTGACTAAAGCTTTTATTTATTAATTTAGAGAATTATAATTATTGCTTTGCATCAGCATTTGGTAAGAGGAAAAAATATGGAAGCAATTCCCCGATCCAGCCTATCCGATTAGGGAGTTACATTCAGTGGCATGATTTTGTAGCCTGGATTATCTGCAATCGTTCTGCAAGTATTGGCTTTCCGTGGAACATTTTAACTGTGGGGCAAAGTTTCAAGGAGATGTGCGGGGCAAGTTCTTTAAACAGGGTGATGGGTGCCAGGAACATGCTGCCAGGGTGAATTCAGATACGATAATGATGTTTACGAGGGTTTTGGCTATGCAGAGATTGTGGGGCGATATGGATCATGTGCAGGCAGCTTAAATTAGTTCATCTTGGCATTATGGTGGACACATTCATTGTATTGTGTATTGTACTTTTCTCTGCTCTATATTGTATGCAATGAAAAACAATGCAAGTAATATTTATCTTTTCACATGTTCCTCCCTTCCATTGAAATGAGTGGCAAAGCTCCTGTTATACCAGATTTAATGTGACCAGTTTTCTGAGTTAATTTTCGCAAAGCAGTTGCTGGAAAATTACATAAAATTCATGCTCTGTCCCTGGAGTTGAAAAATATATAAATAAAGGCAGAAGGACATTCAGTTGGATTATACCAGGTATTTTACCTCTGCACCAATTTTGTTCTAACCCCAAATCTCTTGGCTCCTTTTAATAGTAAAACATTGTTCAGTGATTGAGCGTCAACAGCTGTGTTTTAGGTATAGCATTACCCTATATTAAAGAGATTTATTCTCATCTCTGACTGAATGGCTAATCCTTTATTTTGACACTATGACCACTTGCTTGTTAGATTTTCTTGATGTTCTTTTGTGGGGAGGGGTGGGGGTGAGGGGGGGTGGTGGTGATCAGATTTGTAAAGAGTGAGGTGCGATCGCACCAGTAGAGTGGATAAGGGAGAACCAGTGGATGTGTTATATCTGGACTTTCAGAAGGCTTTCGACTAGGTCCCACATAAGAGATTAGTATACAAACTTAAAGCACACGGTATTGGGGGTTCAGTATTGATGTGGATAGATCACTGGTTGGCAGACAGGAAGCAAAGAGTAGGAGTTAACGGGTCCTTTTCAGAATGGCAGGCAGTGACTAGTGGGGTACCGCAGTGACTAGTGGGGTACCGCAAGGCTTAGTGCTGGGACCCCAGCTATTTACAATATATATTAATGATTTGGACGGGGGAATTGAATGTAACATCTCCAAGTTTGCGGATGACACGAAGCTGGGGGGCAGTGTTAGCTGTGAGGAGGATGCTAGGAGGCTGCAAGATGACTTGGTAGGTGAGTGGGCAAATGCATGGCAGATGCAGTATAATGTGGATAAATGTGAGGTTATCCACTTTAGTGGCAAAAACAGGAAAGTAGACTATTACCTGAATGGTGGCCGATTAGGAAAAGTGGAGATGCAACGAGACCTTCTCTGTACTCCCTCACCATAGAGGGAGTACAGAGAAGGTTCACCAGACTTTTTCCTGGGATGTCAGAACTTTCATATGAAGAAAGACTGGATAGACTTGGCTTGTACTCGCTAGAATTTAGAAGATTGAGGGGGGAATCTTATAGAAACTTACAAAATTCTTAAGGGGTTGGACAGGCTAGATGCAGGAAGATTGTACCCGATGTTGGGGAGGTCCAGAACAAGGGGTCACAGTTTAAGGATAAAGGGGAAATCCTTTAGGACCAAGATGAGAAAAACATTTTTCACACAGAGAGTGGTGAATCTCTGGAACTCCCTGCCACAGAAGGTAGTTGAGGCCAGTTCATTGGCTATATTTAAGAGGGAGTTAGATGTGGCCCTTGTGGCTAAAGGGATCGGGGGGGTATGGAGAGAAAGCAGGTACAGGATACTGAGTTAGATGATCAGCCATGAGCATATTGAATGGCGGTGCAGGCTTGAAGGGCCGAATGGCCTACTCCTGCACCTATTTTCTATGTTTCTATCTAATTGCAGTAAGGAATCCTTATGCTTGCACTACAAGCCTCTTGCAATAAAGATCTATGTACCACTTGACTTCCTAACTGTCTCTGTGTCTGCATGCTAAATTTCAGTAATTTCCTGTACAAGGACTTCCAGGTCCCTTTAAACGCAAACCTTCAATCTCTCACTGTTTACAAAATACTTTTCGCTCTACTAAAGTAGCATCTCACCAATCACAATCTCTCGTTCTGTAAATGGTCCATTCCTATTTATTTTTTTTGCCCCCTGCTCCAGCTGTGCCATTAATCTACTTCCAATCTTGTGTGGATTCCAAACACATCACATCCACTGTTTCTTCCTCATCTGTTCTGCAGATTGCAACCGAAAAACATTTAATAGATTGGGTCAAAATAATTTCCTTTTAATGCCAAGAGTTGTGGATCTCACCCAATACATCACTTCATGCTGCCGTGGAATGCAGCCAACAAAATCAACAACCTTTCTCACCCCAATCAATCCTCCTGCTCCCATTGGATAGAAGATGCAGAAGCTTGTAAGCATGCACTACCAGACTTCCCCTCTGTAATTAGGCTTCTGAATGGTCCTTCCGTAAGCTTGCGTAAAGTCCGATTCTCTACCTTATTGCAGACCTTGGACTTTGTCTCTGGAACAGCTGTGTGACAGTGCTGAGAGCTATATTGTGCATGCTGTATCTTTCCCTTTGTTCTACCTATTGTGCTTGAATTTGGCTTGATTGTTTTTATGTATATTTCTGATCGTTTTGGATAGCAAGCAAAACATAGTATTCCACTGTACATCAGTACACATGTGTGACCTGACTCTGCCCAAAAGGTTGCCAAAGAGGATCCAGTAGGTTCATGAATTTTGTGGGAGAATCATGTATGTGGTGGCACTTGTGGGAATGCCAGCAGTTCCACGTGGACTTGCCAGTATTTTCCTGTGATATTAGCCAATTGTTTATCAGTTGCTGTGCATTCATTGCCCAGTAACTTGAGCACAAGATTGGCTAAGACTTGATGCACCAGAACTTTAAACATAAATTGTGTTCATTGCTTTTGAGGATGTTATGAAGCCACAGGAGGCGACTGCATGCCCGTACCCATATGGCGGAATAATTCCTGTGGTGTCAATAGAGCTAAATTGCTAACTGGTAACTTCATGAGCAAGAAGTTGCAAGCAAACTATTTGTAGAATTCTAGAATGAATTTCGGGTTATTTCCGATTAAACATTTCGACAAAAGTTCATAATAAATTGGAGTTTGCTGACATCTCAAATGAGACATTGTTAAATTTCAAAATGCTTCTTTGGGACCCACTTTCTTTACTGCTCTCCTTTTGCAGATGACATAATTTCTTGGAGTATATTACTGACCTCCAGTGGTGCTTCTTTTAGGAGTTAGTACATTGTGAAAGTGGGTATGCAGACTGACAGCAAATCCCAAAAAAACCTAGTTAGTAATAAATGCAGGAAATACTAGAAATATTTAGCAGGCCATGTCGAATCTGTGGGAAAGAAAAAACGAGATGCTTCAAGTACAAGATTGCACCATACATAATCATCTATGGCAGCAGCCATGTCAGCAGCGCGTTAGTTTTTTCAACTTAAAAATTTTTTTTTTAGTATGTTTTAAAGTATGTTTTTGATGTTTCTCGGTGTGTTTTGTGTGGGGGGTGGTGTGGGGGGGAAACCGCTTCGGTCGCCTCCTCCATGGAGAGGCGACTTTTTCCAGGTCGCCTCCCCCGTGGCCTAACATCAAGGATCGGCGCGGCCTTTCCACGGAGACGCGCCCGGGGCTTCAGCGGCGGGCGCAACGTGGACTCTCGGCGTGGAGCGGGTGAGCCCTCGCTGGGGCTCGCCGGAGGGGAGCGCTCCGTTTTGCTGGCCCGCGGCAGCCTGAAGCCGCGGTCTGCAGAGTTCCAGCTGATGCGGCGTCTACAGCCCGGGATCCCTCGTGGGGGACCCGGGGGGGGAAGAAGAAGCCACCACTGCCGGCCCGCGGCCAACTTCTACCGCGGGCCCGGAGTGAACTTAACATCACCCCTGGAGGGGAGCTTCGACCGCCGGCCCTGCAGTCTACGGTGCTTCTGGCAGCGGCGGAGATTTTAAAACTTGACCGCCGGCCTGCGGCCTACACCAACTTAAAGTCGCGGTCTCCGGTGAGGAAGAGCCGATCCTGGACTGACTCTGGACTCTGGTCCTGTCCACGGGGGGGGGGAAATGGAGGAGGACTGGCCAAATTTTGTGCCTTCCACCACAGTGATGAATGCTGTGGTGGATGTTTGTGTTACATTTTTTATTGTGGCTGTGTGTTCTTTATTATTGTACCGCTGCTGACAACCCAAATTCCACCGACCCTGGTTGTGTGGCAAATAAATTCTATCAAATCAAATGTATCAGCCTCAATATTCCCGCTCTCATGCGTGCAGCATATAATATTTACAAAAGGCACTGCAGATACTCTCCAAGCATATTGGGTAAAAGGACAGCAATTACATTGGAATCCCATCTACAGATTGTTCTCTGTTACATACTTGGAAATAGATTGTTGGGTCTGAATCCTGGAGATCTCAATTCATTAGTGCTGGAACTACCATGACTGCCACCTTCTGTGACCAATTAGGGATGGCACAAACAGTGGCTCTGTTGCAATGCCCACACAATGCAATCAATAATAATGATAAAATGGTGGTTAGTGAAACCAATTATAAAGTTTCTGATTACTGCCAGCGCAAATAACTTAATACAGAACATGAACCAAATTCTTGTAACTTACCTTATTGTCTGTGTAGGTTTTCTAAATACACAGTCCAAACATATAATTTTAAGAGCAATTTTAGTTTTATGCAAGAAACATTTATGGGAAGTTTGCTTTCACCAAAGCTTGTGGAACAGGACTGATGCAGTCAAGGCATATGATCCACAAAACATAGTTCTTCACCAGGACTTTCAGACAGACGTGCTGATATCACTGAAAGGTAGCCATGCTTTATTTAAATATTATGTTTAGATTAATTTTGCATTCATTATCAACTAGGTTGATATGAATTCTCCCCCACCCTCCACATTTCTCAATGGGTTACAACATTTCTAAATCTGTTTCAAGACTTTGCAGAATATAACCGTTACAATATTTCCAATCTATTTTTGTCAATGTCAAGAGTGTTTTGTTGTCATATGTCCCAGATAGAACAATTAAATTCTTAGTTGCAGCAGCACAACAGAATATGTGAACATATGTATACACTGTAAACGATGTAATAAATGAGAAAAAAAGTTCAGTGTGTTTATATACACACACATGCATACATACACATAACAAACAATAATAGTGCATTAATAACAATAATAGTCTATGTAAATGAGAATTTATTTGATGTTGTAGTGTTTAATAGCCTTATGACGATTGAGAAGAAGCTGTTCCTGAACCTCGACGTTATAGTTTTCAGACTCATGTACCACCTTCCTGATGACGGGTAAAATGATTGTGTGGGCCTCTGATGTTGGCTGCCTTTTTGAGGCAGCGACTCCAGTAAATCCCTCCGATGGTGGAGAGGTCAGAAACCGTGATGGATGGGCAGTGTTCACAACTTTTTGCAGTCTTCTTCGCTCCTGGGCATTCAAGTTTCTGAACCAGGCCGTGATGCAACCAGTCAATATGCTCTCTACTGTACACCTGTAGAAGTTCAAGAGAATCCGCTCTGACATACCGAATCTCTGTAATCTCAGGAAGTAAAGATGTTGATGTGCTTTCTTTACAACTGCATCAGTGTGCTGGGTCCAGGAAAGATCTTCAGAGATATGCACAACCAGGAATTTGAAGCTTTTGACTCTGCGCTATCATCCAGTCGACATAGACAGGATTATGGGTCCTCATCCTTCCTCTTCCAAGGTCCACAATCAATTCCTTGGTCTTACTGATATTGAGAGCCAGGTTATTGTGCTGACCATTTCGTCAGTCGATCAATCTCACTTTTATACTCTGACTCAACACCATCTGTAATTCGTCCAACAACTTTGGTGTCGGCGGCGAACTTGAGGATAATATCAAATTCTATTCATCTTTTTGACCAATTTTTAATTTGTTGATTCTCATTTGTTTATCAAACCTAAACTAGATGAATGTTTACAAAAAAGCCAGCTATAATAGAACTACAACTGAAATACCTGAAAAGGTGTGAAAGACATTTTAACATTAACTTCAGTCTTAGTGTGGGCAACAATAGCTGATCTAAATACGGAGTAAATAAGGAATAGCTGTGGCTGGCAATTTGAGTATTTGAATATTCTTCCTGTCAGTGGATCAGCTAAAAATAGTAAAACTTTTGGTACGGATTTATTGATATTGATGCACCACAAAATCTGTATTTCACGGTTAAAGTAGGATCAGATGAAAGAAGGTGCATGACGGGTGCAAAACTAGAATGTACTTTCCTCATATATGGTGCAATCCTTTCTTAATGTTCTTAAACACACCTACCTATGGGGAAATATCTTTAGGGAATTAGAATGCCAGGTGGCCACAGGGATACCTGCAGGCATTTGCGCCCAGCAAAAGGTGAAAGACACTCTGCCATCAGTATTGTGGAAATATATATAATTAAGAATAAGGGGTAGGCATTTAGGACTGAGATGAGGAAATACTTTTGCGCCCAGAGTTGTGAATCTGGAATTCTCTGCCACAGAAGGCATTGGAGGCCAATTTACTGGATGTATTCAAGAAAGAGTTAGATATAGCTCTTAGGGCTAACGGAATCAAGGAATATGGGGAGAAAGCAGGAACGGGGCACTGAATCTGGATGATCAGCCATGATCATATTGAATGGCGGTGCTGGCTCGAAGGGCCGAATGGCCTACTCCTGCACCTATTTTCTATGTTTCTATATCCATGATCATAACTGTTCTGGTAATCTTAGAAGTTGGTTGTAAATGTAATACTAAATTAGTAGCATAGCAGATTGTACAGTAATAACAGGAATAATAGGATTAGAGAAACAAAGTCTTGATGTACAAGATATTTGCTCGTTGCCACTTAAAATAAATTACATCTGTAAAGCTCAAGTTAATCCAAATTCCTGTTTTTTTTTCCTTCTCTTTCTCTGAGTTATGTTAGGAAAATAGTCCTAATGTACACTTGTACCATCTGTCATTTCACCAAGGCCTCCATCAAAGTCAGTAACAGCTAATTCAATTCGTGCAGTTCACAGCTGTGGAATCTAACGGGTACTGTGCACTGCCCGATTAGCACAGTTAGCACTTCGTAGCATCTAACACTTAAAAGTGTTGTGCTCAATAAAGTGGCTGCATTATAACAATCAAACTAATTAACCTGTTTAAGCATCATGGCTGCATTTGTCTGGTCCTGTATAAAACCGGAGAGTCCAGATACTCTTCACAATAGAGAAAGCTTGTGAAAAGGTGGTGGCAGTAACTATGATTATGGCATTTGAGACGCTTTTGAATAGGCACGTGGATATCCGTAATAAGGGGGATGAATTGAATGTGCAGATAGTAGTTAAGGAATATGATATAGTTGGAATTATGGAGACATGGCTCCAGGGTGACAAGGCTGGGAGCTAAACATGCAGGGGTATTCAATATTCAGGAAGGATAGACAGAAAGGAAGAGGAGGTGGTGTGGCATTGCTGGTTAAAGAGGAGATTAATGCAATAGCAAGGAGAGACATTAGCTTGGATGCTGTAGAATTGATATGGGTAGAACTGCGAAATAGCCGAAAGGGCAGAAAACGCTTGTTGGAGTTGTATACAGATCACCAAACAGCAGTAGGGAGGTTGGGGATAGCATCAAGCAGGAAATTAGGAATGCGTGTAGCAAAGATACAGTGGTTATTATGGGTGACTTTAATCTATATATAGATTGGGTCAACCAAATTGGTAGCAGCGTTGAGTAGGAGGATTTCCTGGAATGTGTATGGGATTGTTTTTTAAACCAATAAGTAGAGGCGATTAGTGGATAGGCCATCCTAGACTGGGTATTGTGTAATGAGGAAAGATTAGTTAGCGATCTTGTTGTGCAAAGCCCCTTGGGCAACACTGACCATAATATGGTGGAATTCTGCATTAGGATAGAAAGTGACGTGGTTAATTCAGAGACTAGAGTCCTGAACTAGAAAGGAGACTTTGAAGGCATGAGATGGGAATTGGCTAGGATAGTCTGGCAAATTATACTTAAAGGGCTGACGGTGGAGATGCAATGGCAATGGATGAACACCAAAATTGTTCATCGCTGTCTGGCAAAAAAATAAAACGGGGAAGGCGGCTCAACCGTGGCTGACGAGGGAAATCAATGATAGTGTTAAATCCAAGGAAAATGCATATAATTGGGCCAGAGGAAGCAGCAAACTGGAGGACTGGGAGAAATTTAGAACTTTAGAGTACAAAGGGATTAATTAAGAGGGGAAAACAGAGCATGAAAGAAATCTTGCGGGGAATATAAAAACTGACAAATGGCTTCTTTAGATGTGTAGAAAGGGAAAGATTAGTGAAGACAAATATAGGTTCCTTACAATCAGAGACAGGTGAATTGATAAAGGGAAATGAGGAAATGGTAGAACAGTTAAACAAGTACTTTGAGGAGATGTTAGAGAGGAGGTTGTGAAACTGTCTCCAGAGAGAGGTGGAGAACTTCTTCAAAGTAGGCATGCCTTGCGGAGATGTTAGAGAGGAGGTTGTGAAACTGTCTCCGGAGAGAGGAGGAGAACTTCTTCAAAGTAGTTAGAGAGGAGGTTGTGAAACTGTCTTTGGTTCTTTGTACCAAAAGTACCAAAAGTACTTTGGTTCTGTCTTCACTAAGGAAGACACAAACAATCTCCCAGAAATCCCACACGAGATTAGTGTGCAAAATTAGAGAACATTGTATTGGGGGTAAGGTATTGACATGGATAGAGAACTGGTTGGCAGACAGGAAGCAAAGAGTAGGCATTAACAGCTTCTTTTCAGAATGGCAGGCAGTGACTTGTGGGTGCCGCAACGCTCGGTGCTGAGACCACAGTTATTTACAATATATATCAACGATTTAGACGATGGAATTAAATGTGACATTTCCAAGTTTGCGGATGACACAAAGTTTGGTGGCAGTGTGAGCTGCGATAAGGATGCTCTGAGGCTGCACGGTGACTTGGATAGGTTGGATGAGTGGGCATATAGAATATAATGTGGATAAATGTGAGGTTATCCACTTTGGTGGCAAGAACAGGAAGGCAGATTATTATCTGAATGGTGTCAGATTAGGAAAAGGGGAGGTGCAACGAGACCTGGGTGTGCTTGTATATCAGTCACTGGAAGTAAGCATGCAGGTACAACAGGCAGTGAAGAAACCAATTGGCATATTGGCCTTCGTTGCAAGAGGATTTGAGTTTAGGAGCAAGGAGGTCCTACTGCAGTTGTACAAGGCCCTGGTGAGACCGCACCTGGAATATTGTGTGCAAGTTTGGTCTCCTAATTCTAGGAAGGACATTATTGCTATTGAGGGAGTGCAACGTAGGTTTACCAGGTTAATTCCCGGGTTGGCAGGACTGACATATGATGAAAGAATGGTCGACTGGGCTTGTATTCACTTGAATTTAGAAGGATGAGAAGGGATCTTATAAAAACATATAACGTTCTTAAAGGATTGGACAGGCTAGATGCGGGAAAAATATTCCTGATGTTGGGGAAGTCCAGAACCAGGGGTCATGTTTTAAGAAAAGGGGTAGGCCATTTAGGACTGAGATGAGGAAAATCTGTGGAATTCTCTGCCACAGAAGGCAGTGAAGGCTAATTCACTGGATTTTTACAAGAGAGTTAGATTTAGCTCTTGGGGCTAAAGGAATCAAGGGGATGAGGAAAAAGCAGGAACGGGGTACTGATTGTAGATGATCAGCCATGATCATATTGAATGATGGTGTTGGCTTGAATGGCCTACTCCTGCATCTATTTTTCTATGTTTCTATATGCAGGGAATGGAAGGAAATAGGTCACATGCAGGAGAGGAGATTAATTTCACTTGGCATCATGTTCGATACAGACGTTGTGAAATGTTCTGTGGTTCTTTCAGTGGCATGCTCACAGAAGATACCTGCAGGTCTGATGTCTCCTCTTCATCTGTCCGTGTCTCTGTTTCCAACAATTGTTTTTGCATGGCATTGTATGATGGTCATTACAAAAGTATTGGATGCTATTTTCAATAATTTAAGGAGTCTTTTTGTAATTGTATGTAGCTCCTTTGGGATTTAGTTAGTATACTTGGAGGCTGCAGTGTGTGATTGGATTTTTGTTTCCTCCCCAGGTCAAGTTTATGAGCTTGTATGGGCAGCAAGGAGGCACCAAATGGAGGTTGTGCACTTGTGGAGCAAATCTATTTGAGAAGTTGTTTGTTCTGCTTTGTTGAAATCTTATTTGGTTAGAAGGATATTGCATCAGGCATTGTGTAAGGATTTGTTCTAATGCTTTCGTATGATATAAAAGCATTCATACATTTCTAGATGCTCGAACCAATGAATATTTGCCAACCAATAAATCAAGCTATCATATGGAATGAAACTGATAATTTTATAGTTAAAATTTTACAAAACAAAATTCTAAATAAAATAATCAGCTTTGGTGTCATTCTTTCCAATTGGAATAGGTGATTTTTTGAGACAGTGTTACTTTGAGAGTTGATGGAACATGTTTGTGAGCTTCAGTAGGTTGCTGTAAAAACAGTAACTGAAAGTTGGCTAACCAGTTTTGCTAGGAGCTGGACCTCCCCCCTATAGGCCGACTCATCGTTGTTGCTGATGAGGCCAATCACCGTTGTATCATCTGCATACTTGATGATGGTGTTAGTACCATGCAGTCGTAGGTGAAGAGGGAGTAGAGGAGGGGGCTCAGCACACAGCCCTGTGGAACGCCGGTGTTCAGGGTGAGGGTTGAAGAGGTGTGCTTGTCTAACCTAACAGACTGGGGTCTGTTGGTTAGAAAGTCCAATATCCAGTTGCAGAGGGAGGGGTCGATGCCCAGGTCGCCGGGTTTGGTGATCAGTTTAGAGGATATAATGGTGTTGAATGCTGAGCTATAATCGATGAACAGCATTCTTGCGTAGGTGTCTCTGTTGTCGAGGTGGGAGAGGGCTGAGTGAAGTGCCGTTGAGATGGCATCCTCCGTACTCCTGTTCTTGCGGTAGGCGAACTGATAGGGATCCAATGTGGGAGGTAGGCAGCCTTTAAGGTGTGCCAGGACCAGCCTCTCGAAGCACTTGATGATGATGGGAGTAAGTGCAACTGGGCGGAAGTCGTTGAGGCTCGCCGCAGTGGAGTGTTTTGGCACCGGCACGATGGAGGTGGTTTTAAGGCACGTGGGGACAGCTGCTTGGGCAAGTGACAGGTTGAAGATGTCAGTCCAGACGTCTGTCAGCTGCACGGCACAGGCCCTGAGCACGCGCCCGGGGATGCCGTCAGGGCCAGCAGCCTTACGTGCATTAATCCTGCTCAGTGCCACGTACACGTTGTAGGGGATGAGTGTGAGGGGCTGGTGATCGGCAGGGAGCACAGCCTTGATGGCCATCTCTGGATTGTCCTTGTCAAAGCGGCCATAAAAGTGGTTAAGCTCCTCAAGGAAGGAGGCGCCGCTGGATGTGGGGGTGGTGTTGGTGGGTCTATAGTCCGTGATGGCCTGGATGCCTTGCCACATGCGTCGGGGGTCGGAGTTATTGAAGTGCTCCTCAATCCTTAGCTTATAGCAGTGCTTGGCCTTCTTGATGCCCCCCTTCAGGTTAGCCCTGGATGAACTGTAGGCTCGGGCATCGCCTGACCTGAAAGCGGTGTCCCATGCTTTCAGCAGTAGCCTAACGGCGCTGTTCATCTATGGCTTCTGATTCGGGAATTCTAAGTGGACATTGGATTTTATTGTCCTGCCTGTTGACTTAATTGTGGTAGTAGATTGTCCCTGGACCCCTCTGACATTTAAAAAAAAAAACAGCTGGTATTTCTGAGTTGGTCTCTTTCAAAAGAAAATATCCTTCGTGGGGGAAAAAAAATGTTGAATGGTGAGCTAGCTAATACCTAAAATAAGTGGTGTACTCAGTAATGTTATTCTTCTTTGATACTGACAGTTATATGCATTGCTAAAACTATTTGAAATACAGAACGTGAAGGGTCTGTAAGGTTTAAATTTATTACAATATGATATTAACTGCTCAATCTGGTATAATTAGTCTTTAAATCAGTTTGAGTGAAATTTGTTGACGAGTCCATAAACCTTCAGTTTCAGCCTTTCTGAAACTGTTGGATGATGTGGATAGTGCAGCCTCTTTCCTTTCTCAATCTAAACTGCTGCTGCTTTCTGTTTGCCTCAAATGATTCATGTTTTTCGCTACAATGTTCAAGTTTGGTTTTCTTGGAAAAATAAATGCCCAAGTGACTTCAATTTGGATTCCCATGTCTCAACATAATTTCCTTTTGTTCAAACCGCTTCAGACTAAAATTATAAGCATAGTTACTTCAGTTAAAATTTGTATGGGTTCTGAAATGTAATGCTTCTGTGAATTTTGCAAGAATACTGAGGGTGATTTAAATCTAAGCTTAAGGGATCTGTCGCGTGCTCTGTCGGTTTCTTGCTGCCCTGAGTGCGTTTGTGTGAATGTGAGAAGAGACGAACTCATGCCAGAATATGTTTACACCAATTAATCTGTAACATAGAAATTTAGGTGATGTAGTGTAATTTGTTTTTGCATTGGTGCTGGTGTTTGTAGCTTAGCCTGAGGGCCATTGGGAGTTTTATTCAGTAGTTTGTTTTGTCCTTGCTTGTGGAATGCCCCACCCAGCAGTTCAATGGGAAACTCTTAACTCGGCAGTATTTGGAGTTAATGTCTTGAGTAAAATCTGGTTGGTTTAAAAAGAATTGCTAAAGGTGGGCGGTGTTTGGTAATGTGGATTATGAACCCTTATTGCTACCGAGTATCATTTTCAGCTATATAACTTTAAATCAATTGAACCATTAGGATTGAAAATGCATAGTTTTAATACAGTTAATGTACAATAAAGTGGGCCAAGTTTTTGTACTTTAAGTAAAATATTAGATTGAAATAAAGGATTGATTAAACTGAAGAAGGGAGCGGAGACTGCAGGACCTGGAGCTGGGGCGGCTGCCCGGAGCTGATACTGTGGCGGGCCGTCTCGGAGCGGAGACGGCGTTCCGGCTTTCGGCGGCGGCGACATCACCACGGAGGTCCGCTGGACTGGAGAGCGGCATCTTCGGCCTGGATCGATCGCCTCAGCGCAGAGGGAGAACAAGGAGGGAAGAGACGGAGACTAAGACTTTGCCTCCATCACAGTGAGGATGTGCTTGGTGAACTCACTGTGGTGGATGTTTAATTTGTGTTTATTGTATGTTTTGTTATTATTGATTCTGTGTATGACTGCAGGCAACATAATTTCGTTCAGACCGAAAGGTCTGAATGACAATAAAGGATCTATCCATCTATCTATCTATCTATCTATCTATCTATCTATCTATCTATCTATCTATATTATAGGGCATGGGAAGTCAATACTTAAATTTAGATTAATGAGTCTCTATAAACAATGCCTGCTCTAGCCTGTAAACAGTGAATCGAATCCCTGGTATGAGGGTCAAGAGCAGGTTACCCGCAACTGAGATCTTACAGATGCAATGTGATGCATTTACAGAGGCAAGCTTTTTAAATGTGAAATTTATCAGGCTAAATTTAATTCTAGTTTTTGAAAGGTTAATGTGAATTTTGCTTGCTCCTTTGTATAACAATGGAGCAATCTTGCTTTTCATTGAAGAATCAGTGGGTGAGGCGCTGATCCTTTGTCCTTTTGCAACATTCATCATCACAGTAAGGTGGCCTGTCTTTTTCACCATTGTGTACTCTGTGAAAATGCCTCTGCATGGACCATATAACCCCTCCCCTGCATGTATTATCCAGTCCTGATCACGCTCGCCAGTCCAGATGTTCATTTCCAGTATGTTTGCTTTTCCAACAGTCTTTCTCATGGTCCAATCCCTGCAATGTCCCTTGTTCTTGATGTAATTTGCATTAATGTCTGTACGCGGCCCCTGTCCTGCACTTTTTCTGTATTGTCTTGTAAAGTCTTTGTGTATTAACTATGAAGGGGCATTGCTGTTTAGATGTTGATTGTTTTAATACTAGATTTTTGATAGATTCTTTGTTTAATTTTGATTTTGTTAGTGTAACTGGAATTCTATGTTCAAATGTATCAATTATTAATAGCCAATGTTTGGAAGCTGTGTATGGCATCGTAGAGCAATAATTTTGCATTGCACATTTCCTTAAAATGCCACACAGAACACAGCTGGCTGATAGAAAATATAATTTAAAAATCAAAGGATATCTTTTTTTTGGCACATTTGTAACGAGAATCATATCAGAGCTTTTGAAGGTGCATAGGATGCAGCCAAAATTCTGAAGGAGGAAAGTGGCATGGGAAGCTAAATTTGTGGCTAATGAATCAGGTCTTTAAAACACCTAAAGATGTGAATGAGCAATTGATTTAGGGACTAAATTAAAAAAAGCAGGTGTAAAATGACTAAGGTGTACCTAAAGAAGAGTCAGATCTAATGTGATAATTAGTGCAGGAGCAGGCTTTTTGGCCAACAATGATGACAATGTAAACTAATGCTGTAGGCTTATATCCCTCCATTCTCTGTTTGTTCAAGTATCGTGTCAAAATGCTTTTTAAAAAAAATAAAAAAATTAAAATTGTAAGTAACTGGTTCGAACACCTCTTCTGACAGCATATTCCTGGAACCCAGCACTTTTATAAAAGAAACCTGCCTCATAAATCTCCTTTAAACTTTCCCCCACTCCTTATCTCTCCTTAAACATAAGTCCTCTTGTATTTTATATTTTCACCCTTGGAAAAATACTCTGATTTTCTAATTTGACATGCTTCCAACAGGTTGCCCACAGCTTCTGCTCCAGGGAAAACAATCCAAGTTTGACCAACCTCTCCTTATAGCCAACACTCTAATCCAGGCAACATTCTGGTGATCCTCTTCTGCCTCTCTCTAAAGCCTCGACATCCTTCCTGCACACAACGCTCCAAATGTAAGTTGAATTGCATGGAAAATATTAACAACAAGATTGCCATTCATAATCTTGAGAGAATTAAATGTAGCATTCTTAAACTGAGACGGCAGAACAATTCCTCCTATATCTAATGTTATTTTTTCAGTGCTGTGAGGTGGATATTGAGGTGGAAATGAATGGTAGAGAAATCTGAAGCACCCACAGGAAAATGTTTTTGTGGATGTTGGATATAGAGTTGAAATTGAAGTTTCAACTTTGTGGATAAGGGATATAAGTAGATGAAAATAAATCAGTTTGCAATTGCTGATTTTGTTACTATATTTCATATAGATGTTATTTAATAGATGTTATTTCAGTTTGCACGGTAAAAAATTGCAACGGCAGTGGTGTCTCGGTTGTACTTAGTTTGATAGAGAAATTTGTGGGTTTGTGTACATCATTTATCCTGAGACATTAGCCTTGTAATGAGCTTGATTGTTCACTATAGATCCATATGCCAGACTCTTGTCCTATTGGTTCAGGAAAATTATTTTGGTGGGGTTAGTGGAATGTAGGGCTGAATGACTCAAAATTCCTCCTTCAAATAACTGTTCAAAATAATCTTGGGATGTGACCATTTATCATTTATTAGCAAGTTTTATCATTTATTATCTTTTTCCTAGAAGAAAATGGTATACTTACAGTGGCTTGCAAAAGTATTCATACCCCTTGAACTTTTCCACATTTTGTCACGTTACAACCACAAATGTAAATGTATTTTATTGGGATTTTATGTGATAGACCAACACAAATTGGCGCATAATTGTGAAGTGGAAGGAAAATGATACATGGTTTTCATATTTTTTTACAAATAAAAAACTGAAAAGTGTGGCGTGCAAAAGTATTCAGCCCCCTTTACTCTGATACCCCTAAATAAAATCCAGTGCAACCAATTGCCTTCAGAAGTCACCTAATTAGTAAATAGAGTCCACTTGTGTGTAATCTAATCTCAGTATAAATACAGCTGTTCTGTGAAGGCCTCAGAGGTTTGTTAGAGAACATTAGTGAACAAACAGCATCATGAAGCCCAAGGAACACACCAGACAGGTCAGGGATAAAGTTGTGGGGAAGTTTAAAGCAGGGTTAGGTTATAAAAAAAATATCCCAAGCTTTGAACATCTCCCGGTGCACTGTTTAATCCATCATCCGAAAATGGAAAGAGTATGGCACAACTGCAAACCTACCAAGACATGGCCGTCCACCTAAACTGACAGGCCAGGCAAGGAGAGCATTGATCAGAGAAGCAGCCAAGAGGCCCATGGTAACTCTGGAGGAGCTGCAGAGATCCACAGCTCAGGTGGGAGAATCTGTCCACAGGACAACTATTAGTCGTGCACTCCACAAATCGGGCCTTTATGGAAGGCAAGAAGAAAGCCATTGTTGAAAAAAAGCCATAAGAAGTCCCGTTTGCAGTTTGCCACAAGCCATGTGGGGGACACAGCAAACATGTGGAGGAAGGTGCTCTGGTCAGATGAGACTAAAATTGAAGTTTTTGACCTAAATTCAAAACGCTATGTGTGGCGGAAAACTAACACTGCACATCACCCTGAACACACCATCCCCACTGTTAAATATGGTGGTGGCAGCATCATGCTGTGCGGATGCTTTTCTTCAGCAGGGACAGGGAAGCTGGTCAGAGTTGATGGGAGGATGGATGGAGCCAAATACAGGGCAATCTTGGAAGAAAACCTGTTAGAGTCTGCAAAAGACTTGAGACTGGGGCGGAGGTTCACCTTCCAGCAGGACAACGACCCTAAACATACAGCCAGAGCTACAATGGAATGGTTTAGATCAAAGCATATTCATGTGTTAGAATGGCCCAGTCAAAGTCCAGACCTAAATCCAATTGAGAATCTCTGGCAAGACTTGAAAATTGCTGTTCACAGACGCTCTCCATCCAATCTGACTGAGCTTGAGCTATTTTGCAAAGAAGAATGGGCAAAAATTTCAGTCTCTAGATGTGCAAAGCTGGTAGAGACATACCCCAAAAGACATGCAGCTGTAATTGCAGCGAAAGGTGGTTCTACAAAGTATTGACTCAGGGGGGCTGAATACCTTTGCAAGCCACACTTTTCAGTTTTTTATTTGTAAAAAAATTTGAAAACCATGTATCATTTTCCTTCCACTTCACAATTATGCACCACTTTGTGTTGGTCTATCACATAAAATCCCAATAAAATACATTTATGTTTGTGGTTGTAACGTGACAAAATGTGGAAAAGTTCAAGGGGTATGAAAACTTTTGCAAGCCACTGTACATTCCTGCCGAACTACAGTAAATAATTTGATTTGAGTACTGGCTCTTACTTTGCGATGCAGAAACAGACCACCAGGCCTCTGCTTGTGTTATGAAAGATTTGTCCTGCTTTGTTGTATCACAGATTTATTTTACATAATAAATATATCCACATTATTTTCTTTTACCCTTTGGATGATTACCATGTCTGCCATTATTAGCTGCCAGATTAATTGCCTCAACCATTCCACATGTTAACATGTTCTACATTTTGTTGCTGAGTTTAAAAAAAACTTCCACTAAAGATGGCTAGTTTTGGGCTCCTTCATTATATGAATGCATTTTCTTTCTGTCTATCTTTCAAATTCCATAATATACTTTTTCTGTCTCTGAATGAATTATATTCCATAAAAAGCAAATCAGAGTCATTTATTTGAAGCTTTTATGTCAGTTATCCTAGATTCTTTTCTTCAAATGATGTATGGAAAACTTCTGGTATGTTGTTTTTATTCTCAAGGAATGATAGAGGGAATATATGGGGGTAGAGGTTCCAATTTCCTGTGACTCAGATTAGGGATGCTTATTTTGTATCTATTAAGTTTCAGTATTTTCTTGCGATGGGAGGAAGATGGTGTCTCTCCACCTGGCACTATACATGTTTGGGACAAAGACCCATCATTTATTTATTTTTCTTCTGTACTCCACAATTTAAGATTTGTAATAGAGAAATCACATGTGGTTAAGTGTGACATTTTCCTTCTTTTCGTGTCCAATTTGTTACAAATGTTAACTTCGCTGTCATCGTCTGTCCTGAAAAGGATGGAAGCTTCCGGCGACAATCAGTGGTAGCCATCACTTGTCACAATAGATGATTGTGGTAGCAGAATTAGCTCAGGATACTTCCAGTTTCCAGCCCCGCAACGTGGACGCTTCTGCTATGGGGCCAGGTGCACATTGTCAAATTTTAATAAAAGGCATTTTTATACATTTTGTTTTCACCATGTAGAAATTACAGCTGTACTTATCCATAGTTCCCCCCCCCCCCCCCCCCCCCCAATTCAGGGCACCATAATGTTTGTGACACATGGCTTCACGGGTGTTTGTAATTGCTCAGGTGTGTTTAATTGCCCCCTTAATGCAGGTATGAGAGTTCTCAGCACCTAGTCTTTCCTCCAGTTTCAATCGCCTTTGGAAACTTTTATTGCTGTTTATCAACATGAGGATCAAAGTTGTGCCAATGAAAGTAAAATAAGCCATTATGAGACTGAGAAACAAGAATAAAACTTAGAGACATCAGCCAAACCTTAGACTTATCAAAATCAAATGTTTGGAACATCATTAAGAAGAAAGCGAGCACTGGTGAGCTTAATAATCGCAAAGGGACTGGCAGGTCAAGGAAGACCTCCACAGCTGATAACAGAATTCTCTCCATAATAAAGAAAAATCCCCAAACACCTGTCCGACAGATCAGAAACACTCTTCAGAAATCAGGTGTGGATTTGTCAATGACCACTGTCCGCAGAAGACTTCATGAACAGAAATACAGAGGCTACACTGCAAGATGCAAACCACTGCTTAGCTGCAAGAATAGGATGGCCAGGTTACAGTTTACCAAGAAGTACTTAGAAGAGCAACCACAGTTCTGGAAAAAGGCCTTGTGGACAGATGAGACGAAGATTAACTTATATTAGAGTGAAGGCAAAAGCAAAGTGTGGAGGAGAGAAGGATCTGCCCAAGATCCAATGCATACCACCTCATCTGTGAAACATGGTGGTGGGGGTGTTATGGCCTGGGCATGTATGGCTGCTGAAGGTATTGGCTCACTTATCTTCATTGATGATATAACTGCTGATGGTAGTAGCATAATGAATTCTGAAGTGTATAGACACATCCTATCTTCTCAAGTTCAAACAAATGCCTCAAAACTCATTGGCTGGCAGTTCATTCTGCATCAAGACAATGATCCCAAACATACTGCTAAAGCAACAAAGGAGTTTTTCAAAACTAAAAAATGGTCAATTCTTGAGTGGCCAAGTCAATCACTCGATCTGAACCCAATTGAGTATGGCTTTTATATGCTGCAGAGAAAACTGAAGGGTACTAGCCCCTAAAGCAAGCATAAGCTTGAGATAGCTGCAATACAGGTCTGGCAGAGCATCGCCAGAGAAGACACCCAGCAACTGGTGATGTCCATGAATCGCAGACTTCACGCAGTCATTGCATGCAAAGCATATGCAACAAAATACTAAACATGACTACTTTCATTTACATGACATTGCTGTGTCCCAAACATTATGGTGTCCTGAAATGTGGGGACTATGTATAAACACCACTGTAATCTCTACATGGTGAAACCAAAATGTATAAAAATGGCCTTTATTAAAATCTGCAATGTGCACTTTAACCACATGTGATTTATTTTCTATTACAAATCTCAAATTGTGGAGAACAGAGGCAAAACATTTTTTTTATGGGTCTTTGTCCCAAACATGTAGAGCACTGTAAAACATAAGCTAGATTGGAATAATGACGCATTGATTAATTGAATGTTCATTTTATTGCCTTTTAAAGATCTTGGTGTGAAATGGCTGCTATAATTTGCCTACAAGATGGTTTCTGAAAGTGAAAGAAAGTGAATAATATTGTTTTTAAAAAGTAAATATTTAATGTAACAATTATCATTAGATGTGATATCTGGATATTAATATTATAAAGCAGAATTATTTTGCCTTTAGAATTTGGATATAATACGTGTGTTATATGAACAGCTATTTGGCAATTACTGTAATGACTGCAAGGAAAGTAAACTGCAAATCTGCTTTGTCTTTTACTCTTCATGTGGGGATGGGTATACGGTCTTGTCAATTACTGCCATTGATTTAATCACCAAAGGATGCCTTTCACGAGCTGCAAGCATCTCTAAATTCACTTCATATGGCTGAACTTTTCAATTTAGAATCTTACTTGTGCTTGCTGGTCACGGCATATTATTAGTGATAGATGATGCACGGTCAGGTCATAATGGTAGGATACCCTGTTTCCTTGTTCTCCATCCCACAGGAAAAAAAACAGTGCATATCCTTCCATTGTCCAATGGTTATTGTGGAAATCATATTTTCCCAGTTTTATACCATGACTGGGAAGTATTCCCTCAATGCAAGAGTATTTGGTCAACAAAGGGACCCTTATTTCTTCAACGGTACAGTTAATTGGTGTTGGTATGTTATCCTGCAATTATTCATCATGCCCAGGCATCATCTGTGTACCTGCTAGCATGTTTTATTAATAGAATCTGTTGTCAATCTATTTCGTAGCCCAATAGACTGAGGCACCGGTATTGCCCCATCTATAATTGGCTATTCAGCACGATGTTTTGACACCAGATTTGATCAAGTTTGAGCAATACTCTCAATCAAGAATTATTTTTGTACCAGGAAAGTTGGACTTTGTACTGATGGAGTCTTCAAACGCATTGACAAGTTTTGGAATATGAATTTATAATAATAATAATAAATTTTATTTATGGGCGCCTTTCAAGAGTCTCAAGGACACCTTACAAAAATTGAGCATGTAGAGGAAAAACATGTAAGGGGAATGAAATAAATAGTAGAGACATGACTAGTACACAAAGTAAAGACAGAATTCAATACAAAACACAGTATGAGGCAATTAATGCACAGATGAAAAGGGACGGGGACGTGGGGCTAAGGATAGGCAGAGGTGAAGAGATGGGTCTTGAGGCGGGACTGGAAGATGGTGAGGGACACGGAATTGCGGATCAGTTGGGGGAGGGAGTTCCAGAGCCTGGGAGCTGCCCTGGAGAAGGCTCTGTCCCCAAAACTGCGGAGGTTGGACTTGTGGATGGAGAGGAGACCGGCTGATGTGGATCTGAGGGACCGTGAGGGTTGGTAGGGGGAGAGGAGGTCAATGAGATATGGGGGGGCCAGATGGTGGAGGGCTTTGTAGGTGAGGATCAGGATTTTGTAGGTGATCCGGTGGGAGATGGGAAGCCAGTGAAGTTGTTTGAGGACTGGATTGATGTGATGCCAGGATTTGGTATGGGTGATGAGTCGGGCGGCTGCGTTCTGGACCAGTTGGAGTCGGTTGATGTAGGTGGAGCTGATGCCAAGGAGAAGTGAGTTGCAATAGTCCAGTCCGGAGGAGATGAAGGCATTGATGAGTCTTTCAGCAGCGGGCGGTGTGAGAGAGGGTCTGAGTTTGGCGATGTTGCGGAGATGAAAGAAGGAGGTTTTAATGACATGGCGGATGTGAGGCTCAAGGGAGAGGGTGGAATCAAAGATCACGCCAAGGTTATGGGCCTGGGGAGATGGGGAGACAGTGGTGCCGTCGATGGTGAGAGTGGGGTTATTGATTTTGCTGAGTGTGGCTTTGGAGCCTATGAGGAGGAATTCTGTCTTATCGCTGTTTAGTTTGAGGAAATTATGTTGCATCCAGGTTTTTATAGCTGACAAACAGGAGTTGATATGGGAGAGGGGGGGGGGTTGTGGGGGGATTTGGTGCCAAGGTAAATCTGGGTGTCATCAGCGTAACAGTGGAATTCCAGATTGATGTGGCGGAGTATCTGATCAAGGGGGAGGATGTAGATGATGAAGAGGAGGGGGCCGAGTACGGAGCCTTGGGGAACGCCTTGAGTGACTGCGGCTGTAGCAGAGGTGTGGTTGTGGAGAGAGATGAAGTGGGATCTGTTGGAAAGGTAGGAACGGAGCCAGCTGAGTGCAGAGCCTTCAATGCCGAGGTCTTTGAGTCTGGTGAGCAGGATGTTATGGTTCACTGTATCGAAGGCTGTGCTCAGGTTGAGGATGATGAGGATGAAATTTATGATAGTTTCTGTACCGATTTGTAAAATTGAAGTGTTGTAGCAAACAGGGTGGAGTTGCTGCATTACAGCATCAGGGATGCAGGTTCGATCCTGACTACGGGTGCTGTCTCTACGGAGTTTATACGTTCTCCCTGTGACCTGCGTGGGTTTTCTCCTCCCACACTCCAAAGACGTGCGGGTTTTTAGGCTATTTATATTGGCATAATTATAAATTGTCCCAAGTGTGTAGGATAGTGTCGGTGTGGGCATCGCTGGTCGGTGTGAACTCGGGAAGAAGGGCCTGTTTCCACGCAATATCTCTAAACTAAAGTAAGTGCAGTAATACTAAAGGACATTGAGTCTGCACATCATCTTGCTCAAGATTAATTTTTTAAGAGCAACAACATAGTTTCTTTGCATGAGAATGTCAAGTGCGTAGTCACAATATGAAAGGTGGTTTTATATACGGTATTAAAATTTGGTCTCTGTTAAATATGTGATGAAGTCCTAATAAATATTAAAATCTAAAAATATACACATCTTGATACAACTCATTTTAGTACAGTAAATAACATGATTCCTCCTTTTGCAATCTGATTCACCACGCACATTTGAGCTGTTTTTTCACTTTTATGCGATTTGTTTTTGTATATGCTGGAACAGCACTAACAATGCTTGCTTCGGGTCAGTGTCTATCCTGCATAGAAATCCTTTAATGTGGAGGGTACAGCATCCCTTTTTATAGGAAGAAAATTCACTTACTTGCCTTGGCCTGCAAATTAGCTTGAGCTTAGGGATCTCTTTTATAGGGTTTACTAGATATTTAATCAGTTAAATCACATGATGGGACTGCATAACCTCTATTAGATTCCAAGAAAATGTAGGATTTATAATGGTGTAAAATCTCTCCAGTTACTATTAATAGACAGCACAGGCTGAGAAATTAACAATAACCCTGGAACATTTAACTATAGATATTTTAATTTTTGTTGTCTTAATATACACTTGGTACTGAGTAAACATTTTTCTTGGTGTCGAATCACATACGCTCCCAAAAATGATTGCAGGTATTGCAATGAATAATTCACCAACCACTGTTCCAATGAATGCAGACAGCACAGGGTGGCGCAGAGGTAGAGTTGCTGACTAAAAATACCAGAGTCCCAGGTTCGATCCTGACAATGGGTGCTGTCTGTATGGAGTTTGTGTGTTCTTCCTTTGACCGTGAGTTTTCTCCAGCAACTCTGGTTTTCTCCCACATTCCAAGATGTACAGGTTTGTAGGTTAATTGGTTTCTGTAACGTGCAATTCTGTAACTAGTGTGTATGGGTGATCGCTGGTCAGCGCATATTCGGTGAGCCAAAGGGCCTGTTTCATGCTGTGTTTCTAAACTAAAACTAAGCACACTACAATGAGTAGGCAATACAAAAGTTGATGATTTCAGCATAGGTAGAATTCACTCTACTAATGAGTGCCCAGAAGTGGGTCCAGTTGCGTAAGTAACAAGCACCAGTTAAAAATCTAAAGAAGAGTCCCAACCTGAAACTTTACCCATCCATTTTCTCCAGAGATGCTTGACCCATTGAGTTACTCCAGCATTTTGTGTCTCCCTTTGGTATAAACCAGCATCCACAGTTTTTATTATTGCATTCCAGTTAAAATGTATCTGCTCGGTTTAAACCCAGCCTGCTTTTCTTAGAGTAGGCTGAAGTCATTGCAACTGTGATTGCTACTGGGCAGAAGCCTCCTGGCACAGCAGTAGGTTGCTTTTTCTGCTGCTGCAGTGGAGATCTTGATATCGAAGGTGTAGAATATCTTGATGATCTGCTGGAATGCATCTTGTTGATTGTGCGCAATGCCGCAGGGTGGCCTGACTGTGGAAGGAGTGAATTCTTAAAGTGACAAAGAGGTGCCGTCTAAACATGCTGCTTTGTTTTGGATGACATTGAGCTTCTTAAAAGCAGTCTGAAGAAAGGTCTGCACCTGAAATATTACCTATCCATGATTTACTCCAGTACTTTGTGTCCTTTTGAGCTTCTTAAAGTATTGTTCAAGTTGCATTATTTCAGGCAAGTAGCTATTGTTCCTTCACATCCCTGAGTTTTGTCCAGAAGATGGTGGCAAATCTGTGGAAAGCCAGAGGAGGAGACACCTGCATCCAAAATGCAACCCTGAACTGACATGGTTTCTCATCTGTAGTATTTGAGTATGGTCTGGTTACGCAACTGGCACCTAGATTTTGGTGGTGTGGGTCGGACTCTGCACAATGTCAATGGAAGGTCATTAGACTATTATTGGTGATGGTACTTATGAGGTGTGAATGTTACTTGCTACTTAGCCTGAACCATATCCTGGTTTCGCTGCAAAGTTGGCTTGCAGCCACACAGGCTCAGCTTGCTGCCAGTGTGTCTGACATTAATAGTGTTCCAAGGGGTTTGCAGTATGCCAAGTGGTCCAGCAAACTGTCCTGCATAAGACCAAGCCTTGGGAAAGTTCTCTGGAGGGAGAATCTGCACGATTGCGATCCAACCATTGCTGTTCTGCCAATGGCCTCGCTGTTGCCTGCTGACCCAGTTGTGGACCAAGAAGTCCTTGAGCCTGGAGCTGCTGAAAAGTGATGTACCTGAACAAAGGCCATGGGGAGTGGTGCTTAGTTGATGCATCGGTGGTATTTAAACATTTCTAAGTTTAGTTTGGAATCCTAATTTTGTGTTGCATTTATTTTGCTGTTGTGGAAACAGAGGCCAGCAACTGAGGGCAGGTAAGATGGGAACTATTTGGGTAATAGATAGGTGCTCGGCATTTTTTAGACACATGAGGAAAGTTGGCAATTGACATTCCAACCAAAGGAATTTATGTAAGTAAAACAAGAAATATTTGAAATGATAAGCAGGTCAGGCAGCACCTGCTCAAAGGAGAAACAATGTCAACGTTTTATAACTGACCTCTCAGAAGAGCTGAACATTCATCTTATGATGAAGGGGATCACCTTGAAACATCAGCAATTTTTTTTTTCTCTCTCCATAGATGCTGTCAGGTCTAAGTATTTCCAGCCTTTTCTGTTTTTATTTCAAATGTTCAATATTGCTTTATATTACTTTGGTATTTCAATATTATATAATAGGCATATGTGCTATGTGATCATTGCTTAATTTGTACAAACAGCACCCAGTTAATGCATTGGTTTTTCAAAGAATGCTATCTTAGACCTTAAACTACATAGAGAATGGACAATTTCTCCTCTTCACCTCATACTATCTAATGCTAGAGGCCATAAGAATAAGGCAGCTGGGCCTTCTGAGACTTGCCCAGATTTAGCAGTATGAATAAAAGTTTGATCACCTGCAGGTAGCAATGAACTTGCATATTGTACGAGAAAATCTGGGTCAGTTTATGCATAATTGGTATTGTACATTTAAAATGTTTTCAAAGTTATCTGCATTTGAGGTCCACTTCGGATACTGGCAAATTGACAAAAATCATCGACACAAAGTCAGTCACCCAAAGGAAAGCTCTATTATTGCAGAAAATATTTATTTGAATGCAACAGACATATCAACAAACATGCCTGGTCCTCTGTATCATGTTGAAAGAACCTAAACCGTAGGATGACAATAAAAAGAAGGGTCGTGATCCAAAATGTTGCCTATCCATTCCATCCACAAATACTGCCTGATGCACTTAGTTACTCCAGTACTTCGTGCTTTGCTCAAGATTCTAGCATCCTTGTGTCTGTATAATTTATTCTTTATTTCCAGTAATTTTTATTTATATGGAAGTATAAGATATTTACATTCAGTAATAAAAGAACAAAAGCAATTTACAGATGCTGAAACAGAAATGCTAGAAATATTTAACAGGTCTGTCGGCAGCTATGGAGAGATGAGTTAGTTATTTATTGAGGTCTGTGATCTTCCATGAGAACCCCAAAATAAAGGAACAGCAATGGTCATTCTAACAAATAGTGTATTCTCCATGAATCTTTCAGTGATGTTACATGATATATGGATTCATGTGCGGGGAACACAGGCAGGCGATGTTTCTTCCTTCCCTGAATTTGCTAGTTTGTGCTTGTGGTATCTTACTCAGTTCTCTATTCTCTGTGGATAGACTGAATCAGTAGCCTGCTGTCTGTTCGGCCATCACTTCCAAGACAAATAATGTTTTCACCAGTTTCCAGCAAATGCTTATCACAGTAACGATGAGCATTGAAATCCCGAACTGCCTTCCATCGTCTCAATTTGCTTCACTCTGCCAAAGAGACAATAGGTGCAGGAGTAGGCCATTCAGCCCTTCGAGCCAGCACCGCCATTCAATGTAGTCATGGCTGATCATCCACAATCAGTACCCCGTTCCTGCCTTCTGCCCATATCCCCTGACTCCGCTATCTTTAGGAGCCCTATCAAGCTCTCTCTTGGAAGTATCCAGAGAACCGGCCTCCACTGCCCTCTGAGGCAGAGAATTCCACAGACTTACGTGTGGAAAAAGTGTTTCCTCATCTCCGTTCTAAATGGCTTACCCCTTATTCTTAAATTGTGGCCCCTCGTTCTGGATTCCCCTAACATCGGGAACATGTTTCCTGCCTCTAGCGTGTCCAAACCCTTAATAATCATATATGTTTCAATAAGATTCCCACTTATCCTTCTAAATTCCAGAGTATACAAGCCCAGCTGCTCCATTCTCTCAGCATATGACAGTCCCGCCATCCCGGGAATTAACCTTGTGAACCTACGCTGCACTCCCTCAATAGCTAGAATGTCCGTTCTCAAATTTGGAGACCAAAACTGTACACAATACTCCAGGAATGGTCTCACTAGGGCCCTGTACAACTGCAAACTTCTGAACTGATTTTGGGATCCACCAACGATTCATTGGCTGCGATCAGTCATGGGTCGGTATAATTTTGGTCCTGTGTAGGATCAGAAAATTCACCATACAGGAAGCAGCCATTTGACTTATCTTGTTTGTTCCATTTTAAAACGTCAAATCATGTCTTTCAGTATGAAGTCTGCAGCCTATTGTTATTGGCTTTAGAAGCACAATTCCAATTACTTAGGGTGTGGCTTAGTATTATTAGGGTGACAAACTGGCACAGCAGTAGAATCTGAAGTAGGGTCGCGACATGAATTGCTTCTCATTGCTTCTCTCCAGAGATGCTGCCTGTCTTGCTGAGTTCCTCCAGCTTTTTGTGTCTAACAGCAGTAGAGCTGCTGCCTTACAGCTCCTGAGACCCCGGTTCAATCCTAACTATGGGTGTTTGCTGTATGGAATTTGTATGTTCTTCCTATGACTGGGTTTTCTCCTGGTGCTCTGGTCTCCTCCCACATCCCAACGATGTGTTTGTTGGATAGAATTAGTGTATGGAGTTACTGGTTGGCGCAGACTCGGGCTGAAGGGCCTGTTTCCACACTGAACCTCTGAAACTACAATATTAATCAGATATTTAACCTGTAACCTTGGGTGGATTTTGATGTACTAAAAGAATAAGCTCATCAAATATAACTACATCTAATGCAGGGGTCTGCAACCTTGTTCTGCATAGGGGCCAGGAGGCATGTCTGAGTGGATGGCGGGCCACATCTATCACGTGTACATATGGATCCCGCCCCCGGATGGCAGGCATCAAATCACATGATGACGCCACCCGGAGCACAGGCCCCTAGTTACGGGCGCTCACAAACATGCTGTACCTACGTACTATTGCCTTGGCTCTGTCCTGAAACGGTGGCTCAAATACTCATACTCACTCGTCCCTGGCCTATTGATAACCCCGATCCCGACACAGAAGATGGGCGGCCATGCCGGCGGCTTTGTGTAGGATGCGGTACAGCCAGAGCTCTGTGCTTGGCGGCCTGCGCCATTGCGGCCGCCAGCGCAGGCCTCCTTGCATAACCGTGCCTGGGCGCCGTGGCCTCGGGCCCGGGAGGTACCGAAGATGACAGAAGTCTGCGGGCCGGATAATGACAGGAAAAAAAATACGTCTGCGGGCTGGATGATTCCGCGTAACAGGCCGCATTCGGCCCGGGGGCCGTTGGTTACCGACCCCTGATCTAATGTATAGTTGAGAATGGCTAATCCTGGCGGTTCTCATTTCTAATTCGCTCCTTCTCAATCTATATAATGCAGGAGACCCTCTCTGATGTAGTGTTTGTGATGTAATGCTGGGAACTCCGTTCATACTTGTGAAAGAAACATCCTACTAAATGTCAGAACAAATTAAAAAAAACTTAAAATTGGAAATCCATTAAGTGTAATGGACAAATGTTTTCCACCACAATCTGTTGCCTTGTAGCCTGGCAAATCCCTCTTTTACTATTAGTTCAATTGGGGCTAAATTGAACAGAGCAGGTGTCAAAATTGCATTGCCAATGTGGTGAAGCCACCAAATGAATTTGCTGCTGTTTTAGTTTGTATGCTCAGTTGATGATTTATCCCAACCCCTACCCTCCTCATTGAAAATCACATTTAGTCAATCTGATTCGATTGACTTTGTATCATGAGTATTTATTTCGAACACTGCATCTGCTAATGAGTTATTCATTGGTTGGAGAATGTGACCCAAGATGAAGTATATCTTGTACAGTAAACAAGATAAATTTATTATTCTTTTTCTCCAGAGATGCTGCCTGACCTGCTGAGTTACTCCAGCACTTTGTGTCTATCTTTTATTTAAAGTAGTTTTTTTTAAAGACTGTAGTCAACACAAGCTGCAGTCTCCTTCTCCCAATAAAAGCAGGGTTATTTCTGCCGGAAGCTGTACTGACTAAAGGCAGTAAAATTATTCAGTTCAAGCGGAGATCATCAAGCCTGACTGACAGGGAAAATGACAATCATTTTCACTCTGAAGATGGACACAAAATGCTGGAGTAAAGGGCCTGTCCCACGACCATGCGACCTGCATGCGGCAAGCACGACCAAATCGGAAGCGGGGGGGGCCGCGCGGAGGTCGAGTGATCCCCGTACAGGCCCGGTCCCACCAGCATGCGCCTGCATGCGGCGAGCGCGACCAAACCGGAAGCGGGGGCCGCGCGGAGGTCGAGTGAGTGACGTGAAGTTCGAGCAAAGTCCGTGCGTGACGTACGCCGTCAAGACACTGCGCACGCCCGTCGAGGCGGCTGCGGGCCGGCAGGCCGTTGCCTCGCGGAGTTTTTCGGAGCCCCGCGCGATGTTGAGACCTGCTCCGCACAACTCCGGCGATCGAAGTGGGATCGGCCCCGCGAGGCCGTACGGCTCAAGCGACCACGTTAGGTTGCGCTTGCCGCATGGAGTCGCATGCTCGTGGGACAGGCAGCATCTCTGAAGAGAAGGAATGGGTGATGATTCGGGTCGAGACCCTTCTTTACACTGGTTGTTTTAGCCCTTTCATTTTATACATGATGCTGAGAGAACATGATTCAGAAAAGATTGTAGTTCCAGTCAACATCATGGCTTCGGTATACACCTGAACCAGCTGTTCCCGTAGACAAACAGTTTCAGTCAAATTTCAGCACTGGTGTCTCCCTCAAGATTTGGAAAAGAAAAATAGCTAGATATATCCTATCCTTAAAGGATGGGAGATAACCTAACCTGGCAATTACAGTCCTTTTAGTGTATTCTCAGCCATGGTAATTAAAATGTTGTTTATATATTCACCAGCAACCTGTGTAAGAAAGAACAGCAGATGCTGGTTTAAATTGAAGGTAGACACAAAATGCTGGAGTAACTCAGCGGGTGAGGCAGCATCTCTGGAGAGAAGGAATGAGCAACGTTTCGGGTCAAGACCCTTTTTCAGACTGATGTCAAGGGAGGGGGCGGGACAAAGATAGAATGTAGTCGGAAACATTAAGACTAGTGGGAGAACAGGGAAGTGGATGGAGAGAGAAAGCAAGGGCAATCTGAAGTTAGAGAAGTCAATGTTCATACCCGCTGGGGTGACTACCCAAGTAAAATATGAGGTGCTGTTCCTCCAATTTGCGCTGGGCCTCACTCTTCGTCTTATGTATGGCGTGCACAGCCTAAAGTTGTAGGACAACTTGTTCTATTTCATCTTATTTGATTGTGCACGTCAGGTTGATTGCATTCGTCGAAACAGGGCGGACCACGTGAAGGTTGCAATCTCCCACCCTGGCTCACTCTGACAATGGAGGAGGCCCAGGACAGAAAGGTCAGATTGGGAATGGGAGGGGGAGTTGCTGAGCCAACAGTGGATCAGGTAGGTTAAGACTGACTGAGCGATCGCCGAGCCTGTGCTCGGTCTCGCCGATGTAGAGAAGTTGACACCTGGAACAGCGGATACAGTAGATGAGGTTGGAGGAGGTGCGAGCATCTGCCTCACCTGGAAAGACTGGGTCCTTGGATGGAGTTGAGGGGAGAGGTAAAGGGACAGGTGTTGCATCTCCTGCGGTTGCAGGGGAAGTACCTGGGGAGGGGGTGGGAAGGGTGGGAAGGGACGGGTTGACCAGGGAATTTCAGAGGGAACGGTCTCTGTGGAAAGCTGAGATGGGATGATGTGGCCAGTGGTGGGATCCCATTGGAGGTGGTGAAAATGATATGCTCTATGCGACGGCTGATGGGGTGGAAGGTGAAGGCAGGGGGGCCTCTGCCCCTGTTACGAATGGAGGAGGGGGAGTAAGAGCGGAGCTGCGGGATATCAAGGAGACCCTAATGAGAGCCTCATCTATAATGGAAGTGGGGAACCCCTGATTTCTAAAGAATGAGGACATCTCTGATGCTCAGGTATGGGAAAACATCCTGGGCACAGATGCGGCGTAGATGGAGGAATTGGGAGTAGGGGATAGTCTTTGCAGGAAGTAGGGTTGGAAGAAGTGTAGTCAAGATAGCTATGGAAGTCAGTAGGTTTGTAGTAGATGTCAGTCAATAGTTTGTTGCCTGCGACGGAGATGGTGAGATCTAGAAACGGCCGGGAGATGTTGGAGACGGTCCAAGTGAATTTGAGTGCAGGATGGAAATTAGTGGTGAAGTTGAAGTCAGTGAATTCTGCATGGGTGCAGGAGGTAACACCAATGCAGTCATGTAGTGGAGGTAGAGTTTGGGGATAGGGCCAGTGTGCGACTGGAACACGGATTGTTCGATGTACCCTACAAAGAGGCAGGCATAGCTAGGGCTCATGCGAGTGCCCATAGTTAGGCCATGGATCTGGAGGAAGTGGGAACAATCGAAGGGGAAGTTGTTGAGGGTAGGGACCGCAAAAACAACAGAACCAGCCAATTTCCGTCTACCAATACTCTCCTCCGCCTAGCAGTGCTGGTCCTTGCCATCAACAACTTCTATTTCAACTCTTCCTACTTCCTTAGATTCCGTTTCTAGTTCTCACTGTCTCCATCACAGAAAATAGACTATTGACCGACATCTACTACAAACCTACTGACTCCCATAGCTATCTTGACTACACTTCTTCACATCCTGCTTCCTGTAAAGACTATCCCTCCTACTCCCAGTTCCTCTGTCTACGCCGCATATGCGCCCAAGATGAGTTGTTCTATACCAGGAGATTTCCTCATTCTTTAGGAAACGGGGGTTCCCCTCTTCCATTATTGACGAGTCTCTCACTAGGGTCTCCTCGATATCCTGCGGCTCCGTTCTTACTCCCCCTTTCCCCCCCCCCATTCATAACAAGGCCAGAGCCCTCACCTTCCACTCCATCAGCCGTCGAAAACAGCATATAATCCTCTAACATTTTCGCCACCTGCAACAGGATTCCACTACTAGCCATATCTTCTCATCTCCACCCCTTTCTGCTTTCCGCAGAGACCATTCCCTCTGAAACTCCCTGGTCAACTCGATCCTTCCCACCCAAACCACCCCCTCCCCAGGTACTTTCCCCTGCAATGCAGGAGATGCTACACCTGTCCCTTTACCTCACACCTCGAATCCATCCGAGGACCCAAACAGTCTTTCCATGTGAGGCAGAGGTTCACTTGTACTTCCTCCAACCTCATCTACTGTATCCGCTGTTCCAGGTGTCAACATTTCTACATCGGCGAGACCAAGCGCAGGCTCGGCGATCGTTTCACTGAACACCTCCGCTCAGTCAGTCTTAACCGACCTGAACTCCCGGTGGCTCAGCACTTCAACTGCCCCTCCCATTCCCAATCTGATCTTTCTGTCCTGGGCCTCCTCCATTGTCAGAGTGAGGCCCAGTGCAAATTGGAGGAACAGCACCTCATATTTCGCTTGGGTAGTTTACACCCCAGCGGGTATGAACATTGACTTCTCTAACTTCAGATAGCCCTTGCTTTCTCTCTCTCCATCCCCTTCCCCTTCTCAGTTCTCCCAGTCTTACTGTCTCCGACTACATTCTATCTTTGAGGCCTGTCCCACTTTCACGACCTAATTCACGACCTTTTTTTACTTGTGGACATTTTTCATCATGCTAGAAAAAACGGCCCGACCTACTTGATGCCACGAGTACCTACGACTAGCATCACGGCCTGCTACGCCCTACCTATGACCTCCTACGACCTCGTGATGACCATGCTGCGAGTATGAGTCTAGGGCAAACTCGGCAGACGTCGTGAATTAGATCGTGAAAGTGGGACAGGCTCTTTTGTCCTGCCCCCTCTCTTGACATATTGGCCCAAGAAGAGTAAGGTGAGGTGCCTCAATGACTATCGACCTGTGGCACTAACGCCTGTGGTGATGAAGTGCTTTGAGAGGTCGATCATGGCGCAAATCAACTCCTACCTCGACAATAACCTGGACCCACTGCAGTTCGCTTACCGCCACAACAGATCAACGGTGGATGCGATCTCGCTGGCCCTCCACTCTGCTCTGGACCACTTGGACAACAAAAACTCATATGTCAGGCTGTTATTCATTGATTACAGCTCGGCATTTAATACAATCATCCCCTCCAAGCTGGTTACCAAACTCGCAGAACTGGGTCTCTGCGCATCCCTCTGCAATTGGATCCTCGACTTCCTCATTCTCAGACCACAGTCTGTTCGTATTGGTGGAAATGTGTCAGACTCGTCAACAATCAGCACGGGAGCACCTCAAGGCTGCGTGCTCAGCCCCCTGCTGTACTCACTCTATACTCATGACTGCGTAGCCGATCATAGTGCGAACTGCATCATCAAGTTCGCTGACGACACCACTGTTGTGGGACGTATCACTGATGGGGATGAGTCGGAGTATAGAAGAGAGATCGAGCAACTGTCCATATGGTGCCAGTACAATAACCTGGTCCTCAACACCAGCAAAACCAAGGAACTGATTGTGGACTTTGGAAGGAGTAGGATGGGGACCCACAGTCCCGTTTATATAAAAGTTGAAAGGTTGAAAGGGTCAAGAGCTTTAAATTTCTGGGTGTGCACATCTCTGAAAATCTTTCCTGGTCCGAGAACACTGATGCAATTATTAAGAAAGCACATCAGCGCCTCTACTTCCTGAGAAGATTACGGAGAGTCGGTTTGTCAAGGAGGACTCCCTCTAACTTCTACAGGGGCACAGTAGAGAGCATGCTGACCGGTTGCATCGTGGCTTGGTTCGGCAATTTGAGCGCCCTGGAGAGGAAAAGACTACAAAAAGTAGTAAACACTGCCCAGTCCATCATCGGCTCTGTCCTCCGTACCATCGAGGGGATCTATCGTAGTCGCTGCCTCAAAAAGGCTGGCAGTATGATCAAGGACCCACACCATCCTGGCTACACACTCATCTCCCTGCTACCTTCAGGTAGAAGGTACAGGAGCCTGAAGACTGCAACGACCAGGTTCAGGAATAGTTACTTCCCCACAGCCATCAGGCTATTAAACTTGGCTCAGACAAAACTCTGAACATTAATAGCCCATTATCTGTTATTTGCACTTTATCAGTTTATTTATTCATGTATTTACATATATAATGGTATATGGACACACTGATCTGTTTTGTAGTCAATGCCTACTATGTTCTGTTGTGCTGAAGCAAAGCAAGAATTTCATTGTCCTATCAGGGATACATGACAAACTCACTTGAACATCAGTCTGAAGAAGGGTCTTGACCCGAAACGTCGCCCATTCCTTCTCTCCAGTGATGCTGCCTCACCTGCTGAGTTACTCCAGCATTTTGTGTCTACCTTCACCAGTAACCTGTTCATTGGTAATACGTTTGGGCTTCACCAGGACTACTTTGCCTTGAGCTCATTCCAATCAGCAACCAGTCACAAGTGAAGGAGCTAGAATATATAGACTTGACCGATTGCCCTTAAAATTAAGATGGCACTCGTCAATTATGGTTTCAAGAAATCTTAGTGAAATTAAATGGTGAGAATCAAAGAGAATACTTCCAGATACTGTGCACAAAATAAAGGCGGCTGTGGCTATTGTAGAGCAAACCTCTTGTGTGGAGGATATAACAGCAGGAGTTCGTCAGGGCAATTTCCTGGGCTCAAACATCGCCAACTCTTTGGCAATAATCCTCCATCGTCATAAGATCTGAAGTGTTAGTTTGGTTTCATTTCCACCCCCTTGGATAATGCTCACGCCAACAAAGCTGGGTATCCTGCTGTGAGTAACTTTCCTTTTGACTCCACAAAGCTTTTGAACCATTTACAAGACTCGGCTCAGGATTGTGATGGAATACTCTCAGAAAAAAAAAGCAAAGCATCAAGACATGGCACACTGTGTCCTGGGCATGCTGTCTTCAGTAGTACTTCCCAAATCTGCAATTTCTGTCGGCAAGAACAGTAGCTGAAAGCACATGAGAATGTCGCTATCTTGAAATTCAAGTTGACCACCATCTTAACTCTGAAACATGTTGCCCCTTCATTCTTTCTGGATTATAATGCTGAAACTCCCTACTTTAGCTGGTACTCCAGCACATAGACTACAGTAATTCAGTAAAGTGTTGTGACCTTATCAAGGCCAATAAACACTCTTCAGTAAAGCCCAATGATGTAGGTAAGTTTTTAAAAATCTACCTAAAAAGTATAACAAAATCCTATAAATACATGTGGAAGTGGACAGAAATTTGATATTGAAAATAATGTATAGGGAGTGTTACTGATGCGTGTTTGAAAAATTGATAAATATATTCTCACAAGTATTGCAAGCTCCGCACCTCTCAACTTGCTGGCAGATAAAAGCTGCTTTAAAATAAACAAACTTTTAATGCTAATATCTGAACCTGGATGTGCACTTGGAACTATATCTGGTTTTATTCTGAAGAATTTGAGAGTACGTACGTTGTTTTCTTTTCCCCCTGATTTCAGCCAAGACTGCACCATTTAGAAATGGTATGATGGTGGCCTTGATTCCATGCCATCACCATTGCTTCCCACCTTAACTGTTCTTTTGGGCCTGCCGGGGATGTGAGGAGATTCGCATTGCAGTTGCATAAAGGGCCTGTACCACTTTCACGACCTAATTCACGACCTTTTTTACGCGTGGGCATTTTTCATCAGGCTAGAAAAACGCCCAGACCCACTTGAATCCACGAGTACCTACGACTAGCATCACGACCTACCTACGACCTCCTACAACCTCGTGACGACCATGCTGTGAGTATGAGTCAAGGGCAAACTCGTCAGAGATCGTGAATTAGGTCGTGAAAGTGGGACAGGCCCTTGAGGTTAGTTTAGCACGTAGTCACTAATGATATCTTAGTAACTACGTGGCATGTATCAACATGTTAGAAGATCTTTTCCCCTCAAAAATAACATTATTTTCTCCTGTGTTATACTGAAAACAATTAATCTGCCAAAAGCATGAAAAGATTAATTTTATAATCTAATTGTTTCTTTGGATTCTTTACATGATGTAAGTGACCAACATGTGAAATTGGTGCCTGACCAAAATCCATTGACAATACTACTGTGTATGTGTGTTTGTTCCTTTTTCACAGCATGAGGGGAAAGGCTTTTATGAGTGCAGTGTAAAGTTAAATAGACTTCTGAATTTAAAGACTAGCATATGTTTATTTGAAATGCATTAATGTCAGTTTGATTTGGTATGCTTGCTTTTGAGTGAGAAGATCATAGGTTTAATCCACACTTAACTCGACACTGAACTGTTATCAGAGGTGTTGTGTGGGGAAAATGTTGATGCTGAGTTCGCGTTTGCTTATCCAATTTTGAGGTAATAGATTAAACAGGGCAACTTTCTAATTCCCTACGCTTAGCCCTGGAACAATACCACCAAAATGTTCCTTTATCCAAATGCATGTTGTGGCATTATTATATTTGCAAATTGTCTGCAGATATTTTGCATTCATTTTCATGATGTGTTGTTAGATAGGTGAGCATTTAGTGCCCATTCATAAATGCCCCTGAGCTGCATGGTCCAGTGATTTTGAGGGCAATTCAGAGTAAGTGACATTGCCATTGGCATGACAATTGGCATAAGAGACTGTGCGGGGAAAACTGATTTCCTTCTCTGAAGGATGTTGGTGAACCAAACAAGATTTTTATTACATGGTTACTATTATTGGTTTCAGATTCTGTTAAATAAATTAATTTAACTTCCCTTGCTGCCATTATGATACTTGCATTATATATCACTGGATGACCAACACAACGATATCCATCTTGCTACCCAAGTTTGGCCCCACAGAAATTGTAATTACATTTTGAAAGTCTACTGAGATGATTTGACAATGCAACAAATGTCATTTATTTTGATATTTGTGTTATGCACAATTACAGAATATATGAATCCAAATGAAGTACTGCAAACTTTAGACCACTCAAACTATTGGCATCAAACTGGATATTACTGTACATAATTGCAATATCAATGTTACGAAGTTCCACTCCATAAATTTTCTACTAGACAGTAAATTAATACTAGACAGTATTACTTTGGTCTGAATACAGCCAGGACATACTTGCACAAATCAGATTTTTTGGAAATGTTCTCATTTTACTGTGTCTTAGATTATGCTTCGACATCTGGGGCAAATTTTGTGCTGACACTGGAGATGTTACGTTTTTTCACATCCTCCACATCCAACACATCCCCACACATGGTGGTTTCAATCTGAAACCACACCCTCCGCAACTCCTTGTTTCACTGATCCCAACCAACCCCGTACTTCTCCTTGCAACTCTCTCTCTCTCTGTCACAGAGCTCCTTTCCTCATCTTTGTACATTCATCTCCCATCCACATACACCCCATTTCCCATTTGTATTGCCTTCTCCCACGTCTTGCTTGAACACCCCCCTCTCATTATACCTGTACACATCTATAAATACCAACCTTTGTTCTGATCCCACCTCTCCTCCAGCTTTCTCCCCACCACTCCATAAGATTGAAGAATGGTCCCGACCTAAAGTATTACTTGTTCACCCTGCAAATGCTGCCTGACCTGTAATGCAACACTGTGTTTTGTTCAAGATTCCTGTGTGTGTTTTTTTTTCCCCTCAATATCTTGTGTTTAATTCGCATTCGTTTTTTTCCGGGGGTACGGGTGGTTACAGAATAATCTTGCAAGTTGTATTTATTATTGGGTGGATTTAATTGGACCAAAATGTTTGTTATGTGTATATTCATAATCAAAACTTTGGTCCAATTCAATCCAATAGGTGCATGTCGTACATATAGCCATCAGCAAAAACATCGCTCGCCCCTGCAATAAACTGCACAGAAAATGCACTTGAAAGAAATTGGTGCATTCAATCCCATTGCATTTCTTTAAAGTGCGTTTTCTGTGGTTAATATGGGTTTGTGCTGATAGAACAAAGCCTTTGTTTTTATTAAAACGCTGGTCTTCCTTTCGGAGTGTTAAATGGTGGCATGTTCGTTTCAGTCCATCCCAACTATATCCTACAGAAGTTACAATATTGACTGGCGACAAATCGTGGGAAGGATCTGAGGGATCTTATCGGAGGATTTGCTCCCCTTTACACGTTTTGTGGTTAAACTTTTAACCGCGCAACAATAGCTTTCAGTTTTGGTCTGAATTATGCAAACTGAAACTAACTCTCTCTTCTCGCTCGACGTGCGGCTGGTATTAACTGTTGATAGTGGAGAAGTCGTTTCAGATTAGTGTGCTCTGGTGGAACCACGAAGCAGCAACCGTCCCACCCATTGCTGGGGATAATCAGTGTGATGGATCTCCTATTTCGCAGCGCCTCTGTAGAGCAGGGTCAGGAGGTTAGAGGTTGACTCGTGTGTAATTGAAGCAAATGAGGATTTAGGGTTAATTGCACATTGGCAGAAATTGCAGGTGGAGAGTGATAGTTGGACTGCAAGCTGACTGCACTCTCCGCCTTAATGCAATATCCCCGCTGCAGCCAAATCCTCTGCAAATGTCACCTGACCGTGATGTGATTATTATGTTGTGCTGAGTAACTGATCATATGCTTGCAGAAAGCATCACCGCCAGGGGTGGGAATCATTCAGCTGCGTAGCAGAAAATAAATGCTTGTTGTCATTTAAATTCCAGCTATTCCATCTGCGACTCGAATCATACCAAATGCGCAACCCTGTTGTTACTTCATAGCAGTCTGAATTGTCGCCCAGAAACGATATAATTATGTTGACTCTGTTCTTTATGGCCTCTCAAATTAATGGCAGTGGGGACGCTCTTTTGGCACAAACTGTTACAAACACAATGGTAATGAAGCCACCACCCTTTTTCTATCAAATAAAAAACTTTTTGTTTTCGCAGGCTTTTATGCCCAGTGAGAGATTTCCTGGTAGTAGAATGTTTGGTGTTTAAAACCTTAACATAAACGCCGTGCAAAACAAAAAAAATATACCATGGAATGGTTTTATAATGTGTATATTTCAAAATTATAAATTAGAATTGTAGCTAAATCATCCAAATTCATTATCAGCATTAAACTTGATGGCATTGCTTATTAAACTGCAGAAAAATATAATCAACACTTTTTTGATTTTATTCGAAGCGATTGTACAAGGATAAGGCGATCGACATAACAGTGTACAGCTTCATTTTTAATGTTAGAACCTAAATAAATAAAAAAAAGAAGGAAAAAAAAGAAAGAAAAAAAGAGAGAAAAAAGAAGAGAATGAAGAAAGAGAAGTAAAATAAGAAAATGCGAGAAAACGACCCCATGGCTACCAAAGAAGTCGCAAGTAGCAAGAGAAAAGAAAAGGAATAAGAAAAAAAAAGATGGAGATATACCTTTTTTACCACCTCACCCATCCCTGGCATCGGGTTTAAAATTGTATTTAACCATTCTGTTGTTGCAGAAATTCAGTAAAGGGGAACCATGTCTTAAGAAATTAATCTGCTTTTTCCGCCAAGACAAGCCTAATATTTTCCAAATGTAGTGTATCGGACATATCAGTAATCCACATCTTCACCGTAGGGACTGTTATCAGTTTCCAGAATTTGACTATCAATTTTTTCGCAGTTATTAGACCGTAGTTGAGGAAACGTCTTAGGAATATCATTAATTTAGAGCAGGCATCTGACATACCTAAAGTGATCAGTTTTATATCTGGTTCCAATTTAATTTAAAGTATTTTGGAGAAGATATCAAATATTCCCCTCCAGAAGTTTTGTAACTTTATACAGGAGGCGAAGGAATGGGTTATAATCGCTTCTTGGAGGAGAAATTTATCACAAATAGGAGAGACATTTGGGAAGATCTTGTTTAATTTGGTCTTTGAATAGTAGTTTATGCAGTATTTTAAATTGTATCGGGAGTGCCGAACATTGAGAGAGCAGTAGTGTATGTATAGAAGGCTTTCCTCCCAGCTATCTTTTGAAATTAATAAACCCAATTCGTCTTCCCATGCTCGCCTATGCCTCTCAGAAGATGGGATGTTAAAAGAGTATTGTAAATGTAGGATATTAACTTGCTTGTATCAACATGTCTATTCATGCAGCCATCTAGTATATCTGGACCCATAGAGTGACAGTCTTGTGTATATGTTTCCACATAGTCTCGGATTTGAAGATATCTGAAAAAATTACTTGCTTTCAAGTGATATTTCTCCTGTAATTCTTGAAACGAGAGGAAAATCCCATTCTCGTAAAGATCTCCCACCGTTTTAACTCCTGAATTTTTCCATTGTGCAAACGCCTTATCTAAAGTAGATGGTTTAAACGAGGGATTATTAGCGATTGGTAAAAGGAGAGAGAAATTTCTCAGTTTGAGGTTTGATTTCAACTGTTTCCAAATTCGTAGGGTACTATGTATTATCGGATTTTGCTCATACATTGATTTATTCAGATGTGTTGGAGAAAGAAGAATCGCGCCTATATTAAAAGGCAAACAATCTTCCCTCTCCATTTTTAACCAGTTTACCTGTTGGCATGTGTCATCCATCCAGTAATTAAGTTTTTAATATTAGTCGCCCAGTAATAGAAAAGGAAATTGGGAAGTGCTAAACCACCATTTTCTTTAGATTTACATAAGTGTCGTTTGTGTATTCTATGGGTTTTATAATCTCAAATGAAATTTGTGATAACAGTCAAGTTTTTAAAAAAAACTTTTGGGGAGATAAATCGTTATTGATTGAAATAGATATAGGAGTTGTAGAAGGAAAATCATCTTTATGGCATTTACTCTACCTATATGGGAAATAGGGAGTTTTTTCCAAAAATGAATGAGGGTATTTAATTTGGTAATTAATAGGGGGAAATTTGTTTGAAATAGTGAGGTGTATTTTCTAGTCACATAGACTCCAAGGTATCTAAATTTTTCAGTAACAATTCTGAAAGGGAATTTTTGGAGATGTAAAGGGTCTTGAACTTTTATTGGCATAACCACTTTTATTCCAGTTTATTCTATACCCTGAGAAGGAACCGAATTGTTCTATAAGGTTTAAAATATTTGGGATACTGACTTGATAATTGGTGATGTATAAAAGTATATCGTCTGCATATAACAAAATCTTGTTATTGGTATGTTTAGTATTGTATCCGTGAATGCCTTGATGTACTCTTATGATTTCTGCTAAGGGTTCTATGGCTAAGGCAAATAACATTGGTGAAAGGGCACATCCTTGTCTATTATCCCTGGATAATTGAAATTTAGGTGACAGAATTGGATTAGTCAATATTCTGGCGGTCGGGTTATTATATAACAGCTTTATCCATGAAATTAAATTTTCTCCTAGTTGGAATTTTTCCAACACTGTAAAGAGATAGGCCCATTCTACTTGGTCAAATGCTTTTTCTGCATCTAAAGAAATAATTGTTAAGTCTTCATTTATCTTTCTGTGTGAATACATTATATTAAACAGGCGTCTCAAATTATGAAACAAATGTCGTTTAGGTATAAATCCTGTTTGGTCTGGATGTATTAATTTACTGATGTACCAACTTAGTCTTCTTGCCAAAGTCTTAGCTAAGTTTTTCTGATCTGTATTTCGAAGAACTATTGCTCTGTATGATCCAGGCTCTTCAAGATTTTTGTCTTTTTTAGGTATCAATGTGATGGTTGATTCGGCATGGGTTTGTTGTGGTAAACTCTGTTCTTTAAAAGCATGTATATAAAGGGCTCGTAGGTGAGGGGAAATTAAATCATTGAGTTTTTTATAGAATTCATTACTGAATCCATCTGGACCTGACATTTCCCCACTATTCAGTGATTTAATGGTCTCTTCAATATCTTTTATTGTAATCTCAGCACCTAATTCTTCTCATTCCTCCTCATTAAGTGATGGAAGGTTGCAATTGTCAAGAAAGTTCATGATCTTTGCAGAGTCGGCTGATGTTTTGGATGCATATAGATTTTGATAGAATTTTAGGAATCTTTCGTTAATATCTTTGGGTAGTGTGAGCAGCTCACCTTTTTCTGATCTAATTTTTTGAATGGTGTGATCTTTTTCCATTTTTCTCAATTGGCGTGCCAGAAGTTTGTGTGGTTTATCACCAAATTCGAAAATTTTTGCTTAGTGTATTGAAATACCGTAACAACTTTTACTGAGAGGATCTGATTTAATGCTGCTATCTTATTATGTTTAACAGTATAATCAACACTTTAAACAATTTAAAAATAAAATTCATTTCTAAACGTTTTCCAGATTAAATTTGGAAATATGCTTTTTAAATACAGTACATGCTGCTATGTTACTTTAAAACAAAGTGTGCAGTAATTAAAAAATCAAACTAGTATTAAAGAGGAATAAATCTTTAAAGTTCAAGGCATCTGAATGGAATATTCTCTGAAATAAATTGAATGCTATTGACAAATTTTAACTATTAATGTTTCCATTGGGATAATCTCATCGGCTTTGCCACATTGTTGACAGAACTATTTTTTGCTTTTGCCTGTCCACACACAGGCGCGCACATTGGACGGTTTGTTTATAGTGTGACTTTAACAGAATAAAATGTCCCAAGGTACTTCACAGGAAAGTTTTTTCAACTAGAATTTGATATCAAATCGCTCGGGTTATTAGGCCAATATCCAAAAATCAAAGAGATTCTTTTTTTTGAGCGTCTCACAAAGAATCAGATGGAGAGGGAGCGAGGATGGTTATGAAGACAAAATCCAGGAGGATAGGGGAATTGATGCTGGGAATTTAAAATTAAGGAGCTGTGTTGGGAGCCAATCTCACTCATGGAACATTTTGTCAAATCACTTGATATGAATGAACATTGTATTAGTATATGTACATGCTGGATGTTTTCATGGATTTTACTGGTTCTTTTACTAAAATATATTTTTGTTGGAACATGCTTCAGGAATTACTTCACAATCTCAGATGTTCTAAGGCATAGTATTTTTTTAAATGTCGTCTCTATAGTATTGTTGGAAATAATCATAGCCTGTGTCCACATTACAATACTTTTTTTTACAATAATAGTATAGTTAGCCATCAAGAGATGATAGTGTAATTCCCTTGTCAATTAACTTTGACCATTTGCTGCATATGACTTAACTAGTTTTACGAACATGATTTGTCACGATTCTCCACTCATTGCATTTTTTATAGACGTTAGCCGAGTTTTATTGCAAATTTACTGTACAGTTTCCTGCACAGTTGCTTTTTTTGAGCGAATGTAATTTGTTTGTCTAATGGGCACACCACATCATTACCAACTCATTGTCAAAAAAATTTAGTTTCTTTAAAATATATTGTATGACAGATAAATATTGACCAGGAATCTCCAGCTCTTTGAAACATCCGCAGGATCATTTCAAACCATCGGTGAGGTGCGAAGGCCCATGAAAGTTGCTTCCACAAGATGATTCTGCTAATAATGCAACGGCTCTTCAATAATGCATTGAAACAATAATCCGGATTGAGATAATGTTTGTAAACTTTGGTTGCAATCCTTTGCCTTCAGAGCTTCCTATCATTCATTCTTTATTTCCAGAGAGAGAGTCCTTCCTGTTCGCCCTCTCTGGATTTACCATAATTTTGTTCACTTACCGGTAATTAAATCTCTATGTGGTCGTCTTCCTTGCAATAGAAAATAACATCATTTTAGTCAATCCCAACTCATAACTATAATTCCACAACCCCAGCAACATCCTTACTGTTCTCCTCTGAACGTTCTGTTGTTCTCGCGTTCCTCTCCTAGTATGGTGATCAAAATCATAAACAATGCTCTAGCTGTGACCTAACTAGTGTTTTCTAAAGTTTCACGGCATTTCCCCTTTTATTATGTACCCCGTCTCGGCTGATCAAAGCACTTAAGCCTTTAAAATCACTTTATCGAACACTAGCTGACCTCCTTTCTGGCTTCAGTGGACATGGTCAAAAATGCTTCTGATTCCCTCCAGTTAACACCATATTTATTAGGAATTACCTCGTGTCTTTGCCCTTTCGAACTGCATTACATCACAGTTCTCCGACTTGAGCTGTTTCCATCACTCCAAGTTCCTCAAACATATGTATTTGCCAAGACTAGTTGAGACTTTTTCCCTTGCCTGATAAATGTGGTCTGAATTTTTTCTACCTGGGGATATGTTAATTAAAAGAAAGAGGAGCTCTTGTTTTTATAAGATCTTGGATGTCCTTTAAGGTTATTTGAATTATAGCCACAGTATTTCATGGGCAAATGTATAGCCAACACTTGGATGCAGAGTGTTATTTTTATTTCATGATTTTGTCCCTTGCTTTTGCAGGAAAACAGTGCTTTCAGATTTTTTTATGCTGTCATGAAGCAGATGACAGTTCAGTTTAATGTTTCATGAGGTAGCACAACTGGAAAAGTTGGTTATCTGATATTGTTTAATTCAATGTTGAGCCCTGCAGGCTCAGTGCTGTTGCTAAAGCTTTCTTTGGGCTTTTTGAGAACTGTGCAAGAGACGAAAGGCGGAGAAGTCAGAGTGGGAACAGAATGGAGAATTAGAACATGGGCCGTGGAACCTGGGGGGGGGGGGCTGCAGCCCCATCACATTTTTGACGAGACATGCTTCATAACCCAAAATTATCCGGCCCGCAGATGTGTTTTTCTCTTCTTCTGAGGACCTCCGACATCAAGAATCTCAGAACAAGCGCACAGTGAGTGCGGCAAAACCAAAGATCACAGAGTGGAGCTTCGCTCGATGATCTTTGGGCAAAACCACGACCAGCCGTGGCAGAAACCGACTGCCCCCCAAACCCCTCCCTCCCTCCCCTCCGCTCAACGGACAATCACAGCGCAGTTCACAGTCGAGATACGGGGCAGTGAACGAAGCGCTGTAATTAGCCGCGAGCGGATGGGAGGAGGGTGGGCCCGAGAGAAACAGAGAGAGAGAGAGATGGGAGAGTCGACTAATCGGATAGGTCATCAGCTACCACGGACCATTATAGCCTAGGAGCTGAAATTTACAGGTTTTTTTAATTCCTCCTTTAGGCTTTAGACTTCTGAGTTTTGATTTTGGCATGATTATTTTTAGTTTGGTTTACTCCAATTTATTTATTCTAACGTTCATTCAGGAGTGGAAACCTTTCTGCAGATTGTAAATACAACATGGCATAGAGTAAAATTAAAGGAAACTTGTATTTTAGATGCAGTCATGACAAGCATATACTTTAATTGCAGTAAAATGTAAATAATGTGTCATAATTGAGGATCCTATTAAAATTAATGGGATTGGAAGAGGTATTATTTTCATGTGTGACACTGGATTTGTTTCCTGAGCAGATGATAGCCCATCTCCATGACTCATTACACTTTTTAAGCAGATCATTTTCTTGGGGTGTTAGGAAAACTGAGTATTGGAGAAAGGGCGACAATGAAACAACGGTGTTTTGGAATGTTGTGAGAGTAGATGGAGTTTGTTCTAATGATCTTGCCTGCTCTTGTTATCCACGGGCTGAGAAATGTATTTTAAGAAAACTTTAATGGTAGTAACGTTGAAGGCACAGTTCCATGTTGTTGATGTTTGCATAAAATTACCAGGCAATCAAAATATGCTTTGTCTTTATCATTATTGTAAATGCACTGATTTTTACACATTGCACGTATTTCATCATTTAAGCATTGCAGGTGGAGAGGGGCATGAAATGTGCGGAAGTGAGCAGTTCTTTGTAGTATCAAGACTTGGTCTTCCCCTTGCGTGAAGTGGCAGGTCCAGTTAAATTTCTGCTCCTCCAAGTGATGCCTAATGTGTTGAAACTTAACATGTTGAAGCTTGTTATTTAAATTTGACGGTATCTATATTACTAAAAGTCTGATCTTGACCGCTTTTGGCACACTGTGGCGTGATTTCTGAGAGAACGCCGCCACCTACGGCCGTCATTTTTGGCCACCTCGCTCAGATCCCCCATCCACCTTTCGGGACCGGAGGAATTTTCCCATCGATGAAAAATCAGAGATATATTAATGTTTTTAAAAGATTTGCCATTCTCTCTGCTGCCCCTGCTGGTGGGAGGGGGAGGGGCTATAAAACCCGGAAGTGGTGTGCCTCAGTCTCTTCAAAATGGAGGAAGGCAGAGGGTCACGTTTCTCTGAGCTGTGAATAACACTGAACACATGTCTACTCAACTGTGAGTGCCCTTAATGTGGTTCTAAAATGTTTGCAAAAAGTGTCTATTGGTTCTAAAATGTCTATTGGGTCTAAAGCTTGCAAAAAAATGTCTATTGGTTCTAAAATGCTTGCAAAAAAAGTCTATTGGTTCTAAAATGTTTGCAAAAAATGTCTATTGGTTCTAAAATGTTTGCAAAAAGTGTCTCTATTAGTTCTAAAATGCTTACAAAAAGTGCCTCTATTGGTTCTAAAATGTTTGCAAAAAGTGTCTCTATTGGTTCTAAAATGCTTGCAAAAGGTGTCTCTATTGGTTCTAAAATGCTTGCAAAAGTGTCTCTATTGGTTCTAAAATGCTTGCAAAAAGTGTCTCTATTGGTTCTAAAATGCTTGCAAAAAGTGTCTCTATTGGTTCTAAAATGCTTGCAAAAAGTGTCTCTTGGTTCTAAAATGCTTGCAAAAGTGTCTCTATTGGTTCTAAAATGCTTGCAAAAAGTGTCTCTATTGGTTCTAAAGTGTGTGTGTGTGCGCATCGTCTGTCTGTGCTTGCGTATGTATGAGTGTCTGTGTCTGTGTAAGTGTCTGTGGATGAGTGTCTGTATGAGTGTGAGTGTCTGTGTGAGTGTCTGTGTGAGTGTGTGTATGTGTGTTAGTGCTTGACTGTGTCTCTGTGTATGAGTGTCTGTCTGTGTGTCTGTCTGTATGTGTGTCTGCGTGAGTGTCTGAGTATTTGTGTGAGTGAGTGTGTGTCTGTGAATGTGTGTACGTGTTTGTGACTGTGTGTGTGTGTCTTTGTGTTTGTGTGTATTTCTGTGTGAGTGTGTCTTTGTGTGTTTGTCTGGCTGCGTGTGTGTGTGTGGGTACTCTGCTTGAAATGCTGTGAAATTGGCTTGGTGTGCTGTGAGTTTGGACTTGCGGCCTGCACTCTGCTAGGAGTGCTGTGAGGTTGGACTTGCGGCCTGCACTCCATGATGACTTTTGAGGTAAATTCTCAGATTTTCTTTGATAAAATTTGACCGCTTAATCTCTCTATATTAAAATTTTCTTTTTTTATATCAATCGCAAAGTGTTATCAAGAGGCAGTGAGCAGCAGAACACAGCAAGAGACACAACAACAAAAAACTTAATAAATCTCATCTTTAACATTTAAATTGTTATATTTTAAGTCATTCACATTTTAAACTTTAATAAATCCTTTTTCCACTTGCCATGCCTGCGTGCTCTTCATCACAATAGTAACCTAATAGGCAGGAATGGCTGCGCTGTCGGAGAGCCACTAAGAGTGAATGGGGGGTGGGAGGTTGAGGGGAGATGGACTGAATGTGTATGGGGGAGGGGAATGGCATGGAGCAGAGTGGGGGGTGAAGGGAGGAGGGGTGACTGAGTGAACTGCCACCACCAGCCGTGAGTGACTGGGCTGCCAGCCCACCAACCATGAGTAAGTGAAATGCCAGCCCACCAGCTGTAAGTGACTGAATTGCCAGCCCACCTGCCACGACTCACTGAACTGCAAGTCCAAAAATCCATTCAGTCCACAATGTACATACTAGCCCTCTGGAAACCAGTCGCTTTGAACCACAACACACATACTAGCGCTCCAGAAAGCCCCCCCCCCCCCCCCCCCCCCCCCACTGGCCAGCAATATTGGAATTGGTGCAGAGGTGGAATATTGCATTGGGGACCAGCCCTCCCGTGTGAAGCTGGGACCCAACGGGTCCCACTTAGTCTAGTTTAAAATATATGCTCATCATGATTGCATTTTAAATATAGGTTTCTTATCAAATCAAAAAAGCCAAGAGTGTGTAATTGTCATATGTACCACAAACCATTCAATGAAATTCTTGCAGCAGCATAACAGGTCTGTAATGCAGTAATCGTAACGCAATAAACAAAAGTTCAATAAATTAACAAAAGCAATATTAGTGCAAAACAGAAGCCCGTAGTGTAACCAAGATAGTTTGTTGGTTCGTTGGTGCTTGTAGTGTTCAGGAACCTGGGAAAAAGATATTCCTGAATTTGGAGGTCACCGATTTCAGACTCCTATACCAGCTTCCCAATGGCAGGAGTGAAATGAGAACATGGCCAGGGTGATTTTGGTCTATGATGCTCTTTGCCTTCTTTATATCAGATCAACAAAATACCATGTTTGTATTGCTTATACACCATAATAACTGCACCAGATGGATGACTGGATTGGTTAAAGTAAACAGATGTTCAAAAATACAATGCCTTAATATGTTAACATTGAAGCTTATATAGCTAAATTGTATGGGTTAATTCTTTAGGGCAATTAATGTGCAGACTTGAGTAGTCCTATGTTATTATAGATGATTCGAGACTACAGTGCCCTCAATGTTTGGGACAAAGACCCATCATTTATTTATTTGCCTCTGTACTCCACAATTTGAGATTTGTAATAGAAAAAAAAATCAGTTGTGGTTAAAGTGCACCGTGTCAGATTTTATTAAAGGGTATTTTAGTTTCACCATGTGAAATTACAGCTGTGTTTATACATAGTCCTCCCCCTCCCCCTCCCCATTTCAGGGCACCGTAATGTTTGGGACACATGCCTCTTTAATGCAGATATAAGAGCTCTCAGCACCTAGTCTTTTCTCCAGTCTTTCCATCACCTTTAAAACTTTTATTGCTGTTTGTCAACATGAGGACCAAAGTTGTGCTAATGAAAGTCAAAGAAGCCATTATGAGACTGAGAAACAAGAATAAAACTGTTAGACATCAGCCAAAAATTAGGCTTACCAAAATCAACTGTTTGGAACATAATTAAGAAGAAAGAGACCACTGGTGAGCTTACTAATTGCAAAGGGACTGCTAGGCCAAGGAAGACCTCCACAGCTGATAACAGAATTCTCTCCATAATAAAGAAAAATCCCCAAACACCTGTCCGACAGATCAGAAACACTCTTCAGAAATCAGGTGTGGATTTGTCAATGACCACTGTCCGCAGAAGACTTCATGAACAGAAATACAGAGGCTACACTGCAAGATGCAAACCACTGGTTAGCCGCAAAAATAGAATGGCCAGGTTACAGTTTGCCAAGAAGTACTTAAAAGAGCAACCACAGTTCTGGAAAAAGGACTTGTGGACAGATGAGATGAAGATTAACTTATATCAGAGTAAAGGCAATAGCAATGTAATGGAGGAGAGAAGGTACTGCCCAAGATCCAAAGCATACCATCTCATCTGTGAAACGGTGGTGGGGTGTTATGGCCTGGGCATGTATGGCTGCTGAAGGTACATTATAGTTCCCAGAAATAGGGGGGGGGGACTATGTACAAACACTGCTGTATTTTCTACATGGTGAAACCAAAATGTATAAAAATGCCTTTATTAAAATCTGACAACGTGCACTTTAACCACATGTGATTTTTTTTTCTATTACAAATCTCAAATTGTGCAGTACAGGGGCGATTAAATAAATGATGGGTCTTTGTCCCAAACATGCTCAAACAAGATTTACTGTAAAGCTTCATAATCTGCATTTTTAATAAGCCTTAAATGTATTTATATTCTCGGAATTTAATACGCATTCCCATGTGTATATAAATTATTTTTTTTACAAGACCGTCCAATTAGTATTGCGTTATTGCAAAATGAAATGTGTGCATAAAGTGTGTATTTCTAAATGAAAAGTGCAACATAATGCAATGCAGATTTTTGAAGATATTGTATATTATATATTTGCAATATAATACAGTTCAGATTTTAAAAGATATACCCATTAGAATCTTCTTGACAGTCCATTTTGAAATTTTGGATAAAGGATTGTGCACATTTGTTTCAGACATGTTCCTTTTTTAAATAAATGTGTATGAGATTCCCAACGTACTCCCAACAATTGTGTGTATAAATTGTTAAAATCATTTTATAGTAGATTTAGACTGGTCCATAAAAAGTGTGGACCGTTTACAATTTTTTGTGTACCATCTTGAGAATATGCTAATGCTGATAAATTCTGCATAACTGATGTGGCACTACTACAGAGGCCGAGAGAGATGCCTCATTTTGCACAGTCAGCAATATAGAATTCTGAGATAGGTTCTTGCAGGCTGTTTTTTTTGCAAACAGCTTTATGGATAGATTGTCCGTGGTGGTTACAGTTTGGAAGGAGCTTGTCTACACACTTTTTCTCCTTGCTTATTTTCCTAAGTAATAAGCAAATTGTGATATATTTCTAAAATAAATATATAGACATCTCCAGACTTTCCATTGAACATTTGCATTTATGCAATCTTTTTGTCTCTCGCGTGTTCTAGCTCCCTTTTCCATTCCAAGTTATTCAGTCAGTTTGTGTAGGAAGGAATGGCAGATGCTGGTTTAAACCGAAGATAGACACAAAATGTTGGAGTAACTCAGCGGGACAGGCAGCATCACAGGAGAGAAGGAATGAGTGATGTTTCGGGTCGAGACCCTTCTTCAGACTGATGTCAGGGGAGAGGGAGGTACATAGATAAGGAGTGTAAGATGTGAAAGCAGGGCAAAGGGAACAGATCAAGGTAAATATAGAATAGATCATTGTTAGTTGGGAGAAGGTAACAACAAATCAAACAGATAAAATGTAGTCAGAGACAATAAGACTGGTCGGAGAACTGGGAAGAGGGAGGGATGGAGAGAGGGAAAACAAGGGTTACTTGAAGTTAGAGAAGTCAATGTTCATGCCGCTGGGGTGTAATCTGTCCAAGCGAAATAGGAGGTGCTGTTCCTCCTTGGTGTTGCATCTCCTGCAGGACGAGTTGACCAGGGAGTTGCGGAGGGAATGGTCCCTTCGGAAAGGGGTGGAGATGGGAAGATGTGACTAGTGGTGGGATCCTGTTGGAGGTGGCAAAAATGTTGGAGGATTGTGTGCTGTATGCAACGGCTGATGGGGTGGAAGGTAAGGACGAGGGGTACTCTGTCCTTGTTATGACTGGGAGGAGGAGGAGCAAGAGCAGAGCTGCGGGATATCAACGAGACCCTATTGAGGGCCTCATCTATGATGAATATATTCAGTCAGTTTTCCTGGTTTCTGAGAGCATTGGTTATTGGCAGGAGCAAGTCAGTGAATGGTACACCTGCATTATGGCAGAAATTTCAACTGGGAAAGTGGGAGATTTCAACTTTCCACACATAGACTGGGAAACGCATTCGGTAAATGGGCTGGATGGTTTGGAGTTTGTAAAATGTGTGCAGGATAGTTTTTTGCAGCAATACATAGAGGTACCTACTAGAGGAGGGGCAGTGTTGGACCTCCTGTTAGGAAATGAGACGGGACAGGTGGCGGAGGTATGCGTTGGGGAGCACTTCGGGTCCAGTGACACAATACCATTAGTTTCAATATAATTATGGAGAGGGTCAGAACTGGACCTAGAGTTGAGATTTTTGATTGGAGAAAGGCTAACTTTGAGGAGATGCGAAATGATTTAAAAGGAGTGAACTGGGACATTTTGTTTTATGGGAAGGATGTAGAAGAGAAATGGAGGACATTTAAAGGGGAAATTTTAAGAGTACAGAATCTTTATGTTCCTGTTCGGTTGAAAGGAAACAGTAAAAAGTGGAAAGAGCCCTGGTTTTCAAGGGAAATTGTACATCTTGTTCGGAAAAAGAGGGAGATCTACAATAATTATAGGCAGCATGAAGTAAATGAGGTGCTTGAGGAGTATAAGGAATGTAAAAAGAATCTTAAGAAAGAAATTAGAAAAGCTAAAAGAAGACATGAGGTTGCTTTGGCAAGTAAGGTGAAAGTAAATCCAAAGGGTTTCTACAGCAACATTAATAGCAAAAGGATAACGAGGGATAAAATTGGTCCATTGGAGAGACAGAGTGGACAGCTATCTGCAGAGCCAAAAGAGATGGGGGAGATATTGAACAATTTCTTTTCGTCAGTATTCACCAAGGAGAAGGATATTGAATTATGTGAGGTAAGGGAAACTAGTAGAGTAGCTATGGATGCTATGAGTTTCAAAGTAAAAGAAGTACTGACACTTTTGAAAAATATAAAAGTGGATAAGTCTCCAGGTCCTGACAGGATATTCCCTAGGACATTGAGGGAAGTTAGTGTAGAAATAGCCGGGGCTATGACAGAAATATTTCAAATGTCATTAGAAACGGGAATAGTCCCCGAGGATTGGCGTACTGCGCATGTTGTTCCATTGTTTAAAAAGGATTCTAAGAGTAAACCTAGCAATTATAGGCCTGTTAGTTTGACTTCAGTGGTGGGCAAATTAATGGAAAAGATACTTAGAGATAATATATATAAGCATCTGGATAAACAGGGTCTGATTAGGAACAGTCAGCATGGATTTGTGCCTGGAAGGTCATGTTTGACTAATCTTCTTGAATTTTTTGAAGAGGTTACTGGGGAAATTGACGAGGGTAAAGCAGTGGATGTTGTCTATATGGACTTTAGTAAGGCCTTTGACAAGGTTCCTCATGGAAGGTTGGTTAAGAAGGTTCAACTGTTGGGTATAAATGCAGGAGTAGCAAGATGGATTCAACAGTGGCTGAATGGGAGAAGCCAGAGGGTAATGGTGGATGGTTGTTTGTCGGGTTGGAGGCAGGTGACTAGTGGGGTGCCTCAGGGATCGGTGTTGGGTCCTTTGTTGTTTGTCATGTACATCAATGATCTGGATGAAGGTGTGGTAAATTGGGTTAGTAAGTATGCAGATGATACCAAGATAGGGGGTGTTGTGGATAATGAAGAGGATTTCCAAAGTCTACAGAGTGATTTAGGCCATTTGGAAGAATGGGCTGAAAGATGGCAGATGGAGTTTAATGCTGATAAATGTGAGGTGCTACACCTTGGCAGGACAAATCAAAATAGGACGTACATGGTAAATGGTAGGGAATTGAAGAATACAGTTGAACAGAGGGATCTGGGAATAACCGTGCATAGTTCCTTGAAGGTGGAATCTCATATAGATAGGGTGGTAAAGAAAGCTTTTGGTATGCTAGCCTTTATAAATCAGAGCATTGAGTATAGAAGCTGGGATGTAATGTTAAAATTGTACAAGGCATTGGTGAGACCAAATCTGGAGTATGGTGTACAATTTTGGTCGCCCAATTATAGGATGGATGTCAACAAAATAGAGAGAGTACAGAGGAGATTTACTAGAATGTTGCCTGGGTTTCAACAACTAAGTTACAGAGAAAGGTTGAATAAGTTAGGTCTTTATTCTCTGGAGCGCAGAAGGTTAAGGGGGGACTTGATAGAGGTCTTTAAAATGATGAGAGGGATAGACAGAGTTGATGTGGATCAGCTTTTCCCTTTGAGAATAGGGAAGATTCAAACAAGAGGACATGACTTCAGAATTAAGGGACAGAAGTTTAGAGGTAACATGAGGGGAACTTCTTTACTCAGAGAGTGGTAGCGGTGTGGAATGAGCTTCCAGTGGAAGTGGTGGAGGCAGGTTCGTTGGTATCATTTAAAAATAAATTGGATAGGCATATGGATAAGAAGGGAATGGAGGGTTATGGTATGAGTGCAGGCAGGTGGGACTAAGGGAAAAAAGTTGTTTGGCACGGACTTGTAGGGCCGAGATGGCCTGTTTCCATGCTGTAATTGTTATATGGTATATGGTTAAATGAAACACATGAGTAGGATGCATGCTGCTGTACACCTCGAGTGTTTACAGTAACATGCTACCTGAAGTTGTGTGGCATTAGAGGCCTATTTATCTTGGGAGCCCTGCACTGCAGCCAATGGCTTCTCCCAGGTGTGAATGCAAGAAGTCTCATCAGAAATATGGTAGAGATTTTGGTAGCGTTTCGGACTTCTGTATTGCTGACAGTTTGTAGATTTGTTTAAGTTTATTTTAAAAATGCGGTAAAGACCCTTCAGCCCACCAAGTTCATGTCGACCATTAATCACCCCTTCACATTATGCTATCCACTCCCTACACATGAGGGACAATTAACCTACAAATCTATGCATCTTTGGGATGTGGGAGGAAACCAGAGCACCTGGTGGAAAATCACAAGGTCACGTAGAGAACGTGCGAACTCCACACAGACAGCACCCAAAATCAGAATCTACAGACAGCAACTTCAGAGGTTTCATAATGGTTTGGGAGGTTGTGAAAGGTATGATATAAATTCAAGTGTGATTTCTCACAAAATTCACCAGGAAACCCAACAAAAAGTGAACGGAGCTGGCAAAGTGATCTAAAAGCAATGTACTATAAACTTAGACTCACTTGATGTGAATCTACTAAGAAAAAGGGTTGAAAAGAGATTCATTCAAACAAAGTGCTGGAGTAACTCGGCGGGTCATGTAGCATCTATGGAGGTAATGGATAGACAACATTTCGGGACAGGACCTGTCAGTCGGCAGATGACACAAGTGGATGGCTTTGTAGATAATGAAGATGGTTGTCAAAAATTGCAGTAGGATCTTGATCAGGAGGGCTGAGGAATGATTGATGGAATTTAATGCAGGTGGTGCATTTTGGGACCACTATAATGTGCAGAGCCAACACAGTGAAAGGTGAGTGCTCTGGGGAGTGTTGTGATCTAGGGATCTAGGAGTACAGGGACATAGCTTGTTGAAAGTGGCATCACAGGTAGATAGGTGGATCAAAAAGGCTTTTGACCCATTGGCCATCAGTCAGAGCATTCAGTATAGTATTTGGGAGGTCTTGTTGCAGTTGTGTAGGAGTTGGTGAGGCCGTATTTAGTTTTAATGCTGCCAAGCTGGATAGGGTGCAGAGAAGATTTACAAGGACGTTGCTAGGACTGAGCTATAGGGAGAGGTTGACTGGTCTAGGACTCTATTCCTTGGAACGCAGGAGGATAAGGGGTGATCTTATAGAGGTGTATAAAATCATGATATAAATAAATCGGGTGTATGCACATACTCTTGCCCAGAGTTGGGGAATCGAGAAGAAGAGGACGTAGGTTTAAGGTGAGGGTGGGGGGGGAGATTTAATAGGAATCGGAGGGGTAACTTTTTCACTCAAAGGGTAATTTGTGTGTGGAACAAGTTGCCAGAGAAGGTAGTTGGGGAGGTACTATCACACCATTTAAGAAACATTTAGACAGGTATGTGGATAGGACGGGTTTGGGATATGGGCCAAACGCAGGTTGGTGGAGCTTGTGTAGATGGAACATGCTGATCGCTGTGGGCTAGTCGGGCCAAAGGGTCTGTTCCCATGCTGAAAGACTTGACTCTAAATGGCAGTTGTATTGTGAACTTTGGAACTTTATTAGAATGGCCGACATTTGTGTTTTGGCTGTTGCACTGTAATCTATTGTTAAGTGATTTATTGCTTGTGAATTAAAACAACATTGCCTAATCTGGGTAATGATGATTTCAGGTGATTGTCAGCTGCTTGTGTTACATGGCAGTACAAGACACCACTTGTACTTTGCTGTTTGAGTGTTAGATTTGACGCAAAAATGATTATATTTGTACATGCATGGATAGAGGAGGAGGATCTCTGAGACTACCAGGAGGGTCTCTGATAATATGGAAATTAAATGACAAAAGGAGTGATGGTGGAAGGTAGCAAAATTCCATAGGAGATGCAACTGCAGAATAATTATCTAAAAATACCAAATGAATGCTGGACATGCTGATTTGCCGAAATGTTCACACAGCCCGAAAAAACATTGTCAGAAAAATGATTTTGTTCTTCCTAAAACTAGATTGGAAATGGTGTAGGATGCCAGGGCTGAAGTAGGAAGAATTGGTGAGATGGAGAATTAATATGACACATAAGTAGAATCTCAATGGGTGTGCAGGTAGGGCAGAGGCGACCCACAAAGTGATTCATCTATTTGCACTTGGTCATTATAGTGCAGGTGAGAGCGAACTGTCCATAGTGTACACAAAGTTACATGGCGAATAAGCAATTTTCTTTTGAAAGCCAATGCAAGAAATGTTCTGGGGAACTGAAGTCGTTAGTGTCATTCTTCAAGTTGATAAGACATTTGTATTGTACCTCCAATCACATGCTCTGGCTCCATATTGTTTTATTCCCTGGTTCGTTAAAATCTATCACTCTGGTTTAAAATTATTGTGATCTGGCATTTAATCTGCTTTTGCAAGAAAGTTGAATATTCCTTACCATGTTTGCAGCAGAGGCGTTTTCTAAATTCTCCTTGATGGCCTTGTCCTAATTAGAATGATATGCTCCGTTGCCTTGATTTTCCCACAAGCAGAAAATGGTTCTATCCATATGTTCTCAATTCCTTTCAAATCTCAATACCACAATCCAACCACCCTTTAATTGCCAATAACCTATCAGTTTGTAATTTACCTTGCAAAAAGTCGTTCATGAATGTTTTTTTCCCAAGATACTGTGCTCGGGAAAGTTGCCTTTTTCCTGGGCAGTCCCAGGGTTCAAGGATGACTTCCCACTCTGGTTCTGAGGTTACTGAGGCTATGCCTGGGGAGGTGGGTGGGTAGTAGTAGGCTTGTAAAGTGTTGCACATCTTCCAATAAACTATATGTTTCCAAAGCTTGGTCTTGGGGTTCTGAATGGCACATGTAATGTTGTCCTCCACTTTGAGTGGTCATGGGCCTGATCTGTACCAGTGGCAGAGCTTATGATAGTGTACAGTATCTGTTCATGAATCTAGCGCCAGGCTTGCAAATTATGTGATCTGCTAAAAAGAGACGAGTCAGGGCCTCTGTGTTGGGGATGTTGGCCAAGTACGGAAAAATAATGTTTTTTGTTCTTTCAGTGGATTTGGAGGGTTTTGTGGCAAACAGTATTGGTGATATATTTCCAGTGCCTTGAGATTTTGTTGGTCTCTGTCAGTTTGAGGTCCTGAACTTGAAACGGTCTAATGGGCCTGTCCCACAGGCAATCTTTTAAAATATCCTCTTATTTATTTATTTTTGGTGACTACAGGCAACTGCTGCAAAATTTTCAACATGGTGGAAATGTTGAAATTTTTTCAGTGACAGTGGTGACAATTTTTGCTGTCGTAGGTTGTCATCAGGTGTTGTAGGCGAATTCCATTAAATCTAGTCCCTGGCAGTCGCCTAAAGAGTCGCCTAAGTGGGACAGGCCCATAAGGCTGTGAGTGGTACACTACAGGCAATGATGAATTTCACCGTCTATGAGCGACACCTTTGCATGAGAAATGGGCCACTTTTTCCTGAGGTTATATGCGGAGAAGGCAAGTTGGTGTAGGGCCTTTGTCTTGCAGTTGTTGAGTGTAATATTCATTGTCTGGAATGTTTCACTGACTGAGTCGATGATGGCTGAGTTCAGCTCTCTGAGCGTGCATGTGCGCGAGCGTGCGGAAGCAGCAACTGCTTACTGTAGATCAACTAATCAGGCTGAAGTGTCTTAAGTTCTGTAGTGTAAGCAAAATAAATTGAACAGTTTCTCATTGGTCCTGTGGATGTTGCACTCTTGCAGGAAGTCTGTTGGAGGTGAGTTGCAGCCTTGCAGTTAGAAAGATCAATAAAGAACTTGGAACTATACCCTGTATGTGGCCAAACCATCTAACTTGGGTTCCAACCCTTTCATCATAAGGGCAAACAATCTGCTAGCCTTGGTGATTTGTTTTTGGTGTCATTTTAGTTTTAGCGATCCGTTCGCATGAAGTTCAAATTTGTTCAGAACTTCTTTGTGCTAGGTATTCGTAAGTTAAATAATGAGGCTCAACCCTTTTTCTGATCACCTCATACTTAACTGGACTGCAGTTCATCTGTCACATTTCAACCAATTCAATCAATTATCACCTCTAATTATAAGCCCTGAACATATTACTACACCAGTCATGCGACTTTTATTATGTTTGTCAAGTTGGTGATAAATGTGAATAGTTGAACCTCAAAACAATTTTTTGTCAGCCATCGAAGTTTGCTTACTTCCAATTCAAATGCGTTTTCATTACCCTTATTTTGCCTTTTAACTAGGTCAATAATTTGCTTCAATAACACCATTTTAATTTTAGCTGTCCCTTGCATGGAGCCTTCTCAAATACCTTCTGGATTCGTATCCCATCTTCTACATTAGTTATTTCTCCTAAAAAAATTAATTTAGACTGGTTAGACATGATCTACCCTTTAAAATCCTTGTTAGCTCTCTCTAATCAGCTCAAATTGCAGCTAAGTGCTAAGTCAGTCTGTCCGTAATTAAAGATATCGATAACTTCCTGCAACAGATGTTAGTTTAACACGTCTATAATTTCCTGGTTCGTTGCTCTCTCTCTCGCATTCTTCTGCACTTCTAGCTCCTAGCTTCTTGTGTGTGTTGTTGGTTTGGTTAATAATCCTGGATTATGATGATTCTAATATCAACATTTGACCCTGTCATTGAAAGATTCTGTAGTTCCATTTCCCAGTGAGTGTGTTAACAAATTGCTCTGTTTGAGTCAGTTGTAAGTGAAAAGATTATTTCATTGTTCAGCAGTAGTTGCTATCTGGATATGCGTCCTCTATATCCACATGCTCCTTTATTTGTTCAACTGAATGGTCATGAGTTTCACTCATTAACCAGGTGCAAGTGGTTGATATTTGCCAGTTTTTTTTTTTTTTTTGCATAGCTCGATTACGAAGTTTCAAATGAATTTGATGTTTATATTTTTGGAAAAAGAGTGAGGCAAAGCAGTTAGAAACATAGCAAATAGGTGCAAGAGTAGGACATTTGGCCCTTCGAGCCAGCACAGCCATTCAATATGATCATGGCTCATCATCCAAAATCAGTACCCCGTTCCTGCTTTCTCCCCATATCCCTTGATTCCATTAGCCCTAAGAGCTATATCTAACTCTCTCGAATACATCCAATGAATTGGCCTCCACTGCCTTCTGTGGCAGAGAACACCACAGATTCACAACTCTTTGGGTGAAAAAGTCTTTCCTTGTCCCAGTCTTAAATGGCCTACCCCTTATTCTTAAACTGTGACCCCTGGTTCTAGACTCTCCCCAACATCAGGAATATTTTTCCTGCATCTAGCCTGCTCAATCCCTTAATAATTTTATATATATTTCTATAAGATCCCCCCTCCCCCCCCCTCCATCCTTCTAAATTCCAGTGAATATAAGCCCAGTCGATACATTCGTTCATCATATGTCATTTCCGCCATCCTGGGAATTAACCTGGTGAACCTACGCTGCACTCCCTCAATAGCAAGAATGTCCCTCAAATTGGGAGACCAAAACTGCACACTACTCCAGGTGTTGTCTCACCAGGGCAGCTGCAGTAGGACCTCCCTGCTTCTATACTCAAATCCTCTTGCAATGAAGGCCTACATGCCATTTGCTTTCTTCATTGCCTGCAGTACTTGCATGCTTACTTTCAGTGCCTGATGTACAAGGACACCCAGGTAGTTTGGGGAATGGATCTGACTTGTGTGTTAGTTTTTTTAAATCTTTGGGCTAATAACACTTCTAGATCTCTCCTAACAAATTTAGTTTATTATTGTCACGAGTGCTGAGGTACAGTGAAAATCTTTTTGTTTGTGTGATATCCAGTCAAAGAAAAGACCATATGATTACACTAAAGCTGTCCACAGTGCACGGATAAAGGGTATTACATTCAGTTCCAGGTCCAATGAAGTCTGATTAAAGATTGTTCAAAGGTCCAATCAGGTGGATGTGAGGTCAGGACCACACTAGCTGATGAGAAGACTGTTCAGTTGCCCGATAACAGCAATTTGCTGAATCTGGAGCTATACATTTTCAAATGGATCCATAACCGTAAATCAATGGATACCAAGTCAGATGTCATTTGCCAGCTTTGTGATTTTGATGCACTGCTGCTTATGACAAATCTTGTTTAGGTTGTTTTCTTTATGTTAGTTTATTTTGTCAATCTAATTATAACAGGCAAACTCCGAGTGGATTCGGAGGAAAGACGAGATGTAGAAAAAAATGTTCCCCCTCTTTCACCCAATCTTGAAGTGAACAATGGAATTGCGATGGTGAAACACAAAATTTTACAATATCAACTGTTTGAAATTATGAACAATAACATCGGCTTTGCATTTGGACATATGATGTCAGTCGGAGATTAATTTCTTCCTTTTGAGTGCATCAGACCTAGCATTATCTTTACTCAGAGAGTGGTAGTGGTGTGGAATGAGCTTCCAGTGGAAGTGGTTGCGGCAGGTTCATTGGTATCATTTAAAAATAAATTGGATAGGCATATGGATGAGAAGGGAATGGAGGGTTATGGTATGAGTGCAGGCAGGTGGGACTAAGGGAAAAAAGTTGTTCGGCACGGACTTGTAGGGCCGAGATGGCCTGTTTCCGTGCTGTAATTGTTATATGGTTATATGGTTATATGTGTAGTAGTTTGGGGACTGGATCAGACTTGTGTGTTAGATGGCACAATCTTACACAAATTGCTAAAAGGTCCTTAAATATAATTCCTGCAATCTAGTTATGAACTTGGCTGGAAATAGGCATATTGCATTGCCAATTAACTCTCAATTTCTTAGGATTGTTTCATGACAAGGGCAGATCTGGTTGGAAGTTGCTTTTCCTGTTCCTGAAAACTTTTTGTTGTCTTTTTTATTGCTCAAAGCCTTTAAAAATCTGTTTATGCAGTTAAATTGACTATATCTATCTTCCAGGAAGTAGTTGCTGTAAATGATGAGTTGAAGGATCACAAATGGAATATATTCTCTCCCCACCCCCTCCCCCTTGGTTCACAGCCAATGTCAGGATGCAGCATTTCACGTGCCGACACAGTGATTAACACAGGAATGATTTTTGTTTGGATACTGATATAATTAGATGCTGTACTGCCGTTGTTAGTTTCTATGGAAACCTTTTCCATATTCCTGCATTTCTTTAGTTCTATTTAGCATGGTCTAATTTTTAACTTAAGTAAAAATGAAAGTTGATTTTTTGGTAGGCTGTATTGAAATAGTTCAATTGTCGAACAGTCACACTATTAATTAGATGCTAAAAGAAAAATAGTATCAATTGGAAACTTCGTACAATCATTTTCATAAACTCAAACCAACCAAAACCTTTGCAGAGCCAATGGAGTACCTGGAAGTGCAGAATCTTTTGTGGGCCACGGATATTCTTCGCTTGTACATATCAGAAGAATTTGGTTTCCAGCCTGCCATAATGACTTTCGACTAGTGGCTCTAACACCCATAGTAATGAAGTGTTTTGAGCGACTGGTTATGCAGCATATCAAAAATAGTCTACCTGCCGACCTAGACCCACTGCAGTTCGCCTACAGAGCCAACCGATCCACAGAGGACGCAGTCTCAACAACACTGAACCTCGTACTGTCACACCTTGATCGGAAAAATACTTATGCCAGGATCCTCTTCATAGACTTCAGCTCTGCTTTTAACACAATCATTCCGCAGCAGCTGGTGGAGAAGTTGGAGCTATTGGGGGTTGATGCTGGCACATGTAACTGGGTCCTGAACTTTCTATCGCAACGGCAGCAGACAGTCAGGGTGGGCAGTAGGACATCAAAAACCATAGCCATGAGCACTGGCTCGCCCCAAGGCTGTGTCCTAAGCCCCCTGCTGTTTAGTCTGCTTACACACGACTGTACTGCTAGACTCAACAACAACTTCATCAACAACAAGTTCGCTAATGACACAACAGTGGTGGGTCTCATCAGTGACAATGATGAGTCGGTGTACAGGATGGAGGTGGAGCTGCTCACAGGATGGTGCAAAGCCCACAACCTCATTCTCAACGTGGGAATAACTAAGGAGATGGTGGTTGACTTCAGGAGGGCGGGAAAACAACACCATACACCTCTGCACATCGATGGAGCTGATGTGGAAAGGGTCAGCAGCGTGAAGTTCCTAGGACTCCACCTGTCAGATGACCTGACGTCCACGACCAACACCACAGCACTGGTCAAGAGAGCCCAGCAGCGACTACACCCTCTCCGAAGACTACGGAAAGCAGGTCTCCCCACTACACACCTACGAACTTTTTATAGGGGGACAATCGAGAGCACATTAACCTACGGCATCACTTCCTGGTTCGGGAGCTGCAAGGCGTACGAACGGCACCAACTAGACAGGATTGTGAAGATCGCCAGCAGGATTATTGGTGCTCCACTCTCTTTCCTGCTGGACATATACAGGAAGAGATGTATCAGCAGAGCCATCTCCATCATCAAAGACCCCTACCACCCATCGCATCACATATTCTCCATCCTGCCATCCGGGAAGAGGTACAGGAGCATTAGCTGCAAAACCAGCAGGATGCTCCTCAGCTTCTTCCCGCAGGCTATAAGACTGATAAATGGACTTTGCCCCCTGCCAAAGTATCGCGCACCAACCACCAACCTGGACACACTGCAGCAGAGCCACTGACGTGCCACTGCCGATCGGAACGCCTGTTGATGTTTAGTAGAGAGTAGAGTGTTTAATTTGTTCATGATGATATATGTATTTTTATTTCTATTCATTTTTTACTGCACACTGAATGGACACTGGTTGAGCAACGTTTTTTTGTTTCCTCTTGGTATGTGAGTACTCAGGAAAATGACAATAAAGATATACTATACTATACTATACTATACTATAAATAATTGGAACACATGGAGAGCAGGTTTCGAATGCAATTTTATTTTTGATTACTGCTCTTGGATGTCCTTGGAAAATATTCAATACATTGATACAATATTGCCTTTCCAGTTCTGGATTTATACTGCTTGTTTGAAAAGTCACTCGGTCCAAAAGAATGAAAGAAATGCTGAGGTTTATGGAAAAAAAAATTGTTGCTTTCCCCAAACTCTAAATGTTTGCAGTATTTTATTAGGTATTATTTTGATTTGTTACAAGTCTTTTACACAATGTTGTGTCTTTGGCTTGATGAATAGATAAAATACAATAACAAGTTAAAACGCATTATGTTGTTTTTAAATGCAGTGTGTTTTTATTTCTGATCATGGGATAATATGATCTGTATACTTTAATGCTTTAAAAAAAAAAATTAATATTCAGAGTAGCTGTTTTAAAATAGTTTATTCCTTGTTTAAACAAGTAGAAACTTGTAGTTTGACTATGCAGCACCATAAAAATAGATATGCTTGACTGAGCTTTCCAAAGTGTAAGGCTTGCTTGTCAGTCATTCATAATGAAAGAAGGCAGCGGAGTTTAAAGTCAACTTCCTCTTGTTTTGTGCGGAAGAGTTGGGGACAACAAATGATTGGCTGTTAGCCTGCTAAGTAGAACTGGCTGAATACCTGCAGAATTTAGCCATAGGAGGGGTGAAAATAAGTTTAACAGATGTGCTGTGCATAAGCCCAGCTTCTTGTAGGTTTAGGTTATTGGCAGGGCAAAGCTAATCGAGTGGAGGGGCCTTGTGAGGGTGTGGCAGTGGGAATTGCCAAGTAGAACGATGCAATTGTTTATTCAATTTTATGCTTCTTTTTGGTGAATAGAACCACTGATAAATCTGGCATTTCATTGTGTATAAAACTTTTCTTTTTGACACTTCATCAATTTTTATCTACTCTATGATGGGCACTAATTTTTTTTTTTTAAGTCCTTTTATGCAAAGCAAAATTTAATTTTCAGTTTTGGCATGAATGCTTACTATTTTCACTGGCTAGGTAGCAAATCATTCACTCAAGCAACACTTCAAGATGACTGGATCTCATTACCCTTTTGGCAAACTTCATGCAGTATAGCGGAAGGCATTTGTACATCGGACCAGTGGTCTTTCAGGGTTCGTGTCCCTAATGGAGAGTGGGACTAATTAGATAACTTTTTCAAAGAACAATAGGCCAAAGGGGTTCCTCGCTGTTTTGATTTTATAGTATTGTAACAAAGTTCCAGGTTTTAACTGGAACCTACTGCTAGGTGTTGTGAGGGAAATGTTCTCCCTCTTTGGGGATAAACTAACAAGAAGCTCATCTATAAATCTTTTTGGAAAGTGTCATGTTCTGGGTTGTCTATTTAACACTGTTTTGGAATTGGGGCAAACAGATAAATTTACTTTGAAGTTGCTCGGAGCCTCTTTCATGAAGGAGCAGTCGGCATGCATTCGATGTGCAGTTTTCATTTTTTCAGGAATTGGTGGTGAGGGTGAAATAGGTGATTCTTCTTCATTCCTTGAGTGGGGTGAGCATACACTAAATGATCTGATTTTCATCTGCACAAATTGATTTGGTTGACAAAAATACTGGAGAAACTCAGCGGGTGAGGCAGCATCTATGGAGCAAATGAGATAGGCAACGTTTCGGGTCGAGACCCATCTTCAGACTCTTTTTCTTAAACAATTTGATTTGGTTTATCAGAAGTGGCTTGTTTTAACAGCAACAACTTTCATTTGTGCAGCTGCTTTAAAATAGCTAAAGGTGCTTCATGTAAGTATCCTCAAAAAATTGTTGACACCAAGTCGCAAAAGGAGATACCAGGACAAATGACTAAATATTGCTGATTGTAAAGTGCAACTCAAAGATGGGGTGAAAGTTAGAAAAATACATGGGTTTGGGTGGGGAAATTCCAGAACTTAAAACTGAAGACATGGAGACAAGTGGTGGAGTGGAGAAAATCAGTGAAGTACAAGTGGGAAGAGTTGGAAAGTCATAGGACTGGAGGAGGTAAGATTGATACCGAGAGGTGGTGCTACTAAGAGGTTTATAAGCACGATGATGTTTCCTTGATCTTCATTCCCTTTGCCCTGTTTTCACACCTTCACACTTCCATATCTATCTATCTATCTCCCCCCCACCCCCCCACATCAGCCTGAGGTAGGGACTCGACCTGATAAACGTCACCCATTCCTTCTCTCCATAGATGCTCTCTGTCCCACTGTGTCACTCCAGCATTTTGTGTCTATCTTTTGGATGATATTAAAATTGAGGAAAGCCACACCCTATGTATATTGCTGAGTATTGTAATGACGGATAGGCAGTGGAGGATGCTGGACAGGTTAAATGAAAGATTGGATAGGAGTGCATTGAGATGGTTTTTGGGATGATATATCTGGACCCCAACAGGTTATTGGATGTTGCTGAGGGACAGTATTTGGGGAAGTCTTGAAGGTAGATTATTGCCATCTGGGTTTGAGAGATAGCAGAAAACACATTTATGTAAAACGCTGCAGTATATTTAAATACAATAATTATGGTGTGTTTGTATACTTTGTGAAAGGGACCATAGTACCATTTTCTGCAACTTTTAGAATATGGCACCTGTGGGCTGTTCTGAGGGATGTCCTGAAAGAGTAAAAAGTCTGTGGTTTAAAAAAATAAAAAAGCTGCATGTGAGGCATATATGACAGTAAACTCGACTGCGTGTGTTTAATTCTTTGTTGAAGGTCATCACATGAAAGATATTTTTGTTTCTTCACTGAGAAATAAATCTGCTTAAATTAATGTTGGATATGAGCGTCAAAATAATTGACTGCAATATAGTCCTATACTGATCAGTCGACTCAAAGGTGGAAGAGATAATGAAAGATAAATGTATAGTCATCATAATTTTGTAAAAAATTGTGATATCTGTCAGCTGTTAAAACAAACTGCAGATGCTTTTGTATGCAGGAGAGAGTCATCTGGAGAAATATGATTCAGTAGAAGATTGTGAGAATTATAAAATATTTTGGCTTCGAATGGACACAAGGTATTTTTGGCATGGGCACTAGAGAGATATCAATGAAGTTTTCCAATGGAAAATACTAATTAGTTATGACGTTTATGACACTTTTCTGATTTTCTTTTGCTGTGAAATGTAGGAAGTTATAAGGGTAGAGGCGGGGAGCTTCCTGGAGAAAATGTTTAAGTGCATGGTTTCAACTATTTCTACTGATAACTATTCAGACTACAATTTTACATGTTCACTTCATTAATCTGAAATGTTAGGCCTTGTTGGACAGATAATCAATGGCATTAAGAGTACAGATCCTTTATTGGAGTTGTAGATTTTGAGGAGGCATGCTTTGAAAATTACACACATATTTACACAAAGCCCGTTCTCAATGTTGATTTACCCTTTTTGCCTCTATTGATGCTGTTAGACCCATTGTCCTTCCAGTTCTGTTTTTTATGTTACAGAACTTAGCATCTGCAATCTCTTGCGTTTTCTGATTTTTACTTAATCTGATTTGAAGGAAAAATTAATTTGACATCAATGAATGTTCTGAACCTCTTTAATTGATTGCATTTACGCAAACAGTTTGTGAAGATACTGGTAGTAATGCTTTTGCATGTCATAGGATTAGTGTGTGAATAACAATAACCTTGCTTAAAGAGAGTAGAATGTACTGCTTGTATGATTTCCAAACTGACGTACCTGAATGTTCAATTCGAAGTGTATTTAATGTACTCAAATCTTTTGAGGCTTATAGCAGGATTTCCTGTCCAAAATGTTTGTTTATAGTAAAATTCATTGGAGTGAATTTATTTTGGATATGGTGCTATTATAATTCTTTCATACCACATATTTGGAGGATTTTCAATTGCACTACAAATGAGCCATTCATGTTACCATTGCAATGCAAGACTGTACGATAGTTTAGATTCTAATTTTTATGCTGCACTTTTGAAATTAATCTTTCAAACAACGGCAAATTTTTTGCTTAACTTGTTATTGCTTTTATAAGAAACCATCATTAAGTGTTTGCTTTGACTGGTGAGCTGATTTTTTTTTCGACGGGAAGCTATTGGCATGTATTGATATTTGGTTGTTGGAGGTAAAGTGGTCTTTTGGCTTGAGTGAGAAGGAGTACCTGGTTATTTTATCTGAAATTAGCTTCCAATCTATTCATTAAGAAAAGGCACAAAGTGTTGGAGTAACTCAGCGGATCAGGCCGCAGCTCTGGAGAACATGGATAGGTGAAGTTTCTAGCTGATACGAAATGTTACCTATCCATATTTTCTAGAGTTGCTGCCTGATCCACTGAGTTAACTCAGCCATTTGTGACCATTTAGGTAAACCAGCATCTGCAGTTCTTTTTCTGCATCCTCTCTATTCTTGTTTTTTTAAAATCTTGAACAGGATGAATAATGCCAGGCAACTGTTCCATAGCACCAGTAGTTCTCTCTGTTACCTCCGACATTTAAGAGACTTTTGGAATGGCATATGGAGAGCTTTGGATTATGTGCAGCCAGTAAGAGTTGGTCTTGGCATAGTGTTCACAATGTCCGTTCCAAACATTATGCCAAGACCAGCTCCTATTTGCCTACACATTGTGGGCCGCAGAGGCTGTTCTTGTGCCACACTGTTCTATATTCTAAATGGCAGGCAAAAGTCTGAACGAGAGTGTTGACAAGCTATTTGATGGTGGAAATTGATCCAAGCCAGATTGAGAAGATTGAAATGCACCAATTTGCAATGGGGGTGTTGACAATTAGTGTCAAGGATGTGGGTTATTGAACTGTCCTGCCCAACTGAACTATTGAGCTATGAATCTGCCACTTCCTGAGCTGTACTTCTCGAACATGTGGTCTTGAAGGATCTTCTAAAGCATGACGGATATATTCACGGATGTAAATCTTTTTGGAACGTCTGTCGTGAGTTGCTTAAATGTTTCAGTTTGAAAGAATAAACTCTGATTTCAGACTCAACATGGTCCGATTTTATCTGTCAGTATCTTTGTTAGTTTTAGATGCTCTTGATGATTAGCCCATTTCTGATTGAAATTACTGCTTTGTGTGTTAGCTTTTCTGAGACATGACGCAGTAAAAATACAAATTAGATCAAAATCAATGTTATGATCTTATCTTGGATATTACGCTGACGTAAAAATGATGTAAGTTAACTCTAAGGGAGCATTGGAATGCCCAAGGAAATTGTTGCTGTTGGATAAGTGTCTGGTTTATAAGCCACTGAAGTTGGAATGGAAACGTTGTTCCAATACTGAGGTGTTTTCTTCATTCACTTTCCCCATGTTTTTAATTCCTCTGTATTCTTTAGCTATGTGCTTCAGATGTCAGTATCTTTGTGGATTAACTTCTGTTAGCTGTAATAGAATAAAACACGAAAAATTTAATCTATGTTAGACACCTGCGATTAGTTATTGAATTTGACCTGCTAAAACAAAAGGTGTAAAACACTTCTATTCCCCCCAAATGGTGCCTCGTTTAATGTTTTCTGATGGCAAAATAGTGTATACAGCTTTTTATGCTTTGTGCATGATACCTTGTGCTGATTTTCCCAGATTTACTTGCGAACTTTGTAACTGTAGTTGTATTTGGTGGTTCTTTGCCATGTATGCTGTAAAAAGTGTTGGATTGTGCCAGTACTGGATTAATTTGTTTTTAATCTTAAAGAGCCCAAGTAACAAGCCCAGACAGCCAAAGTTGTTTCCATTGAAGGAGCCATTAATTATTGTTTGCACAGTTTTGCATAAGATTAATATTTCTCTGAGATGTTTGACCTGAAGTGTATTTCCACAGATGCTGCCTGACCTGCTTAGCTTTTCCAGCATTTTATATTGTAGTTACTGAGCTGGTGCATGGAATACACTGAATTTGAGTTGGTAAATTGTGATCTGGACAACCTGGCAGAAAAAGTGACAAGGTATGTATGGGGCAATACTGGAAAATATTTACGTGATAAATATTTACAACTGTGGTGAATCTTGATCTTTGTCTTCCTATTATTGCCATTGCTAGCTCAGTAGGGAAGACCAATCTGGAAAGGTGCCCGAGTCGTTTCTAGCACTCCGAGGATGTTTTGTTTAGATTGGTGGGGGGGGGGGAAACATTTTGCTTCATTGAAGTGGCAGAATTTCCATGGAGGCTGGAACCTCCCATGTTGTACAAGCCTTTCTGACAACGTGGTAATCAACATTGTGACAGACTTGGCCAAATATCAGCAGGACATTCTCACAATATGAAGCTGAACGAGGAAACAATTCAAAATAAATAGATTGAGTTATTAAATAGTTTTCTGGATGGAATTTGGGTAATTTTAGGCTGAACTGCTTTCGTTACTTCCACTTATCTTCTCTGCTTCTGAATGTAAACAATGGCCTTTTAAGATCACTGAGCTGAAAATCTATGCTAAAATGGACAAGTTTAAAAGCCTGAACTTTATTTATCCTGATATCTTTATTTCCTTACCCCGATTACTATGAAGCTGAAAAAGACCAAATCTTTTCCCACTCCACACTGATTGACATCAGCTACTCACATGAGATGACATGATTGATTCTTACAACATATTTAAGAGTTTGTTAATAGTCACACGTCTTCCGATAAATCAACACAAATACAACATTATACTATTGTATTTAAAGACGGTGTCATTTCCTACTGATAAATCGGTCAGACTGTAATCTAATTTCTGTCTTGTAAGTGACTGCCAGCCATCCATCATTTATTTTATTAGAAGCCAAGTTGCTTTTAATGTCAGTGACTGCCCAGATGATCGCCATAAAAAGATGAATGTTTAAAAAAAAAATGAAAATGTCCATAAACCTATTGGATCTACTTGACCTTTCTCATTTAATTGTGCCGTTCTGCCTACATTGAAGTTTCATACTTGGTACCTGGCAAGACGGCAAATTTGCTTGTATGATTCATGATTAAAATAAATGGAAACTAGTAGTATTCAGATTCTCATTATTCTGTTAGATAATGGTTGGAAAATGTTTATTATACATTGGATGGTAGATTTCCTAGAACATAGGGGGCCAGGACAAACACTAGCATCATACTGAAACTAGTTGCAGCGATTGGGGGGAATGGACAGTAACCGGAGGTGGAGGGTAAAGAGGCTGCTAATGAGAGAAGTAAAGAATGAAAAGGTGCATCCAGACATAAATCCCACATATAATGTTTGACTGCATTCAAAATGAGATGAAGGAAATGTTATATATTTTTCCATCTTTTTAAGTGGTTAGTATTCGATAACAAACGGAATTTGTGCATAATATTAGCCAATTTTGGTTGTCTGACCATCCTTTAAAAAAAAAAAAAACTCGTCATCGCTAGTAGTTCACACAGACACCATTTATTGATTAAAATATGCAGTAAAATATATTTTTTATTTAATAAAACTGTTGGCCTTGGCGGATCGAGCACAAGTGTTTGGCAAAATGGTCATCAAGTCTATTCTTGGTCTCACTGATGTACAGGAGGCCACATCGGGACCACTGGATGCAGTAGATTATTTTGGAGGACGTTCAAGTGATACATGTGACTACATGGTTTATGTGAATTTCAAGAACGGCAAGTTAAAATAAAATTTATGAACATATGGGAAATCAGAACAGAATTTGGGTGTGACTGACCCTTTAACGCTAGTTTTAATCTGCATTTTCCTGTACTTATTTGTGTTTGAAGTTGTTTCTGGGTCTTGGGAATCTGAACTGATATATTTTAAAATTTTCAATAAACTTGCTACCTTCAGTTTTGGCATTCATGTGATCCTGTGCTGGCTTATGTGAATTATGCTAAATTTGGGGGTTTTTTTGTTTTCTAAACTTAGCTTCTAAATTCTGCTCTTGTAAACTTTAAACTACAAAACTCAATTGCAGATTGCTATTGTGGGTCAAAGGTCAACTTGTTCTTTTTTTTTGTATCAGGAGCCTCAAAATTATTTCAAATGTAGAATGTACTGGTTTCACAACGAAGGCCAGTGTCAAGAACATGCACTTTGATTGTCCTCACTCAGACATCTCTGCCTCACTCCTGGGTTCCTGCTAGTTGGCGAGGCACAGCCTGATGACTGAGAGAAATTGCACAATTCGGTACAGGGATGCTGTTGTGCTCCAGTTGATTTTTGTAGTGAAAACTGAAATTGTTTCTCATCCATTTATGAGATAACTTGCTAACACGTATCAAGAAACTTGATTGTGAGGAATGATAAGGTTATTGCCGATTTTATTTTTCAGAATTGACAGCAGCATGCTTATACAAATAGATTTCAATACACTTTTGAAACGTTTTCAGGTGCAAATGCTGACGCATGTCCATTTATAGATTGTCCTTAGTGTGAAATAAATTCAAATAAACTTTGTATTTAAAACTATAATCTGTCTCTTTCACTGCTGAATTTCGAAAGTAATTAATTGAAAACCTTGAATTTCGAAGCTTCAGGAAATATTTTGTTTATTTGAAATACTTCAAGCAAGGTTTGTGCACAACTTAGCTTTTCATGATTTTCCATAGTAATGTTTAGTTTAACTGTTGTGCAGTTGTCGCCCCTAAGCTTATAAATACACTCATGACTTTTGTAATATAGTTTTACTATCCTAATTAAAAGACAGTTGCTTATTAAATGGTTACAAGGTGTATCTGGGAGGGCACAGTGTACTTGCCATAAGTACAATGCCATAATAGCTTAAAAGTAAATGGCTATTATAGTTGTAGCACTTAACTCTTGAGTAAGTTACATTGAATAGAATTTAATTTCTAGCTCAGTGCTTAAGTCTGGAATATTTATCATATTGGTTCACGGCCTTGAGCAAATCCTGTAAGCTTGCCTGTACGCCATTTTGAGCATATAAAGGAGTGTAATTGTCAAGAGGCATTTTGTCAATGTTTGTGAATTTTCATTTTTGATATGGTGGGGAAATGGAAATATTTCAGTATGTTTAACCAGCATATAAAGTTAGCTTTAGGTATCAATGTGGTGGTGTATAACATTGGAAATGTCTTCTCCAGTGCCTTACTAATGTGGCTCTTATTCATGCTCGTGTTTTGGTGGCATGTGATGGGAGGCTACTTTAATCTTTCAGTGGATAATGTGTGGAAATTTGTTGCAATCAAACCCCATCCTGATTTCTGATGGTCTTGCATACAGGTGATAAAAGACCAGGAAAACAGAATCTCTTTCATTTTCTGACTCGCAGCCAGAACATGGTGATGAATTGTGACAATTCCCATTCTTTCCTAGATAAAATCCATTGATTGAGTACTAGTCCAGGTTGAAAAATGTTTACTTTTCACATAAAATGAATTTAATGAAGTTCTAGGAGCAGAATGAGGCCATTCGGCCCATCAAGGCTTCACCATTCAATCATGGCTGATCTATCTTTTTCTCTCAACCCCATTCTCCTGCCTTCACCCCATAACCTCTAACACCCTTGCTAATCAAAAATCTGTCAATCTCCTCAAATATGCATTGACTTTGCCTCCACAGCCGTCTGTAGCAGTGTATTCCACAAATTCACCACCCTCTGACTAAAGAAATTCCTTCTCATCTTCATTCAAACGGTACATCCATTTATTCTGAGCCTATGGCCTCTGGTCCTAGACTCTCCCACTAGTGGAAACCTCCTGGCCACATTCACTCTGTCCAGGCCTTTCACAATTCGGTAATTATGATGGTGACCATGTTAGCTGTGCAGTGACTTGGCATGTTCCAAGTTTATGAAAGATGCGATACAAAAGCCCTTTTGCTCTAGAATGTAAATCATAACAAATTTCATCGTATGTAGTTTATGAAACACTTTGGAGACATTAGTGGTAATTTAATAAAACATATCTGCCTCAGAGATGGAGGTATCTATAAGCCATTCTATAGATTGAGGTAGAATCCATTGATGGTGTGACAGCTGGGTGAATAGGATTTGTGAGTGAGTAAGCTTCTCATTCCTCGTGAAATGGCATTTATTGCATTGTGTTGACCTTTGAAACCTTGATAAAAGATGATTATTTACACCCATTGAGAGGGACTTGATTATAATGCATTGGAGTAGAAAACATATTTTGCAATTAGTTAACTTAATTAAAATGCAGCATTTTAATTTCTGGCTGTGAGAGACACTTCAGCATAGTTTCTGCCCTTGGGTGTTTTATTCTAATTAAATGCATAGAAAGAGCAGAAGACTCAACTTGCACTCATTCCTCATTGAGCGCTAAAGAGTGAAGAAAAACTGCTTTCCCTCGCTGTCTGTGGCACGTGCCCTGCCTGCGCCTCCTGGTTTAATTTTGGTCATGTTACATCATGCTTGGGAAGGCGTTCTAACAACTGCACCGAGTGGAACTCTGGGGGGGGATTTGCTATTCCATATCCCTGAGCATGACCCTGTGGAAATTGAGCATATTGAATTTGTGGTTCTTTTAAATTTGATCATTTATGATAAGAGCAAATAAATCTTTTGAGTTGTCATTTTACTTGAATTACTGTAACGTTTGTGTAACGGGATTCGAGTCATTTCTGGAGCCATTTTGCTAGCTTAAATCTGCCAGTTAGCAGGAATAGAGTTCAGTGGACTCCAGAATTTTGCTGCAGGCACGATACTACTGGATTTTGATTAGGTTTGCTCTCTTTAGGAGGGGAAGCCTTGAAACTGTTGACAATTCTTTAACTTAGTGTTTTGCCATGTTTATGCTGAGTGAGTAGGCAGATCTGCAATAACTCTATTTGCTTGTTTGTAACTTCGCTGCTATTTTCCCTAGCGTTCTGTAATCTGACACCACTGCCAGATGTTAAGAGGTGGAGCTTGAGCTATCAGGGCTATTTAGACCAATAAAATATGTGAAGACTGCTGAACCTAAACCAAACTACTATGACCTAAACTACCAGAAAAATATAAGTGCCTTTCTTCGTCTTAAATAAAAAACAATGTTAACAATAAATGCAGAAAACTGGGAATAAATATAAAGAAATTCTTTACAAGCATTGAACGTAAGCAAGAAAAATAACTGAATTATTATTATGACATAGTTTCTGAAAATAAGTAAATTGCTGTCCTTTGGAAGGACTGCATATGCACTGCATCGTATCATTAGTGCAGTTCATATTTCATTAACCAGTTAAGTCATTCCTATTGGAAAATTACAAGCTGTCATGCAGTTCACCATGAGACTTTCAAATGATTGGTCTCAATGTTGACTTTGGCATTTGTCTGCCACTGCAGAAGCATGTTGGAGTGCTTTCTGAAGTTTCACCTTATCCCTCCCTCTCCCAGCTTCCATCAACATGGTTGCAGTGCAGACCTATCGTGTGGATGATTCTAAACCTTGGAGTGATGTGCAAACAAAGAGTTTTACAGAGGAGATTTTCTTATGATATGCCATCTCTGAACAGATGGCAAATGGCACGCACTAATGCAGGACTTTTAATGTCAAAATCTATCATTTTAAAGGAGCAAGTGAATGCAAAAATTAAAAGAACAGGCAAAGTGTCTAGAGGCTTGGTAAGAAAAGTAGGTTTTGATGTGGCAAAAGAGATGAAAAACATCAGAAAAAAATATTTATTTTTTATTTTTTGGCATACTAAACTGGTTTGACTGTAATGTTTGTGTGACTTTAGAGCTTGTGTGAATCCGTTAGAAATAGAAAATCAAATTAAAAATTTAAATAGTGCGGAGTGACTTGTACACGGAAAGTTGTATTATTATTTGACTTGTACAGTTCCCAGTAGATCTGTATTCAACTTAATGCGACTTCAAACTCCTTGTTTAGTCACACAATTAATGCAAAGGAGGCCGATCAAACATTAACTCAGAGACATGGAGATCTAGGTCAATGAGATCCATGTCAGGAAGAAGCTGTGTGCCTTAGAGCTCCAGTATAAAAAAACATCCAGGAGCAGGTAAGTACTGTTGTCTAGTTAGTGTGAGACTTTCCACTCAATCAAGTGGTACACAAGTAGGTTTTATGTCTTTCCACTTGAGGGTTCTTGTGGTCTGCCGACCACAGAACTGTTGTAGTGACTTTTTCTGTAAGGTATGGGCCAAGGAATGCCTTAAAATCGGTGTTGGTAGATCTGAAAACTAGCATGTGAGGGATTAAGTGTCAATGAGGTGGCCCTATCTGGTTATTTCTGTGCTGAATTGGGGTCAAGATTAGATTATGGAGCATGTCTTCCTGCAGGATTCCTCACAACCCAACAATAATTCCTTTTGAAATCCTGAGCTTCCAAGGATAGGTTCATTAGAGAAGTGTTGATGGGTTCTGGTGTCTCAAAAGACTAAGTGCCACTGAGGTACCCAGTGCAATAGCATTTCAGTGGCTCTCTGCTGGAGGAAGCATTCTCTATTAGTTTAAACACTCCCTCTAGCCTGCAAAGAGTTCTGAAGCCATCTGGTCAGCTATTCCAATACCAGCAGCGTAGTATTTTACATAATCCCAATAAGTAGCCACAAAGTATAGTGTGCCCCTAGTTCATGGCTTTTCAGGATCAGCTGAGACAATTCCATGAAAATTATGGATACACTTTTGGTAAGGGAGGAAGTAGACATTCCACAGGTAGTGCCTTCATTGGATGTGTATCTGATTTGAAAGAACATTTGGCATGCTAACATGAACAGTGCACAGAAGATCCATGTGGAATTTTGCAAATGGTATATTTTTATCCAGAAATATTTGCTATCAATTGGGTTTATGTTCATTTATGTACATCATGCACAATTGAAGTGGGTGAAAATTGATCCAATTTCTGGTTTATGGGATTCCGATGAAGGATGCAAATACAGCATTCTGATTGAGTTAGGGCGACGAGAGCACAAGAACAAAGGAGCAGAAATAGATCACCTGAACCTCCATGCCGGTTCTGCAGTTCAATGTGACTGATCTTCCCCAGGCCACAATTTCTCTTCTTTACCAGTTCTACATGGTCTTCAATTACCGAAGCTTTCAAAATTATACAACTCCTCATCAAATATCTTAAGTTCTAGTCTACACAACCCTCAGGATAGAGAATTCTAGAGATTCGCCACCTTTTGAGAGGATAAATTGCGACATGAATCAATTTTAGATGACTGCCTGCTTAATTTAGACCACTGTTTAACTGCATGTTGAATGAGTTGCCCCTTGTACAAGTTTTCATGTCTACCTGCACTGATTTTAAGGCCTTCCTTGACACATTCTGTACTGTAAATGTCACGACAACATTTCTCATTGGTCTGCAGCCCACCAGAACCCTCAGTTGGATGGAAATAAAAGCTAGAGATACTGCGCGGAAACGGGCCCTTCGGCCCACAGAGTCTGCAACGAACAGCGATTCCCGCACATTAACACTATCGTACACACACTGGCCAATTATACCAAACCAATTAACCTACAAACCTGTACGTCTTTGGTGTGTCAGAGGAAACCGGAGATCTCTGAGAAAACCCATGCAGGTCATGGGGAGAACGTACAAACTCTACAGAGAGCACCCATAGTTCGGGATCGAACCACGGTCTCCGGCGCTGCAAACGCTGTAAGGCAGTAACTCTACCGCTGCGCCACTGTACCGTATACATACGAGCAGAATTAAATTTGAGGAGGTGGAGGAAGGAATGGTGTGGGGGTACCATCAGGCTTGATATATTACAAATAAAAAGTCGGGGATGTGGACAATATCAACCGGTAAATACAGGGAAATGTTAGTAAAATAAGGTTAGGTTGTATTACAGGTATCAAATTCTGGAGGAGCTGAGATTGAGAGGGCAGAGCCCAGGAATGGTTGCCTTCCAAAGTCATCCAGACACAGTGCACAATATTAGATAGGTTGAGACAGGAATAAAATGGGGAATGTTACAAGTGGTGTCATTTAGTTCTTACGAAAGAATCAACTTTTATAAGAACATGTTCCCGACGTTGGGGGAGTCCAGAACCAGGGGCCACAGTTTAAGAATAAGAGGTAGGCCATTTCAAACGGAGATGAGGAAAAACCTTTTCACACAGTTGTGAATTTGTGGAATTCTCTGCCTCAGAGGGCAGTGGAGGCCAATTCACTGTATGTATTGAAAATAGAGTTAGGTGGAGCTCTTAGGGCTAGTGGAATCAAGGGATATGGGGAGAAGGCAGGAACGGGGTACTGATTGTGGATGATCAGCCATGATCACATTGGTGGTGCTGGCTCGAAGGGCCGAATGGCCTACTCCTGCACCTATTGTCTATGTATCCATGTAACTCAAAGTCTAGGATGATCCATGCCTGGTGATTATGTTTGAAAGCCAGCTTGGTCCTGCAAGTTGATCTACAAACCATAAGGTCAAAAACCTAGGACATCCCTGAAATGCCACGGCTGTTAAAACTTATTTTTGAATTAAAAATAATGTCAGTTGTTGAAACACTGTCAATGTGTTCTTTTAAAAGGGAATTATAGTGAAATGTGCTTCATTGCAACCACAAAGGAGAACCTTGCAAATTGTAGTCCAACAGGCATTATCCAAATCTTGAAAGAAAAATCAAGACCAGGCTAATTCATGTTAATTTCCTTCAATGTCCAGTGAATACAGTAGTATAGAATTATAAAAGTGTGAATACAAAATAAAATCTCAAAGAACAATTGCAGCAAATAATTGTTGCAGGTTGACTGCCAATGAGATTGAAGGATGGCTTCCTGGGATTCAAGGTTCACAATCATGTAAACAGGAATTGCAATAAACACACTTTTCACAATTGTAAGTATACGGAGAAAAGGCTCTATGAAAGGTTGCATTAAAATGGTAATTATCCCTAAGAGAGATGCAAATAAACAGGGTGCAACTGCAGATGGTTGCTTGGAAAGAGAAATGCCGAAAGCAAGGAGATTAGCATTAGAATGGAAGGCTCATTGAGATAAACAATATGCAAATTTAATGGTCCAAATGGCGTGTTTCCAATCAGTAAACATGCTTTAGTCCCACCATGAAATTCGAAGTTGCTCACCAACCTATTTTTACTTTTTATGCCCCCTCTTTTCACCAGTTTGGACGGAGGAATTCATACATGTAATACTTTTTTCTTTTAACGTCATGTGTATGAGAATCCTTTTTATTTTCTTCCCGAATGGATTGTGATAACATTCCGTTCTGTATTGAATTGAACTGTTCTTAAAAACATGAGCAAAACACCAAGTGGTAGAGTGTTTCTTGTGTCGCTACTTTAAAAACTTAGAAGTGGCAAATATTATTTGTGCTGCTGATCCATTATTTTTTCTGTAATGCACATCAAGTGATCGTTCGGGAAGTTAGTTTACATGGTTCTGAGTTGCATCTGTCATTCCGTGTTCTCTGAACAACCAGATTTTAATAGGATGATATTTACAGCAGTAGAGTTTAATTGGGGCTTCTTGAGCAGGTCACAGTCTGGCAGTGGTTACACACTGTTTCCCCACCTAAGTGCAGCATAGCGGCATTTCCAGTTGAGATGTAAATTTTCATATCCTGGATTTGCGCTATCCTGTCCGTGCCGAGTTTGCATGTTTTTTCTCGGTTTCCATTGAGTGTATTGGCATCCTCCACATCTCAAAGATGTGCAAACTGGCAAGTTAATTGGATATTATAAATTACCCCTGTATGTTAGTAGAATTCGGGAAGGGGTAGCAAGTTGGAGGGTCTAAGCAATTTATAGGAATGTATATTGAATGAAATAGGGTTAGTTTATGATTAGTGTAAATGGTCAGCATTATGATAAGTGGGATGGAAAGACTGTTTCTGCACTGTATGACTGGCATACCCGCTATACCATCTGCCTGACAGCTCCAATCTTTCATACTCCAATTCACTGACAAGCTTATAGAAACATATAAAATTCTTAAGGGATTGGACAGGCTAGATACAGGAAAAATGTTCCACAAGTTGGGGGAATCCAGAACCAGGGGTCATGGTTTAAGAATAAGGGGTAGGACATTTGGGGCTGAGATGAGAAAAAACCTTTTCATGCAGAAAGTTGTAAATCTGTGGAGTTCTCTGCTACAGAAGGCAGTGGAGGCCAATTCACGATGTTTTCAAGAGAGCGTTAGATTTAGTTCTTCGGGCTAAAGGAATCAATGGATATGTGGGGAAAAAGCAGAAACAGGGTACTGATTTTGGATGATCAGCCATGATCATATTAAATGGCGGTGCTGGCTCGAAGGGCTGAATGGCCTACTCCTGTATGCATTTTCTGTTTCTAAGCTTCCCCCCATCCTCCTCAAACTTTCAATCCTGATCTAATGACCCAGTCTTGCTCTTATTCCTGCTGCTTTCCTTCATAAGCTCCTTCGTGTGAACTATATCCTGCACCTTAGGATTTTTCAATATTTAAGTGAAGGCCCATTGATGTGTCAGGTTGTGCAGTAACAATTTAGCATGCTCGATGGACGCAGGAATATTCAAGCTATGAATTTCTTCTGATTCACTCTTGGAAATCAGGAAAATTATACTGAGAATAGCTGTGTATTTAGCAAATGTGGAAATTAAAGGAAGAGGGGGGGAAACTAGAATCTAATTTAAAGACAAAGTATGAAAATGGATAAATCAAGAGACTGGATATACCAGCAATGTGTTAACTTTGGGCCATGCTGGGTTGTTAGGTGCATCGGAAGCCCTGGAGGATCAGCAATCAACAGGTCATTGCTGCATTTGGACAACCAAAAAGGAAAGCAAAGGGTTTGTGTGAAATGTAATGATCAATATCATCAGATACTAGGCAATAAGTGAAGGTGTTAATGATGATATGCAAGGGCATTTTTTCAACGATGAAGCCTGTTTCAAGATCTACCTGAAAAAGCTGAATAATGAAAATGCTACTCAACAGAAGTAAATGAAGGGTTTCGGCCCGAAACGTCGCCTATTTCCTTCGCTCCATAGATGCTGCTGCACCCGCTGAGTTCCTCCAGCAATTTTGTGTACCCCAGAAGTAAATCACTCTTCGTTCCATTTACAATCATCAATTCATTGTTTTAATGTTAGAGCTGCTGGTAAGTTTTATGAATTGCATATGCTCACACCATGAAATCTATTGGAACTATAAATTTTAACGCCATATTCCCAAGAATTTACACTATATCAAGCTGCTGATGCCACAGATATTGACAGTATGATTTAAGTGATGATATAATTCATCACTGACATAACAATTTTGAAAAATACATTATTTCCAAATGTCAGAAAACCACCAAACCCAAAAGAGATTGCAAGCATGAGATTAACACCACAAAATAGAAATGTCACCACTAGATCTTAAGGACTGATTTGCCAAGGATGTCAGTTATTCATCGGACAAGTTTCCAATAATGTTTCTGGAAGTATTTGAAATTAAAACAAAGCATGGATACAAACCTACTGTATTTACTTCATTCCCATGATCTGCATACAGTTCTGGGAAGTTAAAGGGAATTGTTAACATTTTATAACACCTTGCTTGGCTGAGTATCTGCTATTCTATAATGACAAATGTCCATGCATTTGATCAGAATTCCAGTATGTTCCAATAAGGATGGCAAGTTAAGGGAACCTTGGATAATGAGGATGGTTGTAAATTTAGTCAAAAAGAAGGAAGCACATGTAATGTTTAGGAAGATTAAATTAGCCAGGACATTTGAGGAAGGCAAATGAGGGACCATAAAATGGCATTGACAAGTTGTTTCAAAGAGGATCCCAAGGATTTTTATACATGCATCAAAAAAATAGTTTTGGAGAGGGTAGGACCATTCAAGGATAAAGGGGGGAATTTATGCTTAGAGTCAGAGGATGTAGGTATACTGAACATTGTGTCGGTATTCACCATGGAGGATAGTGAGATCAGTGTGAGGTATATTAATATACTAGGACATTTTGAGATCAAGAAGGAGGTGATATTGGAATTCTTGGACATTATTACAGACGAGGTTTAAAATAAGCACAGTAGAAACAATCTGCTGGAGGAACTCAAAAGATCGGGTGAAAAGGAATGGTTGAATTTGGATCACCTCGCGCTTAACATTTCTTTCCATACACAGTTGCTGTTTGACATGCTGTGTTCCTCCAGCAGATTTCTGCTCTGGATTCCAGCATCTGCCTCTTGAAGAAAGACTGGATAGACTTGGTTTATACTCTCTAGAATTTAGGAGATTGAGAGGGGATCTTATAGAAACTTATAAAATTCTTAAGGGGTTGGACAGGCTAGATGCAGGAAGATTGCTCCCGATGTTGGGGAAGTCCAGGACAAGGGGTCACAGCTTAAGGATAAGGGGGAAATCCTTTAAAACCGAGATGAGTGGTGAATCTCTGGAACTCTCTGCCACAGAGGGTAGTCGAGGCCAGTTCATTGGCTATATTTAAGAGGGAGTTAGATGTGGCCCTTGTGGCTAAGGGGATCAGAGGGTATGGAGAGAAGGCAGGTACGGGATACTGAGTTGGATGATCAGCCATGACCATATTGAATGGCGGTGCAGGCTCGAAGGGCCGAATGGCCTACTCCTGCACCTAATTTCTATGTTTCTATGAAAACAGCAGAAATGTTGAGATAAACTGACTCAGAATGAATTTGGAATCTTGGAGTTTGAAGAAATTGTTTGGGCTCAGATAGTTTTATCACAAAGCTATATGCAATTGGATGCTAATTTGGTAATTTTATTTGGGCTGCTGCTGTTAAAAATGACAAGTTCACACAGTGCCTTTAGTGTTTGAGACACATTTGGGCAGAGCTGTGGGAATGCTACTTTGAAAATCTACATTGATATTCAGAGCAATTTTGACATGATCATGCACTCAACAACAAAACTGGATTAATGCAGTGATTTGATGATGTCAACCCGTATTGTATACATGCAACATTTGGTGGAAAGAAGCTTTTCATCTGATCAGTTTAGTTTTTTTTAATTTTGATTTCTTGAAAGGAAACTATTTGTGTATCTTGGTTTCTGTGGCATTTGAAATTAATTTTGTAGTTGCCTTTTGGTATTGTGAGTAATTGATCATTTTAATTGCGGATCCCTTGCAACAGTTGGAAGCCATTAACTGTGTGGTTCTGGTGCGGCTGGGCAGCACCACCTATGTGAATCCCATTGTCCCCTCACTGAAGAATGTCTGAAGAAGGACACCGGCACAATGTTCTTTGTCCATTTCCCTCCACCTATCCTGCCTGACTTGGAATTCCTCCAGCAGGTGCTCTCCTCTGACTTGATTGTTTTTTAGATTTTTCTTAAATAATATTAAAGGTTGCTGCATTTACAGAAATGTAATCTCCTTAACTATGAAAAATGTAATCTAAGCACTATTTATAACTCTGGTACTAATGCAAAATTGAACAAAAATTGTTTACCAATGGAAATTCATCTTTTGGGTGTTTATTATTCTTAAACGTCTTCAAAATTTTAATGTATGAATTAAATTTCATGCATACCATTTTTTAATACCAGTTGAGGTATCACAGTCTTTAATCATCTGCAGCCTTCATTTGTACATTTTGGGATATTTCCTCTGTCTATAGTTCAGAGAACTAACCACTGAATTGTGCCAATTCATCATGACCTTTTGTCAATAAAATCTTTGTTGAATATAGCTTTCTATTTAGTCCCTTTACAAGTCCTTTGCCACTTGTGATCCTTTTTTAAAAATGGTTCTTTGCTCATTTTCTCTCTTGCACCGGTCTATCTCCAAACCCAAATGTGATTTGTGCCCCCATCGGTGACAATGTCAAGTTTGCCATATCTGCTGGCCATTTTGGCCACCATTCTGTTTGAGGTTTCTGGTGCACCACCTTCATTTCTATTACTTCCTAATTTTGGCAGCATAGTTATGTCATGGCATCATCAAAATTATTTGTATGTGGGGATGTCCCAGTTTGCTGGGTCATGCAAGCATCTTGGCAATCTAAGAAACATCCCTCTTTAATTTTAATTACTTTATGACTCCGTTTTACATTTCTATTCATCCAATTTCTTTTTCTCAACACAAGTCAATTTTTCATAAACTTGTTGTCCTTAGTTTTTGATTAGTGTACCAAGGAACTTCCAGGTCTCTCTGAACACCAACGCATCAGTCTCCAAACATAATACACCGCCTAATCCTTGTGTATTTGTACATGTGTGTATAAGTGTAATTTTACATTTCATTTCACATTTTAAAATCTAATAGTCCATCATATACCTTTGAGGCTCTATGGATAGGAAAGCTTATTGCTTCTTTGGATCTCACTGAAGCTTATCTTCCAATCTATCGTTACATTATTAGTAAACTTGGGTAGGTTATTTTGTCCCTGTCGTCCGAGTGGTCGAAATTGATTAGTGTTTTTGTGTGATTGAAAATAGATGCAATTAAAAGAAGGGTTATGAATTGGTTGCAATTTTGATCACATTAATAAACAATAAAAGAATAGCTGTCATTTTGATCCAAAGAAAATATTTTGCTTGCATAGTAATTTAGAAAGGTTGAATAAAATATACTTTTTGATAACATCCATTGAGATGATACATGGTTAATATCCTCCTTTCCCTCTCTTCCACCATCCTCCCATTGCCTTCTCCCTCCTCTTTATTCTCTCATTGACATATTCTCACTTGTGCATGATATCTCTTTTGAACACACTTTCTACCTTTCTTATCGTCTAGTTAACTTAAAGACCTGGACTTTGGCAGAGGAGTTATGCCTAAACTTTTCATTAGTAATATAAAGTGGCAGGTAGGAGTTCCTAGGTGTGGCGGATCAGCAGCCTCATGGAGAGAGGGAGGTTGGGCTCTTGGGGCAAAAGTCCTATTAACACTCGTGTCCACCTGTGATCCAGGGAAGGTGTTACAAGGCATTGTAAGGAGAAAAGTGCAGCACGATGGCACAGTAATTAGTGCCAGCTCCAGGTCCCAGTAAAATGGAGACACAAGAGTAAACAAAACCTCTTGGAGAATTCAGTATGTCGGGCAACATCTGTGAAGGGAAATGAACAGACATAATTTTGGGTTGGGACCCACAGTATCTACAGATATTGCCTGACCTGCTGAGTTCCTCCGTTTTTTATCTAACTCGAGGGCCCACTTTCAATCCTATATGCAGAATAGGACTTCTATATGCAGAGTTTACATGTTCTTTCTATATCTGGTTGGGTTTACTCAAAGTACCCCAGGTCCTAAACACGTGCTGGTAGATTAATTGGCTACTTTAAATTATCCCTTTATGTAGGTTGATGTCGAGAATCAAAGAGGAGTTAATGGGTCTGTGTGAGGGAGAAATTGGTGGGATACAGGGAAATAACTTCATCCCTGCAGATAGCTTCTTCCTCACAGCCATCAGGTTATTAAACACAACAAATAAGCTATGAGCTCTGAACTGCAAAATACTATATTATTATTTGTTATTTGCACTATATTTGTTATTTATTGACCTTTCCCCCCCCCGTTATATACAATGTTTACATATTCACATATTCTGTTGTGCTGCAGCATGTAAGCATTTCATTGTCCTGTCCGGGACATATAACAATAAAACACTTTTGACACTTGACTCTTGAAATAAGGAGAGGAGTAATGGAACAATTGGGATTGTTCCATGGGAGCCAGAATGGACCTGATGGACTGAATAGCCTGCTGCGACATTTTAAGAAGATTGGTTTATCAAATCTGTTGAGTTAGCACACAGGATTACACATAGGAACATTTCAAAAAGAATGTATTATTTTGCAGTCGCATTAATTGTGAATAATTGACAACCCCAACAGAGAATGTAAATCCTTGCAGCTTGCCAGTTACAACTTGCTAACAGAAAAAAATGACCTATTTAATCCTCAGTATTTTTCATCCGTTAGCGGTCTTTATTCCTAACGTATAATACCATTCTTGTCAGTATGTATTGTATAGCAATCTCTTGTGTTTATTTTATTAAATGCCTTATGAAAATATAGATGTATTACATCACACTACCAAATCTAAAATTTAGACCATTAAATACTTTTGTCAAACATGGTTTTTCTTTCATAAAACTGTTGAATTGCCCAATATATAGTACATATAAAATCATGACTGGAATTGGTAAATTAATGAACTACTGAGATTTTCATCTCAATGCTCTGCTTGTGTATGATTTTTTTTTGTTGTAAAATGTTTTATAATTTACTACTTGCTTTCCTGATTAAAAAACAAATAGTTCACTCAGTAACTTTGACATTTACAAGCCACCAAAAGTTTGTAATGAAGAAAATACATTTTTTAAATATATAAATTAATATTTTTGGAGCATTCAGTGGAACTCTAATATATACTTTATTTAGTTCACCAATATAATATAATAGCCCTAATAATCTGACATATCATTCATTAGTCTGTAACATTAACTGGAGGTTCAGAACACAAACTGGGTGAGTGGCCCGAGCCAGAGGTTCAGAGTGTGGCTGAGACTGGGCTTGGCATGCGGAGCACCAGGCTCGGGAATGTCCAGAGTGCTTATATATTTCCCATTCCCTTCAAACTGGACAATTTATTATGCTATTGCATAATAGGCAAAAAAAAAACACTGGGGTGTTAAAATGAGTACATTCAATAATCCAGAAAGTCTACTAATTTTCACTAATGTCCCAAGGATGCCAGATTATCAAAGTTTTATTTATTCTGTGTAAATAAGAGGAAGAGATTTAATGGTTAATTTGGGATGCATCCATAACTTTTGTTTACTTTTATGTGTAGAAGGTCATTGGTAGCAGACTTCTCGAGTGATTGTTTCTGCCTTCATTGCCTGGAATGAATTATTATCTTTGATTGATTATGTAGATCCTCAGGCGTGCCCTCCTCCACACCCCCACACTGGAGTTAGTAAGATACCCAATTCTTTCTCTTTTATCCATGCCTGATTGACACGATGAGTGAATATTAACAGAATACAGCAGCAGACGTGTAAGCCATGCATCCTCCTCCTCTAACAAAAAATATTTATCGCAAATAATTCTCCATTTCCAAGAAATAATTAGACCAAGCTGATTAACTTTGAAAGTTTTATTCTGTTGCATAGCATCAGAAAGAATACAAAGCATGATTTGGAGTCTTTTCTGGAATAGAGTTGATCACAAAATGTTATGGTCTAACCTGTTTGCAACAAGGGGTTAGGCATTACAGGATAGGAGTGCACCACAGATAATAATGAAGCTCAAAATAGGAAGTAGGGACTGAGCATTCTGTTATACTTGTAACGTGTCCAAGTGATCATAGCAGCATGTTACGTATCCTGAATAGTAACAATATAAAATTAGTTATATTTACACTGTGAATTCTGCAACATTGTTGGCATTCCTAGTATCAAATTGTTAGTTATTCAGGTTTTGCAGGAAGTACTGACTGAATAAAGGCCTAAATTAGATAAACACGAGTAAAATTTCATTAACTGACAGCTCAACAAAAATACAATTTAGTTTCATTTTGTGTGTTTGATGAATGTTGAAAGTTGTATTTTAACAGGTACAAAATAACTACTAGATCATCGTAAAAACTCATTTATTGTTTATTGGCCTGTTACAGTTAAGAAAATAAAGTACACCATCAATCGGAAGATCTTGTTTGAATCTACTACACAGTGCATTCAGAAAGTATTCAGACCCCTTCACTTTTTCCACATTTTGTTTTGTTACAGCCTTCTTCTAAAATTGATTAAATTGATTACAATTTTTTATCATGTATCTACACACAATACCCCATAATAAAAAAGTGAAAAGAAGTTTAGAAATGTTTACAAAGTAATTAAAACAAAATAACTGAAATATCACATTTACATAAGTATTCAGACCCTTTACTCAGTGCTTTGTTGAGGCACCTTTGGCAGTGATTAAAGCCTCAAGTTTTCTTGGGTCTGGCGTTACAAACTTGGCACACCTGTATTTGGGTAATTTCTCCCATTCTTCTCTGCAGATCCTCTCAAGCACTGTCAGGTTGGATGGGGAGTGTCGATGCACAGCTATTTTCAGGTCCCTCCAGAGATGTTCGATCGGGTTCAAGTCCGGGATCTGGCTGGGCCACTCAAGGACATTCACAGACTTGTCACGAAGCCACTCCTGCTTTGTCTTGGCTGTGTGTTTAGGGTTGTTGTCCTTTTGGTAGGTGAACCTTCGCCCCAGTCTGAGGTCCAGAACACCCTGGAGCAGGTTTTCATCAAGGATCTCTCTGTACTTTGCTCCGTTCATCTTTCCTTCAATCCTGACTCCTGATCACTGAAAAACATCCCCACAGCATGATGTTGCCACCACCATGCTTCTCTGTAGGTATGGTTTTGGCCAGATGATGAACGGTGCCTGGTTTCCTCCAGACGTGACGCTTGCCATCCAGGCCAAAGAGTTCTATCTTGGTTTCATCAGACTAGAGAATCTTGTTTCTCATGCTCTGAGAGTCCTTTAGTGCCTTTTGGCAAACTCCAAGCGGACTGTCATGTACCTTTTATTGAGGAGTGGCTTCCATCTGGCCACTCTACCATAAAGGCCTGATTGGTGGAGTGCTGCAGATATAGTTGTCCTTCTTTAAGGTTATCCCATCTCCATAGAGGAACTCTGGAGCTCTGTCAGAATGACCATCGAGTTCTCGGTCACCTCTCTGACCAAGGTCCTTCTCCCCTGATTGCTCAGTTTGGTCGGGCAGTTAGCTCTATGAAGAGTCCTGGTGGTTCCAAAGTTCTTCCATTTAAGAATGACGGAGGCCACTGTGCTCTTCGGGACCTGCAATGCTGCGGATGTTGTTTTATACCCTTCCCCAGATCTGTGTCTTGACACAATCCTGTTTCGGAGGTCTACGGACAATTCCTTCATCTTCATGGCTTGGTTTTTGCTCTGGCATGCACTGTCAACTGTGGGACCTCATATAGACAGGTGTGTGCCTTTTCAAATCATGTCCAATCAATTTAATTTACCAATGGTGGACTCCAATCAAGTTGTAGAAACATCACAAGTATAATCAATGGAAACAGGATGAACCTAAGCTCAATTTTGAGTGTCATAGCAAAGGGTCTGAATACTTATGGAAATGTGATATTTCAGTTATTTCGTTTTAATTACTTTGCAAACATTTCTAAACACCTGTTTTAACTTTTCTATTATGGGGTATTGTGTGTAGATTGATGATTTTAAAAAAAGAAAAAAAAAAAGAAGAATTTCATCCATCTTAGAATAAGGCTGCAACAAAATGTGGAAAATGTGAAGGGGTCTGAATACTTTCTGAATGCACTATTGTGGAGTTTTTATCCTTTGTACATATTGACTTGTCTTAAACAATGCTGAAAAGATTTGCTAGTTAATGGTAAGGAGGGTTTATTTTTTACATGAAGCAGATTAACCTGTAATCAAACCTCACCGAGCTTTAGTTTAGTTTATTATTGTCACATGTACCGACCGAGGTACAGTGAAACGCTTTTTTGTGAGCTATCCAGTCAACAAAAAGACTACATGATTACAATCAAGCCATCCACAGTGTACAGATACAGGATAAAGAAAATGATGTTCAGTGTAAGGTAAAGTCAATTTAAAGATAGTCCGAGGGTCTCCAATGAGGTAGATGGTAGGTCAGTACCGCTCTCTAGTTGGTGATAGGATGGTTCAGTTACCTAATAACAGCTGGGAAGAATGTGTCCCTGATTCTGGAGGTATGCGTTTTCAAATACCACCGGGGTGAGACTTGTCCTTCATTATGCTGGTAGCTTTGCCGAGGCAGCGGTAAGTGTAGATGGAGTCAATGGAAGGGAGTTTGGTTTGCATGAAGGTCTGGGCTTGTGCATTTGATTTTAGATACTTGAATTGGTTTAATTCCCTATAAGCAGAAGATTAGACTTTGAAGTAAAAGTCTTCAATCCAAAATGCTTACCATCACGTTATGTATCTATTTACAATAAACTATGAAATTATTTCAAATTATTTTTTAACATAAAAATACAAACCTGGTATACAAAAGTATAGAGCACGTCAATGTGAAAAGTAACACTTTAATCATATCATCTAAGGAATTCTTGTTGCATGAAAAGATATGTTAAACATCTGACTGGCCAGCTGTAAAAACTGGTCACTGCATATTCTAATAACTGTGTTGTCTGCAACCTTAAATGATTAACATGTTCAAAGGTTAGTCTTTTGCTTTTTCTCTGGCATATCATGTGTCTTGACTGTGGGCTGTGTGTGTGTGTGGCAGGGCTGTCCTGGGGAGGAAGGGGCAAAGATTGGAGTGGTGGGTGTCTGGAAAGAGGTCATGCCAGAGCATTTGGCATCATGAGGGTTGGATATTTTGTTTGTGGGGATAAAGTAGGTGCAGATGTGGGAGGCATTTGGTTTGCTGGTTCGGAGGGGGAATGGTGGATACTGGAATGGGAGGGGATGCATTCAGAGAGAGTCTTGAGTGAGAACTGTAGCAAGTCTTGAACTTGAAGGGCATCTACCTGCAAGTAGTTCTGAGCAGTGGGTTTCCTCAGACTGGTCTGAAGAAGAGTCCTGATCTGAAACGTTCCCTGTCCATTCCTTCTCTAGATGCTGCCTGGCCCTGCTGAGGTACTCCAGCAATTTGTGTTTTATATCAAGATTCTAGCACCTGCAGTTTCTTGTGATCCCTTCAAGCCTCATCAGAGCTGGCAAAGCATAGTCACTGTGATGCAGGAAGCATTGATTCCAGATTGTAGAGCATCAGATTTCCCAAATGGCACTGTTGACTAGATAATAGATTTTGGTGAAATTGATTCAGGGATAAATATAGGCAGTACACTTTAGAGAACATCAACATTCTTCAAAGTAGGACCAAGACTTTTTTTTTTTTTAAACAAATCTCTGCATTTAACATCATGCATAAAAGAATCACCACCAATAATCTGCTGTTCCTCTGCATGTCAGTCGAGACAGTTTGCTTGCAATGCTGAACTGGGGCTTAACGCTGCAACCGTATCGTACGGACAAAGATGCTACCATTGAGAGAAAGATGGCAAACTATTGTTCAGATTGTGAGCCTGCCATTTCAATTATAACATTCATCTTGCCTTGAGAAATGGGAGCAACTTCCATTTGTATAGCATCTTTTCTCATAGAATTTTTGCTGCATCCTCAGGGTTTTTTCAAACAAAATTTGACAAGCATTATGCCAAATGTATGATAAATGGGTACGTTTTCAAGGAAATAAGAGAGAGAAGGATGAAGTAGTCTGGGGAAGGAATCTCAGAACCCAGCATCTTCAATAGTTCAATAATGCTTTATTTGTTACAAATGCAACTGCAGTGAAATTATTTTTGCATATATTACACATGCGGGTGCCACCATGTTTTGGTGCCATCATTCAAAGTCCGTTTGGCCCTCGCTCTTGATGTCTTTCGCAGTTAATGCAAGTGAAGTGATTTAAATTGAGTTCAAGGAGAGGCCGGAAGTGGTGGATCCTGCACATCACTGAGGGTTATAGGGCTGGAAGAGATTAGAGAGTTAAAGTCACAAAGGAATTTTAAAAACAGTTGAGGTTTTTAAAATTGCAGCATGGTTTAACTGCAATCCAATGTCGATCCATCCGCAAGCACGTGGATTGACTGAGATATGACTAGAGCAGGAGAAACCTACAGGTCTTGCTACTTTATGGAGAGTAGAATAAGGGAGGTCAGCTGGAAGTGTTTGACTGACCAAAGGTTGACGATGAGCATTTTGTCAGCAGCTAATTTGAGGGAGGGCTGAAGTCAGCCGCTGTTTGAAAGTAAAAATAGACCGTCTTTAGTTCTTTCGATGGGGAAGGTTATCTAAAACTCACCCTGGGATCAGTTTCAGGCAGGTGAAGGAAGAAAACTGGTTGCAATGGCCAGTGAAAAGAGCTTACATTGGGAACTGATGGCAGTCACTTTAATATTCTAAACATTGAACAACATTTATGCGCATCCATACTAGATGTTAGTTAAGCATATTGATTGACTTAAAAGTCACAGCATGGTAACAGGCCATTCCTCCCACAGGGTCCATGCCAGTCATTTATCACCCATTCGCTCAAGTTCTCTGCTATTCGACTTTCTCATCCACTCCCTACACAATTGCGGCATTTTATAGAGGGCAATTAACCTACAAACCCGAACATCTTTGGGACATGGTAAGAAACAGAAGCACCCAGAGGAAACTTGTACAATCACAGCAAGCGCATGCAAACTCCACATAGACAGCACCTGAGGTCAGGATCGAACCCGGTTCTCTGGTGTCGAGGCAGCCACTCTACTAGCTGTGTCAATTAGAGGTAGATGGTGTAGTCAATTGTGTGGAGGCTGCAGACAGGTCGAAGGATAAATGTGAATGTTACATTGTCACAATCAGAGAGGATGTCATTGAATGACTTTGAAATAGGTTTCCGAGGCTTTTAGATAGGCACATAGAATGCAAGGAATAGAAAAATATGGAGTATGTGCCAGCAGATGGGATCAGTTTATATCTAGGCATCACGTTCGGTACAAACATTGGGGGTTGAAGGGGCCAATCATATGCTGTATTGTTGTATGTTCTATAAGTTGCTTTGGTCCAATGGCACAGAGAGAAACCTGACAGGGATTGCTCAAATTTAGAAATCTGATTTAAAAAGATGGGCTCAAATTTAGAAGACTGCAATACTTTCTAATGTTGGAAAAGAAAGGTTAGAAATGGGGCAGAAATTTGTAAGATTGGAGGGATAAAGGGTAGTGGATGGCAATGGCATTCTGAAGGAGAAGGTAGTACAGGGTAGTGGTGAATGAAAGAGAGCTCTTCACAATAGAAGTTACTATTATAGGTGCCAGGAGAGGGTCAGCAAAATTTGCAAGAATAGAGTCCACGGGTCTTGTGGACAAGGTGAGCTAGGAGAGGGACTGAAGGGAGACTGGAAAGAAAAAAAATGTGCTCAGGGCTACAATTGTGGGGAATCCTCAATGGTTTGATTTAAGGGGCTAGCTTTTCAATGTGGTTTCCTAAAGCAAATTTAATTTTACGGGTAAAGAATATGCATGTGCGTGTACACAGTGGATAATCTAGTCCTCAAGATCTGAACATTGAATGCATGACAATCAATTGGATTATGATGTGAATAAGTGTTTTAAATTGGTGAAATGGAGCCCGTTTTCTACAATTGAACCTGGATGAAACGGCATCATCACATCATGGCCAGTCTCTGAATGTTTGCTTTTCATTGTTAGATAGGAAAGCTGTAAGATCAAAGTACGTTGGGGGTAAAACAATCCTCGCTGATAGTTGACTGGAAGATGCTCCAGCAATTGCTTAATGTTCTGCCTTGTGTTTCATAAATACTCTGTAATAGGTCGCAGGAATGTTATTAGTCAAAATGTGGCCCCAATTTGAAGTGAATAGATGAATAAAAGCTTGGACAGACTTGGATTTCAAGGAATGTCTTGAAGAGATAGAGGTAGAGAGTTTAGAGGAAATTTGAGTTTAAACCAAGACAGATGTGAAGATATGACTAATAATGGCCATGAAATCCATTGATCGGCATGGGGTTATCATTGGAGAAGTGCAACATGTGAACGTTGTTGAGCTGGAGAAGAAAATTGGAAAGATCTAGACTCGAGGAATTTGACTGAAAAGTTGAGTTTTTGTGTTCAGGGTTACCAGATGTAGAAACAATGTGGGTCAGCAGCCTACAAGAGTGCTGAATGAATGACCTTTGGAGTCCATTAGGATATGGCTACAGAGTTTGATGAGCTCAAGTTTGAAGGCTCATTAAGAGACCATTGGAATAAAGTCTAGAAGCTGCCAGAGCATAGATGAGCGCTTCAATACCAGATGAACTAAATTAGAGACAGTTAATGTGGTAGAATTAAAAAATTGATTATTTTTGAAGTGTCATCTTATCTCTGTTTTGTACACACAAATGATCATTCTTGTCTGTGACAATTTTATCCAAGATAATTTGCACCTGGAGAACTTTAGTCCGGTTTTCATATTCAGATCGTTCCATTTGCAGTTATATTTTGTTTAGCGTAAATATTTCTAGACCGTCTTTGGAGATAACATTTAAAAGACATTTGGATAGGTACATGGATAGGAAAGTTTTAGAGGGATATAGACCAAATGAGACCCGTTTGGTCCCTGTCACACGGGAGGCCTGGTCCCCCAACGCACCCCGTTCCCCAAGGCAATATTCCACCACTCGCCCGTTTCCCCAATGCAACCCGTTCCCCCAATGCAATATTTGACCACTTGCTCATAGCCCCCAATTGTACAGGGGCTGCTCATTTCCCCTTATTCACCCTCCCTCATTTTAAACCTTAAAAAAAATTCAGTGTACTGTGACTAAGAAAAATGTTGGTAGCAGGACTCTGTGTACTTGGATAGCAACGTTGTTGCGAGCAGGGCTATAATCCCATTGTGACGTCATAGCTGTAAGCACAGGGAAGACATTTTTCTCAAATTGGGGTTTTGTAAATCTAAAAATGTCAATAACGTGAAATATAACATCCATCTGAACGAAACATGACACAAAACAACCATATGACAATTGTGATTAAGGTGGTGCACAATATATTTGTGCTATCTTGTACTCTTTTGGCGTAGTTCCGGGAGCACATATGCATAGATAGATAGAAACAAGATGAGAGTATTAGTAATATACTAGACCAAGTTTGACCCGTTGGGGCCCCGTCCCCCACCACAATAATCCACCACTCACTCGTTCCCCCAATGCAACCCGTTTCCACACTCACCCGTTCCCCTAACGTAACCCGTTCCCCTAACGCAAGAATCCACCACTCATCCATAGCCCCCACGGGAGGCCTGGTCCCCCAACGCAACCCGTTCCCCAACGTAAGATTCCACCACTCACCCGTTCTCACAACGCAACCCGTTTCCCCAATGCAATATCCACCACTCACCCATAGCCCCCAACTGTGCAGGTAATTTTAAACTTAAAAAAAAAATGCAATTGCACTAAGCTTTAATGTGATGTTGGTGCCACCGACAGGGCCATCTTTTGTTATCCAAATCTAATCATTAAACATTGTTATGCTGGGTTAGGCTGGCAGATTTTTTCCCTGAAGGACATTTGCTGTGAAGGACTCAGTGTTCTGGGATAGAAACATTGTAGCTGGTAGGGCATTGTGACATCATAACTGCCTAACTGCCAGTGCAGATTTGAAGAAATCCAACTTTTAAATGTCACTTTAAAACTTTTTAAATTCCCCCACTACATCTCTCTCCTTACAACCATGTGAAAACACTCTCATAGCTTGTGTATTGGCAGCAGAGACCACATTGTGATGTCATTTTCAGTTTTCGGAATCTTCACGGCAACTTGTGTAAATGAGATCCCATTGTGATTGGTGGACTGTGAGATGCCATTTTGACATAATCACTGGAAGCTGCTGGAAAAGTCTCCGTCTCAAAGGTAGTTATTATTTTCAAAGTTGGCTTTTTAAAAACTTTAAATATCAATAACTCCTGAAATATAACATCAAATCTGAAGGATATTTGTAAGAACGACGACGGGAAAAGCTGAGTAAGGTTCTGCAAACATTTTTGGGCTATTGTGTTCCTTGAGATCGCTCGTACGCAGACAGACAGGCAGATGTCCATATAACCATATAACAATTACAGCACGGAAACAGGCCATCTCGACCCTTCTAGTCCGCGCCGAACACGTATTCTACCCTAGTCCCATATACCTGCGCTCAGACCATAACCCTCCATTCCTTTCCCGTCCATATAACTATCCAATTTATTTTTAAATGATAAAAACGAACCTGCCTCCACCACCTTCACTGGAAGCTCATTCCACACAGCCACCAATCTCTGAGTAAGTCTTGTCCAAACAAGACAAGACTTTTAGTGTAATAATAATAATAATAACAACTAGACCAAATGGCACCCGTTGGGCCCTGTCCCCCAAAGCGGGGGGGGGGGGGGGGGTGCGGCGTCGGCGTTCCTCCCGGAGAGGGTGGGGGAGGTGTGGGGGGTGCGGGTGGGTGGGGGGTTTGGTGGGGGAGGGGGGAACCGATGAGTGTTACCATTTCCCCCCCCCCCCCGATCGGCCATTCCCACTCCCTGCCTTGTGGCCAATCACCAGGATCGTGGGGCAGCAACCTCGTTACTGTTGGCAACGTCCCATTGTGATGTCATTGTGGCAGTTGACAGCTTGAGAGCTCATTGTGATTGGTGCAGTTTGAGTGGCATTGTGACATAATTACTGGAAGCTCCTGGAAAAAGGGCTATCTGTGAGATAGCGGTTTTGACTTTTTTTTAAACTTTAATTATGAATAACTTTTAAGATGAAGCATGACATCTGAAGTGAATCTGATTACGGCGTGGAGAGGAATCAGAAGTTAAGGAGCAGCCCCTTCACATATTAGTACAGTGGCAGCAACCTCGTTACCATTGGCAACATCGTATTGTAATGTCATTGTGGCAGATGGCAGCCAGCTTGAAAGGCCATTGTGATTGGTGCACTGTGAGAGGCATTGTGACATCATCACTGGAAGCTCTCTTTGAGAAGGCTGGAAGCTCTCTGTAAGAAGGTATTTTTTGCATTTTTTAAAACTTTAATCATGAATAACTTTTGAAATATAGCATTAAATGTGAAGCAAACCGACAAGGTGATCCCCCCCCCCCCCCCTCGATCGGCCCTCCCCACTCCCTGCTTTGCGCCCAAACACCAGGATCATGGGACCAAAATGCAACCAGAACTTCATGAGCAGCCCCTTCAGATATTGGTAGAGGGGCAGCAACCTCGTTACCATTGGCAACGTCCCATTGTGATGTCATTGCGGCAGTCGGCAGCCAGCTTGAGAGCCCATTGTGATTGGTGCACTGAGAGGCATTGTGACTTCATCACTATGAGAAGGCTGGAAGCTGTCTGTGAGAAGGCAGTTTGGGCTATTTTTAAAATTTCAACGATTAATAACTTTGGAAATATAGGTGGAAATGCGACGGGAAGATGTTTATCGCCACCATGGGAAAAATGTGAGTAGGATGTGTGAAAGTGGGAAGGCTGTGGCCTAGCATTTGGAAGAAGATAGGAAAACCAGATTGACACAGATGCATCATGGACACATCGTGGCACAAACAAGGCAAAGACTTCTAGTTACATAGAGATATCGACATAGATGGGCTAAAAGTGGGGCATGTAAGACGTGTGTAGATGCGGCATCTTGGTCGGCATGGGCAAGTTAGGCCAAAGGGCCTGTTTCCGTGCTAAATGTCTCTTGTAACATCTGGGCATGCGTTTCGGAGGTGTTCCTTTTAGGATTTGTAAACTAGTCGTATAAATTTGCAGGAAGATGGCAAACAGTAGATGTGTGGCACTTGATTATCCTTGTTTAAGTGCCATAAAGCATGGAGGTTTAAAAAGGATAAACCTACTCAAATTTTCTCAGATCTATTGCAAACACATCGGGTGAGTGGTTGAAATTGTTATCTATTCTCTTTTCCATGATCTTCCAAATATACAGCAAAATCATGGCTGTCCAAGATTATTCAAAAGCATTTTTAAGCAGATACTGGACAATAGGATACTAGCCAGTGGCGGACTGGCTAGGTTGTCAGCTTGCCCGATGGCAAGTGGGCCCCCTATATCAAGTGGGCCCCCTATATCAAGTGGGCCCCTGATGAAGTGGGCCCCCTTTGTCTCCTGGCAACCAATATTTTTAGACCCAGTCCGCCACTGATACTAGCTGTCCAAAATAAATCAAAGCGTTTATTGGTGGCGCAGTGGAAGAGTTGCTGCCTTACAGCGCCAGAGAACCCGGTTCCATCCTGAGTACGAGTGCCGATCTGTATGGAGTTTGTAAGTTCTTCCTGTGAACTGCATGTTTTTTTTCTGGGATCTCCAGTTTCCTCCCACAAAGATGTACAGGTTTGTAGTTGGCTTGGTATATTTGCAAAATGTTCCCAGTGTGTGTAGGATAGTGTTCATGCGTGGGATTCGCTGGTCGACGCAGACTCGCTTGGCCGAAGGGCCTGTTTCCATGCTGTATTTCTGAACTAAACTAAACTAAAACAATATTCCAGATGCCTTTGTGGTCCAATAGAATTGTTTCCCCAGTATCGGGGAAACTATTGGGCTGAAATATCAAGGTTAGCATTTGGCAAAGAGGTTAAGTAGATTATTTTCATTATTCCTTGCATTCTTTGGAAAAAAATATATTGGCATGTAACTGCAGAAAGCAAGTATTCATCAGTGAAGTGTATGCTTTGAAGAAACTGAATATCCATATTTACCAGTGCCAAATAAGAGAATACGTCATAGATGCGAGTAAGGCTCTAGTTAACAGGCATGGTTTTATTGGTTTGGACCTGCTGCGCATTGTTGTTGTTCATGGTCCCAATGTTTCCACACTTAACCTATGTTAACACAAAGAAGCTGTCTTGCAGGTTGGTGTAGTTCCCCATGGTAGTTACCTTCTGAGCTTTCAGCTACTGCGCCATTGCAGGGCTGCCAACATTGGGTGAGAGTTGAGAGTGAGAAATTGCGAGGGAGCGTAGCGACCGGGGGTGGGGGGGGGGGGGGGGGGGGGAGCTTTAGTATTTTTCAGCTTGAAATTGTGCAACCTGGTGCATACTGTAACGAGTCTTTTAACTTGCATTTGAATGCAACATTTATGCTTTAAATTGGATTAGGCATGAATAAGGTTAGGCTAAATTACATTCCTAATTACATTCCACAATAGAGCCAGGCTGATCAACAGGTGCAGCACATGAATGACTATATTCATGTATGGAAATCAGATTATATTCATGCTGTTATGCATATATATATATAGAGAACATTTCAGAGAAACAAAGCAAAAGTTGGACTTCCATCACTGTTCTGCACAAATAAATCAATCAACCTTGTTCAAGAAGGAACTGCAGATGCTGGAGAATCGAAGGTAGACAAAATTGCTGGAGAAACTCAACGGGTGCAGCAGCATCTATGGAGCGAAGGAAATAAGCAACGTTTCGGGCCGAAACCCTTTTCAGACGGTTTCAACCTTACCCTTCTTCAGACGGTTTCAACCTTACCCTTTGAATATAGAAACAAGACGAAAATGATGCCACATATTCAATCATATATGGTTCAATGAAATTAAGATATATATGTAAAAATATATATGGAAACAGGCCCTTCCCCCCACAAAGTCCACACCGACCAGCAATCTATCATACACCAATTCCATCCATCACGCCAGGGACAATTTACAGAAGCCAATTAACCTACAAACCTGCGCTTCTTTCGGATATGGGAGAAACCGGAATATCCAGAGAAAACCCATGTGGTAGTAAGGCAGCAACTCTACTGCTGCGCCACCGTGCCACACCATTAAATTATTTTTTCTGTAAACATTTTTTCTGTCATTCTAAGCCCATTCAGATATGCATAGAGTCAGAGTTATACAACATGTACATGGCTGGCCCAATTTGTCCATAATGATCAAGTGGGCATTCTGCGTGCCCAGGGACTGGCTGCCGTTCCCAGATCAGCTCGCGTCCCAAGGACTGGCTGCAGTTCTCAGGTCGGCTGCCCTGACTCCGCGAAAACGAATTGAAAATAAACGCGGTTTTTCGGGTTACGGGCCGGATTCGGCCCGTGTGCCGTAGGTTGCCGAACCCTGTCCTAGATGTTTGGCCTCATTGTGGTCCCCCCATGTTTTACAACTGATTCACCTGGTTAGTTCTATCTCCGGCTGCTTCATGTTGTCGGCGGCTGCACATCCAACCAAGAAAGAAGAAAATAGAAGAGATGCGACGTCACTCACAGCCGCCAACTGACGCGCTTCACCAGACCGCACAGATCGCTCTGATGTGGTGCAAAAGAGACAAACTGTGCAGGGACTGAAGACAGCGTGAGAATTCTGTCATCAGCATTAGAATTGGCTGAAATGCGTTGGCAGCCCTGTCTAAGGCCAGGATGTGACCGCACACGCACGCACACACACACACACACACACACACAGGGAGACAGACAGAGACACACACGGATACACACACACACACACACACACACACACACACACACACACACACACACACACACACACACACACACACACACACGGGGAGCCACACACACACACACACACACACAGGGAGACACACACACGGGGAGCCACACACACACACACACACACAGACACACAGGGAGACACACACACACACACACACAGGGAGACACACACACACAGGGAGACACAGACACACACATACAGGGAGACACACACACGGGGAACCACACACACACACACAGGGATACACATAGGGAGACACACACACGGGGAGCCACACACACACAAAGGGAGACAGACACGCACACACAGGGAGACAGGCACACACAGACAGACACACACACACTCAGGGAGACAGACACACACACACACACGCACACGCACACGGGGAGCCCCACACACACAGGGAGACACACACACACACACACACACACACACACACACACACAGAGACACACACACACACACACACAGAAACACACACACACACACACACACACACACACACACGGGGAGCCACACACACACACACAGGAAGACACAGAGACACACACGGGGAGGCACACACACACACACACACACACACACACAGACACACACGGGGAGACACACACACACACACAGGGATACACACACACGCACACAGACACAGAGAGACACACACACACACAGGGAGACACACGGGGAACCACACACACACACACACAGGGGGACACACGCACACACAGAGACACACACATAGGGAGACACACACACGGGGAGCCACACACACACGGGGAGACACACACACACACACACACACACAAGGAGACTCACACAGGGAGACAGACACACATACCTTTCCTCCCTCCCCCTCCCTCTTTCCTCCCCTTCCTTTCTCTTTCCTCCCCTTCCTCCCTCTTTCCTCCCCCCATCCCTCCCTCTTTCCTCCCCCCCATCCCTCCCTCTTTCCTCCCCTCCCTCTTTTTCCTCACGCTTCCTCTTTCTCCCCTTTCTCCTTCCCTTCCTTCATCCCCTTTCTACATCCCCTGTCTCTCTTTGCCTCCACCCCTCCCTTTTTTTTCTTTCTCTCTCTCTTTCTTTCGCCCCTCCTTCTCTCCTCCCTCTCTTTCCCCGGCCACCCAATGGGGAGTCTGGCGGGCACGATGTAGCGTGGATTGGCGGAGCTGGCGCTGCCAATCGAGTTAAAGGGCAAGGGGGAGGGAGGGAGCGAGGTTGCGAGGTTGCCGCGGCAGCCGGCAGCGCATAGCTCGCAGACGGCTCACAAAAGTGCTGACACCCGCAGACCGGGACCGACGTGCTTCCCAATCCGTGCAGATCGCTGTCATGCGGCGCAAAGAGACAAACTGTGCAGCAACGATCCTTTAGCTCCGCTATAGGATCTTTGCTGTGCAGGGACTGAAGACAGCCTGTCAGCGTGAGAATTCAGTCTTCAGCGTGAGGGCGTGAGAATTGGCTGGAATGCGTGAGTGTCACGCTCAAAGCGTGAGAGTTGGCAGCCCTGCCATTGTCACCTCTTTTAATAATTAAAAAAAAAAAAATACTCGCCATAGCATCCTCGATTCGACTGCAGTAAAATCTGCTGTGAAAATGAAAGAAAATAGATGAGATTTGAACCTAATAGAATTAGAATACACCAATAAAACAGAGACTAGGGCATTTGGGCATCCCTCCTGCAAAAGTCTAGGTCAGTGTCACTCGTGGCTCTGAGGCATCAGATTAGTCAGGTGCTAGTGGTCACAGCGTCTTGTACAGAGGTGCAGAACAGATGCAGGCTGTGATATTTTGGCTGTGTTGCTATGGACAAATATGGAGCACTGAAAAATGTGTCTGACTGGGGCAATGGGCAGAGAATCAATATCTCCTTTAATTTGCACTTCAACTACTGTAGGATTGTCCTTTGTTTTACTGTGAATGGAAAATTCAGGTTGTAGTTCAAAGGCCACATTACATGCAAACATAGACGCAGCAGCTGGACATCTGGGCAAATGTCAAACTACTGGAGGAACTCAGCAGGTCAGGCAGCATTGTGGCGGGAATTAGACAGATGACATTTTGTGTTGGGACTCTTCTTCGAACTGATGGAGGAGAAGAGAGTAAGTTGGTAGAGGGAGGTGAGGGGAAAGGGTGGTGTCTCTTGTTCCCCCAGCCCTTCTCGCCTCTTTCCAGCAGCTACATCCCTTCTACTCTTTAATCTGAAGAAGGGCTGAACGGAAACGTTACCTTTCATGTTCTAGGAGTAGTATTAGACTATTTGGCTCATCATGTCTACTTTGCTATTCAATCATAGGTGATCTACCTTTCCCTCTCAACCCCATTCTCCTGCCTTCTGCCTATAACCCCTGACACCCGTACTAATCAAGAATCTATCCATCTCTACCTTAAATATCCACTGACTTGGCCTCCACTGCCTTCTGTGGCACTGAACTCCACAGATTCACCACCCTCTGACGAAAGAATTTCCTCCTCATCTCCTGTTGTCCCATTCCCCTCCACATATGCTGCCTTATCCCCTGAGTTCTTCCAGCATTTTTTTAAATCTGCAGTCTCTTCTGCCTTCTGGGCAAACATCCGTCATGGAATCGGGCCCAGAAGTGCCTGTGCTGATTTCCCAATGGTCTCCCTTTGACCGGGGAATGGATTGCTAGCATGGTTTACTATACACAGCATGACGACTTTTGCACAAATCATGCATTTAAAAAAAAACACCCAGTTTCTTGGCAATGCGTCATTAATGTGCTATGATTACTTAATTTTAACTTGAATAGATTATGCAGTAAATATAACTTGGAATTTTGGCATGTAGTTCAAAAGAAAGCCTTGGAGATTTATGAAGATCATAAATAAGTATCCTTTATTGTCATTCAGACCTTTCGGTCTGAACGGAATTTGCCTAGTGGCATCACTGTTGGGAGCTATTGGGTTTTTTCTGGATTCTTCACACTTAACACTTCATAAATGACTTGATAATGTTTCTCAGATTTACTCATGTAAATCTTGGCTTTGCATCAAAAACTTGAGGTCATTGAAAGTTAAATCAATTTAGACTCAACACTAACACAATAGAGAGTGGCTGTGACTTTTAGTACAGGGATTAAAATTTTGGTGATACATATTCTATCAGACCATGATATTTCATTTCAATGCCATCTTTGAAAGGGACAAATGTGAAATAAGATAATAAAAGTAGTTAAGACTGGACAAGATTGCTAAAGAAGGTGAAAGCAAATTAGTGTTACTGAGTATGGACCAATGCAACTCTAAAAGAAAAAGTGTGTAAAAATGTAAAAACTACCACAGATCCTTGTAACTAGAAGAAAGACAGGAGCAACACAACTTTTTGCGAAACAAACTGTAAAGTGAACCATGGAGAGAAACTTGCAAGCGATATCAAACTCAGTCTTGATAATTGCATCCGGAGAAGGAAGCTGGTCGGAGTCGTCAAGGTAGTCTGAAAACTAGAACTGGTAATATTGTAGATGAAAATCAAGAAATGGTAGACATTTTTTTGTATCAGTATTTCAAGCAGCGAAAGAGGATGGCCTACATCCCGAGTAGACTAACTTCGAGTCTGGGAAGAACATTTGTAAACCTAAGTAAAATAATAGTATTGAAGAAAATAGTAAAGTTGTTCCCAAACCAGACGATTCCAGGGTTTTAAAGGAAAAACTGTTAATGCTGGGAACATTGCAGATACCATAATCTTTGAAAGGGCCCTCAAACAAAAATGACTCCATTATTCTGGAAAACTATGGATTCAGTGCTGCTCATGAAAGGAGATGTGGAAATGAGGACTTGTTAACTCAATTAATGTTAAATTGATGTCTATAATTAAGTATAGCATCTTAATGTCTTGATTTTCGGCTATTAAGCCTAGATGTAATTCGACCAGGTCATAACTTGGTGACTAAAGTGTCAAAGATATGCTGCAACAATGAGGTTCTCTTTAGACCATGGTTTGAATATTCTAAGCAATTTTAGGAGTCACATTTTGGGAAATATTTCTTGGCCTTGGAAGGAATGCAGTGTAGATTCACCAGTGCATACATGTTATTATAGACCAGTGACTTAAAAATGGGGATATTACTTCTATAATTATTTTGAGCCTCATCCAGAATTGGGATTGTGGTCTTAATAAGTCAGCAAGGCAGAAATTCCTCCTCCACTGCTAATGCTAAATATGCACCATCATAATGGAACTGAATTTCAGAAGTAGCGTGACATTTGCAGCTGCCACAATATCGTAAATTTGGTGCCATCAACGGAGGCAAGCAACATTCTGTCGGCACAGCTAGTTAGTCCTCAAATTTATTCTAGTGCTTTGATTTAACTTAAAATAGAAATTTGTGCCATTTACTAAAGGCAAAAAAAACAAATGTAAGTACCAATAATTAAACAGCTAGTTCAGTTGAACAATGTGTATCTTATGTGAGGGACTGGATTATCACTGTATAATTCTGACAATTATTGTTACTTTTTCTTTTTGACAGAGTGAAGAGAATAATATCTGAAGATTGTCAATCGTATTGCAACCGAAATGCCCTAGCGGTGTTTTTGGAGAAGAGCCAAGGTGCGTTAAAGTGTGACATTTTTTTACTTGTAGACTTTGACAGATCATAGAGCTAAATTTGAACTAATTCATAAAGACTGTGATATGATAAGAAAGATGTGTTGATTGCAGAACTTCTCAGACCCTCTGAATAACCCAATATGTACAACCTTTGATGGATTTTAATAATGACATAAACATGACAGTATTTCAGAAGAGGAAGGTTAGGTGACTTATGGGCCTGCCCCACTTTGCAGGAGACTATGCAGTTGCCACATGGTCGCAATTTGTTTGCGGGTGGTTGCCGGGAATCGCCTTCATGGTCATGAGGAGTTCTTGCATTCTGGGAACATGTTGAAAAATTTACAGCGACTAGTATGAAGCCGCCATGGAGAGTAGCGAGAATTCTCGAGCCGTAGGTGGGTCGCCAGGAGGTCCAAATGGGTTGCCAGGAGGTCGAAGGTTCTCGTAGGTTGTGGCCGGTGCTGACCGGTGAATTTCATTGGCTCATGGGGGAAAAAAAGGTAAGCAGTAGTTTTCAGAACCAAGGATAACCGATCGGTAATGTGAAATGTCCGCCGAGCTTCTCAGCCGTGTATCTCTGGCTTCTTAGGTTGGCCCCAACCCTTCTCTCCCCCCCCTCTTTTAAAGGACTTACTGTACACTTGTGCTTTAGCCGTCTTTTCACAGCGCCAACCTTCCTGTTCATCGTGGTGTGTGTCTGTTTCACCATGGCTTTGCACCGTGTGAATTATTTAGACAGCGTTCCCCCTGCTTGCCCTGTCCCCTGCCTGCATAACGGGCTGGCGAAGGAAACAATGTGTTTGTGTGTGTGTGTTCCACTCTGACAGTCGCCGTTCCAGTTGCCGGTTTTTCAGGCGACTGCCGGCATCTTGACAGTCGCCGGCAGTCTGCTGAAAAATCGCCTAAGTGGGACAGGCCCATTAGATTTATTTTTGAGTTATGAAATAGATGTTGACTTGCATCCTGCTTTTCAAATATCGCCATGGGATATTTTGGATCCACCTGACAGAGTAAATGGGAGGTCAGTTTGAGTCTCTGAAAGATAGCATCTATAATTTGTGGAGCAATTCCTCAGTATTGCACTGAATGGAAGTTCTGTTGCATGTGAGCAAATTTGATACAATTTGTGATCAAATTTTATTTCGTAGCTTTTTTAAACGTGGTATTTTGGCAGTCATCTTTTGCTATCTGAAACTAGTTGTAGCATGTTTGTTTCTCTTAATCATGATTATTTGCTATTTTCACTAAAGGGAATCTTATTTTATAATTTAGAAAATAAACCATTGGAATTTTAGTTACTCATCTGTTATTGATTGCGAAAGAATCAGTCTGATTAGACGCACTGAAGGGATTGCGTGGCTATCTTTCCAGCTACTGTGTTGGAAAGATGACAGAGGGTATAAGCTGCTACTTGTCTCCTTCAGTGTGTGGATTACTTTACTTTATTTTGGCAGTAGCTGGCATGTATGAAATACTCATAACAATGGAGCTTAGGTTCCAAATGAAGTTAATTTCTTTTTTCAAACTAAAATTTGGATTTTAAAACGTGTCAGAATAAGTCTAAATGAGCAGTTTCTTGGCCGAGTCTGATCATGTACAGTATACAATATACAGTAGTACTTTTTACAGCATTGGCCAATACACGTGACTTGGATTCTTAGGTGAAGAGTCTTCATTATAAACCTTAGAATCCTTTTCAAATTGATCACCATAATTACCAAGCTAAATCATTACATTGAGTGTGCACTCTGTTAACTTAAATATTATGAAAATCTGACGTGGTGGATATTCTTTCTTGACACCATCCATAAACAGCTGCACTCAGTGGATGATTTTTATTCATTCTTGGCTGAGTGACTGCTTCACCTTGGGGCAAAGTGAAATTGGCAAGGAGAGCGACCCCATGCTGCTAAGTGCGGTCCTTTTGGCTTGTATTAAGTGATTTTTTTTTAAAGGCAGTTATAGAGAGATCCAGGTGGTTTTACCATCTGGGCTAAAATGAGACCAGATGGAGAAGTGAAAGAAAGGGAATAAAAATCTAAGTAAAATTAGGAACGTAGAAATTAATTAGCTTAAATTTTTTTGTAAATACATACACCAGAGACATACACATTGCTAATGCTGGTGACATACAAATAGTAGAAAGAAAATCATGAGATTCAGTCCCAAGATTTAGATATTTTGCCTGTAGTAGGGAATTATCAGTTGTAAAGAGTAAAAGGCATTATGCCTGTTAATGACATTTCTTTTAGTTTAATACTGTCAATGATTAATTGGTACATTTTCAACCTTTAACAGTTTGCTTCCTTGAAATTTTAAGATTGTGGAAGTTAGAATGTTACAGTCCATTAAAACAGGCCATTCGGCTCAGCTTGCCCATGCTGACCAAGGTGCCCCATCTACATTAGTCCCATCTGCCGGCATTTGGTCCATATCCCTTTAGACCTTTCCTATCCATGTACCTGTCCGATGTGTTTTGAATGTTGTTATAGTTTCTGCCTCAACTACTTCCTATGGCAGCTCAATCCAAATACCCACCATCCTGTGTGTGTCTGTTAGTTTAAATTTGGATGGCGCAGTTGTTGAAACTGATTAAATTACATTACTTTTCCATTCTCAGTATGTGCAATATAGTAATAAGAGAGATTTCAATGTTAAAAGTAAGTGAAATGTATTCTAACAGTATAAACGAGTCACATCTGGCTAATACATTGTCACATAAAGCATTTTTTTTTTTAAACATACTCTGCAGCATATACTCACTGCATAATCTCAAATGTAAACGTAAGTACAAGTGAAATGGCTGGCTGAGGAATGAAATCAATTTGGGATGCTTACTATTGATATTTAAAATAACTTTTATGTTGCAAACCATTTATTGAACAATTTTCAACACTATTCATTTTCAGTGATGGATCATAAGATCGTAAGAGATAGGAGCAGAATTAGGCCATTCAGCCCATTAAGTCTACTCCACAGATCCCTATTCTCTGTTTTATTGGTATATTCTAATTCTATTAGGTTCAAATGTGGTGTGTTTCAATTGATATGGCGTATATAGAGAGACATTTTATAATAGATTCTTTGAACAGCACTTCATGTATTGATTTTATGTTTGCGACTAAGGAAAGCAATGGGACTATAATATTACTGTGTAAAAGAAGTGCTCTTTCAGTTAAAGGCAACAGCATTTGGTTATTGGGTCCAATGTATATGCTGTGTCAAACTATTTCACAATCAGCAAACTAGTGGGCAAATGGTCCTGTGATCGCCATCTAATGGCCGCGGGACACTTACCATCGCCCGCCGGGGGCTTTGACTCTGACATCGGGAGGAGAATGAGGAGTGCAGGGGAGAGATAAGACTTTGCCTTCCATCACAGTGAGGAGGAGATTCACTGTGATGGATGTTTGTAAATTGTGTTGTGTCTTGGTTCTTTTTCTTGTGTGTATGACTGCAGAAACCAAATTTTGTTTGAACCTCAATGAGGTTCAAATGACACAAATAAATTGTATTGTATTGTATTGTATCTAGTTTAGTTTAGAGATACAGCACGAAACAGGCCATTCGGCCAGGATTCCCCGCACGCTAACACTATCCAACAAACTAGGACAATTTACAATTTTACTGAAGCCAATTATCCTACAAACCTGTACGTATTTGGAATGTGGGAGGAAACCGGAGCACCTGGAGAAAACTCACGGGGAGAACATAAAAACTCTCTGTATACAGACAGCACCTGGAGTTTAGATCAAATCCAGGTACCTGGCGCTATGGTAGCAACTCGACCACTCTGCTACCTCTGAGCTACTGTGCCTCACCATGTGCAGGAAATGTAAAAATTGTTGAAAGTAGATATTTTGAAAATTTGCACAATGGTTATCAAAAGGGCAGGAGTGCACATAAATGCCTTCTTGCACAATCTCCAATAATGTAATGGTGCATTATTGGAGCAACTTTGGATGCTCTAAAGGTGCTCCAATTTTAGAAGGAACCTTTCGAAGGAGTTTAACTTTTAAAAGGAGCTGAAGTTTCCCTCTAAACCTTTAGAAGGAGCGGAACAGCACGGAGCTCAGAAATGGCAGGGAGTATTTATTTCATAAGTGTGGCACCATATGAGCATCTAAAATTTACAAATGCTTCCTGATCTTCATTGGATTCCCATTGATTAATCCTTAGTCAGATACATCCTGGCAATAGTTTTGACTGGGTTTTAACGCTCCTAGCTTAAAAACCTATCAATCTGTTTTGAATGTACTTATTGATTGATTTAATGGAATCCATTATGGAGAAATGACTTATTTTCTCAGATCTAAATAACAGAACCCTCATTGAGTCTGCATCGCAGTTCTTTTATTCGAGCACAGGAAGCGATCGCTTGCATCTTCCTCAGATCTCCAAGAATCCTTGTTTCAAGGGGACTACCTCATTTTCCTAGTCTCTTACATCATTCTTCACTTTTCCTGTAGGACAGACCTCTCAGATCAGGAATCAATCAAATTGATATTCACTGCATTTAATCATCTTAAACTTTTCAAACATAGCCTCATCAAAATGCTGTATAAATGCAGGAAAAAAATATTTTCCTCTGCATTCCATTTTTATGGCAATTAAGGCTAACCTGCTATTTGCCTTTCTAACTGTTTGCTACATCCTCTCTACTATTTTTATACTAGGAAATCCCAAATCCGTCGACATATCCAAAGACCTTGCTAATTTCTCAACATCTCTTAAATCTGCTTTTCTAATCTGCTAAAGTGGATAATTGCATTTTCTCAATTTATAATTGAATTGCCTAATTACTTAACTCATTTATTCCTTTGCAGCTAATCTGTGTTCCTCTTGCAAATTATTTTCCCCACATTGTTGCTTTTCATTCGGCAACTTGGAAATTTTACACTATATTACACCAAGCCAGCGATATAAATTTCAAATAGCTGAAGCCTGAACACTCTTCCTCCCCCTCCATTATTTGCTACCTTCCAACTGGAATACAGGCCATTAATTCCGCATTTATAATTGCCGATCAATAACTAATTTTCAGTCCATTGCAATATGTCATCCCCAAGTCATTGGGTCCTAATGTTGTACGCCTGCCTCCTGAGGGATATTTAAAAAAACAGTTCAAACATATTTAAATAATGAAAAGCTATTTTTAAAAAATCACATTTTAGGATGAAAACCATAAAATGCTAAAAGCATAATTAACTAGCCAATAATGTAAAATAATTCAAACCCTTACCTCCACTTGCATTTATCCACAGTGTTGGCAACACCATTCAATTAACTGGGGTCATTATCTGTGTGCCAGCCAGTCACAAGATACTGGTGAGGAATCAGATGCAATCGTTTTCACGGCCCACCCAGCCCCTCGCAGCAAAGAGGTCAGAAATGCTGGCATCTGACTGCATGTTGTTTTGGATTCCACATTTGGTGGAGCATGCGCAGATGTCCTAAATAAACCGAGTCACGGACATTTGGAACAGCTGGATGTGAACCTACATTAGTGGAATATATTAAGCCCATAAAAATCGTGAGGGAAGGAAATGTGGACAGGATAAAAATATAATGCAATGATACCGAGACTGCTGGCAGTGACACTAAGAAGTTGCTATATCCATGGAGGGATATTCCTGATCCCTGATATCCCTAACCCGGGTTCGATTGCCCCTCTAGCCCACAATCCACTCACTATTTCTGGCTATACACCTGCTATTGATGTTTCATTGCTTGCCAGAATTGGCATTAAATTCAATCCGTTTCATGGCAAACAGAATTCATTGGCCAACACAAGAAGGTACTGTGCGAACATGATATATTTATCAACTCTTCCACTAAAACACGGCCAATTTAATGTGACACGCATTTGTTGATAATAAGTTGATAACAAGGACTTGTTGAATTGAGTCTGATAAATAATTGTATCCATTGTTTTAGGCATCATTCTGCATTGGCTAATAATATTAGAAGCATTTATGAAGTAGTGTTGGTGTAAGCAGCTGACAATGCATGTTTGTTAACAACAGATCAAATGTTATGTGGGAACCATTCACTGGATATAACTCTGCATGGAAAAAAGCTCATACATTTTTACAATTGAATTTGCAACTGATTTCTGAACCTGCACTTTGATTTTGAAGTTGGATATGTTAGCAGTCCACAAGCATGTTCCACGTCTTGAATGCCTTTGAAAAAAATGTAATGGTTAAATTTGGTTTCATCTGTACTTTCTGTTCATTTTTTATTGTGTGACAGACTATTGGCAGCAGAACTAGTTCAGTGATTGTTACCTCTTGGAATTTGCCTGAATTACAGTAGATGCAAGTCACACACTGAAACTGTTAAGGTTCATATTCCACCTCATGAAATATTGGGACACAAGTGCATGTGCTATCACTTGCGGTACACCTTATGTTATATTAATGGCTTCAACCAGTGGCAGATATGTGCAAATGTGTTGTGGATATTCAACTCCTGTTTTAATTTGCTGAAGCATCCATGAATCACGTTTACACATGTGTTCCAATCAAAATGGTCAACGAATTTCCATTAGCAATAAATCAAAAGTGGATTACCATTAAAGGTGGAGTGCGAAAGAAAAGGGCGTTCATTAGTAATGACATTGAATGGCGGTACCATCATCAGTAGTCTGGGAAATAATTCCATGTGGCTACAGCAGTAGTTTGGAGACTGTATCCTGCTAGTAGTGATTGATGATTTACAAAGCAGAAGTCAAGTGACACGTGCAGCTCAAACATCAAAGCTCACCACAATCCAGGGCAAAGCAACTTAACACACCATATACCATGTTAAGCATTCTTTCCATCCACCACCCAGAACAGTGTGGCTGCAGTAATTGCAGTAGAGAAAATGTCCTGTTTCATTTACTCGCTCAGATTACTTTGATGGTAATCTGATGAATAAGAGGTGCCCGGGACCATCAGAATCTTAAGGCTCCCTTAATTGTACACTACCCTGACCGGAAAATACAGTACCCTTGATTGCCGGGTTTAATTTGTGGAACTTCCACCGCAATAGTCTTGTTGGACATGTATCAGAAGGACTATTGACAATTAAAAAGGCAGATCATTGCCCCTCTATATAGGCAATTAGGAATAAGCAATACATGCCAGTGGATCAGCATCCTGTAGGATGAATGGAAACAAAATGACCTTTCACCTGCTATCTTATGTGATTGAAGCAAGATTAAATTTTTTGACACGTTATGCCATAAAATACCAAACATTTACTCAGGACTTTTTCAAAAGTTTTCTTTCTCTTTGTGGTTCTGGGTCTTATGAGATAATGATATCATAATCGAGCTAGACTCCAGTACAATAGGTAGGGCAAAGGGAAACATAGAGTGCAGAATCGAGTTCTTGGCATTGGAGCACACCATGCTACAATGTACAGAGGGATATGTGCATGCTGGTTAAGGAGATGCAAAAAGTCAATTTGCATGCATAATACGTAATTACTAAGGCATATTTTATATTGCCCTCTATTGATAGGTATTGGAGTTCATAAGTAAGGATGTCATACTGAGAATGTACTTGGCTTTGGTAAAGACCACATTTGGAGCAGTGTATGCAGTTTTGAGCTGAGTAAAGAAATTTATATTGCTCTTCATTGCAGTTTAGAATTTTGAGATTGTGGGGTAGCCCTACGAGTAGCAATTAACAAAGATTGATCTCTGCTCCCTGGAGTTTGTAAGAATGAAAGTTGATCTCAGCTCTCACAAGGTTCTGCGAGGGATTGATAGATTGAATGTAGAAAGACCAGATTTGGTGGATATAACCTCGGGCTGAAAGGCCAGCCGGGTGGGATTGCAAGAACAAAGTGTTAGTTCTTTACCTCTAAATAACACTGAGTGACTTTAGTCTAGTTTATTATTATCATATGCACAGAGGTACAGTGAAAAGTTTTTTGTTGCTTGCTATCCGGTCTGCAAAATGACTGTACATGATTACAATCAAGCCGCCCACAGGGTACAGTTACAGGATATTGGGTATTTTGATTAGTACAAGATAAAGTCCAGTAAAGTCTGATTAAAGATACCTCTATGGTCTCCAATGAGGTAGATGGGAGCTCAGGACTGCTCTCTAGTCATTAAAGATATTCAGTGTTCAGTCTTTTTTTAAATTCTGCGAATCTGACAATGTGGTGATAGGAAGGGAAAATGGTCGAAGATTGGCCATGAATGAATGAATGAATACGTTTATTGGCCAAGTATTCACATACAAGGAATTTGCCTTGGTGCTCTGCCCACAAGTAACAACATGACATACAGTGACAGTTAGGAATGACACTAAACATTAAACATTAATAATAAAACATTATTGATTAAACATGTGAATTAAATAAAATACCAGAGCAAAAGGAGGCTACAGATTTTTGGTTATTGAGTGGAGCTACTACACGTGGAATAAAGCTGTATTTATGTCTGGCTGTGGCAGCTTTGACAGTCCGGATCGCCTTCCAGAGGGAAGTGATTCAAAGAGTTTGTGGCCAGGGTGAGAGGGGTCAGAGATGATCTTACCCGCTCGCTTCCTGGCCCTTGCAATGTATGAATCAGATTGAATGACCAAGTAGACATGAAGGTCCACACGATCTATCCTATTTTCTTTTATTTGTTCTGGTGGCTGGAGAGAGAGAGCAGGTACTATCTTTGGATCTGTCTGTGTTATCACTAGAAAAGAAAAATGAATATTTGCAAAATGCAAGTGTGCTTGCTCATTCTAAATCCTGCCTCTCCCTATTCTCTATTGTGAAATATTTGTGGCAAATAATTCTCCCACCGCAGGGTCAGAAGCAAATTCAAAATGTGAATTGCTGCTGTTTCTGAGATATCTTTGAAATCAAATCAATATTATGTTCAGCCTGCTCTTACCGGAAACAGATGGAAGATACAATAAGGGAGCCCAACATGAATAAAACTGAGGCAGTTGCCAACAAGGCAAGATTTTGTTATAATTTGTAATGTGCTCTGTGGTTATGGTTAACTGTATAGTAACAGCATGTATAATTAAATTCACACCAACAATTTAATATTTGCATTCCCATGAACTAGTTGTACAATTATTCCATTCAGAGGAAAGAGCAGAATATTACATATGCATAGAATGGTCTATAAACATTAATGGCAATTGCAAACTGATTTGGTTAGGGTGCTGTACACCAGTTTTTGATTGCTGCAGCAGCTGCACTATAATAGTTTCTGAAGGTCTAGTGTATTACATAGAGGAAGGTCGACCTCTTATGGATTTTTTTAAAGCATTTATTTACTTTTAAGGAACCTTTCAAAAATGTACCATTTATGAGGAACTTACTTAGATTTTAGAGGGGAGTTATACCCTTCCCTTCCATTGCACCATTTATCCCTATGTGCCTTAATTTATTTTGTGGCCAAAATACTACCAATCTCAATCTTGAATACTTTTTGACCAAGCACCTCCACCTCATTCATTTTGAGATTGATTGAACGATACAGCATGAAAATAGGCTTTTGGCCCACTGAGTCCACACAGACCATCAATTAGTGTAGGAAGGAACTACAAATGCTGGTTACACCAAAGATCGACACAAAATGCTGGAGTAACTCAGTGGGTCAGGCAGCATCTCTGGAGAGAAGGAATGGGTAAAGTTTTGGGTCAAAACCCCTCTTCAGAAGAAGTCTGAAGCGTCTTGACTTTAAACGTCACCCATTTCTTCTTTCCAGAGATGCTGCCTGTCTCACTGAATTACAACAACATTTTGTGTCTCTTCAGACCATTGATCACCTCTTCACACACAAGTTCTATGTTATCTCACCTGCTCATTCGCTCTGTACACATTACGGGGGCAATTTACAGAGGCCAATTAACCAACAAACCCACACACCTTTGGCATTAATAGATCTTTGAAGAAATGTGCCTCACCTTCTAATCAAATTGCAATGCTTATCCCGAGACGGTGCTCTCCACAACTGTGCATCTCTCTGCATCTATGGTGTCAAGTTCTCTTTTGGTAAATCTGCTGCATTATTCGCCAGGGACACAAGGTACAAACATCAAAACAACACATGAGAAATTCAACATCATTCAGGTTAAAAGAACCTTCGCCACCCCCCCACCCCCAACCCAGCCTGCCCCACAACATCACCATAAGGGGAGTAGGGTTGCCCACTTACACTGATGTAATAGGTATTTTAATGTTCTCCTAACATTTACCATATGAACTGCAGCGTTTTATGAGGGCAGGTCACCTCCACCATCTTAAGACAATTAGAGAAGGCTAATTTATGACCAACACAAATGTCTTCAATTTGCAAGGTCTTGGTTTAATGCCTTATTTAAAAAATAGTACATTCAGCTGTGAGAAACCTCTTTAGCACTTCATTGAAGTTTCTGCCTATTGGTACTATTGAAGGAGCAGGAACTCTTATTGGAAACATTGAAGGAAAGCAAATTAGTTATTACTACTACTTGCATCCTGAGATCATGCATTTTAATATATCACAATAAGCACCCAGGTTTTCATTTCTGAAATGCTATGTTAATTGTTTTTTTTTCAGTTTGGGTGCCAGTAGAAAAGCTATATTGACCACAGAACTTAATGGATGGTGGAAGAAAAGTAATGAACAGCTTCTTAAATGTTTTTTGATGAACTATGGATTAGGGGAGGTTCATATATACCATTGTATCAGTTTGAACGGCCAATGTGATAACAACAACGAGACAAAAGTTGGTGCTCAAATCATTTTTTAAGTTTACAGATAGAAAATAACCCTCAGAATGAGAGTTGGTAGAACTGTGGTCCTGCAAAAACTTGCCTTCTGGCGAGGAATAGAAGAGTGGATAAGGGGGGAAAAATCTGTGTTTTTTCACTTTGGGGAATGACCTTTTCTTGTGTAATGTTTGCTTGACTGAGTTTGTCTGTGGACAAGTCTAACACGTTGGATTTATCCCAAAGCAATTGTCTACTATGGATTATGTGCGCAAGTGTGTCAGAAAATATTTTTAGTTTGGGAAGAACACCCGAGTAACGTATCCACTTAACTGGGACTGATTGCTTAAGCTCAGCATTAATGTGAATTAAAATGCAATCTACAGTCTTCTATTTTGTCCAATGTGTTGGATGGGTGCTTCCAAGTCCTTTTCAAGTCAAGTCAAGAGAGTTTATTTTCATGTGTCCCAGATAGGACAATGAAATTCTTGCTTTGCTTCAGCACAATAGAATATAGTAGGCATGAATACAGAACATATCAGTGAGTCCATATACCATTACATAAATATATACACACATCAATAAATAAGCAGATAAAGTGCAAATAAACAGATAATGGTCTATTAATGTTCAGAGATTTGTTTCAGTTGAGTTTAATAGCCTGATGGCTGTGGGGAAGTGGCTATTTCTGAACCTGGACGTTACAGTCTTCAGGCTCCTGTACCTTCTACCTGAAGGCAGCGGAGAGATGAGTGTGTGGCCAGGATGAATTGAATTGAATGAATTGAATGAATTGAATCCTTTATTTGTCATTCAGACCTTTCGGTCTGAACGAAATGTCGTTGCCTGCAGCCATACATGTAATAATAAACAACACACAATAAACACAAATTAACATCCACCACAGTGAGTTCACCAAGCACCTCCTCACTGTGATAGAGGCAAAAGTCTTAGGGTTACTGTCTCTTCCCTCCTCTTCTCCCTCTGCGCTGAGGCGATACCCCACCGGGCGATGGTAAGTCAGTCCCGCGGTTCAAGCTCCGCGGCCCGGGGGTGGTCGAAGCTGCCGCCCTCCAGTCCAGCGGACGCAGCTGCTGCCACGGGAGCTCCGGAAAACAGGCACCAGCCTGAGACCCGCGAGCTCCCGACGATGTCGTCCACTGGTCCACGGCCGAGCCCCGGATTCAGGTCGCCGCCGCCAGAACGCCGCCTCAGCCACCGGAGCACCGTCTCCGCCCCGCACCGGGCCGCCCACACGGGAGCGTCTCAGCCCCGCACCGGGCCGCCCACACGGGAGCGCCTACCAGCCGGGAGCCGGGCCGCCCACACGGGAGCGCCTTCTAGCCAGGAGCCGGGTCGCCCTCACGGGAGTGTCTCAGCCCCGCGCCGTCCGCCCTCACCAGAGCGCCGAGTCGTGCCGCTGCCTGAACGCCACCGCAGCTCGGAGACGGCCAGCCTCGCGTTGGTGAGTCCTGGCTGGCTCAACCTCCGGAGCCTCGAGGTCGGTCGCAGGTTGGAGGCCGCCAGCTCCGCCATTAGGCCTCAGCTCAGACGGGGAAGAGAAGGGGGATACGACAAAAAAGTCGCATTCCCCCGAAGGGAGAGACAGAAAGCCCTGTTTCAGCCACCCCCCCCCCCCCCCCCCCACACATAACACAACCTAATAACCAAAAGTTTAACTGAACAAGACCAAAAGAAAACAACACAAAAAAGCAAAAACAGACAGACTGCAGGCGAGCCGCAGCCGTTTCACAGCGCCGCCACTTCCGGATGGTGTGGGTCCTTGATGATGCTGCCAGCCTTTTTGAGGCAGCGACTGTGATAGATCCCCTCGATGGTAGGGAGGTCAGAGCCGATGATGGATTGGGCAGTGTTTACTACTTTTTGTAGTCTTTTCCGCTCCTGGGCGTTCAAGTTGCTGAACCAAGCCACGATGCAACTGGTCAGCATGCTCTCTACTGTGCACCTGTAGAAGTTAGAGAGAGTCCCCCTTGACATACCTACTCTCCGTAATCTTCTCAGGAAGTAGTTGCTGATGTGCTTTCTTAATAATTGCATCAGTGTTCTCGGACCAGGAGAGATCTTCAGAAAAATGCATGCGCAGGAATTTGAAGCTCTTGACCCTCTCCATCATCGACCCGTTGATATAAACGGGATTGTGGGTCCCCATCCTACCCCTTCCATAGTCGACAATCAGTTCCTTGGTTTTGCTGGTGTTGAGGACCAGGTTATTGTGCTGGCACCATTTGGTCAGTTGGTCGATCTCACTTCTATACTCTGACTCGTCCCTGTCAGTGTACGTCCCACAACAGTGGTGTCGTCAGTGAACTTGATGATGGTGTTCGCACTATGACCAGCTACGCAGTCATGAGTATAGAGTGAGTACAGCAGGGGACTGAGCACGCAGCCTTGAGGTGCTCCCGTGCTGATTGTTATCGAGGCTGAAACATTTCCACCAATACGAACAGTCTGTGGTCTTTGAATGAGGAAGTCGAGGATCCAATTGCAGAGGGATGCGCAGAGACCTAGATCTGAGAGCTTGGTAACCAGCTTGGAGGGGATGATTGTATTAAATGCCGAGCTGTAATCAATGAATAACAGCCTGACATATGAGTTTTTGTTGTCAAAGTGGTCCAGAGCGGAGTGGAGAGCCAGCGAGATCGCATCCATAATTCAGATAAGCAAAATCAAAAATGACTGAAGGCTTCATACCAAATCGTGTATGACATCGTAACATAATAAGTATCCTTTATGGCATTTGAGCCAAAATGTTTTTGCTATGTTTATCTCTGCATAAAGATAAGGAAATCTAGAGGTAACATTTTTGAACTAGGTCCGTTTTTCCTTTTGATGTCCTTGAAACTTTGTATTCATAAGACACATCGTATTTCCAAATATGCCACAAAGTGTGAAGAAGCCTTAAGGAAGGATTTTGTTACCGTTACCATAACTCCTTGCCGTTTAAGTGGTGCTCCAAGGCATTTTATTTATGTACTTTATTTTACAGGAGCTCAGTCTAATATTGCGATTGACAAAACAATGTCAACAGTGAAGATTTTTTTCAGTGCTTTACCAAAGTTTCAGCTTACATGCTCAAAACATAGAACCTGAAACTTAACTATAGCCCATGAAAGCATTAAAATAAATGACCTTCCAGTATCTTATCCAAGGCACTGGTCGTGAGCATATAGGGAGGGGCATTAGGTGTGACACTTGCCTGATAATGTCCAGTATTCTTGGAAATTCTGGACAACTTTCTCCTTTTACATTGTCTATTATAGCACAGGAATGGTGGATGAAAGCTACTAACCGGTACCTTAAAAAGCCAAAACTGGAATTCAGAGAAAAAACATTTATCTTTTGTTTCAAATGCCTTCATGCTTGCATTGGTAATGCTCCCTCCAATTGCACAGAACTAAAGACTTGCATCACCTCTTCTGTCATTCTCGTGTGGTCCTATTCTAATTCTCCTTCCTTTCTTATCTCCATTTAGGGGATAGACAAAAATCAGACCAAACTTTTTAAGTTGCAGGAACGAGGGAAGGGTGTGAGAACAAAGGGAATGTCAGTGACAAGGTGAAAGTCACATGGGAGGTGGTGCCAACTGAGGGCACGTGATGTATAATTTTTATTGAGATGAAGTGAAAACAAAGAAAAATGGAATTGAGATGCAAGATCCAGCAGAAGCTGGAAATCTGAAATAATAATGGAGAACGCAGAAACAATGTCGTCAGATATTTTGAGGAAAGTGGAATGTTGGGTTGGTGAGCTTTGATTAAGGTTGGTGAATTGTGGTCAAATTAGAAAGGCTGATTGTGTGCAATTGTGGAATTCAGTGAGAAATGTTGAGATTTGCAAAGTGCCCGACTGCAAGATGAGGTAATGCTCTATGAGCTTGTGTTGGGCTTGACAAGAAAAGTGCAAGAGGTCAAAGACTGAGGGGTCAGAGTGGGAGGTAAAGTGACCAGGGCCACCTTTACCAAATGAAGGGAGATATTCAGTAAAACAGCCACCCAGCCTGCTTTGGTTTCTCCTGTGTAGAGGAAAACCCTAACTTTTGAAATACATGGTACAACCCTTGCACCGTTCCTTGTTGGGGAGGCCTTCTGTCATCTTTTCTGGTACATTTGGGGGAGTATCATTTTTTTCAGATCCCTGCATTGGTACAAAACTCATCCATGCAAACAAATTTCACTCGTATTCAAATATTTTCGGATAGTTCATTTCATACTCTATCTCTCACCTTTTATTCTTTATTAACTTCCTATCTCTACCTTGGGGGTGGGGAGGAGGGAGGTTGTTGATCAATATCCTTAGCAATCTTCATGCCTCCTCCTCCCACCTACAGCTTCAGTCCACCAACCATCAGGCTCTTAAACACAGCACAGCATTAACCTCAGCAACTACGGACTTCTAGCGATTGCATTTGGTTGCACTCAGGACTGTGATTTTTGCAATGGAGTTATAGTTATTAATTTATTGAATTACTGAAAATTATTTTATCTGTATACATTGTGTTTTGGGGCCTGTTAAACTGTTGCAAATAATATTTTCATTGTTCGGTGTGTGCAAATGAGAATTAAACACTCTTAACCCAGCTTTTCATATGGACGCCATTCTAAATTTCCAGTTCCACTGGCTCATTAATGGGTTTTTTGATTAAACAAAAAAGCACCTTCCATACCAGCATCTCATATATCTTCATTTTTCCTTCACTGCGGTTTTACTTTTTCCAATGGCATCAGTTCCATTCCGCACGTGTTCTTTCTTAATTTTCACCCATCTATTCTAGACTAAATACTGGCACCAGACATTACAGTTTCCAGCAGATTCGGCAGCGTCTCCGGATATAGAACACTTTCTTTTATCTTCCATTTGTTGCATTTTGCAAGGTGTAATCTTTATAATTAATGCCCTCTTATAATGGCTTTGTTCTTATTTTTCTCTACTTGGTTTTCATTGTCAGCCTCTGTTTCCTTTCCACGTTTTAGCAATCTAAAATATACTCCCATCGAGTAAAGATTCTGAATTGTATATCAATAGTCTGAATGCTGGAAATCTGAAATTTAAAAAAACTTAAAAATCTGGATTAAACTCAGCAGGTCAGGCAATATTTGTGGAAAGAGAAATTGTCTTCATGCTTGAGGTCAAAGGCCCTTTTGGCGGAATTGAGAAAGAGAAAGTTTGTTTTCACTTGTGTAGCGTTTTAGAGAAATGGGTGGACAAAGGGAATACCTATGACAGGATGAGGTCTAAGTTCCCTCCACCATGTTCAGAATTTGTGTATATCTGCACACAAATGTGGTCTGCTCTGCACTTGGGAAACCAAGAAATACGCAAATAAAATCTAATTTCACTCTAAACCATTTTATTCTGTCATTCCACGATTTTCCCCCTCCAACATTACCGCCGATATTCTACCTGCTGTTCACGAGGGGCAATTTGCAGCGACCAATTAACCTGTCTACATGTGTTTGTTTGTGTTGCGGGAGGAAACTAGAACACCCAGAGGAGCATGCAAACTCCACACAGACAGTACTGGAGGTCAGGTTTGAATCTGGGTTTATGGAGCTGAGAGGTGGGTGCTTTACTAATGCACAACTGTGCCACCTGGTCAAATAGAAAATCGAGAAAGTGAACCTCATCCAGGCTCTAACTTGGCATCAACAATTCTCGATTAATGTTGCCATAACTATCTGCATCACGCCCAGGTAATATTTCTTCTGCTGCTTATCCCATTGCCACCCCCCTGTTGAAATGTACCCCCCTTTGTCAATTTATTTCTCTGGCCACATTTCCTTTCTCAAACCTTCCCTTTTGCCCTTCCCTGCTTCCCCTTTTCGCTGTCTCCGTGATAACCAGTGATGACTTGTTTCCATGAAATGCCATTGACCGCAAATGTTATACTTTGTTTCTCTCTTCACGGATGCTACCTGACCTTCTGAATGTTTCCAACAATTTGTTTCCAACACTGCTGGCTTTGGCATGCTTCTGGTTCAGTTCTCCGAAGGCAAAATTATAGCAAAATTAAATGTTAAAATCTACAATGTGGCTGGTTCATAACATCCACAGCAGCGTTCATTTTTTGAGCATTTCCTTTATTGTAACCATTGACAGCCTTGGCGACGCTGCTAATAGATTTCTTGAACCTCCAGGCTAAAATTTGTGAAACATTGCTAATGATTGGATACCAATAATGACAGACTATATCATTGGAAACATGTGATTTCCTAGTTGTTAAACATTTGTTTCATCATGTTTCAAGACAGCCACCATCATACCAGTTCCCAAAAAGTCCACAATAACCTGCCTGAATGATTACCGCCCCGTAGCACTCACACCAATAATAATGAAGTGCTTTGAGAGGCTTATTAAGCAGCACATGGTCTCTAAACTCCCCTCCAGTTTTGACCCGTTCCAGTTTGCTTATCGCCCGAACCGCTCCACAGAGGATGCTATCTCCTCTGCAGTCCACCTGAACCTACAACACCTGGAGGAGAAGAACACCCACGTGCGGATGCTGTTTGTTGACTTCAGCTCAGCATTCAATACGATAATCCCCCAGCATCTGGTGAGCAAACTGGCACCCCTAGGATTCAATACCACACTATGCAACTGGATCCTGGATTTCCTTTCTGAAAGACCCCAGTCTGTGCGGGTGGAGAAGAACACCTCCTCGGTCATCACACTGAGCACCGGCTCCCCTCAGGGCTGTGTCCTGAGTCCGCTGCTCTTCACATTGATGACACATGACTGTGTCGCCAGGTCCACTACTAACCATATCATCAAATATGCGGATGATACAACAGTAGTGGGCCTCATCCGCAACAACGACGACCAGGCATACAGAGAGGAGGTGGAGCAGCTGGTGAGCTGGTGCAGCAGGAACAACCTTCTCCTAAATGTGGACAAAACCAAGGAGATTGTCGTCGACTTCAGAAAGAAAAATCAGCCCAGTCACACTCCGCTGTGCATCAACAACTTAGCAGTGGAGCAGGTGAAAAGCATCAAGTTCCTGGGAGTGCATATAACGGATACCTTAACTTGGACTACAAACATCACATCTCTGGTAAAACGGGCACAGCAGCGTTTGTACTTCCTCCGCAGGATGAGAAGATCACACCTCCACCCTCCCATCCTCACCACATTCTACAGAAGCACCATTGAATCAGTCATGACCAGCTGCATCTCTATGCGGTGCGGCGGCTGTACAGCTGCGGACTGGAAGTGCCTTCAGAGAGTGGTGAGGACAGCGGAAAAAATCATTGGGACTTCTCTTCCCTCCATCATGGACATTGGTTACAAACGCAGTCTGACAAGAGCTAAGGGCATTACCAGAGCCCCCACACACCCACAATATGGACTGTTTACACTGCTGAACTCTGGGAGGAGGTACCGCAGCATGAAGAGCGGGACAACCAGGTTCTGCAACAGCTTCATCCCCCAGGCCATAAGACTATTGAACTCACAATCAAACCGAGGCTAGAACTTTCTTATACATTGCCACTTTTAAAAACTTTCCTACATATCTATTTTACAGAACTATGCACATGAGGCACTTTTTATGGACACACTAAGCACTTTTACTGATCGCCTGATATAAATGTTATATTCTGCTGCTACTTTGAAGAGTCAATGCAACGAAATTTCGTTCAATGTGCACTGTGTCTATGTGTATACCTGAATGACAATTAAAGTTATTAAAAAATAAATAAATAAATAAAAATAAAAATTATAGAACTGAACAAGCTTTTGATTTTTTTTTTTGCCTGTGACCATTGCAACACATGCCTTTTAATCAGATCATTGGAAGTTACTTGCCATTACTGACCATTTTTTCCAATCATTTCAATCGAGCTGAGAATGTTTCCCAACTTCTGTTTACAAAGGTTTGTTAATGATCTCCTCAAACTAGTTAATAGCTTTTTCAGCTTTGTAGAAAACATCCATTGAATCTTGTTTATGTTATGTGGATGAAATAATAAAAAAGACTGCTTCTGTGAAGAGTGTTTTGGTATTAAATATAATGAAAATGCCAGCCTGGTAGTTCATAATTACTGAATTTCATTTAATGCATAGAAGCTCTTTTAATATTCCTGCCTTTTGTTTTATTGTACAGGTGCACAACCTTTTATCCGAAAGCCTTGGGACCAGACACTTTTCGTAATTCGGAATTTTTCGGCTTTCGGAATGGAACATTTTTAGCTTAGATTTTAACGGCTGGCTCAGTGGTAGAGTGCTCGGCTCATATCCGCAAGGTTGCGAGTTTGCGCCTCGATCCCGGCAGTTACTCGATCATGAGTTTGAGTCTTCAATGTAGTTTTTTCTTGCAGAATAGGAGAGAATAGGGAGGGTTAGGCTGGGATCATTCTCTGCGAGATGATCTTAGTGTGGGAGACAAGTGTAGGAGAGGTGTACTGACTGTGTGGGCAGAACTTTGGAAGTGATTGTCCACCATTCTCAAAAGCCGCTGTGTCTCCCTGTCCCTGGGATAGCAGGGGGCGATCAAACAGCACAATACCCCCCTCCCCCTCCAACTCCAGAGGAGCCCGCTCCCCGATGGGCCGCTACGGCGACAAGTGGCAGTTCGCCCACAGCCCGAGCTGCGCCACCCCAAGAACAAGACGTACCTTGCACACCATCAGCTTCTGCCCCTACGGGGAGTGTGTTCCTCTGGAGTTGGAGCGGGGCTGGGCTGGAGTTGCTGATCTGGGATCTCCATGCTTGCAGTGGGCCTGGGGGTCGGTGTCCCGTTGGTCCTGACGTCTCCGGTGACTGGCACTGACCTGCTGGCATCGCCGACGTGAAGACAGTGCAAAGCCCCCGCGCCGGCGCAATGGGCGGGGAGCTGGAGAGGGGAGGGAAGGGGTCACACACATGGCCGGGAAGCAGAGGGGTGTAGGTGGGGTGAAACTGAAGGGAGCGACAATCTGCTGCTGCCTGCCCGCTAAGTTAAAACGTTCCCACGGTAGACTCACGATACACTGTGTATCGTGAGTCTACCGTGGGAACTTTTTAACTCAGCGGGCAGGCAGCAGCAGATTGTCAATTGTTAACTCTCTCGCGCAATATACCCTCACCTTCTCTTTTATGAATGGGGATTTAGTTCCCCTTTCTTCGAGGACCGATCGGAGGTTCCGCTGTCACCTCTGCGGGCCGCCCTCGGTGAACGGTTGTGCACCTGTATGAGACGGCCACAATGCATAATCACTTCACTGATTTATGTAATCCTCATGATTTTGGCCAGTAACTTTGCACTAAAAAGAGCAAACAGTATTTTCATATAGGAATTGTAGCTACTGGGGGACAGGAAGTTAAAAATTGTGAAGACAGTTCGCCCCCATTGCCATTGCCATTTTGTTTGATGTTCAATCATTAATCACTTGTTTTTGAAACAAATTGAGAATATGCTTAGGATTAGAACAGGATAATTTAAGAATGAAATCAGAGAGCCCTTTTTCCACATCTGGAAAATTATTCTCCAAATTGTCCATTAATAGAAACATAGAAACATAGAAAATAGGTGCAGGAGTAGGCCATTCGACCCTTCGAGCCTGCACCGCCATTCAATATGATCATGGCTAATCATCCAACTCAGTATCCTGTACCTGCTTTCTCTCCATACCCCCTGATCCCTTTAGCCACAAGGGCCACATCTAAATCCCTCTTAAATATAGCCAATGAACAGGCCTCAACTACATTCTGTGGCAGAGAATTCCAGAGATTCACCACTCTCTGTGTAAAAAATGTTTTTCTCATCTCAGTCCTAAAAGATTTCCCCTTTATCCTTAAACTGTGACCCCTTGTTCTGGACTTCCCCAACATCAGGAACAAGCTTCCTGCATCTAGCCTGTCCAACCCCCTAAGAAATTTGTACGTTTCTATAAGATCCCCCCTCAACCTTCTAAATTCTAGCGAGTACAAGCCGAGTCTATCCAGTCTTTCTTCATATGAAAGTCCTGACATCCCAGGAATCAGTCTGGTGAACCTTCTCTGTACTCCCTCTATGGCAAGAATGTCCTTCCTCAGATTAGGAGACCAAAACTGTACGCAATACTCCAGGTGTGGTCTCACCAAGACCCTGTACAACTGCAGTAGAACCTACCTGCTCCTATACTCAAATCCTTTTGCTATGAATGCTAACATACCATTCGCTTTCTTCACTGCCTGCTACACCTGCATGCCTACTTTCAATGACTGGTGTACCATGACACCCAGGTCTCGTTGCATCTCCCCTTTTCCTAATCGGCCACCATTCGGGTAATAGTCTACTTTCCTGTTTTTGCCACTAAAGTGGATAACCTCACATTTATCCACATTATACTGCATCTGCCATGGATTTGCCCACTCACCCAGCCTATCCGTCATCTTGCAGCCTCCTAGCATCCTCCTCACAGCTAACACTGCCCCCCAGCTTCGTGTCATCCGCAAACTTGGAGATGTTGCATTCAATTCCCTCATCCAAATCATTAATATATATTGTAAATAGCTGGGGTCCCAGCACTGAGCCTTGCGGTACCCCACTAGTCACTGCCTGCCATTCTGAAAAGGACCCGTTACTCTTTGCTTCCTGTCTGCCAGCCAGTTCTCTATCCACATCAATACTGAACCCCCAATACCGTGTGCTTTAAGTTTGTATACTAATTTCTTATGTGCGACCTTGTCGAAAGCCTTCTGAAAGTCCAGATATAACACATCCACTGGTTCTCCCTTATCCACTGTACTAGTTACCTCCTCCAAAAATTCTATAAGATTTGCCAGACATGATTTACCCTTCATAAATCCATGCTAACTTTGTCCAATGGATTCACCACTTTCCAAATGTGCTGCTATCCCATCTTAAATAACTCTCTAGCAGTTTCCCCACAACCGATGTTAGACTAACTGGTCTGTAATTCCACGTTTTCTCTCTCCCTCCCTTTTTAAAAAGTGGGGTTACATTAGCTACCCTCCAATCCTCCGGAACTACTCCAGAATCTAAAGAGTTTTGAAAAATTATCACTAATGCATCCACTATTTCTGGGGCTACTTCCTTAAGTACTCTGGGATGCAGCCTATCTGGCCCTGGGAATTTGTCGGCCTTTAATCCATTCAATTTACCCAAACACGACTTCCCGGCTAACATGGATTTCACTCAGTTCCTCCATCTCATTTGACCCCCGGTCCCCTGCTATTTCCGGCAGATTTATTAAGTCTTCCTTAGTGAAGACAGAACCAAAGCAGTTATTCAATTGGTCTGCCATGTCCTTGTTCCCCATGATCAATTCACCTGTTTCTGACTGCAAGGACCTACATTTGTTTTAACTAATCTTTTTCACTTCACATATCTATAAAAACGTTTGCAGTCAGTTTTTATGTTCCCTGCCAGTTTTGTTTCATAATCTATTTTCCCTTTCCTAATTAAGCCCTTTGTCCTCCTCTGCTGGACTCTGAATTTCTCCCAGACCTCTGGTAGGCTGCTTTTTCTGGCTAATTTGTATGCTTCATCTTTTGTTTTGATACTATCCCTGATTTCCCTTGTTATCCACAGATGCACTACCTTCCCTGATTTTTTCTTTTACCAAACTGGGATGAACAATTGTTGTAGTTCATCCATGCAGCCTTTAAATGTCTTCCATTGCATATCCACTGTCAACCCTTTAAGAGTCAATTGCCAGTCTATCTTGGCCAATTCACGTCTCATACCCTCAAAGTTACCTTTCTTTAAATTCAGAACCCTTGTTTCTGAATTAATTATGTCACTCTCCATCCTAATGAAGAACTCAACCATATTATGGTCACTCTTGCCCAAGGGGCCACGAACAACAAGACTGCTAACTATCCCTTCCTCATTACTCAATACCCAGTCTAGAATAGTCTGCTCTCTCGTTGGTTACTCTACATGTTGGTTTAGAAAACCATCCCACATACATTCCAAGAAATCCTCTTCCTCAGCACCCCTGACAATTTGATTCACCCAATCTATATGTAGATTGAAGTCACCCATTATAACTGTTTTACCTTTGTTGCACGCATTTCTAATTTCCTGTTTGATGCCATCCCCAATTCCACTACTATTGTTAGGTGGCCTGTACACAACTCCTACTAGCGTTTTCTGCCTCTTAGTGTTTCGCAGCTCTACCCATATTGATTCCACATCCTCCAAGCTAATGTCCTTCCTTTCTATTGCGTTAATCTCCTCTATAACCGGCAACGCTACCCCACCTCCTTTTCCTTTCTGTCTATCCCTGCTGAATATTGAATATCCCTGGATGTTGAGCTCCCAGCCTTGGTCACCCTGGAGCCATGTCTCCGTGATCCCAACTATATCATAGTCATTAATAGCTATCTGCACATTCAACTCATCCACATTATTACGAATGCTCCTTGCATTGAGACACAAAGCCTTCAGGCTTGTTTTTACAACACTCTTACTCCTTATACAATTATGTTGATAAATGGTCCTTTTTGATTTTTGCCCTGGATTTGTCTGCCTGCCACTTTTACTTTTCACCTTGCTACCTATTGCTTCTACCCTCATTTTATACCCCTCTGTCTCTCTGCTCACACTTTTAAGAAACCCACTACCTCTTATTCTCTGTTTATTATCTTTGCTATATCAGTTGACAAATTTCAGGATAGAAATCTGATAGGATATGGAGTTAAGCAGGCAAATGGAGTTTAGGTGCCGCTCAGCCACAATCTGAATGTTGACAGTGACGAGCAGAATAGTCTCCTTCCATGGCAGTGACGTAATGAAGGTGCTGTTTAGATGCAGTGGTGTTCATTGTATTATATGGTCAACTGGAAAACTGTGGAATACTGCGTGCTGATGTCCTATCTATTTAAGAAAGAGCATAGGCTATAAATTGACTGGAAAAATGTGCAGACTTGACTGCTTTCTGCAGCACTCTTTTCCAGATTGCTGATATTTACTGCTTATATAATTGAGCCAGTTTTTGGACTGATTATTTCTGAATAGGTTCACATAAACTTGCTCTTAAAAGCTATGTCTGAATGAGAATTTATGCATTTAGTGATAATTTTGCTGCTGCAGCAGATTATTTGTAAATTGTTATTTAGTAAAAGGAACAAAACAATGTAATAGACACGAAATGCTGGAGTAACTCAGTGGGACATGCAGCATCTCTGGAAAGAAGGAATGGGTGACATTTCGAGTCGAGACTTGTCTTCCGAGATACTGCCCGAGTTACTCCAGTGTTTTGTGTCTATCTTCGGTGTAAACCAGCATTGGCAGTTCCTTCCTAAACCATGTGGTAAACTGCCAAATGAATTCGCTTCACACTTTGTTGTAGTGATCCTATCTGAGAGCTCCATGGAGATATGATAATGCACTGGGTTGTTTTTCCCGGGTCTACCGACTGTCTTATTTCACTGAGGGTGCAATTTTTAAATTGCTGGTCTGTAGAAGTAGTAGTTCTGCAACCAAAGATTTTCCTCTTATTTGTTTGTTCATTGGATATGGAAGTCACCATCGTGGGTGGCTCATCTTTACTTCCTTTTGAGAACTTGGTGGCGATTGCTGTAACCTGTGTGATGAAGATAACCCCATAGTAGCAATAGGATGAGAGTTCCTAGATTTGAACCAGTGTCAATAAAGGAAAAGAAATATACTTTCAAGTCAGGTGCAGTTTTACCATGGAGATGATTGTATTCCCATGCACCTGCTGTCTCTGATCTTCAATATCATAGGTTTGAGGATTGTTGTTGAAGAAATTGAGTTGCTACAATAGTGCCCAATATCATGTTTGAAAATAGCATCAAAATTGTAGCGATGGCAGTTTTATTTCAAACGAGTATGAATTTGCCAATTTTTAATTACAGCTGAATTATGGGAAGTGGAAGGAAATGAAGGGTCAACGTGAATTCAAATATGTGACAATTAGAATTAAGCCTATTTCCATTGTCATGTAAAAACTTTAAAGCTTTGAGTGGCCTCTATTACTGCTGATCTGTTTTATGTTTCCATTGCTTGTTGTTCTTGGTGAATTGTGTTGCCTGTGTTGAAAGAGGCAGATCTGATTCTGCTCTCCATTACAATATGCATGGCAGATGTAGTTCCCACTGAAAAATAAAGAATCCACTTTATGTTTATTAATCTAAGGTTTACACCCAAGAGGGAATGTACTCCTTTGCAATATATTTAACTGTAAGATGAGAAGCATTAAAAATGTCAGATGTCAAATGCCTCTCACCCAATCTCCTCATCAAATTTTCAGTCTGATTGATTTCCTGATTTCATCCAAATTTACTCTCGAAATGCTAGTATTGTTTTTGGGTTGTGAGAGTGGTGAGTGCATTGGGGAAAGAGTTGGTGCATCTCTATATTTTCAGATACTGCCAAAAACGGTCATTTATGATAGTTGAAATGTGTACTTTGTTTTGTAGCCTCCTTGGCATTTACTGATTACAGTGCATTTTTGCTAATTATAAGCCACAATATATTGCAGGAGAGTGCATAAGGAATTGTTTTTATTCTCAATGAATGATAGAGGGAATATATGGGGGTAGAGATTCCAGTTTACTGTGACTCAGATTAGGGATGCTTATTTTGTATCTATTTTAAGTTTCAATATTTTCTTGCGATGGGAGGAAGATGGTGTCTTTCCACCTGACACTATACAGTGCCCTCCATAATGTTTGGGACAAAGACCCTTCATTTATTTATTTGTCTCTGTATGCCACAATTTGAGATTTTTAATAGAAACCACATGTGGTTAATGTGCACATTGTCAGATTTTATTAAAGGCTATTTTAATACATTTTGGTTTCACCATGTAGAAATTACAGCTGTGTTTATACATAGTCCCCCCATTTATTGTAACATTACCAGGTGAATTTCGGGGATGAAAGTATTGTTCTGTTACAAGCAGCTGAAGGAGAATCAAGAGTGTTTTATTGTCCTGACTCAAAACAGAATAATGAAATTCTTACTTAGAAACATAGAAAATAGGTGCAATAACCTGTGCCTGCCTTCTCCCCTATCAATAACCTGTGCCTGCCTTCTCCCCATATCCCTTGACTCCACGAGCCCCTGGAGCTCTATCTAACTCTCTCTTAAATCCATCCAGTGACTTGGCCTCCACAGCCCTCTGTGGCAGGGAATTCCATAAATTCACAACTCTCTGGGTGAAAAAGTTTTTTCTTACCTCAGTCTTAAATGACCTCCCCTTTATTCTAAGACTGTGGCCCCTGGTTCTGGACTCGCCCAACATTGGGAACATTTTTCTTGCATCCAGCTTGTCCAGTCCTTTTATAATTTTATATGTTTCTATAAGATAACCCCTCATCCTTCTAAACTCCAGTGAATACAAGCCTAATCTTTTCAATCTTTCCTTGTATGACAGTCCCGCCATCCCAGGGATCAATCTCGTGAACATACGCTGCACTGCCTCAATCACAAGGATGTCCTTCCTCAAATTAGGAGACCAAAACTGTACACAATACGTAGCAGCACAATGGATAAACACCATAATACATGACAAACAAATGTTTAGTGTGTATTTGTGTGTGCAAAACAAACTATAATAGTGCACCAAATAATACGCCCCATGTCTCTGTAGTTTTGAGCTTATTTAAACTTAATTGGAACTTAATAAGTTTAATTTATTGGAACATATTTGTTGTAGTGTTTAATAGCCTGAAGCTTGTAAGGAAGAAGCTGCGGTTTTCAGGGTCCTTTACCACATTCCCGATAGCACGAATGAAATGAGTATGGCCAGGGTAATGTGAGTCTCTGACTATGCTGCGACCCCTGTGATCCCTTTGATGGTGGGAAGGTCAGTCCGTACCTGTGAAGGACTGAACAATGTTCACCATTTTTTGCAATCTACTTTGTTCCTGGGCATTTGAGTTGTCAAACCAAGCTGTGATTATCATCATCATCATCATTGAAGACATCAATGGACACGGTGCCATACAATGCTATGTGATCGCAACTTCGACTGAAGTGTGGATGGCCGTTGGCTCGCTAGGAGCTCATCCACCCTTTGACAGGTCTTGTTTTTGGCCCTGCTGGGGGATCCACAGGTGGCAAACCAGGTGGGGGAGACGGTTTAGTCGGAAACTATCCAACGATGGAGCAGGTAGCACGGGATTCCATGGTGCCCATGGCGGGGTGAACTTCCCCCGACCTGACCTAACCAGTCAATATGCTCTCTACTGTACACCTGTAGAAGTTCAAAAGGGAATTCGTTGACATACCAAATCTCCCCAATCATCTAAGGAAATGGAGGCATTGATGGACTTTCTTTATGATTATATCAATATGTTGGGTCCAGGACAAATCTTCAGAGGTATGTACGCCCAGAAATCTGAAGTATTTGACTCGCTGCTGTCGATGAAGGCATGTTTGTAGATCATCGGCCTTCCTCTTCCTATGTCAACAATCAGTTCCTTGATTTTACTGAGAGTAAGGTGGTTGTTCTGGCATCATTTGGTCAGTCGATCGATCACCCTCATGCTGCGACTCATCGTCATCTGTAATTCGTCCAATAACGGTGGTGTTGTTGGTGCATTTGAAGATGAAGTTGGAATCATGATTATAGAGAGTGGAGCAGGGGGCTGAGCACACAGCTTTGAGGTGCTCCAATGGTTATCAAGGAGAAAGTATTTTTGCCAATTTGTGCAGATGGTGATCTGTTGCTGAGAAAGTCGATGATTCAGTTGCAGAGGAATGCACAGAGACCCAATTCAGTGAGCTTGGCAAGCAGTTTTGGAGGTGGATCTATATTCTTTGGAGTTGAGTAAAATGAGGGGAGATCTGAATGAGAAACAAAATCTTCAAGGGGATGATAGGGTAAATGTTGAGATGTTTCTACCTGTGAACCATTCTCAACTGAGGAGCTATAGCTACAAAATAGTGAAGTCGACATTTAAAACTGACTATGTCTAATGTGGAAACCTAATGTTGACCAGGAACAGGGGAAGTGTAGGCAATTTAATAAGGTGGAGGTGGACATCAGTAGAAATAAATTCTCATTCACCTGTTTTGATGCTAGATTGGCTAAGGATGGAATGGTGACATCCACGAAGAGTATTAGACAACCAGCTTGGATCTTGACAATCTAACCATTTCACATATTCCTACAGAACTCAATCTCTGGATAATTTATCGAGTGAATCTCAATTACTGGTTCATTAATTTAACCAGTATGCCACTAAAACCTGCAAATGCAATGTTGCATTTAGGAGATGTTATCCCAGACAGTGTGACATTTCTCCCACACAGCACTGAAGTGTTGATCTTGGTTTTGTTTCAAAGGAGATTTTAGATAGTTGATGAGGAGGATTTTTTTTTTTTGTCAGAAAAAAGTGAATCTGTGGAATTCATTGCCAAAGGTGGCTGTGGAAGCCAAGCCAGTGGATATTTTTAAGGCGGAGATCGACAGATTCTTGATTAGTATGGGTGTCGGGGGTTATGGGTAGAAGGCAGGAGAATGATGTTGAGAGGGAAAGATTAATCAGCCCTGATTTAATGGCAAATTGCCATAATGGGCCAAATTGCTTAATTCTGCTCCTATAAATTATGAACTTATGAAGTGAATTTTGATCCCACATCATTATGATTCATAAGCAAGGCTAATACTATGAAGCTAAGAAGAAAACAGTTGTATTGTGCAGCGTGTGATTGCCAACATCTAACAAGGCTCAGGAGAACAGGAAAACGTTTGCATGTTAGTTTACGAGATTTAACAAGATGAATCAATAAAAATCATAATGTGTCGCCATGGCTTAGGATCTGCTGCACTTTCCATTACTAACTACCAAGCCTGAGGACTAACGCCAGCTCAATTAAGAGTGGGACATGCAGAAAGAAATGCCAGGGATATCTGCAACTGAAATGTCACTCTAATGATAGAACAGTGCAGAACTTGACGTGTGTTAATTAGCAAAAGCATGCAGTTGGCAAATATGTGATTCATAATAAACAAATTGGATCAAAGCTCTGTAATTCTGTCATATCCTCATGAATAGCAGGAGAATGGGGATGAGAGGGAAAGACAGATCAGCCATGATTGAATGGCGAAGTACACCTGATGGGCCGAATGGTCTTATTCTGCTCCGAGAACTTCTGAATTTATGAATGGTGATGAAGGGTGTGACTAAGAAAATCCCAATACTTCATGATGATTAAGCCCAATGTTTATTGAAGTTTGGTCTAAAGCATTTGCAACAAGTGAGTTCGGTATTCCGACTGAATGCGCAGGTCATAGGTCACTAGCTATAAAGTCTTGGCAACGGTGGTGCTGCATTGTGTGCGGCTTGTGTTTCGGTCGGTGTCGGGCCCGGCTCTCCTGTGCTCTTGTGATGCTGCTGGGCCGTCCCCGACCCCTCCCCGGTGACCCATCCCAGTCCACGGTGGCCCTGGGCTGGCGGGTGGCCCCGGACTTGCAGCCACTGGCTCCAGCTCGCCTCTGCCTGTCCTGCCGGGTTGGCCGGCAGCCCTCCACCTTCACCTCCCACCCCTCAATCCGACACCGAGATCCTGCTGAAGATGGGCAGCCGCCAGCCATGCTCGAAACCGGGCGACTCAAAACCGCTGCTGCTGCAAAGAGAGTCTGCGGACGGGCTCCTGCCGGCCATGGGCAGGCCGGGCGCCCGCTGGAGCTGCTGTTGGTGGTGCTGGCAGCAGCAGCAAACTCATCCCCCTATCTTGCCAAGCCCAGAGTCGGGGCCAGCTCTAACTCCAGGTCGGAGCTGAAGGCCGCCCGCAGCGCGGCCCAGTCTAGCGCCAGGCCGGAGGAGGCTGAGCCCAGGTTGGTGCTCTGGCGCAGGCGAGGCCGGGGCCCTCGCTCCTCGTTGTGGTGGGGTGTGGGGTTATGGATGAAGTGGCAGCGGGTACCCTAGGGGCAGTAGCCGGTGGTGTGCAAGGTGCGGCACGGCTCCGTCTTGTACTTGGGGTGGTGGCTGAGGCCGTGGGCAAACTGGCACTTGTTGCCGTAGCGGCCCATCGAGGAGTGGGTTCCTCTGGAGTTGGAGCAGGGTTGGGCTGGAGTTGGCGCTGGCTGTGGGTTCTGTGGGCCTGGGACCGCTGGTGTTGTCGGTTCGCCCGGCGGGAGAGGCGGAGGTGAGCTGGTGTTGGCGCTTCTCCGCGTTGGGGGCCAGTTGGGACGCTCGCATGAGTGGGGACGGGGGACAGCGGACTGTCCAGTAGCAGTTCACCCGCCCAGTCTCCCCAGCCCGCCCGGTCTCTTCCCCCCCCCATTCGGTTTCCCCCCGCCCGGAGGAGCTGGAGATGGAGCTAGAGCTGGTGCTGGCTGGAGATGAAGCTAGAACTGTAGAATGGAGCTACAACTATATCTGTAGCACTCCACCAATCAGGCCTTTATGGTAGAATGGCCAGACAGAAGCCACTCCTCAGTAAAAGGCACATGACAGCCCGCTTGGAGTTTGCCAAAAGGCACCTAAAGGACTCTGAGACCATGAGAAATAAGATTCTCTGGTCTGATTAAACCAAGATTGAACTGTTTGGCCTGAATGCCAAGCGTCACGTCTGGAGAAAACCAGGCACCGCTCATCACTTGGCAAATACCATACCTACAGCATCATGATTTAAGAGAATTAGATAGAGCTCTAGGGGCTTTTGGAATTGACATTTTGGATACTCTGACATACCTGTGTGATCAATTTTACGTCGGGGTCCAATTTTATTTAAAGTATTTTAGAAAAGATATCAAAAATTCCCCTCCAGAAGTTTTGTAATTTTGTACAGCAAACAAAGGAATGGGTTATGGTTGCTTTTGGAATTCGAGGGATATGGGGAGAAGGCAGGCACGGGTTATTGATTGGGGACGATCAGCCATGATTGCAATGAATGGCGGTGCTGGCTTGAAGGGCCAAATGGCCCCCTCCTGCACCTATTTTCTATGTTTCTATGCTGTTGGGATGTTTTCAGCGGCAGGAACTGGGAGACTAGTCAGGATTGAGGAAAAGATGAACAGAGTAAAGTACAGAGAGATACTTGATGAAAACCTGCTCCAGAGCATTCAGGACCTCAGACTGGGGTGGAGGTTCACCTTCCAACAGGAAAACGACCCTAAGCACACAGCCAAGACAACGCAGGAATGGCTTTGTGACAAGTCTGTGCATGTCCTTGAGTGGCCCAACCAGAGCCCGGACTTGAAACCGATCGAACATCTCTGGAGGGACCTGAAAATAGCTGTGCATCGACGCTCCCCATCCAGCCTGACAGAGCTTGAGAGGATCTGCAGAGAATGGGAGAAATTACCCAAATACAGGTGTGCCAAGCTTGTAGCGTCATACCCAAGAAGACTTGGGGATGTAATCGCTGCCAAAAGAGTCTCAACAAAGTATTTAGTAAAGGGTCTGAATTGATTGATAAAAATACATCTATTGATGCTCCTGAACACATCATCGGTGATATAACCTGATGTTGTTGTGAATACTTATATAAATGTAATATTTATGTTATTTCTTTTTAATTACTTTACAAAAATCTCTAAACACCTGTTTTCGCTTTTTTATTATGGGGTATTGTGTGTAGATTGATGATAATAAAAAAATAATTTAATCCATTTTAGAATAAGGCTGTAACGTAACAAAATGTGGAAAAAGTGAAGGGGTCTGAATACTTTCTGAATGCACTGTAAGATTTAGGAAGATGAAATTAGCCAGGACCTTTGAGGAAGGCAAACAGGGGACCATAAAATGGCATTGGCAAGTTGTTTCAAAGAGAATCCCAAGGATTATTATACATGCATCAAAAAAAATGAAGATGGTAATTCAAGGATAAAGGGGGGAATTTATGCTTGGAGTCAGTGAATGTAGGTATACTGAACATTGTGTCGGTATTCACCATGGAGGATAGTGAGATCAGTGTTCAAGTTCAAGTGAGTTTATTGGCATGTGTCCCTGTATAGGACAATGAAATTCTTGCTTTGCTTAAGCACACAGAAAATAGTAGGCATTTACTACAAAACAGATAAATGTGTCCATATACCATGATATAAATATATACACACATGAATAAATAAACTGGTAGTGCAAATAACAGAAAGTGGTTGCTAATAATCAGAGTTTTGTCCGAGCCAGGTTTAATAGCCTGATGGCTGAGGGGAAGTAGCTATTCCTGAACCTGGTTGTTGCAGTCTTCAGTCTCTTGTACCTTGTACCTGAAGGTAGCAGGGAGATGAGTGTGTGGCCAGGATGGTGTGGGTCTTTGATGATACTGCCAGCCTTTTTGAGGCAGCGACTGCGATAAATCCCCTCGATGGAAGGAAGGTCAGAGCCGATGATGGACTGGGCAGTGTTTACTACTTTTTGTAGTCTTTTCCTCTCCAGGGCGCTCAAATTGCCGAACCAACCACGATGCAACCGGTCAGCATGCTCTCGACTGTGCACCTGTAGAAGTTAGAGAGAGTCTTCCTTGACAATCCGACTCTCCGTAATCTTCTCAGGAAGTAGAGGCGCTGATGAGCTTTTTTGATAATTGCGTTAGTGTTCTCGGACCAGGAAAGATCTTCAGAGATGTGCACGCCCTGGAATTTGAAGTTCTTGACCCTTTCAACCATCGACCCGTTGATATAAATGGGGCTGTGGGTCCCCCTCCTACTCCTTCCAAAGTCCACAATCAGTTCCTTGGTTTTGCTGGTGTTGAGGGCCAGGTTATTGCGCTGGCACCATATGGACAGTTGCTCGATCTCTCTTCTGTACTCTGACTCATCCCCATCAGTGATACGCCCCACAATAGTGGTGTCGTCAGCGAACTTGATGATGGAGTTCGCACTGTGGTTCGCTACGCAGTCATGGGTATAGAGTGAGTACAGCAGGGGGCTGAGCACGCAGCCTTGAGGTGCTCCCGTGCTGATTGTTAGTGAGGCTGACACATTTCCACCAATACGAACAGACTGTGGTCTGTGGACGAGGAAGTCGAGGATCCAGTTGCAGAGGGATGCGCAGAGACCCAGTTCTGCGAGTTTGGTAACCGGTTTGGAGGGGATGATTGTGTTAAATGCCGAGCTGTAATCAATGAATAACAGCCTGACATATGAGTTTTTGTTGTCCAAGTGGTCCAGTGCGGAGTGGAGGGCCAGCGAGATCGCATCCACCGTTGATCTGTTGTGGCGGTACGCGAACTGCAGTGGGTCCAGGTTTTTGTCGATGTAGGAGTTGATTTGCTCCATGATCAACCTCTCAAAGCACTTCATCACCACCGGTGTTAGTGCCACTGGTCGATAGTCATTGAGGCATGTCACCTTACTCTTCTTGGGCACCGGTATAATTGATGCCCTTTTAAAGCAGGTGGGGACCTCAGACCTCAGAAGTGAGAGGTTGAAAATGTCCGTAAAAACTCCCGCCAGTTGGTCCGCACAGGTTTTTAGAACACGGCCGGGTATATTAATATACTAGGACATTTTGAGATCAAGAAGGAGGTGATATTGGAATTCTTGAACATTATTACAGACCAGGTTTAAAATAAGCACATTAAAAATAATCTGCTGGAGGAACTTAAAAGGTCGGGTGAAAAGGAATGGTTGAATTCGGATCACCTTGCGCTTACCATTCTTTTCCATAAACAGTCGCTGTTTGACATGCTGTGTTCCTCCAGCAGATTTCTGCTCTGGATTCCAGCATCTACAGTCTCTTGTTTTTAATGAATATAGCTGAAAGGTTGAGACAAACTGACTCAAAATGAATTTGGAATCCTGGAGCTTGGAAGAAATTGTTTTGGTCTCAGATATTGGATGCTAATTTGGTAATTTTATTTGGGCTGCTGTTGTTAAAAAATGACAAGTTCACACAGTGCCTTTAGTGTTTGAGACACATTTGGGCAGAGCTGTGGGAATGCTACTTTGAAAACCTACATTGATATTCATAGCAATTTTGACATGATCATGCATTCAACAACAAAACTCGATTAATGCAGTGATTTGATGAAGTCAACCAGTTTTGTATACATGTGACTTTTTGTGGAAAGAACCTTTACATCTGATCAGTTCAATTTTTTTATTTTTTTTGTAATTTATTTTTATTAGAAGCAATTGTACAAGGATAAAACATTTGGCATCTAAGATAATACAATTATTGTACAGCTTCATTTTTAACCTTATAACCTGAATATGAAAAAAGAAAAGAAAAATAGAACAAGAAAGGGAAAAAGTGAAAAGATAGCTCGAAAAAGAACAAAGGAAAGATCCCTAAACTACCAGTCGTGTGGCCGAAAAATATAGAAATAAGAAAAGAGAAAAAGAAAGGTGGAGATATACCTGCCCCCCGCCCACCTCACCCAGCCTGGCATCGGATTTAAATTTAAATTTGTGTTGCGCCATGCTATTCCTGTAAGAATTCGGTGAAGGGTGTCCATGTCTTGAGAAATTGATCTGGTTTTTCTGCCAAGACAAGCCTAATGTTTTCCAAATGTAGTGTCTCGGACATGTTTGTGATCCACATCTTCACTAGGGACTGTTGTCTGTTTCCAAAATTTAAGTATTCGGTTTTTCGCTGTTATCAGGCTATAGTTAAGGAAATGTCTTTGAAATAATGTTAGCTCAGAACAGGCCTCTGACATACCTAGTGTGATCAATTTTATGTCGGGGTCCAATTTTATTTTAAGTATTTTAGAAAAGATATCAAAAATTCCCCTCCAGAAGTTTTGTAATTTTGTACAGCAAACAAAGGAATGGGTTATGGTTGCTTATTGGAGGAGACATTTATCACAAATAGGAGAGACATTTGGGAAGATCGTATTCAATTTCGACTTTGAATAATAAAGTCTATGCAGTATTTTAAATTGTATTTTAGCGAGTGCCTAACATTAAGAGAACAGTTGTGTGTTCTAAACACTTCTATATATATATAGAAGGCTTTCCTCCCAACTATCCTTTGCAATTGTTAGACCCAGTTCATCTTCCCAAGCTCGCCTAATTATTTCCGACGGTGGAATATGTAAATTTAAAAGGGTATTATAGAGGTACTATTTGAATCCGACTTTCTATCCATGCATTCATCTAGTATATCTGGACCCATAGAGTGTCAATCTTGGGTGTGTATTTTCACATAGTCTCGTATTTGAAGATATCTGAAGTATTGGCTACCTTTCAAATGATATTTCGACTGTAATTCTTGAAATGAGAGGAGGGTCCCCATCTCATGAAGATCTCCCAGCTTTTTAATTCCTAAGCTTTCCCATTGTGCAAACGCCTTGTCTATAGTAGACGGTTTAAACGAGGGATTATTGGCGATTGGTAAGAGGATAGATAAGTTTCTCAATTTAAGGGTTGATTTCAACTGTTTCCAGATTCGTAAGGTGCTATGGATTATCGGATTTTTCTCATACGTCGATTTCTTCAGATTTATTGGAGAGAGAAGAATCGCACCTATATTAAAAGGCAAACAATCTTCCCTCTCCATTTTTAACCAGTTTACTTAGTAAACAGTTCAGTTTGTTATATTTAGAGATTTCTTGAAAGGAAACTTTGTGTATTTTGGTTTCTGTGGCATTAGAAATTAATTTAAAACTAATCTTAAAATTAAAACTTATTTTACACTAATCCCATTTGCCTGCATATCCTTCCATGCCTTGCCTATTCAAATGTGTGAATGTCTGCAAAATGTAGTGATAGTCTCTGATTCAATCACCACAACAGGTACCAACCACGCTGTTTAACAACACAGTTTTTTCAAATCCCACTTAAAATGCCTTCCTATCATCAATTCAATTCAATTCAACTTTAATGTCATTGCACAAATACAAGTATGGGTACAGCGAAATGCAGTTTAGTGTCAGTCCGTAGTAATAGTGCAATATAGAAATAAAAATACAGAGTAAGCAAACAATGTGGACGGAGAGACTGCAGAAATCTATCGGCGGGACTCCGAGTTCAGCGGTGTGATAGTGTTGTTGTAGAAGCTGTTCCTCATCCTACTAGTACGAGACCTGAGGCTCCTGTACCGCCTCCCTGATGGGAGGAGGGCAAACAGTCCATGGTTGGGGTGGGAGGGGTCTTTGATGATCTTCCAGGCCCGTCTCAGACTCCCATGGCAGGGAGCGGGGCACCGATGATGTACTGAGCGGTTTTCACCACCCGTTGTAGTGCCTTCCTGTCTGCTACGGTGCAACTGCTGTACCATACAGTCTGAAGAAGGGTTTCGGCCCGAAACGTCGCCTATTTCCTTCGCTCCATAGATGCTGCTGCACCCGCTGAGTTCCTCCAGCAATTTTGTGTACCTCCGTACCATACTGTGAAGCAGGTGGTCAGGATGCTTTCGATGGTACAGCGGTAAAATCTGGTCAGGATCTGGGGGGACAGGTGAGCTTTCTTGAGCCTATCATCTTAAATCTATCCCTCGATGTTACCCCTACCACGGGGACCAAAGGTTCTCTCTATGTAATCTGTGCCTCTTATAATTTTATATATCTCTATCCGATCACCCCTCGGCTTCCATCACTTCATTGAAAATAAGCCCAGCCTATCCAATCTTTCCCCATCAATAAATCCCTCTCATCCTGACAAAATCCGGGTGAATTTTCTCTACACTCTCTTCAGCCAAATCACATTGTTTATATAGGGTGACCAGAATTGCACAGAATACGCTCCAAGTGCGGCCTACCAGTGATTTGTAATGTGGCAGCCTAATGTCTCAACTTGTAGATTTTATGCCCTGATTTATGAAGGCAAGCATACTCTCTCACCTCCCGATCAGGGAGCTAAGGACTTGAACGCCAAAGTTCAACATCCCTAACATCCTACCATTTACCGAATATGTCCTATCCCTATTGGACTTCCCAAAAAGTATCACCTCATACTTGTTGGGATTAAATTCCATCTGCCACCACTCTGTCCAACTTTCAATCTGAAAATATGCTTAGACAAAGTTCCCGTGAACTTTTCTAATAAATCTTTCCTCTATCCTATGCAAAGAGTAGGGTGATTAGAATTTGATGCAAGCCACCAGCTGTGGCTGAGCCAGTGTTTTGTTAATGTCCAAAATATAATTTTTGCTTTTGTTCTCTTTCCCATTATTCATAAAATCCCGGGTGCAATTTCTCTTGTATTTCTCTCAACATGTCCTTCCGCAACCAAGAATATATACAAGGTAGACACAAAATGCTGGAGTAACTCAGCGGGACAGGCAGCATCTCTGGAGAGAAGGAATGGGTGACGTTTCGGGTCGAGGCCCTTCAGACTTTAAGAATTCAAGAATTTATCCATGTACGAACGACCAGGTCTTCCTGCTCCTATACCCTCGACAAACTGATTTGATAGGATGAACAAGGAGCAGCATTTAACCTTTTGCATGCTTCTACTTGTTCCTCCTACCAAAGCTGATAATTCCTCTGTTTTCTGCAGAAAATTTCCACAAGATATCGATGTAGAATTGAGTCCCTTGTTATTGTTTTTTAATTGTTTGCTATCCTTCCAGATTTTAGTTTGTATCATGGCTTTTGAGATTGCCTCCCAAATCAAATCCAAGTTATTTTTAGATGGAAATGTCCTACTGTTCACCTTCTTGCTAAACCTGCTCTCACTTTGGGAGGAGCCCCAGCGGAAACTTTCTTAAGGAAGCCAGTTTCAATCTAATGCTGCTGTTCACGACCATTTTAAAATTGAAGATTATTAAAAATGTTCAGAATTATAAAACATTTAGAATTAAATGTATTTTTAGGCACCCCTTTGGCTTTGGTGTGACTCCATTTCTGAAGTGTCTAATGAGTCCTGTGTGGGATCTGTAGACTGCTGCAGCTGTGAATTTGCTCAATTCACACAAAAAAAAATTGCATGAAAAGACGTAGTGCTGGAGTGAGTCAGCTGGTCAGGCAGCATCTCTGGAGAACATGGTATCTTGTTCTTTAAGAAGGAAGAAGCCAGTGCCTAGTAACCAAGAATGCAAGTGTTTTTGTTGAAGCAGCATATCTCTGATCCGGGAATCCTTCCGCACTTGTTAGGAAAACTTGCTGAATCATTGGAATGGCTATACATTTATAACGCACTTCTAAGTCCATACATCTTTCTTATCAGCTGAGCAACTGAATTTGTGGCATTTAATAGTGCTGGCCTCAAAGATGGACTTTTAGAATAGATACCAATAAGTGAATACTTCAACTTGTGTCTTTCTGTTTCCACATTCTGCAGTAGTTTGTACATTATTATTTGGTTTTGTCTCCTTTAAGTGGAACAGCACTTTAAGTTAAAGATGTTTAAATCACATGATCTAATACAGCCAATGAAGATGAAATTGTGGCTCCACAGGTTATTGTGGTTGCATGATGTCTGGTCTGGTTTAGTTGTTACTGGCTATATTAATACCATTCTTCACTAAACCACCTTATTGTGGGTATCTTCTGCGTTCACTTACTGGAGAAATTATTGCAGCTTTCCTATTGTCGGATGCTTAGAGGTGAAATTACGAGATGCTGTTTACTGCATGATGAAGTGGGTGAGTCTTAATCTTAATAACAGCCCTTTACAGCTGTCAAAAAAGATCTGTTAAAGCACACAGTTTATAAAGGCATGGCACTACATAGATATAAACGTGCATTAAATTTCCATACCTTTACCCAGTGCTGCAATTGTTGAGAAAAATCAAAATGAAAAATTGAATTGTGTAATTGAACTTATTAAATCTCCCAAAGTGCATGTGTTAATATTTTATGATGTTGTGCTTTATATGCTAGATGCTGATTAAAGCACCAAGTGAGTTACGATTTATCTATTGCTATAGTTTAAAAAAAACAGCTTCAATTTTTATTTTCCAATATGTTGCTGCAAGTAATTTACTTGGTGCATATTTTTTAATATTTGAGGGGGAGGTGTTTTTACAAAGCTCATTTCATCTATGAGGATTTCTTTATACGGTTTAATCTACCAATAATTAAAATCTTACTGTTAATTGAGATTGGCAAACATTTTTGAATTTAGCAATAATTTTCCTAAGCAAAATCTAGCATGTATATATTCATATGATATTGCTCTTTCAAAAAAAGTCAGCAAATTTATTAGATATTAACTCTTTAAATTATGCAAAGTACAGATGGTCAATGAGATTACAGAAAGGACAGAAATTTTAAGATGCATTTGTTTTACTATTACACCATTATTAAACTTGATGACTCATTTGAAATCACTGATATTTGCTATACCCCTTCCTGTTGCTGTGCCAGTGCATTGATACCGCACATGCACAATATGTGTGAATTAACTCTTTCACATCAATTTGGTAGCCACTTTTTTATTGATTGAGACTAAAAGGCTAAGTCTAGCAGAGACTAACCTGTTGTGTTTAGAAGAACCATAACCTATTACTTAATTATATAACAGTTGTACAAAATGCAGTCGTAAACTACTCTGTAATGGTAGGCAAACTAGTTTCCTCCCATCCCCCCGCCCTCGGGCTCCTCCTCCTCCTCCCCTTTTCCTTCCTTCTTCCCCCCCCCCCACCCCCCATCAGTCTGAAGAAGGGTTTCGGCCCAAAACGTCGCCTATTTCCTTTGCTCCATAGATGCTGCTGCACCCGCTGAGTTTCTCCAGCATTTTTGTGTACCTTCGATCTTCCAGCATCTGCAGTTCCTTCTTGAAAACTAGTTTTCTAAACCTGTTTTAATAATTATTTTCTTCATTGTAATTTTACTCAGGTTTGCTTGTTTATTTTTTGCTCATCTCCTCATGGCAGTGACTCTTAATGGATTTTCATTTATGACTGGACACTTTTTGCTATCAATTTGATTGAAGTAGAAATCTAGTTCACGGTGTTCCTGGGGTGCTACTTTCAATTAATGTTGATATCATAGACTGGGCAGTGGGCAAGTGCTATAGACCTGCACGGGAAGGTAGATGCTCCCGTCCCCACGAGTCTCGGGCAGATGGGGCTCGTCAGCCTGGGAAGGCAGTCCATCTAGGAGAGTGAAAACTCTGTTTTAAAACCTCCACTGCCTTGTGGCCATATCCAGTCATGGAAAAGGCTCCAGGAGTAAACCTCAAGAAATTCCGGAGTCGGAGCCCCTAAGGCAGTTCGTCGTTGTCTCCAACCTCGCTCTGGCAGCTCCTGCGACAGCGCTGGTGCCAAACTGTAACAGCCCTGCTGTTCCTTTGGATCGATCAGCAACGTAGAGAGGGGGGACGTGCCGCATGGGCAACAGCCTGTCCTCCATATGACATCGCCCAGGCTTGCATCCAACCAGGATGCATCACCCATGGTCAGTCATGACCGAGGGGGGCCTACAATTGCACAAAAATATAGTTTTGAAGGCATTGGTTTAAATGGAAACACAGGTTTTGATAAGGGATAAAATACAAATGATTGTGAGCTTTTACCTCAGACTTGCCTAGTAACAGAAATAATTATGTTTGATAGCAACTGCTTTTCATTTCCTACCATGTTACACTTTAAACAATAACTGGATGATTTTTTTTAACTTCAAGGGTGTCATTTTCATATGCAATCAAAAGGAAATGTAACATTTTACATAGTGTATTTTAATATGGCAGTCTCTTAATTATCATGGTTACTCAAATCAGTTACTGATATCCAGGTACTTGATGAAAAGGGCTATTTTTTCAAATCCAATTCTCACCTTATTGACTTAAGATCATTTGGGTAACATTGTTCATGCAATAATTAACTGAATTGCATGTATAATTGATATTTATGTTTTATATATAAGATGAGTGCACACATAAGAATACATGTACTTAGATGATGGAGGGGAGAAAATTCAAGAGCCCAGTGTTTTTTTAACACTGGTTTTAATGCATGAAAGTGGTGATAATTCAAATAAAATGATGAGTGGGAGAATTTTTTTTGAATACTGTACTTGTGTACAGAATCAAAATTCAACTTGGATTTGTAATGGCACCAGATAATTTTAGATTGCATGCAAGCAGATTATTGAGCAACTTGATATATTTAGCCTTTGGGGATCGGCTACATATTGAAGGAAAGCTATCCTGTAATGTTTTGGTGAAGCATTGTTCTTACAGTACAGTGCCTGTGTGTTGCAGTATTTTATACAACTGGTCTTATGCCTTTGTAGTACCACAAATATTAACTGGAAATTCCTTCTAATGGAGTAATTGAAAAAAAATTAATGCAGCAGTTCAAAGATTGCTCCATGCAGAGTGCCTGTTGTCTGAAATTTAATATTGTAGACAATAATTAGGATGTTTCTGCGTGTGTTACAAAGCCACTGCTATCCATTTGCAGGCTAATGTGTTATCCCACAGTCTATCCCAATGGCATCCTGAAGTGTCTTTTAAACATAAAAAATTAATGTGGCTGATCAGCTTTCAACCTGTAAGTGGAATTTAGCTTCATGCTACTGACTAATGTATCCATTTTTGAACCATTAAAGCAAAGTATATGTTAGAAGGGTAACTCAGTTTTTTTTTAAATGGAAGTTAAAGTATTTGTTTACTTTGGAGTATTTGCAGAAAGACTAGATCAGTAAGGAATGCTATTAAAGATCCTAATCACTGTTAACTTAGGTAATTAGCGTTATAAAATAACATCAACAACAGCAGTTCAGTTGTACCTCTGTAGTCTTGGTTAGCATTATCCTTAAAACCATAAAATCTGAAGTTTAAGTACACATCAGAGGGAATAGATTTAATGATGCACAAATTGCTGAACAAATACAAAATGAATAGTTTGTATTTTACACCAGTTTTTTTTTTTCCAAGTGCGTCAGTAATAACCCACAGGCCCACAACCAGCACCAACTCCAGCCCAACCCCTCTCCAACTCCAGAGGAAGCTGATTGGCCGCTACGGCGACAAGTGCCAGTTCGCCCACGACCTGGCCGAGCTGTGCTCCCTCAGCCGCCACCCCAAGTACAAGCCGTGCCTTGCACCGGCTTCTGTCTACAACCCCGAGGAGGAGCGAGGGCTTCGCCTGCGCCAGAACGCCAGCCTGGGCTCAGCCTCCTCCGGACCGGCGCTCGACTGGGCCGTGCTGCAGACGGCCTTCATCCCCGACCTGGAGTTGGAGCTGGCCCGGATTCTGGGCTTGAGGCTGGGAGGGGGAGGAGGTTTCTGCTGTCACCAGCACCACCAGCAGTTCCAGCGGGCGCCCGTCCTGCCCATGGCCGGCAGGAGCCCATCTGCAGACTCTCTCCAACCAGGACGACTCCAGCAGCAGCGGTTCCGAGTCGCCCGTCTTCGAGCAGGGCCGGCGGCTGCCCATCTTCAGCAGGATCTTGGTGTCAGACTGAGGGGAGGCGGGTGGATGTGGAGGGCTGCCGGCCCCTTGGTGCCAGACAGGCTGAGCCGAGCTGGAGCCAGCGGCTGCTGCCGCGTCTAAGTCCGGGTCTGCCCCGCCAGCCCAGGGCCACCACAGACACCTCCGGACAGGGACGGGACACTGGGGAGCGGATGGGGACGGCCCAGCAGCACCTCAACAGCACCCGCAGCGATGGAGAGCCGATCTCAACCACGGACGAAACGCAAGCCTGCACACAATGCAGCACCACTGTTGCCAAGACTTTTTTTATGACCTGGGCATGCGCAGTCGGAATACCAAACTCGCTTATTGTCAATTTTAACATTTTTAGTTCCTATAATGTCAATGCGATGCTGAGCCAGATGAACCAAGAATGTGTCTGAGGGTTCTGACCCAAAACACTTTGTCTATCCATTCCCTCCACAGATGATGTCTGACCCGCTGTTACTCCGGCACTCTGTTTTACTCAAAATTCCAACATTTGCAATTCTTTCTGTCTCTATACAAAGAAAGATGTAGTTTTAATCCCTAATCTGCACTAATTTTGCTGATTCATTTGGGCAGGCAACAGGACAACTGTTATAGTTTCGAAGCCACTTGGTTTGAAGGAGGAAATCAACTAGAATTTCCACTTGCGCTGTGGTGCAAATTGTAGAGTCACCGCCTCTTAGCTATAAGCAGCCATGTTTGATCCTGACCTCCCAGCCTATCTATGTGCAGTTTGAGCATTTTCTCAGTGGTTTTCACTCATATCTGGAAAAACATGCAGTCTGATTATCAATTGACTACAGTAAATTCCCCCTAGAATTTAGCTGAATGGTAGAATCGGGAAGGGGAAAGGGAGGGGGGGGGGAGTCTAGAAAGAACAAAATGGGATTAGTGTAAATGGTTGCATGATGGTCATTGCTGACTCTGTGGGCCGAAGCGCCTGTTTCTATGCTGTATTACTCTGTCAGTCATTCCTGCCGGAAGTCCACAATTAAGTCTGAAGAAGTCCCGACCAGAAACGTCACTATCTTTGTTCTCCAATGATGCTGCCTGAGCCGTTAAGATTGTACCATTTGCCTACGTTTGAATCCTTGTTTTCATCCAAATTTCTTTCAAATGGTGTAATTGTACTCTCCTCACCAGCTACCTAAGGTAGTTTGTTCCATGTACCCACCACTTTGTATGGAAAATGTTGCCCCCCTCGGATCCCTTTCAAATCGTTCCCCTCCCATGTTAAACCTACACAGTCTAGTTTTGATCTCCACTACTGTGGGGGGAAAAGGACCGTGACCATTACCATTATGTAGGCCTCCATGATTTTTATACCACAGAGTGGACACCTACCAGCCGCTTGGGTGCCAAAGTCCCAGCCTATCCAGTCTGTCTTTGTAACTCAAATCCTCCAGTCCTGGTAACATTCAGATGAATCATTTCTACACTCTTTCCAGCTTAATGGCATTCTTCTTACAATAAGACGATCAGAAATATAATGAATATTCCACCAATGACTTTTCGATTGCACAATGATGCCCCATCTCTTGAACATGGTATGCTGACCAACGAAGGCAAGCATGCCGAACACCTTTTTTTAACACCCTGTCTATCTGTGTCTCCACTTTCAGAGATCTATGTGCGTGTACTCATAGGTATCTCTACTATAACACTCTCCAGGGCCCTGCCATTTACTGTGTACATCCTGCCCTGGTTTAACTTGCCAAAATGCAAAACATTGGTCTTTTTTGAGTTAAATTCCAATTGCTATTCCTTGGCAAACTTCCCCAACTCATCTAGATTCTATTGCAATCTTAGAAAACCTCCTCACGGTTCAATAGAATTCCGATTCATCTACAAGCTTACCAAACATGCAGCAACAACATTGTCATCTAAATCATCACTATAGATGACAAATAACAGGGGGCCAAGCACTGATCCCTTTAGCACACACTGGTCACGGGCTCCCTATCGGACCCATTTACTTGTGTAAATAATGACCCAAATTTTGCATTGACCATGAATATTTACTGTTTATTATGAAGTAAATCAGATAATGACTTCATTATAAATGTGGAGATCAGGAATTTGGAAGCAGTGCTAAAACTTGCTAAAAGTCATGGCGTTGAAGCACATGAAGGGTGTGTACTTGCCGTTTAGCTATCCATTCTGCAAGGCAGAAAATGTTAGAGATTGCCCATTGAAGTACAATTGATTTTATGAATACTAGGCCAAGCAACCTTTGACACAAAATTTACTTTTACAAACTTGGAGCCTTATTCTTTCCCATTTTAGTTATTGTTTGAATTTTTAAATAATTATTACTTTTTACTCAAGGCCTCATAGCTTATTCCCATTTTTCCTTCCTTTTATTTTTCACTGTAAATACTCTTGTGTTGAATAAATTATTCAGATTTTTACTTCCTAGATGACATATCTCAGTGACAAATCTTCAATCTGATTCGAAGATGTGTGGTTTCCTCTTGCTTTGTCCACGCATGCCTCTTATCTTCAGTAAAAAGGCTGTATTGAAATAGCTTTGTAATCGGTAAATTAGTGCGCAAATGCTCATTAAAAGTCTTTGGGCAGCTGAAAGTGTAATGAACAGTACATTCTCCTTTGAATGCAAAATCTAGCCAATTGACTCCTGGGGTGGGGCACCAGAAGGTGCCTGGCATACTGACGATGTTTTAACAAGAATTCAATGCCTTCAGGAAACGAGTGGAAAAATAGGCAGGCAAAAACCCATCAATTTTCTGATTCTGCCCCATCCCTGTATATGCAAGTAATTGTGGATTTTAAGAAGTTGAACATTTAGCATCATAGCATCAAGAATACTGGCTGTAAACACAGAAATAGCTCTGAAACATATGGAATACCTACAGCAAAACCAACAGTGAAATTAAAGATAAATACAAAATGCTAGAGTAACTCAGCGGGACAGGCAGCATCTCTGGAGAGAAGGAATAGGTGATTTTTCGGGTCGAGATCCTTCTTCAGTCTGATGTCAAGGGAGTGGGCGGTACAGAGATAACATTTAGTCGGAGACAGTAAGATTGGTAGGAGAACTGGGGAGGGATGGAGAGAGGGGGAAAAGCAAGGGCTACTTGAAGTTAGAGAAGTCAATGTTCATACTGCTGGGGTGTAAGCTACCCAAGCAAAATATGAGGTGTTGTTCCTCCAATTTGCACGGGGCCTCACTCTGACAATGGAGGGGACCCAAGACAGAAAGGTCAGATTGGGAATTGGAGGGGGAGGTAAAGTGTTGAGCAACCAGGAGATCAGGTAGGTTTAGGCGGACTGAGTGGAGGTGTTCAGCGAAACAATCGCCGAGCCTGCGACAGGTCTCACCGATATACAGGAGTCCTGTATGTACATTAAAAACAAGGGTAACCAGGGAGAGAAAGTAGGACCGCTCAAAGATAAAGGAGAGCTTTTTTGCTTGGAGTCGGGGGATGTAGGCCAGGTACTTTGCATCTGTTTTCGCCAAGGAGAAGGACATGGAAGCTGTGAGATTAATATTGGGGAAACCTAATTTGTGAGGGCGGATTGAGATCAAGAAGGACCCGGTCATGGGGCTCTTAAAGAGCATTAAAGTGGATAAATCCCCATGGTTTGATGGGGTCTATCCTAGGTTATTGAGAGAAACAAGAGGGGAAAATACAGGGGCCTTGACAAAGATGGTCACTTGCGAAGTCCTGGATTACTGGAGAGTAACCAATATTTTTCCTTTAGAAATCAAGAACTGCAGATGCTGTATAATACACAAAAGGGCACAAAGTGTGCAGATGACGTGAAAGTTGGTGTTAATATTGATCGTGAGGATGGCAGTCTTCAGCTGCAGAACTACATAATCAGATGGTAAAATGGCAGAGAGATTTATTCTTGACAAGTATTCTAGGCCTGTAAATGAGACATTACACACGTGTGACTTTGAAATAGTCTTTAATACATACTCAGACTTAAACAACACATAAGTAGTGACTGACTCCAGTCTGCTACTGAACTGCGCAGAGGGAGAAGTGGGTGTTATTATAAATGATACCTAAGGCGGGATTAGTGGTGCTGAGGTAGCTATATGATTGGTTGCATGCATAAACCATCTACATCCTTCCCCTTAGAAGATTAAACATGGTATGTATCCATGCCAACAAAGTTAAACGAAATTAAACAAAATCGCCATACCTAACAGGTGGCCTACTGACGCGGCCCGAACGCGTACGGACCAAACCTTCCTCCCCCTTCATCAGAAAGACCCGAGGACGGCGGCGAACCCGAAGGTGAGAAAGCCAATGGGGGGACAGAAGGTGGCAGGGGGGTCAAGCATGCAGGAGGGGTGAATCTGCAGTCAGATATAGCCGTACCACGCGGAGGAGAACGGAACATGCGAGGGGTATCGGGCATGCTGGGGCCGGTCACGGGATCAGCAGCGGACGACGGTAACTGGAGTGGTGGAGCGTAGGGTCCAGCTGGCGGCGGATGGGGCTCCTGTACAGCAAGCAGATGCTGACGGCTCCTGCGGTAAACAGTCCCCTCATAGTCCACAAGGTAAGATCGAGGCGCGTCGGCTGTGCCAACAACGGTGGCCAGACGGGAATATCCACTTGCAGTTTGTAGGCGAACGACCTGTCCTGGCAGCAGGGGCACGAGCGGTTTGCATGACCTGTCGTGGGACCGTTTCTGGATATCGTGCTTCACCTGAATGCGCGACTGGACGGAGGCAGGCTCCCGCACATGAGGTAGCAGCATGTGTTGAGCAATCGGAATTGATGGTCGCGTCGTTCTGGACATTAACCGCTGGGCTGGCGATCTCAGGGTTGCGTCTCTGGCAATGTTCCTGAGGTTAAGTAGATTAAGGTAAAAGTCCGAATTAGCCAGGCGCGCCTGCTCCATCAGCTGTTTAGCGCTCCTGACAGCCCGCTCTGCAAGTCCGTTACTCTGCAGGTACTCAGGGCTGCTCGTGAAATGGAGGAAGTTCCACTTGTTGGCAAAGAGCTTGAACTCGTGGCTGGTAAACTGGCTGCCATTGTCGGTCTGCAGACGGACAGGCGAGTCGAATGTTGAAAAGTGTTTCCTCAGTTTGCGGATGACCATTTCGGATGTGAGGGAGGTCAGGAGGTCTACTTCGAACCAGTTCGAGTACGAGTCGGCTAGGACAAGGTGATGCTTACCGCGCCACTCGAAAATGTCAGCAGCCACCGAGGTCCAGGCCAGGGCTGGCGCAGGTTGTTGTAGTATGGGCTGCCTTTGCTGGTGAGGTGCAAGACTGTTGCAGGTAGAGCAAGACGAGACACGGTCTCGAATGTACTTGGCCATCCCAGGCCAGTAGAACTGGCACTGTGCGTGGGCGATCGTAGCATCAACACCCGGGTGTCCGCTGTGTGCCACACTGTAGTATTTGTCGTACAGCGAGGAAGGGATCACGACCTTGTGGCCCTTAACAATAACGTCGTCCTGTATGACCAGTTCGTCGCGAACTAGGAAGAACGGCTGTGCCTCTGCTGGTGCGCTGGCGCGCTTGTTCGGCCAACCCCCTTTGATCACTGATGATAGTCGTTGTAGTGCGGGGTCCGATGCAGTATGTTCGGCCAGGCACTGTAGTTCCTTGGTGGGGACGAAGTCGACGCCGAGCACTAGGAGGTCTTCCCGTTCATAGGGGTGGCGGTCACAGGACACTCGAGGTGCACGAGAGAGAGTGTCAGCAACGTGCATGTCAGTACCTTTTTTATAAACAATGGTGAAGTCATGGCTTCGAACCTGCACCTCTGGGCCAGGTAGCGTAAATCAGCGATAAAGCCCTCAACAGGTTCGTCTGGCAACTGCTTGCGAGTAAAGAATCGCGCCCTTTCTAAAATATGATTAGAGGGCAGGTCACAAATCTCCCTGAATTTGCGCATCAGGACATTCGGGTCGCCAGCTGTTTCTACGGGGATCAGTACCTGATCGTCCTCACCCAGGACCGCTGGGGAGTACCGGAAAGTCCTCGCTCATCTCATGGCATCGGGGCCGGCAAGGTCGAGTAGAAGAGAGGCCTTGACTTCATCTGGTTCGTTGCGATGCGCAATGTTCATGTAGTGGCGGTAGTCCAATTCGAAAGTAGCCCAGCGCTCAGCGATATCCGAATCGAAGATGAGCTGGGCAGGCTTTCGGCAAGAGGAAGCCATCGTCAAAATGAAAATAAAAACTTAATGAAAGAAAGGTAAACAGGAGATGCGAGTAGTCTCTATCTGACACCATGTAAATGAGACATTACACACGTGACTTTGAAATAGTCTTTAATACATACTCAGACTTAAACAACACATAAGTAGTGACTGACTCCAGTCTGCTACTGAACTGCGCAGAGGGAGAAGTGGGTGTTATTATAAATGATACCCAAGGCGGGATTAGTGGTGCTGAGGTAGCTATATGATTGGTTGCATGCATAAACCATCTACAAGGCCTAAAGACTAAGAGATACACCATGAATGATAGGACACCAGAGAGTACTGAGGAGCATGTTCAAAGATCCTGAAGGTAGCAGCAGCATGTCCAGATATGGTGCTTAAGAAAGCATGCAGAGCACTTGCCTTCATTAGCTGAGGTGCAGAATATTAGAGTAAGGAGGTCATGGTAAAATTATATAAAGCATTAGTTAAGGCATAATTAGAGAAGTCTGTACACTTCTGATCACCACACTGTAAGAAGATGTAATTGCACGGGAGAGAACGCAGAGGAGATTGACCAGAATGTAGTGTTTCAGCTGTGGAGAAACTGGACAGGCTGACGGCGAGAAGGTGTGTGTGTGTGTGAGTGTGTTTTTTGGGAAAGCACTGCATGAGGAGGTAGTGGAGGCAAGTACTCTCACAACATTGAGCAAGTATTTAGAGGAGCACTTGAAATTTTAAGGCATTGAAGGCTGTGGGCCAAGTGCTGGAAAGTGTTATGAGTATAATGTGTATTTGCTTACTCGCGTAGCACGTCGGAAGTTATCTGGATCAACTGGTGTCAGTGTCGTGGAAAGTGCAAACCAAATTCTCAATGGTGCAGCCCTCCACACATTGGAATCATTATGCTGGGTGGAGGGAGGAGCAAAAATAGCATACGCCACAAAATGGCTAAAAAGAATTGAAAGCTGGCCAAACCATGGTCTCTCGCCCAACAGACTTCAAAATTAGAAATAGTTCTGAGCATACAGTAAATATTATTTTGTCAGAGATCAAATATTAGTAATTAAGGAAAAAAGCTAAAGCGCTTAAAGAATTTCAAGCATTTAAAGTGTGTAATTCAAAGAATAGTAACTTGTCTTTGCAGCTACTTCATTTCCATTCAAATGAATGTTTCTGGTGCAGGTTTTGGCGCTGATTCTCTGGCCTAAGTGCTGAATTCAATTGGAGCACAACTGAGAAAAAGCTGACAAAGAGCACCCCGAAAGTTCAGAGCTTGCGTCCTTGCTAGTTTAGAGATACAAGGTGGAAACGGGCCCTTCGGCCACCGAGTCCACGCAGACCATCGATCACCCATACACGAGTTCCATGTTATCCCAGTTTTGCATTCTACATACACTAGGGGTAATTTACAAAAGCCAAATAACCTCCAAACCCTGTATGTCTTTGGAATGTGGGAAGAAACAGGAGCATCCGGAGAAAACCCACACGGTCACAGGACGAGCATACAAACTCCATACTGATAGCACCATTAGTCAGGATCCTACCCGGGTTTCTGGCATTGGAAAGCAGCGCTGCGCCACTGTACCACCCTTGCATGTATAGATAAGAATCAACATTTTGGCTGGATCTTGTACCGGGAAATGTTGGTTGTTCCATGTAGTGCTGTCTGCATGTCCTAAGAATATTCGGTCCTTGTGAATTATACAGTTACTGAAATGATGTTCTGTGATGTCTTCATCTGCATAGTAATATGGGTGAGTGGTATTTGCCGTTCTTTAATCACACTCCCCTTAAAATTCAAAGAACTGTTGCTAATTGTGTATTTTTCTTACCAGACATATGTTGAAAAGTGATGCATTAACCTGGCATTTAAAGGATCCATGTGACTTTATCGGCCTCTGTTTCACTTGTGGGTTCTATTTTTGAACCTTTTCCATTCTGATTGCATTAGCTTTTCATGGAGCTGATGCTTTGTTCAGGAGGAAGAGTGCAATATTTAATTCTGAATTCCGCCTCTAAGTTAGTTAATGGATCTCTGTGAGTTGCCGATGAAGGACTGGAAGTTTTGACTTAGTTGCAAGGTTTTGTTGAATGAAGCATGGTACAGGTGCACAACCTTTTATCCGAAGATCCAAATAACGAAAACCTCCGAATAGCGGCCATTTTTTCGGTCCTTGAAGAAAGGTCCTTGAAAACGTTTACCGAGGGCGGCCCGCAGAGGTGACAGCGGAACCTCCGGTCGGTCCTCGAAGAAAGGGGAACTAAATCCCCATTCATAAAAGAGAAGATGAGGGTATATTGCGCGGGAGGGTTAATAATTGACAATATGCTGCTGCCTGCCCGCTGAGTAAAAAGTTCCCACGGTAGACTCACGATACACAGTGCAGATTGTCGCTCCCTTCAGTTTCACCCCACCTACGCCCCTCTGCTTCCTGGCCATGTGTGTGACCCCTTCCCTCCCCTCTCCAGCTCCCCGCCCATTGCACCGGCGCGGGGGCTTTGCACTGTCTTCACGTCGGCGATTGCAGCAGGACCGTGCCAGTCACCGGAGACGTCAGGACCAATTGGACACCGACCACCAGGCCCACCGCAAGCACGGAGATCCCAGAGACCCACAGCCAACAGCAGCCCAGCCCAGCCCCGCTCCAACTACAGAGGAACCTGGGTTGCGGATGACGGGGCGCAGCTCGGGGCGTCGTAGGGGCCCATCGGGGAGCGGCCACTCAAAGCCACGCCGGGCGATGTAGGGCCCTGCCCCGGGTCTTGATGTTGGAGCCCCCGGCGGGCGCTAGCAAGTCCGCGGCAATTTACAGCCGCGCCGGGCGTTGCAAGGCCCCCCTCCAGGTCACTCTCAACCCCGTAATTCGGGCGGGAGAAGTCGCTGCTGCCAGTGTCCCGCAAAGCAGTCTCCCACCGTGGACCCGCGGGCTCCCGGTGTCACCATCCACCGGAGTCGGGTCGCAGCAGCTCGCCCCCGCAGCTCTCCATGCTCCGAAGCTGGCTAGCTCCACGGAGGTAGGTCCGTGGCTCCACAGCTCCCACCGCCGCCCACCGACCCCCAGGCCCACTGCAAGCACTAATATCCCAGAGACCCAGAGCCAGCAGCAACTCCAGCCCAGCCCCGCTCCAACTCCAGAGGAACACGTAGGGGCAGAAGCTGATGGTGTGCAAGGTACGTCTTGTTCTTGGGGTGGCGGATGAGGGGGCGCAGCTCGGGCTGTGGGCAAACTGCCACTTGTCGCCGTAGCGGTCCATCGGGGAGCGGATTCCTCTGGAGTTGGAGGGGGAGGGGGGTATTGTGCTGTTTGATCGCCCCCTGCTATCCCAGGGACAGGGAGACACAGCGGCTTTTTAGACTGGTGGGCAATCACTTCCAAAGTTCTGCCCACACAGTCAGTACACCTCTCCTACACTGCATTTCATACAAACATTTATTCTGCAAGAAAAAACGACATTGAAGACTCAAACTCGCGATCGAGTAACTGCCAGGATCAAGGTGCAAACTCGCGACCTTGCGGATATGAGCCGAGCACTCTACCACTGAGCCAGCCATTAAAATCTACGCTAAAAAAATTCCATTCCGAAGACCGACAAATTCTGAATTACGAAAAGTGTCTGGTCCCAAGGCTTTCGGATAAAAGGTTGTGCACCTGTATGTGTTAAAATGTTGTGCTCAGTGCACGAGGAGTGAATAGCAAATCTCCAAAGAGAACTTGCAGTGCCTAGTGCCTTTACCAGTTGGATGTAACTAGACAAAAATGTACTTGGCCCCAAGGCCGAGATACCACAACAAGTGGCTAAAAGCTTGACTATAAGAAGAGAATAGGAAGTGAATTCCACAGTGTCCAAATAGCTGATTGTAGTGATTTTGTTGAAGTGGAGAGATGCGCAAAATGTAAAAATGTCAGGGTTGAGGAGGTTGTGACAACTTTTTAAATGTCTGATTTAGCTATTTAAATTGGAGCCTAGGTTACCAATTTATGTACATATTTGGGGTGAGCAGGATTATGAGAGATTGATCATGCTCTTTGGCTCACAATGTCCATGCTGAACACGATGATAAATTAAACGAATCTCATCTGCCAACGCATGGTATATATCCCTTGACTCCCTGTATCTGTCTAAATGTATCTTAATAGGATGTAGTTGGTGGGGAATTGAATGATGAAACTTTAAAATGGAGGATATGGTCTTTACTAAGAACGTTTTGAAATAGTTGATATTGGAGGCAATGAAAGCATGGGTAAAGATGACTTTAATCGTTTCAAAATGGTGGCTGTTGAGTTTTTATACCGAGCCAGTTGTTTTTCTACTGTGGAGATCATTGCAGCCCAGTGAATGAGGGTGCAAATCCATTGAGCTGTGCATTCCTGATTCATGCCTGTGCATTGCAGTGAGTAAGCCAGGAATTTGATCTCTTGATGCAGCACTGGACCCTGCAGAGGATCTCTGAGTGGAGCTCAGCAATGCTGAGGTGAGAGGCTGGATGCTGTCCAAGACCCTCGCTTAACACAGTGCAGCTAAATATCTTGTATTTCTTTGCATAACGACATACATGACTTAAATGTATTTTAAAGTTGTTTTTAATGGAAAGAATTGTTTGACCTGTTTTAAATATCTCCGATCACTAGAAGTATTTGAAACACATTTGTGGCTTTGAGGGCAGTGACATCGCCATCCCATTGTCCCTGGGTGAAAATTTGGGATCCACAACTGAGCCCGAAAGTCACTTGCAAATCGCCTTGCATTGTGAGATGGCTAAGCCTGATGATTTCTCGACACCCCAAGCTACAAACGTTTAGTACGGCTGCAGGGATACCACAGATGGCAATCACAAGACACAGATATGGTTGGACACGATCCACCCTGTTCATTCTCTGAGCGCTAAATGGTCCAGTGTCATGGTTGCTGGCAGCCCTACTGAGACACGACATCCCATTCCTGGGGCTACGACCAGTGTCTCCCAGTTTGCTGTCAGTTCCACAAATAATTCTGTGTTATCATTGTTTCTGATGATTAATTTGCCAAAAACAATATATTTGGGCTTTGGGCGTCCAAAAATCTTCAGGTTTTGCTGCTGTAGCCATCTCACAACGCAAGGCAATCTGCAAGTGACTTTTGGTCTCAGTTGTGGATCCCGAATTTTCATACCAGGGACACTGTGGCCATTTGACAGCTCGCTGCCCTCAAAGCCACAAATGGGCTTTAAGTACTTTCACTCACAGTGCCTGAGGCCTGGAACCCGGCTCCAACTGTGAAGGGATAGAATGGTGAAGAAGTGGGCAGGTGGATCCCATTTACAGAATTTGTGCTGGTTATAAATACATTGATTCTGCTTTTAGCAAAGTAATCACTAAAACCAATGGTAAGAGGGAATTATTTGTAAATGCCATCTCTCCTTTGGTAGCCTTTCTGCAGCCGGGTCAGCAGCAGTAAGGGATTCTGGGTACTAAGTGTTGCTTTGCTGTAAATTAAACAGCAAAAGTAAGGCTGGGCATTTTCAGTGTTTCTTTGGAACCTCAAAACAAGTCTTCTGAAAATATTACCTCAGTGCATAGCTGACCACATGACGGTGGAGGAGGTTCACTATGTTTAAGGCTCTACGGTTGAAGCAGATGAGAGAGGCAAACCAGCATCATTGACTAATGAGATGGCATTTGTTCCTTTCAATATTTCAGTACTGTTGCAAGGACAGGAACTTGGGAGGTGGCATTGTGTTAAAAAAAATTGAAGGTCACGAAGAGGTTGGTTTACATGGACAGGGGCATTTTGAGGAGAGAGGCCAATGATAGTTTCGAAAGGTAAAGGGCCTGTCCCACGAGCATGCGACCTGCATGCGGCAAGCGCGACCAAACCGGAAGCGGGGGCCGCGCGGAGGTCGAGTGATCCCCGTACAAGGCCGGTCCCACCAGCATGCGCCTGCATGCGGTGAGCGCGACCAAACCGGAAGCGGGGGCTGCGCGGAGGTTGAGTGAGTGACGTGAAGTTCGAGCGAAGTCCGCGGGAAGTTCGCGCGTGACGTACGGCGTCAAGACGCTGCGTACGGCGTCGAGACGCTGCGCACGCCCATCGAGGCGGTGTGTACGGCGTTGAGGCGACTGCGGGCCGGCAGGCCGTTGCCGCGCGGAATTTTTGAACATGGTCAGTTTTTCGGAGCCCCGCGCGATGTCGGGACCAGCTCCGCACAACTCCATACAGCTCCGGCGAGCGAAGCGGGACCGGTCCCGCGAGGCCGTACGGCTCAAGCGACCACGTTAGGTCGCGTTTGCCGCATGGAGTCACATGCTCGTGGGACAGGCCCTTAAGGAGACGGCATTTGAGGAGAAGAAAACACATCTTTCCAACTCTGGACTTGAATCATGAGTTTATTGATTGAGGGAAACAAACGGAAGCTGCTCATTAAAGGGCAGCACAAGTCGTGCCTGGTGTCTCACGGCTCCAATGTGCTGGGTTCAGTCTGATCTCCTGTGCTCCCTGTATACAAGCAGCTTCCTCGTGTTTTCTTCACTCTTTAAACTCATTGTTCAAGTCCAGTGCTGGATAGATGTAGTTTCTTCACATCAGATGCAGTCTCCTACCTTTCAGAGCCACGAGTCGAGTTGCACAGTCTCTCTATGATCATGTGCGTCTCTATGACCAGGTGCTCCAGTCCCTTTCCACATCCCAACGACAAAGCAGGTTGGTAGATTAATTGGTCACTGTAAATACCCCCACTGTCAGTACGCGATGGGAGAATCAAAGTGGAATTGATGGAAGTAAGGTGGAATTAGTTACAGTCAAATACGTACAGGAATAGCTGCAAAAGGATTTCTCTGGGAGCTGGCACGACTCGAGCTGAATGACCTCCTATGTAGAAAGAATATATGAGACCTCAAGGAGCCAGTGTGAGGAGATAGAAACCAAATAAGAAATTAGCACCCGGCATTGCTGTAAAAATTGTTTTTTTTTTAATTGCTTGAGTTTAAAAAAAATAATAATAATACTTGTAAAGGAGATTTTCAGAAATAAGCTTTTTTCTTGCTTGCCATCCTTTGCTGCCATTTAAAATATTTCAAAATTTATCTCTGATATATGTCAAGAGTTCATCATTTATATTCAATACTTTAATGCAAAGGAGGTCTCTGTTAGATTTCTCCATTGTATGGTGAATGTTCGTTTGTTTTAGTTACTGAATTGAGAGAAATGGGTCTGTCAGTATTTCCACTGAGGAAAAAGAAATACATTTTTGAAGCAGTCGTTGGTTTAGATTTCACTGTAGAAACTATGCTTTCGGCAGTCATCTTCACAGTTTCAATTTCTGTCAATCTGCGTAAAATTTGTAGAAAAAAGGACAAAATTATTTTGATCATTTCCAATGCCGTTAGATAGAATTTGACAGATTGAAGCAGTGATCTCAAAATAATGTTTAAGATTTAAGACTTTAGAGTCACAGCCAGAAATAGGCCCTTCAGCCCAGCGAGTCTGTGATATCTAGTGATCACCCCGTACACGAGCACTATCTTACACGCTAGGATCATTCATGATTTTTACCAAAGAAAATTAACCTACAAACCTGTGTGGGCGGTAAGTCAGCTACATCGGGGTATTGAAGTTTTACTTTAAACATCAAATAATTTCTTGGTGACCCCTAAAGGATGATATGATGGGCAGTGCAAGTGATTGTTATTTCCATACGGCATAATCTTTTTAGTAGTTATGATTGATTGCCTGTTTGATTTGGTGTGGTTACTTGAAGGCATGTTTTGGTTTCCATTCATTTTTTCTTCTCTCCCCTTCCCCATCATCAAACTCATTTTCTACAAACTGCATAGCTTAACTAATGGGATTTCTTCAAATTTGTTCCTTGTTTCCAATGTTATTACATTGTGCCAGTTTATGATGCAAGACTGGTAGGATCTGGAATGTGTAGGAAGGAACCGCAGATGCTGGTTTAAACCGAAAACTGCAGATGCTGGTTTAAAGAGGGTCTCGACCCTAAACATCACTCATCCCTAGGATGCTGCCTGTCCTGCTGAGTTACACTAGCATTTTGTGTCTAGGATCTGGAATGAGGCAGGTTTGGTTTATCATCTTTCTTGGAAAATACTATTAGTTAAATTTATTCTTTAGAGGCATTAGTGGGTGGTTTACCTTGACATAAGTCGGGAATTATTTTTAACATTGCACATTTCTTTCTTGTATTTATTTATATAAAGTAAAATCTGAGAAGGAAAATATTATTTGGGACTTTGGTATATCTATTTTTAGGATTTGGGCAGTGCAAATCTTATGATTGCAGTAGAAAGTTAAACTTGCAGCAATTTTAGAAGGGAAGTACTGTAGGGACGTCAGAATTTTTTATTTTTAAGTTTTGGTTGCTGCAAAATTGAAGTGTTATGTCAGGAGAATGGAGCTGCAAAATATGAAGTTTACTCGATAGCTTCCATGGATGCATCTTTTTAAGATGAATATAGTTGACAAGGAGTTACTGTAGAAATTATTGAGCAGACTGGAACCATGATGATAAATTTATTGTTCAACTTTCTTAGGCCCCCTTCGGTCATGGCTGACCATGGCTGACCATGGGTGTCTCCAGGGTGCTATTCCCTATATGGAGGATGCCTGTGCGTAACTTTGTTTAACGTGGTGCACAGACATCCACCCCACAGTCCTTGACAGATCTGGGTCAGGATCCAGTGGCATGGAGTCCAACACAACCGGAGACCCTTTTCTGCTGCAGCCTTCATCCGCCTTCCCAGCCATTGTGATGCTCCACTGTCAACCAATGTCTTCCGCCTGTTCCACTGTTGAGATCTTGGTTGGATTGCTCTTTGTCAGAGACCTCCCCCACGACGTTACCTCCATGGGTGACCCTACCAGGAGCATAGCTCCAGACAGCATCGCTCTCAGGATCTCAGGTCCACACCAATCTCCTCCACCACGACAAGGTGACAATCCACGGAGAAGTTAACTTGTTCAACTGGAAGTTAAGAAAAGGGAGTTGGGGATGCTAAAGAAAATTTGTGTCGGGAAATGAGAGTGGTCAGAAGTTAAGGGTAATGGATAGTAAAGTGTTTGAGACTAAGATACAAAAGCCATTTACACTGGATCAGGAAGGAAAGGGTACAGTCAGGCTCATGGTGTTACACTATTCACAATTCATTGGTGTCACTGTGTGAGAAGTATGATCAAGATGAGGAATAGACAAGGTTTTCGTCATACAGAGAACACTTGCTGGGGGTATCTCTTTTGTCATAATAGAGCATGGAAGCAGACTTCAACTCCTGCCTGCCCCGGGAGTATCTGAAGCTATCAATGGTATAAAATTACATGATATCCCTGCACCATTCTCGAAATATTAAATAATTTGTCTTAGCTAGAGCTAAGTGCTTTAACATAACACAAATGCTGAAACGATTAATTTGAGTAACCCTTTTGTGGTACAATCAGAATAACATTGGGCACCAGATAGTTCGTGGAAACATTTCTAGTTTAATTGGAAGTCATCCAGTGACATTGAATTGCATTTTCCAGATAGAATAAAGAGAATCTCATTCATTGGCTATAGTGTTGCAATTCAATGTAAAAAGGAAGTTTAAATGTCAAAGTATATCATTTTATTAAAAAAAATACCACTGTTGAATTATATGTATATAAAGAGGCTTTTTTGCTACTTCCACATGCATAACTTCTGAACAGCCACTTCAATCACTGTAAATGTAATGTTCGCCTTCTGTCTTTCTATGGAAAGTAATGCTGTTTAACATTTTTAGGAAATGGTTTGGCTAGATTAGGAAAGGTCTCCCAGCTTCTGGGTTTTTTTTCTTTGGATGATCTCTGAAATAGTTGTCATGAAATTCGGAATGTTTAAGGATCTGAAATATGAACTTTGTATTTGAATAAATTGCAGATTATGAATCTTGGGTTTTGACTGCGATCCCTCTTCTGCTACGCCCTCATGTCCAGTTGCTAAATAATTACCGTTGATGAGTTTTGAATCTTAAAGCCCCTGTCCCACGAGGCGAGTTCGCCCAAGAGCTCTCCCGAGTTTAAAAAAAAAATGAACCTCGTGGTATTTCATCACGAGTATTTTTTTACTCTTGGAAATGTTTCACACTGTTGAAAAAACTTCACGAGTTTCCGCGTTTCCCGAGTACCTGTCGTTTGCATTACGAGCCGCTACGAGACATCCACGAGCTCCGACGTACCCGCTACGTACTTACCACCAGTTTGATTTTTTTTTTAAACTCTGGAGAGCTCTTGGGTAAACTCGCATCATGGGACAAGGCCTTAAGTCTTTGTTGACGGATTATAAAATATTGGTGTAATTTAAGTAAAATAAATGGGTCTCTGGAAGGTTTGGATGGTCCTGCCTTTCCTGAACAAAGGAAGCCATGTGCTTTTTCTTGTGAAGGTTGTGGTGCCCTAATGCAGACGAAACATATGAATACATATCAAGATGTGATGGTTTGTCATGTTAATGCAGGAATTTGGCTGCTAAAGTCATTTTGTTTGCTTATCCAAAGCTGATGCATTGTAAAAAAATAAACTGAAAATACATTCTGCACATGGCACTTTTTAATGTAAATTAGCAGCTGGTACAAACTGAGGGATACAGTAGCCATTGTGTGGAAAGCGATTGTGGAAAATTGCATTGTGTGGTTATAAAACAGCTGTTGGTAAATGTGCCCACTGATGTTGTCTAGGGGCTCTTTGACTGGTAAAGCATTTATTAGAATCAAAACAATCCCACTTGCACTCTCTGCTTTTCGTTTTGCCATTTCACCAATAAACATAACATCAAAGTGCAGAAAAAATCTGTTCATGTTGCTTTTGAAATTGCACAAAAATCAATTTTTTTAGAGTCATAAACAATGTATGTTAATGCACAAGTCTGATTCATTATCTTGTTATATAATTTCTTGATTTCTATTGGGAAGGAAAAGCTAATGGGTTTTTCGAGAAACTGCATCAATTTTTTTTAACCGTTTTATAAGAATTCATAAAATCCATGTAAACGGAAGGCGTATTACTAATTTAGTTATGGAAAGTAGGCAATTTTTTGTGTGTAAAATAAAAATAATTTATCAGGAGGTTAATACTGAAGCATTTTGTTCATAAAGCAACACACTGTCCTTGAAGAGCAGCTTATTTGTATCAGTCCACATGCAGCTTCCCATCGAGTCATTCAGATAGCACAGATGTATTTGTCAATAGATTTTTAACCAAGTTGTTCATGCATGGCGAGAGAATAGATGGCCTTTTTGTAAATGAACAAATGTCAACATTAAATCCTGCTTTGTTCTTGCATAAAGAAACTTGCATTTACATGACACGTTTGATAACATCTATAGCACTCTGAGGTACTTCTGAAAACGCATTCAAAAAAATTTAGAGTGGATGATTTTTAAATTAGGGTCATTTGGGGAAGAGTTAATTAACAACATGAGATTCTAAAGTTAAGTTGGGCATCCGTATTGTTGAATTATCAACATTCTGCACATAATGCACAAATTTGTTTGGTACATCAACAACATTTTGTTTGGTACATCAACAAAATATGCAAAGCTATTGACAAAATACCTTATTTTATGCCCGCCCAATACTGCTAAATAAATTCCCAGTTTAATGTATTTTGAGCATTATGCATAATAGACTAATGCGTCTCGCAGGTGTGACAGATTTTAACAATCTTTGCCAGTTCTTGGCTTACTGTTAACCTTGGCTGTTTTAAGAGGGGAATTAGATATTCATTCCAAAGTTACAGTCAGTTGGAGTTGATTTGGGACTCTTCAGGCATTTGGTAGATTCTACCTACCCAGTGAAGCTCGAGGGAAGTCCAAACCGTTGTCTCTCTCTGGCATCGTTATAATGTACTCAATGCCATTCCTAGGTTAAATGAACACTTGAATTCTCCAATTTTAAGTAACTTCTGTAAACACGTCTCTTGGGCTCACACCTGTTTCTATATCCAGTCTTTGTCCAGCAATCTGCCCATCAGGATTTCCTCATCTAAGGTCATCTCTTGCTGGCTGTGATTTGTCCTGCCTCTTTTTGCCTTGCTTTTTTTCTCTCTCTCCCCCTAATATAATCACTGAAGAATGGTCTCGACTCGAGACGTCACCTATCCATTTTCTCCAATTTGCTGCTCGATCCACTGAGTTACTCCAGCATTTTGGCTATCTTTGGTATAAACCAGCATCTGCAGTTCCTTCTTATTACATGTTATGCTGGGGGCATTGTATTCAGTTCTGGTTACTTTGCTGTAGAATAAATGTAATTTGGTTGGAAGGTGCAGAGAAGATTTAAGAGACGTTGCCATGACTCGCAGGCCTGAGCTACAGGGAGAGGTTAAGCTGGCTAGGACTTTTTCCTCGCAGTGCTGGAGGCTGAGGGTGATATTATAGAAGTGCATAAAATCACAAGGGGAATAGACAGGGTAAATGTGCTTAGACTTTAATCAAGAACTAAAGGGCAGTTTAAAATGAGAGGTGATAGATTTGAGAGGAACCCGAGGGGGAATTTCTGCACACACAGGGTGGGAATATATAGAACAAGCTGCCAGAGGAAGTAGTCGAGGTAGAAACAATAATGCCATCTGGACAGGTACATAGAAAACGTTCAGAGGGATAATGGTCACTCATGGTCAAATGGATTAGCTTGGGCGGGCAGGGTCTCGAACCGAAATATCACCCATTCCTTCTATCCAGAGATGCTGCCTGCCCCGCTGAGTTATCCCAGCATTTTGTATCTATCTTCGGTTTAAACCAGCATCTGCAGTTCCTTCCTGCAACATCTTGGACGAGTTAGCGGTGGGTGGGAGGGAAGGGAATTAATCTTGTTTTTTGTGACTCTGACATACTTGACCTGGTACTATCGCATACCCATTAAAAAGAGTGGAAATTAGAGTCTGCCCCTGTTCCATAGGCCAGAAAAGCAGCATGGAATTCGCCTAAGACACTATAATTTTGTTGGATTGCATTATAAACCAAATATTGATGCACTGAAGCTGTTGGTAGGAAGACAAATGCAAACAATTCGGGCATTTTGGTTGCATCCTTTCTGTTCTGTTGAATCATAGATATACAGATCGATCGTGCAAGATTTGATTCTCATTGTATAGACACATTTGAAGACGGCACTTCATTAGTTCCGACTAACTAGGTTACCAGGAGAGAACTTATGAATAGCTGGTATTGCCAGAGCTTCAGGTGACGTTAGTTCCATATTCATTTCATATGACATGCTGACAAAATGTAAGCAAATCTTTATCATCTGAGGAAATGTATCATGCAAGTGATGGGAACATTCAAGTTGAATTGCTAGGCATTGCATGTTTTGATGTCTAGCTACATTACACACAAACCTGTTTGTTCAATAATTTGAAATTTTTGGTATGCTGTCTATCATGTCAGATTAGTTGAATGTATGGGCATGATCAGACTGCTTACTTTGCTCCCCCTCTCCTGTAGTCGATGATCACCTCCTTGGTCTTGTCGGTGTTGAGAGAGGTTGTTGGCCGGGCACCACCGTGTCAGGGCCACGTACCCTCTCTGTAGGCCGACTCCTCCCCGTTGGTGTTCAGACCCACGACTGTACAATACAATACAATACAATTTATTTGTTGTCATTTGAACCCAGAGGTTCAAACGAAATTTGGTTTCTGCAGTCATACAAACAAGAAGAAGAACCAAGACACAACACAATTTACACGAACATCCATCATAGTGAATCTCCTCCTCACTGTGATGGAAGACAAAGTCTTATCCCTCCCCTGCACTCCTCGTTCTCCCGATGTCAAAGCCCCCGGCGGGCGATGGTAAATAAGTCCCGCGGCAATTATAAAGCCGCGCCGGGTGATGCAAGGCCGCGCTCCGGGTCTTGGTGTTGGAGTCCCCGGCGTGCGCTAACAAGTCCCGCGGCCATTTAAAGCCGCGCCTCGCGATGTAAGGCCCCACTCCAGGTCATCCTCAACCCCGCAACTCGGGCGGGAGAAGTCGCCGTTGCGGAAGCCCCGAAAAGCGGTCTCCCAGCAGGGACCCGCGGGCTCCCAGTGTCACCGTCCACCGGGCCAGCGGCTGGAGCCTCCGAATCTCCTAGGTCGGGCCGCAGCAGCACGCCACCACCGCTCCTCCCGCTCCGAACTCGGCCAGCTCCACGATGGTGGGTAAGTCCGCAGCTCCGCGACTGGAGCCCCAGGTCGTTCCGGTTGGAGGCCGCTCCACGGTGCTCGGCCCAAACGACAACGGAGACCCGACAGAGAAAAGGTCGGGTTCTCCTTGCAGGGGAAAGATTTTAAAAAGTTTCCCCGCCCCCCACACACATACCCAGTTTAAAAAAATAAATAAAAACTACATACAAACGAGACAAAAAATTAAAAAACGACAGACGGTCTGCAGAGGCCGCTGCGACGTGAGTCGCGCCGCCCACCCATTCAGGGGTGTAATGACAGGTTGTAGTGTCGTCCGCGAACTTGACGATGGTGTTGGTGTCATGTTGTGCCACAGTCGTGGGTGTACAGGAAGTACAGGAGGGGATGAGGGCACACCCCTAAGGTGCACCGATATTGAGGGTGAGGGCTGTGGAAGTGTGGTCTCCGATCCTCACCACCTGGGGTTGGCCTGTCAGGAAATCCAGGATCCAGTTGCACAGATATCTGGTTAACATTGTGGGATTCTACATGGCATTGAAGAATGTAGGATCTGAGGTCCTCCTGATCTTTGGTAATGCTCCAAACTACTCTGAAAGCCTTCAGGTTGTGTGTCCTGCTATGGAGAAGTTTTTAAGCAACTGAACACCACATCCCTCCTGCAGTCTCTTGACCTAGTTGAAACTTTTAAAGATTATTATACAATTTGAACTTGAGCTGCTATCTAACTCGAACTTAATCTAAGTTTGGGAGCGGCCAGATGCTGGAAGGATTACACCTTGGCAGAGATTATGTATAAAAAAAGTCGGTGTTTCTGAATTAAATAACATCTTTCACTATTAAAGTGTTGGCAAATTTGTGAGATAAGGCAATGAATGATTTTTATGACAACGAACATGAAACCTGAGGTGGAAGGGATTGTGTAAATGGGTTGTCATTTGTGGGTGATCTTCAGGCAGAGGAGCTGGAGGATATGCAGATGTTCCACACCATTCAGCTCAGTGAGGAGTCAAGCCCAAGTGAGGAGCAGGGAGGAGGAGGAGGGCGTGATGCTGAAGCCAAGCTGATGGTGAAGACTCTTGATAAGGTTTTTCAATTGGCCAAATAACTTTTTTTTAGCTGAGAAATAAAATTCCAGAGAGAAGGCTCTTTGCCAGAAAGTTTACAAAGCCATCAAAAATAACACCAGACAACATATTTATTTTTGCTGTCTGCAAGAAAACAGTATCCAGTGAGAATATCAGTGACCTTCAATGAATGAATGCAATTTTGTGAGCCCTGACTTATAGTTAATGCTCCTTGGTGTATATGCAAAAGGTATATTTATCACAAATGTTAGGCTCCTTACTTTGATGAAACTTTACTTGACAAACTTCCGGTTACAAATAAATAAAAGTATCTGCACTGCTTCCTCGGTGGAAGTCAGGGTCGCCTTCATTCTCAGAAATATTTCTTTGGGTGGAATCTCCTGAGGTATGTCATGTTGGACACTTTCATGTTCACTGCTGCATTCCAGGGTAAGAAAACCCTTGAGCAACTGGAGTAACTCAGCGGGGTCAGGCAGCATCTCTGGAAAACATGGGCAGGTGACGCTTCAGGTTGGGACCCTTCTTCAGATTGGCCAGAATCGTCTATCAACATTCTCCAGAGATGCTGCTTGACTGAGTTACTCCAGCACTTTATTTTTTGATCAACATTCCAGCAACTAAGTTTCTAGTGTCCTAAGAAAACCCTCTAAAGCCACCTCCCTGACAGTTGCTACCTCAAATGCCATCTTTGTCAGAAATTCTTCTTCTGCTTTGTTACTTACTTTTGATTTGATGAGCAACTCTTTCTGCAAGAGTTTTTCTGACTTTTGCAGCTACTCAAATTTGGGGAGGGTGGGGGCGGGGGGGGCATGCTTAGTCAACCAGGGAAAGTTTCTGCGCCTGGAATTCTTTCTCTCTGTGTATAAACAATGCTAGTGATGATTCAGACCAACACGTTTATAATCTAACCAGATCCAAATTTCAGGTACTGTACACGCTCCTATTGATGTGATTTGGGTGATCTGGGTGAAAGAGTAGGCGGTGGGTTTTGTTCAGAGGCCAGGATGCACAAAACTGGGTTATGCCATGTTGATGCAGTCATCATTTTTGCTAGGTCTTTTTCTTTTGGACCTTGCACTGAAGAACTCCTAGTCAATGGGCTTTCTTTACTGATAGGGTGCATTCTCTTTGCCAATGGAAGGCTTATGGTTAAAAAAAGCTCCACATGGTTTTGCTACTGGATCTGCAGGTGAAGGCACAGATGTTTTCTCCAAAATCATGCCAAGCTCTACTTTGAGGTTGGCACGGTTTATTCTTAAGGTTTAATTAATAAATGTTTCTTGGTGTTATTCTCTACGTTTCCCCCAATATTAATCACTCTTTTTGGAGATGCAAGGAGACATCCAGCAAATTGTTCCAATTGCCAATTTGTACCATAGAGCTTTATGAAGTGAAGGCATCAAGCCAGAGGCTGGTTATTTGTGCGAGTGTTGGATGAAAACACGTTCCAATAGAATTTACCAGGTAGCAAATTACAACTCCCACTTTTACATTGCCTCAGCAGTGAGGTTAGAGTTTGCTAAGATTATTTTTCAAACTGTGTGGGATAAACACCATTCTTTACTTGACCTAGAGTGCAGTTTCTTGTATTTTTTAAAGTGAATATGGCCTCATTTTTGCTGCTGCATTATTTTTAAGCAAACATCTTCTGAAGGCAGGGGAGTATAATGGAGCAGTTACCACTGAGTTATTATGTGGGTGTGTTTTTGTCTCACCCCACTTTGCTGTTTGTGGTGAGTTTAACACATTTCCCTGATAAGGAGAAAGGGTAACGGTTCACATTTAAGGAGAAGCAATATCACACTTGCCACCTAACAAGCTGGCTTGATTTTGAATTCTGCAAAACCATCTCCCTGCCTTTACAACTTGAATCATCTCAAATATTCTCAAATCATTCTCTAATCCTGCAGAGGAGTTTTTCCTATACATTTTGAGTTAGACTGCATCCTTTCCACAATGAAAGTCCTAAAGGTCTGCAGTCAGAGCAAGGCTTGACATAACACATTTTTATTATCCCAATGGAGCCCCTGCTACTTCTTTACATGTATGTTTTAGTAGTTTTAAAGAATTTGATATTGTATTGTATTGTATTTTAATGACCACACAGTCAGGCTGGTGGAATTTTGGGTTGTCAGCAGCGATACAATAATAAAGAACACACAAAATGTAACACAAACATCCACCACAGCATTCATCACTGTAAACATATTGTAAATCCTACAGCCATTTGTAATTCTCAGCAGCCCATTTGTTGTCATATTTATGCATTCAATAGGCCTAAAAGCATGTACATCTCTATTAAAGATAGCCAAGAAGAAAATATAGCAATAATATGCATAAATTTACATAAGATAATCAATGGTTGATCAGAATACAGAGGCGTGCACATCTCTGAAGATCTTTCCTGGTCCGAGAACACTAACGCAATTATCAAAAAAGCTCATCAGCGCCTCTACTTCCTGAGAAGTTTACGGAGAGTCGGATTGTCAAGGAAGACTCTCTCTAACTTCTACAGGTGCACAGTCGAGAGCATACTGACCGGTTGCATCGTGGCTTGGTTCGGCAATTTGAGCGCCCTGGAGAGGAAAAGACTACTAAAAGTAGTAAACACTGCCCAGTCCATCATCGGCTCTGACCTTCCTTCCATCGAGAGGATTTATCGCAGTCGCTGCCTCAAAAAGGCTGGCAGTATCATCAAAGACCCACACCATCCCGGCCACACACTCATCTCCCTGCTACCTTCAGGTAGAAGGTACAGGAGCCTGAAGACTGCAACAACCAGGTTCAGGAATAGATACTTCCCCACAGCCATCAGGCTATTAAACCTGGCTCGGACAAAACTCTGATTATTAATAACCACTTCCTGTTATTTGCACTTTACCAGTTTATTTATTCATGTGTGTATATATTTATATCATGGTATATGGACACATTTATCTGTTTTGTAGTAAATGCCTACTATTTTCTGTGTGCTTAAGCAAAGCAAGAATTTCATTGTCCAATACAGGGACACATGACAATAAACTCACTTGAACTTGAACTTGAATACTCAAATCAGAAAATTTTCAGACCTCCCGGTGGAATAAAAGCCCTCCGAACAATGGCAATCTGACACATCCTTATTATATAACTATAAAACTCTGATCTTGTATGTGGATGTGTGCATGTGTATATTTATTTATTTGTTTGTGTGTTGTCACATCTTCTCGAAAAAGCGATGCGCTAAGGGTTATATTTTTGCATATTCGGGAAGAGATTTACCCCCTGGAGTCCGAAATGGCCTTATCTGTAAATGTTGTGCTTTATCTCTTGAGTTATTAATGAAAATGTTCACAAATCTGATAAAACTTTGAAATCAAAATGCCTGTTTTTCGCTGATGCCGTCACAATGGATCTGCCTGCCTGCTGTCTGCTCGCGCTGCGAATGATGTCACCCCCCACCCTACCCTCCTCCCCCCGTTAATCAAAAGTCGGCCCGTCAACTGAAGACCAAATATCATAGCTGAAGACTGTGCTGCACGTGAAGAACCAGCAAGCCGGTCCCTGTACTAGTCTCTGGCGGGGTCCGTCACGGGTCGGAACCGTCTCGGCTCGGGCCCCTTTCCCCCCCTCCTCCTCTCCCCCATTCCTCCTCTTCCCCATTCCTCCTCTCCCCCCTCCTCCTCTCCCCACCCCTCCCCTAGGCCTCCCCCCCTTCTCACCCCCCTCTCTCCTCCCTTCTCACCCCCCCTCTTCCCCTCCCCCTGTCCCCCTCTCTCTCCCACCCTCTCTCTCCCACCCTCTCTCTCCCACCCTCTCTCTCCCTCCTCTCTCCCCCCCCCCCCCTCTTCCCCAGCTCTCTCCCCAACCCCCTCCCCCCCCCCACCACCTTCTCCCCCCTCCTCTCCACCGCAGATAAGGTCCCACATAGGAGATTAGTGGGAAAAATTAGGGCACGGTATTGGGAGTAGAGTGGTGACATGGATAGAAAATTGGTTGGCAGACAGGAAACAAAGAGTAAGAATTAACGGGTCCCTTTCAGAATGGCAGGCAGTGACTAGTGGGATACCGCAAGGCTCGGTGCTGGGACTGCAACTATTTACAATATATATTAATGATTTAGATGGAAGGGATTAAAAGTAACATTAGCAAATTTGCGGATGACACAAAGCTGGGTGGCAGTATGAATTGTGAGGAGGATGCTCTGAGAATGCAGGGTGACTTGGACAGGTTGGGGTAGTGGGCAGATGCATGGCAGATGAAGTTTAATGTGGATAAATGTGAGGTTATCCACTTTCATAGCAAAAACAGGAAGGCAGATTACTATCTAAAAAGCGTCAAGTTGGGAAAAGGGGAAGTACAATGGGATTTGGGGGTCCTTGTTCATCAGTCTATGAAAGTAAGCATGCAGGTACAGCAGGCAGTGAAGAAAGCGAATTGCGTGTTGGTCTTCATAACAAGAGGAGTTGAGTATAGGAGCAAAGAGGTCCTTCTGCAGTTGTACAGGGCCCTAGTGAGACCACACCTGGAATATTGTGTGCAGTTTTGGTCTCCAAACTTGAGTAAGGACATTCTTGCTATTGAGGGAGTGCAGCATAGGTTCACGAGGTTAATTCCCGGGATGGCGGGACTGTCATATGCTGAGAGAATGGAGCGGCTGTGCTTGTATACTCTGGAATTTAGAAGGATGAGAGGGTATCTTATTGAAGCATGTAAGATTATTAAGGGTTTGGACACTAGAGGCAGGAAACATGTTCCCGATGTTGGGGGAGTCCAGAACCAGGGGCCATAGTTTAAGAATAAGTGGTAAGCCATTTAGAATGGAGTTGAGGAAAAACTTTTTCACACAGAGAGTTGAGAGTGTGGAATTCTCTGCCTCGGAGTGCAGTGGAGGCAGGTTCTCTGGATGCTTTCAAGAGAGAGTTCGATAGAGCTCTTGGGGATAGCAGAGTTAGGGGATATGGAGAGAAAGCAGGAACGGGGTACTGATTGTGGATGATCAGCCATGATCACATTGAATGGCGGTGCTGGCTCGAGGGGCCAAATGGCCTACTCCTGCACCTATTGTCTATTGTCTATTATCATTTTAGTATTTTTTCTTTTTTTATCAGCCTGCATGCTTTTGCTGCTTTGTTATTACAATACTGTGGAGGTATGGATGCCATTGAGTATTTTGTCTTGCAGACAAATTGATGGATGTCTGTAAAAGCGGAGCCAGTCGTTTTCTGAGAATGACCTGCGTGCTTAAACATTAGAAGTATGCATTATTTGGACAAAGGAGCCTGTTGAGACCACACCTGGAGTATTGTGTGCAGTTTTGGTCTAATTTGAGGAAGGATATTCTTGCTATTGAGGGAGTGCAGCGTAGGTTCACGAGGTTAATTCCTGGGATGGCAGGACTGTCATATGATGAAAGAATGGAGCGACTGGGCTTGTATTCACTGGAATTTAGAGAGATAAGAGGGGATCTTATAGAAACGTATAAAATTATTAAGGGATTGAACACACTAGGTGCATGAAACATGTTCCCGATGTTAGGGGAGTCTAGAACCAGGGGCCATAGTTTAAGAATAAGGGGTAGGCCAATTAGAACTAAGATGAGGATGAAATTTTTCACACAGCATTGTGAATTTGTGGAATTCTCTGCCTCAGAAGGCAGCGGAGGCCGATTCACTGGATGCATTCAAAAGAAAGTTTGTTAGGGCTAGCGGAATCAAGGGGTGTGGGAAGAAGGTAGGAACAGGGTTCCGATTGTGAATGATCAGCCATGGACACATTGAATGGTGGTGCTGGCTCGAAGGGCTGAATGACCTATTCCTGCACCTATTGTCTATATATGTTTTAGAGCTCTCTAATTCTGGGTTTTGTTAACCCGTTTCCTTTTTGTTCTCGCCTCCTGCCTTCCCAACTAGGTATAAGGGAAAATGTTTGAGATTTACCACAAGAATGCTGCTTCATCCGTTATGCAAGGATCACTTGTTCACAACTATCCATTTAGTTCCTTTTGGGATGTTTGTTTCTCAGACGTCAGTGAGTAGGTAATGCTAACACCTGACATGTCAGAGTGTCAATGCTCCAAAGAGGTCACGATGGCATTATTGAGAAAGCATCTACATTCTTTGTTTTTGAAAAATCGCTTTTAAAAGTAAAATCAACAGTTCAATGACTCATTTATGACATGATTCATATTAGCAAATGCTCTTGTTATCTCCTTGGATATCTTTCCTGCACTGCTTTTGAGGCCGATTACCTCATTAATGTAGAGGGCATATTCCGTAAATTAACTTCTATAGCTGGCCTCTTATCGCCTCGTCCTTGCGCTTATGTTTATTGAAAGATTACTGCTGATTAAATATTTTGTTATAAATGTTGGGATAATATCAGGACGCATTGGTGATGTTCTTACAGCTTGAATGTTGGCCTGGTAACGTCTTGCACTTTGACCACTGTAAGATTCCGAGGTGGCTGCGTTGACACAGTTCAGCTTTCAACAATGCTGAATGTAGTGTATTTGGACTGTCAGAAAGCCTTTGATAAGGTCCCACACAGCAGATTAGTGGGCAAAATTAGAACACATGATATCAGGGGTAGGGTATTGACGGATAGAGAATTGGTTAGCAGATATGAAACAAAGCGTAGGAATAAACGGGTCCCTATCAGAATGGCAGGCAGTGGCGAGTGGAGTGCCGCAAGGCTCGGTGCTGGGGCCGCAACTATTTGCAATATATTAATGATTTAAATGATGGGATTAAAAGTAACACTAGCACATTTGCAGATGACACAAAGCTGGGTGGCAGTGTGAACTGCGAAGAGGCTGCTAGGAGGTTGCAGGGTAACTTTGACAGGTTGAGTGAGTGGGCAGATGCATGGCAGATGCAGTGTAATGTAGATAAATGTGAGGTTATCCGCTGGTGGTGAGAACAAGGAGGCATGTAATTATCTCAATGGTGTCAGATTAGGAAAAAGGGAGGTGCAACGAGACCTGGGTGTCCTTGTACACCAGTCACTGAAAGTAAACATGCAGTTACAGTAGGCAGTGAAGACAGCAAATGGAATGTTGGCCTTCATAACAAGAGGATTTGAGTATAGGAGTAAATAGATCATTCTGCAGTTGTACAGGGCCCTGGTGAGACCACATCTGGAGTATTGTGTGCAGTTTTGGTCTCCTAATTTGAGGAAGGACATCCTTGCTGTTGAGGCAGTGCAGCGTAGGTTCACGAGGTTAATCCCTGGGGTGGCGGGACTGTCATGTGAGGAAAGATTGGAAAGACTGGACTTGTATTCACTGGAGTTAAGAAGAATGAGAGGGGATCTTATAGAAACATATATAATTATAAAAGGACTGGACAAGCTAGATGCAGGAAAAATGCTCCCAATGTTGGGGGAATCCAGTACCAGGGGCCACAATGTTAGAATAAAGGGGCCATTTAAAACTGAGATGAAGAAAACATTTTCACCCAGAGAGTTGTGAATTTGTGGAATTCTCTGCCACAGAAGGATGAATTTAAAAGAGAGTTAGATGGAGCTTGAGGGGCTAGCGGAATCAAGGGATATGGGGAGATTGCAGGCACGGGTTACTGATTGTGGACGATCAGCCATGCTCAAAATGAATGGCGGTGCTTGCTCGAAGGGCCAAATGGCCTCCTCCTGCACTTATTTTCTATGTTTCTATAATGCAGCAGAAGTTCACTTTTGACTGGAACATCGGTGGGGTTTGCCTAAACCTCTGTAGTCTCTAGATGGTAATTTGATTGCATAGCCTTCTGGCTTGGACTAGTATTGCTGTTGAGGTGAGATTTGAAAGAATGTGCTGGTAAGTAGTCTACCTGCATTTGCTGCACAGGTTCACACATGGAGAAGTGGAGTGGTCAGAATGGTCATTGCATTACTATGATCATTTATTTAAAATCACATGCGTTTTCAGAATTTTCTCATAACTCAATTGCATGTTATTTGACCTTGGATAATATTGAAATGTAAGCAAGATTGATAAGGCACATGTAGAAAATTCAATTTTTTGTCTTACAACGTGGTGAATCTATTTTATTTATTCCCAACAAGAGCACATGCAAATCAAAGTACACATTTCTGTATTACATGCTTTAATCTGTGCTTGAAATGTTGAGTTCACAATGTGTTAAAGAATAATGAATGATATTAGATTAGTTGTCAACCTTAGTATAATTAACTGCTAATTCTAATTTTGATGTCATTGTTACTCTATGAAAACTGCAAATGAATGAGCAATTGGAACTGATAATAAATGTAAAATGCCTGGTCTGGGGACCCATTTTTGGCACACAGGTCACAAAAGAATTTAACTTCTTTCAAAAATGAAATGTTTGATTCACTGCTATTTTAATGTCTAAATTGGTTGTTGAGAGGTAATAAAGAAATTTACTGCTTCGATCTTGTATTTGTGCTGAACGTTAGGTATTAATGGGGATTTGATGTTTCCAGATGTTGCCAGTAATTGAATCACACAATTGCTCAACGTTCTTCAAGTATGGTGTTCTTTTCAGCTGGATTTTCTGTATTGATAGGCAGCTTCAGGTGATGATTTAGTCTTCCTTTAGAGACTGATCCCAAGATAATAATTCTGTTCAGTTACTCTTTTTGATGACTGCACATGATTATTTAATAGGTCAGAGTTCTTCCTTCTGATTTCTACTCAGTGAGTTTTGCTGGCTTATATGGATCTCGGTGTGGGAAGAGTTCTCTTAGTTGAAGAAATTATTAAGTCTATTTCTAGTGTTGCCCACACGTTGGGAAGTTGTTGGTACATTCTTCATTACTTTCAATTAGAAAATCTAGGCGTGGGCAGCCTTAAGATTTATTGCAGTTATCAGAGTAAATTTGAAAATTATTTTTACCTCTTTGTTGCTTGCATTAAGTATCATTGATTCTGTGCTTTAACCAATTGAATGTCAGAATATTCTTGCCATGGAGGGAGAGCAAGAAAGTGTCATTTGGCTGACTACTGGGAAGTCAGGACCAAAGATTATAGAGGAGCAAGATAGACCACTCCTCCGAAATCCAATGGGCTGGCGTGTAGTACGTGACGGAACGTCACGGCCGCCATTTGTTTATGCCTCCCGCTGTGTAATCCGCTCTATCGTCTGGTGTCATCAGTGTTGTAGGGAACAGTGTTTGATTTAGCGCATCTATCACATCACATATTTTAGTTAATTTTAATGTCAATGTTTTCCCCCTGTTCCCCCATTTCCCTCCCATCTTTCCTCCCCAGCCGCCACCTTTGCATAGTTCCCCTTGCATTGTATTGTGCAGTTTCCCTTCTATTGCTTTAACACACACTGTGCACAAAATTAAATGTAACTTATATATATATTTATATGAATGTGTGTGCCTGTGTGTGAGAGGAAAGTTAAGGGTCTGTCCCACCAGCAAATGGTCACTTGAAAAATCTTTCACTGCTATATAAATAAAAGTGACTTGACTTGACATATTTCTCTAGTTTCTTTCTTCAGATTTCCTCTAATTTGTTTAGCAACCTTTTTCTTTCAATCTGTGTGTGTGTGTGTGTGTATATATATATATATATACACACACACACACATACATATACACACAGAGATTGAAAAGAAAAAAAATATATATATAATTTTTTCTTTTCAATCTCTGTGTATGTATATACACACACATATACATATACACAGATTGAAAATTAAAAAAAATATATATATACACACACACACACACACACACACACACACATATATAGAAACATAGAAAATAGGTGCAGGAGTAGGCCATTCGGCCCTTCGAGCCTGCACCGCCATTCAATATGATCATGGCTGATCATCCAACTCAGTATCCTGTTCCTGCCTTCTCTCCATACCCCCTGATCCCTTTAGCCACAAGGGCCACATCCAACTCCCTCTTAAATATAGCCAATGAACTGGCCTCAACTACCTTCTGCGGGAGAGAATTCCAGAGATTCACCACTCTCTGTGTGAAAAAAGTTTTCCTCATCTCGGTCCTAAAATATTTCCCCTTTATCCTTAAACTGTGACCCCTTGTTCTGGACTTCCCCAACATCGGGAACAATCTTCCTGCATCTAGCCTGTCCAACCCCTTAAGAATTTTGTACATTTCTATAAGATCCCCCCTCAATCTTCTAAATTCTAGCGAGTACAAACCGAGTCTATCCAGTCTTTCTTCATATGAAAGTCCTGACATCCCAGGAATCAGTCTGGTGAACCTTCTCTGTACTCCCTCTATGGCAAGAATGTCTTTTCTCAGATTAGGAGACCAAAACTGTACGCAATACTCCAGGTGTGGTCTCACCAAGACCCTGTACAACTGCAGTAGAACCTCCCTGCTCCTATACTCAAATCCTTTTGCTATGAATGCTAACATACCATTCGCCTTCTTCACTGTCTGCTGCACCTGCATGCCTACTTTTAATGACTGGTGTACCATGACACCCAGGTCTCGTTGCATCTCCCCCTTTCCTAATCGGCCGCCATTCAGATAATAATCTACTTTCTTGTTTTTGCCACCAAAGTGGATAACCTCACATTTATCCACATTATACTGCATCTGCCATGCATTTGCCCACTCACCCAGCCTATCCAAGTCATCTTGCAGCCTCCTAGCATCCTCCTCACAGCGAACACTGCCCCCCAACTTCGTGTCATCCGCAAACTTGGAGATGTTGCATTCAATTCCCTCGTCCAAATCATTAAAATATATCGTAAATAGCTGGGGTCCCAGAACTGAGCCTTGCGGTACCCCACTAGTCACTGCCTGCCATTGTGAAAAGGGCCCGTTTACTCCTACTCTTTGCTTCCTGTCTGCCAGCCAGTTCTCTATCCACATCAATACTGAACCCCCAATACCGTGTGCTTTAAGTTTGTATACTAATCTCTTATGTGGGACCTTGTCGAAAGCCTACTGAAAGTCCAGATATAACACATCCACTGGTTCTCCCTTATCCACTCTACTAGTTACATCCTCGAAAAATTCTATAAGATTCGTCAGACATGATTTACCCTTCATAAATCCATGCTGACTTTGTCCAATGATTTCACCACTTTCCAAATGTGCTGCTATCCCATCTTTAATAACTGATTCTAGCAGTTTCCCCACTACCGACGTTAGACTAACTGGTCTGTAATTTCCCGTTTTCTCTCTCCCTCCCTTTTTAAAAAGTGGTGTTACATTAGTTACCCTCCAATCCTCAGGAACTACTCCAGAATCTAAAGAGTTTTGAAAAATTATCACTAATGCATCCACTATTTCTGGGGCTACTTCCTTAAGTACTCTGGGATGCAGCCTATCTGGCCCTGGGGATTTATCGACCTTTAATCCATTCAATTTACCTAACACCACTTCCCGGCTAACCTGGATTTGACTCAGTTCCTCCATCTCATTTGACCCCCAGTCCCCTGCTATTTCCGGCAGATTATTTATGTCTTCCTTAGTGAAGACAGAATCAAAGTATTTATTCAATTGGTCTGCCATGTCCTTGTTCCCCATGATCAATTCACCCGTTTCTGACTGCAAGGGTCCTACATTTGTTTTAACTAATCTTTTTCTCTTCACATAGTTTTTATGTTCCCTGCCAGTTTTCTTTCATAATCTATTTTCCCTTTCCTAATTAAGCCCTTTGTCCTCCTCTGCTGGTCTCTGAATTTCTCCCAGTCCTCTGGTAGGCTGCTTTTTCTGGCTAATTTGTACGCTTCATCTTTTGTTTTGATACTATCCCTGATTTCCCTTGTTATCCACGGATGCACTACCTTCCCTGATTTTTTTTTTTGCCAAACTGGGATGAACAATTGTTGTAGTTCATCCATGCAGTCTTTAAATGCCTTCCATTGCATATCCACCGTCAACCCATTAAGAATCAATCGCCAGTCTATCTTGGCCAATTCACGTCTCATACCCTCAAAGTTACCTTTCTTTAAGTTCAGGACCCTTGTTTCTGAATTAACGATGTCACTCTCCATCCTAATGAAGAACTCAACCATATTATGGTCACTCTTGCCCAAGGGGCCACGCACAACAAGACTGCTAACTAACCCATCCTCATTACTCAATACCCAGTCTAGAATAGCCTGCTCTCTCGTTGGTTCCTCTACATGTTGATTTAGAAAACTATCCCGCATACATTCCAAGAAATCCTCTTCCTCAGCACCCTTGACAATTTGATTCACCCAATCTATATGTAGATTGAAGTCACCCATTATAACTGTTTTACCTTTGTTGCACGCATTTCTAATTTCCTGTTTGATGCCATCCCCAACTCCACTACTACTGTTAGGTGGCCTGTACACAACTCCCACTAGCGTTTTCTGCCCCTTAGTGTTTCGCAGCTCTACCCATATCGATTCCACATTCTCAAAGCTAATGTCCTTCCTTTCTATTGCGTTAATCTGCTCTCTAACCAGCAACGCTACCCCACCTCCTTTCCCTTTCTGTCTATCCCTCCTGAACATTGAATATCCCTGGATGTTGAGCTCCCAGCCTTGGTCACCCTGGAGCCATGTCTCCGTGATCCCAACTATATCATAGTCATTAATAGCTATCTGCTGTGTGCTTAAGCAAAGCAAGAATTTCATTGTCCTATACGGGGACACATGACAATAAACGAACTTGAACTTGAACTCATCCACCTTATTACGAATGCTCCTTGCATTGAGACACAAAGCCTTCAGGCTTGTTTTTACAACACTCTTACCCCTTATACTATTATGCTGAAAAGTGGCCCTTTTTGATTTTTGCCCTGGATTTGCCGGCCTGCCACTTTTACTTTTCACCTTGCTACCTATTGCTTTTACCCTCATTTTACACCCCTCTGTCTCTACGCTCACACATTTAAGAAACCCTTTCCCTTTAACTCCATCCTCCACTATCCCATTCGACACCCCACCCCCCTTATTCAGTTTAAAACCACCCATGTAGCAGTGGCAAACCTGCCTGCCAGAATGCTGGTCCCACACCTGTTAAGATGCAATCCATCCCTTTTGTACAGTTCCCCCTTACCCCAAAACAGATCCCAGTGATCTAAGAATCTAAATCCCTGCCCTGTGCACCAGTTCCTCAGCCACACATTCAGGTCCCGTATCTCCCTGTTCCTGCTCTCGCCAGCACGAGGAACTGGAAGCAAACCGGAGATAACAACCCTGGAGGTCCTGCTTTTCAGCATAATATGGGGATCTTCTTGCTTTTTTTTGAGACGGATTTTTTAAATGTGAATGTCTCATAATGACACATTTGTGGGTCAGCCGTATATTGCACCAACCCCCACAATTTCAAATAACTCTAAATTGAACTTTATAAACAAGGAAAACACTTTTTATTTCTGTCATTTATGGTAATATTTACATAATTCACATCATTTTGTGCACGACATATACAGGGGGTTGCAGTGTTTTGAAAGTGATGTAAAATTCAACATATTTCAGACAATGATAGCCCCACCCCTTGCTTACCCCAAACAACATTTCCAATTTATATACAATAATAAATAAATCGTCATTTGCACAATTTTGTGTGGCTAACGGGAGGTTCTCATACTTCCTCTTGAGTAACCTGCGTTGGGAAAACAAAATTTCGGCATGTTCAGGATGTCAAATAGCGTTGGAATTGCATTGCAATTTAGCCTCTCATTGGTCTGTCTGTTGGAAAACTTGTCAACTTCAGTGTTCAGAACAAAGACGGCAGGTGGTTGACAAGTACACCAGACTTTGGTGGAGGAGATGGAGGGGGTCAGAACTGGACCTAGGGTTGAGATTTTTGATTGGAGAAAGGCTAACTTTGAGGAGATGCGAAAGGATTTAAAAGGAGTAAATTGGGACAGTTTGTTTTATGGGAAAGATGTGGAAGAGAAATGGAGTACATTTAAAGGTGACATTTTAAGTACAGAATCTTTATAATAATAATAATAATAAATTTTATATTTAATGGGCGCCTTTCATACAAAATCTCAAGGACATCAAGGTCCCTGTTCGGTTGAAACGAAATAGTAAAAATTGGAAAGAGCCATGGTTTTCAAGGGAAATTGGACACGGTTCGGAAAAAGAGAGATCTACAATAATTATAGGCAGCATGGAGTAAATGAGGTGCTTGAGGAGTATAAAGAATGTAAAAAGAATCTTTAGAAAGAAATTAGAAAAGCTAAAAGAAGATATGAGGTTGCTTTGGCAAGTAAGGTGAAAGTAAATCCAAAGGGTTTCTAAAGCTATATTAATAACAAAAGGATAACGAGGGATAAAATTGGTCCATTAGAGAGTCAGAGTGGACAGCTATCTGCAGAACCAAAAGAGATGGGGGAGATATTGAACAATCTCTTTTCTTCGGTATTCACCAAGGAGAAGGATATTGAATTATGTGAGGTAAGGGAAACAAGTAGAGTAGCTATGGAAACTATGAGATTCAAAGAAGAGGAAGTACTGACACTTTTGAGAAATAT